>NW_027362008.1:5873073-7243647 GCF_039654945.1 Dendrobates tinctorius | reverse complement strand
CAGTTACATCTGTGTGAATAGAGCAGTTACATCTGTGTGAATAGAGCAGTTACATCTATGTGAATAGAGCAGTTACATCTGTGTGAATAGAGCAGTTACATCTGTGTGAATAGAGCAGTTACATCTATGTGTATAGAGCAGTTACATCTGTGTATAGAGCAGTTACATCTGTGTGAATAGAGCAGTTACATCTATGTGTATAGAGCAGTTACATCTGTGTGAATAGAGCAGTTACATCTGTGTGAATAGAGCAGTTACATCTGTGTGTATAGAGCAGTTACATCTGTGTGAATAGAGCAGTTACATCTGTGTGAATAGAGCAGTTACATCTATGTGTATAGAGCAGTTACATCTGTGTGAATAGAGCAGTTACATCTGTGTGAATAGAGCAGTTACATCTATGTGTATAGAGCAGTTACATCTGTGTGAATAGAGCAGTTACATCTGTGTGTATAGAGCAGTTACATCTGTGTGAATAGAGCAGTTACATCTGTGTGAATAGAGCAGTTACATCTATGTGTATAGAGCAGTTACATCTGTGTATAGAGCAGTTACATCTGTGTGAATAGAGCAGTTACATCTGTGTGTATAGAGCAGTTACATCTGTGTGAATAGAGCAGTTACATCTGTGTGAATAGAGCAGTTACATCTATGTGTATAGAGCAGTTACATCTGTGTGAATAGAGCAGTTACATCTGTGTGAATAGAGCAGTTACATCTGTGTGAATAGAGCAGTTACATCTGTGTGAATAGAGCAGTTACATCTGTGTATAGAGCAGTTACATCTGTGTGAATAGAGCAGTTACATCTGTGTATAGAGCAGTTACATCTGTGTGAATAGAGCAGTTACATCTGTGTGTATAGAGCAGTTACATCTGTGTGAATAGAGCAGTTACATCTGTGTGAATAGAGCAGTTACATCTGTGTGAATAGAGCAGTTACATCTGTGTGAATAGAGCAGTTACATCTGTGTGTATAGAGCAGTTACATCTGTGTGAATAGAGCAGTTACATCTGTGTATAGAGCAGTTACATCTGTGTGAATAGAGCAGTTACATCTGTGTGTATAGAGCAGTTACATCTGTGTGAATAGAGCAGTTACATCTGTGTGAATAGAGCAGTTACATCTGTGTGTATAGAGCAGTTACATCTGTGTGAATAGAGCAGTTACATCTGTGTGTATAGAGCAGTTACATCTGTGTGAATAGAGCAGTTACATCTGTGTATAGAGCAGTTACATCTGTGTGAATAGAGCAGTTACATCTGTGTGTATAGAGCAGTTACATCTGTGTGAATAGAGCAGTTACATCTGTGTGATAGAGCAGTTACATCTGTGTGAATAGAGCAGTTACATCTGTGTGAATAGAGCAGTTACATCTGTGTGTATAGAGCAGTTACATCTGTGTGAATAGAGCAGTTACATCTGTGTGAATAGAGCAGTTACATCTGTGTGAATAGAGCAGTTACATCTGTGTGTATAGAGCAGTTACATCTGTGTGAATAGAGCAGTTACATCTGTGTGAATAGAGCAGTTACATCTGTGTGAATAGAGCAGTTACATCTGTGTGTATAGAGCAGTTACATCTGTGTGAATAGAGCAGTTACATCTGTGTGAATAGAGCAGTTACATCTGTGTGTATAGAGCAGTTACATCTGTGTGTATAGAGCAGTTACATCTGTGTGAATAGAGCAGTTACATCTGTGTGAATAGAGCAGTTACATCTGTGTGAATAGAGCAGTTACATCTGTGTATAGAGCAGTTACATCTGTGTGAATAGAGCAGTTACATCTGTGTGAATAGAGCAGTTACATCTGTGTGAATAGAGCAGTTACATCTGTGTGTATAGAGCAGTTACATCTGTGTGAATAGAGCAGTTACATCTGTGTGAATAGAGCAGTTACATCTGTGTGAATAGAGCAGTTACATCTGTGTGTATAGAGCAGTTACATCTGTGTGAATAGAGCAGTTACATCTGTGTGAATAGAGCAGTTACATCTGTGTGAATAGAGCAGTTACATCTGTGTATAGAGCAGTTACATCTGTGTGAATAGAGCAGTTACATCTGTGTGTATAGAGCAGTTACATCTGTGTGTATAGAGCAGTTACATCTGTGTGAATAGAGCAGTTACATCTGTGTGAATAGAGCAGTTACATCTGTGTGTATAGAGCAGTTACATCTGTGTGAATAGAGCAGTTACATCTGTGTGTATAGAGCAGTTACATCTGTGTGAATAGAGCAGTTACATCTGTGTGTATAGAGCAGTTACATCTGTGTGAATAGAGCAGTTACATCTGTGTGAATAGAGCAGTTACATCTGTGTATAGAGCAGTTACATCTGTGTGTATAGAGCAGTTACATCTGTGTGTATAGAGCAGTTACATCTGTGTGTATAGAGCAGTTACATCTGTGTGAATAGAGCAGTTACATCTGTGTGAATAGAGCAGTTACATCTGTGTGTATAGAGCAGTTACATCTGTGTGAATAGAGCAGTTACATCTGTGTGTATAGAGCAGTTACATCTGTGTGAATAGAGCAGTTACATCTGTGTGTATAGAGCAGTTACATCTGTGTGAATAGAGCAGTTACATCTGTGTGTATAGAGCAGTTACATCTGTGTGAATAGAGCAGTTACATCTGTGTGAATAGAGCAGTTACATCTGTGTGAATAGAGCAGTTACATCTGTGTGAATAGAGCAGTTACATCTGTGTGAATAGAGCAGTTACATCTGTGTGTATAGAGCAGTTACATCTGTGTGTATAGAGCAGTTACATCTGTGTGTATAGAGCAGTTACATCTGTGTGAATAGAGCAGTTACATCTGTGTGAATAGAGCAGTTACATCTGTGTGAATAGAGCAGTTACATCTGTGTGAATAGAGCAGTTACATCTGTGTGAATAGAGCAGTTACATCTGTGTGTATAGAGCAGTTACATCTGTGTGATAGAGCAGTTACATCTGTGTGAATAGAGCAGTTACATCTGTGTGAATAGAGCAGTTACATCTGTGTATAGAGCAGTTACATCTATGTGTATAGAGCAGTTACATCTGTGTGTATAGAGCAGTTACATCTGTGTGTATAGAGCAGTTACATCTGTGTGAATAGAGCAGTTACATCTGTGTGAATAGAGCAGTTACATCTGTGTATAGAGCAGTTACATCTGTGTGAATAGAGCAGTTACATCTGTGTGAATAGAGCAGTTACATCTGTGTGAATAGAGCAGTTACATCTGTGTGTATAGAGCAGTTACATCTGTGTGAATAGAGCAGTTACATCTGTGTGTATAGAGCAGTTACATCTGTGTGAATAGAGCAGTTACATCTGTGTGAATAGAGCAGTTACATCTGTGTGAATAGAGCAGTTACATCTGTGTGAATAGAGCAGTTACATCTGTGTGAATAGAGCAGTTACATCTGTGTGTATAGAGCAGTTACATCTGTGTGAATAGAGCAGTTACATCTGTGTGAATAGAGCAGTTACATCTGTGTGAATAGAGCAGTTACATCTGTGTATAGAGCAGTTACATCTGTGTGAATAGAGCAGTTACATCTGTGTGAATAGAGCAGTTACATCTGTGTATAGAGCAGTTACATCTGTGTGAATAGAGCAGTTACATCTGTGTATAGAGCAGTTACATCTGTGTGAATAGAGCAGTTACATCTATGTGTATAGAGCAGTTACATCTGTGTGAATAGAGCAGTTACATCTATGTGTATAGAGCAGTTACATCTGTGTATAGAGCAGTTACATCTATGTGTATAGAGCAGTTACATCTGTGTATAGAGCAGTTACATCTGTGTGAATAGAGCAGTTACATCTGTGTGAATAGAGCAGTTACATCTATGTGTATAGAGCAGTTACATCTATGTGAATAGAGCAGTTACATCTGTGTGAATAGAGCAGTTACATCTATGTGTATAGAGCAGTTACATCTGTGTATAGAGCAGTTACATCTGTGTGAATAGAGCAGTTACATCTGTGTGAATAGAGCAGTTACATCTATGTGTATAGAGCAGTTACATCTGTGTGAATAGAGCAGTTACATCTGTGTATAGAGCAGTTACATCTGTGTGAATAGAGCAGTTACATCTGTGTATAGAGCAGTTACATCTGTGTGAATAGAGCAGTTACATCTGTGTGTATAGAGCAGTTACATCTATGTGTATAGAGCAGTTACATCTGTGTGAATAGAGCAGTTACATCTGTGTGAATAGAGCAGTTACATCTGTGTGAATAGAGCAGTTACATCTGTGTATAGAGCAGTTACATCTGTGTATAGAGCAGTTACATCTGTGTGAATAGAGCAGTTACATCTGTGTATAGAGCAGTTACATCTGTGTGAATAGAGCAGTTACATCTGTGTGTATAGAGCAGTTACATCTATGTGTATAGAGCAGTTACATCTGTGTGAATAGAGCAGTTACATCTGTGTGAATAGAGCAGTTACATCTGTGTATAGAGCAGTTACATCTGTGTGAATAGAGCAGTTACATCTGTGTATAGAGCAGTTACATCTGTGTGAATAGAGCAGTTACATCTATGTGTATAGAGCAGTTACATCTGTGTGTATAGAGCAGTTACATCTGTGTGAATAGAGCAGTTACATCTGTGTGAATAGAGCAGTTACATCTGTGTATAGAGCAGTTACATCTGTGTGAATAGAGCAGTTACATCTGTGTATAGAGCAGTTACATCTGTGTGAATAGAGCAGTTACATCTATGTGTATAGAGCAGTTACATCTGTGTGAATAGAGCAGTTACATCTATGTGTATAGAGCAGTTACATCTGTGTGAATAGAGCAGTTACATCTGTGTGAATAGAGCAGTTACATCTGTGTGTATAGAGCAGTTACATCTGTGTGTATAGAGCAGTTACATCTATGTGTATAGAGCAGTTACATCTGTGTGAATAGAGCAGTTACATCTGTGTGAATAGAGCAGTTACATCTGTGTATAGAGCAGTTACATCTGTGTATAGAGCAGTTACATCTGTGTGAATAGAGCAGTTACATCTATGTGTATAGAGCAGTTACATCTGTGTGAATAGAGCAGTTACATCTGTGTGAATAGAGCAGTTACATCTGTGTATAGAGCAGTTACATCTGTGTGAATAGAGCAGTTACATCTATGTGTATAGAGCAGTTACATCTGTGTGAATAGAGCAGTTACATCTATGTGTATAGAGCAGTTACATCTGTGTATAGAGCAGTTACATCTGTGTGAATAGAGCAGTTACATCTATGTGTATAGAGCAGTTACATCTGTGTGAATAGAGCAGTTACATCTGTGTATAGAGCAGTTACATCTGTGTGAATAGAGCAGTTACATCTGTGTGAATAGAGCAGTTACATCTGTGTGAATAGAGCAGTTACATCTGTGTGAATAGAGCAGTTACATCTATGTGTATAGAGCAGTTACATCTATGTGTATAGAGCAGTTACATCTATGTGAATAGAGCAGTTACATCTGTGTGAATAGAGCAGTTACATCTGTGTGAATAGAGCAGTTACATCTGTGTATAGAGCAGTTACATCTGTGTGAATAGAGCAGTTACATCTGTGTATAGAGCAGTTACATCTGTGTGAATAGAGCAGTTACATCTATGTGTATAGAGCAGTTACATCTATGTGTATAGAGCAGTTACATCTGTGTATAGAGCAGTTACATCTGTGTGAATAGAGCAGTTACATCTGTGTGAATAGAGCAGTTACATCTGTGTATAGAGCAGTTACATCTGTGTGAATAGAGCAGTTACATCTGTGTATAGAGCAGTTACATCTGTGTGAATAGAGCAGTTACATCTATGTGAATAGAGCAGTTACATCTGTGTATAGAGCAGTTACATCTGTGTGAATAGAGCAGTTACATCTGTGTATAGAGCAGTTACATCTGTGTGAATAGAGCAGTTACATCTGTGTATAGAGCAGTTACATCTGTGTGAATAGAGCAGTTACATCTGTGTGAATAGAGCAGTTACATCTGTGTGAATAGAGCAGTTACATCTATGTGTATAGAGCAGTTACATCTGTGTGAATAGAGCAGTTACATCTGTGTGAATAGAGCAGTTACATCTGTGTGTATAGAGCAGTTACATCTGTGTGTATAGAGCAGTTACATCTATGTGTATAGAGCAGTTACATCTGTGTGAATAGAGCAGTTACATCTATGTGTATAGAGCAGTTACATCTGTGTGAATAGAGCAGTTACATCTGTGTGAATAGAGCAGTTACATCTGTGTGAATAGAGCAGTTACATCTGTGTGAATAGAGCAGTTACATCTGTGTGTGTAGAGCAGTTACATCTGTGTGAATAGAGCAGTTACATCTGTGTGAATAGAGCAGTTACATCTGTGTATAGAGCAGTTACATCTGTGTATAGAGCAGTTACATCTGTGTGAATAGAGCAGTTACATCTATGTGTATAGAGCAGTTACATCTGTGTGAATAGAGCAGTTACATCTGTGTGAATAGAGCAGTTACATCTGTGTATAGAGCAGTTACATCTGTGTGAATAGAGCAGTTACATCTGTGTATAGAGCAGTTACATCTGTGTGAATAGAGCAGTTACATCTGTGTATAGAGCAGTTACATCTATGTGAATAGAGCAGTTACATCTGTGTGAATAGAGCAGTTACATCTGTGTGAATAGAGCAGTTACATCTGTGTATAGAGCAGTTACATCTGTGTGAATAGAGCAGTTACATCTGTGTATAGAGCAGTTACATCTGTGTGAATAGAGCAGTTACATCTATGTGTATAGAGCAGTTACATCTGTGTGAATAGAGCAGTTACATCTATGTGTATAGAGCAGTTACATCTGTGTATAGAGCAGTTACATCTGTGTGAATAGAGCAGTTACATCTATGTGTATAGAGCAGTTACATCTGTGTGAATAGAGCAGTTACATCTGTGTGAATAGAGCAGTTACATCTGTGTATAGAGCAGTTACATCTGTGTGAATAGAGCAGTTACATCTGTGTGAATAGAGCAGTTACATCTGTGTGAATAGAGCAGTTACATCTGTGTGAATAGAGCAGTTACATCTATGTGTATAGAGCAGTTACATCTATGTGTATAGAGCAGTTACATCTATGTGAATAGAGCAGTTACATCTGTGTGAATAGAGCAGTTACATCTGTGTGAATAGAGCAGTTACATCTGTGTGAATAGAGCAGTTACATCTATGTGTATAGAGCAGTTACATCTGTGTGAATAGAGCAGTTACATCTATGTGTATAGAGCAGTTACATCTGTGTATAGAGCAGTTACATCTGTGTGAATAGAGCAGTTACATCTATGTGTATAGAGCAGTTACATCTATGTATAGAGCAGTTACATCTGTGTGAATAGAGCAGTTACATCTGTGTATAGAGCAGTTACATCTGTGTGAATAGAGCAGTTACATCTATGTGTATAGAGCAGTTACATCTGTGTGAATAGAGCAGTTACATCTATGTGTATAGAGCAGTTACATCTGTGTATAGAGCAGTTACATCTGTGTGAATAGAGCAGTTACATCTATGTGTATAGAGCAGTTACATCTGTGTGAATAGAGCAGTTACATCTGTGTGAATAGAGCAGTTACATCTGTGTGAATAGAGCAGTTACATCTGTGTGAATAGAGCAGTTACATCTGTGTGAATAGAGCAGTTACATCTGTGTGAATAGAGCAGTTACATCTGTGTATAGAGCAGTTACATCTGTGTGAATAGAGCAGTTACATCTGTGTATAGAGCAGTTACATCTGTGTGAATAGAGCAGTTACATCTATGTGTATAGAGCAGTTACATCTGTGTGAATAGAGCAGTTACATCTATGTGTATAGAGCAGTTACATCTGTGTATAGAGCAGTTACATCTGTGTGAATAGAGCAGTTACATCTATGTGTATAGAGCAGTTACATCTGTGTGAATAGAGCAGTTACATCTGTGTATAGAGCAGTTACATCTGTGTATAGAGCAGTTACATCTGTGTGAATAGAGCAGTTACATCTATGTGTATAGAGCAGTTACATCTGTGTGAATAGAGCAGTTACATCTGTGTGAATAGAGCAGTTACATCTGTGTGTGTAGAGCAGTTACATCTATGTGTATAGAGCAGTTACATCTATGTGTATAGAGCAGTTACATCTGTGTGAATAGAGCAGTTACATCTGTGTGAATAGAGCAGTTACATCTGTGTATAGAGCAGTTACATCTGTGTATAGAGCAGTTACATCTGTGTGAATAGAGCAGTTACATCTATGTGTATAGAGCAGTTACATCTGTGTGAATAGAGCAGTTACATCTATGTGTATAGAGCAGTTACATCTGTGTATAGAGCAGTTACATCTGTGTGAATAGAGCAGTTACATCTATGTGTATAGAGCAGTTACATCTGTGTGAATAGAGCAGTTACATCTGTGTGAATAGAGCAGTTACATCTGTGTATAGAGCAGTTACATCTGTGTGAATAGAGCAGTTACATCTGTGTGAATAGAGCAGTTACATCTGTGTGAATAGAGCAGTTACATCTGTGTGAATAGAGCAGTTACATCTATGTGTATAGAGCAGTTACATCTATGTGTATAGAGCAGTTACATCTGTGTGAATAGAGCAGTTACATCTGTGTGTATAGAGCAGTTACATCTGTGTGTATAGAGCAGTTACATCTGTGTGTATAGAGCAGTTACATCTGTGTGTATAGAGCAGTTACATCTGTGTGAATAGAGCAGTTACATCTGTGTGTATAGAGCAGTTACATCTATGTGTATAGAGCAGTTACATCTGTGTGTATAGAGCAGTTACATCTGTGTGTATAGAGCAGTTACATCTGTGTGAATAGAGCAGTTACATCTGTGTATAGAGCAGTTACATCTGTGTGAATAGAGCAGTTACATCTGTGTATAGAGCAGTTACATCTGTGTGAATAGAGCAGTTACATCTGTGTGAATAGAGCAGTTACATCTGTGTGAATAGAGCAGTTACATCTATGTGTATAGAGCAGTTACATCTGTGTGAATAGAGCAGTTACATCTGTGTGAATAGAGCAGTTACATCTGTGTGTGTAGAGCAGTTACATCTGTGTGTATAGAGCAGTTACATCTATGTGTATAGAGCAGTTACATCTGTGTGAATAGAGCAGTTACATCTATGTGTATAGAGCAGTTACATCTGTGTGAATAGAGCAGTTACATCTGTGTGAATAGAGCAGTTACATCTGTGTGAATAGAGCAGTTACATCTGTGTGAATAGAGCAGTTACATCTGTGTGTGTAGAGCAGTTACATCTGTGTGAATAGAGCAGTTACATCTGTGTGAATAGAGCAGTTACATCTGTGTATAGAGCAGTTACATCTGTGTATAGAGCAGTTACATCTGTGTGAATAGAGCAGTTACATCTATGTGTATAGAGCAGTTACATCTGTGTGAATAGAGCAGTTACATCTGTGTGAATAGAGCAGTTACATCTGTGTATAGAGCAGTTACATCTGTGTGAATAGAGCAGTTACATCTGTGTATAGAGCAGTTACATCTGTGTGAATAGAGCAGTTACATCTGTGTATAGAGCAGTTACATCTATGTGAATAGAGCAGTTACATCTGTGTGAATAGAGCAGTTACATCTGTGTGAATAGAGCAGTTACATCTGTGTATAGAGCAGTTACATCTGTGTGAATAGAGCAGTTACATCTGTGTATAGAGCAGTTACATCTGTGTGAATAGAGCAGTTACATCTATGTGTATAGAGCAGTTACATCTGTGTGAATAGAGCAGTTACATCTATGTGTATAGAGCAGTTACATCTGTGTATAGAGCAGTTACATCTGTGTGAATAGAGCAGTTACATCTATGTGTATAGAGCAGTTACATCTGTGTGAATAGAGCAGTTACATCTGTGTGAATAGAGCAGTTACATCTGTGTATAGAGCAGTTACATCTGTGTGAATAGAGCAGTTACATCTGTGTGAATAGAGCAGTTACATCTGTGTGAATAGAGCAGTTACATCTGTGTGAATAGAGCAGTTACATCTATGTGTATAGAGCAGTTACATCTATGTGAATAGAGCAGTTACATCTGTGTGAATAGAGCAGTTACATCTGTGTGAATAGAGCAGTTACATCTGTGTGAATAGAGCAGTTACATCTGTGTGAATAGAGCAGTTACATCTATGTGTATAGAGCAGTTACATCTATGTGTATAGAGCAGTTACATCTATGTGTATAGAGCAGTTACATCTGTGTGAATAGAGCAGTTACATCTGTGTGAATAGAGCAGTTACATCTGTGTGAATAGAGCAGTTACATCTATGTGTATAGAGCAGTTACATCTATGTGTATAGAGCAGTTACATCTATGTGTATAGAGCAGTTACATCTGTGTATAGAGCAGTTACATCTGTGTGAATAGAGCAGTTACATCTATGTGTATAGAGCAGTTACATCTATGTATAGAGCAGTTACATCTGTGTGAATAGAGCAGTTACATCTGTGTATAGAGCAGTTACATCTGTGTGAATAGAGCAGTTACATCTATGTGTATAGAGCAGTTACATCTATGTATAGAGCAGTTACATCTGTGTGAATAGAGCAGTTACATCTGTGTATAGAGCAGTTACATCTGTGTGAATAGAGCAGTTACATCTATGTGTATAGAGCAGTTACATCTGTGTGAATAGAGCAGTTACATCTATGTGTATAGAGCAGTTACATCTGTGTATAGAGCAGTTACATCTGTGTGAATAGAGCAGTTACATCTATGTGTATAGAGCAGTTACATCTGTGTGAATAGAGCAGTTACATCTGTGTGAATAGAGCAGTTACATCTGTGTGAATAGAGCAGTTACATCTGTGTGAATAGAGCAGTTACATCTGTGTGAATAGAGCAGTTACATCTGTGTGAATAGAGCAGTTACATCTGTGTATAGAGCAGTTACATCTGTGTGAATAGAGCAGTTACATCTGTGTATAGAGCAGTTACATCTGTGTGAATAGAGCAGTTACATCTATGTGTATAGAGCAGTTACATCTGTGTGAATAGAGCAGTTACATCTATGTGTATAGAGCAGTTACATCTGTGTATAGAGCAGTTACATCTGTGTGAATAGAGCAGTTACATCTATGTGTATAGAGCAGTTACATCTGTGTGAATAGAGCAGTTACATCTGTGTATAGAGCAGTTACATCTGTGTATAGAGCAGTTACATCTGTGTGAATAGAGCAGTTACATCTATGTGTATAGAGCAGTTACATCTATGTGTATAGAGCAGTTACATCTGTGTGAATAGAGCAGTTACATCTATGTGTATAGAGCAGTTACATCTGTGTATAGAGCAGTTACATCTGTGTGAATAGAGCAGTTACATCTATGTGTATAGAGCAGTTACATCTGTGTGAATAGAGCAGTTACATCTGTGTATAGAGCAGTTACATCTGTGTATAGAGCAGTTACATCTGTGTGAATAGAGCAGTTACATCTGTGTATAGAGCAGTTACATCTGTGTATAGAGCAGTTACATCTGTGTGAATAGAGCAGTTACATCTGTGTGAATAGAGCAGTTACATCTGTGTGTGTAGAGCAGTTACATCTATGTGTATAGAGCAGTTACATCTATGTGTATAGAGCAGTTACATCTGTGTGAATAGAGCAGTTACATCTGTGTGAATAGAGCAGTTACATCTGTGTATAGAGCAGTTACATCTGTGTATAGAGCAGTTACATCTGTGTGAATAGAGCAGTTACATCTATGTGTATAGAGCAGTTACATCTGTGTGAATAGAGCAGTTACATCTATGTGTATAGAGCAGTTACATCTGTGTATAGAGCAGTTACATCTGTGTGAATAGAGCAGTTACATCTATGTGTATAGAGCAGTTACATCTGTGTGAATAGAGCAGTTACATCTGTGTGAATAGAGCAGTTACATCTGTGTATAGAGCAGTTACATCTGTGTGAATAGAGCAGTTACATCTGTGTGAATAGAGCAGTTACATCTGTGTGAATAGAGCAGTTACATCTGTGTGAATAGAGCAGTTACATCTATGTGTATAGAGCAGTTACATCTATGTGTATAGAGCAGTTACATCTATGTGAATAGAGCAGTTACATCTGTGTGAATAGAGCAGTTACATCTGTGTGTATAGAGCAGTTACATCTGTGTGTATAGAGCAGTTACATCTGTGTGTATAGAGCAGTTACATCTGTGTGTATAGAGCAGTTACATCTGTGTGAATAGAGCAGTTACATCTGTGTGTATAGAGCAGTTACATCTATGTGTATAGAGCAGTTACATCTGTGTGTATAGAGCAGTTACATCTGTGTGTATAGAGCAGTTACATCTGTGTGAATAGAGCAGTTACATCTGTGTATAGAGCAGTTACATCTGTGTGAATAGAGCAGTTACATCTGTGTATAGAGCAGTTACATCTGTGTGAATAGAGCAGTTACATCTATGTGTATAGAGCAGTTACATCTGTGTGAATAGAGCAGTTACATCTGTGTGTATAGAGCAGTTACATCTGTGTGAATAGAGCAGTTACATCTGTGTATAGAGCAGTTACATCTGTGTGAATAGAGCAGTTACATCTATGTGAATAGAGCAGTTACATCTGTGTGTATAGAGCTTGTATATCTCTGTGTATAGAGCTTGTATATCTCTGTGATGCTGGCTGTGCTCTCTCTCATTTCTAGGTGCAGGAGCTTCCACCCGGCCTGGAAATGGATCCGCTGGGTCATCGGCAGCAGGTACAGTCCACATGAGCCACCTGACCCCCGATGAGCAGGTAGATGTCATGTTCAGGGGAGTTATGGTCACAGGTTGTCAGCTGCATTACTGATGATGCTGGTGTTCTGACGAAACCTCTCATATTCGTTGGTGGTAACAAGGGATTTGGAAAAGTATTTTCTCCCCTTCTAGATGTCCTCTATTATTGCTCCATTGCTCAATTTAAATTTTTGGTTGCCACAGCCCAGGCGATCACCAACCACACAACTCATCACATAGAACTGCTCCTCTCATCTGAAGAATTGTCCAGTGTAAGACCCAGCGCAGGATTTCCCACACTGTACACAATATATGACGGCAGTGTTCTTACACTGAGGGAAGTTATTCCTCTCGTATGATCCATGTGAGAAAGTCTCTGCACCCTTTTGTATCAGACCAAGCACCAAATGTGATGGATAAATGGCTGAAGAGCAGAATCCAGGCCGCACCATGTAACGACAGAACCACCAAGGTTCCCGGCATAAGACTGGCGCACATGGGGTAATGCTACAAGTGATATACAGCATATTCAGACGTTTCCTTATATAACAATTCCCAGCTGTACTTTCTCCTTTTGGAGTAAAGTTTCCTCACTTCTATCGACAGATTTACTAATGTCGAGCTTTAATCACCAACCAACAACAAAGCAGCCGATGCTGAGGGCAAACGATGGGAATTATCTGCCTCAATCATCTGTTACACTAATCAGTGCTGATCGGTGGATCCTACATCGACATGGCGCCATCAGACTGCCACATTCAACACAGATCCTTTATGAATCATTAGCCAGCCGTCTGGTGGAACATTGCTGCTATGACATGACTGCTGGCGATCACATTTCTTAGCATGGAATTTGCGTATTCGTGCAGTGTAAATCAGCTCAGGATTGTTTTTGTCAGCTGCTCCCACAGATTGTTCCCCCCATACCTTTCAGAACATGTTTCGCCACAGCTGTGTTTTCAGGGGCTATGAGACTTCTATCATCTCTCTCATGTACGGTAACATCTACCAGTGTCGCTCCTTCTCACCGTTGGTTCATTGGTGCATCCTTCTTATATGATTGACATCAGCCGGGTCCAGTAGTCTTGGCACATTCATGGGATCTCGTCTCATGACGTCATCATCTTACCACTAATGGTGAGACTACCCAGAATACCGTGACGTCTCCTGCAGAATGACAGTGATACGGCACACATCCAGGATTTTATACCCCACACTAGTGGCAGGGATGTGAAGGAGCCTTCGTGAGGAGTAAATACCCTTCTTTCTTATGTTAATCTGTGTTGCTGATTTAGAGACATCCATAATTGAGATTGTAGCTAATAACACGCTGGTGCAGTGGGCAAGCGCTGCACTTACAGATCTCCTGTGTTGTCACTATTCCCCACCCACTGCCTCCTGTCTCTGACACGTCACTGAAACATGAGACAGGAGGCAATGGGTGGAGATTAAGAGAGGGGAGGAGATCTGTAAGTGCAGTGCCCGCCCACTGCACCCGCCGTTCATTTTGAATAAATTTGATTTGCAACAAATTTGATGCTCGGATGTTTCCTAGGGCTGAACTGAACTAATTTTAAGCTCTTTCATTTAAATACAGCCTTATTGATGTGCAAGGGACCTAAGCCTCTAGAGGAAAATGGATGGTAACCAGTGGTAAATGGGCTGTTAATGACACACTGCAGGATCAGACTTTTTAGTCTACTTAGGCTGGTTTCACACTCGCGTTTTTTTGCGTTGTATTTTAGCGCTAAAAAACGCATGCGTTTTTTTTTCCTATATTTTGCATGGGATGCGCTTATGTGCGCATACACATGCGTTTGTATGCGTTTTTCCGTCCATGTGTTTTTTTGTGGTGTGCGCTCGGGCGCACAAAATGCATCCTTTTTGTTGACCATTAGTTAGACAATGGAATTTGGGGGTTTGTGTTAGAGTTAGGGTTAGTTAAGGGGGGTTAGGGTTAGGGTTAGGGTTTGGGTTAGGGTTAGTATGGTTTGGTTAAGGGTTAGGGTTTAGGGTTAGTTAGGGGTTAGGGTTAGGGTTTGGTTAAGGGTTAGGATTAGTATAGTTTGGTTAAGGGTTAGGGTCAGGGTTAGGGTTAGGGTTAGTAAAGTCATGGTTTGGGTTATTGTGAGGGGCAAGCTAAATGTTGGAAAAAAAACGCAAACGCGGTAAAAACGCACTAAAAATGCATACAAACGCATAAAAACGCTGCGTTTTTTTCATGCATGCTCATAAAAATGCTTGAAAAAACGCAGCATTTGTATGCGCTTGTATGCGTTTTTTCTATGCGTTTTTTTGCGGGAAAAACGAGCTGCAAAACAAAGCAAGTGTGAAAGTAGCCTTATATGATAGAAATTGTTCCCCTTTTTGAGGCAGATGCCGACATTGCTGGCGTTTATACTCAGGTGGTGCAGATGGAAGAAGCCGTGCCATCTGCACACAAGATGGAGCAAAAATGATCCCTGTTGGGAAAGTGAACGTAACGATGTAGAGGCTGGGCACAGAAACGTTGTACGTAGAACGCGGGCACAACTCTAAATCAGTGGTGCTCAGGTAGGATCTATAAAGGAACTTGGCACACACACAGGAATCCAGGGAGAATATACATACAGCAGACGTTTCCATCTCAGTGACCTTCAGCAATGCACTGAGCATAAAATCAATAGGTGCAAAATGAACCAAAATATTTACAGACAAATAATCTGGGTACAGTCATGATTAAGGAAATCAATGCCCAATACATCATTAACATTATAGCTAAAGATACATCTAATAATACACAGATTTCAAGCAATCCTGGAGATCATGTGAAATCGCATAAAGAAGCACCCGAGGAATGTACTGTGAGCTTGTGATAGGGCGAAATATCCTAAAGGAGAAGATATATGATGTATACAGTGCGTGAACTAGCACCAGCCATGCATATACTGGGAAGCAGTCAGTGTTGTTCGTACCCTTAGGTAGCAGAGAAGTATCTTGGGACCAAATATCTGTGGAGTGAGATGGTGCCGTTATTGATCTATGATCAGAAGGGCCGCTATGGTAGCCAAGGGGAGGCGCACAAGTGCTTACCAGTCTGGTAGAAAAGAGTTACTCTTGAGTAATGACGCGGTATCCACCGCTTGTCCCGAGTGCCAGTGAGTGTTTATAGAAGAGAATAAAATGGTGGCTAACCGGAAGGTGTTACCCGGAAGTGCGTGCGTTCCAGCGGCACCATATTGCTTTCCACACGGCTGGAAAGGAGTAAAAAGAGGGCGCGTGCGTTCCAGGCCCATCATTGTACATTCCACAGTGCCAGACGTGACAGGAGAGAGGAATGGGACGCTGTATTCAAGAAAGGCAGTGTGATCCAAGAAAATCCACGCTCAAGGAATACCGGCTCACATCATTCAGTGTTGTAGGTTCTAACTATAGATGGTGTTTGCATTGAATTATAAGACATGCCAAAATACCATAGAACTAATGCTGTAGGTTCTGTAACACAAATAGTGTTGAGTTATAAGTCATGCCAAACTAGAAAGGCAATATACAGGAATAATCCAGAGCATGACGAGATCGCATTATGATAGCACTAACACTGACGGAGCATCATAATCCCTGTGTAACCCCTTGGGTGCCAGTGTATTGAGCTCGTGGATCCAATACGCCTCCCTTCTTTTGAGAGGGTTGACACGGTTGCCACCCCTGCGTGGTGATTGAATTTGCTCATACTTGAAATTTGAATTGGGCAATACTGCAGCCCGCGGTGATGTGCTGGAAAGGGATCGGAAGTAGGAGATGGTTACTTGTGTTTAGAGATGCGATTCCTTAAGTGTTGTGTGGTCTCTCCCACATAAAGAAGTCCGCCGGGGCATTTAACGAAATACTCTACAAACAATGTATTGCGGGTGAAGTATTCTTTAATGCTGTACTTTTTGCCCCTATAGGGATGATGAAAAGAATTGCCCCTCAGGACATTATTGCACTGCGCACACTGTAAACAGGGGACGGCACCAAATTTGGGATTCATAAGAAAGCGTTGTTGTTTCAACAGACGAGGTGACCCCACGTCACTTTACAGGAACATCCCATCCCAGATCAGACGTACGGTCATGTGAATGGTGCGCTGCACTCAGCTGTCAGCCGCAGACCTCAGCCAAGTCTTTAATTTCAGGAGCTGCCGCCCATGAATCAGGGGACAGCCAGTTCATTACAACACGGAAGGATACGCGACAGCCCGGTGTATCAGAGGGTAACACTCATTACATCGGGCACTGCACTTTCCATTTCTTGCTTCCATAGTACACTACATTTCCAGCATTTCTTTCCCTTTTACCTGGACTGTCCCTATGTTCACTGATCCTGTCAGCCGTACGGATTGCCAGTCCAGATCCGCAGTACGTCCGAGGTTCATTACCTCTCCACACTTGGTTCCATGTGCATCTTCCTTGGAACAGAAGGGGTTATTGTGCTCGCCATAGCAACCAAATAGATCCTTGATCTCCAAACTTTACAAGAATGCCCACAGGGACTTTTTAAAAGGCCTTGTACCACCCAGTACAATATGTATTCACTCTTGCTATCAGCCCAACCACACCTTGAACTTGACCTTATCTCACTAGCTAATGAACTCCCTTCAAATAGTAAGCAGTGTCCATTTGTCCCTACCACTATGGGCTAGTCCCGAACATTAACATTTACCCCACGTCACTATCTAATTACAGTCAACTACCTTATCCTACCTATCTTGCATCCTAAGCCCTATACTTATTCTGCACTGCACACTACCAACATCATACATTAACTTATACAATGTGATATGGTAATGCATAATATATATCACAATACATTGCCAGTCACATTATATCACATAACCACACAATATGACACTACACACATTATGCACCATACAAGGTTATTGGTGTCTTCAGGAGCAAGAATGCAGCAGTCCAGTCCACACCCCTTACATCAGCGGCCAGGCAGATGGAACTGATTACTGCCTGGTGAGAGGAGTCCGCAGTGAGTGATCGGCTCCAGAGGAGAGAGGACGTGAGCCGGATACTAGTGTGTGTGAGGGGGGCTGCATTATACTCTGAGACGGCTGCATTATACTCTGTGGGGGCTGCATTATACTCTGAGGGGGCTGCATTTTACTCTGAGAGGCTGAATTATGCTCTATGAGGGGGCTACATTATACTGTTTGTGTGGTGCTGCATTATACTCTGAGGGGGGCTGCATTATACTGTGAGGAGGGTGCATTTTACTGTGAGGAGGCTGAATTATACTCTGATGGGTGCTGCATTATACTCTGAGGGGGTTGCATTATACTGTGATGGTGCTGCATTATACTCTGAGGGGGGCAGCATTATACTGTATGTAGGGTAACTGTGCTATACTGTGTTTGTGTGGTGCTGCATTATACTCTGAGGGGGGCAGCATTATACTGTGAGGAGGGTGCATTTTACTGTGAGGAGGCTGAATTATACTCTGGGTGCTGCATTATACTCTGAGGGGGCTGCATTATACTGTGATGGTGCTGCATTATACTCTGAGGGGGGCTGCACTATACTGTGTGTAGGGTGACTGTGCTATACAGTGTTTGTGGGGGCTGCATTATACTTTGGGGGATGAATTATACTGTGTGGGGGGCTGCACTATACTGTGTTGAGGGCTGCAGTATACGGTGTGTGGGGGCTGCAATATACTATGTTTGTGAGGGCTGCAAGTATACTGTGAGTGGGAGGCTGCATTATACTGTGTGGAGGGCTGCATTATACTGTGTGTTTGGGGTCCCTGCACTATTCTGTGTGGGGGCTGCTTTATACTGTGAGCAGGGGCTGAGGAGATCATTTGCATATTCCCAGTGCCTTCTGGGATAAGTGAAGAGTCTCCGCGAGCTCAACGATCACTAGGTTTTGGCCGTTGCAGCTGAAAAGAGGAAATCGGAAAACTGCGCGCCGACATCTTTCATCGTTTTTAGGAAATCTCAATATGGAAGAGGCCAGGAGCCATTTGGTGAGCTGCATTTCTTGCTACATGTTCACAGACTTACCAGTGGAAAAGCCAAACTTCACATGCCACAAATGCAAGCTTGTGTCCCTGTTGGAGGAAAAGTTGCAAAATCTCGAAGAGAGGTTAGCTACGTTGAAGATCATTAAGGAAGGTGAAGAGTTCTTAGAGCAGAATTATCTCTTCATGTTACAGAAAGAGAAGAAATTCGAAGTGCACCTGAAGAAACAGAGGAATGGAGACATGTGACCCAGAGAAGCAGGAGGATCAGGAGGCAGTCAGCACCCATACTGCTGAGGAACCAGTACCAGGCTCTCACGCAGGAAAACGATGAAGAAATACATCAGGATAAGACTTTACCCACAAACAGCAGCCTTGTACGCCTTCAGAGTCCTCCTGGATGGAGAAAGAAAAATGTTGTGAAGAAGAAACGGAGAGTGGTGGTCATGGGGGATTCCCTGTTGAGAGGAACAGAGGCCGCTATCTGCAGACCGGATATAACTTCAAGAGAAATGTGCTGTCTTCCAGGTGCAAAAATTAAAGATGTGTCTGACAGGATATCAGGACTCTTCAGACCTACAGATGACTACCCATTCCTGCTACTACATGTGGGGACAAATGACACCGCAAGAAACGACCTGGAAACATCTGCAGAGACTTTGAAGACTTAGGCAAGAAAGTGAAAGAACTGGGAGCGCAGGTGGTCTTCTCTTCCATCCTCCCAGTGGATGGCCATGGAACAAGGAGGTGGAATAAGATTCTGCAGGTGAACAACTGGCTACGTCGATGGTGCCATCAGCAACGATTTGGATTTCTGGATCACGGAGTGAATTACCTATACGATGGACTACTTGCTAGAGATGGGGTGCACCTTACAAAAACTGGAAAGCATGTATTTGGAAGTCGCCTTGCTACACTTGTAAGGAGAGCTTTAAACTAGAACAACATGGGAAGGGAAGCAAAAGACCAGAAAAAGCCATACACCTGACAAATGCTATTGAGAACTCTGCTATTAGAAGTGGAAAGGAAGAACAAAGACAAAAGAATCTAAATAATAAAAATATTGGAGAAAGAGAAACCAATCACAAACTAAAATGTTTCTATACTAATGCACAAAGCATGGGCAACAAACAAAGAGAATTGGAACTACTAACACAGGAAAAGAAATATGATGTCATTGGAATCACTGAAACTTGGTGGGACAATACACATGATTGGAATACAAGACTAGAAGGATACAACTTATCTGCAAGAAACAGACTTGATAAACGAGGAGGGGGTGTCACATTGTATGTTAGAAACGCGTATATCTGCACAGAGATCCAAGCTTCAGAGACTGGGAGTTCTGTGGAAACTGTTTGGGTAAGAATACAAGGACAGAACAATGGAAAGGACACCATTGTAGGCATTTACTACAGGCCGCCTGTGCAAGCTGAAGATATGGATGAACTCTTTATGCATCAAATGGCCAAGTTCTCCAAAAAATATGACATAGTGCTCATGGGAGATTTCAACTATCCAGACATTTGTTGGGAATCTCTCTCAGGGCAAAACTAACAGGTCAAGGAAATTCTTATCCTCTCTTGCTGACAACTTTATCTTCCAAAAGGTAGGGGAGAAAACAAGGGGAACTGCTACCTTGGATCTAATCCTTATAAACAGGGAGGAAATGGTTGAGGAGGTAAAAGTGGCTGGGACCCTAGGAGGTAGCGACCATGCTATTTTTTAGAATTTTGGAGAGCTAGAGGAGGAAGACCTGTGAAGACTCAGACTTCAAGATTAGATTTCAGAAAGGCAGATTTTAAGGGTTTCAGAAAGAGAATTGGAGGGATCTAATGGCTGGATATCCTTAAGGACAAAAATGTCCAGGAAGGATGGGAAATCTTGAAAAATGAAATTCTCAAAGCACAATTGTTAACAATTCCGAAAAGAGGGAAGAATAGGAAGCATTTAAGGAAAGCAGGATGGATGAACATAGAACTTAAGCACATGCTAAAAAGGAAGAAAGAAATGTTTATACAATGGAAAGAGGGAGGCATATCTAAAGAAGAATATAATGCTGTCTGCAGAACCTGCAGGGCACAAATCAGATAATTAAAGCTGACAATGAATTGAGGCTTGCAAGAGATGTCAAAAGCAATAATAAAGGATTTTGGGGATATGTCAAAAGTAAAAGAAAAGTCAAAGATGCTATAGGATTTTTACAGGATGAAAATGATGAAATGGTAAGACAGGATGTTGAGAAGGCCGAACTTTTAAATTCCTATTTTGCATCTGTTTTCTCTCAGAAAGGAAATGTAACATCAACTGTTCTTCACTGTCCTATTAAGGGAATAGAACAATCCAGGATATCTATAAACAGAAAGATAGTGAGGAAACACTTAGCTAACCTAAATGAATTCAAGTCTCCAGGTCCAGATGAATTAGACCCCAGAGTACTGAAGAAGATGGCAGAAGAAATTTTTGAACCCCTCTCCATAATCTTTGAAATTTCTTGGAGAACAGGAGAAGTCCCAGAAGACTGGAGAAGAGCAAATGTTGTTCCTATCTTCAAAAAGGGGAAGAAGATGGACCCAGGCAACTATAGGCCGGTGAGTCTGACTTCTATACCAGGAAAGATCTTTGAACAAATTATTAAACGACATGTATGTCAGTACCTGGATAAGAATGAAGTGATTAAACAGAGTCAGCATGGGTTTGTAACTAATAAGTCATGTCAGACTAACTTAATTTCATTCTATGACGGAATCACTGATTGGGTGGATCAAGGAAATGTTGTAGATATAGTATATCTTGACTTCAGCAAAGCATTTGACAAAGTCTCTCATACAATCCTTATTGAAAAAATGACTAAGTATGGAATGGACAAGGCAAAGGTGGATTCATAACTGGCTTAGTGATCGGACCCAAAGAGTGGTCGTAAATGGCTGCACATCCAGTTGGAAGAATGACTCAAGTGGGGTACCACAGGGCTCTGTCCTGGGCCCTGTATTGTTCAACATCTTTATCAACGATTTAGATGAAGGAATTGAGGGTAAACTGATTAAATTTGCTGATGACACAAAGCTAGCTAATACTAGAGAAGAGAGAGAGAGGATTCAAAAAGATATAAATAAACTGGAGCAGTGGGCAGCAACTAACAGAATGGTTTTTAACAGGGAAAAATGCAAAGTACTACATCTGGGCAATAAAAATGAAAAAAGCATATACAGAATGGGAGGAATAGGGCTAAGCAACAGCACATGTGAAAAAGACTTGGGTATACTAATAGATCACAGACTGAACATGAGTCAACAATACTTGGGAGATGTTCCAGCAACTTCGACCAAAGGATGGTTAAAATCAAAAGACTTTATTCCAAAAAAATGATTAAAAACAGAATAGATGCATAAAAAACATATGGTTCACCAATGTGACAGACGCTTGGGTATACTAATAGATCACAGACTGAACATGAGTCAACAGTGTGATGCAGCAGCAAAAAAGGCAAATGCAATTCTAGGATGTATTAACAGAAGCATACAGTCTAGATCACGTGAAGTCATTATTTCCCTCTATTCCTCTTTGGTCAGACCTCATCTGGAGTATTGTGTCCAGTTTTGGGCACTACATTTTAAAAAAGACATCAACAAACTGGAGCAAGTTCAGAAAAGAGAGACCAGAATGGTGACCGGTCTGCAAACCCTGTCTTATTAGGAAAGGTTGCAGGATTTGGGAATGTTTAGTTTGCAAAAGAGAAGACTGAGAGGAGACTTAATAGCTGTCTACAAATATCTAAAGGGCTGTCACATTGTAGAAGGATCATCTTTATTCTCATTTGCACAAGGAAAGACTAGAAGCAATGGTATGAAACTGAATGGGAGGAGACACAGATTAGATATTAGAAAAAACTTTTGACAGAGTGATCAATGAGTGGAACAGGCTGACACGAGAAGTGGTGAGTTCTCCTTCAATGGAAGTCTTCAAATAGAGGCTGGACAGACATCTGACTGGGATGATTTAGCGAATCTTTCTTTGAGCAGGGGGTTGGACCAGATGGCCCAGGAGGTCCCTTCCAACTCTACGATTCTATGATTCTATACTATGTGGGGGGCTGCATTATACTGTGTATGTGGGGGCTGCACTATACTGTGTGTGTTTGGGGGTGCTGAATTATACTGTGTGTGGGGGGGTTCATTATATTCTGAAGGGTCTGTAATATACTCTGAGGAAGGCTGCATTATACTCTGAGGAGACTGCACTATACTCTGAGGGGGCTGCAGTATGTTCTGAGGGGGCTGCATTATACCCTGAAGGAGCTGCAGTACACTCTGAGGGGGCTGAATTATGCTCTGAGGGGGCTACATTATACTGTTTGTGTGGTGCTGCATTATACTGTGAGGGGGGCTGCATTATACTGTGAAGGGGGCTGCATTATACTGTGAGGAGGGAGATGCATTATACTGAGGGGGCTGCAGTATGCTCTGAAGGGGCTACAGTATACTCTGAAGGAGCTGCAGAATACTCTGAGGGGGCTGGAGTGTACTCTGAAGGGGGCTGCATTATAGTCTGAGGGGACTGCAGTAGCAGTATACTATAAGAGGGGCTGCATTATACTCTATTAAGGACCATGGTCAGTCATTATACCATATGTACTATATGGGACCTGCATTATACTGTATCGAGGACTATCTCTCCCCATCATTCTTCCTCAGCTGGAGTAAAGAGGCCGGGAAACAAGCGTCAAACAACTTCAATGTTGTCGATCGCGCTCATTTAGTGGCCTCAACTCAGCGCATGTAACTACAACAGAAATATTTGCGTGATTGAGCAATATGTGAGCATTTGGGGCCCAGTGGCGTAGCGTGGGGTGGGCGTGGGGGGCGGTCCGCCCCAGGCGGCACATGTGTGGAGGCAGCGCGGCAGCAGCAGCAATTCCTCTCTGTGGGAGAAGCGCGGAGGCAGTGAGGCACAGTGCAGTGCAGCGGCAGGCAGGGAGCAATCACAGCAGCTCCGCTGCCTGCAAGAGGGAATAACAGGAGAAGAGCTGCAAGGACCCGTCCTGCTTCCTGCCCGCCGCCCGCGCTTCCTGTTTGACACAGAGAAGCGCCGCTGAATGACATCATCATTCAGCGGCCGCTGCTGTGTGAGCGAGGAAGTGCGGGCGATGCGGACAGGTGAGAGGAGAGAGGTGGTGTCTGTGTGTTTGTATGTCTGTGTGTGTATGTCTGTATGTATGTGTGTGTGTGTGTCTGTCTGTGTGTGTATGTATGTATGTATGTCTGTGTGTAATGTATTTGTGTGTATCTGTGTGTGTGTGTGTGTGTGTAGGTTAGCCTGGCCCTGGAGGAGATTGGGACATGAGAAGACCATGATGGGGAGAGAAGGCCATAATGCCTGGGGTGATGGGAGAAGGCCATGAGGGGGTAATGGGAGAAGGCCATGAGGGGGTAATGGGAGAAGGCCATGAGGGGGGTGATGCAGAGAAGGCAATGATGGGAGTGATGGAGCAGGCAATAATGGGGGTGATGGAGCAGACAATGATGGGAGTGATGGAGCAGGCAATGATGGGAATGATGGGGATAAGGCAGTGATGAGGTGATGGAGAAGGCAATGATGGGGAGAAGACAATGATGGGATGATGGAGCAAGCAATGATGGGAGTGATGGGGAGAAGGCAGTGATGGGGTGAAGGAGAAGGCAATGATGGGGGTGATGGAGCAGACAATGATGGGAGTGATGGGGTGATGGAGCAGGCAATGATGGGAGTGATGGGGTGATGGAGAAGGCAATGATGGGAGTCATGGGGAGAAGGCAGTGATGGGGTGATGGAGAAGGCAATGATGGGAGTGATGGGGAGAAGACAATGATGGGGTGATGGAGCAGGCAATGATGGGAGTGATGGGGTGAAGGAGAAGGCAATGATGGGGAGAAGGCAAGGGTGGGGATGATGGGGAGAAGGCAATGATGGGGGTGATGGAGAGGGCAATGATGGGGTGGTGGGGGAAAAATAAATGATGGTGGGAGAGAATGCAGTGATGGTGGTGGTGGAATGGGCAATAAATGTGGGTGGTGGGGGAGAAGAAAATGATGTGGTGGTGAAGAGGGCAATGATGGGGTGGGGGAGAGGACAATAATGGGATGTGAGGGGAGGAGGACAATGAGGGGTGAGGGGGATTGGGATGGGAGGAAGGGGGACTTATAATGGCCTTAGGAACAGGGGGAGGTGGAGGAAGACATTATCGTTTATTATGTCTAACACAGTCCCTTAGTATATAGTGTACTCACTATGTCTAACACAGTCCCTTAGTATATAGTGTACTCACTATGTCTAACACAGTCCCTTAGTATATAGTGTACTCACTATGTCTAACACAGTCCCTTAGTATATAGTGTACTCACTATGTCTAACACAGTCCCTTAGTATATAGTGTACTCACTAATTCTGTATAACACCATCCTTAGTTACATAGTTTCCTCTTTTATTATGTATAACACCATCCCTTATTACGTACCATCCTCTCTAGTTATATATGGTGCCGTCCCTTGTTATATAGCTTCCTCTACTGTTATGTATAGTGCTGTCTCTTACATAGTGTATTCTTGTTAATTTTGTTATTCACAGCGCCCTCTTTTATTACATAGCCCCCTCTCTTTTTAGATATAAAATGACTGCTGATCGAGGAGCCGGTGACCAGACGACCAGTCCATCAGCTCCTCCATTAGAAAGGAAGCTTTCCCATGCTCCATCAGCCATCATTGCATTATACAGCTAACAAGACAGGACGGTATGTAATAAAAAACAGGGCTCTATATAATCCAATATGTAAGGTCTGTCACATCATTAAAAATTATTATTAAAAAAGCCATTAGGTCTTCATCCAGCATCATCAAGCTAATACATACATATATAGAGAGAACTGCAAGAAGATGAAAGTCTAGAAATAATAACAGCAGAGTTAGTAGCAGACTAAAAATTAGATCTTTGAGTGTAGTGTGGGCTCTTCGGATGCTTCCAGATTATCAACGACCAAAGGGGCGGCAAATTTTTCGACCGCCCCGGGCGCCACAAACAGTAGCTACGCCACTGTTGGGGCCCCACTGTAAACTTTTGCCCAGGGCCCCACTTTGTGTAAAACTGTCTCTGAGTGCGGCGGCCGGACAGCATCGTATTTACCTGTAGATTAACCCTGTATTTGCAGGATAATAGCATTAGGAGTCATGATAGATTCCCTCTGTGTACCAGCAGTTGGTGACAGAACCGGCAGAATTATAAAGCACGTACATTATCGGCACTGCGTCTGGTACCGTGAGGCACATGGAGGACAAAGAACTAAACCCAATACAAATAATAGTCCTCCCTGTAACCGCACACTGAGCGAGCTGAACACTGAATGAAAGGCTTATCATCACCCCTAAAGGTCCACCATTACCAAGAAGACGATAGCCCACCGTGCTCACCAACAAAGCGGTGTCTGCACAAGTCACTGATCGCTGCCGGATCCATTCTACCTGACGATTACTGGACATGTGAACACAGCCCTTGTTGTATGTAACCACTGCTGTGGATGGAGACAGTCGTTGCCCATTGAGGTCATCCTATCTCTTTAGAGTCCCTTTAGGAGGGTTAAAACAGGTTTTCCCCAGAGATCCAGAGATCCAGTCATCGCTCTTGGCCTCGCTGGGTACAGCATGGAGTAGGAGATCTGCACTTTGCCGAGATGATGCTTCACATCCAGGACTTGGGCTCTACGCTTCTGGGTTTCCGCAGAGTAATCCGGGAAGGAGGAGATGTCGTCACTGCCAATTTTCTCTCCTTTAGGCCGGCGTCACACTAGCGAGGAGATAAAACATTGCATAGCACTCATACCAGTACTCATCTATGGGCAGCTCCCGTCACCGTTTTTTTTTCTTGCCCGTATTCTACATGTGAGAGAAATCCCAGCATGATGAGATTGTTCCATTGGCCTCAAGGACACCGTTCTCTCCTAGTTTTCCCTCCTATCTCTCTGACCGCTCCTTTACTGTTTCTTTTGCCGATTCCTCCTCCTCTCACCTTCCCCTTACTGTTGGGGTTCCTCAAGGATCGGTTCTAGGCCCCTTCCTCTTCTCCTTGTACACTGCCCCTATTGGTCAAACAATCAGTAGATTTGGTTTCCAGTACCATCTCTATGCTGATGACACCCAATTATACGCTTCTTCTCCTGACATCACGCCAGCCTTTCTAGAAAACACCGGCGATTGTCTAAACGCTGTGTCTAATATCATGTCCTCACTATATCTGAAACTGAACCTGTCAAAGACTGAACTCCTGGTGTTTCCTCCCGCTACTAATGTACCTATACCCGACATTGCCATTTCCGTGTGTGGTTCCACTATTACTCCCCAGCAACATGCCCGCTGTCTTGGGGTCATACTTGATTCCGAGCTTTCCTTTGCCCCCCACATACGATCACTGGCTCGCTCTTGTCATCTGCACCTCAAAAACATTTCTAGAATTCGACCTTTTCTTACTTTTGACTCTGCAAAAACTCTTACTGTTTCTCTTATTCATTCTCGTCTCGACTATTGTAACTCCCTTCTAATCGGTCTCCCTCTTACCGCGTGGGATGCAGGTGTTGGAGTGTGGTCAGGTGTCCCCACCTTACCTGAATGGTGGGGTACCACATCTCAGGAGGAGGTGCAGTACCTCTGTGGCAACTGAACCCTCAGTGGCACCACAATTGTCTCAGGCCCAGGAGAGATTACACCTCAATGTAACAGGCTGAAATTGGCTGGTGTATGACAAAGTACAAGGTGTGTATATAGTATGGGGAGAATTGGAAGCTCCCTAGAGATTTTAGGAGGCTGACAATGATGTTCTCAGTCCAAGTATGGACGCAGGCAGCCTAATAAGCAGGACTGCTGCACACACAAAAGGGTGGAAAATGAACGCTTGGTAACTGTGCAGAAAAGAGGAAGAAAAGTATTTTTGCTTTTAAAAAAGCAGTTTGTACAGCAGTGTGCAAACAGCAGTGCAGCTATCAGGCAGCCTAATAACCAACAGAGCTGATGCACCAAAATAGAGCCTCCCCTTGCACTGCATGGCGGTCGGTGTTCACGCCCTTTTATAGGCCCTGTGACGCCACACAAAGCCAGCCAATCACTTGCATGCCCTTCTCAAAGATGGTGGCGACCGATGCCCATGTCATCGCGTTGCCCACAGTGTGCGTCCTCCATCATTGGCTGAAAAAGGGCGCTGGAAGCATCATTTGAAACGCGACTTTGGCGCTCTGGTCGCCGACCTCGTGGCCGACCTCACGCTATGGTCGGGTTTCGTTTCATGAAAGCCGACTTCAGCGAAAGTCGCCGACTTATGAATATGACCGACCCGTTTGACTCTAGTTATCACGGATAAGAGCACACTATGTTATATCACATATCAGCTTACAAGTCAATATTACAGACTTACACAAAGAAAAGTCTGTTTTCTGGATCAGCCAGAAAGAACTGCTTAAATTCAAAAGCCAACATATAGATAACAGTCTATTCTTGGTTTGCTAAAAATAGATGTCTGGTTAATTAAGATACAATGCTGTGTCTCTACATCCGGCACCAGTGGTATGATCTCTGGAAGGCATGTATCAGACACCAGTGGTACAATCCGTGTGCAGCCTGTATCCAGCACTGGTTGCGTGATCTGCAGGAGGCATGTATCAGACACCAGTGGTACAATCCGTGTGCAGCCTGTATCCAGCACTGGTTGCGTGATCTGCAGGAGGCATGTATCAGACACCAGTGGTACAATCCGTGTGCAGCCTGTATCCAGCACTGGATGCGTGATCAGCAGGAGGCATGTATCAGACACCAGTGGTACAATCCGTGTGCAGCCTGTATCCAGCACTGGTTGCGTGATCTGCAGGAGGCATGTATCAGACACCAGTGGTACAATCCGTGTGCAGCCTGTATTCAGCACTGGTTGCGTGATCAGCAGGAGGCATGTATCAGACACCAGTGGTACAATCCGTGTGCAGCCTGTATCCAGCACTGGTTGCGTGATCTGCAGGAGGCATGTATCAGACACCAGTGGTACAATCCGTGTGCAGCCTGTATTCAGCACTGGTTGCGTGATCTGCAGGAGGCATGTATCAGACACCAGTGATACAATCCGTGTGCAGCCTGTATCCAGCACTGGTTGCGTGATCTGCAGGAGGCATGTATCAGACACCAGTGATACAATCCGTGTTCAGCCTGTATCCAGCACTGGTTGCGTGATCTGCAGGAGGCATGTATCAGACACCAGTGGTACAATCCGTGTGCAGCCTGTATCCAGCACTGGTTGCGTGATCTGCAGGAGGCATGTATCAGACACCAGTGATACAATCCGTGTGCAGCCTGTATCCAGCACTGGTTGCGTGATCTGCAGGAGGCATGTATCAGACACCAGTGATACAATCCGTGTGCAGCCTGTATCCAGCACTGGTTGCGTGATCTGCAGGAGGCATGTATCAAACACCAGTGATACAATCCGTGTGCAGCCTGTATCCAGCACTGGTTGCGTGATCTGCAGGAGGCATGTATCAGATACCAGTGGTACAATCCGTGTTCAGCCTGTATCCAGCACTGGTTGCGTGATCTGCAGGAGGCATGTATCAGACACCAGTGATACAATCCGTGTGCAGCCTGTATCCAGCACTGGTTGCGTGATCTGCAGGAGGCATGTATCAGACACCAGTGGTACAATCCGTGTGCAGCCTGTATCCAGCACTGGTTGCGTGATCTGCAGGAGGCATGTATCAGACACCAGTGGTGCGATCTGTGCACGGCATGTGTCAGGCACTGGCTATATGACCACAGCCCGATATGTCTGACTCCAGTGCTGTGACCTTTCAGTGAGAAACATATTTTCACAGCAACACAAGAGACTAGTTGGACAGGTGGGATCCTCAGCGGCTTCTCACTCCCCGCTGCATTTAGTGCATCACTCCAAGGGATCAGGGGGGGAGAGAAGCTGCTAGAGACCAGTCTGTTATGAATGAGTCACCGTAGGAGGCAAAAACAGAAATACTAACTAAGTCCAGAAAATCAGAGAAGTTGGCAGCTATCGGATTGCAGACCCCTGAACCTATCAACAACTAGCAGTAGCCGTGGGGGGTTCCTACGGTGCCCTAGACCCCTCGATCACAGCCGGAGAACTAAATAGCCTAAAGACAGAAAGGGAAATCTAAACTGCCCCAGAGCAGACCCCAAAGCAATAGGCAGCCCCCAACATATAATGACGGTGAAGCAAGATAAAAAACACTCACACAGATAGAATGATAGGCTGAGCAAATGATGGGGCCCAAGCTAACTAAATAGGACAGGATAGAAAAGCTGCTGTCTGTAATCCACCAAAACCCTATCAAAACAAGAGCCAACAGAATGATAGGGAAAAAAGCCCTGAAGACACTAGGCTTCAAAAAGACTATATCAGTACTCAGGTATTTTCTGAAGACAGAGCAAAAAGGAATTCAGCTCACCCCAGCAGGGAATGGCAGAAATCCAGAAAAACAAGGCAAAACAAAACCAAAACACAAATGCAAAAGGCAGAGCAGAAAACTTAGCTTTTGAGGAGCAGGAATCAGACTGGTCTCCTAGAATCCCTCTGAGAAATCACCAGCAAGGCAGAAGGGCGTTGGCTGCCTTATATCCAGTCAGCAATTCCAGTCACCCAGTCATCATCATCCTGCTCAGGTGCTTGGTAATCAGCCTCACTACCTTCCTTCACCAGAAGAGGGAGTTCATCAGACCTCAATGGTGAAGGGGAAAATGAACTCACAACACCAGTCAGAATGTTTTTCCCTGACACATCTTAGCATTAGAGTCAGACATACCGGGCTGAGATCGTACAGCCAGTCCCTGATACCATGGAGCGGGCAGCATGGATCAGCTGGCTGACTGTTGCACGGCGTGTGACCATAGAGCAGTACCCCGCTTCGCAGTGTACCATGCCACCGTCCTTATTCCTGGCTCTGATGAGTTATCTCTTGTGGATCAAGGGCAAGGTGATTCCATTTTTCTCCTGAAGTCACTAACAAATATTCAGAACCGGGAGGCACCGAGGGGGCACATACTTGTTTCCATCATGGTAATAATGACTGATCCCATTCTTTTGTTTCGTAGACTCGTTCTTTCCGTGTCCTGATTCCTGGATTCTTATTACTAACAAGTGTTATCTCTTCTCTGAAAAACTGAAGAGCCAGAAGGAAAGTGAGAATGAGTGCAAGAGGCAGGACGCCAAACTGGCAACGGTGAAGAACGGAAGGATACTGGTCAGTGATGGAGAATGAGCTGAGTACTGCGGACATAGAGGACAGGGAATATGGGGGAGAGTAGACGAGGAGGACAGTGTGGACAGAGGACAGGGAATATGGGGGAGAGTAGACGAGAAGGACAGTGCGGACAGAGGACAGGGAATATGTGGGAGAGTAGACGAGAAGGACTGTGCGGACATGGAGGACAGGGAATATGGGGGAGAGTAGACGAGAAGGACAGTGCGGACATAGAGGACAGGGAATATGGGGGAGAGTAGACGAGGAGGAGTGTGGACAGAGGACAGGGAATATGGGGGAGAGTAGACGAGAAGGACAGTGTGGACAGAGGACAGGGAATATGGGGGGGAGTAGAAAAGGAGCAGTGTGGACAGAGGACAGGTAATATGGGGGAGAGTAGACGAGGTGGACAGAGGACAGGGAATATGGGGGAGAGTAGACGAGGAGGAGTGTGGACAGAGGACAGGGAATATGGGGGAGAGTAGACGAGGAGGAGTGTGGACAGAGGACAGGGAATATGGGGGAGAGTAGACGAGAAGGAGTGTGGACAGAGGACAGGGAATATGGGGGAGAGTAGACGAGGAGGACAGTGTGGACAGAGGACAGGGAATAAGGGGGAGAGTAGACAAGGAGGAGTGTGGACAGAGGACAGGGAATATGGGGGAGAGTAGACGAGGAGGACAGTGTGGACAGAAGACAGGGAATATGGGGGAGAGTAGACGAGGAGGAGTGTGGACAGAGGACAGGGAATATGGGGGAGAGTAGACGAGGAGGACAGTGTGGACAGAGGACAGGGAATATGGGGGAGAGTAGATGAGAAGGACAGTGCAGACATAGAGGACAGTGAATATAGGGGAGAGTAGACGAGGAGGACAGTGTGGACAGAGGACAGGGAATATGGGGGAGAGTAGACGAGAAGGACAGTGCGGACATAGAGGACAGGGAATATGGGGGAGCGTAGACGAGGAGGACAGTGTGGACAGAGGACAGGGAATATGGGGGAGAGTAGACGAGGAGGACAGTGCGGACATAGAGGACAGGGAATATGGGGGAGAGTAGACGAGGAGGACAGTGTAGACAGAGGACAGGGAATATGGGGGAGAGTAGACGAGGAGGACAGTGCGGACAGAGGACAGGGAAAAAGGGGGAGAGTAGACGAGGAGGACAGTGCGGACATAGAGGACAGGGAATATGGGGGAGAGTAGACAAGGAGGAGTGTGGACAGAGGACAGGGAATATGGGGGAGAGTAGACGAGGAGGACAGAGGACAGGGAATATGGGGGAGAGTAGACGAGGAGGACAGTGTGGACAGAGGACAGGGAATATGGGGGAGAGTAGACGAGAAGGACAGTGCGGACAGAGGACAGGGAATATGTGGGAGAGTAGACGAGAAGGACTGTGCGGACATGGAGGACAGGGAATATGGGGGAGAGTAGACGAGAAGGACAGTGCGGACATAGAGGACAGGGAATATGGGGGAGAGTAGACGAGGAGGAGTGTGGACAGAGGACAGGGAATATGGGGGAGAGTAGACGAGAAGGACAGTGTGGACAGAGGACAGGGAATATGGGGGGGAGTAGAAAAGGAGCAGTGTGGACAGAGGACAGGTAATATGGGGGAGAGTAGACGAGGTGGACAGAGGACAGGGAATATGGGGGAGAGTAGACGAGGAGGAGTGTGGACAGAGGACAGGGAATATGGGGGAGAGTAGACGAGGAGGAGTGTGGACAGAGGACAGGGAATATGGGGGAGAGTAGACGAGAAGGAGTGTGGACAGAGGACAGGGAATATGGGGGAGAGTAGACGAGGAGGACAGTGTGGACAGAGGACAGGGAATAAGGGGGAGAGTAGACAAGGAGGAGTGTGGACAGAGGACAGGGAATATGGGGGAGAGTAGACGAGGAGGACAGTGTGGACAGAAGACAGGGAATATGGGGGAGAGTAGACGAGGAGGAGTGTGGACAGAGGACAGGGAATATGGGGGAGAGTAGACGAGGAGGACAGTGTGGACAGAGGACAGGGAATATGGGGGAGAGTAGACGAGAAGGAAAGTGCAGACATAGAGGACAGTGAATATAGGGGAGAGTAGACGAGGAGGACAGTGTGGACAGAGGACAGGGAATATGGGGGAGAGTAGACGAGAAGGACAGTGCGGGCATAGAGGACAGGGAATATGGGGGAGCATAGACGAGGAGGACAGTGTGGACAGAGGACAGGGAATATGGGGGAGAGTAGACGAGGAGGACAGTGCGGACATAGAGGACAGGGAATATGGGGGAGAGTAGACGAGGAGGACAGTGTGGACAGAGGACAGGGAATATGGGGGAGAGTAGACGAGGAGGACAGTGCGGACAGAGGACAGGGAAAAAGGGGGAGAGTAGACGAGGAGGACAGTGCGGACATAGAGGACAGGGAATATGGGGGAGAGTAGACAAGGAGGAGTGTGGACAGAGGACAGGGAATATGGGGGAGAGTAGACGAGGAGGACAGAGGACAGGGAATATGGGGGAGAGTAGACGAGAAGGACAGTGCGGACATAGAGGACAGGGAATATGGGGAGAGTAGACGAGGAGGACAGTGTGGACAGAGGACAGTGAATATGGGGGAGAGTAGAGGAGGAGGACAGTGCGGACAGAGGACAGGGAAAAAGGGGGAGAGTAGACGAGGAGGAGTGTGGACAGAGGACAGGGAATATGGGGGAGAGTAGACGAGGAGGACAGTGTGGACAGAGGACAGGGAATATGGGGGAGAGTAGACAAGGAGGAGGTGGACAGAGGACAGGGAATATGGGGGAGAGTAGACGAGGAGGACAGTGTGGACAGAGGACAGGGAATATGGGGGAGAGTAGACGAGAAGGACAGTGTGGACAGAGGACAGGGAATATGGGGAAGAGTAGACGAGGAGGACAGTGTGGACAGAGGACAGGGAATATGGGGGAGAGTAGACGAGGAGGAGTGTGGACAGAGGACAGGGAATATGGGGGAGAGTAGACGAGGAGGACAGTGTGGACAGAGGACAGGGAATATGGGGGAGAGTAGTCGAGAAGGACACTGCGGACATAGAGGACAGGGAATATGGGGGAGAGTAGACGAGAAGGACTGTGGACAGAGGACAGGGAATATGGGGGAGAGTAGATGAGAAGGACAGTGCGGACAGAGGACAGGGAATATGGGGGAGAGTAGACGAGGAGGAGTGTGGACAGAGGACAGGGAATATGGGGGAGAGTAGACGAGGAGGACAGTGTGGACAGAGGACAGGGAATATGGGGGAGAGTAGACGAGAAGGACAGTATGGACAGAGGACAGGGAATATGGGGGAGAGTAGACGAGAAGGACAGTGCGGACAGAGGACAGGGAATATGGGGGAGAGTAGACGAGAAGGACAGTGCGGACAGAGGACAGGGAATATGGGGGAGAGTAGACGAGGAGGAGGTGGACAGAGGACAGGGAATATGGGGAAGAGTAGACGAGAAGGACAGTGTGGACAGAGGACAGGGAATATGGGGGAGAGTAGACGAGAAGGACAGTGTGGACAGAGGACAGGGAATATGGGGAAGAGTAGACGAGGAGGACAGTGTGGACAGGGAATATGGGGGAGAGTAGTCGAGAAGGACACTGCGGACATAGAGGACAGGGAATATGGGGGAGAGTAGACGAGAAGGACAGTGTGGACAGAGGACAGGGAATATGGGGGAGAGTAGACGAGAAGGGCAGTGTGGACAGGGGACAGGGAATATGGGGGAGAGTAGACGAGGAGGAGTGTGGACAGAGGACAGGGAATATGGGGGAGAGTAGACGAGAAGGACAGTGTGGACAGAGGACAGGGAATATGGGGGAATGTAGATGAGAAGGACAGTGCGGACATAGAGGACAGGGAATATGGGGGAGAGTAGACGAGGAGGACACTGCGGACATAGAGGACAGTGAATATAGGGGAGAGTAGACGAGGAGGACAGTGTGGACAGAGGACAATGGATACCAAGGAGACTGAGCCTGGAGAACGTGGAACATGATGGACAGTAGACTTGTTAGGAAATTAGGCTGGTTTCAGACTTGCGATGAGGAGGGCTGCGGATGGTGGCCTACTTCCTCCTTTCTTCCTCCGTGAAGCTCCGCCCATGCTCCGCCTACTGTCGCATGCACCCAGCGTTTCCCTGCGTACCCATCCTTAACAGTGGGTACGCAGGAACATGCTTTGTATGCGGATGCATCCGTATGCGGCGATTTGACGTGTGCGGCGATCACATGGAAAGACAAAATTTATACCCTTAAAGATAAGAAAAATAAGTTTTATTACACTGTCCCAGGGGGGTTCCGGTCTGATGGGTGTCGCAGGTCCGGGTCCAGGACCTCCCATCTTCTTATGATCACCACCCTCCTGCTGGCTTCATGGCTGCCCGGCATCGCACTCCTGCGCAGGCGTACTTCTCTGTCCTGTTGAGTGCACAGGCGCTGGGCCTCTCTGACCTGTCCTGGCACCTGCGCAGGACCACGATACCAGCGACCATGAAGCAAGCAGGAGGACGGCATCGCAAGAAGATGGGTGGTGCCATACCCGGACTTGTGACGCCCATCGGACCGCATCGGACCGCCCCCCCCCCAGGTGAGTATAATAAAACTTATTTTTCTTCTCTTGCAGGTCAGACTGGGAGCTTATCTATAGCATTATAGAATGCTTTATATCAGCCCTGAAAGGCGGCGGCCACATCTTATATCCACCAAAACAGCTGACAGGTTCCCTTTAACAACATTTAAAAAGCATAACATTGGCTATAATACAACAACCACCAAGCTGGTCTATGTAAAGAACTGGTGTCCCAGTCCTGTGATCCCCAACTGGCAATCTTTTAGTATACATGCATGATATAACAGTAAATTACAACCCCAGTAGTGCACTAGATATTACACAGCGTGCAAGTGCCGCCATCACCTCCTATATAATTATCGCACTACGTGACCTTCTCGGGTGGTCCGTATGTTATATATACGTGGGATAGACCCCTCTGCACATAACGCACCATCAATAAATTATAGAACTGGAAAATGCCATTAATTCATCTTAAAGTGCAGAGAGCGAGTATCAGCACATAGATATTCAGCAAAAAAGAACGAGACTCGTGTCATGTCATTTCTAGATAAATGTACTATACTGGCACGACCAATGGGTTTTTCATATTCAAAGCCATGAGAAACATAGGACTATTCCCCCACTCGTATCGCCGCTACCAATGTGGCTTCATCAGGGGCAGGTAGAGTGTATATATATGCATATAATATATTATATAGTTATATAACATGTCTACATGTCTTTTTCCTTTTTTGTCCTTCTGCTATAATTGATGTGTAGTCATTGAGCCCTCACTGATATATAGATGGTGCCTCTAAAATACAACTGTATCTGGTTGTAACCATCAGTGTATGCTGGGTCTTATTGTACAGCGCTGCAGACTATGTGTGCATCATATAAGTAACGGTATCCCTATATTACACCGGTCTCCTCAATATCGTTTCATACAGAAGCTGTTGAACACCACTAAGCAGGATTTCTGGATTGGGCTAACGAGTCGTGGCACTGAACACCAAGGAGAATGGACGGGGAAATGGGACGATGAGGCCATCATGTAAGTGATACTTGTGTCCAATGTAGAGTTATGGCCCCTCAGTAATGACCACAAGGTGCTAATGATAGTAGCCATCTCCCACCATGTGTGACTGCTGTATGATAGTCTGGTGGTGTATACTGGTGTACAGTGGATAAACTGGACCGGTGTTATCTATAGAGGTCACTACTGGCCCCTCCATGGAATATTGCCTCATGTCTCCTGGCCCCTCAGTAATGACCACATGGTCCTAATGATAGCAGCCCTCTCCCACCATGTGTGACTGCTGTATGATAGTCTAGTGGTGTATACTGGTGTACAGTGGATAAACTGGACCAGTGTTATCTATAGATGTCACTACTGGCCCCTCCATAGAATATTGCCTCATGTCTCCTGACCCCTCAGTAATGGCCACATGGTCCTAATGATAGCAGCCGTCTCCCACCATGTGTGACTGCTGTATGATAGTCTATTGGTGTATACTGGTGTATAGTGGATAAACTGGACCGGTGTTATCTATAGAGATCACTACTGGCCCCTCCATAGCACAATGTTTCATGTCTCCTGGCCCCTCAGTAATGGCCACAAGGTCCTAATGATAGCAGCCATCTCCCACCATGTGTGACTGCTGTATGATAGTCTAGTGGTGTGTACTGGTGTACAGTGGATAAACTGGACCAGTGTAAACTATAGAGGCCACTACTGGCCCCTCTACAGAATATTGCCTCATGTCTCCTGACCCCTCATTAATGGCCACATGGTCCTAATGATAGCAGCCGTTTCCCACCATGTGTGACTGCTGTATGATAGTCTAGTGGTGTATACTGGTGTACAGTGGATTATCTGGACCGGTGTTTTCTTTAGAGGTCATTACTGGCCCCTCCATAGAATATTGCCTCAAGTCTCCTGACACCTCAGTAATGACTACAAGGTGCTAATGATAGTAGCCGTCTCCCACCATGTGTGACTGCTGTATCATAGTCTAGTGGTGTGTACTGGAGTACAGTGGATAAACTGGACCAATGTTATCTATAGAGGCCAATACTGGCCCCTCCATAGCACAATGTTTCATGTCTCCTGACCCCTCAGTAATGGCCACATGGTCCTAATGATAGCAGCCGTTTCCCACCATGTGTGACTGCTGTATGATAGTCTAGTGGTGTATACTGGTGTACAGTGGATAAACTGGACCGGTGTTATCTATAGAGGTCACTACTGGCTCCTCCATGGAATATTGCCTCATGTCTCCTGGCCCCTCAGTAATGACCACATGGTCCTAATGATAGCAGCCCTCTCCCACCATGTGTGACTGCTGTATGATAGTCTAGTGGTGTATACTGGTGTACAGTGGATAAACTGGACCGGTGTTATCTATAGAGGTCACTACTGGCTCCTCCATGGAATATTGCCTCATGTCTCCTGGCCCCTCAGTAATGACCACATGGTCCTAATGATAGCAGCCCTCTCCCACCATGTGTGACTGCTGTATGATAGTCTAGTGGTGTATACTGGTGTACAGTGGATAAACTGGACCAGTGTTATCTATAGATGTCACTACTGGCCCCTCCATAGAATATTGCCTCATGTCTCCTGACCCCTCAGTAATGGCCACATGGTCCTAATGATAGCAGCCGTCTCCCACCATGTGTGACTGCTGTATGATAGTCTATTGGTGTATACTGGTGTATAGTGGATAAACTGGACCGGTGTTATCTATAGAGATCACTACTGGCCCCTCCATAGCACAATGTTTCATGTCTCCTGGCCCCTCAGTAATGGCCACAAGGTCCTAATGATAGCAGCCATCTCCCACCATGTGTGACTGCTGTATGATAGTCTAGTGGTGTGTACTGGTGTACAGTGGATAAACTGGACCAGTGTAAACTATAGAGGCCACTACTGGCCCCTCTACAGAATATTGCCTCATGTCTCCTGACCCCTCAGTAATGGCCACATGGTCCTAATGATAGCAGCCGTTTCCCACCATGTGTGACTGCTGTATGATAGTCTAGTGGTGTATACTGGTGTACAGTGGATTATCTGGACCGGTGTTTTCTTTAGAGGTCACTACTGGCCCCTCCATAGAATATTGCCTCATGTCTCCTGACACCTCAGTAATGACTACAAGGTGCTAATGATAGTAGCCGTCTCCCACCATGTGTGACTGCTGTATCATAGTCTAGTGGTGTGTACTGGAGTACAGTGGATAAACTGGACCAATGTTATCTATAGAGGCCAATACTGGCCCCTCCATAGCACAATGTTTCATGTCTCCTGACCCCTCAGTAATGGCCACATGGTCCTAATGATAGCAGCCGTTTCCCACCATGTGTGACTGCTGTATGATAGTCTAGTGGTGTATACTGGTGTACAGTGGATAAACTGGACCAGTGTTATCTATAGAGGTCCCTACTGGCTCCTCCATAGAATATTGCCTCATGTCTCCTGGCCCCTCAGTAATGACCACATGGTCCTAATGATAGCAGCCCTCTCCCACCATGTGTGACTGCTGTATGATAGTCTAGTGGTGTATACTGGTGTATAGTGGATAAACTGGACCGGTGTTATCTATAGAGATCACTACTGGCCCCTCCATAGCACAATGTTTCATGTCTCCTGGCCCCTCAGTAATGGCCACAAGGTCCTAATGATAGCAGCCATCTCCCACCATGTGTGACTGCTGTATGATAGTCTAGTGGTGTGTACTGGTGTACAGTGGATAAACTGGACCAGTGTAAACTATAGAGGCCAATACTGGCCCCTCCATAGAATATTGTCTCATGTCTCCTGACCCCTCAGTAATGGCCACATGGTCCTAATGATAGCAGCCGTCTCCCACCATGTGTGACTGCTGTATGATAGTCTAGTGGTGTATACTGGTGTACAATGGATAAACTGGACCGGTGTTATCTATAGAGGTCACTACTGGCCCCTCCATAGAATATTGCCATGTCTCCTGACCCCTCAGTAATGACCACAAGGTGCTAATGATAGTAGCCGCCCCCCACCATGTGTGACTGCTGTATGATAATCTAGTAGTGTATACTGGTGTACAGTGGGTAAACTGGACCGGTGTTATCTATAGAGATCACTACTGGCCCCTCCATAGAATATTGCCTCATGTCTCCTGACCCCTCAGTAATGACTGTCTTATGAGGAAAGGTTGCAGTCTTTGGGATTGTTTAGTTTGCAAAAGAGAAGACTGAGAGGAGACTTAATAGCTGTCTACAAATATCTAAAGGGCTGTCACATTGTAGAAGGATCAACTTTATTCTCATTTGCACAAGGAAAGACTAGAAGCAATGGGATGAAACTGAATGGGAGGAGACACAGATTAGATATTAGAAAAAACTTTTTGACAGTTAGAGTGATCAATGAGTGGAACAAGCTGCCATGAGAAGTGGTGAGTTCTCCTTCAATGGAAGTCTTCAAACAGAGGCTGGACAGACATATGACTGGGATGATTTAGCGAATCCTGCTTTGAGCAGGGGGTTGGACCAGATGGCCCAGGAGGTCCCTTCCAACTCTACGATTCTATGATTCTATGACCACATGGTCCTAATGATAGCAGCCCTCTCCCACCATGTGTTACTGCTGTATGATAGTCCAGTGGTGTATACTGGTTTACAGTGGATAAACTGGACCAGTGTTATCTATAGAGGCCACTACTGGCTCCTCCATAGCACAATATTTCATGTCTCCTGGCCCCTCATTAATGGCCACATGGTCCTAATGATAGCAGCTGTCCTCCACCATGTGTGACTGCTGCATGATAGACTAGTGGTGTATACTGCTGCACAGTGGATAAACTGGACTAGTGTTATCTATAGAGGCCACTACTGGTCCTCCATGCACAATGTCTCATGTCTCCTGGCCCCTCAGTAATTGCCACATGGTCCTAATGATAGCAGCCATCTCTCCCACCATGTCTAGTGTTGTGAGTTCATTTTCCCCTTCACTACTGAGGCCCGAGGAACTCCCTCTTCTGGTAAAGAAATGTAGTGAGCCTGATTATCAAATACCTGAGCCTAATGATGATGACTGGCTGAGTGGAGTTACTGACTGGATATAAGGCTGCCAACGCCCTTCTGCCCTGCGGGTGATTTCTCTGTGGGATCCTTGGAGACCAGTCTGAATTCCTGCTCTTCTAAAGCTAAGTTTTCTGCTCGGCTTTTTGCATTTGTGCTTTGACTTTGTTTTGCTTTGTTTTTCTGGATTTCTGCCATTCCCTGCTGGGGTGAGCTGAATTCCTTTAGCTCTGTCTTCTGAAAATACCTGAGTGCTGATTTAGTTTTTGAAGCCTAGCTGCTTCAGGGTCTTTTTCCATATCAGCTTGTTGGCTTATGTCTTTGATAGGGTTTTGGCAGATTGCAGACAGCAACCTTCCTTTCCTGTTCTCTTTAGTTAGCTTGGGCCCCATCGTTTGCTCAGCCTATCTTTCTATCTGTGTGAGTGTTTTTTCATCTTGCTTCACCGTCATTATATGTTGGGGGCTGCCTTTTACTTTGGGGTCTGCTCTGGGGCAGTTTAGATTTCCTTTTCTGTCTTTAGGCTATTTAGCTCTCGGGCTGTGATCGAGGGGTCTAGGGCACCGTAGGAACCCCCGCGGCTACTGCTAGTTGTGTTGATAGGTTCAGGGGTCTGCAATCTGATAGTTGCCAACTTCTCTAGTTTTCTGGACGTAGCTTCAATTTTTGTGTCTGCCTCCTACGGTGACTCAATCATAACAGAATCACCCGCCATACCGCAGATCCTAGGGTACTCAATAGCAGGGAAGAATTGTATAAAAAAAAAAAAAAAAAAAAGTGTATATTTTTTCCTCTATATCTCTGAGGCCGTAGGGGGAATTTTTTTTTCTCTCAATGGAGATAAAGCAATTGTCTGATCGTGTGGAGCAGCTCGCTGCGGAAGTGCGGGGAATTTCCGCCTACCTTGCTCATTCACATGCTGCTGAACCAAAGATTCCTACACCTGATGTATTTTTTGGGGATCGGTCTAAATTTTTCAATTTCAAGAATAATTGTAAATTATTTTTTGCCTTGAAGCCTAACTCGTCAGGGAGCTCCGCGCAGCAGGTTAAAATTGTCATCTCTTTGCTGCGTGGCGATCCCCAGGATTGGGCGTTTTCTTTGAAACCAGATCATCCTATTCTGACTAATGTGAACGCATTTTTTCAGGCCTTGGGGTTGTTGTATGACGAACCTAATGCCATTGATCAGGCTGAAAAGACCCTGCTGGCATTGAACCAGGGTCGAGATTCTGCAGAATTGTACTGTCAAAAATTCCAAAAGTGGGTAGTACTTACTACCTGGAATGATAATGCCTTGGCTGCTCTCTTTTGGAAGGGGTTGTCAGAAGCCGTAAAAGATACTATGGTGGGATTTCCTGTTCCCTCTGGTCTTGACGATTCTATGTCATTAGCCATTCAGGTTGATCGGCGTTTGCGCGAACGCAAAGCTGCACGAGAGGTGTTGCCACCTGTTGAACAAATGTCTGAACCTATGCAATGTGATAGAGTTTTGTCCAGAGAGCAGTGTCAGGAGTTCAGAAGGCGTAATAAGTTGTGTTTTTTCTGTGGAGATGCCTCGCATATTATTTCTGTCTATCCTAAACGAGAGAAACGCTTTGCACACACGTTTTCTGTTGGTGGTGTTCAACCTAAGTTTCTTCTGGCTATTACGCTGATCTGCTCCCGGTCCACATTTTCCGCCAATGCTTTTGTGGATTCGGGAGCAGCCCTAAACCTGATGGACTTGGATTTTGCTAAACGTTGTGGATTTCCGATGACACCTCTGCAGACACCTATCCCTTTGAGGGGGATTGATGCTACTCCATTGGCTAAAAATAAACCTCAGTTTTGGACCCAGGTGGTAATGAGGGTCGCCCCAGACCATCAAGAAAATTGCAGATTTTTGGTGTTGCATAATCTGCATGATACTATTGTTCTGGGGTTTCCCTGGTTACAAATTCATAATCCAGTTTTGGATTGGAAATCTGTGTCTGTGGTGAGTTGGGGTTGTCGGTGTGCCTTTAGTGAGGCTCCGGTGTTTTCCACCTCTCCTCAGTCGCATGATGTCCCTGATTATTTGGCGGACTTTTATGATGTATTTAGTGAGAATGAGTCTGCGTCTCTGCCTCCTCATAGGAGTTATGACTGTGCAATTGAACTGAGCCCGGGGTGTAAATTTCCCAAGGGTCGGCTCTTCAATTTATCTGTACCCGAGCACGAGGCTATGCGATCCTATATTAAGGAGGCGTTGGAGAAGGGTCATATTAGACCATCCTCGTCACCCTTAGGTGCCGGGTTTTTTTTTGTAGCCAAAAAGGATGGATCATTAAGACCTTGTATTGATTATCGTGCCCTCAACAAAATTACTGTTAAATATCAGTATTCGTTACCCCTGATTTCTGATCTATTCTCCAGAGTTAAAGGTGCTTGCTGGTTTACCAAGCTTGACCTCAGGGGGGCGTATAATCTTATTCGCATTAAGCATGGGGATGAATGGAAGACGGCGTTTAATACTCCGGAGGGACATTTTGAGTACCTGGTGATGCCTTTTGGGCTCACTAATGCCCCTTCTGTCTTCCAGTGCTTCATGAACGATATTTTCTGAGATTTTGTCGATAAATTTTTGATTATCTATCTGGATGATATTTTGATCTTCTCCAAGGATTGGGATTCTCATGTGGAACATATTCGGACTGTGTTCCGGATCTTGAGGGAGAATTCCCTGTATGTCAAAGGATCTAAACGCCTTTTGGGAGTACAGCGGATTTCTTTTTTGGGATTTATTTTGTCCCCGTCAACTATTGAAATGGACCCGGCCAAGGTACAGGCCATTAATGATTGGGTTCAGCCCACTTCTTTGAAGGCCCTCCAGAAGTTTTTGGGTTTTGCTAATTTTTATCGGAAATTTATAGCAAAATTTTCTAGTATTGCCAAGCCATTGACTGATCTGACTAAGAAGGGTGCTGATGTGTTAAATTGGTCTCCGGAGGCTGTTTCTTCCTTTCAGGAGCTGAAGCGAAGATTCACCTCCGCCCCGGTTTTGCGGCAACCTGATATCTCACTTCCGTTCCAGGTAGAGGTGGATGCTTCTGAGATTGGTGCAGGAGCTGTTTTGTCCCAAAAGGATCCTGTAACATCTAAAATGAATCCCTGTGCTTTCTTTTTCCGAAAGTTCTTTCCATCTGAACGTAACTATGATGTGGGAAATCGGGAACTGTTGGCCATGAAATGGGCATTTCAGGAGTGGAGACATTGGTTGGAAGGAGCTAAGCATCAAGTCGTGGTCCTCACTGACCACAAGAATTTGATTTACCTATAGTCGGCTAAGCGCTTGAACCCTAGACAGGCTAGGTGGGCCTTGTTTTTTACACGTTTTGATTTTGTGGTTTCTTTTCTTCCTGGAACTAAGGCCTCTTTCACACATCAGGTTTTCGCCGTCAGGCGCGATCCGGCGCTTTTGACAGAAACCGGATCCGGCGAAATGCAATGCCGGATCCGGTTCCCCCCCATTGACTTGCATTTGCGCCGGATCGCGCCGGATGGCCATGCGTTTCATCCGGTTTTCGCCGGATCCGGCAATGTGTCGCAATGTGTCGCAATCCGGCGTCTGGAAAAAACGTCTACTGTAACGTTTTTTGTCTCCGGCGAAAAAGCCGTACCCGCCGGATCCGGCGCGTCCGGCTTTTTCACACAATGAAAGCCTATGAGCGCCGCAATGCGCCGGATCCAGCGAAAGCCGGATCCGGTGGCCGGATCCGGTTTTTTTGGTCTGAGCATGCTCAGTAGCTCTGCCCACAGGAGATATATAAAAGCAAGACAATGGGACCCTCAGCCACACCCAACATGCCACCCAAGCCAAGAACCAGGAGCAGGAGAAGGCAGCAGACATCTGCAGCAGCAGCACCATCAGCACCACCCCAAATGGAGCAGCATGCTGAACGGGAGGGGAGTCCAGAAGCAGATGAGAGACGGTAATTATCAAATCCCCCATTCCTCCAAACTAGGACCATGGAATATCAAGATATTCATTGGCCCTTTGTTTCTCTTTATTCAACAGCCACCAAAGAGATGCAGCAGCAGCAGCAGAAATGGCATCACTGGCAGCAGCAATACCCACAGCCATGGAGTCTGGCCATCAACAGGACAGCACATCTTCTTCTGGGAGCCCTCCCTCGCATCGTCAGCGTTTGACGGTAAGTTTTTATTTCCAAAATCCATCATCTCTGTAATATATGTGTATTCATTGCCTTTTATTTCAAAACAGGAATCACAAGATGAAGAGGAGCTCCCAGAAGAAGAAGGAAGGGGTGGACAGACACCTGGAGTGGGCTCACAATTGGTAAGTTTTTTGCATCAAACGCAGAAACACAACATCACACTACACACAACACATAGAAAACAATGTTCTGCAGACCACACACAGCAAACAAATGCCTACATCCAAAGACATAACATTTTTTGTTTTCTTCTCTAGTCTTCCCAATCTGGTGCTTGGCCAAGAGGTCCTCGCAGTGCCTCCCAGGGTCGTCGGCGACAGCAACGCGGCGGTCACCAGCGTGTAAGTATAAATATTTTTGCTTTGTTTTTTTGCACTTTTTATTTCATTTCTTTTGTGGAGGCTAATTATGTTATTTTTGTCTTTTTCTTTAACAGCCTTCACAGCGTGCTCCCGACTCTGACGGTGAGGATGGAGGGATTGATGTGGACCACCTCATCGATCTCGTCAGAGAAAGGGAGCCGCTCTGGAATATGGCTGACCGCCGCCATGCTGACCTGATCGTTACCCGACGACTCTGGGAGGAAATCTGTTCGCTCCTTGTGGGCCGCTGGGAGGACCTCGAAGCTCGGGCCCAGATTAAAGAGCGTAAGTATATACAGTACCGGTTGCTTGATGTAAACCAGTGTTTCCCGAACTCCAGTCCTCGTGGTCCCCACGGATCATGTGTTCAGGATTTCTATTTACTATGGAAATCCTGAAAACATGACCCCTGGGGACCATGAGGACTGGAGTTTGTGAAACACTGATGTTGTATACTAACCACTCCTTTCTCGTTTCAGGGAACAGAATTGTGAATCGGTGGCGGTCTGTGAGGGATCGTTTCAAGAAGGAGTTCAATAAAGAGATGCGGGCCCCGAGTGGATCTGGAGGACGCAGGAGCAAGTACAAGTACGCACAAGCCCTGTCGTTCCTCCGGGAAATAATGGTCACTAGAAGGTAAATATTACACACCACATGTGAAAAAAAATGTTAGATGTAACTTTTTTTTTTCAGCCAGGGCCATACCATGTCAGTATTTTAATTGTTTTTTTTTCTCTTTATTCCACAGCACGGTGAGCAGCACTCGGGAGCCGGCACGATTGGACCCTTCTGAGGCGATCCCTGAGGAGACCGGCACCGAGGGACACTTCGACCGCCACGGTACATCTACACCTTCCCAGCCTTCCCACACATTCGACCCATCTGTCCCATCCACCAGCACAGGAGCATCGTGGCCGCCTACATTACATGAAGCTGCTGGTGAGGAGATCGCTTTCCCTTTACCCCACCCTTCTGCCCCTGCCACCTCTAGTACACCTGCGGGTACTGGGCGGCAGCGGCAGAGGGGTCAGGAAAAGACTTATGCGCCAGAGTTCTTGCATCTGAATGCATCTTTCCAGAACTGTCTCAAAGTCTTGTCAGAGCAAATCTCCGCAGGCTTTCAGCAGATCAACTCCAGCATTCTGGAGGTGAAGACACTTCTGCAAACCATGCATTCAAAAGCAAGATCTTCGCCAAACCACACCTTTTTCAGGTCTGTTGTGGAGCGCATGGCAACACTATCTCCTACCCAGCAGATGCATGTAATGCATTCATGCCACGCTGCTCTCCAGCAAGTTACCTCCCAACCTCCACCTCCCACCACTGTAGTTCCTCCACCTGCACCCCCTCCAGCCACTTTCCATCCTCCCCCTCCTATTACATCTGCACCCCCTCCAGCCACTTTCCATCCTCCCCCTCCTACTACATACCAGCAACCTTCCCAGTACCAGCAACCTCCCCAGTACCAGACATCTCCCCACTTCCAGCAACCTGCCCCGTACCAAACTCCTTCCCCGTACCAAACTCCTTCCCCGTACCAAACTCCTTCCCCATACAACTTTCCATCAACATCATCTGCTCCTACAGTCCCTGCCCAACCCTCCACTCCACCACCCACCACCTCTTCTGCTTCCCACATGTCCACCCATTCTGTAGTTTTTTCCACACCTTCACCTCTAACTGTTCCTTCCCCACCACGATCCCAGTCCTCTCTCCACACACCCAGTGTCGAAGTGTCCCGCAGCCCCTCCAGCAGTATTTCCACCCCACAGTACACAGAATTGTAATGTGTGTTTTTTGTAATAAAAATGCCCATTGGGTTTAAAACCTTTATTAAAAAAGTTTTTTGCACTTTAAAAACATTTTACAAAAAAAAAAAATTTAAATAAAAGTTAAATTATCGTTTCACAATGGTTGTCTGTCATTTCTTTCTGCGGCGAACTATGTTTTAAAAAAAGGTTAAATACAGGGTATTTCAAAGGTAAAAAGGTATTCAAAACCAGGTATATAACTGTGGGTAAATTTTAGCTTTTTGCCACAGTTGTGTTCCTGGTTGTGTTTGAAGCAAAGTATTTCACCTAAAAAGTTGTGTTTATTGTTGGTGATTTCCTAACAATGTACACAACTTTTGTTAAAAGGTGAAATACTTTGCATAAAACACAACCAGGTACACACCTGTGGCCTAAAGGTAAAAATAGTAAGACCATGACAAGATAGCCAACTTTGGTTGGCAAAGGTATATACTGTTGGTACAGAAGGTACACAAGTTTGGTTAGGGCACAAATCTTTCACACTCTGTCATCCTGCCAGTGTACTCTGCCTTGAGGTGACATAAAGTATAGTGCAAAATTGTCCCTCATTACTGAAACCGTCACAGAACTTCTAGTGGTAATGTCATGGTAATCTTGCAAGGTGGTTTCTTCAGCGGTGTCCTCAATGGAAATGGGTTCCTTGCAGATAACAAAATTGTGGAGTACCACGCACGCTTTGATCACCTCGTCCACAGTTTCTGTCTTGAGGTTGATCGCAGTCAATAGGACCCGCCATTTGGCTGTCAGAATACCAAAGGTACATTCAACCATTCTTCTTGCTCTTGTGAGGCGGTAATTAAAAATGCGTTTTGGTCTTGTCAATCCTCTGCTAGAGTACGGTTTCAAAAGGTGTTCTGACAGCTGGAAGGCTTCATCCCCTACACAGACAAATGGCATAGGTGGCCAGATGTTTGCGGCAGCGGTCTAGGTGGTGGGAACTGGAAGGTGTTTCCATACAGTTTACGCCCCATGGCAGACAGTTTGAAAACTTGAGAGTCATTGGAGCGGCCATAGGCCCCAATATCAACCGCAATAAATTTGTATTCCGCGTCAGCGATGGCCATGAGGACAATTGAAAAATATTTCTTGTAATTGAAATATTCCGATCCCGATCCAGCTGGCTTTACAATGCGGACACCCAGTGTCGAAGTGTCCCGCAGCCCCTCCAGCAGTATTTCCACCCCACAGTACACAGAATTGTAATGTGTGTTTTTTGTAATAAAAATGCCCATTGGGTTTAAAACCTTTATTAAAAAAGTTTTTTGCACTTTAAAAACATTTTACAAAAAAAAAAAATTTAAATAAAAGTTAAATTATCGTTTCACAATGGTTGTCTGTCATTTCTTTCTGCGGCGAACTATGTTTTAAAAAAAGGTTAAATACAGGGTATTTCAAAGGTAAAAAGGTATTCAAAACCAGGTATATAACTGTGGGTAAATTTTAGCTTTTTGCCACAGTTGTGTTCCTGGTTGTGTTTGAAGCAAAGTATTTCACCTAAAAAGTTGTGTTTATTGTTGGTGATTTCCTACCAATGTACACAACTTTTGTTAAAAGGTGAAATACTTTGCATAAAACACAACCAGGTACACACCTGTGGCCTAAAGGTAAAAATAGTAAGACCATGACAAGATAGCCAACTTTGGTTGGCAAAGGTATATACTGTTGGTCCAGAAGGTACACAAGTTTAGGGCAAAAATCTCTCACACTCTGTCATCCCAGTGTACTCTGCCTTGAGGTGACATAAAGTATAGTGGAAAATTGTCCCTGAAACAGTCACAGAACTTCTAGTGGTAATATTTCCAATGACAACATCCATCTTCGCCAGTAACTTGCTCTTCTCTCCAACCTGCACTTTCTTCTCTACAACCTGTCAAAGAAGGGCTGTAGGAACATGCTATATCTAGTTTTCCAGTAGCCAATCCCGTTCGGAAGGCCACAAGGGTCAATTTTAAAAACCGGATCCGGCGTAATCCGTCGAAAAACGGATAGAAAAACGGATAGAAAAACGGATGAACCGGATGAGACGGATCCGGTTTTGTCTGTCAAGAACAAGACGGATCCGGCAGAAAACCAGATCCGGCACTTCAGGTTTTACAAAACATTTGCCGGATCCGGCATTCCGGCACGACGCCGGATCGCGCCTGACGCTGAAAACCTGATGTGTGAAAGTAGCCTTAGAATGTCAAGGCAGACGCCCTCTCTAGGAGCTTCTTTGCTGATTCTCCTGTGGTGACCAAGCCTGCTACCATCTTAGGCGAAGGGGTAGTTCTTTCTGCCATCTCGCCCGATTTGAGACGTGCTCTGGAAGAGTTCCAGGAGGACAAACCTGAACGTTGTCCCAGTGGAAAGTTGTATGTTCCTGACCAGTGGAAGAAGAGAGTGATGTCTGAAGTTCATTGCTCTGCTTTGGCTGGTCATCCAGGTATTTTTGGTACTAGAGATCTGGTGAGTCGGTCTTTTTGGTGGCCCTCCTTGTCTCGTGATGTCAGGAATTTTGTGCAGTCCTGTGGGGCGTGCTCCCGGTCTAAATCATGTTCTCGCTCTAGTGGGTTGTTGATGCCTTTGCCTGTCCCCAAGGGGCCATGGACCCATATTTCAATGGATTTCATCTCTGATATGCCTGTCTCTCAAAGGATGACTGTTATTTGGGTGATTTGTGATAGGTTCTCTAAGATGGTTCATCTTGTACCACTCCCTAAGTTGCCGTCTTCCTCTGAGTTGGTGCCCCTGTTTTTGCAACAGGTGGTTTGCTTGCACGGGATTCCTGAGAACATTGTATCTGACAGAGGAGTTCAGTTTGTGTCTAGATTTTGGAGAACTTTCTGTTCCAAGCTGGGAATTCAGTTGTCCTTCTCCTCTGCTTTTCACCCTCAGACCAATGGGCAGACAGAGAGAACAAACCAGACCTTGGAGTCGTATTTGAGATGTTTTATTTCCGCTGATCAGGATGATTGGGTTTCATTTTTGCCCTTGGCCGAATTTGCTTTAAATAATAGAGCTAGTTCTGCCACTTTGATGTCACCTTTTTTTTGTAACTTTGGGTTTCATCCTCGATTTTCTTCAGGCAGGTGGAGCTCTCTGCCTGCCCAGGTGTTGACACTGTGGTGGAGAGAATGCACCAGATCTGGGACCAAGTGGTGGATAAGTTATCTCTCTCCCAGGAAAAGGCCCAGCGGTTTTCCAACCGACATAGGACCATTGGTCCCCAGTTTAAGGTTGGTGATATGGTGTGGTTATCATCAAAAAATATTGCTATGAAGGTGGCTTCTCCTAAGTTTAAGCCTAGATTTATTGGACCTTACAAGATTTTGGAGATTATTAATCCAGTCTCTTTTCGTTTGGCTCTTCCTGTCACATTTAAAATCCATGTGTTCCATAAATCTTTGTTGAAAAGGTTTGTTGAACCTGTTGTTCCGGGGGTGGCACCTCCAGACCCTGTATTGGTTGAAGGTAACATGGAATATGAGGTAGAGAAAGTACTGGATTCCCGTCTGGCTAGACGGAGACTCCAGTATTTGGTTAAGTGGAAGGGTTAAGGTCAGGAGGATAATTCCTGGGTCTCTGCCTCTGATATTCATGCCAAAAGATTGGTGCGTGCCTTTCATCGGGCTCACCCTGATCGCCCTGGTGGCGTGGTTGAGGGTTCGGTGACCCCTCCTCAAGGGGGAGGTACTGTTCTGAGTTCATTTTCCCCTTCATTACTGAGGCCCGAGGAACTCCCTCTTCTGGTAAAGAAAGGTAGTGAGCCTGATTATCAAACACCTGAGCCTAATAATGATGACTGGCTGAGTGGAGTTACTGACTGGATATAAGGCTGCCAACGCCCTTCTGCCCTGTGGGTGATTTCTCTGTGGGATCCTTGGAGACCAGTCTGAATTCCTGCTCTTCTAAAGCTAAGTTTTCTGCTCGGCTTTTTGCATTTGTGCTTTGACTTTGTTTTGCTTTGTTTTTCTGGATTTCTGCCATTCCCTGCTGGGGTGAGGTGAATTCCTTTAGCTCTGTCTTCTGAAAATACCTGAGTGCTGATTTAGTTTTTGAAGCCTAGCTGCTTCAGGGTCTTTTTCCATATCAGCTTGTTGGCTTATGTCTTTGATAGGGTTTTGGCAGATTGCAGACAGCAACCTTCCTTTCCTGTTCTGTTTAGTTAGCTTGGGCCCCATCGTTTGCTCAGCCTATCTTTCTGTCTGTGTGAGTGTTTTTTCATCTTGCTTCACCGTCATTATATGTTGGGGGCTGCCTTTTACTTTGGGGTCTGCTCTGGGGCAGTTTAGATTTCCTTTTCTGTCTTTAGGCTATTTAGCTCTCCGGCTGTGATCAAGGGGTCTAGGGCACCGTAGGAACCCCCCACGGCTACTGCTAGTTGTGTTGATAGGTTCAGGGGTCTGCAATCTGAGAGTTGCCAACTTCTCTAGTTTTCTGGACGTAGCTTCTATTTTTGTGTCTGCCTCCTACGGTGACTCAATCATAACAGTCTAGTGGTGTATACTGGTGTACAGTGGATAACTTGGACCAGTGTTATCTATAGAGGCCACTACTGGCCCCTCCGTAGAATATTGCCTCATGTCTCCTGACCCCTCAGTAATGGCCACATGGTCCTAATGATAGCAGCCGTCTCCCACCATGTGTGACTGCTGTATGATAGTCTAGTGGTGTGTACTGGTGTACAGTGGATAAACTGGACCAGTGTTATCTATAGAGGCCAATACTGGCCCCTCCATAGAATATTGCCTCATGTCTCCTGGCCCCTCAGTAATGACCACAAGGTGCTAATGATAGTAGCCGCCCCCCACCATGTGTGACTGCTCTATGATAGTCTAGTGGTGTATACTGGTGTACAGTGGATAAACTGGACCGGTGTTATCTATAGAGGTCACTACTGGCCCCTCCATAGCACAATGTTTCATGTCTCCTGGCCCCTCAGTAATGGCCACAAGGTCATAATGATAGCAGCCATCTCCCACCATGTGTGACTGCTGTATGATAGACTAGTGGTGTATACTGGTGTACAGTGGATAAACTGAACCAGTGTTATCTATAGAGGTCACTACTGGCCCCTCCATAGAATATTGCCTCATGTCTCCTGACCCCTCAGTAATGACCACATGGTCCTAATGATAGCAGCCCTCTCCCACCATGTGTGACTGCTGTATGATAGTCCAGTGGTGTATACTGGTGTACAGTGGATAAACTGGACCAGTGTTATCTATAGAGGTCACTACTGACCCCTCTATAGAATATTGCCTCATATGTCTCCTGACCCCTCAGTAATGGCCACATGGTCCTAATGATAGCAGCCGTCTCCCACCATGTGTGACTGCTGTATGATAGTCTAGTGGTGTATACTGGTGTCCAATGGATAAACTGGACCGGTGTTATCTATAGAGGTCACTACTGGCCCCTCCATAGAATATTGCCTCATGTCTCCTGACCCCTCAGTAATGACCACAAGGTGCTAATGATAGTAGCCGCCCCCCACCATGTGTGACTGCTCTATGATAGTCGAGTGGTGTATACTGGTGTACAGTGGATAAACTGGACCGGTGTTATCTATAGAGGCCAATACTGGCTCCTCCATAGCACAATATTTCATGTCTCCTGGCCCCTCATTAATGGCCACATGGTCCTAATGATAGCAGCTGTCCTCCACCATGTGTGACTGCTGTATGATAGACTAGTGGTGTATACTGCTGCACAGTGGATAAACTGGACTAGTGTTATCTATAGAGGCCACTACTGGTCCTCCATAGCACAATATTTCATGTCTCCTGGCCCCTCAGTAATGGCCACAAAGTCCTAATGTTAGCAGCAGTCCTCCACCATGTGTGACTGCTGTATGATAGACTAGAGGTGTATACTGGTGTACAGTGGATAAACTGAACCAGTGTTATCTATAGAGGTCACTACTGGCCCCTCCATAGAATATTGCCTCATGTCTCCTGACCCCTCAGTAATGACCACATGGTCTTAATGATAGCAGCCCTCTCCCACAATGTGTGACTGCTGTATGATAGTCCAGTGGTGTATACTGGTTTACAGTGGATAAACTGGACCAGTGTTATCTATAGAGGCCAATACTGGCTCCTCCATAGCACAATATTTCATGTCTCCTGGCCCCTCATTAATGGCCACATGGTCCTAATGATAGCAGCTGTCCTCCACCATGTGTGACTGCTGTATGATAGACTAGTGGTGTATACTGCTGCACAGTGGATAAACTGGACTAGTGTTATCTATAGAGGCCACTACTGGTCCTCCATAGCACAATTTTTTATGTCTCCTGGCCCCTCAGTAATGACCACAAAGTCCTAATGTTAGCAGCAGTCCTCCACCATGTGTGACTGCTGTATGATAGACTAGTGGTGTATACTGGTGTACAGTGGATAAACTGAACCAGTGTTATCTATAGAGGTCACTACTGGCCCCTCCATAGAATATTGCCTCATGTCTCCTGACCCCTCAGTAATGACCACATGGTCTTAATGATAGCAGCCCTCTCCCACAATGTGTGACTGCTGTATGATAGTCCAGTGGTGTATACTGGTTTACAGTGGATAAACTGGACCAGTGTTATCTATAGAGGCCAATACTGACTCCTCCATAGCACAATATTTCATGTCTCCTGGCCCCTCATTAATGGCCACATGGTCCTAATGATAGCAGCTGTCCTCCACCATGTGTGACTGCTGTATGATAGACTAGTGGTGTATACTGCTGCACAGTGGATAAACTGGACTAGTGTTATCTATAGAGGCCACTACTGGTCCTCCATAGCACAATTTTTTATGTCTCCTGGCCCCTCAGTAATGGCCACAAAGTCCTAATGTTAGCAGCAGTCCTCCACCATGTGTGACTGCTGTATGATAGACTAGTGGTGTATACTGGTGTACAGTGGATAAACTGAACCAGTGTTATCTATAGAGGTCACTACTGGCCCCTCCATAGAATATTGCCTCATGTCTCCTGACCCCTCAGTAATGACCACATGGTCTTAATGATAGCAGCCCTCTCCCACAATGTGTGACTGCTGTATGATAGTCCAGTGGTGTATACTGGTTTACAGTGGATAAACTGGACCAGTGTTATCTATAGAGGCCAATACTGGCTCCTCCATAGCACAATATTTCATGTCTCCTGGCCCCTCATTAATGGCCACATGGTCCTAATGATAGCAGATGTCCTCCACCATGTGTGACTGCTGTATGATAGACTAGTGGTGTATACTGCTGCACAGTGGATAAACTGGACTAGTGTTATCTATAGAGGCCACTACTGGTCCTCCATAGCACAATGTCTCATGTCTCCTGGCCCCTCAGTAATGGCCACATGGTCCTAATGATAGCAGCCATCTCCCACCATGTGTGACTGCTGTATGATAGACTAGTGGTGTATACTGGTGTACAGTGGATAAACTGAACCAGTGTTATCTATAGAGGTCACTACTGGCCCCTCCAAAGAATATTGCCTCATATCTCCTGGCCCCTCAGTAATGGCCACATGGTCCTATTGATAGCAGCCGTCCCCAAACATGTGTGACTGCTGTATGATAGTCTAGTGGTGTATACTGGTGTACAGTGGATAATCTGGACCGGTGTTATCTATAGAGGCCACTACTGGCCACTCCATAGAATATTGCCTCATGTCTCCTGACCTCTCAGTAATGACCACAAGGTGCTAATGATAGTAGCCGTCTCCCACCATGTGTGACTGCTGTATGATAGACTAGTGCTGTATACTGGTGTATAATAATAATAATAATAATAATAATAAATTTTATTTTTATAGCGCCGACATATTCCGCAGCACTTTACATTTCAGAGGGGATTTGTACAGACAATAGACATTACAGCATAACAATAATCACATACAGTAGATTATAACAAATACCAAGAGGAGTGACTGCCCTGCTCGCAAGCTTACAGTCTATGAGGAAAGAGGTAGACACGAAAGGTGGGTGGTAACAGTTGCCCTGATTGTATGGACCAGCCATAATGTTAAGTGTGTAACAGTACAGACACAGAGGGCTAATGGATGCATAAAGCATGTGGGAACATGATGCTGGGAACCTGGTTATGGTAAAACTTTTGGCTCTGCCACACAGGGATAGGTTAGGTTAATGTGTTGAGGCGATAGGCCAGTCTGAATAAATGCGTTTTCAGGACACGCTTAAAATTGTGGGGATTGGGGACTAATCGTATTGACCTGGGAAGTGCATTCCAAAGAATTGGCGCGGCACGTGTAAAGTCTTGGAGACGGGAGTGGGAGGTTCTGACTATTGAGGATACTAACCTCAGGTCATCAGCAGAACGGAGGGCGCGGGTAGGGTGGTATACTGAAACAAGGGAGGAGATGTAGGGTGGTGCTGAGCCATGGAGGGCTTTGTGGGTGAGGGTAATAAGTTTATACTGAATTCTGGAGTGGATGGGTAAACAGTGTAATGACTTGCACAAGGTAGAGGCATCGGTGTAACGATTGGTGAGGAATATGATCCTGGCTGCAGCATTCAAGACAGATTGGAGAGGGGAGAGTTTTGTAAGAGGGAGACCGATTAGAAGAGAGTTACAATAGTCGAGACGAGAATGAATAAGAGAAACAGTAAGAGTTTTTGCAGAGTCAAAAGTAAGAAAAGGTCGAATTCTAGAAATGTTTTTGAGGTGCAGATGACAAGAGCGAGCCAGTGATCGAATGTGGGGGGCAAAGGAAAGCTCGGAATCAAGTATGACCCCAAGACAGCGGGCATGTTGCTGGGGAGTAATAGTGGAACCACAGACGGAAATGGCAATGTCGGGTGTAGGTACATTAGTAGCGGGAGGAAACACCAGGAGTTCAGTCTTTGACAGGTTCAGTTTCAGATATAGTGAGGACATGATATTAGACACAGCGTTTAGACAATCGCCAGTGTTTTCTAGAAAGGCTGGCGTGATGTCAGGAGAAGAAGCGTATAATTGGGTGTCATCAGCATAGAGATGGTACTGGAAACCAAATCTACTGATTGTTTGACCAATAGGGGCAGTGTACAAGGAGAAGAGGAAGGGGCCTAGAACCGATCCTTGAGGAACCCCAACAGTAAGGGGAAGGTGAGAGGAGGAGGAACCGGCAAAAGAAACAGTAAAGGAGCGGTCGGAGAGATAGGAGGAGAACCAGGAGAGAACGGTGTCCTTGAGGCCAATGGAATGGAGCATAGTGAGGAGGAGCTGATGATCCACAGTGTCGAATGCTGCAGAGAGATCCAAGAGAATTAGCATGGAGTAATGACCATTTGATTTAGCTGTTAGCAGATCATTAGAGACTTTAGTGAGGGCAGTTTCAGTGGAGTGTAAAGAGCGGAAACCGGATTGGAGAGGGTCGAGAACAGAGTTTTCTGAGAGATAGCGGATAAGACGGGAGTGGACCAGGCGTTCCAGGAGTTTAGAGATGAAGGGAAGATTAGAGACAGGTCTATAGTTAGCGGCACAGTTTTGGTCGAGGGATGGTTTTTTAAGTAGTGGATGTATGATGGCATGCTTAAATGAGGAGGGAAAAATACCAGAAGAGAGAGAGAGGTTAAATATTTTAGTTAGGTGAGGGGTGACAGCAGGGGAAAGGGACTGGAGGAGATGTGACGGAAATGGGTCACTGGTGCAAGTAGTTGGGCGAGAAGATGCAAGGAGCCTGCTTACTTCTTCTTCTGTGACTGGTTCAAAATCAGAGAGTGAGTTAGATGCAGTGGGGGAGGGAGGACAGTGCATGGTATGAGGGGATTTGGAGATAATTTCCTGTCGGATCTGGTCAATTTTTTCTTTGAAGTAATTGGCCAGATCGTCAGCTCGGAGCTCCGTGGTTGGGGCCTGTACTCTTGGATTGAGTAGAGAATGAAAAGTGTCAAAGAGACGTTTCGGGTTATTGGACAGTGAGATGATGAGGGAGTTGAAATAGGTTTGTTTGGAGAGGTGAAGGGCAGTGTTGTATGTTCTAAGCATAAACTTAAAATGGATGAAATCTTCGTGTAGATTGGATTTTCTCCACAGACGTTCGGCGCACCTGGAGCACCGCTGCAGGAAACGTGTTTGCACCGTGTGCCAGGGTTGTCGCCGTCTGCGTTGTGGTGTTCTATTCATAGGGGGTGCAAATTCATCCAGGGCACTTTGAAGTGTTTCATTGTAATGCTTCAATGCAGAATCAGGACATGAGAGGGAGGAGATAGGGGCCAATGAAGACTGCAAGTTCTTCAGAAGTTTCTGGGTGTTAATGGCCTGTATGTTTCTATAAGTCTGGACAGTGGGGGTGACCTGAGCAGCCTGGCAGTTCTTTATAGAGAATGAAAGAAAATTGTGGTCAGAGAGCGGGAGAGGGGAGTTTGCAAAATCATCCACTGCACAGAGCCGAGAGAAGACCAAGTCGAGGGAGTTTCCGTCTTCATGCGTTGGAGAATTAGTAAGCTGCGAAAGGCCAAATGAGGAGGTTAGAGATAAAAGGTGAGTAGCAGATGGGGAGAGGGGAAGAGCAATGGGGATGTTGAAATCACCCATGATGAGGGTAGGGATGTCACAGGAGAGAAAATGTGGAAGCCAAGTGGCAAAATGATCCAGGAACTGATGGGAGGGGCCGGGAGGACGATACACCACCGCCACTCGCATGGAGAAGGGGGTGTAGAGTCTGACGGCATGTACCTCAAAAGAAGGGAAGACAAGTGTGGGTACTTGAGGGATAACCTGAAAGGTACATTTTGGTGATAGGAGCAGACCAACGCCTCCACCAGCTCTATTGTCTGATCTTGGGGTATGAGAGAAGTGTAGCCCCCCGTATGAAAGAGCAGCAGCAGCGGTAGTATCTGACTGCTGGATCCAGGTTTCAGTAAGAGCCAGGAGGTTAAGAGAATTAGAAAGGAAGAAGTCATGAATGAAGGAGAGTTTGTTACACACTGAGCGAGAATTCCAAAGTGCACAATTAAGAGAGAGAGATGGCATGCAGGGAATATTAATAAGATTAGAGGGGTTTCTGAGTGTAGCAGTGGGGGGGTTTGACTTTCTATAACATGGGGGACCAGGGTTGGGAGCAATGTCTCCTGCAAGTAGGAGAAGGAGGATAGAAAGAGTGAGCAGATGGTTAAGTGATTTGTGAGAGCGTCTCTGGTGTTGAATGGTGGGACTGACTGGATCTGTGCAATTTAACAATGTGAAAAGAGCGTGAGTGCTATACATAGGAGAGGAAAGGAGCGAGGGGCCAATATGGATGGAGTGTAGAGAGTTAATGCCAGGGCGGTGGATGTGTGTGAATGCAGCGGCCAGGATAAAAATTACACAAATGCATATGGTATATATTTGTTGTACTCCTAATGTACAGGGAGTAGATGTATATAAATGTCTAACCTGTCTCCTGCCCTGTCTAACTGCCATGTTATAACTGCCAGTAGTACTTTTAACTGCCATGTTATAACTGCCAGAAGTACTTTGATACATGTACTTAGATTACATGTGCATAAATGCCACCCCTGCATAAATGCTCCCCCTAGCTAGGTCTGAATATATAGGAGGTTAAGGCTAAGTTTTTTTTTTTTGTGGCTCTCTCTGCTCGTTAATCAATCACACTAAATTGAGACACCAGGACCCAATAAAATGTTGTGGTCAAATAAACACATGTCCAGCACTACATGGATCATAAAGCACTTTGAAAAGTTTCTTGACCTCACAACATAAGGGGACAAGCAGAGTAAGTTGAAAAAAACTATATACCAGATATAAGCTTGCAGAGTTGAAAACACATAGATAGCATTCAGGATTAACTGCTTGCTGACATTGAATGGAGACACAGGAGTGGATTCAGAGCAGAGATTGGAAAAGCTGGTTACCAGATATAAGCTTGCAGAGTTGAAAACACATAGATAGCATTCAGGATTATATAGGGTGTATAGTGGATATACTGGAACAGTGTTATCTATAGAGGTCACTACTGGCCCCTCCATAGCACAATGTCTCATGTCTCCTGGCCCCTCAGTAATGGCCACATAGTCCTAATGATAGCAGCCATCTCCCACCATGTGTGACTGCTGTTTGATAGACTAGTGGTGTATACTGGTGTACAGTGGATATACTGGAACAGTGTTATCTATAGAGGTCACTACTGGCCACTCCATAGAATATTGCCTCATATCTCCTGGCCCCTCAGTAATGGCTACATGGTCCTATTGATAGCAGCCGTCCCCCAACATGTGTGACTGCTGTATGATAGTCTAGTGGTGTATACTGGTGTACAGTGGATAATCTGGACCGGTGTTATCTATAGAGGCCACTACTGGCCACTCCATAGAATATTGCCTCATGTCTCTTGACCCCTCAGTAATGACCACAAGGTGCTAATGATAGTAGCCTTCCCCCACCATGTGTGACTGCTGTATGATAGTCTAGTGGTGTATACTGGAGTACAGTGGGTAAACTGGACCAGTGTTATCTATAGAGGTCACTACTGGCTCCTCCATAGAATATTGCCTCATGTCTCCTGACCCCTCAGTAATGACCACATGGTCCTAATGATAGCAGCCCTCTCCCACCATGTGTGACTGCTGTATGATAGTCCAGTGGTGTATACTGGTTTACAGTGTATAAACTGGACCGGTGTTATCTATAGAGGCCACTACTGGCTCCTCCATAGCACAATATTTTATGTCTCCTGACCCCTCAGTAATGGCCACATGGTCCTAATGATAGCAGCCGTCTCCCACCATGTGTGACAGAGGTATGATAGTCCAGTGGTGTATACTGGTGTACAGTGGATAAACTGGACTAGTGTTATCTATAGAGGCCACTACAGGCTCCTCCATAGAATATTGCCTCATGTCTCCTGACCCCTCAGTAATGACCACATGGTCCTATTGATAGCAGCCATCTCCCACCATGTGTGACTGCTGTATGATAGTCCAGTGGTGTATACTGGTGTACAGTGGATATACTGGAACAGTGTTATCTATAGAGGCCAATACTGGCCCCTCCATTGTTATTTCCTACACATTTTTATTGCATTATCTACAACGGGTGCAAAACCTTTCTTTAGACCAAGGGCCACATTGTTGTGTTTTTCTACATTATGGGGCCGCACAAAGCATAAGCTGTATGAATTGCTGACAGTTACTGTGTGGTAGCTATAATCTCTCTATATATAATTGTGGAGACACGGGGGGTCGGCGGGTGCCCCGGTTCGCTAGCCAGAACTGCATGGACCAGGGACACAGGCAAAACACTACTCAGACAACACAGGATGAAGGTAAAACAGTGTGGCAGTGCTTTATTGAACCACAAAACATGCAAATAACACGTAGAACAGTCCGCGCAAAATACCCCAAGATGGTGCACATTACAGAATCTCACCCTTCCACTGAATAACAGATAATGGCAATTGTTATGTCAGAGCTTCCAGGGTTCACTACACCACCTGTGGGACACACAGAGAGGAGGTAACGACAAACATAGGGAGATGAAAGTCCATTCAGGTACAAGGCCAGATGACCCAAATCCGAAATCCCCTAGGTTGTTTCCTATAGAATGAAAGATCCGTGTCCCTCTTGATGGAGCCATGATACAAAATGGCTGCTGTCCTGTCTCTGGTCGTTTGGATGTTTTGATGTCTTGGCTGAATCTCTGGCTCTCTCCTTGTGACTTTCATTCAGTATTGCCTTATAGGGTAAGACTGCGGAGACCCATATGTCTAAAACAGCGCCTTCCCTCGTCCCACCAATCCCGTAATGAAACACAGACAGGCCTAGATGGGTTCAAACAGGTCGGTCACAGTTTATTAATTTCTTAAGCAGAGAAAGGCAATTACATTTCATAACGGGCTCATAGCCGAAGGTCCTGTCTGCGATCGACAGTCGAGCAGGCCCAGGGCTGCCACTAGGAATTTCGGGGCCCCATACTGGCAAAATTTATGGGGCCCCCTTGAGACTCCGCCCAGGCTCCACCCTAGCTCCTCCTTCACCATGCGAACCTTCCAAAATCCCTCCGCGCTTTCATCGAAAAACTTCACCATGCCCTCAATCAGACCAAATATATCGGGGATCCAACCGCTGTATGTCAAAAAGTAGATCCAAATAGAAAAAAAGAAAGCATAGTAGACATACACACATGCAGGGATCACCCTTATAAAGATAATTTTTAGTACATATAGATGTGCAGAAAAACACCACAAATGATAAAAACATTTAAAATATATGCAGGTGTCACCAAACGTGACCTGTATATAAGGGAGCGGCTAGACGGTCCTGGGCAATATATAAATGTACAACAATATTCAATCAAAGTTCCGTATTCTATGTAGCATGCCAGAGCTACAAGTACATAATAAACACATATATTCAGTGTATTAGTTGTGGCCAATGAAATCCTCCGAATTTCAAATAACTCTAAGCATAAGACTTTTATGATTGTAAACAAGAAATATTGATGATATTACAACAAGCCACCTTATAAATAACAAACAGCCATGTTAGCAATAGGATTGGCACCTAATAAAAACCAGATACAAGCAGATAGTATGTTAATCAAAAGCCCAAGACAATAGAAAAGGCCACTTTGTAATACCCTTTTCTTATGATAAGCCACCCTTGCTACTAGCAGAACAAAGACATGCTCACTGAACATGACGAGCCATAATGAATGCCCTGGTCCCAGGAACGGGATGCCACTCTTGTTACTCGACGCGTTTCGTCACTAACGTGACTTCATCAGGAGTGGAAGAAGTCACTTTTCATAAGAAAAGGGTATTTTCATTGACCCTAGTATTTCTAGTAACCCCTTTTTTTCTACTCTAACTTTAACCCTGTTTACAAAGCGGCCTTTTCTATTGTCTTGGGCTTTTGATTAACATACTAACCGCTTGTATTTGGTTTTTATTAGGCGCCAATCTAAAATCTAATTTTATTTTAACAAAAATGATCTTTTCACCCCCAATGTTTGTTTTTCCCCAAGTGTAACATGAGAAATTGGACCCTAACAGTAGTTGTGCAATTTGTCCTGAGTAGGCTGATACCCCATATAGGACCACAGGCTGAGCTGCAGATGGAGACAGTCAACATGCTGGTACTGGTCAGCACAGTCTATGCTGACTAAAAGGATAGGACTACAGGCTGAGCTGCAGGTGGAGACAGTCAACATGCTGGTACTGTGCATGTGCAGCACAGTCTGTGCTGACGGAAAGGATAGGACTACGGGCTGAGCTGCAGGTGGAGACAGTCAACATGCTGGTACTGGTCAGCACAGTCTATGCTGACTAAAAGGATAGGACTACAGGCTGAGCTGCAGGTGGAGACAGTCAACATGCTGGTACTAGTAAGCACAGTCTATGCTGACTAAAAGGATAGGACTACAGGCTGAGCTGCAGGTGGAGACAGTCAACATGCTGGTACTGTGCATGTGCAGCACAGTCTGTGCTGACAGAAAGGACTACGGGCTGAGCTGCAGGTGGAGACAGTCAACATGCTGGTACTGTGCATGTGCAGCACAGTCTGCTGATGAAAAGGATAGGACTACGGGCTGAGCTGCAGGTGGACACAGTCAACATGCTGGTACTAGTAAGCACAGTCTATGCTGACTAAAAGGATAGGACTACAGGCTGAGATGCAGGTGGAGACAGTCAACATGCTGGTACTGTGCATGTGCAGCACAGTCTGTGCTGACGGAAAGGATAGGACTATGGGCTGAGCTGCAGGAGGAGACAGTCAACATGCTGGTACTGGTCAGCACAGTCTGTGATAACTAAAAGGATAGGACTACGGGCTGAGCTGCAGGTGGAGACAATGTGCCTACTAATCTTGGCACTGGAGATCTGTCCCCCTGGGCCCTGGCTCACCCCATCAGCCGGGCCTCCTGGGCCCCCCCATCAGCTGGGCCACTCAGACCCCCCCATCAGCCGGGCCCCTCAGACCCCCCCGTGAACAGCCAGGCCCCCCCATCATCAGCTGGGCCCCTGGCTCTCCCAGACCCCCCCACGGACAGCCGGGCGGGCCCCTGGGTGACCCACCACGGACAGCCAGGTGGGCCCCTGGGTGATCCCATACGAACAGCCGGGCGGGCCCCTGGGTGACCACCCACGGACAGCCGGGCCCCTGGGTCCCCCCATCATCAGTTGGGCCCCTGGGTCCCCCAGGCCCCCCAATGTCCCCATGATAAGACACAACCAGCCCCCTCGGGCCCCCAGACTCCCCCCCCTGTGATCAGACAACCAGCCTACGGCGCCAGGGCCCCCAGACTTCCCCCCCATGTTCAGACAGCAACCAGCCCCAGGCGCCGGGGCCCCCAGAGACTCACCCCCATAATCAGACTGAGACAACAGGCCCTCGGCCCAATGTCCCCATCCCCATGATCAGAAGGCTGCAGCCAGACATACAGACATAAAAAGAATTCACTTACCTCCACAGCACCGTCAGACTGCCACCCAGCCCAGGGGCCCAACGTCTTCTGCTCTGCTGCAGGCCTGCAGCCGCTCCCACACCGATGCCACGTGCACACCGCTCTTCAGCTTTCTCAGGAATGAGGAAGTGAAGAGGCAATGTGTGACGTCACATCACGTGAGCCGGGGGCGGAGCTGCAGTGACCATCCGACACAGGCAGAGCAGGCTGAGCGGGAGAATGGGGGCCCGAACCGCTGAAATAATTGTAGGGGGGGCCCGGCCAGGACCTGAGCGGCGAGCGCAAACCAGGCTGCAGCGCCCAGCTTGCTCAGGCGCCGCCGTGGCCGCCGGGCCCGGGCGGGCCCCCCTGATCACCGGGGCCCCATACAGGTGTAATGCCTGTCATGCCGTGATGGCGGCCCTGAGCAGGCCAATGAGCGGTTACAAACCTTTGCCCTCCTCCACATCTTCCGCCAAGGAAGATCAGGTTTATGACCAATGTAAAGGGAGTCCAGGACTGTAGTCATGGCCAGAGTCACTGAAGCATCTGTGTCCCGACCTTCCCTCACAGAAAACTGTATTCCACTTCTCAGCGTACCTGCATTTCCAGGTTCAGTGTCATGGTTTGAACAGGGTTCTTGCCCTGCACTCACAGGGTTAAAGGGGTTGTCCAGGCTTTTCACATAATCTCAGTACATATCTGGGCTGCAGAATTATGACAATAAGTAATTTATTTTTTGTCACTAGTTTGCACGGTTTTCTAGATATTCTGAACAGAACGTCCAATGGGGGGGGTGTTATGGCATTGAAATGAGAACTAGTCGTAACCTCCTACTCTACTCCAAACATGCCCTCTATAGCAACAACCCCACCCTCCATAGCTACAGGCCCTCCCCGTCCACATGAAGAAGCCCTCATCACACAGTAAGGAATTCTTCCCCTCTTCCCCTCGCACAATCCTACTATTGACTGGGTCACGGGAGAGATCATTCAGTGGGGTTGTATGGCTAACGGTCTATGTTGTAACTTGACAACTCTTGTCACCCCAGTAAAATCTGTGTCAGTGTCGTCTGTCGATCTGGAAGGTATTCCGGAGTACCTGAAAGATTTTGAAGATGTATTTTCTGAAAGTGAGGCTGAGGCGCTACCACCACATAGACCCTTTGATTGTGCCATTAATCTAGTCCCTGGAGCCAAGTTACCCAAGGCTCGCCTGTTCAATTTGTCCCGGCCTGAACGTCTAGCCATGAAGGAATACATTACCGAGAGTCTCTGCAAAGGGCAAAGATGGTGGTTTGAGGCCGTGCCTCGACTTTCGGGAATTAAACAAAATTACTGTGAAAAATACATACTCTCTCCCCCTAATTCCTGACCTATGTAACCAACTCACCGGGGCCAAGTGGTTCTCTAAACTGTATTTACGTGGGGCATACAACCTTATAAGAGTCCAGGAAGGGGACGAATGGAAAACAGCATTCCTGACGACTGAAGGGCTGTTCGAAAACTTGGTTATGCCCTTTGGTCTCACCAACGCTCCTGCTGTTTTTCAGAATTTTATTAATGTAATTTTCTCTGATTTAATCGGTCGTTTTGTGGTTATCTATTTGGATGACATTCTGGTGTACTCGGTGGACAGTCAATCTCACTTGCACCATTTGCGGATGGTTCTCATGAGACTGAGGGAGAATCATTTGTATGCCAAGTTGGAAAAATGCTCATTTTTCATGCAAGAAATATCCTTTCTGGGGTTCATTGTGTCAGGAGAAGGGTTCCGCATGGATCCTAAGAAGGTCCAGGCTGTTACAGATTGGGTGCAGCCTCATGACTTGAAAGGGTAGCAGCGATTTTTAGGCTTTGCTAACTTTTATAGGAAATTTATTAAGGGCTTCTCGCAGGTGGTAAAGCCTCTAACGGACCTCACTCTCAAGGGAGCTGATGTAAAAAATTGGTCTGTAGCTGCAAAAAATTCTTTCATGACATTAAAAAAGTGCTTTTCTTCAGCCCCTGTATTGGTACAACCCGACCCGTCATGACCTTTTATCGTGGAGGTTGACGCCTCAGAAGTAGGGGTGTGGGCAGTTTGGTCTCAAGGCCCTCCTACCCTTACTAATCTGAGGCCTTGCGCCTTCTTCTCTAAAAAATTTTCCTCTGCCGAGAGAAATTACGATGTCGGCAATAGAGAGTTGTTGGCGGTAAAGTTGGCTTTTGAAGAATGGAGGCATTTCCTGGAGGGGGCCGTTCATCCCATTACAGTCATCACTGATCACAAAAATTTGGCCTATATCGAGTCTGCCAAGAGATTGACCCCCAGACAGGCTCGGTGGGAGCTTTTTTTTTCTCGATTTCAGTTTACCATCACATTCCACCCAGGATCTAAAAACATCAAGGCTGATGCCTTATCCCGAAGCTTTGATTCGGTGTCCCCTCCAGAACCTCCCTCCTCCATTCTTCAGCCAGGAGTAGTGGTGGCCGAAATCTCATCTGAGTTACAGAGAGAGATTTTGGAGGCCCAGGCTCAGGCTCCGGGTGGTAAACCCCCGGGTAAATTGTTTGTACCGGCACGTTTCCATCTCGGACTTATGCAAGAATTTCACGATTCTATGTTGAGTGCTCACCCTGGGATTGCAGCTACCCGGGGGGCAATTGCGAGGGGTTTCTGGTGGCCCTCTATTGTAACAGATATTAAAAAGTTTGTGACTGCATGTGGGGTGTGCGCTCGTTCTAAAAGTTCTTAGGTCCGGCCAGCCGGGGAGTTGGTGCCTTTGCCAATTCCGGATAGACCATGGACACATTTGTCCATGGATTTTATCACAAATCTTCCTCCTTCCAGGGGCAACTCGGTGATATGGGTGGTGGTGGATAGGTTTTCAAAACAAGCTCACTTTGTACCTCTCCCCGCGTTACTATCTGCTGAAACCCTGGCCCGCTTATTTATGCAGCATATAATTCGGTTGCATGGAGTGCCTATGAATGTGGTGTCAGACAGAGGGGTACAGTTTGTATCCAGGTTCTGGAGGGCTTTTTGCAAAAAGCTGGGGATTTCGTTGTCCTTCTCCTCTGCCTACCACCCAGAGTCTAATGGACAGACGGAGCGCACGAACCAATCGTTGGAGCAGATTCTGAGATGTTTGGCCTCTTCCAGGCAGGAGGACTTGTGTGAAGTATTGCCCATGGCAGAGTTTGCATTCAACGGTCGTGTGAGTCAATCTACTTGGAAGTCTCCCTTTCAGATCAACTATGGGTTTAACCCACATTTTGGAGAGTTTTCCCGTATGGATTCAGGTTGTCCTGGAGCTGAGGGTGCGACACAACGTCTTAGAATTCTTTGGAGGGAGGTTTAGAGGAATATTTCCAAGGCCCAGGAAAACTATAAGCGGTTTGCTGACAGGAGGAGGGGCCAGGTCCAGCATTTGCAGTAGGGGGGAAGGTGTGGCTATCCACCCGCAATATCAAGCTTAAGATACCTTCTATAAAGCTGGGCCCCAAGTTTATTGGCTCATACAAAGTTGTGGAGGTTGTTAACCCAGTAGCCTACCGACTGCAGCTGCCCACCTCCTTTAAAATTTCTGTCTTCCACAGGTCCCTGTTAAAGCCTGTGGGGACGGTGAGAGAGGATCCCTCATCAAATGCTCCACCAGTGCTGGTAGAGGGGCAGCTGGAGTATGAAGTTGGGTGCATTGTCGACTCCCGGTGGGTGCGCCGGAGACTCCAGTATCTGATACACTGGAAGGGGTACTCTCTGGAGGATCGGTCATGGGTTCCAGCCAGTTCAGTACATGCCGATCGTCTGGTGCGGGCTTTCCACGCCAGATACCCAGACAAGCCTGGGGGTCCAGTGGCCCCCCGTTAAGAGGGCGGTACTGTCATGGTTTGAACAGGGTTCTTGCCCTGCACTCAAAGGGTTAAGTGTTCGTGGCCTCTTTCTGGATCTGGGAGGGGTATTTATACTCACTCTTTACCAGGGTTCTCTGTCAGCTATACTGTTGTTCTGGTGTGTCTGACCCCTGGTGTGCGTGTATTCTGCGTTGCTTGTTTGCTTCCCGTGTATGACCCGGTCTGTTCCTTCACTCTGTGCTCCGTCTCTCATTTTGGTACTATTGTCTTTTCTGGTTCTGACCTCCTGGCTTGGCTATCATTACTCCATTACAGTTTGTCCTTATTGTACCGTCCATTGCCTGTTCTGGTTTTCTGATCTATTGCTACGTCTTGTCTATCCATTCTGTCTAACCCTTTGGTACTGTATTGCTATCTCGTGCTTTGACCCGGCTTGATCTGGTTTCTGTCTCCATCTATGCCCCTTGGTAACATTGTCCTGTAGTTACCTTTCTAGGAGTTTCCCTGCAGCTCCTAGCTCTATGGCGCTTAGGCCACGCCCCCAGCAGTCACGTGCTTCAGGTCCTGATAGTCTGAAGCACGCATCGTCACCGCTGCTCCCCTGCTCCACAGGTATCTTTGAGCACTGTTTTTGTACTCAGGACACACGCACTGGCTCAGTGAGCAAGTGCAGTGCGGTGTTCCTGACATTCAGGTCCCCCCGGGCATTTCCCAGGCGGTGACGGCCCATCTTCCAGGCGACCCCCAGTAACGGAGACACAGTCCAGGATAACTTGAACATTCTCTTTACTTGGTACGTCACACGTTACATCCACAGTTGGCACATCATGGAATTCACTTGTTGCCCCCAAAGAAACTACACTTAGGCTACTTTCACACATCAGGTTTTCGGCGTCAGGCGCGATCCGGCGTCGTGCCGGAACGCCGGATCCGGCAAATGTTTCGTAAAACCGGATGTGACGGATCCGGTTTTCTTCCGGATCCGTCTTTTTCTGGACAGACAAAACCGGATCCGTCTCATCCGGTTCATCCGCTTTTTTATCCGTTTTTTTCGACGGATTACGCCGGATCCGGTTTTTAAAATTGACCCTTGTGGCCTTCCGAACGGGATTGGCTACTGAAAAACTATATATAGAGTGTTCCTACAGCCCTTCTTTGACAGGTTGTAGAGGAGAAAGTGCAGGTTGGAGAGAAGAGCAAGTTACTGGCGAAGATGGATGTTGTCATTGGAAATATTTTGAAGAATTTGGCGGATTTTACAGCGGAGGCAAATCGTTTGAGGGTGATTGTTCTGGAGAAGGAGAGAGCGAGACAGCAGCGCATCAGGCATCGTAGATGACGTTTGTGGATCCACCCCATCACAGCCAAGAGAATGACGCGTGGGGTCTATTCTACACTATGAATGGACCTTCGACGAAACCCGGATAAATTTTTTGGATATGTTAGGATGAAAATGGAGAATTTTGATTACTTGGTGGAACGCATTGCACACCTCATAAGAAAAGCGGACACCTATTGCCGCTTCTCTGTTTCACCCGCAGAGCGTCTGATGGTGACTTTAAGGTAAGCCACATTTATTGGATATGATCGCATCAGAGCACACTTTCACTGCAATCTTGTTGGTGGTAATTTGTATCTCCAAGTGTTATAGCTGAGTTTTGGTATGTAATGCTGTGATTTAAAACTAATTTATTGTTTTTTAATTCCCCACAGATTTCTTGCAACTGGAGAATCCCTTTCGTCACTGCATTTCCAGTACAGACTCGGGATTTCCACCATATCTAGAATTGTGAAGTACACATGCCGTGCACTGTGGGACTCCTTAGCTGAAGAGTTTTTACCAGAGCCCACAACAGAGAGGTGGATTGAAATTGCTGACAAGTTTCAACAGATATGTCAGTTTCCCAACTGCTTGGGCGCTGTGGACGGGAAACATATCCGCATTGTAAAGCCAGCTGGATCGGGATCGGAATATTTCAATTACAAGAAATATTTTTCAATTGTCCTCATGGCCATCGCTGACGCGGAATACAAATTTATTGCTGTTGATATTGGGGCCTATGGCCGCTCCAATGACTCTCAAGTTTTCAAACTGTCTGCCATGGGGCGTAAACTGTATGGAAACACCTTCCAGTTCCCACCACCTAGACCGCTGCCGCAAACATCTGGCCACCTATGCCATTTGTCTGTGTAGGGGATGAAGCCTTCCAGCTGTCAGAACACCTTTTGAAACCGTACTCTAGCAGAGGATTGACAAGACCAAAACGCATTTTTAATTACCGCCTCACAAGAGCAAGAAGAATGGTTGAATGTACCTTTGGTATTCTGACAGCCAAATGGCGGGTCCTATTGACTGCGATCAACCTCAAGACAGAAACTGTGGACGAGGTGATCAAAGCGTGCGTGGTACTCCACAATTTTGTTATCTGCAAGGAACCCATTTCCATTGAGGACACCGCTGAAGAAACCACCTTGCAAGATTACCATGACATTACCACTAGAAGTTCTGTGACGGTTTCAGTAATGAGGGACAATTTTGCACTATACTTTATGTCACTTCAAGGCAGAGTACACTGGCAGGATGACAGAGTGTGAAAGATTTGTGCCCAACCAAACTTGTGTACCTTCTGTACCAACAGTATATACCTTTGCCAACCAAAGTTGGCTATCTTGTCATGGTCTCTATTTTTACCTTTAGGCCACAGGTGTGTACCTGGTTGTGTTTTATGCAAGGTATTTCACCTTTTAACAAAAGTTGTGTACATTGTTAGGAAATCACCAACAATAAACACAACTTTTTAGGTGAAATACTTTGCTTCAAACACAACCAGGAACACAACTGTGGCAAAAAGCTAAAATTTACCCACAGTTATATACCTGGTTTTGAATACCTTTTTACCTTTTAAATACCCTGTATTTAACCTTTTTCGCCGCAGAAAGAAATGACAGACAACCAGTGTAAAATAATTTAACTTTTATTGAAAAATGTTTTTTTTAGTAAACTTTTTTAAAATTTTAATAAACTTGTTTAATAAAACTTTGAAACTATAAAACTGAAACCATAAAACTGGTCATTTTTATTTAAATACACACATTATAATTCTGTGTAGTGTGTGGTGGAAATACTGCTGTAGGGGCTGCGGGACACTTCGACACTGGGAGTGTGGAGAGAGGACTGGGATCGTGGTGGGGAAGGAACAGTTAGAGGTGAAGGTGTGGAAAAAAATACAGAATGGGTGGACATGTGGGAAGCAGAAGAGGTGGTGGGTGGTGGAGTGGAGGGTTGGGCAGGGACTGTAGGAGCAGATGATGTTGATGGCAAGTTGTATGGGGAAGGAGTTTGGTACGGGGCAGGTTGCTGGAAGTGGGGAGATGTCTGGTACGGGGCAGGTTGCTGGAAGTGGGGAGATGTCTGGTACGGGGCAGGTTGCTGGAAGTGGGGAGATGTCTGGTACGGGGCAGGTTGCTGGAAGTGGGGAGATGTCTGGTACGGGGCAGGTTGCTGGAAGTGGGGAGATGTCTGGTACTGGGGAGGTTGCTGGTACTGGGGAGTTTGCAGGTACTGTGGAGGTTGCTGGTACTGGTGAGGTTGCTGGTGCTGGGGAGGTTGCTGGTGCTGGGGAGGTGGATGGTGCTGGGGAGGTGGATGGTGCTGGGGAGGTGGATGGTGCTGGGGAGGTGGATGGTGCTGGGGAGGTGGATGGTATGTAATAGGAGGGGGAGGATGGAAAGTGGCTGGAGGTGGATGGTATGTAATAGGAGGGGGAGGATGGAAAGTGGCTGGAGGGGGTGTAGATGTGATAGGAGGGGGAGGATGGAAAGTGGCTGGAGGGGGTGTAGATGTAATAGGAGGGGGAGGATGGAAAGTGGCTGGAGGGGGTGCAGGTGGAGGAACTACTGTGGTGGGAGGAGGAGGAGGTTGGGAGGTAACTTGCTGGAGAGCAGCGTGGCATGAATGCATTACATGCATCTGCTGGGCAGGAGAGAGCGTTTCCATGCGCTCCACAACAGACCTGAAAAAGGTGTGGTTTGGCGAAGATCTTGCTTCTGAATGCATGGTTTGCAGAAGTGTCTTCACCTCCAGAATGCTGGAGTTGATCTGCTGATAGCCTGCGGAGATTTGCTCTGACAAGACTTTTAGACAGTTCTGGAAAGATGCATTCAGATGCAAGAACTCTGGCGCATAAGTCTTTTCCTGACCCCTCTGCCGCTGCCGCCCAGTACCCGCAGGTGTACTAGAGGTGGCAGGGGCAGAAGGGTGGGGTAAAGGGAAAGCGATCTCCTCACCAGCAGCTTCATGTAATGTAGGCGGCCACGATGCTCCTGTGCTGGTGGATGGGACAGATGGGTCGAATGTGTGGGAAGGCTGGGAAGGTGCAGATGTACCGGGGCGGTCGAAGTGTCCCTCGGTGCCGGTCTCCTCAGGGATCGCCTCAGAAGGGTCCAATCGTGCCGGCTCCCGAGTGCTGCTCACTGTGCTGTGGAATAAAGAGAAAAAAAAACAATTAAAATACTGACATGGTATGGCCCTGGCTGAAAAAAAAATTTACATATAACATTTTTTTTCACATGTGGTGTGTAATATTTACCTTCTGGTGACCATTGTTTCCCGGAGGAACGACAGGGCTTCTGCGTACTTGTACTTGCTCCTGCGTCCTCCAGATCCACTCGGGGCCCGCATCTCTTTATTGAACTCCTTCTTGAAACGATCCCTCACAGACCGCCACCGATTCACAATTCTGTTCCCTGAAACGAGAAAGGAGTGGTTAGTATACAACATCAGTGTTTCCCAAACTCCAGTCCTCATGGTCCCCAGGGGTCATGTTTTCAGGATTTCTATAGTAAATAGAAATCCTGAACACAAGATCCGTGGGGACCACGAGGACTGGAGTTCGGGAAACACTGGTTTACATCAAGCAACCGGTACTGTATATACTTACGCTCTTTAATCTGGGCCCGAGCTTTGAGGTCCTCCCAGCGGCCCACAAGGAGCGAACAGATTTCCTCCCAGAGTCGTTGGGTAACAATCAGGTCAGCGTGGCGGCGGTCAGCCATATTCCAGAGAGGCTCCCTTTCTCTGACGAGATCGATGAGGCGGTCCACATCAATCCCTCCATCCTCACCGTCAGAGTCGGGAGCACGCTGTGAAGGCTGTTAAAGAAAAAGACAAAAATAACATAATTAGCCTCCACAAAAGAAATGAAATAAAAAGTGCAAAAAAACAAAGCAAAAATATTTATACTTACACGCTGGTGACCGCCGCGTTGCTGTCGCCGACGACCCTGGGAGGCACTGCGAGGACCTCTTGGCCAAGCACCAGATTGGGAAGACTAGAGAAGAAAACAAAAAATGTTATGTCTTTGGATGTAGGCATTTGTTTGCTGTGTGTGGTCTGCAGAACATTGTTTTCTATGTGTTGTGTGTAGTGTGATGTTGTGTTTCTGCGTTTGATGCAAAAAACTTACCAATTGTGAGCCCACTCCAGGTGTCTGTCCACCCCTTCCTTCTTCTTCTGGGAGCTCCTCTTCATCTTGTGATTCCTGTTTTGAAATAAAAGGCAATGAATAGACATATATTACAGAGAAGATGGATTTTGGAAATAAAAACTTACCGTCAAACGCTGACGATGCGAGGGAGGGCTCCCAGAAGATGATGTGCTGTCTTCCTGGTGGCCACACTCCATGCCTGTGGGTGGTGTTCCAGCTGCTGCCATTGCTGCTGCTGCTGCTGCTGCATCTATTGGGCGACTGTTGAATAAAGAGAAACAAAGGGCCAATGAATATCTTGATATTCCATGGTCCTAGTTTGGAGGAATGGGTTATTTGATAATTACCGTCTCTCATCTGCTGCTGGCCTCCCCTCCTCAGCATGTTCTATTTGCTGCTCCATTTGGGGTGGTGGTGGTGCTGATGGTGCTGCAGTGGTCTCCTGCCTTCTCCTGCGCCTGGTTGCTGTCTTGGGTGGCATGTTGGGTGTGGCTGTGGGTCCCACTGTCTTGCTTTTATATATGTCTTGTGGGCAGAGCTACTGAGCATGCTCAGACCAAAAAACCGGATCCGGCCGCCGGATCCGGCTTTCGCCGGATCCGGCGCATTGCGGCGCTCATAGGCTTTCATTGTGTGAAAAAGCCAGACGCGCCGGATCCGGCGTGTCCGGCTTTTTCGCCGGAGACAAAAAACGTTACAGTCACCGTTTTTTCCAGACGCCGGATCGCGACACATTGCCGGATCCGGCGAAAACCAGATGAAACGCATGGCCATCCGGCGCGATCCGGCGCAAATGCAAGTCAATGGGGGGAAACCGGATCCGGCATTGCATTTCGCCGGATCCGGTTTCTGTCAAAAGCGCCGGATCGCGCCTGACGGCGAAAACCTGATGTGTGAAAGAGGCCATACCCTTAGCTATGAGAACTACAATACTAAGGTGCCCCCCTCTAATGTCTGAAGGATGCACTTTACCGGCATACCGATGGGGATATTGAAATCATGTCAAGTAATAATTTCAACTAAATGGGGCATCGACATTCCTGACTCTGTTGAAGCCTCTTCCAGCCTTTAATGGCTTTTTTGATGAAAAAGAACTTGGCAACGTCCACCCGCCCCTTTAGCTGAAAGAAAAAGGCTAGTCCCAATAAATGCCGTTGCACCGATTAACCCGATGTGCCTCTTTGAGCCAAATTAAAAATTCCGTAGACACTTCGCATCTCGCTCGGTCGCACTTATCGATGGGCCTACTATGAATTACGGTGCACCACTCCTGCCAAATCTTATCATAAACCTCCTAGTTAGCTAAGCTATCAGGATTATATGGGTGCAACAGATAGGTTTTTCATTTGATGTTAGAAAATCTATCAAGAACGAGTGGTGTGTGCGAGCTTTGATGGAGGTTCTTCTGAAGGTCTTCTGTTACTAACTAAGCTGTGGAGACGCAGATTAATGGCCTCGATGATTTGGCACTGTGTCCCATAGGGATGGAGGACACTAGATACCGGATGGTTGTGCATTGGGGAGAAGGTCTCTGAAAGCCTGCTAAATCGGAAGATAACAGGGAGTTACCGAGATTATCGTCTACATCTGCCAATAATATGGCTCGACACCAGATGTTGTGTTTTAGGCATAGTAGTGCTAGCCGGCGTCAGAGAGAAAGTAAGGGCAGGGATGCAGAAGACATATGGTTTAAACCCTTTGCGGTTTCAGGATTTTTCTTTCGAAATTGAGTGTTTGCGTTTTCCAGCTGTGTAAACCATAGCTCCACTGATGATACTATTGCAAAAGTCCCTAACAGGGCTAGATCGCGCCCCTAGCTGCTGTGATCTATAGCTCCGACCAGCTGCCTTTGCACCATTGTTTTTTTAGATTAGATTAGGTTACCAAACCGTATTTGATACGTTCTCCTACTGAGAGCCCTAGGTCCTTGTCTGTCATCTCTTTTGACATGACGCAGGTATGGCTATTGTTGGATTGAAGGAATGTTTTACGGACTAATAAGTCTGCCATCAACGAGCGATTAAACCTAATTCTATGGCCCGGCTGGGAAATGCCCTTTGTTGTCAACGATAATCAGTGAGAGAAGGCTCTGCCGACCGGCATAACACGGCTAGCGAATGTCAGCCGACCCAGCAGGGACTGCATCTGTTGGAGGGTATTTTTTGAGGAGGAAGGAGCAGAGTTTAGAATTTTTGGGGGGCTGACTAACAAAAATCGTCGAGGTAGTGAATTAGCGAATTGCTGCCTGTTTAATAACAGACTACCCAGTTCAGGAAAGTACTAAATAGCTTGAAATAGTGACATGAAATGAAACATTCCATGGGCCGGCACATATCAAAATAATAGTGCTGGTCCACCTTGCAAACTGATAGTTGGAAGCATTCGGGGTGTACTGGTAATAGAGTCGGCATTCCACCTATGTCAGATTTTGCTAGCAGGGGACCGGGCCCAGCTGTACGGACAAATTCTACCGCCTTGTCAAACCACGCGTATGTGACGGAAGCTTCCTCTGGGGGTATAGTGTCGGTAACCGATTCGCCTTTTGAGTGTGACAAATGATGTATCTAATATATAAAGCTCAAGTGTGTATGTGTATGTATGTATGTATGTGTGTGTGGTGTGTATGTATGTGTGTGTGTGTGTGTGTATGTATGTATGTGTGTGTGGTGTGTATGTATGTGTGTGTGTGTGTGGTGTGTGTGTATGTATGTGTGTGTGTGTATGTGTATGTATGTATGTGTGTGTGTGTGTGGTGTGTGTGTATGTATGTGTGTGTGTGTATGTGTATGTATGTATGTATGTGTGTGTGTGGTGTGTGTGTATGTATATGTGTGTGTGTATGTGTATGTATGTATGTGTGTGTGGTGTGTGTGTGTGTGTGTGTGTGTGTATGTATGTGTGTGGTGTGTGTGTGTATGTATGTGTGTGTGTATGTGTATGTATGTATGTATGTATGTGTGTGTGTGTGGTATGTGTGTGTATGTATGTGTGTGTGTGTGGTATGTGTGTGTATGTATGTGTGTGTGTGTGGTGTGTGTGTGTGTGTGTGTATGTGAGTATGTCCGGGATAGGCATCCGCACCGTCGCAGCTACAGCCACAAAATTTGGCACAGTCACACGTCTGGACCCCGAAAGTGTCCCAGGCTATGTTGTAAGGCGAAATTTTAACCCCGCGCGTTCCAATTCACCAAAAATGTTGCCCCTGTCTACATACTGGGGAAAAAGTGTGTGCGTGTCAAGCCTCGCCCCTCATTATGATGTCATAATGCCCCTATTTGCATACTGGGGAAACAGTGTGTGCGTATCAAGCCCCGCCCCTCATTATGATGTCACAATGGTTGCCATGGCGACGCTGATGTCATCATAGGTTGCAAGCCCCGCCGCTCATTATGATGTTATAATGGTTGACTATGGGATGGAGGATGTGTGATGGGTATATGGGCACTGGACTATGGGATGGAGGATATGTATGATGGGTATATGGGCACGGGACTATGGGATGGAGGATGTATGATGGGTATATGGGCACTGGACTATGGGATGGAGGATATGTATGACGGGTATATGGGCACGGGACTATGGGATGGAGGATGTGTGATGGGTATATGGGCACGGGACTATGGATGGAGGATGTGTGATGGGTATATGGGCACTCGACTATGGCATGGCAAATATGTATGATGGGTATATGGGCATGGGACTATGGGATGGAGGATGTGTGATGGGTATATGGGCACGGGCCTATGGGATGGAGGATGTGTGATGGGTACATGGGCACGGGCCTATGGGATGGAGGATAATTATAATTTGCTATAACTAACCACAGTTAGTTACTGTGCCTGGGAAGCGCCGGGCTCTTCAGCTAGTTAAATTATATTTTTTCCGATTCCTATTTTGGAATAATGCCTAATAACAAGATTCTGATATTTTGGAATGGCCACGATTGAAAGAGGCCTGCTATTCTACCTAGATCAACTTTCTTTTCGATTTTTTTTTTTTGGTGCAATATTGCGGGCGATTCGCGAGCGGGTTTTAGGTTATCCGTCAGGGCTGGTGTTCAACTGAATTTGAAGGGGATAAGAAAACCATCCGTAAAGCAGGAGTGTAATTGCCATGCCGGGGTTTTGAGACTTCGAGTGGTTGTAGATGTAAAGGGGGGGCTCCTTTTGTGACAGCATCAGTTGTAGCCACACATCTGACGCTTTATCTCCCCAAACCATTAATAATCTCATTTTTCTGTCTTCTGAGCTCTTCCTCAGGGACCTATATTCCACCATCCACTGAGTCCACCTCAGCATAGCTGACCATACACCACATCTGTTGCCTTTACCCCCAGCCAAGATCGGGCTGCAGGGTCAGGCGCCTGCGGAACTCCTCGTCATACCGCTGCTAGGCAAAATCGCCATGCGATGTATGCGAATTAAATATCAGATCTTGAAGCAGCATTCTGAATGCTTCAGTTGGGACCGCATAGTTGCGTTAAGTGTTGAATTAACTCCTTAATCGCTGGGGCTAGCTCATTCTCCCTTGTGCTAACCCCGTTCCTCATTGATTCATCATTGGCTTTGGAACACTCATCGCTGTGTGATGCAGGAGGAGTGACAACTGATGCTGGAGGAACCCCGGCTCCCGCTGACACAGGAGGAGTGATATCCCAGGATGGAGGACCTCCAGTTCCCGCTAGGGCATTGGTCTGGTTATTGTGTTGGCCGGAATCCCTGGGAGATTGGGAAGCGTCTCCCCGGCTGATAGGCAAAGTTGGAGCACGTGACCGCTGTCAAATGTCGTGCGCTCGAGCCTGAGTGAAACCAAGTGATGGTGGAACTCCGGCTCCTTTTTGGGCGTTGGCCAGGTGGTCGACTTGGCTGGAGGCCCTGGGAGATGGAATTGGGACTCTCCGGCCTGCAGCCCCTGATGTAGCAGGTGAATGCCATTTATCGTGTGCCCGAGGCTGTTTAATGGGACTCTGTGATGCGTCGTACCACTCAGATCTGGATGGGGGATGCCATCCAGAGGACCGAGATTTGTGGTGGTTCCTATGTGAGCGGTGTCTGCGGTGGTAATGGGAGGAACGTCATTTAGAGGGACAGCGGGAATGATAGCAGGAATCATCAGAGGAGGATGGGGAGGACCTGCAGCATCTATGCCTACGTCCGCTATGGCTTTTGGGTTTTTTGGGGTCATTAATATCTTTAAAAAAAAGGGGGGGTCAATGGGTGGTGATTTAGCTGTAACACTGTTAGTTAAGTGTGCTGTTAAACATGGAAGGTGGGATTATATAATTATATTCTATTTTATGGGATGTGTATGGGAGGACTGGGGCTGTTAATGTCTAAGCTTTATTCGCTGTTTGGAGAATGATTCGGGGTGATGGTGTATGGATGGTGATTAGTACAGTTACTAGCTTTCTATTGCTACAAGAATGATGCAGGTGGAGGGCGCGCTCATCGTTCCGTTGGACTGATCAGCGCAATCCAAAACTGCAGTGAAGGACCTCTACCGTGTCTCTCCGTCCCTCTGTGTCGGTAGTAAGGTTGCGCCAGCAGGAGGGGCGGAGTTGACGTGGCAGGACCTGACCCGGAAGCAGTGGCATAACTACAAAGTTATGGGCCCCAGTGCGAACTTTCAAATGGGCCCCTCCCAATGCCAAAATACACGCACATCTCCGCTCTGTACACCTCATACACGCGCGGCTCCGCTCCATACACACCGTACACACACGGCTCCTCTCCGTCCACCTCATACACATGCGGCTCCACTTCGTACACACGCGGCTTCTCTCCGTACACCTCGTACACACACGGCTCAGCTCTGTAAACCTCGTACACACGTGGCTTCTCTCTGTATACTTCGTACACACACGGCTTCTCTCCGTACACCTCGCACACACGCGGCTCCGTTCTGGACACCTCGCACACACGTGGCTCCGCTCCGTACACCTTGTACACACGTGGCTCTGCTCCATACACCTCGTACACACGCCGCTCCGCTTCGTACACCTTGTACACACACGGCTCCGCTCCGTACACCTCGTACACACGTGACTTCTCTCCGTACACCTCGTACACATGCGGCTTCTCTCCGTACACCTCGTACACACGCGGCTCCGCTCCATACAACTCGTACACATGCTGCTCCGCTTTGTACACCTCGTAAACATGCTGCTCTGCCCCGTACACCTCGTACACGCAGTTCCGCTCCGTACACCTCGTACACACGTGGCTTCTCTCCGTACACATCGTACACACACGGCTCCGCTCCGTACACCTCGTACACATGCGGCTCCACTCCGTACACCTCGTACACACGCGGCTTTTCTCCGTACACCTCGTACACACGCGGCTCTGCTCCGTACACCTCGTACACACACGGCTCCGCTCCGTACACCTCGTACACACACGGCTCCACTCCGTACACCTCGTACACACACGGCTCCGCTCCGTACACCTCGTACACACACGGCTCTGCTCCGTGCACCTCGTACACACGCTGCTCCGCTTCGTACACAGGCGGCTTCTCTCCGTACACCTCGTACACACGCGGCTTCTCTCCGTACACCTCGTACACACGCGGCTTCTCTCCGTACACCTCATACACACGCGGCTTCTCTCCGTACACCTCATACACACGCGGCTCTGCTCCGTACACCTTGTACACACGCGGCTCCGCTCCATACACCTCGTACACACGCGGCTCCGCTTCGTACACCTTGTACACACACGGCTCTGCTCCGTACACCTCGTACACACGTGACTTCTCTCCGTACACCTCGTACACATGTGGCTTCTCTCCGTACACCTCGTACACACGCGGCTCCGCTCCGTACACATGCTGCTCCGCTTTGTACACCTCGTAAACACGCTGCTCTGCCCCGTACACCTCGTACACGTGGTTCCGCTCCGTACACTTCGTACACACGTGGCTTCTCTCCGTACACATCGTACACACACGGCTCAGCTCCGTACACCTCGTACACACGCGGCTCCACTCCGTACACCTCGTACACACGCGGCTCTGCTCCGTACACCTCGTACACACACGGCTCCGCTCCGTACACCTCGTACACACACGGCTCCGCTCCGTACACCTCGTACACACACGGCTCCGCTCCGTACACCTCGTACACACACGGCTCTGCTCCGTACACCTCGTACACACACGGCTCTGCTCCGTGCACCTCGTACACGTGGTTCCGCTCCGTACACTTCGTACACACGTGGCTTCTCTCCGTACACCTCGTACACACGCGGCTTCTCTACATACACATCGTACACACGCGGCTTCTCTACGTACACATCGTACACACACGGCTCCGCTCCGTACACCGTACACCTCGTACACACACGGCTCTGCTCCGTGCACCTCGTACACACGCTGCTCCGCTTCGTACACAGGCGACTTCTCTCCGTACACCTCGTACACATGTGGCTTTTCTCCGTACACCTCATACACACGCGGCTCTGCTCCGTACACCTTGTACACATGCGGCTCCGCTCCATACACCTCGTACACACGCGGCTCCGCTTCGTACACCTTGTACACACACGGCTCTGCTCCGTACACCTCGTACACACGTGACTTCTCTCCGTACACCTCGTACACATGTGGCTTCTCTCCGTACACCTCGTACACACGCGGCTCCGCTCCGTACACATGCTGATCCGCTTCGTACACCTCGTAAACACGCTGCTCTGCCCCATACACCTCGTACACGTGGTTCCGCTCTGTACACTTCGTACACACGTGGCTTCTCTCCGTACACCTCGTACACACACGGCTTCTCTCCGTACACCTCGTACACACGCGGCTCCGCTCCGTACACCTCGTACACACGCGGCTCCACTACATACACCTCGTACACACTCGGCTTTTCTCCGTACACCTCGTACACACGCGGCTCTGCTCCGTACACCTCGTACACACGCGGCTCCACTCCATACACCTCGTACACACGCGGCTTTTCTCCGTACACCTCGTACACACGCGGCTCTGCTCCGTACACCTCGTACACACACGGCTCCGCTCCGTACACCTCGTACACACACGGCTCCCCTCCGTACACCTCGTACACACGGCTCCGCTCCGTACACCTCGTACACACACGGCTCCGCTCCGTACACCTCGTACACACACGGCTCTGCTCCGTGCACCTCGTACACACGCTGCTCCGCTTCGTACACCTTGTACACACGCGGCTTCTCTCCGTACACCTCATACACACGCGGCTCTGCTCCGTGCACCTCGTACACACGCTGCTCCGCTTCTCACACCTCGTACACACGCGGCTTCTCTCCGTACACCTCGTACACACGCGGCTTCTCTTCGTACACCTCGTACACACACGGCTTCTCTCCGTACACATCGTACACACACGGCTCCGCTCCGTACACCTCGTACACATGCTGCTCCACTCCGTACACCTCGTACACACGCGGCTTTTCTCCGTACACCTCGTACACACGCGGCTCCGCTCCGTACACCTCGTACACACACGGCTCCGCTCCGTACACCTCGTACACACACGGCTCCGCTCCGTACACCTCGTACACACACGGCTCTGCTCCGTGCACCTCGTACACACGCTGCTCCACTTCGTACACAGGCGGCTTCTCTCCGTACACCTCGTACACACGTGGCTTCTCTCCGTACACCTCATACACACGCGGCTCTGCTCCGTACACCTCGTACACACGTGACTTCTCTCCGTGCACCTCGTACACATGTGGCTTCTCTCCGTACACCTCGTACACACGTGGCTCCGCTCCGTACACATGCTGCTCCGCTTCGTACACCTAGTAAACACGCTGATCTGCCCCGTACACCTCGTACACGTGGTTCCGCTCCGTACACTTCGTACACACGTGGCTTCTCTCCGTACACCTCGTACACACACGGCTTCTCTCCGTACACATCGTACACACACGGCTCCGCTCCGTACACCTCGTACACACGCGGCTCCACTCCGTACACCTCGTACACACGCGGCTTTTCTCCGTACACCTGTACACACGCGGCTCTGCTCCGTACACCTTGTACACACACGGCTCCGCTCCGTACACCTCGTACACACACGGCTCCGCTCCGTACACCTCGTACACACACGGCTCTGCTCCGTGCACCTCGTACACATGCTGCTCCGCTTCGTACACCTTGTACACACGCGGCTTCTCTCCGTACACCTCATACACACGCGGCTCTGCTCCGTGCACCTCGTACACACGCTGCTCCGCTTCTCACACCTCGTACACACGCGGCTTCTCTCCTTACACCTCGTACACACGCGGCTTCTCTCCGTACACCTCGTACACACGCGGCTTCCCTTCGTACACCTCGTACACACACGGCTTCTCTCCGTACACCTCGTACACACGCGGCTCCGCTCCATACACCTCTTACCCATGCGGCTCCACTCCGTACACCTCGTACACACGCGGCTTTTCTCCGTACACTTCGTACACACGCGGCTCTGCTCCGTACACCTCGTACACACACGGCTCCGCTCCGTACACCTCGTACACACGTGGCTTCTCTCCGTACACCTCGTACACACACGGCTTCTCTCCGTACACCTCATACACACACGGCTCCGCTCCATACACCTCTTACACATGCGGCTCCACTCCGCACACCTCGTACACAGGCGGCTTCTCTCCGTACACCTCGTACACACGCGGCTTCTCTCCGTACACCTCGTACACACGCGGCTCCGCTCCGTACAACTCGTACACATGCTGCTCCGCTTCGTACACCTCGTAAACACGCTGCTCTGCCCCGTACACGCGCTGCTCCGCTCTGTACACCTCGTACACACACGGCTCTGCTCTGTGCACCTCGTGCACATGCAGTTCCGCTCCGTACACCTCTTACACACACGGCTCCACTCCGTACACCTCGTACACACGCGGCTTTTCTCCGTACACCTCGTACACACGCGGCTCTGCTCCGTACACCTCGTACACACACGGCTCTGCTCCGTACACCTCGTACACACACGGCTCCGCTCCGTACACCTCGTACACACACGGCTCCGCTCCGTACACCTCGTACACACACGGCTTCTCTCCGTACACCTCATACACACACGGCTCCGCTCCATACACCTCTTACACATGCGGCTCCACTCCGCACACCTCGTACACAGGCGGCTTCTCTCCGTACACCTCGTACACACGCGGCTTCTCTCCGTACACCTCGTACACACGCGGCTCCGCTCCGTACAACTCGTACACATGCTGCTCCGCTTCGTACACCTCGTAAACACGCTGCTCTGCCCCGTACACGCGCTGCTCCGCTCTGTACACCTCATACACACACGGCTCTGCTCTGTGCACCTCGTGCACATGCAGTTCCGCTCCGTACACCTCTTACACACACGGCTCCACTCCGTACACCTCGTACACACGCGGCTTTTCTCCGTACACCTCGTACACACGCGGCTCTGCTCCGTACACCTCGTACACACACGGCTCCGCTCCGTACACCTCGTACACACACGGCTCCGCTCCGTACACCTCGTACACACATGGCTCTGCTCCGTGCACCTCGTACACACGCTGCTCCGCTTCGTACACAGGCGGCTTCTCTCCGTACACCTCGTACACACGCGGCTTCTCTCCGTACACCTCATACACACGCGGCTTCTCTCCGTACACCTCATACACACGCGGCTCTGCTCCGTACACCTTGTACACACGCGGCTCCGCTCCATACAGCTCGTACACATGCGGCTCCGCTTCGTACACCTTGTACACACACGGCTCTGCTCCGTACACCTCGTACACACGTGACTTCTCTCCGTACACCTCGTACACATGTGGCTTCTCTCCGTACACCTCGTACACACGCGGCTCCGCTCCGTACACATGCTGCTCCGCTTCGTACACCTCGTAAACACGCTGCTCTGCCCCGTACACCTCGTACACGTGGTTCCGCTCCGTACACTTCGTACACACGTGGCTTCTCTCCGTACACCTCGTACACACACGGCTTCTCTCCGTACACATCGTATACACACGGCTCATCTCCGTACACCTCGTACACACGCGGCTCCACTCCGTACACCTCGTACACACGCGGCTTTTCTCCGTACACCTCGTACACACGCGGCTCTGCTCCGTACACCTCGTACACACACGGCTCCGCTCCGTACACCTCGTACACACACGGCTCCGCTCCGTACACCTCGTACACACACGGCTCCGCTCCGTACACCTCGTACACACACGGCTCTGCTCCATACACCTCGTACACACACGGCTCTGCTCAGTGCACCTCGTACACGTGGTTCCGCTCCGTACACTTCGTACACACGTGGCTTCTCTCCGTACACCTCGTACACACACGGCTTCTCTCCGTACACATCGTACACACACGGCTCCGCTCCGTACACCTCGTACACACACGGCTCTGCTCCGTGCACCTCGTACACACGCTGCTCCGCTTCGTACACAGGCGGCTTCTCTCCGTACACCTCGTACACACGCGGCTTTTCTCCGTACACCTCATACACACGCGGCTCTGCTCCGTACACCTTGTACACATGCGGCTCCGCTCCATACACCTCGTACACACGCGGCTCCGCTTCGTACACCTTGTACACACACGGCTCTGCTCCGTACACCTCGTACACACGTGACTTCTCTCCGTACACCTCGTACACATGTGGCTTCTCTCCGTACACCTCGTACACACGTGGCTCCGCTCCGTACACATGCTGCTCCGCTTCGTACACCTCGTAAACACGCTGCTCTGCCCCGTACACCTCGTACACGTGGTTCCGCTCTGTACACTTCGTACACACGTGGCTTCTCTCCGTACACCTCGTACACACACGGCTTCTCTCCGTACACCTCGTACACACACGGCTTCTCTCCGTACACCTCGTACACACGCGGCTCCGCTCCGTACACCTCGTACACACGCGGCTCCACTCCGTACACCTCGTACACACGCGGCTCCACTCCGTACACCTCGTACACACGTGGCTCCACTCCGTACACCTCGTACACACGCGGCTTTTCTCCGTACACCTCGTACACACGCGGCTCTGCTCCGTACACCTCGTACACACACGGCTCCGCTCCGTACACCTCGTACACACACGGCTCCGCTCCGTACACCTCGTACACACACGGCTCCGCTCCGTACACCTCGTACACACACGGCTCCGCTCCGTACACCTCGTACACACGGCTCTGCTCCGTGCACCTCGTACACACGCTGCTCCGCTTCTCACACCTCGTACACACGCGGCTTCTCTCCGTACACCTCGTACACACGCGGCTCTGCTCCGTGCACCTCGTACACACGCTGCTCCGCTTCGTACACCTCGTACACACGCGGCTTCTCTCCGTACACCTCGTACACACGCGGCTTCTCTCCGTGCACCTCATACACACGCGGCTCTGCTCCGTGCACCTCGTACACACGCTGCTCCGCTTCTCACACCTCGTACACACGCGGCTTCTCTCCGTACACCTCGTACACACGCGGCTTCTCTTCGTACACCTCGTACACACGCGGCTTCTCTCCGTACACCTCGTACACACGCGGCTCCGCTCCGTACACCTCGTACACACGCGGCTCCGCTCCGTACACCTCGTACACACGCGGCTCCGCTCCGTACACCTCGTACACACGGGGCTCCGCTCCGTACACCTCGTACACACACGGCTCTGCTCCGTACACCTCGTACACACACGGCTCTGCTCCGTACACCTCGTACACACACGGCTCCGCTCCGTACACCTCGTACACACACGGTTCCGCTCCGTACACCTCGTACACACACGGTTCCGCTCCGTACACCTCGTACACACACGGCTCTGCTCCGTTCACCTCGTACACACGCTGCTCCGCTTCGTACACAGGCGGCTTCTCTCCGTACACCTCGTACACACGCGGCTTCTCTCCGTACACCTCATACACACGCGGCTCTGCTCCGTACACCTTGTACACACACGACTCTGCTCCGTACACCTCGTACACACGTGACTTCTCTCCATACACCTCGTACACACGCGGCTCCGCTCCGTACACATGCTGCTCCGCTTCGTACACCTCGTAAACACGCTGCTCTGCCCCGTACACCTCGTACATGTGGTTCCGCTCCGTACACTTCGTACACACGTGGCTTCTCTCCGTACACATCGTACACACACGGCTCCGCTCCGTACACCTCGTACACACGCGGCTCCACTCCGTACACCTCGTACACACGCGGCTTTTCTCCGTACACCTCATACACACGCGGCTCTGCTCCGTACACCTTGTACACACACGGCTCCGCTCCGTACACCTCGTACACACACGGCTCCGCTCCGTACACCTCATACACACATGGCTCTGCTCCGTGCACCTTGTACACACGCGGCTTCTCTCCGTACACCTCATACACACGCGGCTCTGCTCCGTGCACCTCGTACACACGCTGCTCCGCTTCTCACACCTCGTACACACGCGGCTTCTCTCCGTACACCTCGTACACACGCGGCTTCCCTTCGTACACCTCGTACACACACGGCTTCTCTCCGTACACCTCGTACACACACGGCTCCGCTCCATACACCTCTTACCCATGCGGCTCCGCTCCAAACACCTCTTACACACGCGGCTTCTCTCCGTACACTTCGTACACACGTGGCTTCTCTCCATACACCTCGTACACACACGGCTCCGCTCCATACACCTCTTACACACGCGGCTCCACTCCGCACACCTCGTACACAGGCGGCTTCTCTCCGTACACCTCGTACACACGCGGCTTCTCTCCGTACACCTCGTACACAGGCGGCTTCTCTCCGTACACCTCGTACACACGCGGCTTCTCTCCGTACACCTCGTACACACGCGGCTTCTCTCCGTACACCTCGTACACACGCGGCTCCGCTCCGTACAACTCGTACACATGCTGCTCCGCTTCGTACACCTCGTAAACACGCTGCTCTGCCCCGTACACGCGCTGCTCCGCTCTGTACACCTCGTACACACACGGCTCTGCTCTGTGCACCTCGTGCACATGCAGTTCCGCTCCGTACACCTCTTACACACACGGCTCCGCTCTGTACACCTCGTACACTTGCAGCTCTGCTCCGTACACCTCGTACACACGCAGCTCTGCTCCGTACACCTCGTACACAAGCGGCACTGGTTCGTACATCTCGTACACACATGGCTCCGCTCAGTACACCTCGTACACACGCAGCTCCGCTCTGTACACCTCGTACACACGCAGCTCCGCTCCGTACACCTCGTACACACGCTGCTCCGCTCCGTACACCTCGTACACACGCTGCTCCGCTCCGTACACCTCGTACACACGCTGCTCCGCTCCGTACACCTCGTACACACACTGCTCCGCTCCGTAACCCTCGTACACACACTGCTCCGCTCCGTACACCTCGTACAAACGCTGCTCGGCTCCGTAACACCTTGTACACACGCTGCTCCGCTCTGTGCACCTCGTACACACGCGGCTCCGCTCCGTACACCTCGTACACACGTGGCTCCGCTCAGTACACCTCGTACACATGCGGCTCCGCTCCGTACACCTCGTACACACGCAGCTCTGCTCCGTACACCTCGTACACACATGGCTTTGCTCAGTCGCGTGTGTACGAGGTGTATGGAGCGGAGCAGCGTGTGTACGAGGTGTACGGAGCGGAACAGCGTGTGTATGAGGTGTACGGAGCGGAACAGCGTGTGTACGAGGTGTACTGAGCGGAGCAGCGTGTGTACGAGGTGTACTGAGCGGAGCCGCGTGTGTACGAGGTGTACTGAGCGGAGCAGCGTGTGTACGAGGTGTACTGAGCGGAGCCATGTGTATAAGAGGTGTACGAAGTGGAGCCGCGTGTGTACGAGGTGTACTGAGACACCTCGTACACGTGTGGCTCCGCTCCGTACACCTCGTACACACGCTGCTCCGCTCTGTAACACCTTGTACACACGCTGCTCCGCTCTGTACACCTCATACACACACGGCTCCGCTCTGTACACCTCGTACACATGCAGCTCCGCTCCGTACCCCTCGTACACACGCGGCTCCGCTTCGTACACATGCTGCTCCGCTCCGTACACCTTGTACACACGCTGCTCCGCTCTGTGCACCTCGTACACACACGGCTCCGCTCTGTACACCTCGTACACATGCAGCTCCGCTCTGTACACCTCGTACACACGCAGCTCCGCTCTGTACACCTCGTACACACGCAGCTCCGCTCCGTACACCTCGTACACACGCTGCTCCGCTCCGTACACCTCGTACCCATGCTGCGCCGCTCCATACACCTCATACACGCAGCTCTGCTCCGTACACCTCGTACACAAGCGGCACTGGTTCGTACATCTCGTACACACATGGCTCCGCTCTGTACACCTCGTACACATGCAGCTCCGCTCCGTACACCTCGTACACACGCAGCTCTGCTCCATACATCTCGTACACACATGGCTCTGCTCAGTACACCTCGTACACACGCGGCTCCGCTCTGTACACCTTGTACACACGCTGCTCCGCTCTGTACACCTCGTACACACACGGCTCTGCTCTGTACACCTCGTACACATGCAGTTCCACTCCGTACACCTCGTACACACACGGCTCCGCTCCGTAAACCTCATACACACGCAGCTCCGCTCTGTACACCTCGTACACACGCGGCTCTGCTCCGTAGACCTCGTACACACGCAGCTCTGCTCCGTTCACCTCGTACACACGCTGCTCCGCTCCATACACCTTGTACACACGCAGCTCCGCTCCGTAACACCTTGTACACACGATGCTCTGCTCTGTACACCTCGTACACACGCTGCTCCGCTCTGTACACCTCATACACACGCGGCTCCGCTCTGTACACCTCGTACACATGCATCTCCGTACACCTCGTACACATTCTGCTCCACTCCGTACACCTTGTACACACGCTGCTCCGCTCTGTGCACCTCGTACACACGCGGCTCCGCTCTGTACACCTCGTACACATGCAGCTCCGCTCCGTACACCTTGTACACACGCCGTTCCGCTCCGTACTCCTCCTACACATGCTGCTCCGCTTCGTACACCTCGTACACACGCTGCTCCGCTTTGTACACCTCGTACACACGCGGCTCCGCTTTGTACACCTCGTAGACACGCGGCTCCGCCCGTACACCTCGTACACACGCGACTCCGCTCCGTACACCTCGTACACACGCGGCTCCACTCCGTACACCTCGTACACACACTGCTCTGCTCCGTACACCTCGTACACACACTGCTCTGCTCCGTACACCTCTTACACATGCTGCTCCGCTTCGTACACCTCGTACACACGCTGCTCCGCTTCGTACACCTCGTACACACGCTGCTCCGCTCTGTACACCTCGTACACACGCTGCTCCGCTCCATACACTTCGTACACACGCGGCTCCGCTCCGTACACCTCGTACACATGCTGCTCCGCTCCGTACACCTCATACACACGCGGCTCCGCTCCATACACCTCGTACACACGCTGCTCCGCTCTGTACACCTTGTACACACGCTGCTCCGCTCCGTACACCTCGTAGACACGCGGCTCCGCCCGTACACCTTGTACACACGCGGCTCCGCTTCGTACACCTCGTACACACACGCGGCTCCACTTCGTACACACGCTGCTCCTCTCCGTACACCTCGTACACACGCGGCTCCGCTCCGTACACCTCGTACACACGCGGCTCCACTCCGTACACCTCGTACACACACTGCTCTGCTCCGTACACCTCTTACACACGCGGCTCCGCTCCATACACCTCGTACACATGCTGCTCCGCTCCGTACACCTCGTACACATGCTGCTCCGCTGCGTACACCTCGTACTCTCAGAACCAGAGACTCTTTACAAAACCACTGCCAGGAACACTCTAGCTGTCAGATCATGACTTCATGACAAGGGACACAGATTTGACATTCTACAGGATGCCAGCTTAGGGGACCAGGGCCCCGGCTGAAAGAATACAGATCTGCTCCATTGACCAAAGATAAAGGAGACTGAGGCTGGCAATGAGCGTTTTGTGTGTTGGACTCCGCTTTCTCAAGGGGAATGCAGTAGCGGTAACCAATAGGACCTTTTTGTTTCCACGGCAGCCGGTAAGGTGACCGGTCACATGGTCCATATGGACCTATAAGGTGGCTCTAATTGCACATGCGCGCGCCGCACCCTCCGACTCCAGCAAGCACGGCCACAGTCATCAAGCATTAGCACGCATGCACAAGGGGCGCGAACAAGTCACAGCCGTCGGTCATATGCAGGAGGCATAAAGACCCCAGGCCGCATGGCGCTCACACGCACCACCAACTCAGGTGACGGGACAACCCCAAATAAGAAGACAAAATGACAAGTGGTCCAAGAGAACATTCCCCTATAATATAGAGCAATGTGGAAAACGTGATGGAATAGAGGCATGTGACTTGGGTGGAGTGACCCATGATCCCAGAGAGCATGGAGTATATAGGTATAGACACAGCTGGCGTAGGAGGCGCTATTAACCCCTAGTTGGATACACCCATACTCTGACATGGGCAGTTACACCTAATGTTCTGGCTGGATCTTAGCTTCGTCTGCCATTTTGTTTATACCCGATAAAGGCGGCTAGCGGAAGCATGATGATGATGACTAAAGGAACAGAACCGTCTCTGGGGCAGTGGGAACAATTCGCCTCTGTACTATTCGAATTAATCCAATAAAAAGGGTCCATAGATCAAATAGAAATAATGATGTGACGGAATCATGGAGTCCAGAGCAGAGGGAGGAATGGAGCGAGCATGTCGGCCATCGCGGAGGTTTCCAGGCTCTTCTGGGATGTCTTCTCTAGATCTGAGATTCTCAGGACACGGCGGCTTTTTAGCTGGAGCAAGTCTTACATTTCCTGTACATTTTGGATAAAATTCACTAGCACAGCACTGAGCTACCCGAATGGTGTCAGCCAGTTTGGCTGCCATGAAATAATACTATAATGAACCCCCTAGAGTGTGTCAATCACTGTGTCTCCACCTATAGATGGGATCATAACATTCTCCTCCATAGTGTCCATTCACCTTGTCCGTTTCTGGTGACCATGCAGACAGTGGCTCAGCAGCCATGATGGCCGCCTGAATCACTCATGAAAATATTGGTTCTGCAGAGGTTGAAGGAGAGATTGTAACTGAGTCCACGCTGTGCTCTGCTGTGCTGCTCAAAATTGTGCTATGCCGTACTGTGATGTGTTAAGCTCTGCTGTGCTAAGCTGTGTGATCTAGTCAGTGTGCTTGCAGTAGCCTGACCCCAGAGTTTTTGTTCATACATTGGAATAGCCCTCAGTTGTGTGGCATGCAAGAGGTTAATAGAGAATGTGCCGATAATTCCCATCGCGACCAATGATGTGAACGGCTCCATTACGTCACTGGCCTTACAATGGGTACGGAAAGTATTCACACCCCTTTACATTTTTCACTTTTTGTTTCATTGCAGCCATTTGGTAAATTCAAAAAAGTTCATTTTTTTTCTCATTAACCCTTTCGCACCAGAGCCTGTTTTAACTCTAGAACACATCAACAGATCCCGGTAATTCTGACATTGTTTTCTCCTGACATATTGGACTTCATGCTAGTGGGAACATTTCTTTGATATGACTTGCATTTATTGGTTAAAAAAATGGAAATTTGGCGAAAATTTTGAAATTTTCGCAATTTTCAAACTCTTAATTTTTATGCCCTTAAATCAGAGAGTTATATCGCACCTCATAGTTAATAAATAACATTTCCCACATGTCTACTTTACATCTGCACAATTTTGGAAACAATTTTTTTTTTGTTAGGAAGTAATAAGGGTTAAAAGTTGACCAGCGATTTCTCATTTTTACAACACCATTTTGTTAGGGACCACATCATATTTGAAGCCACTTTGAGGGGTCTATATGATAGAAAATACCCAAAAGTGACACCATTCTACAAACTGCACCCCTGAAGGTGCTCAAAACCACATTCAAGAGGTTTATTAACCCTTCAGGTGCTTCACAGGAATTAATGGAATGTGGAAGGAAAAAAATAAACATTTACTTTTCTTTCACAAAAATTTTCCTTTAGACCTAATTTTTTTTTACTTTCGCAAGGGTAACTGGAGAAAATGGGCCATACATTTTGTTTTGCAATTTCTCCTGAGCATGCCAATACCCCATATGTGGGGGTAGACCACTGTTTGGGCGCATGGCAGAGCTCTGAAGGGAAGGAGCGCCGTTTGATGCAAAATTGGCTAGATTTGACATCGGGTGCCATATCACGTTTGGAGAGCCCTGTGTGCCTAAACAGTGGAAACCCCCAACAAGTGACACAATTTTGGAAACTAGACCCCTTAGGGAACTTATCTAGATGTGTATTGAGCACCTTGAACTCACAGGTGTCTCACAGAAGTTTATAACGCAAAGCCGTGAAAATTAAAAAAAAAAAACATTTTTCACATATAAATTGTTTTAGCTCCATATTTCGCATTTAAATTAGGGTAACAGGAGAAATTGCTCCACACAATTATTGAGCAATTTCTCCTGAGCACGCCGATACCCCATATGTGGGAGAATACTACTGTTTGGGCGCATGGCAGAGCTCTGAAGGGAAGGAGCGCCATTTCACTTTTGGAATGCAAAATTGGCTGGAATCGATAGCGGACGACATGTTGATTTTGTAGAGCCCCTGATGTGCTTAAACAGTGACCCCATTTTGGAAACTAGACCCCAGGGACTTGAAAGAATTTGATAATATTGAGCCATCAAAATTAAAAAAGAAAATATTTTTACCACAAAAATGATATTTTAGCCCCCCACTTTTTTATTTTCATAAGGGTAGCAAGAAAAAATGGACCCCAAAATTTGTTGTGGAATTTCTCGAGTATGCCAATACCCAGTATGTTTTGGAAAACTACTGTCTGGGAGCACGGCAGGCCATGAAAGGGAAGGAGCGCCATATTACAGTGCAGGTTTTGCTGCATTGGTTTGAGGGGACCATGTCACAATGGCAGAGCCCCTGAGGTGCCAGAACAGCAGAAACCCTCATAAGGCCTCTTTCACACTTCAGTTTTTTGTGTCAGATAAAATCCGCCAAAAAGGCGGAAAAGCGGATCCGTTGCTAACTGATGTGAACGGATGCCTTTCTCCGGGCATGCGCAATGGAAAATGCAGATCCTACAACCAAAAAAAGTTGCAGGGTCCGTCCAGGCATGCCGGCGGACGTTAAAAATGTGGCAAATCCTCACAAAAACGGATCCAACGGATGGCCATCCGTCAAGATCCGCCAGTAATGCAACTCAATGGGGAAAAAAACAGTTCCTCATAAAAAAATGGCGGATCCGTTTTTTTCAAAACCTGGCGGATTTTGACTGATGGTCAAAAACGGAAGTGTGAAAGAGGCTTTAGTGACCCCATTTTACAAACTACACCTCTCAGTGAGTTCATCTAGGGGTGCAGTGATATACTGACACCACAGGTGAGTCACAGAATTTGATACCATTGGGCAGTGAAGATAAAATAATTACATTTTTAACACAAAAAAAATTGTTTTAGCCCCAGATTTTACATTTTTGCACCGGGAAATGGGTAAAAATAGTTCCAAAATGTGTTACACAATTTCTTCTGAACTTGGCAATACCCCATACGTGGCTGTACAGTACTGCTTAGCCATACAGAGAGGCTCTGGAGGGAAGGAGCGCTACTTGACTCTTGGAGAACAAATTAGTTTCCAAACTATATAAAGAGCCCCTAAATGCCAGAAAAGCAGAATCCCCCCTCAAGTGACCCCAGTTTGGAAATTACACCCCTTTAGGAATTTATCTACAGATGTAGTGATGATTTTGACTCCATGGGTGTTTTCCAGAAACAAGCAGCAGTGGATGTTGCCTAGTGAAAAATGCAAACTGCCGTTGTAGTGACCAATACGCTGTAGTGCCCAGTACGCTGCAGTGACAAGTACATTATGCCCAGCCCGTGCTTCTGGATACATGCACCCATAAATTAGGAGGGCTCTCATGACTACAGAAATGCCAAATGTGGATGATATATGTCGTTTAGGTACAACTAGCTGAAGAGCCCGGCGCTGCCCAGGCATAGTAACTAACTGTGGTTAGTTATAACAAATTATAATTATCCTCCATCCCATAGTCCCGTGCCCATATACCCATCACACATATCCTCCATCCCATAGTCGAGTGCCCATATACCCATCACACATCCTCCATCCCATAGTCCCATGCCCATATACCCATCATACATATTCTCCATCCCATAGTCCCATGCCCATATACCCATCATACATATCCTCCATCCCATAGTCCCATGCCCATATACCCATCATACATATCCTCCATCCCATAGTCGAGTGCCCATATACCCATCACACATCCTCCATCCCATAGTCCCATGCCCATATACCCATCATACATATTCTCCATCCCATAGTCCCGTGCCCATATACCCATCATACATATCCTGCATCCCATAGTCCCTTGCCCATATACATATCCTCCATCCCATAGTCCGGTGCCCATATACTCATCACACATCCTCCATCTCATAGTCAACCATTATGACATCATAATGAGCGGCGGCAGGGCTTGCATCCTTTGATGACATCAGCGTCGCCATGGCAACCATTGTGACATCATAATGAGGGGCGGGGCTTGATACGCACACACTGCTTCCCCAGTATGCAAATAGGGGCATTGTGACATCACAATGAGGGGCGGGGCTTGACGTGCACACACTTTTCCCCCCAGTATGTAGATAGGGGCAAAATTGTTTGGTGAATTGGAACGTGCGGGGTTAAAATTTCGCTTCACAACATAGCTTAGGACGCTCTCAGGGTCCAGACGTGTGACTGTGCCAAATTTTGTGGGTGTAGCTGCGACGGTGCGGATACCTATCCCGGACATACAAACAAACATACACACACACACACATACACACATACACACTTTGAGCTTTATATATTAGATGGGGCTCAGAAGGGAGGGGGGCATTTGAATTTGGGAGGGCAGAATTTCTTTTGGCGGATGAGGAGCCATTTAGCTTTTCCAGAGACTTTGTGCTCCTAGTAACGTGGAAGCCTCCTATATTTCCGCTAACAGATGACAGACCTGAATGGGGACTTCCTTTTTTTGTGGATTGAGTTGAAGCTTTTATTGGGAACATTTTACATAATGTTTGGGATCACAGTTATCCGGCGCTCTACGCTGAGCACTTACTTTGGGGTTTCCATCTAAATCTCTGAGTGACGTGACAGATGAAACCCCCGAGGGATCCATTCACTATAATAAGGCAGCAGAGTTACTCTGGACTCCGTCTGGCCTCTGTACAGAGGTGTCCTTCTTTTCAGAGGTGCACAAAACTAGCTGACTGCGCTTTTTTGTATGACTAAAAAGACTGACACCGCCAGATCACAGGTCTAATGGCGTCCATAGTGTTTCCATTTGCCTCATTTTAGGGAATCTTCCGCCGGGGGTTCCGTCTGAATCACGTATTTCAGAGATTTACACAGAAACCCCGGTGGAAGCGCTCAGTGCAGAGCGCAGGATAAATGTGCGCCGATCCTTACTGCGATCTTTGGGAGGCAGAATGAAAAAACCAATAGCATGAGTAGAATTAGTTTTATTTATTTTTTATACCGTTCCTCATGCGGTATAAGCGATTAGGTGACGTTATTCTTTGGGTCGATGCGATTACAGCGATACCAGATATATCAGGTTTTTATGTTTGGCAGCTGTCACACACTAAAAGACGCTTTTTACTGCAAATAATAGTTTTTGCATCACCACATTTTGAGAGCTATAATTTTTCCATATTTTGACCCACCGAGTCATGTGATGGCTTGTTTTTTGCGGGACGAGCTGACGTTTTTATTGGTACCATTTTCGAGCACATGAAAACTTTTGATCGCTTTCTATTCCGATTTTTGGGAGACAGAATGATCAAACACCAGGAATTCAGGATTTTTTTTTTTAATGACGTTCTGTGTGTGGTAAAATTAATAAGGCTGCTTTATTCTTCGGGTCAGTATTATTACAGTAATAGCACATTTATATTTTTTTTACGTTTTGCCGCTTTTTCGCAATAAAAACTATTTTATAGAAAAAAAATTGTTTTTGCATCACTTTATTCTGAAAGCTATAATCTTTTTTTTTTTTCCGCTGATGACGCTGTATGGCGGCTTGTTTTTTTGCGGGACAAGATGTCGTTTTCATTGCTACCATTTTTATTTTGATATGACTTTTTGATCGCGTTGTATTCTACTTTTTTTTGGCAACATGAAAAAGCAAAGGTTTTTCCTCTTTTTTTTTTTTTTTTTTACGATGTGCACCGAAGGCGTGAACAAGTGTGACCATTTTATAGGTTGGCTCGTTCCGGACGCGGCGATACCAAATGTGTACTTTTTTTTGTTTTTAAAAATCTATACTGTATATGTATTTATTGGTTTAATATTTTGTGATTTATTTTTTTTTTAAATAGTTTTACAATTTTTTTTTCCTTTTTTTTTTTTTTTACATTTTTTACTTAGTCCCTGTATGGAACTTCAATTTTTATTTGTCTGATCATTGGTCTCTTACAATGCAATACATATGTATTGCATTGCAAGAGACCGGTCAGTGCTGCACAGGCAGATCGCTTGTTAGCCTCACCTGCAGGCTGAGCCTAACAAGCCACCATAGCTGACAGACCCGGAGGACATCATGTGACCTCCGGCTGCCAGGACAACGTAGATCTGATCACGGGGGGCGTTGGAGAGGTGAATATAGCAGGGGTCTCCTCCTACTGTTATCCTATAAATGCCGCGAACGCGGCATCTGGAAGATAGCAAAGGGTTAACATCATTGGGACCTCATCTAATCAGGTCCCGATCATGTCAACTGTCAGAGCAACGGCTCTGCACATAAATCGCAGCGCTTGCAGGACCCTGGGGGTCCTGAGCGCTGCGAGACCATCCACCGTAGACAAACGTCGGTGCTGCGCAAAGTCCTGCTAGTGCCGACGTATATCTACCATGGGCGGTCACGAAGAGGTTAATGTGCACTCTGCACCCCATCTTGACTGAAAAAAAAACAGAAATGTAGAAATTTTTGGAAATGTATTAAAAAAAAGAAAAACTGAACTCTCCCATGTCATAAGTATTCAGCCCCTTTGCTCAGTATTGAGGAGAAGCACCTTTTGAGCTAGTACAGCCATGAGTCTTCTTGGGAATGATGCCACAAGTCTTTCACCCCTGGATTTGGGGATCCTCGGCCATTCTTCCTTGCAGATCCTCTCCAGTTTCGTCAGGTTGGATGGTGAACGTTGGTGGACAGCCATTTTCAGGTCTCTCCAGAGATGCTCCATTGGGTTTAGGTCACGGCTCTGGCTGGGCCAGTCAGGAATGGTCACAGAGTTGTTCTGAAGCCGCTCCTTTATTTTAGCTGTGTGCTTAGGGTCACTGTCTTGTTGGAAGGTGAACCTTCGGCCAAGTCTGAGGTCCAGAGCCCTCTGGAAGAGGTTTTCATCCAGGATTTCTCTGTACTTGGCCGCATTCATGTCTCCTTCAATTGCAACCAGTCGACCTGTCCCTGCAGCTGAAAAACACCCCCATAGCATGATGCTGCCACCACCATGTTTCACTGTTGGGATTGTATTGGGCAGGTGATGAGCACAGATACCACTTAGAATTATCACCAAAAAGTTCTATCGTCGTCTCATCAGACCATATAATCTTATTTCTCATAGTCTGGGAGTCCTTCATGTGATTTTTAGCAAACTATGGGGCTTTCATATGTCTGGCACTGAGGAGAGGCTTCCTTCGGGCCACTCTGCCATAAAGGCCCGGCTGGTGGAGGGCTGCAGTGATTGTTGACTTTGTGGAACTTTCGCCCATCTCCCTACTGCATCTGTGGAGCTCAGCCACAGTGATCTTGGGGTTCTTCTTTACCTCTCTCACCAAGGCTCTTTTCCCATGATTGCTCAGTTTGGCTGGACGGCCAGGTCTAGGAAGACTTCTGGTGGTTCCAAACGTCTCCCATGTAAGGATTATAGAGGCCATTGTGCTCTTAGTAACCTTGAGTACTGCAGAAATTCTTTTGTAATCTTGGCCAGATCTGTGCCTTGCCACGCCACAATTCTGTCTCTGAGCTCCTTGGCCAGTTCCTTTGGCCTCATGATTCTCATTTGGTCTGACAAGCACTATGAGCTGTGAGGTCTTATATACACAGGTGTGAGGACTTGATTTGTAAAGGCAATCAGTGTAATTACACACAGCTGGACTCCAATGAAGAAGTAGACCCATCTCCAGGAGGATCACAAGGAAATGGACAGCATGTGACTTACATATGAGTGTCTGAGCAACGGGTCTGAATACTTATGGCCATGTGAGATTTCGTTTTTTCTTTTTTAATAAATTTGCTAAATTTTCTACATTTCTGTTTTTTTCAGTCCAGATGGGGTGCAGAGTGTACATTAATGAGAAACAAATGATCTTTTTTGAATTTACCAAATGGCTGCAATGAAAGAGTGAAAAATTTAAAGGGGTCTGAATACTTTCCGTACCCACTGTATATTGTGTGCAGCGTTTAGCGAGATAAGTGTCTTCAGCTGCAGTAATACAGTGATGTGAGCAGGAGGAGAACTCACTGCACTCAGAGAAGAAAAGCAGTAATGGATACAGAAGAGTACAGGAGCTGCCAGCACAGAAATCGTCATACAGATGCAGCGATCATCACACGGGCGCAGCGATCATCACACGGACACAGCTGATCGATCACCAATGTGATCGGCGTTCTTTCTGTGCAGCACCTGCACATTGGTGGGATGACTCCAGCAGCAGCGCATGCTGCGGGTTGTGCACCCCAGATCTAGAGTCTGTTGTTTCATACTAAAAATGTCTTCTTATCTGACTATTCTGTGTTCACATTGCTCTGATGAAACGTCTCTGACTCTTGTCTTATGTAGAACTGTCACTGAAGGACGAGGATCCTGCGCAAAGTTCAGTGGTGGCAAACTCATCTTAGACAGCTGCCTTCAGGAACTGCACTGGATCTGCGAGAAGAAGCCTCAATAAGATCAACACATTGATTACATCCCTCCAGACTGTCATCATGCATGAAGATAATAAAAGTGCAATGTATAGCTTCCACCGTGTCCTCTCCTCCTCTCTATACTCCTGAGCACACACGGTCCATAGCTTCCACCATGTCCTCTCCTCCTCTCTATACTCCTGAGCACACACGGTCCATAGCTTCCATCATGTCCTCTCTTCCTCTCTATACTCCTGAGCACACACGGTCTATAGCTTCCATCGTGTCCTCTCCTCCTTTCTAGACACCAGAGCACACACGGTCTATAGCTTCCATCATGTCCTCTCCTCTCTATACACAGAGCGCACACAGTTCATAGCTTCCATCATGTCCTCTATTCTCTATACACCAGAGCACACATTGTCCATAGCTTCCATCGTGTCCTCTCCTCCTCTCTATACTCCAGAGCACATACGGTCCAAAGCTTCCATCGTGTCCTCTCCTCCTCTCTATACTCCTGAGCACACACGGTCCATAGCTTCCATCGTGTCCTCTCCTCCTCTCTATACTCCTGAGCATACACGGTCCATAGCTTCCATCGTGTCTTCTTCTCCTCTCTATACTCCTGAGCACACACGGTCCATAGCTTCCATCGTGTCCTCTCCTCCTCTCTATACTCCTGAACACACACGGTCTATAGCTTCCATCGTGTCCTCTCCTCCTCTCTATACTCCTGAGCACACACGGTCCATAGCTGCCACCATGTCCTCTCCTCCTCTCTATACTCCTGAGCACACACGGTCCATAGCTTCCATCGTGTCCTCTCCTCTCTTATACTCTTGAACACACACGGTCTATAGCTTCCATCGTGTCCTCTCCTCCTCTCTATACTCCTGAGCACACACGGTCTATAGCTTCCATCGTGTCCTCTCCTCCTCTCTATACTCCTGAGCACACACGGTCTATAGCTTCCATTGTGTCCTCTCCTCCTCTCTATACTCCTGAACACACACGGTCTATAGCTTCCATTGTGTCCTCTCCTCCTCTCTATAGTCCTGAGCACACACGGTCTATAGCTTCCATTGTGTCCTCTCCTCTCTATACACAGAGCACACACGGTCCATAGCTTCCATCATGTCCTCTCCTCCTCTCTATACTCCTGAGCACACACGGTCTATAGCTTCCATCGTGTCCTCTCCTCCTCTCTATACACAGAGCACACACGGTCCATAGCTTCCATCATGTCCTCTCCTCCTCTCTATACTCCTGAGCACACACGGTCTATAGCTTCCATCGTGTCCTCTCCTCCATTCTAGACACCAGAGCACACACGGTCTATAGCTTCCATCATGTCCTCTCCTCTCTATACACAGAGCGCACACAGTTCATAGCTTCCATCATGTCCTCTATTCTCTATACACCAGAGCACACATTGTCCATAGCTTCCATCGTGTCCTCTCCTCCTCTCTATACTCCTGAGCATACACGGTCCATAGCTTCCATCGTGTCTTCTTCTCCTCTCTATACTCCTGAGCACACACGGTCCATAGCTTCCATCGTGTCCTGTCCTCCTCTCTATACTCCTGAACACACACGGTCTATAGCTTCCATCGTGTCCTCTCCTCCTCTCTATACTCCTGAGCACACACGGTCCATAGCTGCCACCATGTCCTCTCCTCCTCTCTATACTCCTGAGCACACACGGTCCATAGCTTCCATCGTGTCCTCTCCTCTCTATACTCCTGAACACACACGGTCTATAGATCCATCGTGTCCTCTCCTCCTCTCTATACTCCTGAGCACACACGGTCTATAGCTTCCATCGTGTCCTCTCCTCCTCTCTATACTCCTGAGCACACACGGTCTATAGCTTCCATTGTGTCCTCTCCTCCTCTCTATACTCCTGAACACACACGGTCTATAGCTTCCATCGTGTCCTCTCCTCCTCTCTATAGTCCTGAGCACACATGGTCTATAGCTTCCATTGTGTCCTCTCCTCTCTATACACAGAGCACACACGGTCCATAGCTTCCATCATGTCCTCTCCTCCTCTCTATACTCCTGAGCACACACGGTCTATAGCTTCCATCGTGTCCTCTCCTCCTCTCTAAACACAGAGCACACACAGTCCATAGCTTCCATCATGTCCTCTCCTCCTCTCTATACTCCTGAGCACACACGGTCTATAGCTTCCATCGTGTCCTCTCCTCCTTTCTAGACACCAGAGCACACACGGTCTATAGCTTCCATCATGTCCTCTCCTCTCTATACACAGAGCGCACACAGTTCATAGCTTCCATCATGTCCTCTATTCTCTATACACCAGAGCACACATTGTCCATAGCTTCCATCGTGTCCTCTCCTCCTCTCTATACTCCAGAGCACATACGGTCCAAAGCTTCCATCGTGTCCTCTCCTCCTCTCTATACTCCTGAGCACACACGGTCCATAGCTTCCATAGTGTCCTCTCCTCTCTATACACAGAGCACACACGGTCCATAGCTTCCATCATGTCCTCTCCTCCTCTCTATACTCCTGAGCACACACGGTCTATAGCTTCCATCGTGTCCTCTCCTCCTCTCTAAACACAGAGCACACACAGTCCATAGCTTCCATCATGTCCTCTCCTCCTCTCTATACTCCTGAGCACACACGGTCTATAGCTTCCATCGTGTCCTCTCCTCCTTTCTAGACACCAGAGCACACACGGTCTATAGCTTTCATCATGTCCTCTCCTCTCTATACACAGAGCGCACACAGTTCATAGCTTCCATCATGTCCTCTATTCTCTATACACCAGAGCACACATTGTCCATAGCTTCCATCGTGTCCTCTCCTCCTCTCTATACTCCAGAGCACATACGGTCCAAAGCTTCCATCGTGTCCTCTCCTCCTCTCTATACTCCTGAGCACACACGGTCCATAGCTTCCATAGTGTCCTCTCCTCTCTATACACAGAGCACACACGATCCATAGCTTCCTTCATGTCCTCTCCTCCTCTCTATACTCCTGAGCACACACGGTCTATAGCTTCCATCGTGTCCTCTCCTCCTTTCTAGACACCAGAGCACACACGGTCTATAGCTTCCATCGTGTCCTCTCCTCCTTTCTAGACACCAGAGCACACATGGTCTATAGCTTCCATTGTGTCCTCTCCGCCTCTCTATACACAGCACACACGGTCCATAGCTTCCATTGTGTCCTCTCCTCCTCTCTATACTCCTGAGCGCACACAGTTCATAGCTTCCATCATGTCCTCTATTCTCTATACACCAGAGCACACATTGTCCATAGCTTCCATCGTGTTCTCTCCTCCTCTCTATACTCCTGAGCACACACGGTCCATAGCTTCCATCATGTCATCTCCTCCTCTCTATACACCAGTGCACACATTGTCCATAGCTTCCACCATGTCCTCTCTTCTCTATATACCAGAGCACACACGGTCCATAGCTTCCACCATGTCCTCTCCTCCTCGCTATACACCTGAGCACACATTGTCCATAGCTTCCATTGTGTCCTCTCCTCCTCTCTATACACCAGAGCACACACAGTCCATAGCTTCCACCATGTCCTCTTCTCTATATACCAGAGCACACACGGACCATAGCTTCCATCGTGTCCTCTCCTCCCTATACACCAGAGCACACACGGTCCATAGTTTCCATCGTGTCCTCTCCTTACTCCAGAGCAGACACGGTCCATAGCTTCCACCATGTCCTCTCCTCCTCCCTATACACCAGAGCACACATTGTCCATAGCTTCCATCGTGTCCTCTCCATACTCCAGAGCACACACGGTCCATAGCTTCCACCATGTTCTCTCCTCCTCTCTATACACCTGTGACGAACAGCCCACGGCCGTTCGTCCACTTACGGGCGACTAACGGGGGTCCCGCTGCCACCAAAACGCGACGGACAGCGGACCCTGTGTTACCACTATCTCACAGTCCCACCACTGACACGGGTGTATCAGCGGACGGAGGGACGAGACACACTGCCGGCACACGGCTATCACAGGCACAGTTGGGGCTTATCTTAGTTATCCCACCACTGGCACCATGTGACCAAAATATCCAGCAAGCTACTCTCGCTCTACAATTTGCCGCAGGGGGGGTTTAATTTGGATGCCCCGCCACTGCTATCAATCTTCCAAGTACTGCAGGGCTTTATGTATATCCCATTTTCTCAGTTCCACTTTGGAACTCGCAGCTCTCCGGCGCCCCCCTTACCCTCAGGTCAGTCAGGGAACTGCACCTAGGATAATTAGTTGCCGGACGGGCTGCCTGTTGTGAACCGGCAATCAGGCTTCTGCAGTAAGGGAATTATCAATGCTGTGGCCGCAGCCCCTCATTCAGCTATATAAGACCCTTCTAAACTGCCAGCAAGCCGCAATAGCCGTACACAACGCGCTGCCACCAGTCACGGTTACTTAATTCACAGTGTTAAATTAAGAGGGTCCGTGGCAAACCCCTTGAATTAGTAGCGATTATCTATCAAAGGCGTATAGTTCGATTCTTAGAGCATATAATAATAATAATAATAATAATAATAAATTTTATTTTTATAGCGCCGACATATTCCGCAGCACTTTACATTTCAGAGGGGATTTGTACAGACAATAGACATTACAGCATAACAATAATCACATACAGTAGATTATAACAAATACCAAGAGGAGTGAGGGCCCTGCTCGCAAGCTTACAGTCTATGAGGAAAGAGGTAGACACGAAAGGTGGGTGGTAACAGTTGCCCTGATTGTATGGACCAGCCATAATGTTAAGTGTGTAACAGTACAGACACAGAGGGCTAATGGATGCATAAAGCATGTGGGAACATGATGCTGGGAACCTGGTTATGGTAAAATTTTTGGCTCTGCCACACAGGGATAGGTTAGGTTAATGTGTTGAGGCGATAGGCCAGTCTGAATAAATGCGTTTTCAGGACACGCTTAAAATTGTGGGGATTGGGGACTAATCGTATTGACCTGGGAAGTGCATTCCAAAGAATTGGCGCGGCACGTGTAAAGTCTTGGAGACGGGAGTGGGAGGTTCTGACTATTGAGGATACTAACCTCAGGTCATCAGCAGAACGGAGGGCGCGGGTAGGGTGGTATACTGAAACAAGGGAGGAGATGTAGGGTGGTGCTGAGCCATGGAGGGCTTTGTGGGTGAGGGTAATAAGTTTATACTGAATTCTGGAGTGGATGGGTAGCCAGTGTAATGACTGGCACAAGGTAGAGGCATCGGTGTAACGATTGGTGAGGAATATGATCCTGGCTGCAGCATTCAAGACAGATTGGAGAGGGGAGAGTTTTGTAAGAGGGAGACCGATTAGAAGAGAGTTACAATAGTCGAGACGAGAATGAATAAGAGAAACAGTAAGAGTTTTTGCAGAGTCAAAAGTAAGAAAAGGTCGAATTCTAGAAATGTTTTTGAGGTGCAGATGACAAGAGCGAGCCAGTGATCGAATGTGGGGGGCAAAGGAAAGCTCGGAATCAAGTATGACCCCAAGACAGCGGGCATGTTGCTGGGGAGTAATAGTGGAACCACAGACGGAAATGGCAATGTCAGGTGTAGGTACATTAGTAGCGGGAGGAAACACAAGGAGTTCAGTCTTTGACAGGTTCAGTTTCAGATATAGTGAGGACATGATATTAGACACAGCGTTTAGACAATCGCCAGTGTTTTCTAGAAAGGCTGGCGTGATGTCAGGAGAAGAAGCGTATAATTGGGTGTTATCAGCATAGAGATGGTACTGGAAACCAAATCTACTGATTGTTTGACCAATAGGGGCAGTGTACAAGGAGAAGAGGAGGGGGCCTAGAACCGATCCTTGAGGAACCCCAACAGTAAGGGGAAGGTGAGAGGAGGAGGAACCGGCAAAAGAAACAGTAAAGGAGCGGTCGGAGAGATAGGAGGAGAACCAGGAGAGAACGGTGTCCTTGAGGCCAATGGAATGGAGCATAGTGAGGAGGAGCTGATGATCCACAGTGTCGAATGCTGCATAGAGATCCTAGAGAATTAGCATGGAGTAATGACCATTTGATTTAGCTGTTAGCAGATCATTAGAGACTTTAGTGAGGGCAGTTTCAGTGGAGTGTAAAGAGCGGAAACCGGATTGGAGAGGGTCGAGAACAGAGTTTTCTGAGAGATAGCGGATAAGACGGGAGTGGACCAGGCGTTCCAGGAGTTTAGAGATGAAGGGAAGATTAGAGACAGGTCTATAGTTAGCGGCACAGTTTTGGTCGAGGGATGGTTTTTTAAGTAGTGGATGTATGATGGCATGCTTAAATGAGGAGGGAAAAATACCAGAAGAGAGAGAGAGGTTAAATATTTTAGTTAGGTGAGGGGTGACAGCAGGGGAAAGGGACTGGAGGAGATGTGACGGAAATGGGTCACTGGTGCAAGTAGTTGGGCGAGAAGATGCAAGAAGCCTGCTTACTTCTTCTTCTGTGACTGGTTCAAAATCAGAGAGTGAGTTAGATGCAGTGGGGGAGGGAGGACAGTGCATGGTATGAGGGGATTTGGAGATAATTTCCTGTCGGATCTGGTCAATTTTTTCTTTGAAGTAATTGGCCAGATCGTCAGCTCGGAGCTCAGTGGTTGGGGCCTGTACTCTTGGATTGAGTAGAGAATGAAAAGTGTCAAAGAGACGTTTCGGGTTATTGGACAGTGAGATGATGAGGGTGTTGAAATAGGTTTGTTTGGAGAGGTGAAGGGCAGTGTTGTATGTTCTAAGCATAAACTTAAAATGGATGAAATCTTCGTGTAGATTGGATTTTCTCCACAGACGTTCGGCGCACCTGGAGCACCGCTGCAGGAAACGTGTTTGCACCGTGTGCCAGGGTTGTCGCCGTCTGCGTTGTGGTGTTCTATTTATAGGGGGTGCAAATTCATCCAGGGCAGTTTGAAGTGTTTCATTGTAATGCTTCAATGCAGAATCAGGACATGAGAGGGAGGAGATAGGGGCCAATGAAGACTGCAAGTTCTTCAGAAGTTTCTGGGTGTTAATGGCCTGTGTGTTTCTATAAGTCTGGACAGTGGGGGTGACCTGAGCAGCCTGGCAGTTCTTTATAGAGAATGAAAGAAGATTGTGGTCAGAGAGCGGGAGAGGGGAGTTTGCAAAATCATCCACTGCACAAAGCCGAGAGAAGACCAAGTCGAGGGAGTTTCCGTCTTCATGCGTTGGAGAATTAGTAAGCTGCGAAAGGCCAAATGAGGAGGTTAGAGATAAAAGGTGAGTAGCAGATGGTGAGAGGGGAAGAGCAATGGGGATGTTGAAATCTCCCATGATGAGGGTAGGGATGTCACAGGAGAGAAAATGTGGAAGCCAAGTGGCAAAATGATCCAGGAACTGATGGGAGGGGCCGGGAGGACGATATACCACCGCCACTCGCATGGAGAAGGGGGTGTAGAGTCTGACGGCATGGACCTCAAAAGAAGGGAAGACAAGTGAGGGTACTTGAGGGATAACCTGAAAGGTACATTTTGGTGCATGGAGCATGGAGACAGATCTAAGAGCATGGAGACAGATCTAAATAATTATATCATTTATTTTCCAAAAGAGGACAGTGATTACAGATAAAAGTTGCTATAAAATTGAGACATAAAATATGTACATTAGACAAGTATAAAGCAAAGTGGATGAAAGAAGAAGGTACACTCACATTTAGTCAATTGTTGTTAGGCATCCCATGTGGCTTTAAGAGGGGTGGAGGCGGAGCTGCACGTCTCCACTCATCTGGGTTCTGCTCAGCACGAGGATTCGAGCTCTTCTGAGCTGGTTTGCCCAGGGAATGCCTTATAGACTTTCCTATGTGACATCACGGAGAGGTGCATTCTGGGTTGATCCCACCTCTCTTATCCAAGTTATGTTTTGGCTACAAAACTTAGATTAGCTATAACTTTATGGGAGAAGCTGGTATGGACTCATCAGTGGTATCATGCTTCCCAGCGTAATGAGCCTATCAAGAAAACATCAAACATCTATGCGATATGACCGTCCATTTGGGCGCAAATCCTATATCATGTTCTGGACAGGGTAGAACTTCGAAAGATACGGGGTATCGAAGCTGGGACCGCTCAGGTTACAAAAATATGATTTCCATATCTCTACTTGGTACGGTTTTCACAGGGCAGGCTCTTAAAGGGCTACTTCTAACCTTTATTTCAAACAAAGACCTTTTTCCTTTCCCGCACTTTTTTTCCCTCTTTCAGCTGAGGCTGAGAGAAGCCAAATGGGGTGACAGGAAATTTGTTTATGGCACTCGGGGGAAGGGAAGCTGCTGCAGTGTGCAATGTAACTGAGACACTGGCAGGCAGCTTCCCACAAAATGGAGGATTTGTTAGCACATTGCAACAGAAAACATATCTTGCAGACATTGTACATCACACCTCCCCCCTTAAGAGGGCGCTAAGGAGGCATTACCTCTCGGTAATCGGCCATGCGCACCTCAGCGGGTTCGCCCCGGCGGGACAACCCATCGGCATTGCCGTTTTCACTGCCCTTCCTGTGTTTTACAGTAAAGTCGTACTGTTGAAGGGCAAGGCTCCAGCGGAGCAACCTTCCATTGGTTCTGGACACTGTGTGCAACCAGCTCAGAGGGTTGTGGTCAGTTACCACCGTGAAGGCGCGCCCGTACAGGTAGGGCTGCAAACGCTGCAGTGCCCACACCATGGCCAGACACTCCTTCTCGATGGTCGAGTATGCCACTTCCCTCGGCAAAAGTTTCTGGCTCAGATACAACACGGGGTGCTCTTGGTCCCCCGAATCGACCTGGCTAAGCACAGCACCGAGGCCAAACTCGCTGGCGTCGGTCTGTACCAGAAACGGGCGACTGCTGTCGACTGCTCTCAACACTGGAGAGTTGCACAGGGCTGCTTTCAAAGCTTGGAAAGCCGCCTCACAGTCATCTGTCCAGTTGACTCTTTGGGGTAGCCTCTGCTTGGTGAGGTCAGTCAAGGGTTTGGCAAGGGCGCTATAGTCCTGTACAAACCGCCTATAGTATCCTGCAGTGCCCAAGAAGGACTTCACCTGTTTCTTGGTCCTGGGGGTGGGCCAGGACATGATTGCGTCCACTTTTTCTGGCTCCGGACTCATGGAACCCCCGCCTACCCGGTGCCCCAGGTAGTGGACCTTGCGCATGCCTATCTGGCACTTCCCCGGCTTGATGGTCAGGCCTGCCTGGTGAAGACGCTTGAGCACCTCCTGGAGGTGCTGAAGGTGTTCCTCCCAGGTGGAACTGAAGACGGCAATATCGTCTAAGTACGCCACCGCGTACTCCTCCAGTCCCCGAAGCAGGTGGTTGACCATCCGCTGGAAAGTGGCAGGGGCATTCTTCATGCCGAAGGGCATGACCGTGGACTCGTACAGTCCAAAGGGGGTGATAAAGGCAGATTTCTCCTGCGCCTCAGGGCTCAGGGGAATCTGCCAGTATCCCCGACTCAAATCCATGATGGATATGTAGTTGGCGTTTGTCAACCGCTCGAGCAGATCCTCGATGCGCGGCATCGGGTGGGCATCAGAGGTTGTGATGGCGTTGAGCCCCCTGTAGTCCACACAGAACCGCGTGGTTCGATCCTTTTTAGGCACGAGGACTACAGGTGAAGCCCACGCGCTTTTTGACCGTCGAATCACCCCCAGCCTTAACATCTCATCGATCTCTTGGCGCATGACTTGTTGCACCGTCTCAGAGATCCGATAAGGTGTTCGCCGTAATGGGGCGTGATTCCCGGTGTCCACCTCATGAACCGCTAACTCCGTCCTCCCCGGTTGGTTGGTGAACACGGCCCGGAAGGGTTCCAGGGTGGCCATCAACTGCAACCGCTGGGGTACGGTTAGCAAACCACTTATCTCCATGTCCTCAATGGACCCATCGGCCTTGGCCTGGGCCAGCGTGTCCAGGAGGGGATCTTCCTCCCCATCCTCTGGCAGATTGCAGACCGGTAGGACGCAAGCTTCACGTTCGTAGTGCGCCTTCAGCATGTTGACGTGAAAGGCCTTGCACCTACCCCGAGCATGGTCAAGCGTGACCACGTAGGTGACCGGGTTGAGCTGTTGGTGGACGATGTATGGGCCTTCCCAGGCTGCCTGAAGCTTATCCGTTGGTACAGGGACCAGCACCCACACCTTTTGACCCACCTGGTAGGTCCGCTCCCGGGCGTTCTGGTCGTACCAGCGCTTCTGGTCAGCCTGAGCCTGCGTCATGTTGTCATGCACCAACTGCGTCACGGTCTGCATCTTGTCACGGAAGCGCATGACATAATCCACGATGGACACTTCTGTGGGGTTTGGCTCATCTTCCCAGGATTCTCTTATCAACCCAAGGGGTCCCCGGACTCGCCTGCCATACAGGAGCTCGAAGGGGGAGAACCCGGTCGAGGCCTGCGGAACTTCTCTGTAAGCGAACAGCAGGTGTGGGAGGTACCGCTCCCAGTCGCGCCCTTGGGTCTCAACCAGTATGCGGAGCATCTGTTTGAGGGTACCGTTGAAGCGTTCACACAAACCATTAGTCTGTGGGTGATACGGACTCGATACCAGGTGCGTCACCTGCATTTTCTCACAGAGAGCCTCCATTAGGCGAGACATGAATTGGGGCCCTTGATCGGTTAGCATCTCCCTGGGAAATCCTACCCTTGAAAAGATGGTCACCAGAGCGTCAGCCACCTTATCTGCCCTGGTTGAAGACAGAGCTACTGCCTCTGGGTACCGGGTAACGTAGTCTACCACGGTGAGAATGTATCGCTTTCCGGAGCTGCTGGGGACGGACAGCGGTCCTACAATGTCCACCGTGATTCTCTGGAAAGGCTCCTCTATCACCGGCAAAGGAATAAGGGGAGCCTTAAGAGCAGGCCCCGCCTTACCCACTTTTTGACAGGTGGCGCAGGAGCGGCAGTAGTGTGTTACATCTGTCCCCATCTTGGGCCAATAGAAGTGTTGAGACAGCCGTGCCTTTGTTTTGCCGATCCCCAAGTGTCCAGCGAGTGGAATCTCATGGGCAATCCGCAACAACTCAGTTCTGAACTGATAGGGGACGACCAACTGCCTTTCCCTCAACCACTCCTTTTTAGGATCTCCGGGTACTGTCTCCCGGTACAACCTTCCTCGTTCCCAGAACATCCGCTCCTTAACAGACTCGGAGGTGGGCGTCTCGGCGAGACCTCTCAATTTCTCCAGGCTGGCATCTGAGTGCAGAGCAGCCTGGAACTCCATGCTGGAGGCTGCCAGAAGTGACGTCAGGGTACCTCCTTTACTGGGACCCTCTGGAACCGGCTCTGGGTTCACCTCTGGTTCAGTCTCTCCTGTAGCAGCAGAGGGTCCAGAAGACAGTGTGTTACCTGCGATCTGGGCACTCTGACTGTGTGTGACAGCTGCTATGTATGCTGTCTCCCTGGGGATTTCTACAGACCCACCAGCCGGTGCTGCCCTGGGCTCTACCTCCCCATCCACCCCCAACACTTCAGGAGCAGTGCTACTTATGGGCCAGTTACCTTCCTCGGTGGCACTGGTCAGTTGCATGGCATTACCTTCCTCATGGTCCCCATGCACCTCCCCATTTCCTTGAGCACCGTTGCTTGCTCCTGCCAGGGGTTCCTCAGCCGTCTCACTCCGCAGAGTGGCCGGGCTGAGCACTTCGGTACCTGTGGACACATCTACCGCTTCAAAGAAAGGGTTAACGGGCTCAGTCGGCACAGATACATCAACATCATCATCATCCTTCCTAGGAGAAGAATGGTTATCAGTTTGCTTTGGCACATTCACATCAGCATCATACCTGGGGAAAGAATGGTTGTTTGTTGCATCAATACTCATCAAGGCATTAGCAGGTAACACTGTCATGATATGTATTTTTCCCCAATACTTTGCAATGTCTTGTGTATACCTGTAACAATATGTTTCCTTTCCCCATTGCCTGTGTCTCTGGGACTATAATGTAATTATGTAAGTAACCTGTCTCCTTTCCACAAGACTTGTGTATCTAGACCATAATTGAATTCAGGCTTGGGTCAACACAGCTAGGGGAATCACCATTGTTCTCCTCAGCAGGGGGAGGACTCACAATACACATCCTTGTAGACACCTCGGAGCCGTGCGATGGACCAAACCTTTGACTAGGAGGTGGGAACTTCTACTCCCCTACACTTGGGCTGATCCCAGGAGCCCAAGACAATGGACTTATGTGTGACCCAGCAGATGTGAGTTGGATGCTAAAAGAGAAGGATGAGGCTGTCTGAGGAAGCCTCAGCCTCTGTGTGATCGTGGTGGATTTCTGGGACTCTTAAAGGACTATGGTTTTGTGATCTGGCACAAGGATTGTCGGGAGGTGCCCCCGAATCAGTTTCCTGTGGACTTATTTTGGGACTCTGCAAATTACCTTCGTGTTGTTCCTGTTTTCTGGTCAATAAATCTGTTGGATCGTTCCCAGGCCTGTTGTCCCTCCTTGCTCTGTCGTATACCCCGTCACAAACTGGTTGGCAGCGGTGGGATCAGAGCAGAAGAAATGGAGGACAACGGCCCATCAACTTCTGGAACCAGAGCCTCAGAGTACAAGAACTGGACTGCAAAGAACCTACAAACAAAGGCCCGTGAACTGGGAGTCAGCTGCAAGGGACTCTCCAAGGAGCAGCTGATTGAAGCTTTGGAAGCAGTTCGCCTGCAAGATGATGCTGAGGAAGGATCCTCACAGCAAAGAGAGGAAAGGCGGCAGTCGGAGGTAAATACCCAAAAAAGTCAGTGGGTTGTGTGGTACGAGGAGGAGATGGCCTTGCTGGGAGAAGAGGCTACCATAGAAGATAAGAGGGAGGTCATGCGCACAGCCAAGGAGAGGCAGCGCAGGATGGAGGAGAGGGCAATGCTGGAGAGGGAGATCGCTTTGGAGGCAGCGAGAAGCTCCAGACAGACTGTACCCACAGCATCCCCCATGAGGGAACTCCCCAGAGTGTCCAGCAAAGACTTCAAGCCGTTTAATGAGGCTTCCGGTGACATTGAGGGCTTCTTCCTGGACTTTGAGCATCAGTGTCGATTAATGGAAGTCCCGGAAAGGGAGCGCGTCCGACATCTTGTGGGGCTCTTAGAGGGTGGAGCTGCCGCAGCCTATAGAGCTATGGACCCTCGGTGGAACTGTGAGTATGCAGAGATTAAACGGACTGTTCTAGAACATTATGCTGTGACCCCAGACACTTACAGGACCCAGTTTCGTACTTTAGCCTGTAATGAGGAAGTGTCTTTCAAGATGTATGCCCACAGACTCAAACAAATATGTAATCGCTGGCTGGAGGCAGAGGAGGCCTTAACCTGGAACACCTGTCTCCAGGTTATCCTAAAAGAACAATTTTTTGCCCAGTGCCCCGCTGAGATCAGGGAATGGGTGCGTGAGAGGAAACCTGCTACAGTGGAAGAAGCTGCATCTCTCGCTGATGAGGCTCTCACCATCAAGCCTCGGTGGAGAGTTCTGTTGGAGGATGGAGAGAGGCCTACCAGCTCCACAACACCGGTGGCCCCCAGTTCTTCTGTCCCCATTGTTCCCCATTCCTCTGAGCCACCACCTCGTGTTGATACCTGTGTTAATGTGCCTCCTGTTGCTTCCACTGCGTTTTCTGGAATACGACGAGGAGAGGAAGTAGCAGAGCGCAGGTGTTATGGTTGTGGGCATCCGGGGCATCTGCAGGCCTCATGTCCAGCCAGTCCATGGAGGAATCGTCCTCAAACCCCTACAGCACCTTCAGGTGGGACCCGACCGGCAGGTTCCCTTACTCCTCGCCCAAGAGGACGCATTGGATGGAGTGAGACACAGCACAGATGCTATCGATGTGGGCAGCCGGGGCATCTGCAAGCCTCCTGCCCAGCTGTTCAAATGAGGATTGATCCTGTACCCAATCATATTATTAATTATGTACAGCCAAGTGCCATGGAGGAAGACGTGTCACCACTACGTGAGGACTGGCCTAGTGCCTCACCCACCCATGTTGCACCACTAGGAGTTTATGGTGTGCGACCCGCAGCTATGACGACTTCAGCTCATCGAGGTAAGCACTTGCAGGAGGTCGTGCTGGATGGACAAAGACTTGTTGGATTTTGTGACTCAGGGGCTTTCCTCACGCTGGCTGATCCCCGAGTGGTTCGGCCTGAGGCAATCCATAGAGGACCTGGGATTGTCATTGAACTGGCTGGTGGACAATGGAGGACTATTCCCACAGCCACTGTGGATCTGAACTTTGGTTTTGGGGTCAGGCGATGTTTGGTTGGGGTGATGGGTGGTCTGCCTGCAGCTGTTCTCCTGAGAAATGATGTGGGAAAGCTACGATGCCAATTCGTGGCTGCATGAAGCCACATGTAAGTTACGCCATGCCTGTGTGTACTTAACCAGTGACCTGTAGAGGTCCCTAGTACGTACACAAATTAGGAGGGGAAGGGATTGTCATGATATGTATTTTTCCCCAATACTTTGCAATGTCTTGTGTATACCTGGGACTATAATGTAAGTAACCTGTCTCCTTTCCACAAGACTTGTGTATCTAGACCATAATTGAATTCAGGCTTGGGTCAACACAGCTAGGGGAATCACCATTGTTCTCCTCAGCAGGGGGAGGACTCACAATACACATCCTTGTAGACACCTCGGAGCCGTGCGATGGACCAAACCTTTGACTAGGAGGTGGGAACTTCTACTCCCCTACACTTGGGCTGATCCCAGGAGCCCAAGACAATGGACCTATGTGTGACCCAGCAGATGTGAGTTGGATGCTAAAAGAGAAGGATGAGGCTGTCTGAGGAAGCCTCAGCCTCTGTGTGATCGTGGTGGATTTCTGGGACTCTTAAAGGACTATGGTTTTGTGATCTGGCACAAGGATTGTCGGGAGGTGCCCCCGAATCAGTTTCCTGTGGACTTATTTTGGGACTCTGCAAATTACCTTCGTGTTGTTCCTGTTTTCTGGTCAATAAATCTGTTGGATCGTTCCCAGGCCTGTTGTCCCTCCTTGCTCTGTCGTATACCCCGTCACAAACACATTCAGTTTCCCCTCATCATCATCATCATCATCAGGGTTAACGTTACCCTTATTATCAGTTTGGGGAAGGGTGTCAGGGACGTAGTATGCAACCATCCGCCCCAAGTCAGTCCCCAATAAAACATCAGTGGGCAGGTTTTCAGACACTCCCACCTCCCTCAACCCGCTCCCGGCACCCCAGTCAAGAAAAACTCGTGCCACTGGCAAGGGACAACGGGTGCCTCCAATCCCCGTGACAGTCAGGGTTTTCCCCTCAACAAACTCTTCAGGGGCCGCCAGTCCAGGACGGATGAGGGTTCGTTCAGCCCTCCCAACCACACCTCCCACCAAAAGAACAGAGGCGTTGGGCCCGGGGCCCTTGGCTGGGGGGGTTCTTCAGCCTATTCGGACAGGTGTAAGAGAAGTGACCAGGCCGCTTGCAGTGGTGACACAGGCGACTGTCAGTAGCCGGCCTGTTGTTGGCAACAGGGACAGGGCCTCCGGAGGGACGGCTAGCTGGGGCATTGGGGTTGGGTGCAGGCTTACCCCCTCTCCAGCTGGTGGTGACTGGCCTCCGCGTCTCTGGCTTCCGGTTGGCCTCGTAGTTGTCGGCAATCTGCGCCGCTTTGTCCGCGTTCGTTGGTTCGCGGTCCAGGATGAACTGTCGGACCTCAGCTGGGCAGAGATGCAGGAACTGGTCTTTGATCATCAGGTCCCGTAACTGCTCAAAGGTTTCAACGGACAGTCCATGGATCCACTGGTCAAAGTGGGTCCTGAGTCCTTGCACCACATCACTGTAGCTATCGTGTGGGCCACGTTGGAGGTGCCTGAACTTCTTTCGGTATACCTCAGGTGTCAGCCGGTATTTGGCGATCAGCGCCTGCTTTATGGCGTCATAGTCATCATCATGCGCTTGCGGAAGAGAAGCAAACGCCTCCAGAGCTTTGCCTTTTAGCCCTGGGGTCAAGTACCTGGCCCATTGGTCTTCGGGCAGTCGGTACTGTCTGCAGGCTTTCTCAAAGGCTCGCAGAAACATGTCCAAGTCCCCATCCTTTTCCATCACGGGAAAATGCTCTGGCCGGGGTTTAGGAGTCTGGACGCTGCTGGGCTCACGGCTTCGGGCTGTGGGGGCATTCCCACCCCGCTGGAGTACCTCCAGTTCATGGGCCCTCTGCGCCTGGCGTTCGGCTCTCCCAGCCTCTCTTTGGCGCTCAGCTCTCTCCTGAGCTTGCTGGATCAGCTGCAGACATCCAACATGGTCTTCGGCAGGGAGATGCTGTAGAGCCAATTGCAGATAGGGGTCCAGGACTTCCCGGCTGGCGGTCTGCACCATCTGGACCCCTGCGGCTGCACCATCGGCATTGGTGCTGCCTTCTGCGCCCTGGCTCTCTTCCCATTGCACTAGAGCCGCGACCAACTGGGTTTTGGTCTTGTCGGCGACATCTATCTGCTTTGACGTGCACAGATTCTCCCCACGTAGCCATAGTTGCCAAATAAAAGATAGAAAAGAAAAACGAAGAAATGGGAGGGAATACTTGTACGTACACACAAATGTCTCAGAACTAGTAACCACTGAGTCTGTTCTCCAAAACCTATGATGCAGGATTCCCGCAGGAACCGTGCAGGTTTTTAGTGAGAGGAATGATTGCTCAAACCAAATCACTAATGCTCCAGGATTATCCCACCGCGCTGCCACCAATATGTGACGAACAGCCCACGGCCGTTCGTCTACTTACGGGCGACTAACGGGGGTCCCGCTGCCACCAAAACGCGACGGACAGCGGACCCTGTGTCACCACTGTCACAGTCCCACCACTGACACGGGTGTATCAGCGGACGGAGGGACGAGACACACTGCCGGCACACGGCTATCACAGGCACAGTTGGGGCTTATCTTAGTTATCCCACCACTGGCACCATGTGACCAAAATATCCAGCAAGCTACTCTCGCTCTACAATTTGCCGCAGGGGGGTTTAATTTGGATGCCCCGCCACTGCTATCAATCTTCCAAGTACTGCGGGGATTTATGTATATCCCACTTTCTCAGTTCCACTTTGGAACTCGCAGCTCTCCGGCGCCCCCTTACCCTCAGGTCAGTCAGGGAACTGCACCTAGGATAATTAGTCGCCGGACGAGCTGCCTGTTGTGAACCGGCAATCAGGCTTCTGCAGTAAGGGAATAATCAATGCTGTGGCCGCAGCCCCTCATTCAGCTACATAAGACCCTTCTAAACTGCCAGCAAGCCGCAATAGCTGTACACAACGCGCTGCCACCAGTCACGGTTACTTAATTCACAGTGTTAAATTAAGAGGGTCCGTGGCAAACCCCTTGAATTAGTAGCGATTATCTATCAAAGGCGTATAGTTCGATTCTTAGAGCATGGAGACAGATCTAAATAATTATATCATTTATTTTCCGAAAGAGGACAGTGATTACAGATAAAAGTTGCTATAAAATTGAGACATAAAATATGTACATTAGACAAGTATAAAGCAAAGTGGATGAAAGAAGAAGGTACACTCACATTTAGTCAATTGTTGTTAGGCATCCCATGTGGCTTTAAGGGGGGTGGAGGCGGAGCTGCACGTCTCCACTCATCTGGGTTCTGCTCAGCACGAGGATTCGAGCTCTTCTGAGCTGGTTTGCCCAGGGAATGCCTTATAGATTTTCCTATGTGACATCACGGAGAGGTGCATTCTGGGTTGATCCCACCTCTCTTATCCAAGTTATGTTTTGGCTACAAAACTTAGATTAGCTATAACTTTATGGGAGAAGCTGGTATGGACTCATCAGTGGTATCATGTTTCCCAGCGTAATGAGCCTATCAAGAAAACATCAAACATCTATGCGATATGACCGTCCATTTGGGCGCAAATCCTATCTCATGTTCTGGACAGGGTAGAACTTCGAAAGATACGCGGTATCGAAGCTGGGACCGCTCAGGTTACAAAAATATGATTTCCATATCTCTACTTGGTACGGTTTTCGCAGGGCAGGCTCTTAAAGGGTTACTTCTAACCTTTATTTCAAACAAAGACCTTTTTCCTTTCCCGCACTTTTTTTCCCTCTTTCAGCTGAGGCTGAGAGAAGCCAAATGGGGTGACAGGAAATTGGTTTATGGCACTCGGGGGAAGGGAAGCTGCTGCAGTGTGCAATGTAACTGAGACACTGGCAGGCAGCTTCCCACAAAATGGAGGATTTGTTAGCACATTGCAACAGAAAACATATCTTGCAGACATTGTACATCACAACACCAGAGTACACATTGTCCATAGCTTCCACCATTTTCTCTCCTCTCTATACACCAGAGCACACATTGTCCATAGCTTCCATCGTGTCCTCGCCTCCTCTCTATACACAGAGCACACACGGTCCATAGCTTCCACCATGTTCTCTCCTCCTCTCTATACACCAGAGTACACATTGTCCATAGCTTCCACCATGTTCTCTCCTCCCCTCTATACACCAGAGTACACATTGTCCATAGCTTCCACCATGTTCTCTCCTCCTCTCTATACACCAGAGTACACATTGTCCATAGCTTCCACCATGTTCTCTCCTCCTCTCTATACACCAGAGTACACATTGTCCATAGCTTCCACCATCTTCTCTCCTCCCCTCTATACACCAGAGCACACATTGTCCATAGCTTCCATCGTGTCCTCGCCTCCTCTCTATACACAGAGCACACATGGTCCATAGCTTCCATCGTGTCCTCGCCTCCTCTCTATACACAGAGCACACATGGTCCATAGCTTCCACCATGTCCTCTCCTCTCTATACACAGAGCACACACAGTACATAGCTTCCACCATGTATTTATTCTCATTTGCACAAGGAAAGACTAGAAGCAATGGGATGAAACTGAATGGGAGGAGACACAGATTAGATATTAGAAAAAACTTTTTGACAGTTAGAGTGATCAATGAGTGAAACAAGCTGCCACGAGAAGCAGTGAGTTCTCCTTCAATGGAAGTCTTCAAACAGAGGCTGGACAGACATCTGATTGGGATGATTTAGCGAATCCTGCTTTGAGCAGGGGGTTGGACCAGATGGCCCAGGAGGTCCCTTCCAACTCTACGATTCTATGTCCTCTCTTCTCTATATACCAGAGCACCCACGTCCATAGCTTCCATCATGTCCTCTCCTCCTCTCTATACACAGAGCACACACGTCCCATAGCTTCCATCGTGTCCTTGCCTCCTCTCTATACACAGAGCACACACGGTCTATAGCTTCCAACATGTCCTCTCTTCTCTCTATACACAGAGCATACACGGTCCATAGCTTCCACCATGTCCTCTCCTCCTCTCTATACACAGAGCACACACGGTCCATAGCTTCCACCATGTTCTCTCTTCTCTCTATACACAGAGCATACACGGTCCATAGCTTCCATCATGTCCTCTCCTCCTCTCTATACACAGAGCATACACGGTCCATAGCTTCTATCATGTCCTCTCCTCTCTATAAACAGAGCACACATGGTCCATAGCTTCTATCATGTCCTCGCCTCCTCTCTATACACAGAACACACACGGTCCATAGCTTCCACCATGTCCTCTCTTCTCTATATACCAGAGCACACATGGTCCATAGCTTCCATCATGTCCTCTCCTCCTCTCTATGCATTAAAGCACAAACGGTCCATAGCTTCCATCATGTCTTCTCTTCCTCTCTATAAACTAGCGCACACATGGTCCATAGCTTCCACCATGTCCTCTCCTCCTGTCTATACACAGAGCACACAAGGTCCATAGCTTCCACCATGTCTTCTCTTCTCTATACACCAGAGCACACATGGTCCATAGCTTCCAAAATGTCCTTTCCTCCTCTCTATGCATTAAAGCACAAACGGTCCATAGCTTCCATCATGTCTTCTCTTCCTCTCTATAAACTACGCACACATGGTCCATAGCTTCTATCACGTCCTCTCCTCCTCTCTATACTATGAGAAATGAGATTCTTTGGTCTGATGAGACGAAGATAGAAGTTTTTGGTGATAATTCTAAGTGGTGTGTGTGGAGAAAACCAGGCACTGCTCATCACCTGCCCAATACAATCCCAACAGTGAAACATGGTGGTAGCATCATGCTATGGGGGTGATTTTCAGCTGCTGGGACAGGATGACTGGTTGCAATTGAAGGAAACATGAATGCGGCCAAGTACAAAGATATCCTAGATGAAAATCTCTTCCAGAGTGCTCTGGACCTCAGACGTGGCTGAAGGTTCACCTTTAGTGATGAGCGAGTATACTCATTGCTCGGGTGTCCTCCGAGTATTTTGGCGTGCTAGGAGATTTAGTTTTCGTCGTCTCATCTGCATGATTTGCGACTGCTAGACAGCTTGAATACATGTGTGGAATGCCTGTTTGTTAGGGAATCACCACATGTATTCAGCCTGTCTACAAGTCATGCAGATTAGACGACGAAAACTAAATCGCCGAGCATGCCAAAATACTCGGGAGGACACCCGAGCATGCTCGGGAAAACCCGAGCAACAAGTATACTCGCTTATCACTGTTCACCTTCCAATAAGACAGTGACCCTAAGCACACAGCTAAAATAACAAGGGAGCGGCTTCAGAACAACTCTGTGACCATTCCTGATTGGCCCAGCCAGAGCCCTGACCTAAACCCAATGGAGCATCTCTGGAGAGACCTGAAAATGGCTGTCCACCAACGTTCACCATCCAACCTGACGAAACTGGAGAGGATCTGCAAGGAAGAATGGCAGAGGATCCCCAAATCCAGGGGTGAGAAACTTGTGGCATCATTCCCAAGAAGACTCATGGCTGTACTAGTTCAAAAGGTGCGTCTACTCAACACTGAGCAAAGGGGCTGAATACTTATGACCATGTGAGATTTCAGTTTTTCTTTTTTAATAAATTTGCAAAAATTTCTACATTTCTGGGATTTTCAGTCAAGATGGGGTGCAAGATTAACTTTTTTTGAATTTACCAAATGGCTGCAATGAAAAAAAGAGTGAAAATTTTATATTGGTCTGAATACTTTCCGTACCCACTGTGTCATGACAGCGGGTGATATCGCTAAACTGTGAGGCCTGCAGCCAAAACTTACACTATTCTTACACTTGGGGATTGGATATATTCTGTGCTGTTTGGGAGGTGGACGGATCTCCATGGATGCTCGGGAGGTGGACGGATTTCTTTGGATGCTTGGGTTGTGGACAGATCTCCATTGATGCTCGGGTTGTGGACGGATCTCCCTGGATGCTCGGGAGGTGGATTAATCTCTCTAAATGCTTGGGATGTGGACGGATCCATTGGAAAAGCTCCATAGATGCACAATCAGCGGATGTAACAGCCGATCTGCAGCATTTATGTTTTCGGTGACGGTGTAGTCTGCAGACTTTGCTTCTACCTCTGCTCTCCTGCATCCACTTCATCTTCTCCCATTCTGCGCATGGATCCTAGGTTTTCGTTGTTACCAGAATGAAAGACCCATGTTGTCTTCACTGTACATCTCTGCATAAGTTCTGGATTATCAGCTCCAGAGACTGAAATGTCCACACCTGGAGGAAGTGAGAGATCGGCGCCTGCTGGGATCTGATTATTGGGGAACTTTACGACTTTGGACACAGAACCTTTTTTTTCTCTCCATGGCTACTATCGCGGGTTACTTGAGGTCATACTTTATTATGTCTATCGCATGTTACTCTATCTATATTTGTACCAAATTCTCACAATTACCATGATCTCTACTTGCGTTCATTGAGACCTTCAATGATCCCAGAAGAGGTGGGGTGATGGAGACACAGAAGCGCAGTTTGGCTAATTGGTTGGTAAAGGGTCATACTCCTGCGTCCACCGCATGACGTTCTCCGTAAGTAAACTGCCTGACAGCAGAGAGGTTTGGTCATTGTGAGGACTAGATGCAGATGTTGGAGAACATTACGAGGAGGTGAATCTTCATGTAGATCTTCAGGGTGTGGCACATGGAGGTAACAGCTGTACATGTGTCCTCGTGAAAACTGGGGGACACAAGCGGGTGCCCTGTAATGTCAGACATCACCTGATACGTGCCGAGGAGCTCATAATATAACAGCTCCGCTCAGAGGTGTCAGGTGCAGATATCTACAGGGGGGAAACCTGCCTCGCAGCTGCGGCCCCTGTGCAGGACAAGGACGATGATTACAGCTTCTCGTATCAAACATTTTATTCATACCACAATACAGAAGACATGAAACATTCACCATCAGTGAGGTGTCCGTGTGCGGAGGAGCCAATCCCAGGGTGCTGGAGGGAGGACAGGGCAGGAGACAAGTGCAGGGATATCAAGACGTGAGCCAAGTGCTACTAGGTGCTGATCGAGGACAATAGGTCCTGGGACACTGAACTGTGATAGTACAGATCTTGCTCACTCAAGGAAATCAGCGTCCAATGATTGACAGGCCGGCAATTGCAGGGACACTGGGATGTGATCAATGAAGGCAGCAGCCAATCACATGATGAGTGCAGAGACTTTGGGTTGTGATCCAAGAAGCTGATCAGTCAATTACAAGGTGTTGATCTCTGGTAGTGAGGAAGACAGGTGCATGAACACCGGGATGTGACCCAAGAGGCTGGCCTGTTAGCCAATCACAGGTGACCCGAGAGGCCGGCCTGTCAGCCAATCATATGTGATCTGAAAAGCAGGTCAGCCAATCACAATGTGCTGATCTCCTGAGGACAAGAGAAGAAGGGACACTGATGTGATAAGAGGCCAGCCAATCATAGGGCACCATTCTCTTGGAGCAAGAAGGTCAGGTGCAGGGACACTGTGATGTGATCTAAGAAGCCAATGAATCACAGGGCGCTGCTCTCCAGGAGCAAGGTCGACAGGTGAAGAAACTGGGATGTGATCCAAAAGGTCAATGAATCACAGGGCGCCGATCTCCGGAAGCGAGGTCAACAGGTGAAGAAACTGAGATGTGATCCAAAAGGTCAATGAATCACAGGGTGCTGCTCTCCGGAAGCGAGGTCAACAGGTGAAGAAACTGGGATGTGATCCAAAAGGTCAATGAATCACAGGGCGCTGATCTCCGGAAGCGAGGTGAACAGGAGAAGAAACTGGGATGTGATCCAAAAGGTTAATGAATCACAGGGCACTGATCTCCGGAAGCGAGGTCGACAGGTGAAGAAACTGGGATGTGATCCGAGAGGCCAATGAATCACAGGGCGCTGATCTCCGGGAGCGAGGTCAACAGGAGAAGAAACTGGGATGTGATCCAAAAGGTCAATGAATCACAGGGCGCTGATCTCCGGGAGCGAGGTCGACAGGTGCAGAGAAACTGGGATGTGATCCGAGAGGCCAATGAATCACAGGGCGCTGATCTCCGGGAGCGAGGTCAACAGGAGAAGAAACTGGGATGTCATCCAAAAGGTCAATGAATCACAGGGCGCTGATCTCCGGGAGCGAGGTCGACAGGTGCAGAGAAACTGGGATGTGATCCGAGAGGCCAATGAATCACAGGGCGCTGATCTCCGGGAGCGAGGTCGACAGGTGAAGAAACTGGGATGTGATCCGAGAGGCCAATGAATCACAGGGCGCTAATCTCCGGGAGCGAGGTTAACAGGTGAAGAAACTGGGATGTGATCCAGAAGGTCAATGAATCACGGGGCGCTGCTCTCCGGAAGCGAGGTCAACAGGTGAAGAAACTGGGATGTGATCCAAAAGGTCAATGAATCACAGGGCGCTGATCTCCGGGAGCGAGGTCAACAGGTGAAGAAACCGGGATGTGATCCGAGAGGCCAATGAATCACAGGGCGCTATTTCCGGGAGTGAGGTCGACAGGTGAAGAAACTGGGATGTGATCCAAAAGGTCAATGAATCACAGGGCGCTGATCTCCGGGAGCGAGGTCAACAGGAGAAGAAACTGGGATGTGATCCAAAAGGTCAATGAATCACAGGGTGCTGATCTCCGGGAGCGAGGTCGACAGGTGCAGAGAAACTGGGATGTGATCCGAGAGGCCAATGAATCACAGGGCACTGATCTCCGGGAGCGAGGTCAACAGGTGAAGAAACTGGGATGTGATCCAGAAGGTCAATGAATCACAGGGCGCTGATCTCCGGGAGCGAGGTCGACAGGTGCAGAGAAACTGGGATGTGATCCGAGAGGCCAATGAATCACAGGGCGCTGATCTCCGGGAGCGAGGTCAACAGGTGAAGAAACTGGGATGTGATCCGAGAGGCCAATGAATCACAGGGCGCTGATCTCCGGGAGTGAGGTCGACAGGTGAAGAAACTGGGATGTGATCCAGAAGGTCAATGAATCACGGGGCGCTGCTCTCCGGGAGCGAGGTCGACAGGTGCAGAGAAACTGGGATGTGATCCGAGAGGCCGGCCAACCGGGTGATGAATTGGAACTTGTCTACAACCTTCAACCAAAAAAGAAACAAAGTGAGAAACAGTGGAGAAATTAATTATCTGATACTCGGCTGATTTTGCAAGTTTTCCCCCACTACAAAGAATGGAGAGGTCTGTAATTGTTATCGGAGGTACACTTCACCTGTGAGAGCCAGAATCTAAAAACGAAAACCAGAAAAATCACATTGTATGATTTTTACATTATTCATTTGCATTTTATGGCATGAAATAAGTATTTGATACAATAGAAAAACAGAACTTAATATTTGGTCCAGAAACCTTTGTAATTACAGAGGTCAGACGTTTCCTGTAGTTCTTAACCAGGTTTGCTCACACTGCAGGGATTTTGGCCCACTCCTCCATACAGATCTTCTCCAGATCTTTCATCAGGTTTCGGGGCTGTTGCTAGGCAACATTGAGCTTCAGCTCCTCCAAAGATTTTCTATTGTGTTCAGGTCTGGAGACAGGCTAGGCCACTCCAGGACCATGAAATGCTTCTTACGGAGCCACTCCTTAGTTGCCCTGGCCGTGTGTTTCTGGTCATTGCATTCTGGAAGACTCAGACATGACCCATCGTCAATGCTCTTACTGAGAGAAGGAGGTTGTTGGACAAAATCTCACAATACACATATACACAACCCCATCCATTCTCCCTCCAATATGGTGCAGTCATCTGGTCCCGGCAGACGTTTGGTCTTGCAGAAAAGCAACCCCAAAATATGTTTCCCCCACCATGCTTCATGGTTGGGACTGTGTTCTTGGGGTTGTACTCACCCTTCTTCCTCCAAACACGGTGAGTGTAGTTGATACCAAAAAGTTCTATTTTGGTCTCAACTGATCACTTGACCTTCTCCCATGTCTCCTCTGGATCATTGGTGAACTTCAAACAGGCCTGGAAATGTGCTGGGGTGAGCAGGGGGATCTTGTGTGATCTGCAGGATTTTATTCCATGACAGCATAATGTGTTACTAATGGTAATGTTTGAGTCTGTGGTCCCAGCTCTCATTTCATTGACCAGGTCCTCCAGTGTAGTCCTGGACTGATTCCTGACCTTTCTCAGAATTATCCTTACCCCATGAGGCGAGACCCTGCATGGAGCCCCAGACCGAGGTAGATTGCCAGTCATCTTGTGTTTTTTCCATTTACTAATAATTGTTCCAATAGTTGTTGCCTTCTCGCCAAGCTGCTTGCCTGTTGTCCTGTAGCCCATCCCAGCCTTGTGCAGGTCAACAATTTTGTCCCCAGTGTCCTTAGACAGCTCTTTGGTCTTGGCCATGGTGGAGAGGTTGGAGTGTGATTGAGTGTGTAGACAGGTGTCTTTTATACAGGTAATGAGTGCAGAGTAGGGGGCTTCTTATAGAGAAACTAACAGGACTGTGAGAGCCTGAATTCCCGCTGGTTGGTCCGTGATCAAATTTTTTCATGCAATAAAATGCAAATTAATTATGTAACAATCCTACAATGGGATTCTCTGTTTTTTATTTTTAGATTCAGTCTCTCACAGGTGAAGTCACCTACAATAAAAATCACACACCTCTCCATTCTTTGTAGGAGGGAAAATTTACAAAATCGGCCGCGTATCAAATACTTATTTTCGGCACTGAAGAGCATGCTTATGAAATCGATGGCATTCTCCCGCCAGGTACCAGCGCTGCCCCTCAGTGTATGGGGTCAGTTCCCAGTCCAGCTGCAGGTCTCTATACATGGAGGGGTCCTACAGTTAGTCCTGTACAGAGAATACAGGGAATGGCTCCCTATCACTATGGTGGTCGCTCCCTGCACCCCTCCCGTCGCTCCCTACCACTATGGTGGTCGCTCCCTGCACCCCTCCTGTCGCTCCCTACCACTAGGGTGGTCGCTCCCTGCACCCCTCCCGTCGCTCCCTACCACTATGGTGGTCGCTCCCTGCACCCCTCCTGTCGCTCCTTACCACTATGGTGATCGCTCCCTGCACCCCTCCTGTCGCTCCCTACCACTATGGTGGTCGCTCCCTGCACCCCTCCCGTCTACGCCCTATATCCGGCAGTCCACAGAGGAGGCGTTCCCCGACTCTGGCCCCCGGGGCTGTAGAATACACAGCTGTGCTTGATGGGGAGAGCGGATACTCACCACTGGCAGCAGAGTGTCCGTCTCCCTGTACAGGATGTAGTCGATGCGTCGTCCAGTCCAGTGGTCCCCGCTGCCATCAACCTGAGGCAACGGAGATGCCACATACTGCCGCCGCTCACCGTGTGACTGGAGGGTGCTGCAAACAAAGAGCAATTATGAGGAGGGGATGATGGGAGTGGAGGACCAGCTCTCCATTCACCACACCACTCACCTCTTCAGCCGGGCCGGAGAGTTCACCGCTTCATGGTAGAGAAGCTCTTGTCTGAGGAGGGTCCCTGCGGAGACAGAAGCGGGTGATCACCGGTGGTGGCAGAGGAGTACGGCACTACGGGCAGGACGGGCACTGTTTTATAGGGAGGGCAGATTCTGTACTATGGGGGCGAGAGAGACCTACATTGAGAAAGGAGACGACCGGCAGTAGAGCTCTCGATCCTGGCTTTCCACACTCTTCGCGGAGGTGTGGCAGAGGGACAAGGTTTGTTGTTCCTTGTGTCTTCTTACATGCGATCACTCAATGAGCAGCTATCACAGATAGTCACTAGGCTCTGTGGCAAGATCACTGTGTGGGGTTTCTGCCCAAGGTCAGGGGTGAGGTCTCTGCCCAGCGTCACAGGTGGTGAGGGGTCTGTGGCTAGGGCAAAGGTCTCTGTCAAGGGTGAGGGGTCTCTGCAGGCAGGGTCAGGGGTAGGTAAGGGTCCCCTAGAGATGCTCTGAACTCACCCACAGATCCGGGCCGGTCTTGCCCCGCGCAGTCTCTACAGGGATCTTTGTACATAGAGAACAGCTTGTGCTTCTGCTCCAGGCAGTCATCTGAAGGAAGAAACAACGAAGAGCGTAAACCTGAGAGGTCCATAAAATACTGTGAAGGGTTAAAACTAAAATCAGAGCTGAAGTTTCATTTCTCCATTTTTGTTGCTGTAAGGTAATTTTTTGTAATTAGGATGAAACCAGACTGTTCCCATCAGGTGCAAGATAAGGGACCCGGGGGTGTATTACTCTGAAGAATATGCCATTATATTACTTTCTTTGCTGTTCGGATACAGACATATATGCAGTTTCCGGTTTTCTTGCAATATTATTGGCTTATAAAGTGAAATGATGCTATTGGTAGTTGAGAACTTTGCATAATTAAGCAAAAGATTATAAAAGAAGTGACTAAAATAAAGAGGACTAGTGATCTGTCTCGATCCTCCCGTACAGAGACCCCCGTCTCCGTGTGGTCATTCCCAGTTGCTAGCAACGCCCTATGAACTAATTTGGAAATCACTGGATCAACCGTGAAGGGTTAACTTAGCCCTCCCTCAACAGTACAATAACCACAGACAGTCACGGAGGTCGGGATCTCAGGATCCACTGATCGGTGGCGCTGGTGACCAGGGACTCCGGAGTTTACATAAACAAATGTATCAATACCAGTATGAACGGAGCTCAGAGGGGTCAACGCTGACACGATGGGTCTCCCGACACATGAATTATACAAGTAATGTCCCCGGAGCTCCCATCACCAAGAGCAGAAGATGGACGGCGTCACTATGCCCAGAAGATGGTCGCTGACATCAAGGTCGTCCAGGACAATACACTTTGGTCACCAAACCTTTCCCCTCACTGCAGTAGTAAGATCTCCATCCTCTAATATGGATCCTTACTGTCCTCTGCTGCAGAGGTTCTGGTCTCCTAATCTGCGAGCTGTGCCCATGAGAAAGCCAAAAGGTGAAACCATGTAGGCATTGTCTGAGATTTTGATATGTAATTGTTCTAGAACTGATCTCACTGCCGCACAGGAGAGCAAGGATCGACATTGTAGGATGCAGGTCTCACCAGGACGCCGAGAGGAAAGGTTTAATGACCGCAGCGTATTGTCCTGGACGATCTGGATGTGAGTGACGATCTCCTGGACATTGTGTCACACATCTGCTGTGATACCGCCACACACTTTACATAGCAGTTGGCCAAATGATTGGCCGCCAGCCATCTCCTCCAACTCTCCCATACACTGGAGCACTCAGTCGGTAGTGCACGCCTATCTGGGAGACATCTCTGGTTGAGGCTTCGCTCTTCGAGAATAAAAGCATCGGCAATGCGAAATCTAAAAAAAGTTGTGTGTCCGCCATTCACATTAGCTGCCAAAATCGTCGTCTGACCCCGCCATTAGTCTAATGTGTATAGGGTTAAAATGGTAGAAGTTCTGCAGACTGAACATGTATAAGAGGAACATGGAACGCGGAGTCATCAGTAAACCTCCACCGTGGCCGAGCAGTGACCAGAAGAGGACGACTGTGCTCAGCCTAGGAAGGCAGAGCTGGAGTGAGGCACCACACCGGCCAGAGGCAGAACTGGAGCGAGGTACCACACCGGCCTGAGGCAGAGAACTGGAGTGATGAACCACACCTGCCTGAGGCAGAGCTGGAGCGAGGAACCACACCGGCCTGAGGCAGAGCTGGAGCGAGGAACCACACCGGCCTGAGGCAGAGAGCTGGAGCGAGGAACCACACCGGCCTGAGGCAGAGAGCTGGAGCGAGGAACCACACCGGCCTGAGGCAGAGAGCTGGAGCGAGGAACCACACCGGCCAGAGGCAGAACTGGAGCGAGGTACCACACCGGCCAGAGGCAGAGAGCTGGAGCGAGGAACCACACCGGCCTGAGGCAGAGAGCTGGAGTGAGGCACCACACCGGCCAGAGGCAGAACTGGAGCGAGGTACCACACCGGCCTGAGGCAGAGAACTGGAGTGAGGAACCACACCTGCCTGAGGCAGAGAACTGGAGTGAGGAACCACACCTGCCTGAGGCAGAGCTGGAGCGAGGAACCACACCGGCCTGAGGCAGAGAGCTGGAGCGAGGAACCACACCGGCCTGAGGCAGAGAGCTGGAGCGAGGAACCACACCGGCCTGAGGCAGAGCTGGAGCGAGGTACCACACCGGCCTGAGGCAGAGAGCTGGAGCGAGGTACCACACCGGCACGTGGCAAAGGTAATAAAAACACATAAAAAAGCCACTTCCAATGCAAATCACTGTTACTAGCCCTGTGCTCAATATACAAAAATAATTGTTACAGAAAGGCTAATAAGGCACTGAATAATTTTTCAGTGTATTTTAGTGCTGAAAAAAAATATAAATAATCATCCACATATTTCTTATTTTCTCCCACAGGTATACCAGGATATTGAGAAAAAATAAAGTGAAAAGGACATAAAAATCAGGTCCCAAATATAATAGAAAAATACAAAAATTATGTCAATATCAGAAAGAAACTCATCAATCGGAATGTACGAAAAAACAAAAACGTGCCTGGTCAGGAGCCGAGGAGGACTCGTCTGGTTAGGAGCGGGGGTGGTTGTACGCGCCTAGTCGGAGGGGTGGACGAGACTAGCCACGAGCGAGCGGGGAAGGGTGGACGCGACTAGCCACGAGCGAGCGGGGAAGGGTGGACGCGACTAGCCACGAGCGAGCGGGGAAGGGTGGACGCGACTAGCCACGAGCGAGCGGGGAAGGGTGGACGCGACTAGCCACGAGCGAGCGGGGAAGGGTGGACGCGACTAGCCACGAGCGAGCGGGGGAGGGTGGACGCGACTAGCCACGAGCGAGCGGGGGAGGGTGGACGCGACTAGCCACGAGCGAGCGGGGGAGGGTGGACGCGACTAGCCACGAGCGAGCGGGGGAGGGTGGACGCGACTAGCCACGAGCGAGCGGGGGAGGGTGGACGCGACTAGCCACGAGCGAGCGGGGGAGGGTGGACGCGACTAGCCACGAGCGAGCGGGGGAGGGTGGACGCGACTAGCCACGAGCGAGCGGGGGAGGGTGGACGCGACTAGCCACGAGCGAGCGGGGGAGGGTGGACGCGACTAGCCACGAGCGAGCGGGGGAGGGTGGACGCGACTAGCCACGAGCGAGCGGGGGAGGGTGGACGCGACTAGCCACGAGCGAGCGGGGGAGGGTGGACGCGACTAGCCACGAGCGAGCGGGGGAGGGTGGACGAGCCTAGCCACGAGCGGGGGAAGGGTGGACGAGCCTAGCCACGAGCGGGGGAAGGGTGGACGAGCCTAGCCACGAGCGGGGGAAGGGTGGACGAGCCTAGCCACGAGCGGGGGAAGGGTGGACGAGCCTAGCCACGAGCGGGGGAAGGGTGGACGAGCCTAGCCACGAGCGGGGGAAGGGTGGACGAGCCTAGCCACGAGCGGGGGAAGGGTGGACGCAGCCTAGCCACGAGCGGGGGAAGGGTGGACGCAGCCTAGCCACGAGCGGGGGAAGGGTGGACGCAGCCTAGCCACGAGCGGGGGAAGGGTGGACGCAGCCTAGCCACGAGCGGGGGAAGGGTGGACGCAGCCTAGCCACGAGCGGGGGAAGGGTGGACGCAGCATAGTCACGAGCGGGGGAAGGGTGGACGCAGCATAGTCACGAGCGGGGGAAGGGTGGACGCAGCATAGTCACGAGCGGGGGAAGGGTGGACGCAGCATAGTCACGAGCGGGGGAAGGGTGGACGCAGCATAGTCACGAGCGGGGAGGGTGGACGCAGCCTAGCCACGAGCGGGGAGGGTGGACGCAGCCTAGTCTCGAGCGGGGAGGGTGGACGCAGCCTAGTCACGAGCGGGGAGGGTGGACGCAGCCTAGTCACGAGCGGGGAGGGTGGACGCAGCCTAGTCACGAGCGGGGAAGGTGGACTCAGCCTAGTCACAAGCGGTGGTGAACTGGTGAAAACATTTCTATAGACCGGACATTCCGTAAAAATCAGGTCAACACAACCAAATTATACGGCCGCTATAACCTTGGTGATCAGCACGGAGCTCAAGTCGTACCTGACGAGCAGTTGTCAAAGTTCAGATCTCCACAGAGAACATCGAAGGCGACAAGATCCCCTTCCTGCGAGTTCTCAGCCTGGAAGTCAGACACCCACTGAAGGAGCAGGGACATCTGGTCACAGCGTATGGCGGCATCGCCTGGACACACAGGAGAGAGACAACCATCAAAGGAGACGCTACAGTCATTACACACGTGACGTCACACATCATCCTCAACCAAAAGGAAACTCAGGCTGTGTGCACACGATGCAGATTTGCAGCGGATCCGCAGCGGATTTTACCGCGCAGAAACGTTGCATTTCTGCATTGTGATGTACAGTAGCCTTAAAATCAATGTAAACAAAAAAAAAAAAATGCTGTGCAGACGCTGCAGATTTTTCCGCGCAGTTTTCCCGCGGTACAAAATCCGCAGCATGTTACTTCTTTTGTGTGGTTTTCCATCTCCCCTGTCACCAAATCAGCAGGGGGAAAACCGCAATGGAAAACCACACAAAAACCGCAAGAAAAGCGCATGAAAAATGGAAGAAATCCGCAGGGCCAAAAAGTACGTCTGCACTCAGCCTCAGAGCTGCCCGCCAGCGACTGTAAGGCTGGACCCACCACAACGGGACCGCACGCCTCAAATCCATCACGCCGTACTAAGAGCCATGGCCTGTCCTCCAATGCATACCCGGACCACCACTACTTACCTATCACACCATATCCGACCATCATTAGTAATCCAACACATCTTATACGACAGTCACTAGTCATCTACCACACCATATCCCACCGTCACTAGTCATCCGTCACACCATATCCCACCGTCACTAGTCATCCGTCACACCATATCCCACCGTCACTAGTCATCCGTCACACCATCACTAGTCATCTACCACACCATATCCCACCGTCACTAGTCATCTATCACACCATATCCCACCGTCACTAGTCATCCGTCACACCATATCCCACCGTCACTAGTCATCTATCACACCATATCCCACCGTCACTAGTCATCCGTCACACCATATCCCACCGTCACTAGTCATCAGTCACACCATATCCCACCGTCACTAGTCATCCGTCACACCATCACTAGTCATCTACCACACCATATCCCACCGTCACTAGTCATCTATCACACCATATCCCACCGTCACTAGTCATCCGTCACACCATATCCCACCGTCACTAGTCATCTATCACACCATATCCCACCGTCACTAGTCATCCGTCACACCATATCCCACAGTCACTAGTCATCCGTCACACCATATCCCACCGTCACTAGTCATCCGTCACACCATATCCCACCGTCACTAGTCATCCGTCACACCATCACTAGTCATCTACCACACCATATCCCACCGTCACTAGTCATCTATCACACCATATCCCACCGTCACTAGTCATCTATCACACCATATCCCACCGTCACAAGTCATCCGTCACACCATATCCCACCGTCACAAGTCATCCGTCACACCATATCCCACAGTCACTAGTCATCTATCACACCATATCCCACCGTCACTAGTCATCTATCACACCATATCCCACCGTCACTAGTCATCCGTCACACCATATCCCACAGTCACTAGTCATCCGTCACACCATATCCCACCGTCACTAGTCATCCGTCACACCATATCCCACCGTCACTAGTCATCCGTCACACCATCACTAGTCATCTACCACACCATATCCCACCGTCACTAGTCATCTATCACACCATATCCCACCGTCACTAGTCATCTATCACACCATATCCCACCGTCACAAGTCATCCGTCACACCATATCCCACCGTCACAAGTCATCCGTCACACCATATCCCACAGTCACTAGTCATCCGTCACACCATATCCCACCGTCACAAGTCATCCGTCACACCATATCCCACTGTCACTAGTCATCTATCACACCATATCCCACCGTCACTAGTCATCCGTCACACCATATCCCACCGTCACTAGTTATCCGTCACACCATATCCCACCGTCACTAGTTATCCGTCACACCATATCCCACCGTCACAAGTCATCCGTCACACCATATCCCACTGTTACTAGTCATCTATCACACCATATCCCACCGTCACTAGTCATCTATCACACCATATCCCACCGTCACTAGTCATCCGTCACACCATATCCCACCGTCACTAGTCATCTATCACACCATATCCCACCGTCACTAGTCATCCATCACACCATATCCCACCGTCACTAGTTATCCGTCACACCATATCCCACCGTCACAAGTCATCCGTCACACCATATCCCACCATCACTAGTCATCTACCACACCATATCCCACCGTCACTAGTCATCTATCACACCATATCCCACCGTCACTAGTCATCCGTCACACCATATCCCACCGTCACTAGTTATCCGTCACACCATATCCCACCGTCACAAGTCATCCGTCACACCATATCCCACTGTTACTAGTCATCTATCACACCATATCCCACTGTTACTAGTCATCTATCACACCATATCCCACCGTCACTAGTCATCCGTCACACCATATCCCACCGTCACTAGTCATCCGTCACACCATCACTAGTCATCTACCACACCATATCCCACCGTCACTAGTCATCTATCACACCATATCCCACCGTCACTAGTCATCCGTCACACCATATCCCACCGTCACTAGTCATCTATCCACCAGGGGAAACCAGGGGAAGAGTCTTGAGGAGATCATTTGCATATTCCCAGTGCCTTCTGGGATAAGTGAAGAGTCTCCGCGAGCTCAACGATCACTGGGTTTTGGCCGTTGCAGCTGAAAAGAGGAAATCGGAAAACCAGGGGAAGAGTCTTGAGGAGATCATTTGCATATTCCCAGTGCCTTCTGGGATAAGTGAAGAGTCTCCGCGAGCTCAACGATCACTGGGTTTTGGCCGTTGCAGCTGAAAAGAGGAAATCGGAAATTTGGGCTCATCTTTCATCGTTTGTAAGAAATCTCAAGATGGAAGAAGCCAGGAGCCATTTGGTGAGCTGCATTTCTTGCTACATGTTCACAGACTTACCAGTGGAAAAGCCAAACTTCACATGCCACAAATGCAAGCTTGTGTCCCTGTTGGAGGAAAAGTTGCAAAATCTCGAAGAGAGGTTAGCTACGTTGAAGATCATTAAGGAAGGTGAAGAGTTCTTGGACAGAGCAGAATTATCTCTTCATGTTACAGAAAGAGAAGAAATTCGAAGTGCACCTGAAGAAACAGAGGAATGGAGACATGTGACCCAGAGAAGCAGGAGGATCAGGAGGCAGTCAGCACCTATACTGCTCAGAAACCAGTACCAGGCTCTCACGCAGGAAAACAATGAAGAAATGCATCAGGATAAGACTTTGCCAACAAGCAGCAACCTTGTACGCCTTCAGAGTCCTCCTGGATGGAGAAAGAAAAATGTTGTGAAGAAGAAACGGAGAGTGGTGGTCATGGGGGATTCCCTGCTGAGAGGAACAGAGGCCGCTATCTGCAGACCGGATATAACCTCAAGAGAAATGTGCTGTCTTCCAGGTGCAAAAATTAAAGATGTGTCTGACAGGATATCAGGACTCTTCAGACCTACAGATGACTACCCATTCCTGCTACTACATGTGGGGACAAATGACACTGCAAGAAACGACCTGGAAACCATCTGCAGAGACTTTGAAGACTTAGGCAAGAAAGTGAAAGAACTGGGAGCGCAGGTGGTCTTCTCTTCCATCCTCCCAGTGGATGGCCATGGAACAAGGAGGTGGAATAAGATTCTGCAGGTGAACAACTGGCTACGTCGATGGTGCCGTCAGCAACGATTTGGATTTCTGGATCACGGAGTGAACTACTTATACGATGGACTACTTGCTAGAGATGGGGTGCACCTTACGAAGACTGGTAAGCATGTATTTGGAAGTCGCCTTGCTACACTTGTAAGGAGAGCTTTAAACTAGAACAACATGGGAAGGGAAGCAAAAGACCAGAAAAAGCCATACACCTGACAAATGCTATTGAGAACTCTGCTATTAGAAGTGGAAAGGAAGAACAAAGACGAAAGAATCTAATTAATAAAAATATTGGAGAAAGAGAAACCAATCACAAACTAAAATGTTTCTATACTAATGCACAAAGCATGGGCAACAAACAAGGAGAATTGGAACTACTAACACAGGAAAAGAAATATGATGTCATTGGAATCACTGAAACTTGGTGGGACAATACACATGATTGGAATACAAGACTAGAAGGATACAACTTATTTGCAAGAAACAGACTTGATAAACGAGGAGGGGGTGTCGCATTGTATGTTAGAAACGCGTATATCTGCACAGAGATTGAAGCTTCAGAGACTGGGAGTTCTGTGGAAACTGTTTGGGTAAGAATACAAGGACAGAACAATGGAAAGGACACCATTGTAGGCATTTACTACAGGCCGCCTGTGCAAGCTGAAGATATGGATGAACTCTTTATGCATCAAATGGCCAATTTCTCCAAAAAATATGACATAGTTGTCATGGGAGATTTCAACTATCCAGACATTTGTTGGGAATCTCTCTCAGGCAAAACTAACAGGTCAAGGAAATTCTTATCCTCTCTTGCTGACAACTTTATCTTCCAAAAGGTAGGGGAGAAAACAAGGGGAACTGCTACCTTGGATCTAATCCTTATAAACAGGGAGGAAATGGTTGAGGAGGTAAAAGTGGCTGGAACCCTAGGAGGTAGCGACCATGCTATTTTAGAATTTTGGATAACTAGAGGCGGAAGACCTGTGAAGACTCAGACGTCAAGGTTAGATTTCAGAAAGGCAGATTTTAAGGGATTCAGAAAGATAATTGGAGGGATCCAATGGCTGGATATCCTTAAAGACAAAAATGTCCAGGAAGGATGGGAAATCTTGAAAAATGAAATTCTCAAAGCACAGTTGTTAACAATTCCGAAAAGAGGGAAGAATAGGAAGCATTTAAGGAAACCAGGATGGGTGAACACAGAACTTAAGCACATGCTAAAAAGGAAGAAAAAAATGTTTATAAAATGGAAAGAGGGAGGCATATCTAAAGAAGAATATAATGCTGTCTGCAGAATCTGCAGGGCACAAATCAGATTATCTAAAGCTGAAAATGAATTGAGGCTTGCAAGAGATGTCAAAAGCAATAATAAAGGATTTTGGGGATATGTCAAAAGTAAAAGAAAAGTCAAAGATGCTATAGGATTTTTACAGGATGAAAATGATGAAATGGTAAGACAGGATGTTGAGAAGGCTGAACTTTTAAATTCCTATTTTGCATCTGTTTTCTCTCAGAAAGGAAATGTAACACCAACTGTTATTCACTGTCCTATTAAGGGAATAGAAGAATCCAGGATATCTATAAACAGAAAGATAGTGAGGAAACACTTAGCTAACCTAAATGAATTCAAGTCTCCAGGTCCAGATGAATTACACCCCAGAGTACTGAAGGAGATAGCAGAAGAAATTTCTGAACCACTCTCCATAATCTTTGAAAATTCTTGGAGAACAGGAGAAGTGCCAGAAGACTGGAGAAGAGCAAATGTTGTTCCTATCTTCAAAAAGGGGAAGAAGGTGGACCCAGGCAACTATAGGCCGGTGAGTCTGACTTCTATACCAGGAAAGATCTTTGAACAAATTATTAAACAACATGTAAGTCAATACCTGGATAAGAATGAAGTGATCAAACAGAGTCAGCATGGGTTTGTAACTAATAAGTCATGTCAGACTAACTTAATTTCCTTCTATGACGGTATCACTGATTGGGTGGATCAAGGAAATGCTGTAGATATAGTATATCTTGACTTCAGCAAAGCATTTGACAAAGTCTCTCATACAATCCTTATTGAAAAAATGACTAAGTATGGAATGGACAAGGCAACTGTTAGGTGGATTCATAGCTGGCTTAGTGATCGGACCCAAAGAGTGGTCGTAAATGGCTGCACATCCAGTTGGAAGAATGTCTCAAGTGGGGTACCACAGGGCTCTGTCCTGGGCCCTGTATTGTTCAACATCTTTATCAACGATTTAGATGAAGGAATTGAGGGTAAACTGATTAAATTTGCTGATGACACAAAGCTAGGAGGGATAGCTAATACTAGAGAAGAGAGAGAGAGGATTCAAAAAGATTTAAATAAACTGGAGAAGTGGGCAGTAACTAACAGAATGGTTTTTAACAGGGAGAAATGCAAAGTACTACATCTGGGCAATAAAAATGAAAAAAGCATATATAGAATGGGAGGAATAGGGCTAAGTGACAGCACATGTGAAAAAGACTTGGGTATACTAATAGATCACAGACTGAATATGAGTCAACAGTGTGATGCAGCAGCAAAAAAGGCAAATGCAGTTCTAGGATGTATTAACAGAAGCATACAGTCTAGATCACGTGAAGTCATTATTTCCCTCTACTCCTCTTTGGTCAGACCTCATCTGGAATATTGTGTCCAGTTTTGGGCACCACATTTTAAAAAAGACATCAACAAACTGGAGCAAGTTCAGAAAAGAGCGACCAGAATGGTGACCGGTCTGCAAACCCTGTCTTATGAGGAAAGGTTGCAGGATTTGGGAATGTTTAGTTTGCAAAAGAGAAGACTGAGAGGAGACTTAATTGCTGTCTACAAATATCTAAAGGGCTGTCACATTGTAGAAGGATCAACTTTATTCTCATTTGCACAAGGAAAGACTAGAAGCAATGGGATGAAACTGAATGGGAGGAGACACAGATTAGATATTAGAAAAAACTTTTTGACAGTTAGAGTGATCAATGAGTGGAACAGGCTGCCACGAGAAGTGGTGAGTTCTCCTTCAATGGAAGTCTTCAAACAGAGGCTGGACAGACATCTGACTGGGATGATTTAGCGAATCCTGCTTTGAGCAGGGGGTTGGACCAGATGGCCCAGGAGGTCCCTTCCAACTCTACGATTCTATGATTCTATGATTCTATGATTCTATCACACCATATCCCACCGTCACTAGTCATCCGTCACACCATATCCCACCGTCACTAGTCATCAGTCACACCATATCCCACCGTCACTAGTCATCCGTCACACCATCACTAGTCATCTACCACACCATATCCCACCGTCACTAGTCATCTATCACACCATATCCCACCGTCACTAGTCATCCGTCACACCATATCCCACCGTCACTAGTCATCTATCACACCATATCCCACCGTCACTAGTCATCCGTCACACCATATCCCACCGTCACTAGTCATCTATCACACCATATCCCACCGTCACTAGTCATCCGTCACACCATATCCCACCGTCACAAGTCATCCGTCACACCATATCCCACTGTCACTAGTCATCTATCACACCATATCCCACCGTCACTAGTCATCCGTCACACCATATCCCACCGTCACTAGTTATCCGTCACACCATATCCCACCGTCACTAGTTATCCGTCACACCATATCCCACCTTCACTAGTTATCCGTCACACCATATCCCACCGTCACAAGTCATCCGTCACACCATATCCCACTGTTACTAGTCATCTATCACACCATATCCCACCGTCACTAGTCATCTATCACACCATATCCCACCGTCACTAGTCATCCGTCACACCATATCCCACCGTCACTAGTCATCTATCACACCATATCCCACCGTCACTAGTCATCCATCACACCATATCCCACCGTCACTAGTTATCCGTCACACCATATCCCACCGTCACAAGTCATCCGTCACACCATATCCCACCATCACTAGTCATCTACCACACCATATCCCACCGTCACTAGTCATCTATCACACCATATCCCACCGTCACTAGTCATCCGTCACACCATATCCCACCGTCACTAGTTATCCGTCACACCATATCCCACCGTCACAAGTCATCCGTCACACCATATCCCACTGTTACTAGTCATCTATCACACCATATCCCACTGTTACTAGTCATCTATCACACCATATCCCACCGTCACTAGTCATCCGTCACACCATATCCCACCGTCACTAGTCATCCGTCACACCATCACTAGTCATCTACCACACCATATCCCACCATATCCCACCGTCACTAGTCATCCGTCACACCATATCCCACCGTCACTAGTCATCTATCACACCATATCCCACCGTCACTAGTCATCCGTCACACCATATCCCACCGTCACTAGTCATCAGTCACACCATATCCCACCGTCACTAGTCATCCGTCACACCATCACTAGTCATCTACCACACCATATCCCACCGTCACTAGTCATCTATCACACCATATCCCACCGTCACTAGTCATCCGTCACACCATATCCCACCGTCACTAGTCATCTATCACACCATATCCCACCGTCACTAGTCATCCGTCACACCATATCCCACAGTCACTAGTCATCCGTCACACCATATCCCACCGTCACTAGTCATCCGTCACACCATATCCCACCGTCACTAGTCATCCGTCACACCATCACTAGTCATCTACCACACCATATCCCACCGTCACTAGTCATCTATCACACCATATCCCACCGTCACTAGTCATCTATCACACCATATCCCACCGTCACAAGTCATCCGTCACACCATATCCCACCGTCACAAGTCATCCGTCACACCATATCCCACAGTCACTAGTCATCCGTCACACCATATCCTCCCGTCACTAGTCATCTATCACACCATATCCCACCGTCACTAGTCATCCGTCACACCATATCCCACAGTCACTAGTCATCCGTCACACCATATCCCACCGTCACTAGTCATCCGTCACACCATATCCCACCGTCACTAGTCATCCGTCACACCATCACTAGTCATCTACCACACCATATCCCACCGTCACTAGTCATCTATCACACCATATCCCACCGTCACTAGTCATCTATCACACCATATCCCACCGTCACAAGTCATCCGTCACACCATATCCCACCGTCACAAGTCATCCGTCACACCATATCCCACCGTCACAAGTCATCCGTCACACCATATCCCACAGTCACTAGTCATCCGTCACACCATATCCCACCGTCACAAGTCATCCGTCACACCATATCCCACTGTCACTAGTCATCTATCACACCATATCCCACCGTCACTAGTCATCCGTCACACCATATCCCACCGTCACTAGTTATCCGTCACACCATATCCCACCGTCACTAGTTATCCGTCACACCATATCCCACCGTCACAAGTCATCCGTCACACCATATCCCACTGTTACTAGTCATCTATCACACCATATCCCACCGTCACTAGTCATCTATCACACCATATCCCACCGTCACTAGTCATCCGTCACACCATATCCCACCGTCACTAGTCATCTATCACACCATATCCCACCGTCACTAGTCATCCATCACACCATATCCCACCGTCACTAGTTATCCGTCACACCATATCCCACCGTCACAAGTCATCCGTCACACCATATCCCACCATCACTAGTCATCTACCACACCATATCCCGTCACTAGTCATCCGTCACACCATATCCCACCGTCACAAGTCATCCGTCACACCATATCCCACTGTCACTAGTCATCCGTCACACCATATCCCACTGTCACTAGTCATCTATCACACCATATCCCACCGTCACTAGTCATCCATCACACCATATCCCACCGTCACTAGTTATCCGTCACACCATATCCCGCCGTCACTAGTCATCCGTCACACCATATCACACCGTCACAAGTCATCTATCACACCATATCCCACCATCACTAGTCATCCGTCACACCACATCCCACCATCACTAGTTATCTATCACACCATCACTAGACATCCGTCACACCATATCCCACCGTCACTAGTCATCCGTCACACCATATCCCACCGTCACTAGTCATCCGTCACATCATATCCTACCGTCACTAGTCATCCGTCACACCATATCCCACCGTCACTAGTCATCCGTCACACCATATCCCACCGTCACAAGTCATCCGTCACACCATATCCCACCATCACCAGTCATCTGTCACACCATATTCCACCGTCACTAGTCATCCGTCACACCATATCCCACCGTCACTAGTCATCCGTCACACCATATCCCATCGTCACTAGTCATCTATCACACCATATCCCACCATCACTAGTTATCTATCACACCATCACTAGTCATCCGTCACACCATATCCCACCGTCGCTAGTCATCTATCACACTATATCCCACCGTCACTAGTCATCCATCACACCATATCCCACCGTCACTAGTCATCTATCGCACCGTCACTAGTCATCTATCACACCGTATTCCACCGTCACTAGTCATCCGTCACACCATATCCCACCGTCACTAGTCATCTATCACACCATATCCCACCGCCACTAGTCATCTATCACACCATATTCCACCATCACTAGTCATCCGTCACTCCATATCCCACCTTCACTAGTCATCCGTCACATCATATCCCACCGTCACTAGTCATCCGTCACATCATATCCCACCATATTCCACCGTCACTAGTCATCCGTCACACCATATCCCACCGTCACTAGTCATCCGTCACACCATATCCCACCATCACTAGTTATCTATCACACCATCACTAGACATCCGTCACACCATGTCCCACCGTCACTAGTCATCCGTCACACCATATCCCACCGTCACTAGTCATCCGTCACATCATATCCTACCGTCACTAGTCATCCGTCACACCATATCCCACCGTCACTAGTCATCCGTCACACCATATCCCACCGTCACCAGTCATCCGTCACACCATATCCCACCGTCACCAGTCATCTGTCACACCATATTCCACCGTCACTAGTCATCCGTCACACCATATCCCACCGTCACTAGTCATCCGTCACACCATATCCCACCGTCACTAGTCATCCGTCACACCATATCCCACCGTCACTAGTCATCCGTCACACCATATCCCACCGTCACCAGTCATCTGTCACACCATATTCCACCGTCACTAGTCATCCGTCACACCATATCCCACCGTCACTAGTCATCCGTCACACCATATCCCACCATCACTAGTTATCTATCACACCATCACTACTCATCCGTCACACCGTATTCCACCGTCACTAGTCATCTATCACACCATCACTAGTCATCCGTCACACCATATCCCACCGTCACTAGTCATCCATCACACCATATCCCACCGTCACTAGTCATCCGTCACATCATATCCCACCGTCTTTAGTCATCCATCACACCATGAGTCACTATTCATTTTTCACGCCATATAAACCATCACTAGTCATCTGTCACATTATATCTGATTATCACTCATCATCCATTGCTTCCCACCAAGTACAATTGTAGACCTCATTTCTTAGATCATCCACAGTAACTGCCCTCCTCCCATAATACAGTGGCCCCTCGTAACGTCACACACAGATTCATACCTTTAGATATATTACCCCAACAAAGAGAAAGAAACATGTGTGATCACAGGATATGGAAGGATATTCCATCACAGGGTGGCATCACCTACACACACAGAGATAGAGATGTCTGATCACAGTGGCCCATAGCATGGCCAGACGACACCCCTCCCCAACACGTCCAAAGTGAAGAGGACAACTCCCCCAGAAAACAGATTCACCAAAGAGTGGTCCAGAGTAAGGAGAACTCCAAAACTCCACCCCCCGAGGACAGGTCTAGAGTGAAGAGGACAACTCCTCCCGCGGACAGACCCAAAGCGGAGGCCACATGCCCCCCTCCACCCACGCGGAGGACATGTCCAGAGTGAAGACACCTTCCCCGACGACTAACCCAGAGTGAATCGGACACCCTGACCACAAACTAGTCCAGAGGGAAGAGAACACCTTCTACTCCCCTTACCCCCCTCCCCCCCCAAAGACGGGACCAGAGGGAATTGGACACCTCACCCCCCGACGACTCGCCCAGAGGGACGAGGACACCTCACGCCCCAGGACTCGCCCAGAGGGACGAGGACACCTCACGCCCCAGGACTCGCCCAGAGGGACGAGGACACCTCACGCCCCAGGACTCGCCCAGAGGGACGAGGACACCTCACGCCCCAGGACTCGCCCAGAGGGACGAGGACACCTCACGCCCCAGGACTCGCCCAGAGGGAAGAGGACACCTCACGCCCCAGGACTCGCCCAGAGGGAAGAGGACACCTCACGCCCCAGGACTCGCCCAGAGGGAAGAGGACACCTCACGCCCCAGGACTCGCCCAGAGGGAAGAGGACACCTCACGCCCCAGGACTCGCCCAGAGGGAAGAGGACACCTCACGCCCCAGGACTCGCCCAGAGGGAAGAGGACACCTCACGCCCCAGGACTCGCCCAGAGGGAAGAGGACACCTCACGCCCCAGGACTCGCCCAGAGGGAAGAGGACACCTCACGCCCCAGGACTCGCCCAGAGGGAAGAGGACACCTCACGCCCCAGGACTCGCCCAGAGGGAAGAGGACACCTCACGCCCCAGGACTCGCCCAGAGGGAAGAGGACACCTCACGCCCCAGGACTCGCCCAGAGGGAAGAGGACACCTCACGCCCCAGGACTCGCCCAGAGGGAAGAGGACACCTCACGCCCCAGGACTCGCCCAGAGGGAAGAGGACACCTCACGCCCCAGGACTCGCCCAGAGGGAAGAGGACACCTCACGCCCCAGGACTCGCCCAGAGGGAAGAGGACACCTCACGCCCGAGGACTCGCCCAGAGGGAAGAGGACACCTCACGCCCGAGGACTCGCCCAGAGGGAAGAGGACACCTCACGTCCGAGGACTCACCCAGAGGGAAGAGGACACCTCACGCCCGAGGACTCGCCCAGAGGGAAGAGGACACCTCACGCCCGAGGACTCGCCCAGAGGGAAGAGGACACCTCACGCCCGAGGACTCGCCCAGAGGGAAGAGGACACCTCACGCCCGAGGACTCATCCAGAGGGAAGAAGACACCTCACGCCCGAGGACTCATCCAGAGGGAAGGAGACACCTCACGCCTGAGGACTCATCCAGAGGAAAGAGGACACCTTCCCCAGATTACTTGTCCACAGTGAAGAGGACACCTTCTTCCAGAAAAGTACAAGGAGAGGAGGAAACCCCATAAACATGCACAAGGAGAGGACACCCAAAGACAATTACAGAAGTAGAATGGTACTGATTTAGAAGGCAGAGACTCCCGCACTGAAGCCACATCTCTCGGTGTCTTGTTTCTGATAACCACAAGACTCGAGCAGGTGGATCTTCCCAACATATTTATTACTACTATGTCTCCCTCTGCACTTACTCTCTGGAGCATGGAGGTGGGTACAGTTGATATATCCCACAATCCTTTGCTTCCGCTCTGTGGCTCCTAACTGAACCTGCAGACAAATCACATCACAATCTAAGAGACACAATGACCAATGAGCCCTGACTGCCACAGTGCCCGCACATGGTGGTACAGGTGTGACATCCGTGTGCCTGAATAACATGGATTGCTTTACCTTAACGCACAGGAGGCCCTTGGATGCCAAAGCATCCTCCCCACGTCCATTTGGGTAGATATAATACTTGGCATTAAGCAGCGGATGCCGGCTGGCTAGGAATAGTCCACTATTAAAGAACTTGAAACCACAACCATGTGGCCCTGAGGGGCCAACGTCATATAAGATGTAGGGAAAAGAGGAGCCGAGGCAGCGGCGCATCTTCTGAGACGCTCGGCCATCAAACACCTCCTGTAGACATATAAAGTCTGCATCCTGTGGGAACACAAGAGAAACCTCAAACAGGCCATCCTCTCCTCCACCTTGGACCTTATTGCCAGGTGTCTCAATCATGGGTAGGATGTCCTCAGCGCTGCAGACTGGTGCGGAGTCACCATCATCCTGCGACGTTTGAGGAGCACAGAGAAGCCGGGAAATGGCAGTGACACGACGTTGCGTGTGGCTCAGGTTACTGAAACGTGCCAAGCCATCCGGCAGAAGACATAGATTGGCACTGATGAAGACGAAAGAGCAGACACCGATGATTGTCCTGTCAAGAGCATTCGCGGTAACCACAGATCGCTGGTAACTGAATGGCCGGCGGACCTGATGGAGCGGAGCCCAGAGGAGAAGGCCGAGGACACACAGGGGCAAGGACACTACGAAGAGAAGTACGAACAGTGGCACTCCAAATACCAAGCACAGGATACGCAGCGCACAGGAGCGCTCCGCACTGGTGGAAACCGTGCAAGACAACAGCCGATCAATAAACCAGTAGGACGGAAACACCAGGATACAACTCAGGTGGAAGAGCACTTCCAGCAGGCGGCAGCTGAAGGGCGACTCGGGGAAAGGCATCGATGTGACCGGCACATTCACCGACTGAAACACAAGAGGAAAATCATCAGTAAGGGAAATAGAACTCTTGCCGAAGCCAAGCCCGTCACCTTCAGCTGCCCGAAGCCAAGCCCTTCACCCGACAGATTGGCCGAGCCCACTATCCCACCCAAGCCTGACAACCACACCTGTTCTCCTGAGCACGACCCCACCAGCTTCCCCGAGCAGTGTGCCAACCCCACCGCTTTCCAAAGCCAAGCCCGCCACCTCAATGCCCACTGAAGCCAAGCCCGCCACCTCACTGCATATCCGGTTCATCACTAGTCATCTATCACACCATATCTCACCGTCACTAGTCATCAGACACACCACATCTGATTATCACTCATCATCCATTGCTTCCCACCTCACCCCCAAGTTCAATTGCAAACCTCATTTCATCCATCCACAGAGTGACCGCCCGCCTCCCAGAATACAAGGGCCCCTCGTAACATCACACACATTCATACATTAAGTGACATTACCCCAACAAAGAGAAAGAAAGATGCGTGATCACAGGATATGGAAGGATATCCCATCACAGGGTGGCATCACCTACACACACAGAGATAGGGATGTCTGATCACAGTGGCCCATAGAGGCCCCGTCACACTAAGCGACTTTCCAGTGATCCCGACACCGATATCAAGGTGTCAGGATCGCTGGTAAGTCGCTATGTGATCGCTGGTGAGCTGTAAAAAATAGAATCAAAATAAAAAATATAGTTATTCTCACCTTCCGACGTCCCGTTCAGCAATCCTGCCTCTCTCCACGCTCTGCGAGACTTTGTTATCCCTCGAGACCGTGACATCTCGCGGTCAATCGTGCAAAGGATCACTGGGACCGGAGCGTGGAGAGAGGCAGGATGGCTGAACGCGACGTCGGAAGGTGAGAATAACTATATTTTTTATTTTGATTCTATTTTTTACACCTGATCGCTGGTCTTCAGCCTGTCACACACAGCGATGCGAGCTGGCCAGCGGGAGACCAGCGACCAAAGAAATGTCCGGAGGTTTCTTCCAGCGATCAGCGATACCGGCAGGGGGGCCGCTCGCTGATCGCTGTCACACACAGCGATCTCGCTGGTGAGATCACTGTTGTGTCACAAAAGTTGTGACTCAGCAGCGATCTCGCTACCGAGATCGCTTAGTGAGACAGGGCCATAAGACCCGTAGATGACACCCTTCCCCAACACGTAAAGAGTACACCCCCCTCCCCGAGGACAGGTCCAGAGAAAAGAAGTGAAGAGGACAACAGGTCCAGAGCGAGGAAGACACCACCCCCCGAGGACAGGTCCAGAGCGAGGAGGACACCACCCCCCGAGGACAGGTCCAGAGCGAGGACACCCACCCCAGAGGACAGGTCCAGAGCGAGGAGGGCACACCCCCCCCGAGGACAGGTCCAGAGCGAGGACACCCACCCCAGAGGACAGGTCCAGAGCGAGGAGGGCACACCCCCCCCGAGGACAGGTCCAGAGCGAGGAAGACACCACCCCCCGAGGACAGGTCCAGAGCGAGGAAGACACCACCCCCCGAGGACAGGTCCAGAGCGAGGAAGACACCACCCCCCGAGGACAGGTCCAGAGCGAGGAGGACACCACCCCCCGAGGACAGGTCCAGAGCGAGGAGGACGCCCCCCCCCCCCCCCCGAGGACAGGTCCAGAGCGAGGAGGACGCCCCCCCCCCCCCCGAGGACAGGTCCAGAGCGAGGAAGACACCACCCCCCGAGGACAGGTCCAGAGCGAGGAGGACGCCCCCCCCCCCCCCGAGGACAGGTCCAGAGCGAGGAGGACACCACCTCCCAAAGGACAAGTCCAGAGCGAGGAGGACACCACCTCCCAAAGGACAAGTCCAGAGCGAGGAGGACACCACCTCCCAAAGGACAAGTCCAGAGCGAGGAGGACACCACCTCCCAAAGGACAAGTCCAGAGCGAGGAGGACACCACCTCCCAAAGGACAAGTCCAGAGCGAGGAGGACACCACCTCCCAAAGGACAAGTCCAGAGCGAGGAGGACACCACCTCCCAAAGGACAAGTCCAGAGCGAGGAGGACACCACCTCCCAAAGGACAAGTCCAGAGCGAGGAGGACACCACCTCCCAAAGGACAAGTCCAGAGCGAGGAGGACACCACCTCCCAAAGGACAAGTCCAGAGCGAGGAGGACACCACCTCCCAAAGGACAAGTCCAGAGCAAGGAGAACACCACCTCCCAAAGGACAAGTCCAGAGCGAGGAGGACACCACCCCCCGAGGACAGGTCCAGAGCGAGGAGGACACCACCTCCCAAGGACAGGTCCAGAGCGAGGAGGACACCACCTCCCAAGGACAAGTCCAGAGCAAGGAGGACACCACCTCCCGAGGACAGGTCCAGAGCGAGGAGGACACCACCTCCCAAGGACATGTCCAGAGTGAAGAAGTGAAGAGGACACCTTCCTCAGAGCAATGAGAAAATAGAAACATCTTAGGAGCGCAGGAAAGAGACTCAGACAAGAGATGGGGTTAAACCACAACGCGTTTCGACGGAGGATCCGTCTTCATCAGGTGGAGGACAGGTCCAGCCTGGACGCCGCTCAGTGGCCGGAGAGCAGCCTGGACCCCGCTGAGTGGCCGGAGAGCAGCCTGGACCCCGCTGAACGGCCGGAGAGCAGCCTGGACCCCGCTGAACGGCCGGAGAGCAGCCTGGACCCCGCTGAACGGCCGGAGAGCAGCCTGGACCCAGCTGAGTGGCCGGAGAGCAGCCTGGACCCCGCTGAACGGCCGGAGAGCAGCCTGGACCCCGCTGAACGGCCGGAGAGCAGCCTAGACCCCGCTGAACGGCCGGAGAGCAGCCTGGACCCCGCTGAACGGCCGGAGAGCAGCCTGGACCCCGCTGAGTGGCCGGAGAGCAGCCTGGACCCCGCTGAACGGCCGGAGAGCAGCCTGGACCCCGCTGAACGGCCGGAGAGCAGCCTGGACCCCGCTGAACGGCCGGAGAACAGCCTGGACCCCGCTGAACGGCCGGAGAGCAGCCTGGACCCCGCTGAGCGGCCGGAGAGCAGCCTGGACCCCGCTGAACGGCCGGAGAGCAGCCTGGACCCCGCTGAGCGGCCGGAGAGCAGCCTGGACCCCGCTGAACGGCCGGAGAGCAGCCTGGACCCCGCTGAGCGGCCGGAGAGCAGCCTGGACCCCGCTGAGCGGCCGGAGAGCAGCCTGGACCCCGCTGAGTGGCCGGAGAGCAGCCTGGACCCCGCTGAACGGCCGGAGAGCAGCCTGGACCCCGCTGAGTGGCCGGAGAGCAGCCTGGACCCCGCTGAGTGGCCGGAGAGCAGCCTGGACCCCGCTGAGTGGCCGGAGAGCAGCCTGGACCCCGCTGAACGGCCGGAGAGCAGCCTGGACCCCGCTGAACGGCCGGAGAGCAGCCTGGACCCCGCTGAGTGGCCGGAGAGCAGCCTGGACCCTGCTGAGTGGCCGGAGAGCAGCCTGGACCCCGCTGAGTGGCCGGAGAGCAGCCTGGACCCCGCTGAACGGCCGGAGAGCAGCCTGGACCCCGCTGAACGGCCGGAGAGCAGCCTGGACCCCGCTGAACGGCCGGAGAGCAGCCTGGACCCCGCTGAGTGGCCGGAGAGCAGCCTGGACCCCGCTGAACGGCCGGAGAGCAGCCTGGACCCCGCTGAGTGGCCGGAGAGCAGCCTGGACCCCGCTGAGCGGCCGGAGAGCAGCCTGGACCCCGCTGAGTGGCCGGAGAGCAGCCTGGACCCCGCTGAACGGCCGGAGAGCAGCCTGGACCCCGCTGAGTGGCCGGAGAGCAGCCTGGACCCCGCTGAGTGGCCGGAGAGCAGCCTGGACCCTGCTGAGTGGCCGGAGAGCAGCCTGGACCCCGCTGAGTGGCCGGAGAGCAGCCTGGACCCCGCTGAGTGGCCGGAGAGCAGCCTGGACCCCGCTGAGTGGCCGGAGAGCAGCCTGGACCCCGCTGAACGGCCGGAGAGCAGCCTGGACCCCGCTGAACGGCCGGAGAGCAGCCTGGACCCCGCTGAGCGGCCGGAGAGCAGCCTGGACCCCGTCCCCCGTGGAGCGCCTGTGTGTGGGGGGGATGATGGTTGCGGCCCCCGCGGACCCCACTATCGCTGTCTTGCTCCTATTAGCGGTTTCCCCATCACTGACCCCGCACATCTGACCGTCGACCCCCAGCAATGCGAACTGGCTGCAGCGGTGATGTAACCGCCACAGCCCGGACAGGAGACACCTGGAGCTACGGAGGAAGAAGAAGGGACCGGTCAGCGGCACAGAGGGAAGAATCCGCCATCACCGAGCGCAGCCCCGAGCCCGCCCGCCGCTCCGTGCCCAGCCGCCAGGGGGTGCTAACCCGCCATCCCGCAACCTACCGCGCTCCCTGTCACCGACCGCGGCCACTGAGGGGGCGGAGCCGAGAGCTGCCAAGTGGCCGCACGTGACCAGAAGGCGTGGCTACAGCAGGCCGAAACACAGTCACGTGACTAAGAAAAGACGAAAAACTACAATCTGAACCGCCGAGGATTCTAGGTAATACACAAGTAGGCACGAAAGGCCGCAAGAGGGCGTGCGAGAACAGCATATATATATATATATACAGCCAGCAGAGGGCGCCCGAGACACGTCACACCGTATACATATATACAGCCAGCAGAGGGCGCCCGAGACACGTCACACCGTATACATATATACAGCCAGCAGAGGGCGCCCGAGACACGTCACACCGTATACATATATATATATATACAGCCAGCAGAGGGCGCCCGAGACACGTCACACCGTATACATATATACAGCCAGCAGAGAGCGCCCGAGACACATCACACCGTATACATATATACAGCCAGCAGAGGGCGCCCGAGACACGTCACACCGTATACATATATACAGCCAGCAGAGGGCGCCCGAGACACGTCACACCGTATACATATATACAGCCAGCAGAGGGCGCCCGAGACACGTCACACCGTATACATATATACAGCCAGCAGAGGGCGCCCGAGACACGTCACACCGTATACATATATACAGCCAGCAGAGGGCGCCCGAGACACGTCACACCGTATACATATATACAGCCAGCAGAGGGCGCCCGAGACACATCACACCGTATACATATATACAGCCAGCAGAGGGCGCCCGAGACACGTCACACCGTATACATATATACAGCCAGCAGAGGGCGCCCGAGACACATCACACCGTATACATATATACAGCCAGCAGAGGGCGCCCGAGACACGTCACACCGTATACATATATACAGCCAGCAGAGGGCGCCCGAGACACGTCACACCGTATACATATATACAGCCAGCAGAGGGCGCCCGAGACACGTCACACCGTATACATATATACAGCCAGCAGAGGGCGCCCGAGACACGTCACACCGTATACATATATACAGCCAGCAGAGGGCGCCCGAGACACGTCAAACCGTATACATATATACAGCCAGCAGAGGGCGCCCGAGACACGTCACACCGTATACATATATACAGCCAGCAGAGGGCGCCCGAGGCACGTCACACCGTATACATATATACAGCCAGCAGAGGGCGCCCGAGACACGTCACACCGTATACATATATACAGCCAGCAGAGGGCGCCCGAGGCACGTCACACCGTATACATATATACAGCCAGCAGAGGGCGCCCGAGACACGTCACACCGTATACATATATACAGCCAGCAGAGGGCGCCCGAGGCACGTCACACCGTATACATATATACAGCCAGCAGAGGGCGCCCGAGACACGTCACACCGTATACATATATACAGCCAGCAGAGGGCGCCCGAGGCACGTCACACCGTATACATATATACAGCCAGCAGAGGGCGCCCGAGACACGTCACACCGTATACATATATACAGCCAGCAGAGGGCGCCCGAGACACGTCACACCGTATACATATATACAGCCAGCAGAGGGCGCCCGAGACACGTCACACCGTATACATATATACAGCCAGCAGAGGGCGCCCGAGGCACGTCACACCGTATACATATATACAGCCAGCAGAGGGCGCCCGAGACACGTCACACCGTATACATATATACAGCCAGCAGAGGGCGCCCGAGACACGTCACACCGTATACATATATACAGCCAGCAGAGGGCGCCCGAGGCACGTCACACCGTATACATATATACAGCCAGCAGAGGGCGCCCGAGACACGTCACACCGTATACATATATACAGCCAGCAGAGGGCGCCCGAGACACGTCACATCGTATACATATATACAGCCAGCAGAGGGCGCCCGAGGCACGTCACACCGTATACATATATACAGCCAGCAGAGGGCGCCCGAGACACATCACACCATATACATATATACAGCCAGCAGAGGGCGCCCGAGACACGTCACATCGTATACATATATACAGCCAGCAGAGGGCGCCCGAGGCACGTCACACCGTATACATATATACAGCCAGCAGAGGGCGCCCGAGACACATCACACCATATACATATATACAGCCAGCAGAGGGCGCCCGAGACACGTCACATCGTATACATATATACAGCCAGCAGAGGGCGCCCGAGGCACGTCACACCGTATACATATATACAGCCAGCAGAGGGCGCCCGAGACACGTCACACCGTATACATATATACAGCCAGCAGAGGGCGCCCGAGACACGTCACACCGTATACATATATACAGCCAGCAGAGGGCGCCCGAGACACGTCACACCGTATACATATATACAGCCAGCAGAGGGCGCCCGAGACACGTCAAACCGTATACATATATACAGCCAGCAGAGGGCGCCCGAGACACGTCACACCGTATACATATATACAGCCAGCAGAGGGCGCCCGAGGCACGTCACACCGTATACATATATACAGCCAGCAGAGGGCGCCCGAGGCACGTCACACCGTATACATATATACAGCCAGCAGAGGGCGCCCGAGACACGTCACACCGTATACATATATACAGCCAGCAGAGGGCGCCCGAGACACGTCACACCGTATACATATATACAGCCAGCAGAGGGCGCCCGAGGCACGTCACACCGTATACATATATACAGCCAGCAGAGGGCGCCCGAGGCACGTCACACCGTATACATATATACAGCCAGCAGAGGGCGCCCGAGACACGTCACACCGTATACATATATACAGCCAGCAGAGGGCGCCCGAGACTCGTCACACCGTATACATATATACAGCCAGCAGAGGGCGCCCGAGACACGTCACACCGTATACATATATACAGCCAGCAGAGGGCGCCCGAGACACGTCACACCGTATACATACATACAGCCAGCAGAGGGCGCCCGAGACACGTCACACCGTATACATATATACAGCCAGCAGAGAGCGCCCGAGACACGTCACACCGTATACATATATACAGCCAGCAGAGGGCGCCCGAGACACGTCACACCGTATACATATATACAGCCAGCAGAGGGCGCCCGAGACACGTCACACCGTATACATATATACAGCCAGCAGAGGGCGCCCGAGACACGTCACACCGTATACATATATACAGCCAGCAGAGGGCGCCCGAGACACGTGACACCGTATACATATATACAGCCAGCAGAGGGCGCCCGAGGCACATCACACCGTATACATATATACAGCCAGCAGAGGGCGCCCGAGACACGTCACACCGTATACATACATACAGCCAGCAGAGGGCGCCCGAGACACGTCACACCGTATACATATATACAGCCAGCAGAGGGCGCCCGAGACACATCACACCGTATACATATATACAGCCAGCAGAGGGCGCCCGAGACACGTCACACCGTATACATATATACAGCCAGCAGAGGGCGCCCGAGACACGTCACACCGTGTACATATATACAGCCAGCAGAGAGCGCCCGAGACACGTCACACCGTATACATATATACAGCCAGCAGAGGGCGCCCGAGACACGTCACACCGTATACATATATACAGCCAGCAGAGGGCGCCCGAGACACGTCACACCGTATACATATATACAGCCAGCAGAGCGCGCCCGAGACACGTCACACCGTATACATATATACAGCCAGCAGAGGGCGCCCGAGACACGTCACACCGTATACATATATACAGCCAGCAGAGGGCGCCCGAGACACGTCACACCGTATACATATATACAGCCAGCAGAGGGCGCCCGAGGCACATCACACCGTATACATATATATATACAGCCAGCAGAGGGCGCCCGAGACACATCACACCGTATACATATATACAGCCAGCAGAGGGCGCCCGAGGAACGTCACACCGTATACATATATACAGCCAGCAGAGGGCGCCCGAGGCACATCACACCGTATACATATATACAGCCAGCAGAGGGCGCCCGAGGCACATCACACCTTATACATATATACAGCCAGCAGAGGGCGCCCGAGGCACGTCACACCGTATACATATATACAGCCAGCAGAGGGCGCCCGAGACACGTCACACCGTATACATATATACAGCCAGCAGAGAGCGCCCGAGACACGTCACACCGTATACATACATACAGCCAGCAGAGGGCGCCCGAGACACGTCACACCGTATACATATATACAGCCAGCAGAGGGCGCCCGAGGCACATCACACCGTATACATATATACAGCCAGCAGAGGGCGCCCGAGACACGTCACACCGTATACATATATACAGCCAGCAGAGGGCGCCCGAGACACGTCACACCGTATACATATATACAGCCAGCAGAGGGCGCCCGAGACACGTCACACCGTATACATATATATATACAGCCAGCAGAGGGCGCCCGAGACACGTCACACCGTATACATATATACAGCCAGCAGAGGGCGCCCGAGACACGTCACACCGTATACATATATACAGCCAGCAGAGGGCGCCCGAGGCACGTCACACCGTATACATATATACAGCCAGCAGAGGGCGCCCGAGACACGTCACACCGTATACATATATACAGCCAGCAGAGGGCGCCCGAGACACGTCACACCGTATACATATATACAGCCAGCAGAGGGCGCCCGAGACACGTCACACCGTATACATATATACAGCCAGCAGAGGGCGCCCGAGACACGTCACACCGTATACATATATACAGCCAGCAGAGGGCGCCCGAGACACGTCACACCGTATACATATATACAGCCAGCAGAGGGCGCCCGAGGCACGTCACACCGTATACATATATACAGCCAGCAGAGGGCGCCCGAGACACGTCACACCGTATACATATATACAGCCAGCAGAGGGCGCCCGAGACACGTCACACCGTATACATATATACAGCCAGCAGAGGGCGCCCGAGACACGTCACACCGTATACATATATACAGCCAGCAGAGGGCGCCCGAGACACGTCACACCGTATACATATATACAGCCAGCAGAGGGCGCCCGAGACACGTCACACCGTATACATATATACAGCCAGCAGAGGGCGCCCGAGACACGTCACACCGTATACATATATACAGCCAGCAGAGGGCGCCCGAGACACGTCACACCGTATACATATATACAGCCAGCAGAGGGCGCCCGAGACACGTCACACCGTATACATATATACAGCCAGCAGAGGGCGCCCGAGACACGTCACACCGTATACATATATACAGCCAGCAGAGGGCGCCCGAGACACGTCACACCGTATACATATATACAGCCAGCAGAGGGCGCCCGAGACACGTCACACCGTATACATATATACAGCCAGCAGAGGGCGCCCGAGACACGTCACACCGTATACATATATACAGCCAGCAGAGGGCGCCCGAGGCACATCACACCGTATACATATATACAGCCAGCAGAGGGCGCCTGAGGCACATCACACCGTATACATATATATATATACAGCCAGCAGAGGGTGCCCGAGACACGTCACACCGTATACATATATACGGCCAGCAGAGGGCGCCAGAGACACGTCACACCGTATACATATATACAGCCAGCAGAGGGCGCCCGAGACACGTCACACCGTATACATATATACAGCCAGCAGAGGGCGCCCGAGACACGTCACACCGTATACATATATACAGCCAGCAGAGGGCGCCCGAGACACGTCACACCGTATACATATATACAGCCAGCAGAGGGCGCCCGAGACACGTCACACCGTATACATATATACAGCCAGCAGAGGGCGCCCGAGACACGTCACACCGTATACATATATACAGCCAGCAGAGGGCGCCCGAGACACGTCACACCGTATACATATATACAGCCAGCAGAGGGCGCCCGAGACACGTCACACCGTATACATATATACAGCCAGCAGAGGGCGCCCGAGACACGTCACACCGTATATATATATACAGCCAGCAGAGGGCGCCCGAGACACGTCACACCGTATACATATATACAGCCAGCAGAGGGCGCCCGAGACACGTCACACCGTATACATATATATATATACAGCCAGCAGAGGGCGCCCGAGACACGTCACACCGTATACATATATACAGCCAGCAGAGGGCGCCCGAGGCACATCACACCGTATACATATATACAGCCAGCAGAGGGCGCCCGAGACACGTCACACCGTATACATATATACAGCCAGCAGAGAGCGCCCGAGGCACATCACACCGTATACATATATACAGCCAGCAGAGAGCGCCCGAGGCACATCACACCGTATACATATATACAGCCAGCAGAGGGCGCCCGAGACACGTCACACCGTATACATATATACAGCCAGCAGAGGGCGCCCGAGACACGTCACACCGTATACATATATACAGCCAGCAGAGGGCGCCCGAGACTCGTCACACCGTATACATATATACAGCCAGCAGAGGGCGCCCGAGACACGTCACACCGTATACATATATACAGCCAGCAGAGGGCGCTCGAGACTCGTCACACCGTATACATATATACAGCCAGCAGAGGGCGCCCGAGGCACGTCACACCGTATACATATATATATACAGCCAGCAGAGGGCGCCCGAGACACGTCACACCGTATACATATATACAGCCTGCAGAGGGCGTCCGAGACACGTCTCACCGTATACATATATACAGCCAGCAGAGGGCGCCCGAGACACGTCACACCGTATACATATATACAGCCAGAAGAGGGCGCCCGAAACACGTCACACTGTATACATATATACAGCCAGCAGAGGGCGCCCGAGACACGTCACACCGTATACATATATACAGCCAGCAGAGGGCGCCCGAGACACGTCACACCGTATACATATATACAGCCAGCAGAGGGCGCCCGAGACTCGTCACACTGTATACATATATACAGCCAGCAGAGGGCGCCCGAGACACGTCACACTGTATACATATATATATATATACAGCCAGCAGAGGGCGCCCGAGACACGTCACACCGTATACATATATACAGCCAGCAGAGGGCGCCCGAGACACGTCACACCGTATACATATATACAGCCAGCAGAGGGCGCCCGAGACACGTCACACCGTATACATATATACAGCCAGCAGAGGGCGCCCGAGACACATCACACCGTATACATATATATATATACAGCCAGCAGAGGGCGCCCGAGACACGTCACACCGTATACATATATACAGCCAGCAGAGGGCGCCCGAGACACGTCACCCCGTATACATATATACAGCCAGCAGAGGGCGCCCGAGACACGTCACACCGTATACATATATACAGCCAGCAGAGGGCGTCCGAGACACGTCACACCGTATACATATATACAGCCAGCAGAGAGCGCCCGAGACACGTCACACCGTATACATATATACAGCCAGCAGAGGGCGCCCGAGACACGTCACACCGTATACATACATACAGCCAGCAGAGGGCGCCCGAGACACGTCACACCGTATACATATATACAGCCAGCAGAGGGCGCCCGAGACACGTCACACCGTATACATATATACAGCCAGCAGAGGGCGCCCGAGACACGTCACACCGTATACATATATACAGCCAGCAGAGGGCGCCCGAGACACGTCACACCGTATACATATATACAGCCAGCAGAGGGCGCCCGAGACACATCACACCGTATACATATATACAGCCAGCAGAGGGCGCCCGAGACACGTCACACCGTATACATATATACAGCCAGCAGAGGGCGTCCGAGACACATCACACCGTATACATATATACAGCCAGCAGAGGGCGCCCGAGACACGTCACACCGTATACATATATACAGCCAGCAGAGGGCGCCCGAGACACGTCACACCGTATACATATATACAGCCAGCAGAGGGCGCCCGAGACACGTCACACCGTATACATATATACAGCCAGCAGAGGGCGCCCGAGACACGTCACACCGTATACATATATACAGCCAGCAGAGGGCGCCCGAGACACGTCACACCGTATACATATATACAGCCAGCAGAGGGCGCCTGAGACACGTCACACCGTATACATATATACAGCCAGCAGAGGGCGCCCGAGACACGTCACACCGTATACATATATACAGCCAGCAGAGGGCGCCCGAGGCACATCACACCGTATACATATATATATACAGCCAGCAGAGGGCGCCCGAGGCACATCACACCGTATACATATATACAGCCAGCAGAGAGAGCCCGAGACACGTCACACCGTATACATATATACAGCCAGCAGAGGGCGCCCGAGACACATCACACCGTATACATATATACAGCCAGCAGAGGGCGCCCGAGACACATCACACCGTATACATATATACAGCCAGCAGAGGTCGCCCGAGGCACATCACACCGTATACATATATATATACAGCCAGCAGAGGGCGCCCGAGGCACATCACACCGTATACATATATATATACAGCCAGCAGAGGGCGCCCGAGGCACATCACACCGTATACATATATACAGCCAGCAGAGGGCGCCCGAGACACGTCACACCGTATACATATATACAGCCAGCAGAGGGCGCCCGAGACACATCACACCGTATACATATATACAGCCAGCAGAGGGCGCCCGAGACACATCACACCGTATACATATATACAGCCAGCAGAGGGCGCACGAGACACGTCACACCGTATACATATATACAGCCAGCAGAGGGCGCCCGAGACACGTCACACCGTATACATATATACAGCCAGCAGAGGGCGCCCGAGACACATCACACCGTATACATATATACAGCCAGCAGAGGGCGCCTGAGACACATCACACCGTATACATATATACAGCCAGCAGAGGGCGCCCGAGACACGTCACACCGTATACATATATACAGCCAGCAGAGGGCGCCCGAGACACGTCACACCGTATACATATATACAGCCAGCAGAGGGCGCCCGAGACACGTCACACCGTATACATATATACAGCCAGCAGAGGGCGCCCGAGACACGTCACACCGTATACATATATACAGCCAGCAGAGAGCGCCCGAGACACGTCACACCGTATACATATATACAGCCAGCAGAGGGCGCCTGAGACACATCACACCGTATACATATATACAGCCAGCAGAGGGCGCCCGAGACACGTCACACCGTATACATATATACAGCCAGCAGAGGGCGCCCGAGACACGTCACACCGTATACATATATACAGCCAGCAGAGGGCGCCCGAGACACGTCACACCGTATACATATATACAGCCAGCAGAGGGCGCCCGAGACACGTCACACCGTATACATATATACAGCCAGCAGAGGGCGCCCGAGACTCGTCACACCCTATACATATATACAGCCAGCAGAGGGCGCCCGAGACACGTCACACCGTATACATATATACAGCCAGCAGAGGGCGCCCGAGACACGTCACACCGTATACATATATACAGCCAGCAGAGGGCGCCCGAGACACGTCACACCGTATACATATATACAGCCAGCAGAGAGCGCCCGAGGCACGTCACACCGTATACATATATACAGCCAGCAGAGAGCGCCCGAGACACGTCACACCGTATACATATATACAGCCAGCAGAGGGCGCCCGAGACACATCACACCGTATACATATATACAGCCAGCAGAGGGCGCCCGAGACACATCACACCGTATACATATATACAGCCAGCAGAGGGCGTCCGAGACACGTCACACCGTATACATATATATATACAGCCAGCAGAGGGCGCCTGAGGCACATCACACCGTATACATATATATATACAGCCAGCAGAGGGCGCCCGAGACACGTCACACCGTATACATATATACAGCCAGCAGAGGGCGCCCGAGGCACATCACACCTTATACATATATATATACAGCCAGCAGAGGGCGCCCGAGACACATCACACCGTATACATATATACAGCCAGCAGAGAGAGCCCGAGACACGTCACACCGTATACATATATACAGCCAGCAGAGGGCGCCCGAGACACGTCACACCGTATACATATATACAGCCAGCAGAGGGCGCCCGAGACACGTCACACCGTATACATATATACAGCCAGCAGAGGGCGCCCGAGACACGTCACACCGTATACATATATACAGCCAGCAGAGGGCGCCCGAGACACGTCACACCGTATACATATATACAGCCAGCAGAGGGCGCCCGAGACACATCACACCGTATACATATATACAGCCAGCAGAGGGCGCCCGAGACACATCACACCGTATACATATATACAGCCAGCAGAGGGCGCACGAGACACGTCACACTGTATACATATATACAGCCAGCAGAGGGCGCCCGAGACACGTCACACCGTATACATATATACAGCCAGCAGAGGGCGCCCGAGACACATCACACCGTATACATATATACAGCCAGCAGAGGGCGCCTGAGACACATCACACCGTATACATATATACAGCCAGCAGAGGGCGCCCGAGACACGTCACACCGTATACATATATACAGCCAGCAGAGGGCGCCCGAGACACGTCACACCGTATACATATATACAGCCAGCAGAGGGCGCCCGAGACACGTCACACCGTATACATATATACAGCCAGCAGAGGGCGCCCGAGACACATCACACCGTATACATATATACAGCCAGCAGAGGGCGCCCGAGACACGTCACACCGTATATATATATATACAGCCAGCAGAGGGAGCCCGAGACACGTCACACCGTATATATATATATATACAGCCAGCAGAGGGCGCCCGAGAAACGTCACACCGTATACATATATACAGCCAGCAGAGGGCGCCCGAGACACGTCACACCGTATACATATATACAGCCAGCAGAGAGCGCCCGAGACACGTCACACCGTATACATATATACAGCCAGCAGAGGGCGCCTGAGACACATCACACCGTATACATATATACAGCCAGCAGAGGGCGCCCGAGACACGTCACACCGTATACATATATACAGCCAGCAGAGGGCGCCCGAGACACGTCACACCGTATACATATATACAGCCAGCAGAGGGCGCCCGAGACACGTCACACCGTATACATATATACAGCCAGCAGAGGGCGCCCGAGACACGTCACACCGTATACATATATACAGCCAGCAGAGGGCGCCCGAGACTCGTCACACCCTATACATATATACAGCCAGCAGAGGGCGCCCGAGACACGTCACACCGTATACATATATACAGCCAGCAGAGGGCGCCCGAGACACGTCACACCGTATACATATATACAGCCAGCAGAGGGCGCCGGGACACGTCACACCGTATACATATATACAGCCAGCAGAGAGCGCCCGAGGCACGTCACACCGTATACATATATACAGCCAGCAGAGGGCGCCCGAGACACGTCACACCGTATACATATATACAGCCAGCAGAGGGCGCCCGAGGCACATCACACCGTATACATATATATATACAGCCAGCAGATGGCGCCCGAGACACGTCACACCGTATACATATATACAGCCAGCAGAGGGCGTCCGAGACACGTCACACCGTATACATATATACAGCCAGCAGAGGGCGCCCGAGACACATCACACCGTATACATATATACAGCCAGCAGAGGGCGCCCGAGACACATCACACCGTATACATATATACAGCCAGCAGAGAGCGCCCGAGGCACGTCACACCGTATACATATATACAGCCAGCAGAGGGCGCCCGAGACACGTCACACCGTATACATATATACAGCCAGCAGAGGGCGCCCGAGGCACATCACACCGTATACATATATATATACAGCCAGCAGATGGCGCCCGAGACACGTCACACCGTATACATATATACAGCCAGCAGAGGGCGTCCGAGACACGTCACACCGTATACATATATACAGCCAGCAGAGAGCGCCCGAGACACATCACACCGTATACATATATACAGCCAGCAGAGGGCGCCCGAGACACATCACACCGTATACATATATACAGCCAGCAGAGGGCGTCCGAGACACGTCACACCGTATACATATATATATACAGCCAGCAGAGGGCGCCTGAGGCACATCACACCGTATACATATATATATACAGCCAGCAGAGGGCGCCCGAGACACGTCACACCGTATACATATATACAGCCAGCAGAGGGCGTCCGAGACACGTCACACCATATACATATATATATACAGCCAGCAGAGGGCGCCCGAGACACGTCACACCGTATACATATATACAGCCAGCAGAGGGCGCCCGAGGCACATCACACCGTATACATATATACAGCCAGCAGAGGGCGCCCGAGACATGTCACACCGTATATATATATATACAGCCAGCAGAGGGAGCCCGAGACACGTCACACCGTATACATATATACAGCCAGCAGAGGGCGCCTGAGGCACATCACACCGTATACATATATACAGCCAGCAGAGGGCGCCCGAGACACGTCACACCGTATACATATATATATACAGCCAGCAGAGGGCGTCCGAGACTCGTCACACCGTATACATATATACAGCCAGCAGAGGGCGCCCAAGACACGTCACACCGTATATATATATATACAGCCAGCAGAGGGCGCCCGAGACACGTCACACCGTATATATATATATACAGCCAGCAGAGGGCGCCCGAGGCACATCACACCGTATATATATATACAGCCAGCAGAGGGCGCCAGAGACACGTCACACCGTATACATATATACAGCCAGCAGAGGGCGCCCGAGACACGTCACACCGTATACATATATACAGCCAGCAGAGGGCGCCCGAGACACGTCACACCGTATACATATATATATACAGCCAGCAGAGGGCGCCCGAGACTCGTCACACCGTATACATATATATATACAGCCAGCAGAGAGCGCCCGAGACACGTCACACTGTATACATATATACAGCCAGCAGAGGGCGCCCGAGACACGTCACACCGTATACATATATACAGCCAGCAGAGGGCGCCCGAGACTCGTCACACCGTATACATATATACAGCCAGCAGAGGGCGCCTGAGGCACATCACACCGTATACATATATACAGCCAGCAGAGGGCGCCCGAGACACGTCACACCGTATACATACATATATACAGCCAGCAGAGGGCGCCCGAGACACGTCACACTGTATACATATATACAGCCAGCAGAGGGCGCCCGAGACACGTCACACCGTATACATATATACAGCCAGCAGAGGGCGCCCGAGACTCGTCACACTGTATACATATATACAGCCAGCAGAGGGCGCCCGAGACACGTCACACTGTATACATATATACAGCCAGCAGAGGGCGCCCGAGACTCGTCACACCGTATACATATATACAGCCAGCAGAGGGCGCCCGAGACTCGTCACACTGTATACATATATACAGCCTGCAGAGGGCGCCCGAGACACGTCACACCGTATACATATATACAGCCTGCAGAGGGCGCCCGAGACACGTCACACCGTATACATATATACAGCCAGCAGAGAACGCCCGAGACACGTCACACCGTATACATATATATATACAGCCAGCAGAGAGAGCCCGAGACACGTCACACTGTATACATATATACAGCCAGCAGAGGGCGCCCGAGACACGTCACACCGTATACATATATACAGCCAGCAGAGGGCGCCCGAGACACGTCACACCGTATACATATATACAGCCAGCAGAGGGCGCCCGAGGCACATCACACCGTATACATATATATATACAGCCAGCAGAGGGCGCCCGAGACACTTCACACCGTATACATATATATATACAGCCAGCAGAGAGCGCCCGAGACACGTCACACCGTATACATATATACAGCCAGCAGAGGGCGCCCGAGACACATCACACCGTATACATATATATATACAGCCAGCAGAGAGCGCCCGAGACACGTCACACCGTATACATATATACAGCCAGCAGAGGGCGCCCGAGGCACATCACACCGTATACATATATATATACAGCCAGCAGAGGGCGCCCGAGACACGTCACACCGTATACATATATATATACAGCCAGCAGAGAGCGCCCGAGACACGTCACACCGTATACATATATACAGCCAGCAGAGGGCGCCCGAGACACGTCACACCGTATACATATATATATACAGCCAGCAGAGAGCGCCCGAGACACGTCACACCGTATACATATATACAGCCAGCAGAGGGCGCCCGAGACTCGTCACACTGTATACATATATACAGCCAGCAGAGGGCGCCCGAGACACGTCACACTGTATACATATATACAGCCAGCAGAGGGCGCCCGAGACTCGTCACACCGTATACATATATACAGCCAGCAGAGGGCGCCCGAGACTCGTCACACTGTATACATATATACAGCCAGCAGAGGGCGCCCGAGACACGTCACACTGTATACATATATACAGCCAGCAGAGGGCGCCCGAGACTCGTCACACTGTATACATATATACAGCCTGCAGAGGGCGCCCGAGACACGTCACACCGTATACATATATACAGCCTGCAGAGGGCGCCCGAGACACGTCACACCGTATACATATATACAGCCAGCAGAGAACGCCCGAGACACGTCACACCGTATACATATATATATACAGCCAGCAGAGAGAGCCCGAGACACGTCACACTGTATACATATATACAGCCAGCAGAGGGCGCCCGAGACACGTCACACCGTATACATATATACAGCCAGCAGAGGGCGCCCGAGACACGTCACACCGTATACATATATACAGCCAGCAGAGGGCGCCCGAGGCACATCACACCGTATACATATATATATACAGCCAGCAGAGGGCGCCCGAGACACTTCACACCGTATACATATATATATACAGCCAGCAGAGAGCGCCCGAGACACGTCACACCGTATACATATATACAGCCAGCAGAGGGCGCCCGAGACACATCACACCGTATACATATATATATACAGCCAGCAGAGAGCGCCCGAGACACGTCACACCGTATACATATATACAGCCAGCAGAGGGCGCCCGAGGCACATCACACCGTATACATATATATATACAGCCAGCAGAGGGCGCCCGAGACACGTCACACCGTATACATATATATATACAGCCAGCAGAGAGCGCCCGAGACACGTCACACCGTATACATATATACAGCCAGCAGAGGGCGCCCGAGACACGTCACACCGTATACATATATACAGCCAGCAGAGAGCGCCCGAGACACGTCACACCGTATACATATATACAGCCAGCAGAGAGCGCCCGAGGCACATCACACCGTATACATATATATATACAGCCAGCAGAGGGCGCCCGAGACACGTCACACCGTATACATATATATATACAGCCAGCAGAGAGAGCCCGAGACACGTCACACCGTATACATATATATATACAGCCAGCAGAGAGCGCCCGAGACACGTCACACCGTATACATATATACAGCCAGCAGAGGGCGCCCGAGACACGTCACACCGTATACATATATATATACAGCCAGCAGAGAGCGCCCGAGACACGTCACACCGTATACATATATACAGCCAGCAGAGGGCGCCCGAGACTCGTCACACTGTATACATATATACAGCCAGCAGAGGGCGCCCGAGACACGTCACACTGTATACATATATACAGCCAGCAGAGGGCGCCCGAGACTCGTCACACCGTATACATATATACAGCCAGCAGAGGGCGCCCGAGACTCGTCACACTGTATACATATATACAGCCTGCAGAGGGCGCCCGAGACACGTCACACCGTATACATATATACAGCCTGCAGAGGGCGCCCGAGACACGTCACACCGTATACATATATACAGCCAGCAGAGAACGCCCGAGACACGTCACACCGTATACATATATATATACAGCCAGCAGAGAGAGCCCGAGACACGTCACACTGTATACATATATACAGCCAGCAGAGGGCGCCCGAGACACGTCACACCGTATACATATATACAGCCAGCAGAGGGCGCCCGAGACACGTCACACCGTATACATATATACAGCCAGCAGAGGGCGCCCGAGGCACATCACACCGTATACATATATATATACAGCCAGCAGAGGGCGCCCGAGACACTTCACACCGTATACATATATATATACAGCCAGCAGAGAGCGCCCGAGACACGTCACACCGTATACATATATACAGCCAGCAGAGGGCGCCCGAGACACATCACACCGTATACATATATATATACAGCCAGCAGAGAGCGCCCGAGACACGTCACACCGTATACATATATACAGCCAGCAGAGGGCGCCCGAGGCACATCACACCGTATACATATATATATACAGCCAGCAGAGGGCGCCCGAGACACGTCACACCGTATACATATATATATACAGCCAGCAGAGAGCGCCCGAGACACGTCACACCGTATACATATATACAGCCAGCAGAGGGCGCCCGAGACACGTCACACCGTATACATATATACAGCCAGCAGAGAGCGCCCGAGACACGTCACACCGTATACATATATACAGCCAGCAGAGAGCGCCCGAGGCACATCACACCGTATACATATATATATACAGCCAGCAGAGGGCGCCCGAGACACGTCACACCGTATACATATATATATACAGCCAGCAGAGAGAGCCCGAGACACGTCACACCGTATACATATATACAGCCAGCAGAGGGCGCCCGAGGCACATCACACCGTATACATATATATATACAGCCAGCAGAGAGAGCCCGAGACACGTCACACCGTATACATATATACAGCCAGCAGAGGGCGCCCGAGGCACATCACACCGTATACATATATACAGCCAGCAGAGGGCGCCCGAGACTCGTCACACTGTATACATATATACAGCTAGCAGAGAGCGCCCGAGACACATCACACCGTATATATATATATATACAGCCAGCAGAGGGCGCCCGAGACACGTCACACCGTATATATATATATACAGCCAGCAGAGGGCGCCCGAGGCACATCACACCGTATATATATATATACAGCCAGCAGAGGGCGCCAGAGACACGTCACACCGTATACATATATACAGCCAGCAGAGGGCGCCCGAGACACGTCACACCGTATACATATATACAGCCAGCAGATGGCGCCCGAGACACGTCACACCGTATACATATATACAGCCAGCAGATGGCGCCCGAGACACGTCACACCGTATACATATATACAGCCAGCAGAGAGCGCCCGAGACACCTCACACCGTATACATATATACAGCCAGCAGAGGGCGCCCGAGACTCGTCACACCGTATACATATACATATATACAGCCAGCAGAGGGCGCCCGAGACACGTCACACCGTATACATATATACAGCCAGCAGAGGGCGCCCGAGACTCGTCACACCGTATACATATATACAGCCAGCAGAGGGCGCCTGAGGCACATCACACCGTATACATATATACAGCCAGCAGAGAGCGCCCGAGGCACATCACACCGTATACATATATACAGCCAGCAGAGGGCGCCCGAGACACGTCACACCGTATACATATATACAGCCAGCAGAGGGCGCCCGAGACACGTCACACTGTATACATATATACAGCCAGCAGAGGGCGCCCGAGACTCGTCACACCGTATACATATATACAGCCAGCAGAGGGCGCCCGAGACACGTCACACTGTATACATATATACAGCCAGCAGAGGGCGCCCGAGACACGTCACACCGTATACATATATACAGCCAGCAGAGGGCGCCCGAGACACGTCACACTGTATACATATATACAGCCAGCAGAGGGCGCCCGAGACACGTCACACTGTATACATATATACAGCCAGCAGAGGGCGCCCGAGACACGTCACACCGTATACATATATACAGCCAGCAGAGGGCGCCCGAGACTCGTCACACTGTATACATATATACAGCCAGCAGAGGGCGCCCGAGACACGTCACACTGTATACATATATACAGCCAGCAGAGGGCGCCCGAGACTCGTCACACCGTATACATATATACAGCCAGCAGAGGGCGCCCGAGACACGTCACACTGTATACATATATACAGCCAGCAGAGGGCGCCCGAGACACGTCACACTGTATACATATATACAGCCAGCAGAGGGCGCCCGAGACACGTCACACTGTATACATATATACAGCCAGCAGAGGGCGCCCGAGACACGTCACACTGTATACATATATACAGCCAGCAGAGGGCGCCCGAGACACGTCACACCGTATACATATATACAGCCAGCAGAGGGCGCCCGAGACTCGTCACACTGTATACATATATACAGCCAGCAGAGGGCGCCCGAGACACGTCACACTGTATACATATATACAGCCAGCAGAGGGCGCCCGAGACTCGTCACACCGTATACATATATACAGCCAGCAGAGGGCGCCCGAGGCACATCACACCATATACATATATATATATATATACAGCCAGCAGAGGGCGCCCGAGACTCGTCACACCGTATACATATATACAGCCAGCAGAGGGCGCCCGAGACTCGTCACACCGTATACATATATACAGCCAGCAGAGAGCGCCCGAGACTCGTCACACTGTATACATATATACAGCCAGCAGAGGGCGCCCGAGGCACATCACACCGTATACATATATACAGCCAGCAGAGGGCGTCCGAGACACGTCACACCGTATACATATATATATACAGCCAGCAGAGAGCGCCCGAGACACGTCACACTGTATACATATATACAGCCAGCAGAGGGCGCCCGAGACACGTCACACCGTATACATATATACAGCCAGCAGAGAGAGCCCGAGACACGTCACACCGTATACATATATATATACAGCCAGCAGAGGGCGCCCGAGGCACATCACACCGTATACATATATATATACAGCCAGCAGAGGGCGCCCGAGACACGTCACACCGTATACATATATATATACAGCCAGCAGAGGGCGCCTGAGACACGTCACACCGTATACATATATACAGCCAGCAGAGGGCGCCCGAGACACGTCACACCGTATACATATATACAGCCAGCAGAGAGAGCCCGAGACACGTCACACCGTATACATATATACAGCCAGCAGAGGGCGCCCGAGGCACATCACACCGTATACATATATACAGCCAGCAGAGAGCGCCCGAGGCACGTCACACCGTATACATATATATATACAGCCAGCAGAGGGCGCCCGAGACACGTCACACCGTATACATATATACAGCCAGCAGAGGGCGCCCGAGACACGTCACACCGTATACATATATACAGCCAGCAGAGGGCGCCCGAGACACGTCACACCGTATACATATATACACCCAGCAGAGAGCGCCCGAGGCACGTCACACCGTATACATATATATATACAGCCAGCAGAGGGCGCCCGAGACACGTCACACCGTATACATATATACAGCCAGCAGAGGGCGCCCGAGACACGTCACACCGTATACATATATACAGCCAGCAGAGAGCGCCCGAGACACGTCACACCGTATACATATATACAGCCAGCAGAGGGCGCCCGAGGCACATCACACCGTATACATATATATATACAGCCAGCAGAGAGAGCCCGAGACACGTCACACCGTATACATATATACAGCCAGCAGAGGGCGCCCGAGGCACATCACACCGTATACATATATATATACAGCCAGCAGAGGGCGCCCGAGGCACATCACACCGTATACATATATACAGCCAGCAGAGGGCGCCCGAGACTCGTCACACTGTATACATATATACAGCCAGCAGAGGGCGCCCGAGACACGTCACACCGTATACATATATACAGCCAGCAGAGGGCGCCCGAGACACATCACACCGTATACATATATATATACAGCCAGCAGAGAGCGCCCGAGACACATCACACCGTATACATATATATATACAGCCAGCAGAGGGCGCCCGAGACACATCACACCGTATACATATATACAGCCAGCAGAGGGCGCCCGAGGCACATCACACCGTATACATATATATATACAGCCAGCAGAGGGCGCCCGAGACACGTCACACCGTATACATATATACAGCCAGCAGAGGGCGCCCGAGGCACATCACACCGTATACATATATATATACAGCCAGCAGAGGGCGCCCAAGACACATCACACCGTATACATATATATATACAGCCAGCAGAGGGCGCCCGAGACACATCACACCGTATACATATATACAGCCAGCAGAGGGCGCCCGAGACACATCACACCGTATACATATATATATACAGCCAGCAGAGGGCGCCCGAGACACATCACACCGTATACATATATATATACAGCCAGCAGAGGGCGCCCGAGACACGTCACACCGTATACATATATATATACAGCCAGCAGAGAGAGCCCGAGACACATCACACCGTATACATATATATATACAGCCAGCAGAGAGCGCCCGAGACACATCACACCGTATACATATATATATACAGCCAGCAGAGGGCGCCCGAGACACATCACACCGTATACATATATATATACAGCCAGCAGAGGGCGCCCGAGACACGTCACACCGTATACATATATACAGCCAGCAGAGAGCGCCCGAGACACATCACACCGTATACATATATATATACAGCCAGCAGAGGGCGCCCGAGACACTTCACACCGTATACATATATATATACAGCCAGCAGAGAGCGCCCGAGACACGTCACACCGTATACATATATACAGCCAGCAGAGGGCGCCCGAGACACATCACACCGTATACATATATATATACAGCCAGCAGAGAGCGCCCGAGACACGTCACACCGTATACATATATACAGCCAGCAGAGGGCGCCCGAGGCACATCACACCGTATACATATATATATACAGCCAGCAGAGGGCGCCCGAGACACGTCACACCGTATACATATATATATACAGCCAGCAGAGAGCGCCCGAGACACGTCACACCGTATACATATATACAGCCAGCAGAGAGTGCCCGAGACACGTCACACCGTATACATATATACAGCCAGCAGAGGGCGCCCGAGACACGTCACACCGTATACATATATACAGCCAGCAGAGAGCGCCCGAGACACGTCACACCGTATACATATATACAGCCAGCAGAGAGTGCCCGAGACTCGTCACACCGTATACATATATACAGCCAGCAGAGAGCGCCCGAGGCACATCACACCGTATACATATATATATACAGCCAGCAGAGGGCGCCCGAGACACGTCACACCGTATACATATATATATACAGCCAGCAGAGAGAGCCCGAGACACGTCACACCGTATACATATATACAGCCAGCAGAGGGCGCCCGAGACACGTCACACCGTATACATATATACAGCCAGCAGAGAGCGCCCGAGGCACATCACACCGTATACATATATATATACAGCCAGCAGAGGGCGCCCGAGACACGTCACACCGTATACATATATATATACAGCCAGCAGAGAGAGCCCGAGACACGTCACACCGTATACATATATACAGCCAGCAGAGGGCGCCCGAGGCACATCACACCGTATACATATATATATACAGCCAGCAGAGAGAGCCCGAGACACGTCACACCGTATACATATATACAGCCAGCAGAGGGCGCCCGAGACTCGTCACACCGTATACATATATACAGCCAGCAGAGAGCGCCCGAGGCACATCACACCGTATACATATATATATACAGCCAGCAGAGGGCGCCCGAGACACGTCACACCGTATACATATATATATACAGCCAGCAGAGAGAGCCCGAGACACGTCACACCGTATACATATATACAGCCAGCAGAGGGCGCCCGAGGCACATCACACCGTATACATATATATATACAGCCAGCAGAGAGAGCCCGAGACACGTCACACCGTATACATATATACAGCCAGCAGAGGGCGCCCGAGACTCGTCACACTGTATACATATATACAGCTTGCAGAGAGCGCCCGAGACACGTCACACCGTATACATATATACAGCCAGCAGAGAGCGCCCGAGGCACATCACACCGTATACATATATATATACAGCCAGCAGAGGGCGCCCGAGACACGTCACACCGTATACATATATATATACAGCCAGCAGAGAGAGCCCGAGACACGTCACACCGTATACATATATACAGCCAGCAGAGGGCGCCCGAGGCACATCACACCGTATACATATATATATACAGCCAGCAGAGAGAGCCCGAGACACGTCACACCGTATACATATATACAGCCAGCAGAGGGCGCCCGAGACTCGTCACACTGTATACATATATACAGCCAGCAGAGGGCGCCCGAGGCACATCACACCGTATACATATATATATACAGCCAGCAGAGAGAGCCCGAGGCACATCACACCGTATACATATATACAGCCAGCAGAGGGCGCCCGAGACTCGTCACACTGTATACATATATACAGCTTGCAGAGAGCGCCCGAGACACATCACACCGTATATATATATATATACAGCCAGCAGAGGGCGCCCGAGACACGTCACACCGTATATATATATATACAGCCAGCAGAGGGCGCCCGAGGCACATCACACCGTATATATATATATACAGCCAGCAGAGGGCGCCAGAGACACGTCACACCGTATACATATATACAGCCAGCAGAGGGCGCCCGAGACACGTCACACCGTATACATATATACAGCCAGCAGATGGCGCCCGAGACACGTCACACCGTATACATATATACAGCCAGCAGATGGCGCCCGAGACACGTCACACCGTATACATATATACAGCCAGCAGAGAGCGCCCGAGACACCTCACACCGTATACATATATACAGCCAGCAGAGGGCGCCCGAGACTCGTCACACCGTATACATATACATATATACAGCCAGCAGAGGGCGCCCGAGACACGTCACACCGTATACATATATACAGCCAGCAGAGGGCGCCCGAGACTCGTCACACCGTATACATATATACAGCCAGCAGAGGGCGCCTGAGGCACATCACACCGTATACATATATACAGCCAGCAGAGAGCGCCCGAGGCACATCACACCGTATACATATATACAGCCAGCAGAGGGCGCCCGAGACACGTCACACCGTATACATATATACAGCCAGCAGAGGGCGCCCGAGACACGTCACACTGTATACATATATACAGCCAGCAGAGGGCGCCCGAGACTCGTCACACCGTATACATATATACAGCCAGCAGAGGGCGCCCGAGACACGTCACACTGTATACATATATACAGCCAGCAGAGGGCGCCCGAGACACGTCACACCGTATACATATATACAGCCAGCAGAGGGCGCCCGAGACACGTCACACTGTATACATATATACAGCCAGCAGAGGGCGCCCGAGACACGTCACACTGTATACATATATACAGCCAGCAGAGGGCGCCCGAGACACGTCACACCGTATACATATATACAGCCAGCAGAGGGCGCCCGAGACTCGTCACACTGTATACATATATACAGCCAGCAGAGGGCGCCCGAGACACGTCACACTGTATACATATATACAGCCAGCAGAGGGCGCCCGAGACTCGTCACACCGTATACATATATACAGCCAGCAGAGGGCGCCCGAGACACGTCACACTGTATACATATATACAGCCAGCAGAGGGCGCCCGAGACACGTCACACTGTATACATATATACAGCCAGCAGAGGGCGCCCGAGACACGTCACACTGTATACATATATACAGCCAGCAGAGGGCGCCCGAGACACGTCACACTGTATACATATATACAGCCAGCAGAGGGCGCCCGAGACACGTCACACCGTATACATATATACAGCCTGCAGAGGGCGCCCGAGACTCGTCACACTGTATACATATATACAGCCAGCAGAGGGCGCCCGAGACACGTCACACTGTATACATATATACAGCCAGCAGAGGGCGCCCGAGACTCGTCACACCGTATACATATATACAGCCAGCAGAGGGCGCCCGAGGCACATCACACCATATACATATATATATATATATACAGCCAGCAGAGGGCGCCCGAGACTCGTCACACCGTATACATATATACAGCCAGCAGAGGGCGCCCGAGACTCGTCACACCGTATACATATATACAGCCAGCAGAGAGCGCCCGAGACTCGTCACACTGTATACATATATACAGCCAGCAGAGGGCGCCCGAGGCACATCACACCGTATACATATATACAGCCAGCAGAGGGCGTCCGAGACACGTCACACCGTATACATATATATATACAGCCAGCAGAGAGCGCCCGAGACACGTCACACTGTATACATATATACAGCCAGCAGAGGGCGCCCGAGACACGTCACACCGTATACATATATACAGCCAGCAGAGAGAGCCCGAGACACGTCACACCGTATACATATATATATACAGCCAGCAGAGGGCGCCCGAGGCACATCACACCGTATACATATATATATACAGCCAGCAGAGGGCGCCCGAGACACGTCACACCGTATACATATATATATACAGCCAGCAGAGGGCGCCTGAGACACGTCACACCGTATACATATATACAGCCAGCAGAGGGCGCCCGAGACACGTCACACCGTATACATATATACAGCCAGCAGAGGGCGTCCGAGACACGTCACACCATATACATATATATATACAGCCAGCAGAGGGCGCCCGAGACACGTCACACCGTATATATACATATATACAGCCAGCAGAGAGAGCCCGAGACACGTCACACCGTATACATATATACAGCCAGCAGAGGGCGCCCGAGGCACATCACACCGTATACATATATACAGCCAGCAGAGAGCGCCCGAGGCACGTCACACCGTATACATATATATATACAGCCAGCAGAGGGCGCCCGAGACACGTCACACCGTATACATATATACAGCCAGCAGAGGGCGCCCGAGACACGTCACACCGTATACATATATACAGCCAGCAGAGGGCGCCCGAGACACGTCACACCGTATACATATATACACCCAGCAGAGAGCGCCCGAGGCACGTCACACCGTATACATATATATATACAGCCAGCAGAGGGCGCCCGAGACACGTCACACCGTATACATATATACAGCCAGCAGAGGGCACCCGAGACACGTCACACCGTATACATATATACAGCCAGCAGAGAGCGCCCGAGACACGTCACACCGTATACATATATACAGCCAGCAGAGGGCGCCCGAGGCACATCACACCGTATACATATATATATACAGCAAGCAGAGAGAGCCCGAGACACGTCACACCGTATACATATATACAGCCAGCAGAGGGCGCCCGAGGCACATCACACCGTATACATATATATATACAGCCAGCAGAGGGCGCCCGAGGCACATCACACCGTATACATATATACAGCCAGCAGAGGGCGCCCGAGACTCGTCACACTGTATACATATATACAGCCAGCAGAGGGCGCCCGAGACACGTCACACCGTATACATATATACAGCCAGCAGAGGGCGCCCGAGACACATCACACCGTATACATATATATATACAGCCAGCAGAGAGCGCCCGAGACACATCACACCGTATACATATATATATACAGCCAGCAGAGGGCGCCCGAGACACATCACACCGTATACATATATACAGCCAGCAGAGGGCGCCCGAGGCACATCACACCGTATACATATATATATACAGCCAGCAGAGGGCGCCCGAGACACGTCACACCGTATACATATATACAGCCAGCAGAGGGCGCCCGAGGCACATCACACCGTATACATATATATATACAGCAAGCAGAGAGAGCCCGAGACACGTCACACCGTATACATATATATATACAGCCAGCAGAGAGAGCCCGAGACACGTCACACCGTATACATATATATATACAGCCAGCAGAGGGCGCCCGAGACACATCACACCGTATACATATATATATACAGCCAGCAGAGGGCGCCCGAGACACGTCACACCGTATACATATATATATACAGCCAGCAGAGAGAGCCCGAGACACATCACACCGTATACATATATATATACAGCCAGCAGAGAGCGCCCGAGACACATCACACCGTATACATATATACAGCCAGCAGAGGGCGCCCGAGACACGTCACACCGTATACATATATACAGCCAGCAGAGGGCGCCCGAGACACGTCACACCGTATACATATATACAGCCAGCAGAGGGCGCCCGAGACACGTCACACCGTATACATATATACAGCCAGCAGAGGGCGCCCGAGACACATCACACCGTATACATATATATATACAGCCAGCAGAGGGCGCCCGAGACACGTCACACCGTATACATATATACAGCCAGCAGAGGGCGCCCGAGGCACATCACACCGTATACATATATACAGCCAGCAGAGAGCGCCCGAGACACATCACACCGTATACATATATATATACAGCCAGCAGAGGGCGCCTGAGACACGTCACACCGTATACATATATACAGCCAGCAGAGGGCGCCCGAGACACATCACACCGTATACATATATATATACAGCCAGCAGAGGGCGCCCGAGACACATCACACCGTATACATATATATATACAGCCAGCAGAGGGCGCCCGAGACACGTCACACCGTATACATATATATATACAGCCAGTAGAGGGCGCCCGAGACACGTCACACCGTATACATATATATATACAGCCAGCAGAGAGAGCCCGAGGCACATCACACCGTATACATATATACAGCCAGCAGAGGGCGCCCGAGGCACATCACACCGTATACATATATATATATACAGCCAGCAGAGAGAGCCCGAGACACGTCACACTGTATACATATATACAGCCAGCAGAGGGCGCCCGAGACACGTCACACCGTATACATATATACAGCCAGCAGAGGGCGCCCGAGACTCGTCACACCGTATACATATATACAGCCAGCAGAGGGCGTCCGAGGCACATCACACCGTATACATATATACAGCCAGCAGAGGGCGCCCGAGACACGTCACACCGTATACATATATACAGCCAGCAGAGGGCGACCGAGACACATCACACCGTATACATATATACAGCCAGCAGAGGGCGTCCGAGACACGTCACACCGTATACATATATACAGCCAGCAGAGGGCGCCCGAGACACGTCACACCGTATACATATATACAGCCAGCAGAGGGCGCCCGAGACACGTCACACCGTATACATATATACAGCCAGCAGAGGGCGCCCGAGACACGTCACACCGTATACATATATACAGCCAGCAGAGGGCGCCCGAGACACGTCACACCGTATACATATATACAGCCAGCAGAGGGCGCCCGAGACACGTCACACCGTATACATATATACAGCCAGCAGAGGGCGCCCGAGACACGTCACACCGTATACATATATACAGCCAGCAGAGGGCGCCCAAGGCACATCACACCGTATACATATATACAGCCAGCAGAGGGCGCCCGAGACACGTCACACCGTATACATATATACAGCCAGCAGAGGGCGCCCGAGGCACATCACACTGTATACATATATACAGACAGCAGAGAGCGCCCGAGACACGTCACACCGTATATATATATACAGCCAGCAGATGGCGCCCGAGACACGTCACACTGTATACATATATACAGCCAGCAGAGGGCGCCCGAGGCACATCACACTGTATACATATATACAGCCAGCAGAGAGCGCCCGAGACACGTCACACCTTATACATATATACAACCAGCAGAGGGCGCCCGAGACTCGTCACACCGTATACATATATACAGCCAGCAGAGGGCGCCCGAGACTCGTCACACCGTATACATATATACAGCCAGCAGAGGGTGCCCGAGGCACATCACACCGTATACATATATACAGCCAGCAGAGGGCGCCCGAGACACGTCACACCGTATACATATATACAGCCAGCAGAGGGCGCCCGAGACACGTCACACTGTATACATATATATATACAGCCAGCAGAGGGCGCCCGAGGCACGTCACACCGTATACATATATACAGCCAGCAGAGGGCGCCCGAGACACGTCACACCGTATACATATATACAGCCAGCAGAGGGCGCCCGAGGCACGTCACACCGTATACATATATACAGCCAGCAGAGGGCGCCCGAGACTCGTCACACCGTATACATATATACAGCCAGCAGAGGGCGCCCGAGGCACATCACACCGTATACATATATATATATACAGCCAGCAGAGGGCGCCCGAGACTCATCACACTGTATACATATATACAGCCAGCAGAGGGCGCCCGAGACACGTCACACCGTATACATATATACAGCCAGCAGAGGGCGCCCGAGACTCGTCACACTGTATACATATATATATACAGCCAGCAGAGGGCGCCCGAGGCACATCACACCGTATACATATATACAGCCAGCAGAGGGTGCCCGAGACTCGTCACACTGTATACATATATACAGCCAGCAGAGGGCGCCCGAGACTCGTCACACCGTATACATATATACAGCCAGCAGAGGGCGCCCGAGACACGTCACACCGTATACATTTATACAGCCAGCAGAGGGCGCCCGAGACACGTCACACCGTATACATATATACAGCCAGCAGAGGGCGCCCGAGGCACATCACACCGTATACATATATACAGCCAGCAGAGGGCGCCCGAGACACGTCACACCGTATACATATATACAGCCAGCAGAGGGCGCCCGAGACACGTCACACCGTATACATATATACAGCCAGCAGAGGGCGTCCGAGACACGTCACACTGTATACATATATACAGCCAGCAGAGGGCGCCCGAGACACGTCACACCATATACATATATACAGCCAGCAGAGGGCGCCCGAGACACGTCACACCGTATACATATATACAGCCAGCAGAGGGCGCCCGAGGCACATCACACCGTATACATATATATATACAGCCAGCAGAGGGCGCCCGAGACACGTCACACTGTATACATATATACAGCCAGCAGAGGGCGCCCGAGGCACATCACACCGTATACATATATACAGCCAGCAGAGGGCGCCCGAGACACGTCACACCGTATACATATATACAGCCAGCAGAGGGCGCCCGAGACACGTCACACCGTATACATATATACAGCCAGCAGAGGGGGCCCGAGACTCGTCACACCGTATACATATATACAGCCAGCAGAGGGCGCCCGAGGCACATCACACCGTATACATATATACAGCCAGCAGAGGGCGCCCGAGACACGTCACACCGTATACATATATACAGCCAGCAGAGGGGGCCCGAGACTCGTCACACCGTATACATATATACAGCCAGCAGAGGGCGCCCGAGGCACATCACACCGTATACATATATACAGCCAGCAGAGGGCGCCCGAGACACGTCACACCGTATACATATATACAGCCAGCAGAGGGGGCCCGAGACTCGTCACACCGTATACATATATACAGCCAGCAGAGGGCGCCCGAGACTCGTCACACCGTATACATAAATACAGCCAGCAGAGGGCACCCGAGACACGTCACACCGTATACATATATACAGCCAGCAGAGGGCGTCCGAGACACGTCACACCGTATACATATATACAGTCAGCAGAGGGCGCCCGAGACACGTCACACCGTATACATATATACAGCCAGCAGAGGGCGCCCGAGACACATCACACTGTATACATATATATATACAGCCAGCAGAGGGCGCCCGAGACACATCACACCGTATACATATATGCAGCCAGCAGAGGGCGCCCGAGGCACATCACACCGTATACATATATACAGTCAGCAGAGGGCGCCCGAGACACGTCACACCGTATACATATATACAGCCAGCAGAGGGCGTCCGAGACACGTCACACCGTATACATATATACAGCCAGCAGAGGGCGCCCGAGACACGTCACACCGTATACATATATACAGCCAGCAGAGGGCGCTCGAGACACGTCACACCGTATACATATATGCAGCCAGCAGAGGGCGCCCGAGACACGTCACACTGTATACATATATACAGCCAGCAGATGGCGCCCGAGGCACATCACACCGTATACATATATACAGCCAGCAGATGGCGCCCGAGACACGTCACACCGTATACATATATACAGCCAGCAGAGGGCGCCCGAGGCACATCACACCGTATACATATATACAGCCAGCAGATGGCGCCCGAGACACGTCACACCGTATACATATATACAGCCAGTAGAGGGCGCCCGAGGCACATCACACCGTATACATATATACAGCCAGCAGAGGGCGCCCGAGACACGTCACACCGTATACATTTATACAGCCAGCAGAGGGCGCCCGAGACACGTCACACCGTATACATATATACAGCCAGCAGAGGGCTCCCGAGGCACATCACACCGTATACATATATACAGCCAGCAGAGGGCGCCCGAGACACGTCACACCGTATACATATATACAGCCAGCAGAGGGCGCCCGAGACACGTCACACCGTATACATATATACAGCCAGCAGAGGGCGCCCGAGACACGTCACACCGTATACATATATACAGCCAGCAGAGGGCGCCCGAGACACGTCACACTGTATACATATATACAGCCAGCAGAGGGCGCCCGAGACACGTCACACCGTATACATATATACAGCCAGCAGAGGGCGCCCGAGACACGTCACACCGTATACATATATACAGCCAGCAGAGGGCGCCCGAGGCACATCACACCGTATACATATATATATATACAGCCAGCAGAGGGCGCCCGAGACACGTCACACCGTATACATATATACAGCCAGCAGAGGGCGCCCGAGACTCGTCACACCGTATACATATATACAGCCAGCAGAGGGCGCCCGAGACTCGTCACACCGTATACATAAATACAGCCAGCAGAGAGAGCCCGAGACACGTCACACCGTATACATATATACAGCCAGCAGAGGGCGTCCGAGACACGTCACACCGTATACATATATATATATACAGCCAGCAGAGGGCGTCCGAGGCACATCACACCGTATACATATATATATATACAGCCAGCAGAGGGCGTCCGAGACACGTCACACCGTATACATATATACAGCCAGCAGAGAGAGCCCGAGACACGTCACACCGTATACATATATACAGCCAGCAGAGGGCGTCCGAGACACGTCACACCGTATACATATATACAGTCAGCAGAGGGCGCCCGAGACACGTCACACCGTATACATATATACAGCCAGCAGAGGGCGCCCGAGGCACATCACACTGTATACATATATATATACAGCCAGCAGAGGGCGCCCGAGACACATCACACCGTATACATATATACAGCCAGCAGAGGGCGCCCGAGGCACATCACACCGTATACATATATGCAGCCAGCAGAGGGCGTCCGAGACACGTCACACCGTATACATATATACAGTCAGCAGAGGGCGCCCGAGACACGTCACACCGTATACATATATACAGCCAGCAGAGGGCGTCCGAGACACGTCACACCGTATACATATATACAGCCAGCAGAGGGCGCCCGAGACACGTCACACCGTATACATATATACAGCCAGCAGAGGGCGCTCGAGACACGTCACACCGTATACATATATGCAGCCAGCAGAGGGCGCCCGAGACACGTCACACTGTATACATATATACAGCCAGCAGATGGCGCCCGAGGCACATCACACCGTGTACATATATATACACAGCCAGCAGAGGGCGCCCGAGACACATCACACCGTATACATATATACAGCCAGCAGAGGGCGCCCGAGGCACATCACACCGTATACATATATACAGCCAGCAGAGGGCGTCCGAGACACGTCACACCGTATACATATATACAGCCAGCAGAGGGCGCCCGAGACACGTCACACCGTATACATATATACAGCCAGCAGAGGGCGCCCGAGGCACATCACACCGTATACATATATACAGCCAGCAGAGGGCGCCCGAGACACATCACACCGTATACATATATACAGCCAGCAGAGGGCGCCTGAGACACGTCACACCGTATACATATATACATCCAGCAGAGGGCGTCCGAGACACGTCACACCGTATACATATATATATACAGCCAGCAGAGGGCGCCCGAGGCACATCACACCGTATACATATATATATATATATACAGCCAACAGAGGGCGCCCGAGACACGTCACACCGTATACATATATACAGCCAGCAGAGGGCGCCCGAGACACATCACACCGTATACATATATACAGCCAGCAGAGGGAGCTCGAGACACGTCACACCGTATACATATATACAGCCAGCAGAGGGCGCCCGAGGCACATCACACCGTATACATATATACAGCCAGCAGAGGGCGCCCGAGACACGTCACACCGTATACATATATACAGCCAGCAGAGGGCGCCCGAGGCACATCACACCGTATACATATATACAGCCAGCAGAGGGCGCCCGAGACACGTCACACCGTATACATATATACAGCCAGCAGAGAGCGCCCGAGACACGTCACACCGTATACATATATACAGCCAGCAGAGGGCGCCCGAGACACGTCACACCGTATACATATATACAGCCAGCAGAGGGAGCCCGAGACACGTCACACCGTATACATATATACAGCCAGCAGAGGGCGCCCGAGACACGTCACACCGTATACATATATACAGCCAGCAGAGGGCGCTCGAGACACGTCACACCGTATACATATATACAGCCAGCAGAGGGCGCTCGAGACACGTCACACCGTATACATATATACAGTCAGCAGAGGGCGCCCGAGACACGTCACACCGTATACATATATACAGCCAGCAGATGGCGCCCGAGGCACATCACACCGTATACATATATACAGCCAGCAGAGGGCGCCCGAGACACGTCACACCGTATACATATATACAGCCAGCAGAGGGCGCCCGAGGCACATCACACCGTATACATATATACAGCCAGCAGAGGGCGCCCGAGACACGTCACACCGTATACATATATACAGCCAGCAGAGAGCGCCCGAGACACGTCACACCGTATACATATATACAGCCAGCAGAGGGCGCCCGAGACACGTCACACCGTATACATATATACAGCCAGCAGAGGGAGCCCGAGACACGTCACACCGTATACATATATACAGCCAGCAGAGGGCGCCCGAGACACGTCACACCGTATACATATATACAGCCAGCAGAGGGCGCTCGAGACACGTCACACCGTATACATATATACAGCCAGCAGAGGGCGCTCGAGACACGTCACACCGTATACATATATACAGCCAGCAGAGGGCGCTCGAGACACGTCACACCGTATACATATATACAGCCAGCAGATGGCGCCCGAGGCACATCACACCGTATACATATATATATACAGCCAGCAGAGGGCGCCCGAGGCACATCACACCGTATACATATATACAGCCAGCAGAGGGCGCCCGAGACACGTCACACCGTATACATATATACGGCCAGCAGAGGGCGTCCGAGACACGTCACACCGTATACATATATATATACAGCCAGCAGAGGGCGCCCGAGGCACATCACACCGTATACATATATATATACAGCCAGCAGAGGGCGCCCGAGACACGTCACACCGTATACATATATACAGCCAGCAGAGGGCGCCCGAGACACGTCACACCGTATACATATATACGGCCAGCAGAGGGCGTCCGAGACACGTCACACCGTATACATATATACAGCCAGCAGAGGGCGCCCGAGACACGTCACACCGTATACATATATATATATATATATATATACAGCCAGCAGAGGGCGCCCCAGACACGTCACACCATATACATATATATATATATACAGCCAGCAGAGGGCGTCCGAGACTCGTCACACCGTATACATATATACAGTCAGCAGAGGGCGCCTGAGGCACCTCACACTGTATACATATATATACAGCCAGCAGAGGGCGTCCGAGACTCGTCACACCGTATACATATATATACAGCCAGCAGAGGGCGCCCAAGACACGTCACACCGTATACATATATACAGCCAGCAGAGGGCGCCCGAGGCACGTCACACCGTATACATATATACAGCCAGCAGAGAGCGCCCGAGACTCGTCACACCGTATACATATATACAGCCAGCAGAGGGCGCCCGAGACACGTCACACCGTATACATATATACAGCCAGCAGAGGGCGCCCGAGGCACATCACACCGTATACATATATACAGCCAGCAGAGGGCGCCTGAGGCACGTCACACCGTATACATATATACAGCCAGCAGAGGGCGCCCGAGACACGTCACACCGTATATATATATATACAGCCAGCAGAGGGCGCCCGAGGCACATCACACCGTATACATATATACAGCCAGCAGAGGGCGTCCGAGACACGTCACACCGTATACATATATACAGCCAGCAGAGTGCGCCCGAGACTCGTCACACCGTATACATATATACAGCCAGCAGAGGGCGCCCGAGGCACATCACACCGTATACATATATACAGCCAGCAGAGGGCGCCTGAGGCACATCACACCGTATACATATATATATATACAGCCAGCAGAGGGTGCCCGAGACACGTCACACCGTATACATATATACGGCCAGCAGAGGGCGCCAGAGAACAGCACATATATATATATACAGCCAGCAGAGGGCGCCCGAGACACGTCACACCGTATACATATATACAGCCAGCAGAGGGCGCCCGAGACTCGTCACACTGTATACATATATACAGCCAGCAGAGGGCGCCCGAGACACATCACACCGTATACATATATATATATACAGCCAGCAGAGGGTGCCCGAGACACGTCACACCGTATACATATATACAGCCAGCAGAGGGCGCCCGAGACACATCACACCGTATACATATATATATATACAGCCAGCATAGGGCGCCCGAGACACGTCACACTGTATACATATATATATACAGCCAGCAGAGGGCGCCCGAGGCACATCACACCATATACATATATATATATACAGCCAGCAGAGGGCGCCCGAGACACGTCACACCGTATACATATATACAGCCAGCAGAGGGCGTCCGAGACACGTCACACCTTATACATATATACAGCCAGCAGAGGGCGCCCGAGACACGTCACACCGTATACATATATACAGCCAGCAGAGGGCGCTCGAGACACGTCACACCGTATACATATATACAGCCAGCAGAGGGCGCCCGAGGCACATCACACCGTATATATATATATATACAGCCAGCAGAGGTCGCCCGAGACACGTCACACCGTATACATATATATATACAGCCAGCAGAGGGCGCCCGAGACACGTCACACCGTATACATATATACGGCCAGCAGAGGGCGCCCGAGACACGTCACACCGTATACATATATACAGCCAGCAGAGGGCGCTCGAGACACGTCACACCGTATACATATATACAGCCAGCAGAGGGCGCCCGAGACACGTCACACCGTATACATATATACAGCCAGCAGAGGGCGCCCGAGGCACGTCACACCGTATACATATATACAGCCAGCAGAGGGCGCCCGAGGCACATCACACCGTATACATATATATATACAGCCAGCAGAGGAAGCCCGAGACACGTCACACCGTATACATATATACAGCCAGCAGAGGGCGCCCGAGACACGTCACACCGTATACATATATACAGCCAGCAGAGGGCGTCCGAGACACGTCACACCGTATACATATATACAGCCAGCAGAGGGCGCCCGAGGCACATTACACCGTATACATACAGTGGGGCAAAAAAGTATTTAGTCAGTCAGCAATAGTGCAAGTTCCACCACTTAAAAAGATGAGAGGCGTCTGTAATTTACATCATAGGTAGACCTCAATTATGGGAGACAAACTGAGAAAAAAAAATCCAGAAAATCACATTGTCTGTTTTTTTTTTTCATTTTATTTGCATATTATGGTGGAAAATAAGTATTTGGTCAGAAACAAAATTTCATCTCAATACTTTGTTATATGTCCTTTGTTGGCAATGACAGAGGTCAAACGTTTTCTGTAAGTCTTCACAAGGTTGCCACACACTGTTGTTGGTATGTTGGCCCATTCCTCCATGCAGATCTCCTCTAGAGCAGTGATGTTTTTGGCTTTTCGCTTGGCAACACGGACTTTCAACTCCCTCCAAAGGTTTTCTATAGGGTTGAGATCTGGAGACTGGCTAGGCCACTCCAGGACCTTGAAATGCTTCTTACGAAGCCACTCCTTCGTTGCCCTGGTGGTGTGCTTTGGATCATTGTCATGTTGAAAGACCCAGCCACGTTTCATCTTCAATGCCCTTGCTGATGGAAGGAGGTTTGCACTCAAAATCTCACGATACATGGCCCCATTCATTCTTTCATGTACCCGGATCAGTTGTCCTGGCCCCTTTGCAGAGAAACAGCCCCAAAGCATGATGTTTCCACCACCATGCTTTACAGTAGGTATGGTGTTTGATGGATGCAACTCAGTATTCTTTTTCCTCCAAACACGACAAGTTGTGTTTCTACCAAACAGTTCCAGTTTGGTTTCATCAGACCATAGGACATTCTCCCAAAACTCCTCTGGATCATCCAAATGCTCTCTAGCAAACTTCAGACGGGCCCGGACATGTACAGGCTTAAGCAGTGGGACACGTCTGGCACTGCAGGATCTGAGTCCATGGTGGCGTAGTGTGTTACTTATGGTAGGCCTTGTTACATTGGTCCCAGCTCTCTGCAGTTCATTCACTAGGTCCCCCCGCATGGTTCTGGGATTTTTGCTCACCGTTCTTGTGATCATTCTGACCCCACGGGGTGGGATTTTGCGTGGAGCACCAGATCGAGGGAGATTATCAGTGGTCTTGTATGTCTTCCATTTTCTAATTATTGCTCCCACAGTTGATTTCTTCACTCCAAGCTGGTTGGCTATTGCAGATTCAGTCTTCCCAGCCTGGTGCAGGGCTACAATTTTGTTTCTGGTGTCCTTTGACAGCTCTTTGGTCTTCACCATAGTGGAGTTTGGAGTCAGACTGTTTGAGGGTGTGCACAGGTGTCTTTTTATACTGATAACAAGTTTAAACAGGTGCCATTACTACAGGTAATGAGTGGAGGAAAGAGGAGACTCTTAAAGAAGAAGTTACAGGTCTGTGAGAGCCAGAAATCTTGATTGCTTGTTTCTGACCAAATACTTATTTTCCACCATAATATGCAAATAAAATGAAAAAAAAACAGACAATGTGATTTTCTGGATTTTTTTTTCTCAGTTTGTCTCCCATAGTTGAGGTCTACCTATGATGTAAATTACAGACGCCTCTCATCTTTTTAAGTGGTGGAACTTGCACTATTGCTGACTGACTAAATACTTTTTTCCCCACTGTATATATTGAGGTGATTTTTCAGTGGCCATGAGCTAAGTTCTTACATATTTGTTAATTTGCTGATTTTTTTTTTTATGTTTTTTTTGGGACAGTGCAATTTTGAGCCTGATCGATCAATGGCTCATTGTTTTGGGCATGATGCAATATGAAAAATGTGTTGTTGGGGATTAGAGGTAATAGCAGCGCTCTGTGATGTGAGAAATGTACATTAATGCTGCTTAAGAACATTTAAATGATTGTGTATCTGTTCTGATTGATATCTTACCCCCTTTACTTGCAACTGCCTTTGCTAATGCACTATTATCCCGTACACTGTATACATCGGTTTGCAGATACATTTTTTTTTTTTTCTTTTTTTATTATTATTATTAAAACATTTTTTGTCTTTGGGGGGGATTTTTTCAGGGGTAATTCTAAGTTATTACCCCTGTCTCCCTTGGCCATATGTTCTGACACCCTCTTTCCTCTTTCTGGGTGAGAAGTATAGGGGTCAGTAAGGGTCAGCCCACGTGGAGCGGGGGCACCAGAGTAACGTAGGGTGTAAAAGCTCCGCTGTCAGGCAGGGAGACACCTAAATAGGGTTATTTAGACCCCTTTTCCTCCCAAAGCAAATGTTTACAAATCTGCCAAAAATTAGAGTTTTTTCCAGTTACTAGTCCTTACATTTTTGTCTTGGTGGTTTGTGGCATGGGGTTATTATCTATTATATTTTTGTCCCCGGCCATCTGTTGTACTCCAAGCTGATGTTGTTTAGATAGGAGTCAACAGTGTGATTAGGGAGAGCCGCCGAGGAGCGGGGGCGCCATTTGCGTATCAAGAGGGTGCCAACCTCCGCTGTCAGGTAGGAGAGAGATATAGGGCCCTACAGGGACAAATAGGTTTGTGACCCTCTACCTGACATTGGAACGACTCTCTAGTGTTTGTGGCTGGATTTTGAAAATCAGCAATAAGCCTATTTTTGTTTGCCTGTTTTTTGAAGTTTTGAAAACTTTTTAATGATTGGTTAATAAAGTATCTTTTAAGGATTGATTTTTTTGTATATGAGCCGTTGAATAATTAATCCAGAATTATATTTATTAAGAATTTTTGACTCATTCATAACACAATCACCAGCCATACCGCAGATTCTAGAGTACTCAAAAGCAGGAAAAAAAAATTGTAAAAAAAAAAGTCAGAATTTTTTATTTTATATGTATTTTTTCCTCTTTTTCTCTGGGGCTGTAGGAGGATTTTTTCCTTAATGGAGATTAAGCAATTGTCTGATCGCGTGGAGCAGCTCGATGCTGAAGTGCGGGGAATTTCCGCCTATCTCGCTCAATCACATGCTGTTTAACCAAAAATCCCTACTCCTGATGTGTTTTCTGGGGATCGGTCTAAATTTTTGAATTTTAAGAATAATTGTAAATTATTCCTTGCCTTGAAGCCTAACTCATCGGGGAGCTCTGCGCAGGAGGTTAAAATTGTCATCTCCTTGCTGCGTGGCGATCCCCAGGATTGGGCGTTTTCTTTGACACCTGAAGATCCTGTTTTGACTATTGTGGATGCATTTTTTCAAGCCTTGGGGTTGTTGTATGATGAACCTAATGCTATTGATCAAGCAGAGAGAGCCCTATTGGCATTGAACGAGGGTCAGGATTCTGCAGAGCTATACTGTCAAAAATTCCGAAAGTGGACGGTCCTTACTACATGGAATGATGGTGCCTTGGCAGCTCTCTTTCGCAAGGGTTTATCAGAAACCGTAAAGGATATTATGGTGGGATTTCCTGTTTCCTCTGGTCTTGACGATTCTATGGGCCCCATCACACATAGTGATCTCGCTAGTGAGATTGCTGCTGAGTCACAAGTTTTGTGACACAACAGCGATCTCACCAGCGAGATCGCTGTGTGTGACAGCAATCAGCGAGCGGCCCCCCTGCCGGTATCTCTGATTGCTGCAAGAAACCTCTGGACATTTTTTTCATTGCTGATCTCCCGCTGGCCAGCACGCATCGCTGCGTGTGACAGGCGGGAGACCAGCGATCAGCTGGTAACTAACATACACATTGGGTATCCAAGGGACGCACGTCCCTTGGATACCCGATGTGTACGTTAGTTACCAGCGAGTTACAGGTGCTGCCGCCTCACGCTGGGGACCAGGAGCCCGCGGAGTGTGTACCTTTATTGCCGCCGCTGCACGCTGAGGACCAGGAGGCAGCAGGACACCGCCAGGAGAGGCCGGGGATGCAGGCGCGCCCTCTGCTGGTGGAGGACTGGAACAGCAGGCACACTTGTCCGCTGCTCCCGGGCTCGCTCCTCACCTCGGCGTCGGCGTGCTGATCGCTGGTGAAGCTGTCTGTGTGACAGCTCACCAGCGATCACATAGCGACTTACTAGCAATCCTGACACGTTGATATCGTTGTCGGGATCGCTGGTAAGTCGCTATGTGTGACTCCAGCTTTAGTCATTAGCCATTCAAGTTGATCGGCGTTTACGTGAACGTAAAACTACACGAGAGGTGTTGCCACCTTTTCAACAAATGTCTGAACCTATACAATGTGATAGAGTTTTGTCCAGGGTGCAACGTCAGGAGTTCAGAAGGCGTAATAAGCTGTGTTTTCTCTGTGGTGACGCATCTCATATTATTTCTGTCTGCCTTAAACGAGAGAAACGTTTTGCACACACATTTGCTGTGGACAGTGTACAACCTAAGTTTCTTTTGGCTATTACTCAGATCTGCTCCTTATCCACATTTTCCACCAAGGCTTTTGTGGATTCAGGAGCGGCTTTGAATCTGATGGATTTGGATTTTGCTAAACGTTGTGGTTTTCCTATGACACCTCTGCGGACGCCTATTCCTTTGAGGGGGATTGATGCTACTCCTTTGTCGGAGAATAAACCTCAGTTTTGGACCCAGGTGGTAATGCGGGTCGCCCCAGACCACCAAGAAAATTGTAGATTTTTGGTACTGCATAATTTGCATGATACTATTGTTCTGGGTTTCCCTGGTTGCAAACTCATAATCCAGTTTTGGATTGGAAATCTGTGTCTGTGGTGAGTTGGGGTTGTCGGTGTGCCCTTAGTGATGCTCCTGTTTTCTCCACCTCTCCCCAGTCTCATGATGTTCCTGACTATTTGGCTAATTTTTATGATGTATTTAGTGAGAATGAGTCTGCGTCCCTGCCTCCTCATAGGAGTTATGACTGTGCAATTGAGCTGAACCCGGGGTGTAAATTCCCCAAGGGTCGGCTTTTCAACTTATCTGTACCTGAACACGAGGCTATGTGATCTTATATTAAGGAGTCGTTGGAAAAGGGTCATATTAGACCATCCTCGTCACCCTTAGGTGCTGGGATTTTTTTTGTGGCTAAGAAAGAGGGTTCATTAAGGCCTTGTATTGACTATCGTTCCCTTAACAAAATTACGGTTAAATATCAGTATCCGTTACCCCTGATTTCTGATCTATTCTCCAGAGTTAAAGGTGCCTGCTGGTTTACCTAGCTTGACCTCAGGGGGGCGTATAATCTTATTCGCATCAAGCATGGAGATGAATGGAAGACGGCGTTTAATACTCTGGAGGGACATTTTGAGTACCTGGTGATGCCTTTTGGGCTCATTATGCCCCTTCTGTCTTCCAAACCTTCATGAATGATATTTTCCATGACTTTGTGGATAAGTTTTTGATCATCTATTTGGATGATATTCTGATCTTTTCCAGTGATTGGGATTCTCATGTGGAACATGTTCGGACTGTGTTCCGGACTTTGAGGGAGAATTCCCTGTTTGTTAAGGGATCGAAATGCCTTTTTGGTGTACAGAGGATTTCATTTTTGGGATTTATTTTGTCTCCGTCAACTATTGAAATGGACCCGGCCAAGGTACAGGCCATTTATGATTGGGTTCAGCCTACTTCTTTAAAGGTTCTCCAGAAGTTTTTGGGGTTTGCTAATTTTTATCGTAAATTTATAGCTAATTTTTCTGGTATTGCCAAACCACTGACTGATCTGAGCAAGAAGGGCGCTGATTTGCTGAATTGGTCTCCAGAGGCTGCTTTGGCATTTCAGGAGCTGAAGCGGAGGTTCACTTCTGCTCCGGTTTTACGGCAACCTGATGTCTCACTTCCATTTCAGGTAGAGGTAGACGCTTCAGAGATTGGTGCAGGAGCTGTTTTGTCCCAAAAAGATCCGGTGACTTCTAAAATGAATCCCTGTGCCTTCTTTTCCTGAAAGTTCTCCCCATCTGAACGCAACTATGATGTGGGGAATCGGGAATTGTTGGCCATGAAGTGGGCATTCGAGGAGTGGAGACATTGGTTGGAGGGAGCTAGACATCAAGTTGTGGTCCTCACTGACCACAAGAATTTGATTTACCTGGAGTCGGCCAAACGCTTGAATCCTAGACAGGCTAGGTGGGCCTTGTTTTTCGCGCGTTTTGATTTTGTGATCTCCTTTCTTCCGGGCACTAAGAATGTTAAGGCAGACGCCCTTTCTAGGAGTTTCTTTGCTGATTCTCCTATTGTGACCAAACCTACTACCATCCTAGGTGAGGGGGTAGTTCTTTCTGCCATCTCGCCCGATTTGAGACATGCCCTGGAAGAATTTCAGGAGGACAAACGTGAGTGTTGTCCTATGGGAAAATTGTATGTTCCTGACCAGTGGAGGAAGAGAGTGATGTCTGAAGTTCATTGCTCCTCGTTGGCTGGTCATCCAGGTATTTTTGGTACCAGAGATTTGGTGAGTCGGTCTTTTTGGTGGCCCACCATATCTCGTGATGTCAGGAATTTTGTGCAAATGAGGATGAATTTTGTGCAGTCTTGTGGGACTTGTTCCGGGTCTAAACCCTGTTCTCTTTCTAGTGGGTTGTTGATGCCCTTGCCGGTGCCCAAGAGGCCACGGACCCATACCCATAATGGATTTTATTTCTGATCTTCCTGTCTCTCAGAGAATGACTGTTATCTGGGTGATTTGTGATAGATTTTCTAAGATGGTCCATCTTGTACCACTCCCAAAGCTGCCATCTTCCTCAGAGTTGGTGCCCTTGTTTTTACAACAGGTGGTTCGGTTGCATGGGATTCCTGAGAACATTGTGTCAAACAGAGGAGTTCAGTTTCTCTCCAGATTTTGGAAAGCCTTTTGTTCCAAGCTGGGAATTCAGTTATCCTTCTCCTCTGCGTTTCACCCACAGACCAATGGGCAGACTGAGAGAACAAACCAGACTTTGGAGTCCTATTTGAGATGTTTTATATCTGCTGATCAGGATGATTGGGTTTCATTTTTGCCCTTGGCCGAATTCGCTTTAAATAATAGAGCTAGTTCTGCCACATTGATGTCTCCCTTTTTCTGTAACTTTGGGTTTCATCCTCGATTTTCATAAGGGCAAGTGGAATCTTCAGCCTGCCCAGGTGTTGACACTGTGGTAGAGATAATGCAGCAGATTTGGGACCAAGTGGTGGATAAGTTGTCCCTCTCTCAAGAAAAGGCCCAGCGGTTTTCCAACCGGCATAGGATCATTGGTCCCCGGTTTAAAGTGGGTGATATGGTTTGGTTGTCGTCAAAAAATATCTCTATGAAGGCTGCATCTCCAAAGTTCAAGCCAAGATTTATTGGGCCTTATAGGATTTTGGAGATTCTTAACCCGGTTTCTCTTCGATTGGCTCTTCCAGTTATGTTTACGTTTAAGATCCATAACGTGCTTCATAAGTCTCTGTTGAAGAGGTTTGTTGAGCCAGTGGTTCCTATGGCGGCACCTCCTGACCTTGTGTTGGTTGAAGGTAATGTGGAATATGAGGTAGAGAAAATACTGGATTCTCGTCTGGCTAGACGGAGACTCCAATATTTGGTCAAGTGGAAGGGTTATGGCCAGGAGGACAATTCTTGGGTCTCTGCCTGTGACATTCATGCCGATAGATTGGTTCGTGCTTTTCACCGGGCCCATCCTGATCAGCCTGGTGGCGTGGATGAGGGTTCGGTGACCCCTCCAAAAGGGGGGTACTGTTGTGAACTCATTTTCTGGTTTACCTCTAGCTTCTGGTGAGGGTGGTGGAGCTGGCTGTGTTGACAGAGGAGTCGTGAGTTCTCCATCTGGGCTCCCTCTGGTGGTGACAGCAGGTAATGAAGCTGATCTACATGGCAGAGACCTGCCACCTGAGGAGGAGGACTGTGATTGGACATCAGGAGTCTCTGACTGGATTTAAGACAGCCAACTCCCTAATTTTGTGCTGGTGATTTTTTCCTGCCCTGAGGTTCTGGTTTCCAGTTCTGTTCCTGCCTTCTCAAGCTAAGTGTGCTCTGCTATTTTTTCACATGAGATTTGGTCTGGTTTACTCAGTTTTTGTGGTCAGCCAGCCCCTGCTGGGGCTGTGCTGAATTTCCATTCTTATGTCTCAGTTTAGGCCAGTTTGCTTTTTGTCCATGATCAGATTGGTCTCTTTTTGCTCTGTCTTCAGAATATACCAGAGTGCTAATATAGGGAATTAAAGTCTAGCGACTTCAGGGTTTTTGTTATCAGAAAGTGTTGGACATTTTTTGGCAGGGTTTTGTGCGTGACTGTAGACAGCATCTTTCCTTTCCTGTCCTTTCTAGTTAGTGTGGGTCCCATCGTTTGCTTAGCCTATCTTTCTATCTGTGTTTGTGTTTTCATCTTGTCTCACTGACAATACATGTTTTGGGGCTGTCTATTGCTTTGGGGTCTGCTCTGGGGCAGTTTAGATTTCCCCTTTTCTTGCTTTAGGCTTATTTAGTTCTCCGGCTGTGACGAGGCGTCTAGGATCATCTTAGGTACGCCCCACGGCTACTGCTAGTTGTGTGGATAGGATCAGGGGTCTGCAGTCAGCTTAGTTACCAACCTCTCTGGTTTTCTGGGGCTTAGCTTGTTTTTGTTTTTTCCTCCTCAGTGACTCGTTCATAACAGGAGCTGATCTGATTGACAGAGGCTTGCCACTTGACAATGATGATGACGATTGGAGATCTGGGGTTTCAGGTTGGGATTTAAGACAGCCGACTCCCTCTATCCCTGCTGGTGATTTGCTTCCTGTTCCTCCTGAGGTCTGATATCTGGCTGTGTCTAGGGCATCATAGGTACGCTCCACGGCTACTGCTAGTTGTGTGGATAAGATCAGGGGTCTGCAATCCACTTAGGTACCAACCTCTCTGGTTTTCTGTGGCTTAGCCTGGACCTGCTCTCCTCCTCGGTTTACCCATTCATAACAATCCTCCCTTTTCAGACTGCGCCAGGGTAATCTCACTGTTGGCCAGTATGCTGTCTGTTTTCATACCCGATCATCTGAGCTCACTTGGAATAATGAGGCACTGGTAGCTGTCTTCTGGGAGGGCCTGTCTGGGAGAATTAAGTATTAACTGGCTGGACAAGATGTTCCCGCCTCTTTAGATGACCCAGTGTCCCTGGCTACCCTAATCGACCTCAGGTTTTAGTGCTCCAGGATGGCTATCTAAGAGAAAAAACCTGTGCGCTTGCCTCCTACCTTCCAGAGGCCGATCAAGTGGCAGACTTCAGCTTTGACACCCCCTCCTGAATCTATGCAAGTCGTCTGTGTGAAGCTAGCCAAGCATCATCAGGATATCTGTTGTTCCGAAGGGAGGTGCTTCAATTATGGTAGTACAAAACATTTGATTCGCTCCTGTCCTGAAAAACTGAGACACTTCAGAACCTACGGTAATTAGGAGAGGCTACCCTGGGTGAGAGCTAGTCCTCTCCCCCACTGACTCTGTCGGTGTCCATTTCCTCTGCTAACACTCATTTAATTGAATCAGCATATCTGGACTCTGGTTCCAACAAAAAATTCTGACAACCGGCCGTGGTGGACCGATATCAGATTTCCACTCCTTTGGCATTTATTAAAGTTTAACACTTTACTATAAAAACGAGCAATTACAAAAAAAGTGTAAATAATAGACAAAATAAGGCAAAACATGGAAATGCAACAGTATAATATAAAAAGGAGAAGTAACCAAAAAAATACCTAAAGATTTCAATCCATAGCTGTCCTGTTATCCTAAGGGTAGAAGAACAATTTAACGCACTTAGACCTTGGTGACCCCCTCATGTGACCACTCTCACACCAGCATGACACCACATCTTGCTCATACTCAGACCTGGCTGACCCTCACTATGTGACCACAATCATGCCTGACTGACCCTCACCTTGTGATCACACTTGGACCTGGCTAATACCCATTATATGGTCACCATCAGACCTGGCTGACCCCACCACATGACCACAATCATGCCTGACTGACCCTCACCATGTGACCACACTTGGACCTGGCTAATACCCATTATATGGTCACCCTCAGACCTGGCAATGTTCACCCTATATGATCATAGAAATAGAAAAAGAGGATTTGTATCCTGTCACCGACAAGTGTGTTCTGTTCCACCAGTAGTGCAGAGATGTGAAGCTTGGGTTGTCTGTCAAGCAGAAAATGAATCAGAGGAAAACAGGAAAACATCCAGCAACGGTTCAGGAGAAAACATGTTTTAAAAACAACTGTTTATTAGGAAATGTAAAAAAAAAATCATTACCTTAATAAAGGTGCTCAATTCACCTGGGTGTGCTTGCACTGATGCTTTTCGAAACGTAAGTTCTTATTCATAGTATAGCACAATAATAGTGTGGGGAAGGTGACTTGATGGACAGACGTGACTGGTAGTAGGAGGGGACGGTTTGTGCACTAGAGACGGAGATTGACAGGTTAGAAGGGTGACAGCTAGGAAAGGGAGATAGGAGAGTGCAGTACCAAGAAATGACCACAAGATGGCATGACTCAACAACAGCTTATGGCTCAAGAAACACACAGTCATGGGGTGTGGGGAGATAGGAACCCAGGAGGGGAATTCAACGGTGAGAGAGGGGATAAGTAGGAGTGGTTGGGGTTCCAGAGTGGGCAGTCCTAGGAGGAGCTCAGCAGAGGAAGACAAGACAGAGAACGGAGAAAGCTCGGCCAGGGGACTGACAGGAGAGGACAGCCGGGGGGGTGGCCCTGACACGACGTACCGCAGAACAAGTGAGGCCCCGGGAGTACCGACTGGACGGCGACCTCGGACAGGTGAAGCGCTGGCGGTAGATTGGTCTAGGACAGCCCCAGTGAAAGATCCACGAGGGACGCCAACACGACTAAAGGAAAGGTGAAAAGGTACCCGGGCCTAGAAACGGAGAATTGTAAAGTGGCTGCGGTGCGTGGCAGTGGTCGTCAGGAGGACGACGAATAAACCTGGAACTGCTACAACTGGATTCGGTCTCCGTCTCGTCTTTGCCTCGTCTGGTAAGCAGCGGTCCACCCCCCATCCCCGGCCCCTACCACAATAGGAATAAGAACTTATTGTTTGAAATGAGTCAGTGCAAGCATACCTGGGGGAATTGAGCACCTTTTTAACCCCTTTCTGCCATCCGACATACTATCCCATCCATGGGACCCGGGCCCGTATGACCATGGACGGGATAGTACGTCTCAGCGATCAGCGGCGCCCACGTGGTGAGCGCCGCTGATCGCAGCCGGGTGTCAGCTGATTATCACAGCTGACACCCGGCACTATGTGTCAGGGGCGGTCACGGACCGCCCCCGACACGTTAACCCCTTGCACACCGCGATCAAACATGATCGCGGTGTACCAGGGGTTAAAGGGAAGCATCGGCAGGGAGGGGGCTCCCTCCGTGCTTCCCTGAGCCCCCCACGGCAGCGCAATGTGCAGCGCTGCTGCGGGGGGCTCCTTTCCTGCAGGCCCCCGAATCCAAGATGGCGACGGGGGCCTTCGGGGACCTGAGGAAGCTGGCTTCCTCAGTGCCTGCAAAGCGCAGGCATGAGGAAGCCTTCTGCAGTGCCTGTGACAGATCGCTGATCTGTCACAGTGATCTGTGATGTGACAGATCAGCGATCTGTCACAGGACAGTGATGTCCCACCTGGGACTATTTGATAAAGTTAAAAAAAATAAAAAAAAGTGTAAAAATAAATTTAAAAAATCACCAAATAAATTAGAAAAAAAAAAAAATATTCCCCCAAATAAATCCATTTTATGGAAATAAAAAAAACAAAACAATAAAGGTACACATATTAGGTATCGCCGCGTCCGTAACGACCCGCCCTATAAAACTGTCCCATTAGTTAACCCCTTTAGCGAACCCCTTAAAAAATAAAAATAAAAAACGAAGCAAAAAATAATGATTTATTATCATACAACCAAACAAAAAGTGTAATAACGCGCGATCAAAAAGACGCATATAAATATCCATGGTACCGCTGAAAACGTCATCTTGTCCCGCAAAAAACGAGCTGCCACACAGCATCATCCGCAAAAAAATTAAAAAGTTATAGCTCGCAGAATAAAGCGATGCAAAAATAATTATTTTTTATATAAAATAGTTTTCATTGCATAAAACCGACAAAACATAAAAAAACGACCTAAATGAGGTATCGCTGTAACCATACTGACCCGAAGAATAAAACTGCTTTATCAATTTTACCGCACGCGGAACGGTGTAAACGCACCCCCCTAAAAGAAATTCATGAAACGCTGGTTTTTGTTCATTCTGCGTCCCAAAAATCGGAATAAAAAGCGATCAAAAAAGTCACGTGCCCGAAAATGGTACCAATAAAAACGTCAACTCGTCCCGCAAAAAATAAGACCTCACATGACTCGGTGGGTCAAAATACGGAAAAATTATAGCTCTCAATATGTGGTGATGCAAAAACTATTTTTACAATAAAAAGCGTCTTTTAGCGTGCGACAGCCGCCAAAAATAAAAACCGCCATAAATAGTAAATCAAACCCCCCGTTATCACCCCCTTAGTTAGGGAAAAATAATAAAATAAAAAAATGTATTTATTTCCATTTTCCCGTTAGGGTTAGGGTTAGGGTTAGGGCTAGGGTTAGGGCTAGGGTTAGGGCTCAGATTAGGGTTAGGGGTGTGTTGGGGTTAGGGTTAGGGTTAGGACTGAGATTAGGGTTAGGGGTGTGTTGGGGTTCGGGTTGGAGTTATAACTGGGGGTTTCCACTATTTGGGCACATCAGGGGCTCTCCAAATGCAACATGGCGTCTGATCTCAATTCCAGCCAATTCTGAGTTGAAAAAGTCAAATGGTGCTCCTTCCCTTCCAAGCTCTGCCATGCGCCCAAACAGTGTTTTACCCCCACATGTAGGGTATCAGCCTACTCAGGTTAAATTGCAAAACAATTTTTGGGGTCCAATTTCTCCTGCTACCCTTAGGAAAATAAAAAATTGGGGTCAAAAATATCATTTTTGTGCAAAAAAATGATTTTTTTATTTTCACGTCCGAGCGTTATAAGCTTCTGTGAAGCACTTGGGGGTTCAAAGTGCTCACCACACATCTAGATAAGTTCCGTGGGGGGTCTAGTGTCCAAAATGGGGTCACTTGTGGGGAGTTTCAATAGTTTAGGTACATCAGGGGCTCTCCAAACGCACATGACACCCGCAGACCATTCCATCAAAGTCTGCATTCCAAAACGTCACTACTTCCCTTCCGAGCCCTGACATGTGTCCATACAGTAGTTTTCTCCCACATATGGGGTGTCAGCATACTCATGACAAATTGGACAACAACTTTTGGGGTTCAATTTCTCCTGTTACCCTTGGGAAAATGAAAAAATTGGGGACTAATTGATCATGTTTGTGGAAAAAATACGATTTTTTTATTTTCATGCCCAGGCATTATAAACTTCTGTGAAGCCCTTGGGGGTTCAAAGTGCTCACCACCCATCTAGATAAGTTCCTTATGGGGTCTCGTTTCCAAAATGGGGTCATTTGTGGGGGGTTTCCACTGTTTAGGTACATTAGGGGCTCTCCAAAGGCAACATGACACCCGCAGAACATTCCATCAAAGTCTGCATTCCAAAACGTCACTACTTCCCTTCCGAGCCCCGACGTGTGCCCATACAGTAGTTTTCTCCCACATATGGGGTATCAGCATACTCAGGACAAATTGGACAACAACTTTTGGGGTCCAATTTCTCCTGGTACCCTTGGGAAAATAAAAAAATGGTGACTAAAAGATCATGTTTGTGGAAAAAATACGAATTTTTAATTTTCACGCCCGGGCGTTATAAACTTCTGTGAAGCACTGGGGGGTTAAAAGTGCTCACCACACATCTAGATAAGTTCCTTGGGGGGTCTAGTTTACAAAATGGTGTCATTTGTGGGGGGTTTCCACTGTCTAGGTACATCAGGGGTTTTCCAATCGCGACATGGTGTCCGATCTCAATTCCAGCCAAAAACGTCAAATGGCACTGCTTCCCTTCCGAGCTCTGCCATGCGCCCAAATAGTGGTTTACCCCCACATGTGGGGTATCAGCGTACTCAGGACAAATTGCACAATAACTTTTAGGGTCCTGTTACCCTTGAGAAAATAAAAATTGGGGTGAAAAGATCATTTTTGTGGAAAAAATATGATTTTTTAATTGTACCGCTGTACGTTATAAACTTCTGTAAAGCCCTTGTGGGTTCAAAGTTCTAACCACATATCTAGATAAGTTCCTTGGGGGGTCTAGTTTCCAAAATGGGGTCACTTGTAGGGGGTTTTCACTGTTTAGGTACATCAGGGACTCTCCAACCGAGACATGGCGTCCGATCTGAATTCCAGCCAATTTTGCATTGAAAAAGTCAAATGGCGCTCCTTCCATTCTGAGCTCTGCCATGCGCCGAAACAGTCGTTCCCCCCACATATAAGGTATCAGCGTACTCAGGACAAATTGTACAATAACTTTTGCAGTCCAATTTCTCCTGTTACCCTTGGTAAAATAAAAAAATTGAACCTGAAGTATTTTTTTTGTGAAAAAAAGTTAGATGTTCAATTTTTTTTAAATATTCAAAAAAATTCCTGTGACGCACCTAAAGGGTTAATAAACTCCTTGAATGTGGTTTTGAGCACCTTAAGGGGTGCAGTTTTTAGAATGGTGTCACGTTTGGGTATTTTCTATCATATAGACCCCTCAAAGTGGCTTCAAATGTGATGTGGTCCTAAAAATAAAATGGTGTTGTAAAAATGAGAAATCACTGGTTAACTTTTAACCCTTATAACTTCCTAACAAAAAAAATCTTGGTTCCAAAATTGTGCTGATGTAAAGTAAACATGTGGGAAATGTTAGTTATCAAGTTTTTTGTATGCCGTATCTCTGTGATTTAAGGGCATAAAAATTCAAAGTTGGAAAATTGCGAAATTTTCAAAATTTTCGCCAAATTTCCGTTTTTCTCACAAATAAACGCAAGTTATTTGAATGAAATTTTACCACTATCATGAAGGACAATATGTCACGAGAAAACAATGTCAGAATCACTGTGATCCATGGAAGCGTTCCAGAGTTATGACCTCATAAAGGTACAGTGGTCAGAATTGTACAAATTGGCCCGGTCATGAACGTGCAAACCACCCTTGGGGGTGAAGGGGTTAACATCATGATTTTTTAATTTTTTTCCTAATATTTTTCCTCCAGAACCATTGCTGGATGCTTTCCTCTGATTCCTATATGATCATAGTGAGACCTGACCAATGCTTACCATCACACTCAGACATGGTTGACCCTCACCATGTGATCACGCTCAGATCTGACTGACCCCCGCCACATGATGACAATGAGACCTGGTTGACCCCCACCATGAGACCTCACACAGACCAATAATTAATTTTCCTAAATTCGCCTATTACATGACTTTGGTAATGTCCAGGTTGAATCACATATCCATCTTGCAAAAATGACCATCCCGTTCTTCTCCATAGGATAATCCCCTCAGCTCTGCTTCCTGCTAACCCTTTGGCATCACCATAAAAATTCCACATTTTTATGATCCTTTGTAGAAGATTAACCATATGAATGCCAGGCTTATATCTCAAAATTACATTTTCCACTATAACCATCAACATATTCATCACTGCGCTCCCCACCAAGATCACCACTGTCATCAATGTCGGTAACATCATCATCAACATCATTCTCAAGACAGGTGAAGTCTCTCAGTAGTGTGTCCAGCCTGCAGGGTCTGGATTAAAATGGAGCATTGCAGCCCCCCATAAGAAAAGTGTCTGTCCGGCAATACAGAGGTTCTGAATGGAGAGTTTCCAGCAGGGGTCCATATACGATTCTTCTGATGCATGATGGGATTGATGTGGATTAGCGCCTTGCGTTCAGTAAAGCTTCTTTTTTATCGCGTTATATAGAAACATACGGATGTTCCATGCGGAGGCTTCAGGCCATTCTCTTCTTCTGGGGGATTCTGCTGATGCTAAACATCCTTCTCACAGATCCAGGACAGCTCCTTGTAGCAGTTCTCCAACATCAGGCGAAGGCCTAACTTAGCGCAACTCCCAGCTCCGTTTTGAATAGCCCTGAGGATGGAAATAAGATAGAATCAGATGTCTCAGGGGTCACATTAATGCACAAGGAGTGGAAGGTTCTGTCCATAGGTCGGCTCACATGGCCACCTGTATAATGATCCAGACGTTCTAGAGTGAACACATGCGTTGGGTTATTTGAAAGCTGGAGGTCCAAAAGGAGGGGAGACTCCAGGTGTGGTAGAGTTGAGCAAATTTGTCAAAATTCGGTTCCGATTATGATTGGCGGTGAATATTGTTATTGAAATATTCGGCGAACACAGCCGAACGTCATTGGAGTCAATGGAAGTAGAAATGACCGAATATATTTGGAATCGATCATCAAACATAAATTCGGCACAAATAGGGTACCAATATGGCAAATTCAGATTTGGCGACTGATTCTGAACATATTCGCTCAACTCTAGTGGTAGATCCACCCAACAATGGCACTTTGCATTACTTAACTTTCACAGAGTTGAGTGCAGTCACATCCATCTGCAGAGATCTTCTATATAGGCCAACATGGGGACCTTGTATAACTCTGCCTGGATGTTTGAGCCGTCTTTATGACACGCATATTTTATATTGCATTGTGTTCACCCTTTATGCTGTTTGTTACCAGGATCTTTCAGGCTTCAGTGGCCTTTATGGGATGTCCCTTTCCAACATCAAGGGGGTGGCCAATATGTTCCTCACCACTCTGCAAGCTCTTGCTCCCCTTTTGTACAGGAGGAGATTCACATGGTTTGTATCCTAAACAAAAAGCTTCTACCGGAGTCTCATATAGAAGAATACTTCATTAGTAGAAAAGATAATATGCAAATGACAAAAGAAAGAAAAAAAGGCCGAGTGACTCAACGGAGGGGCACATAAATGAATCTAGGTAACTCCCTGTATCTGCGATCTGCAATAGTGCTTATAGTAACAAGTCACATTGGATGATATCAGCAGCACTGAACAGAAAACTCAGTGTCGTAATATTGATAGAACAGATGCACACACTGATGGCGTCTTATAACGGGAGTATATTGGTGGCCATAATATAAATCCCAGTGGATGATGTAACACAAAGCACACCTATAAAAATCACTCACATTATGTAATGGGTGTGGAACCTGGCACCTCAACACGTGTTTCACCCTTGCTTCATCTGGGGGTATGCGTTTTGAGGAGCAGGAGTAAAAAGTGGAGTTAATTAAACGGTATCCATTGGAAAATGAGCAAAGTGTCATACCACCAATCGGATTGCGCACGTCATGCTCGTAAACACCATGCATGTATACCAGCCTATCACTGATCTACAAGGGCCATATATTCCCATCCCTGAATCAAATTCCTCTAATGAAAATGTTGAATGTCACATGTGCATCACAGATGACTGGCACGGTGTACGCCACAGATGTCTGGCATGGTGTACATGACAGATGTCTGGCACGGTGTACATCACAGATGTCTGGCACGGTGTACGCCACAGATGTCTGGCACGGTGTACATCACAGATGTCTGGCACGGTGTATATCAAAGATGTCTGGCACGGTGTACATTACAGATGTCTGGCACGGTGTACATCACAGATTGCATGGTGTATATCACAGATGTCTGGCACGGTGTACACCACAGATGTCTGGCACGGTGTGCATCACAGATGTCTGGCACGGTGTACACCGCAGATGTCTGGCATGGTGTACATCACAGATGTCTGGCACGGTGTACACCACAGATGTCTGTCACGGTGTACATCACAGATGTCTGGCACGGTGTACACCACAGATGTCTGGCACGGTGTACATCACAGATGTCTGGCACAGTGTACATCACAGATGTCTGGCATGGTGTACATGACAGATGTCTGGTATGGTGTACATCATAGATGTCTGGCACGGTGTACACCACAGATGTCTGTCACGGTGTACATGACAGATGTCTGGTATGGTGTACATCATAGATGTCTGGCACGGTGTACACCACAGATGTCTGTCACGGTGTACATCACAGATGTCTGGCACGGTGTACACCACAGATGTCTGGCACGGTGTACATCACAGATGTCTGGCACAGTGTACATCACAGATGTCTGGCATGGTGTACATGACAGATGTCTGGTATGGTGTACATCATAGATGTCTGGCACGGTGTACACCACAGATGTCTGGCACGGTGTACACCGCAGATGTCTGGCATGGTGTACATCACAGATGTCTGGCACGGTGTACACCACAGATGTCTGTCACGGTGTACATCACAGATGTCTGGCACGGTGTACACCACAGATGTCTGGCACGGTGTACACCGCAGATGTCTGGCATGGTGTACATCACAGATGTCTGGCACGGTGTACACCACAGATGTCTGTCACGGTGTACATCACAGATGTCTGGCATGGTGTACGCCACAGATGTCTGGCACGGTGTACATCACAGATGTCTGGCACGGTGTATATCAAAGATGTCTGGCACGGTGTACATTACAGATGTCTGGCACGGTGTACATCACAGATTGCATGGTGTATATCACAGATGTCTGGCACGGTGTACACCACAGATGTCTGGCACGGTGTGCATCACAGATGTCTGGCACGGTGTACACCGCAGATGTCTGGCATGGTGTACATCACAGATGTCTGGCACGGTGTACACCACAGATGTCTGTCACGGTGTACATCACAGATGTCTGGCACGGTGTACACCACAGATGTCTGGCACGGTGTACATCACAGATGTCTGGCACAGTGTACATCACAGATGTCTGGCATGGTGTACATGACAGATGTCTGGTATGGTGTACATCATAGATGTCTGGCACGGTGTACACCACAGATGTCTGTCACAGTGTACATGACAGATGTCTGGTATGGTGTACATCATAGATGTCTGGCACGGTGTACACCACAGATGTCTGTCACGGTGTACATCACAGATGTCTGGCACGGTGTACACCACAGATGTCTGGCACGGTGTACATCACAGATGTCTGGCACAGTGTACATCACAGATGTCTGGCATGGTGTACATGACAGATGTCTGGTATGGTGTACATCATAGATGTCTGGCACGGTGTACACCACAGATGTCTGGCACGGTGTACACCGCAGATGTCTGGCATGGTGTACATCACAGATGTCTGGCACGGTGTACACCACAGATGTCTGTCACGGTGTACATCACAGATGTCTGGCACGGTGTACACCACAGATGTCTGGCACGGTGTACATCACAGATGTCTGGCACAGTGTACATCACAGATGTCTGGCATGGTGTACATGACAGATGTCTGGTATGGTGTACATCATAGATGTCTGGCACGGTGTACATCACAGATGTCTGGCACGGTGTACACCATAGATGTCTGGCACGGTGTACACCATAGATGTCTGGCATGGTGTACGCCACAGATGTCTGGCACGGTGTACATCACAGATGTCTGGCACGGTGTATATCAAAGATGTCTGGCACGGTGTACATTACAGATGTCTGGCATGGTGTACATCACAGATTGCATGGTGTATATCACAGATGTCTGGCACGGTGTACACCACAGATGTCTGGCACGGTGTGCATCACAGATGTCTGGCACGGTGTACACCGCAGATGTCTGTCACGGTGTACATCACAGATGTCTGGCACGGTGTACACCACAGATGTCTGGCACGGTGTACATCACAGATGTCTGGCACAGTGTACATCACAGATGTCTGGCATGGTGTACATCAGAGATGTCTGGCACGGTGTACATCACAGATGTCTGGCACGGTGTGCATCACAGATGTCTGGCACGGTGTACACCGCAGATGTCTGTCACGGTGTACATCACAGATGTCTGGCACGGTGTACACCACAGATGTCTGGCACGGTGTACATCACAGATGTCTGGCACGGTGTACATCACAGATGTCTGGCATGGTGTACATCACAGATGTCTGGCACGGTGTACACCACAGATGTCTGTCACGGTGTACATCACAGATGTCTGGCACGGTGTACACCACAGATGTCTGGCACGGTGTACATCACAGATGTCTGGCACAGTGTACATCACAGATGTCTGGCATGGTGTACATGACAGATGTCTGGTATGGTGTACATCATAGATGTCTGGCACGGTGTACACCACAGATGTCTGTCACGGTGTACATCACAGATGTCTGGCACGGTGTACACCACAGATGTCTGTCACGGTGTACATCACAGATGTCTGGCACGGTGTACACCACAGATGTCTGGCACGGTGTACATCACAGATGTCTGGCACAGTGTACATCACAGATGTCTGGCATGGTGTACATGACAGATGTCTGGTATGGTGTACATCACAGATGTCTGGCACGGTGTACACCACAGATGTCTGTCACGGTGTACATCACAGATGTCTGGCACGGTGTACACCACAGATGTCTGGCATGGTGTACATCACAGATGTCTGGCACGGTGTACACCACAGATGTCTGTCACGGTGTACATCACAGATATCTGGCACGGTGTACACCACAGATGTCTGGCACGGTGTACATCACAGATGTCTGGCACAGTGTACATCACAGATGTCTGGCATGGTGTACATGACAGATGTCTGGTATGGTGTACATCATAGATGTCTGGCACGGTGTACACCACAGATGTCTGTCACGGTGTACATCACAGATGTCTGGCACGGTGTACACCACAGATGTCTGGCACGGTGTACATCACAGATGTCTGGCACAGTGTACATCACAGATGTCTGGCATGGTGTACATGACAGATGTCTGGTATGGTGTACATCATAGATGTCTGGCACGGTGTACATCACAGATGTCTGGCACGGTGTACACCATAGATGTCTGGCACGGTGTACACCATAGATGTCTGGCATGGTGTACACCACAGATGTCTGGCACGGTGTGCATCACAGATGTCTGGCATGGTGTACACAGATGTCTGGCATGGTGTACACCGCAGATGTCTGGCACGGTGTACATCACAGATGTCTGGCATGGTGCACACCACAGATGTCTGGCACGGTGTACATCACAGATGTCTGGCATGGTGTACATGACAGATGTCTGGTACGGTGTACACAGATGTCTGGCACGGTGTACACCGCAGATGTCTGGCACGGTGTACATCACAGATGTCTGGCATGGTGCACACCACAGATGTCTGGCACGGTGTACATCACAGATGTCTGGCATGGTGTACATGACAGATGTCTGGTACGGTGTACACAGATGTCTGGCACGGTGTACACCACAGATGTCTGGCACGGTGTACACCGAGATCACATTGGCGGAGCATGCGCTGTCCAAGTCACCATCTGTATATGGAGTGCCTGGGCGCGCAGCGCGCGGCAGGCAGAGGGCACTCGCGCGCGGTGAGCAGGGCATTGGGGTACTCAGTACCGGGCCCGTCGACTTAGGGGGACGGTGTCATGGCGGCGGCGACCCGGTCCGTGACCCTGGGGCGTCCATTAAATAAAATGATGAAGGGGGATGGGGAAAAGTTGTTGGTGATGTGGTAAAAATTAAGATAAAGTTTATAGATGTTAAATACGTGACGCCACCTGTGGTATTCTGGTCAGAGGTGACCAGCGCTGCGGTGTTGTTCTCCTGAGACTGTTGATGTGGCACAGCTGAGGTGAAAATAGCTCCCCACAGGTAGAGCTGTAGTCCCAGGGCAAAGATGTCAAATTAATAGTCAAAATGGCTGTGAACATTGAGGTGCAGAGAAATGAGAGGAGGACACAGAGAGGTGCAGTTTCTTTACCTTTTACTGGTAGTAGGTTGCAGTCCGGAGTACCACATACAGGTGATGGGATGAGTCCGGCTCGCCTGGAGGCATTCAGGGGATCCACCTTGCCAGGTGGGGATGTGGGACCTTCCTTTCTGCGCTTTGTGTGTGGGTCTCCGCTGTTTATAACTAAGCTGCGACCCTCAATTGCGTACTGATTTCACTAACCTGTACGGCTCTCAGCATGAGCCTATTCCACGGGTACCGTCCTTTTCACCGTCGGCCCCGGGCTCCTTATCCGCTAACGTGCCCTCAGGTGTTCAATGTCGCACAGGAATTTACAATCCCCTGTACTTTCAGATTCAGCGGTCAAGACATACAGCTCCTGACCACCAAGGACTCTGGCGTTATCAGGTTCCTGACAGCGCTGGCATGCAGCCTCCGCTGAGCAGGGTCTCACCAGTGCTGTAGGGGTCCCAGGAACAGTAACAGCTGGAAAGTACAGACTCACAGGACCTGCACGCTGAAGTATTAGCAAGCAGGCACGGGACCTACGGTCACGTGACCCCCAAAGGGGCGGGGCTTAGCGTTCTGCTTACTGAAATGCAAGAACACTCAGAGTCGGGCAAACCAGAGATCATACACAATACAGGCGAACAAGGTACAGGAGGGACAAGCAGATGGGAGGTCAGATGAAGCCAAAGGTCATACACAAGAGGGCGGTGCGGTACCAAAGGGACGAGCAGAGAGCAGTCGAGTCACAATCAGAGAGTCATACACGAGAGGACAGTGTGGTACAAGGAGGTCAGGCAGAACTCGTAACAGGGACAGAACCAGATCACAACCAAACAAGCAACAAGTTATCAGGCACAGGGCACACGTATACAAGAGGTCACTTAACTCAGCCGAGGGCAGGAGTATAACTGACACCGGACCTAGGTCCAGTGAGCCTTAAATAGCCTCCTTCTGCCAGAGAGAGGCAGCACAATTAACCCATAGTCTAACCAGGATGGGCCAAAGCGAAATCCCGTCCTGGATCATGACAGTACCCTCCTCTCAATGGGGGGCCACTGGACCCCCAGGTCTCTCAGGGTACTTGGCGTGAAAGGCTCGGATCAACCGATCCGCATTAACCGATCGAGCAGGAACCCACGAGCGTTCTTCAGGACCATAGCCCTTCCAATGTATCAGATATTGAAGGGCACGATGGACCAACCTGGAGTTGACAATTCGTTCCACCTCATACTCCGACTGCCCGTCTACCAAAACCGGTGGCGGGGAAGCTGATGATCCCTCCCCACCGGACCTCACAGGTTTCAAAAGGGCTTTATGGAAAACATTAGGGATCCGTAGAGATGGCGGGAGACTCAACCGAAAAGCCATCGGGTTAACTGCTTCGGTAATTTTATAGGGACCTATAAACTTGGGTCCAAGCTTCGCAGAGGGGACCTTGAGCCTTATATTCTTGGTGGATAACCATACCTTATCCCTGATCTGAAACACTGGACCCACGGATCGTTTTTTGTCCTCAAAAAATTTAAATCTGTCCTGGGCCTTCGTAATGTTATTCTGGACCTCCCGTCATACCTCCCCCAACCGCTGGATCGTCTCATCCGCCCCAGGACACCCAGAATTCAAACGGGAAAATTCTCCAAAATGAGGATGAAACCCATAATTGCAGAAAAATGGAGATGTACCCGTAGACTGGTTAATGCAAACTCAGCCAAGGGTAACACAGAACACCAATCATCCTGTCGGGCTGTGGTCAAGCAACGCAGAATTTGCTCCAGAGACTGATTGGTGCGCTCAGTCTGCCCATTAGTCTCTGGATGGTAGGCGGATGAAAAGGACAGACCAATACCTAACCTCTTGCAAAAAGCTCTCCAAAATCTGGAAACAAATTGCACTTCCCTATCAGACACCACATTCAAGGGTACCCCATGCAACCGCACCACATGCGCAACAAACAATCTGGACAATGTTTCCGCATTAGGTAGAGCTGCCAAAGGTACAAAATGTGCCTGCTTACTAAACCTGTCCACCACAAACCAAACGACAGTATTACCCTTGGAGGGGGAAGGTTGGTGATGAAATCCATGGACAAATGAGTCCATGGTCTCTCAGGAACTGACAGTGGTACCAATTCCCTGGCCGGCCGGTTATGGGGAGTTTTAGCATGGGCACAAACCTCACACGCAGACACATACTCCCCAATATCAGAGGCTAAAGAAGACCACCAGAATATTCTAGCAATGGCCTTCCGGGTGGCCGAGATCCCTGGATGTCCACCCAGAACTGAGTCATGGAACTCCTGGAGGACCTTGAGACGAAACTGAGCTGGCACAAAAAGTTTATCCACCGGCTTAGCTGGAGGTGCAAGAGACTGGGCTTCCCGAATCTCCCGTTCCAACACATTAGAAACACCTGCCACCACCACCCCAGGCTGAAGAATGGAGGATGGAGGTTCCGGGGGGGCACCGGATCTAGACTGCGTGACAACGCATCCGCTCTGACATTCTTGGATCCTGGCCGAAAAGTGATCGAGAAGTTGAATCGGGAAAAAAAAAGTGACCATCTAGCCTGTGTGGGAGTCAACCTTTTAGCTGACTCAATGTAAGCTAGGTTTTTATGGTCCGTGATTACAGTTATAGGATGGACAGCCCCCTCCAAAAAATGCCTCCATTCTTCAAAGGCCAATTTTACGGCCAGAAGTTCCCGATTCCCCACATCATAGTTTCTCTCCGCAGGGGAGAATTTCTTTGAGAAAAAGGAGCAAGGTCTTAAATTGGTCAAAGTGGCGGGTCCCTGGGACAATACCGCCCCCACCTCTGAGGCGTCTACCTCAACAATAAATGGTTCAGACGGGTGCGGTTGAATAAGAACCGGGGCAGACATGAAACATTTTTTTCAAAAACTGAAATGCCGCTACCGTTGCGGTTGACCAATTCTTGATATCAGCCCCCTTTTGAGTCATGTCTGTGAGGGGTTTAACCACCTGTGAGAACCCCCTTATAAATTTACGATAGTAATTGGCGAATACTAGGAAACACTGCAGGGCTTTCGAATCACAAGGTTGAACCCACACGACAATGGCCTGCACCTTATTAGGATCCATGCGATACCCTTCAGCAGACACGATGAACCCCAGAAAGGACAGTTCCTGAACAAAAAATAAACATTTTTTCAAGTTTAGCAAAAAGACAGTTCTCCCGGAGCCTTTGGAGAACTGCCCGAACATGACCAATGTGAGCCTGTTTATCAGGAGAGTAGATTAAAATGTCATCCAAATACACCACCATAAAACATCCAATCAAATCAGAGAACACATGATTTATGAAATTTTGGAAGACCGCTGGAGCATTGGTCAGGCCGAAAGGCATGACCAAATTTTCAAACAACCCTTCAGTAGTGAGAAAAGCGGTTTTTCACTCATCTCTGTCCCGGACTCGGATAAGGTTATACGCTCCCCGTAGATCTAATTTCGAAAACCACTTAGCTCCGGACAACTGATTGTATAAATCAGGAATAAGTGGAAGGGGTTACTCACGAAAATCGAGGCATGGGCGTAAACCACCGTCTTTTTTCTTTACAAAAAAGAACCCCTCCGCCACAGGAGAAACAGAAGGACGAATATGTCCCTTACGGAGACTCTCGGAAATATATTCTTTCATCGCAGCCCGTTCCAGACCCGAGAGGTTATACAAGCGGGCTTTGGGCAATTTAGCATCAGGAACTAGGTCAATGGCACAATCAAATGGGCGGTGTGGTGGAAAAACCTCAGCCTCTTTTTCAGAGAAAACGTCCGTATAGTCTATCAGGCACTCCGGAATACCTTCCAGACCCACGGACGACACAGACACAGAAACAAGATATTTCTCAGAGCAATAGGGACCCCATTTAACAATGTCCCGAGATTCCCAATTAATCACAGAATTAACTTGTAGTCCCATCGGACGATGCCTGCACAGACCCCCGGAGCCTGCACAGACCACCGGCAGGCCGGCACAGCCCCCCGGCAGGCCGGCACAGCCCCCCGGCAGGCCGGCACAGCCCCCCGGAGCCTGCACAGCCCCCCGGCAGGCCGGCACAGCCCCCCGGCAGGCCGGCACAGCCCCCCGGCAGGCCGGCACAGCCCCCCGGAGCCTGCACAGACCACCGGCAGGCCGGCACAGACCACCGGAGCCTGCACAGACCCCCTGGCAGGCCGGCACAGCCCCCCGAAAGGCCCGTACAGACCCCAGAGAGGCTGTACAAGGGCAGGAAAGGGTTTTTCTTATTCCGATACCGGAAGTCCCATAGACTTGAATGGGACTTCCGGTATCGGAATCGGCGATACCGATACTTTTTTTAAAGATCGGCCGATACCATCCGATACGATACTTTGAAGTATCGGACGGTATCGCTCAACTCTAGTTACAACTATACATTCTTATTACTTTATTTACATTACGTAATCTCTGTAACGGGCAGGGATCTAACCTCTAGTACTACGAGTGGATCTACGCAGTATAGGTATCTCTGATGACCTGACCTGTTCTCTGATGTCTACTGTTGGTGCACTAGTCACTACGCTATAAGTAGACTTTTGTAAAATAGGTATTCTAGACTGCCTTCTCTCTACTCCTAGACTCACCATGAGATTGTCAGATTCGCTGTTAGCAGGGTACAGATTTCCGCATTCCACTGCAGATGTGGTATCTGTTACTGGAGCCATTTCATTTAGAGTCTGTTCTTCATCTGGTGCAGTAGGCTGAGGAAAGGTTAGAACTGGTACTACTATTGCCTGATTTACTTGTGTCCACGTCTGAGGAAATCCTCCAAGTATAGTTTGAATCTTTTCTTCCACCTCTACTATGGGTGGTGGAGCATCTTGGACTTCCTTCTTGTCCTTCAACTGATCAGGGCACATCTTTAGATGATCTCTTGAGACTGCTTCTAAGGTTTCTCCTCCATCTTTACTGATGATACATACTTTGGTGTTATTGAAGTCTGAAGGTATCACGGTGTATGGCTCTGCCTCCCACTGGTCATCTAGTTTGTGAACACGTCTCTTTCTTTTGAGTACTTGTTCTCCTGGTGTCAAGGGAACTGCAGGGGCATGTTGATTGTATTTTCTTTCCTGCCTCTGTCTTGCTTGGGACAAACTTTTCTCCACACATTCTTGTACCTTGCGGTATTGTTGCTGCCGCTCTGTATCCCAGTCTGCATCTGGTGATGTTGTCTCAGGTGTTAAGACTCCCATGTCTAAATCAATGGGTAACTTGCTAGGTCTTGGTCTCATCAAGTAGGCCGGAGAGCAATTTGTAGAGTTTACCGGTATGTGATTATATAGATCTATCAGATCTGGCAACTTCTCTGGCCACTGGTTTCGTTCTTCCAGAGGTAAGGTCTTCAATAAGTCAATTACCACCTGGTTCATCTTCTCACACATGCCATTTGTCTGTAGATGGCATGGCATTGTTCTGATTTTCTTGCAACCATACATGTTACAGAACTCCTGGAACACTTCTGCCTCAAAGGCTGGACCTTGGTCGGTGAGCACTTGTTCAGGGTATCCCTGCGGTCGACAAAAGTGTTGCTGAAATGCCTTGGCTGCTGTCTTCGCTGTTTGGTCTTTAACAGGTACGACTACCAAGAACCTTGAGTAATGGTCCACGATGGTCAAAGCATAGGTGTAGCCATTCCTACTCGGAGTTAACTTCACATAATCCAAGGCTACCAGTTCAAGCGGCTGTTTTCTGATGATCGGCTGTAATGGAGCTCGCTGGCTTTTCTGCGCAGGTTGCATGGGCCACATTCTCGGCACCACTTCTCAGTGGAACTCCTCATGCCAACCCAGTAGAATATTTCACAAAGTAGGACCTCCAACTTCTTCCAACCGAAGTGTCCTGCTCCATTGTGGTACGCCTCTAAGACCATTGGCGCATCTCTCTTCGGGACTACCACCTGCCAGACCAGTTCGTGTGTGCGCAAGTTGATGTTCCTCCGACACAGTTTACCCTCGTAGATGAACAGCTTGCCTCCCTCCTTCCATAGTTGCTGTGCTTCCTGTGGGTCATCTGGACCAGGGTGTGCATTAGCTTGTGCCAGCCACTCCTTTACTAGGCGAACATTTGGGTCACTGTCTTGTGTCTCTGCCCACTCATGATGGGGTAATGAGTTCAACGTTACCTCTCGTACGATAAAGCGCTTATTCCTTACTCCTTGGGAGTGCTGGGCTGCAATTGGACGGTGGAAGGCTGGTAACTCGATTTCTTCGAGTTCTTTTGGATCTTCTCCCCCATCTGGTGAATTGGGCATCTGGGACAACGCATCCACATTAGCGTTCTTCTGTCCTGCTCGGTACTTGATAGTGAACTCGTAGTTGGACAGCCGGGCCATCCATCGGTGCTCAAGTGCCCCAAGCTTTGCCGTTTCAAGGTGGGTTATCGGATTATTGTCTGTGTAGATGGTGAACTTTGCTGCAGCCAAGTAGTGCTTGAAGCGCTCTGTTACCACCCAGACTATGGCGAGGAACCCCAGCTTAAAGGAACTGTAGTTGTCGGGGTTCCTCTCAGTGGGGCGAAGCTTCCTGCTGGCGTAGGCAATCACTTCCTCTCTGCCTTTCTGCACTTGTGACAGCACTGCTCCCAATCCCACGTTGCTGGCGTCAGTGTAAAGTACAAATGGTTGGTCATAGTCAGGGTAGGCCAGGACCTCATTTCCTGTGAGGACCAGTTTCAACTTGGTGAAGGACTCTTCTATCCTTTTATTCCACTCGAATGGAAGATTTTTGTTCTTGGCCTTCTTGGATTGGCCCACTAGAAGATCTTGCAGTGGTGCTGCTATCTTGGTGAAGTCCTTGATAAATCTTCGGTATTAGCCTACTAACCCAAGAAATTGCCTCACTTCATGAATAGTGCTGGGTCTTTGCCAGCCCCGGATAATGGTGACTTTGTCAGGATCGGGTGCCACACCTTCCGCGCTCACCACATGGCCTAGGTACTGCACCTTGGGTTTCAAAAGGTGACATTTGGACGGCTTTATTTTCAGGCCAAAGTTTGACAGAGCTTCGAATACCTCGGCCAGGTGCTTCAAATGGTCTTCGTAGGTTTAGGAGAAGACGATGATGTCATCCAGGTACAGCAGAACGGTTTCAAAGTTTTTATGTCCAAGGCAGCATTCCATTAACCGCTGAAACGTTCCTGATGCATTGCTGAGCCCGAAAGGCATGTAGTTAAACTCGCAGAGGCCCATTGGTGTTGTAAACGCTGTCTTCTCTTTGTCTGCCTCTGCCACAGGAACCTGCCAATACCCACTGGTGAGATCTAAGGTAGAGAAATAATTAGCAGTTCTCAGTACAGCTAGTGATTCCTCAATTCTAGGCAATGGGTAAGCATCTTTATGTGTAATGCTGTTAATCCGCCTGTAGTCTACACACATTCTCATAGTACCATCTTTCTTCTTAACGAGGACTAATGGAGCTGCCCAGGGGCTACAACTATCTCTGATTACCCCAGCCTCCTTTGGGTCGCCCCTCACACCCAGGGCAGCGGGGAACTCGGTACCGGGCCGGTGTCAGGGGGAATGTGTCACAGCGGCGGTGACCCGGTCCGTGGCCCTGGGCGCCCAATATCAATGGTGGTGATGTTAATGGTGTTAAAGTTTATTGGAATAGTTCATGACGCCACCTGTGGTGCTCGGCAAGTGTGATGTTAGGCCGACGCTGCGGGCAGATCCTCTGGGACTGATGGTATGCGCAGCTTAGGTGGTAAAGCTCCCCACAGGCGGAGCTGTAGTCAAAGGGCAGTGTAGATGAAGTAATGGCGGGGAGGCGCAGTTGGTGTAGGTGCAGGTACCCAGGTGTAGCGGTGCTGGAATAACTGGAGGACACCAGAGTATGCGGTTCCAAAACTTTACTCACTGTTTGCAGTTCACACAACTGCCTGCCTCCGCACTGTGTTCTTCAGGTCAGGGCCCCAGCCAACCTCCAGGCAGGATAGGATTCTCCCCTCCACACTCCGCCAATATGTACCTTACTGAATGACTCCTCCAATGCGCCTTTAGGTGCGAAGCACTCCAGTACTTAGTTACCCTGGAATGCCTCTCTCTAGGTGTTCCTAGTCTCTACTTGTATGACAGATAGCTGTAGCCTGTTTCGGGGACTCCTCGCTGCTTCCCGGCTCACTATCCAGTTGCTGTTGTGTCCCAAGTCTATGATGGGAGTAAGGCGTTAGTGGCTCACTACTCCTCCGGTGTCTGTTGCCGGACATAAAGATCCAATCAACCTCGGGGATCGGGCCCCGGCCTTTGCGCTCTGGACTGGAAGGGTTCTCTCTCTTTCTCAACCTGCTTCACACCGTCCTTCTATTCTCCTTCGTTCCGATCTGTTCTATCTCTCTTATGGAATCTGTAGTTTCCAGTCTACGTCTCTTTCTCCTTCTCTTCCTTCCCGTGCCAGCTGGCCCATTTCACTGGGGCAGCTGCAGCACTCCTTCCTCCATCCCTTCTTCCAGGGATCCCCACTCCTCACCGAGTGGCTGTCCTCTCCTACTCCGGCTGCCCTCTTCTGCGGACTGACTCACTGACTGACTGACTGACTTCCTACACCTTCCCTCTCTTTTATATCTAACTCCACCCGCCTCCCCAGCACCTCTCGTGTTACGAAGCCAGGGACCACAAAAGGCACCCTATGACCTTTCCAGCATAAAGCATGGATGGGTCCCTGCTAAACTATCCTGTGTGTGGGGTGCAGGTGTTGGAATGTGGAAGGGAGTTCCCACCCTACCTGGATGGTGGGGTACCACACCTTAGGAGAAGGTGCAGTACATCTGTGGCGACTGAAGCCTCAGGGGCGCCACACCTTCATCTCCCGTAACATACTCTTGGCACATTGATAGTGTGCTGGGGGTACAGGCCGGTGCCTCTCTTTAATGGGTTGATGATCTCCAGTGGGGATATGATGTTGAACCCCTTTTGCCTGCCCAAAGTCTAAAGGATGCTTGCTGAAGACCCGTTCAAATTCTTGAGCCACCCGGTAAGCCCCATGCTTTTGGTGCGAAGGGGTGGAGACAGTGCCTATGTGTAGCTGCTGACCCCAATCCTCCTGCTGCTCTTCAGAGCTATTCTCTTCCACCTTGTCAGATGGAAGTGCCTCTATTGCATTGTTGCTGACAGTGAACAGCTTAGCAAGGGCGGCATACAGGGGTAATAGGACATCTCTCTCACCACAATTTAAGATGCATATCGGTACCCTCCCCTTGCGGACATCAATTACACCTCTGGCTGTCAAGATAGTGGGCCTACTATCAGAATACATGGGTTCTACCAAGGCTTGGTAATCTTGACCCCTTAGGCCTACTGCTGCCCGACACCAAATTAACATTTCACTTCAGGGAGGTACTGCAATGGGAAAAGGATCACTTACGCTGACACTGCCGACTTCTCCACCAGACAGCTCTACCTGTTGTCTCTATATCAGGGCTCTGATCTCCTTTTGCAGGACCCGTTGCTGACTGGAGCTGGCGGTCTCGGCTACCTGTTGTAGCAAAGCAATAATTTCTCCAAGACAATTTTCAATTACATTAGTGCCTAAAGTGATCATAGGATGGCATTCTCGTTTGTCAATATCAACTATAATCACACCTTCCGATTGCAATTCTACTCGGCCAATCTTGATGGTCACCTCTTTATATCCCATCTGAGGCAAGGGCTGACCATTGCTGGCAAAAATGGCAAGGTCTTTATCTGGGCAGTGAGTAATGTCTGAATCTACCCAGTACTGCTTAAAAAGAACATATGGTATCGTTTTCACCTGGGAGCCGGTGTCCAGTATGCGTTCATTGGAAAAGACTGGTCGTCCTCCTACGTACTTGTCTCGCCAATTTTGTGGGCCTGGTCGTCTTACGCCTGAGGGTTGGCCCTTTGCTCCAGAGCTTGCTTGTTTAAATGACAGGATCTAGCTAGGTGTCCCGACTTGTTGCAGCGGCGACAGATGGGCTGTCCGTCCTCGTCGTTACAATCACTGTCTCTACCTCTGGTCGGTGGGATCCTCTTCTGCTGTCGCCATGGGACGTCTTCTGGAATGGAGGCCAGCTGGATCTTCTTCTTTGGAGTCACTTGCAGGGACTGCACAGTTTTTGTGAGTGCAGCCACACTTTTGGTTAGTTCCTTGACTTGGAGACGTAAGTCTGCAGCAGAATCATCATCTTGGGATGGCTTGTCAGTCTCAATAGAGGTCTTTTGAAAGGATGCTGTCTCCTGCTGGTATGTAATTGCAGGATGCTTAGAGGGCTCTGTGCTGCTAGGATTCAGTTCACGTAGCACCCGTATGGCTCTATCCTTAAAGTGTGCAAAGTCCAATTCAGGATTTTGTAGGGCCGTTATGTGCAGCTGTGCCCTTTGGTTGTTAGACTGGAGTCCATCTATGAACTGCTCTGTTAGTAATCTATCTTCATCTTGCACGCTCTCAGGGTCAACCTGCTTTACGGCCCGTAGTGCCTCCTGAAGATTAAGGGCATAGTCCCGTATACTGTCCTGCACTCTCTGTTTGCACCCAAGGAATCTCATTTTTATCTCTGTGGCAGTGCGGGTATCAAGTGTCTTTCAGTCTGGGCAGGATTTGTTGGACAGACCCTTTATCAGTGTCCGGCCAGGACTTAACTGGTGCGGCTCAGAGGGAAGTAAACTGGCCAATGAGGATACTGACTTTTTGGCATTCTGACAGGGGGTACACCTTGAACAAACTACATAGTCTTTCTTTAAAATCGCTCAGGGTGTGCGACTCCCCTGAGTACTGTGGTAACCAGGCTGCTCCTGGTATATATGGCATTGATAGCGGCATTATGGAGGCTGCGGCCGCCGCTGAATCTTCACCCGTGTTGGGCATTTTCTTCCTGTTTTTCACTTGCTCACAATAGAGCGCAGCTCCAGCTTCACTGGCACGCCCCTCTCTGCTCGCACGCACTGTGTGACGCAGTTATGGCGGTTACTTGAAAGCTCATTAAAGTCTTTAGCACTCAATTTAATAAAGTCTGTGGCACACAGGCCAGGCTCCTTTGCCCAGCTTTGCTAGGCTCGCTAAATCCTGTTCGTGATGCCAGTTGGAGCACCCGGGGAGCGCGCGGCGGCATGCGTGAGAGGGCGCGAAAGAGCGTGCGCGGTGCAGGGCCTTGAGGTACTCGGTACCGGGCCCGTTGACTTCAAAGGGGGACGGTGTCACAGTGGCGGCGACCCAGTCCGTGGCCCTGGGGCGTCCATTAAATAAAATGATGAAAGGGGAAAAGTTGTTGGTGATGTGGTAAAAATAAAGATAAAGTTTATAGATGTTAAATACGGGACGCCACCTGTGGTATTCTGGTCAGAGGTGACCAGCGCTGCGGTGTTGTTCCCCTGAGACTGTTGGTGTGTCGCAGCTGAGGTGAAAATAGCTCTCCACAGGTAGAGCAATAGTCCCAGGGCAAAAATGTTAGATTGATAGTCAAAATGGCTGTGAACGTTGGGGTGCAGAGAAATGAGAGGAGGACACAGAGAGGTGCAGTTTATTTACCATTTACTGGTAATAGGTTGCAGTCCGGAGCACCACATACAGGTGATGGAAGGAGCCCTGCTCGCCTGGAGGCATTCAGGGGATCCACCTTGCCAGGTGGGGATTTAGGACCTTCCTTTCTGCGCTTTGTGTGCGGGTCTCCGCTGTATATAACTAAGCTGCGACCCTCTATTCGTGATGATTTCACTAACCTGTACGGCTGTCAGCATGAGCCTATTCCACGGGTACCGTCCTTTTCACCATCGGCCCCGGGCTCCTTATCTGCTGCCGTGCCCTCAGGTGCTCAATGTCGCACAGGAATTTACAATCCCCTGTACTTTCAGATTCAGCGGTCAGGACATACAGCTCCTTACCACCAAGGACTCTGGCGTCCCTTTCTCTCCAATAGTGCTTCGCTCTGGGGGCTGCTATACACAGTTTTTTAGCTTCCCCAGAGCCTCTCCGTCTCTGCTCGTATCCTTTCCCTCTTCCCAGATCAGCTGCCTGTCTTGAACTCCTCACAGATCAGCCACTTCTCCTGAACTGACAGGATCTTCCAGAAAGATCTTTTTACCTCACGTTTTAACTATCTTGTCATTTTTTCTCTCAGCTCACAGCTGATCTCGTTTCCATGACAAACCCCTCAGCTCACTTCTAGCTGACTCACCAACCCCCTCTGCTGGCCATAATTTATAAGGCAGCTCCCTTTTCTGACCTGCAGCAGGAATTGTGACTTAATCTATGCTACCTGGCATGGGGATCCCCTTTCTGCCTCCAAGCATGACTTCACCTCATAGAGGGAGGCAATGTCACTGTGACAACCGGACTCTGGGGTGTCACATATATAAGGGCAGAAGTTCCACACAGGCCATGGCTTGGACAGCGTATGTGCTGCCAATGAGATCTCAGTGTATATGATGCCCGAGATCACTGATGCACATCTGACGTGCGACATATTCATTGGCGGAACTAGATTTGAGGATAGGCATTTTTTGGCACTCCCTATCAAATATTAACTAACCTAAATGTTAGTATACAGAGCCTGACACGTGCTCCTGTCCCTCTATCATTGTGGGCCTACACACACACAGATGCTGACACATGCTCCTATCCCTATAGCATTATGGGCCTACACACACAGAGCCTGACACGTGCTCCTGTCCCTCCAGCATTTTGTACCTACACACACAGGCTGACACGTGCTCCTGTCCCTATAGCATTATGGGCCTACACACACACAGAGGCTGACACGTGCTCCTATCCCTCTAGCATTATGGGCCTACACACACAGAGCCTGACACGTGCTCCTGTCCCTCTAACATTATGGGCCTACACACACACAGAGGCTGACACGTGCTCCTGTCTCACTAGCATTATGGGCCTACACACACACAGAGCCTGACACGTGCTCCTGTCCCTCTAACATTTTGGGCTTACACACACAGAGGCTGACACGTGCTCCTGTCCCTCTAGCCTTATGGGCCTACACACACAGAGGCTGATACATGCTCCTGTCCCACTAGCATTTTGGGCCTACACACACAGACTGACACGTGCTCCTGTCCCTCTAGTATTATGGGCCTACACACACAGGCTGACACGTGCTCCAGTCCCTCTAGTATTATGGGCCTACACACACACAGAGGCTGACACGTGCTCCTGTCCCTCTAGCATTATGGGCCTACACACACACACACAGAGGCTGACACATGCTCCTGTCTCACTAGCATTATGGGCCTACACACACACAGAGGCTGACACGTGCTCCTGTCCCTCTAGCATTATGGGCCTACACACACACACACAGAGGCTGACACGTGCTCCTGTCCCTCTAGCATTATGTGCCTACGCACAGGCCGACACATGCTCCTGTCCCTCCAGCATTTTGGACCTACACACACAGGCTGAAGTGCTCAGGTCCCTTTAGCATTTGGGCCTACACACACACAGAGGCTGACACATGTTCCTGTCCCTCTAGCATTTTGTGCCCCCACACACACAGGCCGACACATGCTCTTGTTCCTGTATAATTTTATACACACACAGAGGCTGACACTTGCTTCTGTCCCTTTAACATTTTGGACCTACACAAGCACAGAGGCAGACGCGTGCTTCTGTCCCTCTACAGGTGATGACTTGGTCAGCGCATGCGCCGCAATTTGGTCTCGGTGTACATCGTGCCAGAGATCTGTGATGCACATGTGACATTCACCATTTTAATTGGCGGAACCCAATGTGGGTTTGGGCATATACAGTATGGCTGTCATAAATCAGTGATAGGCTGCTTTACATGCATGGTGTAGGACAATTTGCTCATTTTCCATTGGCTGCCATTTAATTGAATCCACTTTTTACATAGTGTGAGACAGGGACCGGCGTTGTTGTAAATAGTCGATATGTGTCGTAGAGGAGGAGGTCCTCTGTGCTGTAAGAATGAAATGTTGCTCTGGGACCGGTAGCTCCATGAGCCTTGTTTTTGTTTATTAAGGGGGGCTTACATGAGACCTGGGCGCTACTGATTAACCACACACACCCCCACCTATGGGGGTGGTTTTCAGCTACATAATGTGACTGAGGATTGGTCACATGATCTCTGTTGTAAGGTCCTGAAAGAGGATAGATCTGTGTGTTGGAAATTCCTGCAAGTGGACCGGATTCCTGAAGAGCACTTGGTGAGGCCATGTATCTGGATGGTCTCTGTATTGGAAGGTCCTGCGAGTGGACCGGATTCATGATGAACACAGGGTGAGACCATGTACCTGCAGAGCCTGCGACGGCTAACTGTGTTGGGGAAGCTACCGTCTTTCTAAGGGTCTGGACTGTCAAGTTGGACATTGCTGAGTAAGTCATCATACGGGACAGTGATCCTAGTTAGGCAGCTAGGGACCTAGCACTGACAAGAAGTCAGCATGTGGAGCGGAGCTCCTGGAAGGTAACTCAGAGTATGTGGGGACTGTGTGCACTGACGAGGGTCAGTTAATGAACTGTGCGGTCACCTATGGTAACTGGACGAAGTGAGGTCCAGCGTGTTTAGAGACTGCAATCTAATGTCAGGCGTCGTGGAGTAAAGTTGTGAGAGACATTAGTACGGCGTGCGGTGGCCCACGGTAACTGGACAAAGTGTCAGGAATCGAACCTGGAACCTCTTGTCTGCTGGCCAGCAGCTCAGCCATCTGAGCTATGCGGCTGCTTGGAAGATCCCATGTGAAACCAGATACCAGTGATTCTTGTTCTTGATCAGCTCCACCCTGTGCTCTCCTAATTGGCCCATTGATTGCTAATTGCCCACCCTATATAACCTCAGCCGGTACACTTCCTCATTGCGTGATTATTGTGCTTCCAGCCTGTAGTAAAGCTCCTTCTCCTGCTGCTGCTGCAGCTGCTCCATCTGCTAAGTATCGCTGATCCCGTGTACCGACTTCTGGCTTTTCCTCTGACTTCGTTATCCGCCTGCTCCATCTGCTAAGTATCGCTGATCCCGTGTACCGACTTCTGGCTTTTCCTCTGACTTCGTTATCTGCCTGCTCCATTGCTAAAGTATTGCTTATCCAGTGTACTGACTTTCGGCTTCACCTGACTACGCTTCCTGCCTTGCTCCCTCTAGTGGTTGCAATAACACTGGCTCCAACCTGAACCAGATCGTGACAGAATAATCACGCGCCAAAATGGAGTCCGTTGTAGCCACCCTGACAAAACAAGTTTCTGAACTTCAAAGTTTTTGTACCACTTACCAAGAAATATATTCTAAGCTACAAACAGTAGTATCAGGCCAACAAAAGGAAATAATTGAACTACAAAGGCAACTTCTTGACATGCGCAATTCAAGCCCAGAATCAAACGCACGAATGCCGCTGCCTGCAAAATTCAGTGGGGATCGTCAGCAGTACCAAGGATTCCTCAACCAATGCCGGATATACTTCCAAATGCAACCTGCTCCATTTACCAGCGATAGGAAGAAAGTATTTTTTCTGATTAATCTCCTGACTGATGAAGCTCTTGCATGGGCCTCACCATATGTGGAAAAGAACTATGACATCCTTAATAACTTAGATTCCTTCATCACAGCTATGAATCAAGTTTTTGATGATCCAAACCGTTGTGCCACAGCAGAAACCAAATTGCATAATTTACGCCAAGGACGACACTCGGTCGCTGAATATACATCAGAGTTCCTTCGCTGGGTGGCCGACACCACATGGAACTCAGCGGCCCAGAGAAGTCAGTTTCGACGAGGATTATCAGAGTCAGTAAAGGATGAGCTTGCCAGGGGCGAAACCCCTGATCAGTTGGAAGACTTTATTCACCTATGTGTTCGAATAGACCAGAGGCTCACCGAGCGGAGAAAGGAGAGACTTCGAGTACTGGAAAATAACCCTGCCTTTTATTTCTCTTCGTCTAACCATGAACAAAAGACGCAAAGTGTGTCTGAACCGATGCAAATCGATGTTATTCGAAAACCGCTCTCAGCACAAGAAAAGCAGAGGCGACGGGCTGAAAATTTACGTCTCTATTGTGGGGGCTCAGGTCATTTTGCCATCAATTGTCCTAATAAAAGGACTATAGCCTTCATAAGCGACATGACTGCAAGCGATACAGACCTCTCCCAACAGCCATATCCTAGTATGCAGAAGATTTCATCAGTAACGCAGGAGAAAAACAAGATGTGTGCATCATCATCTCATTTTGTCATTCCCATTCAGGTCATAATGGGCAACCAAACAGTACGATGTTCGGCCTTGTTAGATTCTGGAGCAGGAGGGAATTTTATGGACTTAAAATTCACATTGGATAATAATATTTCAAGCAGAACTAAATCCATACCAATCGAAATGGAAACGGTGGACGGATCACCCTTATCTTCTGGACCTGTTACTCATGAGACGATTGAACTTGAGATTTGTATGGAACCTGATCATCACGAAACTGTCAGTTTCCATCTGATTTCCTCTCCAAAATTTCCCTTTATCCTAGGAGTTCCCTGGTTCTCAACTCATAACCCCTCTATCAACTGGGCTTCCAGGACCATTACCTTCCCTTCAGAATACTGTAAGAACAATTGCCATAGTGATCCACCTGTTCCTAAACAAATCCAAGTATCTGAGATTTCTCATACGAAGGAAGATAAACTACCACCACAATACCAACAATTTTCTGATGTCTGCAGCAAGAAAAAAGCTGATCAATTGCCTCCTCATCGTCCGTATGACTGCCCCATCGAGCTGCTTCCTGGAACAACTATTCCATTCGGGCGAATTTACAATCTCTCTGAACCAGAACTGAAGGTACTGAGAGAGTATCTGGATGAAAACTTAGAGAAAGGCTTCATCCGACCTTCTACATCTCCAGCTGGGGCACCCTTATTCTTTTTTGAAAAGAAAGACTCAACTTTGCGGCCATGTATCGATTACAGGGAAATTAATAAAATTACCGTAAAAAATCGCTACCCACTTCCGTTAATTCCAGAGTTATTAGAAAGACTCCGCTCTGCTAAAATTTTTACTAAACTGGACCTGAGAGGGGCCTACAACCTCATACGGATTCGCCCTGGAGATGAGTGGAAGACCGCCTTCAGAACAAGATACGGACATTTTGAGTACCTAATGATGCCTTTTGGCCTTAGCAACGCCCCAGCCACCTTTCAGCACTTCATTAATGATGTGTTTCGAGATTTTTTGGATCAATTTGTTGTTGTTTATCTCGATGACATTGTTATATTTTCAGATACCTTGGAGGAGCATCGCAGGCAAGTCCAGTTAGTCTTGGAACGTCTACAGGAGAATCATCTCTACATAAAACTTGAGAAATGTGAATTCGAACAACCCACGATCCAATTTTTAGGATATGTCATCTCCCCAGAAGGTCTGAGCATGGATCCTAGTAAGATCAATGCAGTGGTGGATTGGCCACCCCCAAAGAATTTGAAAGACGTTCAGCGCTTCATTGGCTTCGCCAACTTCTACAGAAGATTCATTAAAAACTTTTCAAAAATTATTCTGCCAATCACCTTGCTAACCAAGAAAACCCAAGTTTTTTTTTGGTCTACAGAGGCACAGGAGGCTTTTGACAAATTAAAAAATCTTTTTACTTCCGCACCACTACTAGTCCATCCAAATCCGGAACTGCCATTTGTTGTTGAAGTGGATGCCTCGGATTCTGCAGTGGGAGCCATTCTGTCTCAGCGAGTTGGAGATAAGATGCAGCTTCATCCATGCGCATTTCTTTCTCATACCATGTCACCGGCGGAAAAGAACTACGACATTGGGAATAAAGAACTTTTAGCCATAAAAGTCGCCTTCTCCGAGTGGAGACATCTCCTAGAAGGTGCCAATCATCGGGTGACCGTCCTCACTGACCACAAAAATCTAGAGTTTTTACGCACAGCAAGAAGACTGTCTGCAAGACAGGCACGGTGGGCCTTGTTTTTCTCAAGATTTAATTTTGTAATTTCCTATCGGCCTGGTTCGAGAAATGGCAAAGCTGACGCCCTGTCCAGGATTTGTTCTGAACCTCAGGAGAGTTCTAATACTGACAGTACTATTCTGGGCCCCAAAAATTTTTTGGGAATATTGGACTCTAAAGTTTTTTTTGCTCAGATTAAAAATGGCTACCACAACGACCCTTTTCTTAACCATCCTCCTAAAGATGTCAATCTTTTTTTCAAGAAGGGATTTTGGATGCTGAACCACAGGGTATATATCCCAGAATCGGTGAGACTCGAAGTCCTCAAATTAGTCCATGATTCTAAACTTGCAGGACACCCCGGAGTCATGCAAACCCAAGAACTACTACTTCGTTCCTTTTGGTGGCCTAATTGTAGAAGGGATGTGAAAAAATATGTGTCCTCCTGTGTAACATGTGCACGTAACAAGACACCACGTTCCTCTCCTTTAGGACTTCTACAACCTCTTCCAGTTCCATCCAGACCTTGGGGATCAATCTCAATGGATTTCATCGTGGATCTACCTCCATCTAAAAAGATGACTGTGATTCTCGTTGTGGTAGACCGACTCACAAAGATGGCCCATTTCATCCCAACTAAAAGAATTCCTACTGCGGAACAAACTGCTGAGTTAATGATCAAAGAGGTTTTTAAGCTGCATGGGACTCCTGATAATGTAGTCTCCAACAGAGGGGTGCAGTTCACATCGAAATTCTGGAAAAGCTTCTGTACAGCCCTGGGAGTCACTGTGAATCTTTCTACGTCTTTCCATCCGCAATCAAATGGCCAGACGGAGAGGACGAACCAGACTCTCGAGCAATACCTCCGCTGCTTCATTTCATATCTTCAAGATGATTGGGTGGACTATTTACCAACAGCGGAATTTGCCTATAACAACGCTAAACACAGCTCTACAGCCCAAAGTCCTTTTTATGCTAACTATGGCTTGCATCCAGTATGTATTCCTAATCTTCCTTTTGAAACTTCTACCCCTGCTGTTGCTGACCGACTCAACAGATTAAAGGAATCCCAGGAGAAATTAATTGAGATATTGCAAAAGGCCCAAGAAGACTATAAAAAAGCAGCAAATAAACACCGTAGAGAACCTCCTAATCTGCACGTGGGTGACAAGGTTTGGTTGTCCACTAAAAACCTAAAAACACACGTGCCATCTTCTAAATTGGGACAAAAATTCATAGGACCCTTCCAAATTGCTGCACAAATTAACAAAGTTGCTTTCCGGTTGGAACTTCCCAGCAGTCTTAAGATTCACCCAGTGTTTCATGTATCTCTGCTCAAACCATTCTGTGAAAATCCATTTCCAGGAAGAACTCAGCCTCCTCCTCCACCTGAAAGGGTCCATGGCGAGGAAGAATTTATTGTGGAGAAGATTCTGGACTCTAGGAGAATCCGAGGTAACCTGCAGTATCTTGTGCAATGGAAGGGTTACGGACCAGAAGAAAACTCATGGGAACCGGAGGAAAATGTTCATGCTCCTAGGCTAACAAGAATCTTCCATCAGAGGTATCCAGATAAACCAGCCCCTGAGATGTCCAGAGGCCATCCTGGAAGGAGGGGAGTACTGTCAGGAATGGAACCTGGAACCTCTTGTCTGCTGGCCAGCAGCTCAGCCATCTGAGCTATGCGGCTGCTTGGAAGATCCCATGTGAAACCAGATACCAGTGATTCTTGTTCTTGATCAGCTCCACCCTGTGCTCTCCTAATTGGCCCATTGATTGCTAATTGCCCACCCTATATAACCTCAGCCGGTACACTTCCTCATTGCGTGATTATTGTGCTTCCAGCCTGTAGTAAAGCTCCTTCTCCTGCTGCTGCTGCAGCTGCTCCATCTGCTAAGTATCGCTGACTCCGTGTACCGACTTCTGGCTTTTCCTCTGACTTCGTTATCTGCCTGCTCCATTGCTAAAGTATTGCTTATCCGGTGTACTGACTTTCGGCTTCACCTGACTATGCTTCCTGCCTTGCTCCCTCTAGTGGTTGCAATAACACTGGCTCCAACCTGAACCAGATCGTGACACAAAGAGAAGTCCGGCTTGTTTAGTGACTGCATGTTAAAGCTGTGTACTATGAAGTGCTATGGACTATGTGTAGGGTCGGTGATATATAACATGGCCTACAGAGGTTTAGGAGTGTTTAATAAACCGCATGGACAGTTTGAGTGGAAAAAACGTTCCTGTGTGCCTTAATCCCGCTGCCAAGCGAGTGTCCCCCCACACATGCAGTAAGCGCCATCTTACAATACTCACCTTCATACTCTTCAGAACAAATATTCTTCTATATTTTTCTTTCTTTGGGTTTATTCATATTTATGTGGGTGCATATCCGGTATTCTATCTACTACAATTTGGCTCTGGTAATATGTTGGGTTTTTTTTTTCTGGCAGACACTTGTTTGTCAGTCTAGATGGATGTTGGGAGAAAAGAAAGATCTTGCTGTGCATTTAGGAAGAGGGTCCACTAGTGATGAGATAACGTGTTCTGATGGACTCGTTACTTGGAGAGCATTAGCCGGTATTTGGACGGAATGCTCCTATTCCCGCCCCCCCGTGCTTGGCGCTTGTGACTCAGCCAATAAGCATGCAGGGATCGCCGGCCAGTCACTGTAATGTCATAGCCATCTTGGTAGTTGCATTAATGAGATTAGCCGTATTACTCCATCAGGGGTTATAAAAGAACAGGTGGTACCAGGTTCAGCACTCTGACACCATTGCACAGCTCAGGGACAGTAGTGATTGGAGGGCGAGAGTGCTTGTCCGGGCCTGAGTGTGCACAGTAGAGCAAGTCTGAGTCCCTCTAGTGTTGTTCCTTGTGCTGATGCTGAACCATGATACTAACAGTCCTTCTAAGGGCTCATCCTTTGCTTTGTCTGTTTCTAACTTTCTATGCGATACATTCTGCATTTAACCCATGGACAGTTGCAGGAATAGGGAGAGTGGCAGAATAAAGTCTATAGGCAGGGCGCAGGGTTTCACAGCTCGTTGCATATTTTATATGAATACAGTGGGTATGGAAAGTATTCAGACCCCTTTACATTTTTCACTCAATTCATTGAAGGAGTAGAACCATCTTAAAGAGGATCAAAAGGAAATGGATGGCATGTGACTTAAATATGGGTGTCTGAGCAAAGGGGCTGAATACTTATGACCATGGGATATTTCAGGTTTTCTTTTTTAATAAATTTCTGGGTTTTTTTTCAGTCAAGATGGGGTGCAGAGTGGACATTAATGAGGAAAAAATGAACTTTTTTGAATTCACCAAATGGCTGCAATGAAACAAAGAGTGAAAAATGTAACGGGGTCTGAATACTTTCCAAACCTTTCCAAACCCACTGTATTCATATAATATATATATGGATCTATTGGGGATTTCATCCTTCACGTCACTCGGAGATTTAGATGGAAACCCCAGAGTAAGTGCTCAGCGTAGAGCGCCGGATAACTGTGATCCCAAATGTTATGTAAAATGTTCCCAATAAAAGCTTCAACTCAATCCAAAAAAAAGCAAGTCCTCCCTCAGATCTGTCATCTGTTGACATGAATATGGGAGGCTTCCGGTTACTGGAAAGGCTCTAGAAAAGCGAAATGGCTCCTCACCCGCCAAAATTCAGCAAATTCTCCACTCCCAATTCCAAATGCCCCCCTCCCTTCTGAGCCCCACTGTACATAAACCACATACAGGGTCCACATGTTTGGGATTTCTGTAGTGATGAGAGCCCGCCTAACTTACAGGTGCATGTCTCCAGAAGCACGGGCTGGGCATAATGTACTGGTGACTGCAACATACTAGTCACTACAATGTACTGGTCACTACAACGTACTGCTCAATACAAAGACAGTTTGCAATTTTCTCTCAGCAACAGTCCCTTCTGAAGTCAATATTGTCACTACACCTGTAGATAAATTCCCAAAAGGTTATCATTTCCAAAATGGGGTCACTTGAGGGGGATTCTGCTTTTCTATCACTTAGAGGCTCCTTATATGGAATCCGCAAACTATTCTAGGAAAATCTGCGCTCCAGGAGGCAAATAGCGCTCCGTCCCTCCCGAGTCTCTCCATATGGCTAAGCAGTACTGAACAGCCACATATGGGGTATTTCTACATTTGGTAGAAATTGTGGGACTAATTCTGGGGCCATTTTTACCTATTTCCCAGTATAAAAATGTAAAATCTGGGGCTAACACACAATCTTGGTGGTAAAAATGTAAATGATTTTTTCCTCACTTCCTAATGGTATAACAGTCTGTGCCCCACCTGTGGTGTGAATATAATCACTGCACCCCGAGATGAATTCATTGAAAAGTTTAAGTTGTAAAATGGGGGTCACTTATGGGGGTTCTGCACTCCTGGCACCTCAGGGGCTCTGCCAGTGTAACATGGCGCCCTCAAACAAGTGCAACAAAATCTGCACTGTAATATGGCGCTACTTCCCTTCTGAGCTTTGCACTGTGCCTCAAAAATAGTTTTTGATGTCATTCGGGGTATCGGTAAACTCACGAGAAGTTGCCATAACAAATTTTGGGGTCCATTTTCTCCTGTTACCTCTATGAAAATGCAAAATATGGAACTAAAAAATATTTGTGTGTATAAATAGTGATTTTTTTATTTCCATGGCTGCACTTTATAAACTTCAGTGAAGCACCTATGGATTCAAGGTGCTCAATACACTTCTAGATAAGTTCCCAAAAGGGTCTAGTTTCCAAAATGGTATCACTTGTGGGGGGTTTCCACTGTTTAGGCACATCAGGGGCTCTCCAAACGCGACATGGCATCCGCATCCGCAAATTTTACATTCATAAAGTGAAATGGCGCTCCTTCCCTTCCGAGCCCTGTCATGCACAAACAGTGGTTTTCCCCCACATATTGGGTATCGACGTGCTCAGAAGAAATTGAACAACAAAATGTATGGCCCATTTTCTCCACTTACCCTTGCAAAAGTAAAAAAAAATAGGTCTAAAGGAACATTTTTGTGAAAGAAAAGTAAATATTTATTTTTTCCTTCCACATTCCAAAAATTCCTGTGAAGCACCTGAAGGGTCAATAAACGTCTTGAATGTCGTTTTGAACACCCTGAGGGGTGCAGTTTTTAGAATGGTGTCATTTTTGGGTATTTTCTGTCATATAGACCACTCAAAGTGACTTCAAATGTGATGTGGTCCCTAACAAAAAAAATGGTTTTGTAAATTTTGTTGAAAAAATGAGAAATCGCTGCTCAACTTTTAACCCTTATAACTTCCTAACAAAAAATTATGTTTCCAAAATTGTGCAGATGTAAAGTAAACATGTAGGAAAGGTTATTAATTAACTATTTTGTGCTATATAACTATATAACTACTGGATTATTAATGGATAGGTGTCTTATAAACGCGTCTCCATTACTAATCCATGGGCTTGATGTCACCTGACAAGACAAAGATGATGTCAACCCCCCAACCATTACCACACTTGCCACCGCTACAGGGCAAGTGGGAAAAGCGAGGCTAAGCGCCAGATTTGGTGCATCTTATGGATGAGTCATTTCTGGGGCGACTGGGAGCTGATTTTTTTAGCCTGGGGGGCAGTATGCATGGCCCCTTCCTAGGCTATTAATATCAGCCCGCAACTATCTGCATAGCCTTTGCTGGTTATTAATTATAGGGGTACCCCATGTCATTTTTTGGGGGGATCTCCCATTATTAAAAGCCAGTAAAGGCTAAGTATACAGCTGAGCTGATATTAATAGCCTGGGAAGCCCCATGGGTATTACACCCTTCCCAGGCTATAAACATCTACCCCCAGCCATCAGCTTTTCCTCTGCTGGTTATTAAAATTACACAGGAGCTCACGCAATTTTAAAAAAAAATGTTTTTCTTTTAAATTAACAGTTCCTGTCTGGTTACAGCCTATGTACATTCGTTCTGTTAAAGCTCCTACATAGGCTGGTGACTAAGTGTGTGCGTAGGTTTGTGTATTTGTGTTTACTTATCAGAGTGTGAGCGTGTGCATGTGAGCGTGTGAGTATTAGCGTGCGAGTGTGATCGTGCGAGTATGTGAGCGTGTGAGTGACCATGCGAGTGTGAGCATGTGTATGTGAGCGTGACTGTCAGCGTGTGAATGTCATCGTGTGAACGTCAGCATGAGCTTGAGTGTAAGCGTGTGGGAACATGAGTGTGAGCATGAGTGGGAGCCTGTGAGTGTGAGCATCAGCGTGTGAGTGTGAGCGTGCAAGCATGAGCGTAAGCGTGAGTGTGAGCATCAGCATGTGAGCGTGAGCATCAACGTGTGAATGTGAGCGTGAGTGTGTGTAAGTGTCAGCGTGTGAGTGCCAGTATGAGCATCAGCGTGTGAGTGTGAGCATGAGCATTAGTGCCAGCATGTGCAAGTGTCAGTGTGATACAGTGAGCAGCATCTACTAACAGAATCCTTGCTACCTGCCATCCTCGGTGACTGTCTACTTGTCAGTATAGCTTGACATTATAACTTTACAGTCGCCAACAAAATGGCTGCTCACGGTGTTCCTAATTGTCATCCTCTCATCTCCCTTAGCAAACACCTAGAAGGGGAGGAGAGGAGTGACATCACACCCATGTCAGCAGATTCAGCCCACATTTACTGCAGTGCAGTAATGTGAGCTCGTTGTACACTAAGTTTTTTGTCAAATTTCAGTAGCTGCTACCCCTAGTGTTTAAAAGTGGAAATACAAAACTTTTAAAATTATTTTTCAGATTTTACTAAATTCTAAACAAATCACAATATTTTTTAATAAAATTGAAACATTATTTATCAATTGCTGAAAAAAATTTTTTTTGATGGCACCTTCCCTTTTAAGTGGAGTAAAAGTGGGACCCCATTGTTCTCCGCAGCAATCTGGAGTCAGAGATGATTACAGAGGTCTTCACCATCCCGTTCTCCTTCCATTCAGCACTTTTTCCATCCTTTTCAACATTTTCACTGACCCCCAGACATCGTTGTAGGGTCTGCCAGAAAAATGCTCAGATTTTCCATTGACTCCCATTTTACTTGTTACTCAAAACGAGCATCCGAGCAGTTTAGTGCTCGCTCATCCCTAGAAGCCACTTATCCTTGATCCTTCCTCTTGCCTTCTAATCTGGAGACTTGAGGACACTTGGTTGGGGCCACGCCCTTGTGTTAATTTTTCATGACTTTCTGAGCATTTAGAAACAAAATCCCTGTCTGTAGATTGTGAGTTTTTTATTTTAGGACAGACTCTGGTTTGGATAAATCTAATTTTCAAGGCTGGTTAAAGGGTCACCCATCGGCATATTGAATGGTGTGAGACAGCGCTCTCTAAATAAGTGTTGGGGAACACTCACTTGGCAGCGGGATTAAGGCACACAGGAACGATTTTCCACTAAAACAGTCCATCCGGTTTATTTAGACACAGAATAAACCACATAAAGTACAGTCCATTTCAATAGCAGATACACTTGTCTGCCTTTCATACAACCCCCTTGTCCGAGGTTACCACTTTCGAGGCGCTCCGCTCCACACACTGACTTCTTGTCAGTCATGGCTTCCAGGGAAGCTGCCTTACTAGGATCACTGACCCGTACTATGACTTGCTCGACAAGCTCCAACCTGTCAGTACCAGACTGACGGTGGCTTTCCCCAACACAGATAGCCGTCATGGACTCTGCAGACACATGTCCTCCTCCATGTGCTTTCCAGGAAACCTGTCCTCTTCCAGGACCTTCCAACACAGAGACCATGGGACCAAACAACAGTCTCATTATATCCCATGAGACAGACCCATTGATGGGAGGTAGGTGGTTAGCCAGACCCACCCAGCTCTCCGGCTAACCTGCAAGCTCAGCCTTCATAAACTACTCAAGCCTCGAGGAGCTAAGGTCCCAGAGAAACATTCCAGGCTTACAGCGCAGAGGACCTCGGCCTCTGCTACACATACCGGCCATTCACATGATGCCGGTCACTGTCTCACAATGGCTACTTCAAGTGTGTGGCAATAGTGAGCAGCTTTCGTCTCGATGGAGGAGAAATCATTTGCACATAATGAAATTGAAGAACATAAAAGACTGAGTTTGCCATAAAGGGCGCAGTAGAGTGTGACGGTACCTACACTGTGCTGTTGTCTGACCACAGACCAGTCCATGATTCTCCCTGGTAATGGGATCCGGAGGCAGCTAACCCAACCCAGAACTCCTGAGCCATGAAAGACACCAGTCTCTGAAAGAAATGAGAATCAGAAACACAAGGAACGTCACAAGGACTCAAACTGGGACAACTGAGGAGCCGAATCCGAGGGATCAAAGACCGGCAGATAAACAATAATGTATAACGATCCTCATCATCACAGCAGTTGTAATAATACTGCTACCCGCTATCATCATCATGGTGGATGTGACACAGCATACATGATGGTATAATAGATAGCGGAGGAAGCGCCAGCAACAGGTGGTGCAGGTTGTCGGCCATTGTGGATAAAAATGAAACTGCAATGATTCGTAAGAGAGGTAAAATGTAGGTGGGGCACAGTGTGTACGCGGCAGTGTGTGGGGGCACAATGTGTACACGGCAGTGTGTGGGGGGCACAACGTGTGCGCGGCAGTGTAGGGGGGCACAGTGTGTACGCGGCAGTGTGTGGGGGGCACAACGTGTGCGCGGCAGTGTGTGTGGGCACAATGTGTACGCGGCAGTGTGTGGGGGCACAATGTGTACACGGCAGTGTGTGGGGGGCACAACGTGTGCGCGGCAGTGTAGGGGGGCACAGTGTGTACGTGGCAATGTGTGTAGGCACAATGTGTACGCAGCAGTGTGTGGGGGCACAATGTGTACGCGGCAGTGTGTGGGGGGCACAACGTGTGCGCGGCAGTGTAGGGGGGCACAACATGTACGCGGCAGTGTGTGGGGGCACAATGTGTACGCGGCAGTGTGTGGGGGGCACAACGTGTGCGCGGCAGTGTAGGGGGGCACAGTGTGTACGTGGCAATGTGTGTAGGCACAATGTGTACGCAGCAGTGTGTGGGGGCACAATGTGTACGCGGCAGTGTAGGGGGGCACAACGTGTGCGCGGCAGTGTGTGTGGGCACAATGTGTACGCGGCAGTGTGTGGGGGCACAATGTGTACGCGGCAGTGTGTGGGGGCACAATGTGTACACGGCAGTGTGTGGGGGCACAATGTGTACACGGCAGTGTGTGGGGGGCACAACGTGTGCGCGGCAGTGTAGGGGGGCACAGTGTGTACGTGGCAATGTGTGTAGACACAATGTGTACGCAGCAGTGTGTGGGGGCACAATGTGTACGCGGCAGTGTGTGGGGGGCACAACGTGTGCGCGGCAGTGTAGGGGGGCACAACATGTACGCGGCAGTGTGTGGGGGCACAATGTGTACGCGGCAGTGTGTGGGGGGCACAACGTGTGCGCGGCAGTGTAGGGGGGCACAGTGTGTACGTGGCAATGTGTGTAGGCACAATGTGTACGCAGCAGTGTGTGGGGGCACAATGTGTACGCGGCAGTGTGTGGGGGGCACAACGTGTGCGCGGCAGTGTAGGGGGGCACAACATGTACGCGGCAGTGTGTGGGGGCACAATGTGTACGCGGCAGTGTGTGGGGGGCACAACGTGTGCGCAGCAGTGTAGGGGGGCACAGTGTGTACGTGGCAATGTGGGGGGCACAATGTGTACGCAGCAGTGTGTGGGGGCACAATGTGTACGCGGCAGTGTGTGGGGGGCACAACGTGTGCGCGGCAGTGTAGGGGGGCACAGTGTGTACGTGGCAATGTGGGGGGGCACAATGTGTACGCAGCAGTGTGTGGGGGGCACAATGTGTACGCGGCAGTGTGTGGGGGGCACAATGTGTACGCGGCAGTGTGTGGGGGGCACAACGTGTGCGCGGCAGTGTAGGGGGGCACAGTGTGTACGTGGCAATGTGGGGGGGGCACAATGTGTACGCAGCAGTGTGTGGGGGGCATAATGTGTACGCGGCAGTGTGTGGGGGGCACAACGTGTGCGCGGCAGTGTAGGGGGGCACAGTGTGTACGTGGCAATGTGTGTAGGCACAATGTGTACGCAGCAGTGTGTGGGGGCACAATGTGTACGCGGCAGTGTAGGGGGGCACAACGTGTGCGCGGCAGTGTGTGTGGGCACAATGTGTACGCGGCAGTGTGTGGGGGCACAATGTGTACGCGGCAGTGTGTGGGGGCACAATGTGTACACGGCAGTGTGTGGGGGGCACAACGTGTGCGCGGCAGTGTAGGGGGGCACAGTGTGTACGTGGCAATGTGTGTAGACACAATGTGTACGCGGCAGTGTGTGGGGGCACAATGTGTACGCGGCAGTGTGTGGGGGGCACAACGTGTGCGCGGCAGTGTAGGGGGGCACAACATGTACGCGGCAGTGTGTGGGGGCACAATGTGTACGCGGCAGTGTGTGGGGGGCACAACGTGTGCGCGGCAGTGTAGGGGGGCACAGTGTGTACGTGGCAATGTGTGTAGGCACAATGTGTACGCAGCAGTGTGTGGGGGCACAATGTGTACGCGGCAGTGTGTGGGGGGCACAACGTGTGCGCGGCAGTGTAGGGGGGCACAACATGTACGCGGCAGTGTGTGTGGGCACAATGTGTACGCGGCAGTGTGTGGGGGGCACAACGTGTGCGCGGCAGTGTAGGGGGGCACAGTGTGTACGTGGCAATGTGGGGGGGCACAATGTGTACGCAGCAGTGTGTGGGGGCACAATGTGTACGCGGCAGTGTGTGGGGGGCACAACGTGTGCGCGGCAGTGTAGGGGGGCACAGTGTGTACGTGGCAATGTGGGGGGGCACAATGTGTACGCAGCAGTGTGTGGGGGGCACAATGTGTACGCGGCAGTGTGTGGGGGGCACAACGTGTGCGCGGCAGTGTAGGGGGGCACAGTGTGTACGTGGCAATGTGTGTAGGCACAATGTGAACACAGCAGTGTGTGGGGGCACAATGTGTACGCGGCAGTGTGTGGGAGGCACAATGTGTACGCGGCACTGTGTGGGGGGCACAACATGTACGCGGCAGTGTGGGGGGGCACAATGTGTACGCAGCAGTGTGTGTAGGCACAATGTGTATGCGGCAGTGTGTGGGGGGCACAATGTGTACGCGGCAGTGTGTTTGGGCACAATGTGTACGCGGCAGTGTGTGGGGGGCACAATGTGTACGCGGCTTTATGTGGGGGCACAGTGTATATGCGGCAGTGTGTGGGGGCACAGTGTGTACGCGGCAGTGTGTGGGAGGCACAATGTGTATGTTGCAGTGTGTGGGGGGCACAATGTGTGCGCGGCAGTGTGGGGGGCACAATGTGTGCGTGGCAGTGTGGGGGGGCACAGTGTGTACGCGGCAGTGTATGGGAGGCACAATGTGTACGCGGCAGTGTGTGGGGGGCACTATGTGTGCGCGGCAGTGTGGGGGGCACAATGTGCGCGCGGCAGTGTGGGGGGGCACAGTGTGTACGCGGCAATGTGTGGAGGCACAATGTGTACGCAGCAGTGTGTGAGGGCACAATGTGTACGCAGCAGTGTGTGTAGGCACAATGTTTATGCGGCAGTGTGTGGAGGCACAATGTGTATGCGGCAGTGTGTGAGGAGACAATGTGCATGCGGCAGTGTGTGGGGGCACAATGTGTACGCGGCAGTGTGTGGGGGCACAATGTGTACGCGGCAGTGTGTGGAGGCACAATGTGTATGCGGCAGTGTGTGGGGGCACAATGTGTATGCAGCAGTGTGTGTAGGCATAATGTGTATGCGGCAGTGTGTGAGGGCACAATGTGTACGCGGCAATGTGTGGAGGCACAATGTGTAAGCGGCAATGTGTGGTGGGCACAATGTGTGCGCGGCAGTGTGGAGGGCACAAAGTGTACGCGGCAGTGTGGAGGGGCACAGTGTGTACGCGGCAATGTGTGTAGGCACAATGTTTATGCGGCAGTGTGTGAGGGAACAATGTGTACGCGGCAATGTGTGGAGGCACAATGTGTATGCGGCAATGTGTGGTGGGCACAATGTGTGCGCGGCAGTGTGGAGGGCACAATGTGTGCGCGGCAGTGTGGAGGGGCACAGTGTGAACGCGGCAATGTGTGTAGGCACAATGTTTATGCGGCAGTGTGTGAGGGAACAATGTGTATGCGGCAGTGTGTGAGGGCACAATGTCTACGTGGCAGTGTGTGAGGGCACAATGTCTACGCGGCAGTGTATGAGGGCACAATGTCTACGTGGCAGTGTGTGAGGGCACAATGTCTACGCGGCAGTGTGTGAGGGCACAATGTCTACGCGGCAGTGTGTGAGGGCACAATGTCTACGTGGCAGTGTGTGAGGGCACAATGTGTACGCGGCAATGTGTGTAGGCACAATGTGTATGCGGCAGTGTGTGGGGGGCAAAATGTGTACGCAGCAGTGTGTATGGGCACAATGTGTACGCGGCAGTGTGTGTGGGCACAATGTGAACGCAGCAGTGTGTGTGGGCACAATGTGTACGCGGCAGTGTGGGGGGGGGGGCACAGTGTGTACGCGGCAGTGTGGGGGCACAATGTGTATGCGTCAGTGTGTGGGGGGAAAAATGTGTATGCGGCAGTGTGTGTGGGCACAATGTGTACGCGGCAGTGTGTGTGGGCACAATGTGTACGCGGCAGTGTGTGTGGGCACAATGTGTATGCGACATTGTGTAGGGCGCACAACGTGTACGCGGCAGTGTGTGGGGGGCACAATGTGTACGCGGCAGTGTGTGGAGGCACAATGTGTACGCAGCAGTGTGTGTAGGCACAATGTGTATGCGGCAGTGTGGGGGCACAATGTGTACGCGGCAGTGTGTGGGGGCACAATGTGTACGCAGCAGTGTGAGTAGGCACAATGTGTATGCGGCAGTGTGTGGGGGGTAAAATGTGTACGCGGCAGTGTGTGGGGGCACAATGTGTACGCGGCAGTGCGTGGGGGCACAATGTGTTGCGGCAGTGTGTGGGGGCACAATGTGTACGCAGCAGTGTGTGTAGGCACAATGTGTATGTGGCAGTGTGTGGGGGGCAAAATGTGTACGCGGCAGTGTTTGTGGGCACAATGTGTACGCGGCAGTGTGTGGGGGCACAATGTGTACGCAGCAGTGTGTGGGCACAATGTGTACGCGGCAGTGTGTGTGGGCACAATGTGTACGCGGCAGTGTGTGTGGGCACAATTTGTACACGGCAGTGTGTGGGAGGCACAATGTGTACGCGGATTTATGTGGGGGCACAGTGTATACACGGCAGTGTGTGGGGGCACAGTGTGTGCGCGGCAGTGTGGGGGGGCACAATGTATACGCGGCACTGTGTGGGGGGCACAATGTATACGCGGCAGTGTGTGGGGACCCAATGTGTACGAGGCAGTGTGTGGGGAGCACAATGTGTAAGCGGCAGTGTGTGGGGGCACAATGTGAACGCGGCAGTGTGTGGGAGGCACAACGTGTACGTGGCAGTGTGTGGGGGGCACAATGTATATGCGGTACTGTGTGGGGGGCACAATGTACATGCGGCAGTGTGGTGGGCACAGTACATACGCGGCAGTGTGGGGGGCACAATGTGTAGGCGGCAGTGGGGGGGGCACAATGTATACGCGGCACTGTGTGGGGGCACAATGTATACGCAGCAGTGTGGGAGGCACAGTACATACGCGGCAGTGTGTGGGGGCACAATGTGTACGCGGCAGTGTATGGGGGCACAATGTGTACGCGGCAGTGTGTGGGGGACACAATGTGTACGAGGCAGTGTGTGGGGAGCACAATGTGTAAGCGGCAGTGTCTGGGGGCACAATGTGAACGCGGCAGTGTGTGTGGGGCACAACGTGCACGTGGCAGTGTGTGGGGGGCACAATGTATACGCGGTACTGTGTGGGGGGCACAATGTATATGCGGCAGTGTTGGGGGCACAGTACATACGCGCCAGAGTGTGTGGCGGCACAATGTGTATGCGGCAGTGTGTCGAGGGGACAATGTGAACACGGCAATGTGTGGGGGCACAATGTGTACACGGCGGTGTGTGGGGGGCACAATGTGTACGCGGCAGTGTGGGGGGCACAATGTATACGCGGCACTGTGTGGGGGGCACAGTGTATACGCGGCAGTGTGTGGGGGCACAGTGTGTACGCAGCAGTGTGGGGGGCACAGTACATACGCGGCAGTGTGTGGGGGCACAATGTGTACGCGGCGGTGTGTAGGGAGCACAATGTGTACGCGTCAGTGTGTGGGGGCACAATGTGTACGCAGCAGTGTGTGGGGGGCACAAAGTGTACGCAGCAGTGTGTGGTGGGCACAATGTATACACGGCACTGTGTGGGGGGCACAATGTACATGCGGCAGTGTGAGGGGCACAGTACATACGCGGCAGTGTGGGGGGCACAATGTGTACGCGGCAGAGTGTCGAGGGCACAATGTGTATGCGGCAGTGTGTGGGAGGCACAATGTGTACGTGGCAGTGTGTGGGGGGCACAATGTGTGCGTGGCAGTTTGGGGGGGCACAGTGTGTACGCGGCAATGTGTGGAGGCACAATGTGTATGCAGCAGTGTGTGTAGGCACAATGTGTACGCGGCAGTGTGTGGGGGCACAATGTGTACGCGGCAGTGTGTGGGGGCACAATGTGTACGCGGCAGTGTGTGTGGGCACAATGAGTATGCGGCAGTGTGTGGGGGGGCAAAATGTGTACGAGGCAGTGTTTGTGGGCACAATGTGTATGCGGCAGTGTGTGGGGGCACAATGTGTACGCGGCAGTGTGTGTGGGCACAATGTGTACGCGGCAGTGTGTGTGGGCACAATGTGTACGCGGCAGTGTGTGTGGGCACAATGTGTATGCGGTAGTGTGTGTGGGCACAATGTGTACGCGGCAGTGTGTGTGGGCACAACGTGTACGCTGCAGTGTGTGGGGGCACAATGTGTACGCGGCTTTATGTGGGGGCACAGTGTATACGCGGCAGTGTGTGGGGGCACAGTGTGTACGCGGCTTTATGTGGGGGCACAGTGTATACGTGGCAGTGTGTGGGGACACAATGTATACGCGGCACTGTGTGGGGGGTTCAATGTATACGCGGCAGTGTGTGGGGGCACAATGTGTACGAGGCAGTGTGTGGGGAGCACAATGTGTAAGCGGCAGTGTGTGGGGGCACAATGTGAACGCGGCAGTGTGTGGGAGGCACAACGTGTACGTGGCAGTGTGTGGGGGGCACAATGTATATGCGGTACTGTGTGGGGGGCACAATGTATATGCGGCAGTGTGGGGGGCACAGTACATACGCGGCAGAGTGTGTGGCGGCACAATGTGTATGCGGCAGTGTGTCGAGGGCACAATTTGTACACGGCAGTGTGTGGGGGGCAAAATGTGTACGTGGCATTGTGTGGGGGGCACAATGTGTACACGGCGGTGTGTGGGGGGCACAATGTGTATGCGGCAGTGTGGGAGCACAATGTATACGCGGCACTGTGTGGGGGGCACAATGTGTACGCGGCAGTGTGAAGGCACAGTGTATACGCGGTAGTGTGTGGGACACAATGTGTACGCGGCAGTGTGTGGGGGCACAATGTGTACGTGGCAGTGTGTGGGGAGTATAATGTGTACACGGCAGTGTGTGTGGGCACAATGCGTACGCGGCAGTGTTTTGGGGGCACAGTGTGTACGCGGCACTGTGTGGGGGGCACAATGTGTACGCGGCAGTGTGAAGGCACAGTGTATACGCGGTAGTGTGTGGGGGGCACAATGTGTATGCGACAATGTGTGGTGGCACAATGTGTACGCGGCAGTGTGTTGGGGGACAATGTGTACGCGGCAGTGTGTGTGGGCACAATGCATACTCGGCAGTGTTTTGGGGGCACAGTGTGTACGCGGCAGTGTGTGGGGGCACAATGTGTACGCGGCAGTGTGTGTGGGCACAATGTGTACGCGGCAGTGTGTGTGGGCACAATGTGTACACAGCAGTGTGTGTGGGCACAATGTGTACGCGGCAGTGTGGGGGCACAATGTGTACGCGGCAGTGTGTGGGGGCACAATGTGTACGAAGCAGTGTGTGGGGGCACAATGTGTATGCGGCATTGTGTGGGGGGCAAAATGTGTACGCGGCAGTGTGTGTGGGCACAATGTGTACGCGGCAGTGTGTGGGGGCACAATGTGTATGCGGCAGTGTGTGGGCACAATGTGAACGCAGCAGTGTGTGTGGGCACAATGTGTACGTGGCAGTGTGGGGGGGCACAGTGTGTACGCGGCAGTGTGGGGGCACAATGTGTACGCGGCAGTGTGTGGGGGCACAATGTTTACGGAGCAGTGTGTGTAGGCACAATGTGTATGCGGCAGTGTGTGGGGCAAAATGTGTACGCGGCAGTGTGTGGGCACAATGTGTACGCGGCAGTGTGTGTGGGCACAATGTGTACGCGGCAGTGTGTGTGGGCACAATGTGTACGCGGCAGTGTGTGTGGGCACAATGTGTATGCAGCAGTGTGTAGGGGGCACAATTTGTACGCTGCAGTGTGGGGGGGCACAGTGTGTACGCGGCAGTGTGGGGGCACAATGTGTATGCGGCAGTGTGTGGGGGCACAATGTTTACGCAGCAGTGTGTGTAGGCACAATGTGTATGCGGCAGTGTGTGTGGGGCAAAATGTGTACGCGGCAGTGTGTGTGGGCACAATGTGTACGCGGCAGTGTGTGTGGGCACAATGTGTACGCGGCAGTGTGTGTGGGCACAATGTGTACGCGGCAGTGTGTGTGGGCACAATGTGTACGCGGCAGTGTGTGTGGGCACAATGTGTACGCGGCAGTGTGTGTGGGCACAATGTGTACGCGGCAGTGTGTGGGGGCACAATGTGAACGCGGCAGTGTGTGGGAGGCACAACGTGTACGTGGCAGTGTGTGGGGGGCACAATGTATATGCGGTACTGTGTGGGGGGCACAATGTACATGTGACAGTGTGTGGGGCACAGTACATACGCGGCAGTGGGGGGGCACAATGTATACATGGCACTGTGTGGGGGCACAATGTATACGCAGCAGTGTGTGGGAGGCACAGTACATACGCGGCAGTGTGTGGGGGCACAATGTGTACGCGGCAGTGTTTGGGGGGCACAATGTGTACCAGGCAGTGTGTGGGGAGCACAGTGTGTAAGCGGCAGTGTCTGGGGGCACAATGTGAACGCGGCAGTGTGTGTGTGGCACAATGTATACGCGGTACTGTGTGGGGGGCACAATGAATATGCGGCAGTGTGGGGGGCACAGTACATACGCGCCAGAGTGTGTGGTGGCACAATGTGTATGCGGCAGTGTGTCGAGGGCACAGTGTGAACACGGCAATGTGTGGGGGGCACAATGTGTACACGGCGGTGTGTGTGGGGCACAATGTGTACGCGGCAGTGTGGGGGGCACAATGTATACGCGGCACTGTGTGGGGGGCACAGTGTATACGCGGCAGTGTGTGGGGGCACAGTGTGTACGCAGCAGTGTGGGGGGCACAGTACATACGCGGCAGTGTGTGGGGGCACAATGTGTACGCGTCAGTGTTTGGGGGGCACAATGTGTACCAGGCAGTGTGTGGGGAGCACAGTGTGTAAGCGGCAGTGTCTGGGGGCACAATGTGAACGCGGCAGTGTGTGTGTGGCACAATGTATACGCGGTACTGTGTGGGGGGCACAATGTATATGCGGCAGTGTGGGGGGCACAGTACATACGCGCCAGAGTGTGTGGTGGCACAATGTGTATGCAGCAGTGTGTCGAGGGCACAGTGTGAACACGGCAATGTGTGGGGGGCACAATGTGTACACGGCGGTGTGTGTGGGGCACAATGTGTACGCGGCAGTGTGGGGGGCACAATGTATACGCGGCACTGTGTGGGGGGCACAGTGTATACGCGGCAGTGTGTGGGGGCACAGTGTGTACGCAGCAGTGTGGGGGGCACAGTACATACGCGGCAGTGTGTGGGGGCACAATGTGTACGCGTCAGTGTGTGGGGGGCACAATGTGTACGCGGCAGTGTGTAGAGAGCACAATGTGTACGCGGCAGTGTGTGGGGGCACAATGTGTACGCGGCAGTGTGTGGGGGGCACAATGTGTACGCAGCAGTGTGTGGTGGGCACAATGTATACACGGCACTGTGTGGGGGGCACAATGTACATGCGGCAGTGTGAGGGGCACAGTACATACGCGGCAGTGTGGGGGGCACAATGTGTATGCGGCAGTGTGTGGTGTGCACAATGTATACACGGCACTGTGTGGGGGGCACAATGTACATGCGGCAGTGTGGGGGGGCACAGTACATATGCCGCAGTGTGTGGGGGCACAATGTGTACGTGGCAGAGTGTCGAGGGTACAATGTGTACGCGGCAGTGTGTGGGAGGCACAATGTGTACGTGGCAGTGTGTGGGGGGCACAATGTGTGCGCGGCAGATTGGGGGGGGCACAGTGTGTACGCGGCAATGTGTGGAGGCACAATGTGTATGCAGCAGTGTGTGTAGGCACAATGTGTACGCGGCAGTGTGTAGGGGCACAATGTGTATGCGGCAGTGTGTGGGGGCACAATGTGTACGCGGCAGTGTGTGTGGGCACAATGTGTTCGCAGCAGTGTGTGTAGGCACAATGTGTATGCGGCAGGGAGTGGGGGGCAAAATGTGTACGCGGCAGTGTGTGGGGGCACAATGTGTACGCGGCAGTGTGTGTGGGCACAATGTGTACGCGGCAGTGTGTGTGGGCACAATGTGTACGCGGCAGTGTGTGTAGGCACAATGTGTATGCGGCACTGTGTAGGGGGCACAACGTGTACGCTGCAGTGTGTGGGTGCACAATGTGTACGCGGCTTTATGTGGGGGCACAACGTGTACGCTGCAGTGTGTGGGGGCACAATGTGTACGCGGCTTTATGTGGGGGCACAGTGTATGCGCGGCAGTGTGTGGGGGCACAGTGTGTACGCGGCAGTGTGGGGGGGCACAATGTATACGCGAAACTGTGTGGGGGGCACAATGTATACGCGGCAGTGTGTGGGGGCACAATGTGAACGCAGCAGTGTGTGGGAGGCACAACGTGTACGTGGCAGTGTGTGGGGCGCACAATGCATACGCGGTACTGTGTGGGGGGCACAATGTATATGCGGCAGTGTGGTTGGCACAGTACATACACGGCAGAGTGTGTGGCGGCACAATGTGTATGCGGCAGTGTGTCGAGGGCACAATGTGTACACGGCAGTGTGTGTGGGGCACAATGTGTACGTGGCAGTGTGTGGGGGGCACAATGTGTACACGGCGGTGTGTGGGGGGCACAATGTGTATGCGGCAGTGTGTAGGGGCACAATGTGTACGCGGCAGTGTGGGGGGGGCACAGTGTGTACGCGGCAGTGTGGGGGCACAATGTGTACGCGGCAGTGTGTGCGGGCACAATGTTTACGCAGCAGTGTGTGTAGGCACAATGTGTACGCGGCAGTGTGTGTGGGCACAATGTGTATGCGGCAGTGTGTGTGGGCACAATGTGTACGCGCAGTGTGTGTGGGCACAATGTGTATGCGGCAGTGTGTGGGGGGCAAAATGTGTACGCGGCAGTGTGTGGGCACAATGTGTACGCGGCAGTGTGTGTGGGCACAATGTGTACGCGGCAGTGTGTGTGGGCACAATGTGTACGCGGCAGTGTGTGGGCACAATGTGTACGCGGCAGTGTGTGTGGGCACAATGTGTACGCGGCAGTGTGTGTGGGCACAATGTGTACGCGGCAGTGTGTGGGGGCACAGTGTTTACGCAGCAGTGTGTGTAGGCACAATGTGTATGCGGCAGTGTGTGGGGGGCAAAATGTGTACACGGCAGTGTGTGGGCACAATGTGTATGCGGCAGTGTGTGTGGGCACAATGTGTACGCGGCAGTGTGTTGGGGCACAATGTGTACGCCTCAGTGTGTGTAGGCACAATGTGTATGCGGCAGTGTGGGGGCACAATGTGTACGCGGCAGTGTGTGGGGGCACAATGTGTACGCAGCAGTGTGTGTAGGCACAATGTGTATGCGGCAGTGTGTGGGGGGGCAAAATGTGTACGCGGCAGTGTGTAGGGGCACAATGTGTTGCGGCAGTGTGTGTAGGCACAATGTGTATGCGGCAGTGTGTGGGAGGCAAAATGTGTGCGCGGCAGTGTTTGTGGGCACAATGTGTACGCGGCAGTGTGTGGGGGCACAATGTGTACGCGGAAGTGTGTGGGGGCACAATGTGTACGCGGCAGTGTGTGTGGGCACAATGTGTACGTGGCAGTGTGTGTGGGCACAATGTGTACGCGGCAGTGTGTGTGGACACAACGTGTACGCGGCAGTGTGTGGGGAGCACAATGTGTACGCGGCTTTATGTGGGGGCACAGTGTATACGCGGCAGTGTGTGGGGGCACAGTGTGTACGCGGCAGTGTGGGGGGGCACAATGTGTACGAGGCAGTGTGTGGGGAGCACAATGTGTAAGCGGCAGTGTGTGGGGGCACAATGTGAACGCGGCAGTGTGTGGGAGGCACAACATGTACGTGGCAGTGTGTGGGGGCACAATGTATATGCGGTACTGTGTGGGGGCACAATGTACATGCGACAGTGTGGGGGGCACAGTACATACGCGGCAGTGTGGGGGGCACAATGTGTATGCGGCAGTGGGGGGGCACAATGTATACACGGCACTGTGTGGGGGCACAATGTATACGCAGCAGTGTGTGGGAGGCACAGTACATGCGCGGCAGTGTTTGGGGGGCTCAATGTGTACGAGGCAGTGTGTGGGGAGCACAATGTGTAAGCGGCAGTGTCTGGGGGCACAATGTGAACGCGGCAGTGTGTGTGTGGCACAATGTATACGGGGTACTGTGTGGGGGGCACAATGTATATGCGGCAGTGTGGGGGGCACAGTACATACGCGCCAGAGTGTGTGGCGGCACAATGTGTATGCGGCAGTGTGTCGAGGGCACAGTGTGAACACGGCAATGTGTGGGGGGCACAATGTGTACACGGCGGTGTGTGTGGGGCACAATGTGTACGCGGCAGTGTGGGGGGCACAATGTATACGCGGCACTGTGTATACGCGGCAGTTTATGGGGGCACAGTGTGTACGCAGTAGTGTGGGGGGCACAGTACATACACGGCAGTGTGTGGGGGCACAATGTGTACGCGGCAGTGTGTGGGGGGCACAATGTGTACGCGGCAGTGTGTAGGGAGCACAATGTGTACGCGGCAGTGTGTGGGGGCACAAAGTATACGCGGCAGTGTGTGGGGGGCACAACGTGTACGCAGCAGTGTGTGGTGGGCACAATGTATACACGGCACTGTGTGGGGGGCACAATGTACATGCGGCAGTGTGGGGGGCACAGTACATACACGGCAGTGTGGGTGGCACAATGTGTATGCGGCAGTGTGTGGTGGGCACAATGTATACACGGCACTGTGTGGGGGGCACAATGCACATGCGGCAGTGTGGGGGGGCACAGTACATATGCGGCAGTGTGTGGGGGCACAATGTGTACGCGGCAGAGTGTCGAGGGCACAATGTGTACGCGGCAGTGTGTGGGAGGCACAATGTGTACGTGGCAGTGTGTGGGGGGCACAATGTGTATGCGGCAGTGTGTGGAGGCACAATGTGTATGCAGCAGTGTGTGTAGGCACAATGTGTACGCGGCAGTGTGTAGGGGCACAATGTGTATGCGGCAGTGTGTGGGGGCACAATGTGTACGCGGCAGTGTTGTGTGGGCACAATGTGTTCACAGCAGTGTGTGTAGGCACAATGTGTATGCGGCAGGGAGTGGGGGGCAAAATGTGTACCCGGCAGTGTGTGGGGGCACAATGTGTACGCGGCAGTGTGTGGGGGCACAATGTGTATGCGGCAGTGTGTGGGCACAATGTGTACGCGGCAGTGTGTGTGGGCACAATGTGTACACGGCAGTGTATGTAGGCACAATGTGTATGCGGCACTGTGTAGGGGGCACAACGTGTACGCTGCAGTGTGTGGGTGCACAATGTGTACGCGGCTTTATGTGGGGGCACAACGTGTACGCTGCAGTGTGTGGGGGCACAATGTGTACGCGGCTTTATGTGGGGGCACAGTGTATGCGCGGCAGTGTGTGGGGGCACAGTGTGTACGCGGCCGTGTGGGGGGGCACAATGTATACGCGGCACTGTGTGGGGGGCACAATGTATACGCGGCAGTGTGTGGGGGCACAATGTGTTAGCGGCAGTGTGTGGGGGCACAATGTGAACGCAGCAGTCTGTGGGAGGCACAACGTGTACGGTGCAGTGTGTGGGGGGCACAATGCATACGCGGTACTGTGTGGGGGGCACAATGTATATGCGGCAGTGTGGGGGGCACAGTACATACGCGGCAGAGTGTGTGGCGGCACAATGTATATGCGGCAGTGTGTCGAGGGCACAATGTGTACACGGCAGTGTGTGTGGGGCACAATGTGTATGTGGCAGTGTGTGGGGGGCACAATGTGTACACGGCGGTGTGTGGGGGGCACAATGTGTACGCGGCAGTGTGGGGGGCACAATGTATACGCGGCACTGTGTGGGGGGCACAATGTGTACGCGGCAGTGTGAAGGCACAGTGTATACGCGGTAGTGTGTGGGACACAATGTGTACGCGGCAGTGTGTGGGGGCACAATGTGTACACGGCAGTGTGTGGGGGGCACAATGTGTACGCGGCAGTGTGTGGGGGCACAATGTGTACGTGGCAGTGTGTGTGGAGCATAATGTGTACACGGCAGTGTGTGGGGCCACAATGTGTACACGACAGTGTATGGGGGGCACAATCTGTATGCGACAATGTGTGGGGGCACAATGTGTACGCGGCAGTGTGTGGGGGCACAATGTGTACGCGGCAGTGTGTGTGGGCACAATGCGTACGCGGCAGTGTTTTGGGGGCACAGTGTGTACGCGGCAGTGTGTGGGGGCACAATGTGTACGCGGCAGTGTGGGTGGGCACAATGTGTACACGGCAGTGTGTGGGGGCACAATGTGTACGCGGCAGTGTGTGTGGGCACAATGTGTACACGGCAGTGTGGGTGGGCACAATGTGTACACGGCAGTGTGTGTGGGCACAATGTGTACGCGGCAGTGTGTGTGGGCACAATGTGTATGCGGCAGTGTGTGGAGGCACAATGTGTACGCGGCAGTGTGTGGGGGCACAATGTGTACGCGGCAGTGTGTGTAGGCACAATGTGTACGTGGCAGTGTGGGTGGGCACAATGTGTACGCGGCAGTGTGTGGGGGCACACTGTGTACACGGCGGTGTGTGGGGGGCACAATGTGTACGAGGCAGTGTGGGGGGCACAATGTATACGCGGCACTGTGGCGGGGCACAATGTGTTCGCGGCAGTGTGCAGGCACAGTGTATACGCGGTAGTGTGTGGGGGGCACAATGTGTACATGGCAGTGTGTGGGGGGCACAATGTGTACGCGGCAGTGTGTGGGGGCACAATGTGTACGTGGCAGTGTGTGGGGAGCATAATGTGTACACGGCAGTGTGTGGGGCCACAATGTGTACGCGACAATATATGGGGGGCACAATGTATATGCGACAATGTGTGGGGGCACAATGTGTACGCGGCAGTGTGTGGGGGCACAATGTGTACACGGCAGTGTGTGTGGGCACAATGCGTATGCGGCAGTGTGTGTGGGCACAATGTGTTCACGGCAGTGTGGGTGGGCACAATGTGTACGCGTCAGTGTGTGTGGGCACAATGTGTACGCGGCAGTGTGTGTGGGCACAATGTGTTCACGGCAGTGTGGGTGGGCACAATGTGTACGCGTCAGTGTGTGTGGGCACAATGTGTACGCGGCAGTGTGTGTGGGCACAATGTGTATGCGGCAGTGTGTGGAGGCACAATGTGTACGCGGCAGTGTGTGGGGGCACAATGTGTACGCGGCAGTGTGTGGGGGCACAATGTGTACGCGGCAGTGTGTGTAGGCACAATGTGTACGCGGCAGTGTGGTTGGGCACAATGTGTATGCGTCAGTGTGTGTGGGCACAATGTGTACGCGGCAGTGTGTGTGGGCACAATGTGTACGCAGCAGTGTGGAGGGGCACAATGTGTACGCAGCAGTGTGGAGGGGCACAATGTGTACACGGCAGTGTGTGTGGGCACAATGTGTACGTGGCAGTGTGTGGGGGCACAATTTGTACGTGGCAGTGTTTGGGGGGCACAAATTGTACGCGGCAGTGTGTGGCGCACAACGTGTACGCGGCAGTGTGTGGGGGCACAATGTGCATGCGGCAGTGTGTGGGGGCACAATGTGTACGTGGCAGTGTGTGGGGCGCAATGTGTACGCGGTAGTGTGTGGGGCACACTTTAAGTTGGCATACTATAAGTGTCTGCTGTTTTTTTAAATTTTTGGAGGATTTTAGACCTCTTTTGTGGCTTCACATATAGGGGGCACTGTATATGGGGCACATACAGGTGGCTCTGTATATGGGGCACATATGGGGGCACTGTATATGGGGCACATGCAGGTGGCTCTGTATATGGGGCACATATGGGGGCACTGTATATGGGGCACATGCAGGTGGCTCTGTATATGGGGCACATATAGGGGGCACTGTATATGGGGCACATATAGGGGGCACTGTATATGGGGCACATATAGGGGGCACTGTAAAGAGAAGAACACTGAACAGCTATTCATGGTCATAGATGTTATCGGTAACAGCCCAAATTCCCGTAATATACCCAGGGAGGAATATTTCTAGATTTTGCTTTTTATGGCTTTAGTCAGAGCCACTACTCAGGATGATTTGGTCCCTTACGCATCAGACACCCTTCACTGACCGGTAATAGTCCATTGTCTATGGTGGCCAGTTGTGCGCCCATCTGGCTGCAGTTTTTCTGACTTTCATCTCTGGTTTTCTTGTTTTCAGCAAAAAAATAACATTTATCCTTAATTTGAATCCATAGATGTGGACACGGCTGGCAGCGCTCTACGGAGACAGAAGACACGTATGACTGCTGAGAACACATCATGGTCTGGAAAGATGGACGCCTAGATCATTAGACATCACATTCCCCAGAGTGTCTAGGGACATTTTACATGCTTCCCAAAATCCACAAGTCTGGAAATCCAGGAAGACCAATTATTTCGTGTGTGGGCACCCTCACTGAGCAGGTATCTGGATGGGTAGAGGGTATTCTTAAACTACTGGTGAAGGATACAACTAGCTACATTCAGGACACAACTGACCTATTGAATAGACTAGCAGCAATAGGTCCTCTACCAGAAGGAACCATCCTGGCCACCATGGATGTGGAATCTTTGTACTCTAATATCCCACACCAGGATGGATTAAATGCCTGCAAATTCTTCATGGAAAACACAGGGACTGATGCTGATGCTGTGGTGAAACTTATAAAATTCATCCTCACCCACAATTACTTTGAATTTGACAACAAGATCTATCTACAAGAGACTGGCACAGCTATGGGAAGTAAAATGGCTCCACAGTATGCAAATCTTTTCATGGCCAAGCTTGAAAGCGACTTTTTGCCCTCATGCCCCATCAGGCCCCTGGCCTACTACCACTTCATTGATGATATTTTAATCATCTGGACGAAGTCTGAGCAACAGCTAAAGACGTTCCACGAACAGTTTAATCAATTTCATCCCACCATCAATTTAACACTCAACTACTCCAGCACTGAGATTAACTTTTTGGACACCATCATTAAGCTAAAAAACAATGAAATAGAGACATCCCTGTATCAGAAGCCAATCGACCGTCCAACAAACCTTAAATGGGACAGTTTCCATCCAAAACACATAAAGAACTCTATTATCTATAGCCAAGCCATCAGATACAATCGTATATGTTCCAACCCCATGGATAGAGACAAACACCTTGGTCGCCTCAAAAAGACCTTTTTGAATCAGGGCTACCATCCAAGAACAATTGAAAACCAAATTACAAGAGCCACCAGAATGACAAGGAATCACCTGCTACATTACAAAGCTAAAGAAGAAAATAACCGGGTGCCTCTAGTGGTCACCTACAACCCAAATCTGGAGGTGCTAAGGGGAGCTGCACGGAAATTACAACCTTTACTACAAAAAGATGCCCGATTACAATCCATTTTTCCAGACCCCCCACTGCTGTGTTTTAGGCAGCCCCCAAATCTATGAATCCTCATTGTCAGAAGCTCCCTGTCCTCTCCAACAGCTGCAGGAACCTTTCCTTGCAACCAGAAAAAATGTAAAACTTGTCCATCTATAATGACCACGGACAAGATAAAGATCCCCAACTCACATCAGGACTACAAGATCCCAGGTACTTTCAGCTGCATCACATCTAATGGGGTGTACTTAATTATTTGTACTAAATGTCCAACTGGGGGTCTGTATGTGGTGGAGAGAGGGCAAAAGCTTAGAACAAGGATGAATGCTCATCGTCACACAATAAGAGAAAAAAGAATGGATCTACCTGTGGCCAAACATTTCTGTATCCCTGATCACAGCAGCATGGATATGAAATTACTGGTATTGAAAGGTAACTTCACATCTCAGAGAGAGAGACGAGTTTGGGAGTATAAATTTATGACGACCTTTGACACTCTCAGTGCTGGAATGAATGTGTCGCATGGATTTATGTCTTTTTACATCAACTAAGGAATTTGCTTTCAAGACCTGGTGGGGGCATCACAACACATTACGAGACCCCAATCAGAGGACAATAAAACATCCGGACTCCTTATCTATGTACTGGTCCAATATTTATGTTTCTCCCTCTCCCATACTGATAGTTCTGCTTCACGTCAGTTGTCTTATCCATTGCATTTTTTCTGTGTTGTATTGGGCATAAATATGTGATTCTTCAGATGTTGTTTTAGTCTAGCCTGATGAAGAGACCTGAGTAGTCTGGAAAGCTGCAATGTGTTACCATCTTTTCAGTTAGCCATTAAAAGGTATCAACTACTGAGGACTCTCAATCCTGAATATTTTTTTACAGCAGGATGAAGATAGGAAGGAAAGACGACCAAGCGAAACAAGGTGACGAACCTGGAGAGATGAACAGACGAGGAAAACAGAGGGAAGAGAAGAAAGAACAGAGATAAACAGAGGGAAGAGAAGAAAGAGAACAGAGATGAACAGACGAGGAAAACAGAAGAGAGGAAAGAGAACAGATGAGCGGACGAGGAAAACAGAAGAGAGGAAAGAGAACAGAGATGAGCGGACGAGGAAAACAAAGGAGGAAAGAGAACAGATGAGCGGACGAGGAAAACAGGGAAGAGAAGAAAGAACAGAGATGAGCGGATGAGGAAAACAGAGGGAAGAGAAGAAAGAGAGCAGAGATGAGCAAACGAGGAAAACAGAAGAGAGGAAAGAGAACAGAGATGAGCAAACAAGGAAAACAGAGGGAAGAGAAGAAAGAACAGAGATGAGCGGATGAGGAAATCAGAGGGAAGAGAAGAAAGAGAACAGAGATGAGCGGATGAGGAAATCAGAGGGAAGAGAAGAAAGAGAACAGAGATGAACAGACGAGGAAAACAGAAGATAGGAAAGAGAACAGATGAGCGGACAAGGAAAACAGAGGGAAGAGAAGAAAGAACAGAGATGAGCAAACGAGGAAAACAGGGAAGTGAAGAAAGAACAGAGATAAACAGAGGGAAGAGAAGAAAGAACAGAGATAAACAGAGGGAAGAGAAGAAAGAGAACAGAGAAGAACAGGCGAGGAAAACAGAAGAGAGGAAAGAGAACAGATGAGCGGACGAGGAAAACAGAGGGAAGAGAAGAAAGAACAGAGATGAGCAGATGAGGAAAACAGAGGAAAGAGAAGAAAGAGAACAGAGATGAACAGACGAGGAAAACAGAAGAGAGGAAAGAACAGAGATCAGCGGATGAGGAAAACAGAGGGAAGAGAAGAAAGAACAGAGATGAGCAGATGAGGAAAACAGAAGAGAGGAAAGAGAACATATGAGCGGACGAGGAAAACAGAGGGAAGAGAAGAAAGAGAACAGAGAAGAACAGGCGAGGAAAACAGAAGAGAGGAAAGAGAACAGATGAGCGGACGAGGAAAACAGAGGGAAGAGAAGAAAGAACAGAGATGAACAGACGAGGAAAACAGAAGAGAGGAAAGAGAACAGAGATGAGCAGATGAGGAAAACAGAGGAAAGAGAAGAAAGAGAACAGAGATGAACAGACGAGGAAAACAGAAGAGAGGAAAGAGAACAGAGATGAGCGGATGAGGAAAACAGAGGGAAGAGAAGAAAGAACAGAGATGAGCAAATGAGGAAAACAGAGGGAAGAGAAGAGAAGAGCAGATGAGGAAAACAGAGAGAAGAGACGAAAGAGAGCAGAGATGAGCAGATGAGGAAAACAGAGAGAAGAGAAGAAAGTGAAGAGATGAGTGGATGAGGAAAACAGTCAGAAGAGAAGAAAGAGCAGAGATGAAAGAATAGAAAGCAGAGCAAAGAGAGCTGGAAGAAAGGAGGAGAAGAAAGAAGAACAGTGTAAAGAAAGAAGAGAACAGAGGAAAGAAAAGAACAGAGAGGAAAGAAAAGAAGAGAACAGAGGAAAGAGACTAATACAAAGAACAAAGATGAAAAAATAGAGAGAAAAACAAAGAGAGGGAAGAAAGATGAAAGAAAAGGAAAATCATTAGGAAAAAAAACAGAGGAAAGACGACAAGAGAACAGAGGAAAAGTGATTAGAACACAAACAATCAGATACAAGAAAATAGAGAGGAGAGCAATGAGAGAGAAGAGAGGCGAGAGGAAAATAGAAGAGAAAGAAGTAAAGAGGAAAATAGAAAGGAAAGAAGACAAGAGACCAAAGAAGAAAGAATAATAAAAAGAACAGAGGAAAGGAAAGAATAAGAAGAGAGCAGAAAGGAAAATACAGAAAGGAGAAGCAAGAAGAGAGAGCAAGGAGAAAAACAGAGCGAACAGAATAGAGAAAGAGCAAAGAGAAAAGAAAACAGAGAGGTAATCCGAGAAAAGAGAGCAAAGCAGAGAACACAGAGGTGAGCAGAGTCACAAAGTATAAAATAGAGAGAGGACAGAAGGGAAGAAAGATGAAAGGTGAAAAGAATGGAAGGATGGGAAGAGAAAGGAAAGAATGGATAGAGGAGAACAGAGGAAGGAAAGAGAAGAAAAAAGAAAAGAGAAACACAGGGGAAACTAGAGACGATGAAGGAGAGAAGAACAGAGAGGAAAGGAGAATACAAAGAGCAAAGAGATGAAAGAACAGAGAGCAAAGAGAAGAGAGAAGAGAATTGAAATAAAGGGAAACCAAGAGGAAAGAAGAGACAGGAAAGAAAACGAGAGCAGAGAAGAAAGAAGAATAAAAAGAGAATACAGATAAAAGAGAATAGAGAGGAAAGGAAAGATAGGCCAAAAGGAAAGAGGAAAAGAGATAGAAGAGAATAGGTAGCAAATAGGAAAACGGAGCAAAGAAAAGAGAAAAGATGAGACCAGAGGAAAAAGAACAGACAAAAAGGGAACAGAGAGATCAAAGCAGAGATAGTGCAGAGAATAGAACAGAGAGCAAAGAGAAACAACTGAAGATAAAGAACAGAGACGAGAAAATGAAGAGAAGGGAAATGAAGGAGATGGAAAGAACAGAGAGAAGAAAAGAGTAGAAAGATGAGGAGAAGAGAAAGAAAGGAAAAGGGAAAAAGGAGAACAAGAGGTGAAAGGTAGATGGGAAAGGAGAGCAGGGAGGAAGAAAAGAGGAAGCAAAAAGTGATAGAAAAGAAGGGAATGATGATTAAAGAGGCAAATGGTCAGCAGAGAGGATAATAAAAGGAGTGAGAAAAGAGTAAGGGAAAGGAGAGAGAAAAAGGAAAGAGTGTAGAGAGAGCGCAAAGAGAAAAGAGGAGACTGGAGAGAGCCGGCCACAGGAGAGAACAGACATCACAAAGATGCCTCCAGGAATGTATCCGAACTATGAGGTCTCAGCGTCCGAACAGGGGCGAAGCCGCTCTTTACCTGTGGTCTCATGAAGCTGATCAGTGTCTGCAAGAAAGAAAGGTGTCAGTGACCGGAGGACCCCAAGAAATAGCAGGGCGTCACTTGAGAAGTAATTACAGAATTAGAGCTGGTAATAGCAAAGTTACTGATATCAGAGAAATTCCTGCCAACTGACACCTGAAGAATCTTCTGCCATTGAAAGAGCGCCCCCTACACAAGAAATGTAGATTCCCAAATGCTGACATCACAGGGCACCTCTGGAAATAGGCACATGGCTGCCAAGAAGGTAGTGTCAGTCATCAATTCCAGAAACCAAAATGTGGCCACTGGCCATCATACTTCCAACGCAAGCTCAACCCAGAGCTCATATAATAAGGAGGAGCTTGTCACAAGGATCCTCCCCTGAGGAGCTGACCCTGCTCTGCAGGACGGTCACATGAACACTCACCAATCTTCCCATCAAGAAGACTCCGATTTGTGAAATGTTCTGCAAAGCAAAAAATCAAGAGGCAAAAATATCAGACTATGCAAATCAATGAAGAGATTTCAGAGGGATGAGAAGAACGGACAATCCCTACTAGTAACCTGAAGACATGAAAAGCAAACAATGGAGCAGAAACACTAATAATTAAACTTCCCAGGAATGAAATGTTACTACAACTTAAAATAGATCAGTACCAGCAATCACACTTCCAATTGAAGGAGCACCAGTCCTCATTCACATTCCAGAAGAACAGCACCAATACTCATCTATCATACAACAGTATCGGTACTCACCTGTCTTCCAGTAGAGCAGTACCAGTACTCACCTGCCTTCCAGTAGAGCAGTACCAGTACTCACCTGCCTTCCAGTAGAGCAGTACCAGTATTCACCTGCCTTCCAATAGATCAGTACCAGTATTCACCTGGCTTCCAATAGATCAGTACCAGTATTCACCTGCCTTCCAATAGATCAGTACCAGTATTCACCTGGCTTCCAGTAGATCAGTACCAGTATTCACCTGGCTTCCAGTAGATCAGTACCAGTATTCACCTGGCTTCCAGTAGAGCAGTACCAGTATTCACCTGCCTTCCAATAGATCAGTACCAGTACTCACCTGCCTTCCAATAGATCAGTACCAGTATTCACCTGCCTTCCAATAGATCAGTACCAGTACTCACCTGCCTTCCAGTAGCTCAGTAACAGTATTCACCTGCCTTCCAGTAGATCAGTACCAGTACTCACCTGCCTTCTAGTAGAGCAGTACCAGTACTCACCTGCCTTCCAGTAGATCAGTACCAGTATTCACCTGCCTTCCAATAGATCAGTACCAGTATTCACCTGCCTTCTAGTAGAGCAGTACCAGTACTCACCTGCCTTCAAGTAGAGCAGCACCAGTACTCACCTGCCTTCCAGTAGATCAGTACCAGTATTCACCTGCCTTCCAATAGATCAGTACCAGTATTCACCTGCCTTCCAGTAGATCAGTATCAGTATTCACCTGCCTTCTAGTAGAGCAGTACCAGTACTCACCTGCCTTCCAATAGATCAGTATCAGTATTCACCTGCCTTCTAGTAGAGCAGTACCAGTACTCACCTGCCTTCTAGTAGAGCAGTACCAGTACTCACCTGCCTTCTAGTAGATCAGTACCAGTATTCACCTGCCTTCCAATAGATCAGTACCAGTATTCACCTGCCTTGCAATAGATCAGTACCAGTACTCACCTGCCTTCCAGTAGCTCAGTACCAGTATTCACCTGCCTTCCAGTAGATCAGTACCAGTACTCACCTGCCTTCCAGTAGATCAGTATCAGTATTCACCTGCCTTCTAGTAGAGCAGTACCAGTATTCACCTGCCTTCCAGTAGATCAGTACCAGTATTCACCTGCTTTCCAGTAGATCAGTACCAGTACTCACCTGCCTTCCAGTAGATCAGTACCAGTACTCACCTGCTTTCCAGTAGATCAGTACCAGTACTCACCTGCCTTCCAGTAGAGCAGTACCAGTATTCACCTGCCTTCCAGTAGATCAGTACAAGTATTCACCTGCCTTTAAGTAGAGCAGTACCAGTACTCACCTGCCTTCCAGTAGATTAGTACCAGTAGTCACGTGCCTTTCAGTAGATCAGTACCAGTATTCACCTGCCTTCCAGTAGATCAGTACCAGTATTCATCTGCCTTTCAGTAGATCAGTATCAGTATTCACCTGCATTTCAGTAGATCAGTACCAGTATTCACCTGGCTTCCAGTAGATCAGTACCAGTACTCACCGGCTTTCCAGGAGATCAGTACCAGTACCCACCTGCCTTCCAGTAGATCAGTACCAGTATTCACCTGCCTTCCAGTAGATTAGTACCAGTATTCACCTGCCTTCCAGTAGAGCAGTACTAGTACTCACCTGCCTTCCAGTAGAGCAGTACCAGTATTCACCTGCCATCCAGTAGATCAGTACCACAACTCACCTACCTTCCAGTAGAGCAGTACCAGTATTCACCTGACTTCCAGTAGATCAGTATCAGTACTCACCTGCTTTCCAGGAGATCAGTACCAGTATTCACCTGCCTTTAAGTAGAGCAGTACCAGTACTCACCTGCCTTCCAGTAGAGCAGTACCTGGATTCACCTGACTTCCAGTAGATCAGTACCAGTATTCACCTGCTTTCCAGTAGATCAGTACCAGTATTCACCTGCTTTCCAGTAGATCAGAACCAGTATTCACCTGCCTTCCAGTAGATCAGTACCAGTATTCACCTGCTTTCCAGTAGATCAGTACCAGTATTCACCTGCTTTCCAGTAGATCAGAACCAGTATTCACCTGCCTTCCAGTAGATCAGTACCAGTATTCACCTGCTTTCCAGTAGATCAGTACCAGTATTCACCTGCCTTCCAGTAGATCAGTACCAGTATTCACCTGCCTTTCAGTAGATCAGTACCAGTATTCACCTGCCTTCCAGTAGATCAGTACCAGTATTCACCTGCCTTCCAGTAGATCAGAACCAGTATTCACCTGCCTTCCAGAAGAACAGTACCAGTATTCACCTGCCTTACAGTAGAGCAGCATCAGTACTCACCTGCTTTCCAGTAGATCAGTACCAGTATTCACCTGCTTTCCAGTAGATCAGTACCAGTACTCACCTGCCTTCCAGTAGATCAGTACCAGTACTCACCTGCTTTCCAGTAGATCAGTACCAGTACTCACCTGCCTTCCAGTAGAGCAGTACCAGTATTCACCTGCCTTCCAGTAGATCAGTACAAGTATTCACCTGCCTTTAAGTAGAGCAGTACCAGTACTCACCTGCCTTCCAGTAGATTAGTACCAGTAGTCACGTGCCTTTCAGTAGATCAGTACCAGTATTCACCTGCCTTCCAGTAGATCAGTACCAGTACTCATCTGCCTTCCAGTAGAACAGTACAAGTATTCACCTGCATTTCAGTAGATCAGTACCAGTATTCACCTGCCTTTCAGTAGATCAGTACCAGTACTCACCGGCTTTCCAGGAGATCAGTACCAGTACCCACCTGCCTTCCAGTAGATCAGTACCAGTATTCACCTGCCTTCCAGTAGATTAGTACCAGTATTCACCTGCCTTCCAGTAGAGCAGTACTAGTACTCACCTGCCTTCCAGTAGAGCAGTACCAGTATTCACCTGCCATCCAGTAGATCAGTACCACTACTCACCTACATTCCAGTAGAGCAGTACCAGTATTCACCTGACTTCCAGTAGATCAGTATCAGTACTCACCTGCTTTCCAGGAGATCAGTACCAGTATTCACCTGCCTTTAAGTAGAGCAGTACCAGTACTCACCTGCCTTCCAGTAGAGCAGTACCAGTATTCACCTGACTTCCAGTAGATCAGTACCAGTATTCACCTGCCTTCCAGTAGATCAGCACCAGTATTCACCTGCTTTCCAGTAGAGCAGTACCAGTATTCACCTGCCTTCCAGTAGATCAGTACCAGTATTCACCTGCCTTCCAGTAGATCAGCACAAGTATTCACCTGCCTTTCAGTAGAGAAGTACCAGAATTCACCTGCCTTCCAGTAGATCAGTACCAGTATTCGCCTGTTTTCCAGTAGATCAGTACCAGTGTTCACCTGCCTTCCTGTAGATCAGTACTAGTATTCACCTGGCTTCCAGCAGATCAGTACCAGTATTCACGTACCTTCCAGTAGAGCAGCACCAGTATTCACCTGCCTTTCAGTAGAGCAGTGCCAGTACTCACCTGCCTTTCAGTAGAGAAGTGCCAGTACTCACCTGCCTTCCAGTAGAGCAGTACCAGTAGTCACCTGCCTTTCAGTAGAGCAGTACCAGTATTCACCTGCCTTTCAGTAGAGCAGTACCAGTATTCACCTGCCTTCCAGTAGAGCAGTGCCAGTACCCACCTGCCTTCCAGTAGAGCAGAACCATTACTTACCAGCTATCCAGTAGATCAGTACCAGTATTCACCTGCCTTCCAGTAGATCAGAACCAGTATTCACCTGCCTTCCAGTAGAGCAGTACCAGTACTCACCTGCATTCCATCAGATCAGAACCAGTATTCACCTGCCTTCCAGTAGAGAAGTACCATTACTTACCTGCTTTCCAATAGATCAGTACCAGTATTCACCTGCCTTCCAGTAGAGCAGTACCTGTATTCACGTACCTTCCAGTAGAGCAGCACCAGTATTCACCTGCCTTTCAGTAGAGCAGTACCAGTATTCACCTGCCTTTCAGTAGAGCAGTACCAGTATTCACCTGCCTTCCAGTAGAGAAGTACCATTACTTACCTGCTTTCCAATAGATCAGTACCAGTATTCACCTGCCTTCCAGTAGAGCAGTACCTGTATTCACGTACCTTCCAGTAGAGCAGCACCAGTATTCACCTGCCTTTCAGTAGAGCAGTAACAGTATTCACCTGCCTTTCAGTAGAGCAGTACCAGTATTCACCTGCCTTTCAGTAGATCAGAACCAGTATTCACCTGCCTTCCAGTAGAGAAGTACCATTACTTACCTGCTTTCCAGTAGATCAGTACCAGTATTCACCTGCCTTCCAGTAGATCAGAACCAGTATTCACCTGCCTTCCAGTAGATCAGAACCAGTATTCACCTGCTTTCCAGCAGATCAGTACCAGTATTCGTCTGCCTTCCAGTAGAGCAGCACCAGTATTCACCTGCCTTCCAGTAGATCAGTAACAGTATTCGTCTGCCTTCCAGTAGAGCAGTACCAGTATTCACCTGCCTTTCAGTAGAGCAGTGCCAGTACTCACCTGCCCTCCAGTAGAGCAGTACCATTACTTACCTGCTTTCCAGTAGATCAGTACCAGTACTCACCTGCCTTTCAGTAGAGCAGTACCAGTACTCACCTGACTTCCAGTAGAGCAGTACCAGTATTCACCTGCCTTCCAGTAGAGCAGTACTAGTATTCACCTGCCTTCCAGTAGAGCAGTACCAGTATTCACCTGCCTTCCAGTAGATCAGTACCACTACTCACCTGCCTTTCAGTAGATCAGTACCAGTATTCACCTGCCTTCCAGTAGAGCAATATCAGTATTCACCTGCCTTCCAGTAGAGCAGTACCATTATTCACCTGCCTTCCAGTAGATCAGTAAAAGTATTCACCTGCCTTCCAATAGATCAGTACCAGTATTCACCTGCCTTCCAGTAGAGCAATATCAGTATTCACCTGCCTTCCAGTAGAGCAGTACCATTATTCACCTGCCTTCCAGTAGATCAGTAAAAGTATTCACCTGGCTTCCAGCAGATCAGTACCAGTATTCGTCTGCCTTCCAGTAGAGCAGTACCAGTATTCACGTGCCTTCCAGTAGAGCAATATCAGTATTCACCTGCCTTCCAGTAGATCAGTAAAAGTATTCACCTGCCTTCCAATAGAGCAGTACCAGTACTCACCTGCCTTCCAGCAGATCAGTACCAGTATTCACCTGCCTTCCAGTAGAGCAGTACAAGTATTCACCTGCCTTTCAGTAGAGCAGTACCAGTATTCACCTGCCTTCCAGTAGATCAGTATCAGTATTTACCTGTCTTCCAGTAGAGCAGTATCAGTACTCACCTGTCTTCCAGTACAGCAGTACCAGTATTCACCTGCCTTCCTGTAGATCAGTAAAAGTATTCACCTGCCTTCCAGTAGATCAGTACCAGTATTTACCTGCCTTCCAGTAGATCAGTACCAGTAGTCACCTGCCTTCCAGTAGATCAGTACCAGTATTCACCTGCCTTCTAGTAGAGCAGTATCAGTATTCACCTGCGTTCCAGTAGAGCAGTGTCAGTATTCACCTGCCTTCCAGTAGAGCCGTACCAGTATTCACCTGCCTTCCAGTAGAGCAGTACCAGTATTCACCTGCCTTCCAGTAGAGCCGTACCAGTATTCACCTGCCTTCCAGTAGAGCAGTACCAGTATTCACCTGCCTTCCAGTAGAGCCGTACCAGTATTCACCTGCCTTCCAGTAGATCAGTACCAGTAGTCACCTGCCTTCCAATAGATCAGTAAAAGTATTCACCTGCCTTCCAGTAGATCAGTACCAGTATTCACCTGCCTTCCAGTAGATCAGTACCAGTACTCACCTGCCTTCCAGTAGATCAGTACCAGTATTCACCTGCCTTCCAGTAGATCAGTACCAGTATTCACCTGCCTTCCAGTAGATCAGTACCAGTACTTACCTGCCTTCCAGTAGATCAGTACCAGTATTCACCTGCTTTCCAGTAGATCAGTACCAGTATTCACCTGCCTTCCAGTAGATCAGTACCAGTATTCACCTGCCTTCCAGTAGATCAGTACCAGTACTTACCTGCCTTCCAGTAGATCAGTACCAGTATTCACCTGCCTTCCAGTAGATCAGTACCAGTACTCACCTGCCTTCCAGTAGATCAGTACCAGTATTCACCTGTCTTCCAGTAGAGCAGTATCAGTATTCACCTGCCTTCCAGTAGAGCAGTACCAGTATTCACCTGCCTTCCAATAGATCAGTAAAAGTATTCACCTGCCTTCCAGAAGATCAGTACCAGTATTTACCTGCCTTCCAGTAGATCCGTACCAGTATTCACCTGTCTTCTAGTAGAGCAGTATCAGTATTCACCTGCCTTCCAGTAGAGCAGTATCAGTATTCACCTGCCTTCCAGTAGAGCCGTACCAGTATTCACCTGCCTTCTAGTAGAGCAGTACCAGTATTCACCTGCCTTCCAGTAGATCAGTACCAGTATTCACCTGCCTTCCAATAGATCAGTACCAGTATTCACCTGGCTTCCAGTAGATCAGTACCAGTATTCACCTGCCTTCCAGTAGAGCAGTACCAGTATTCACCTGCCTTCCAGTAGAGCAGTACCAGTATTCACCTGCCTTCCAGTAGAGCCGTACCAGTATTCACCTGCCTTCCAGTAGATCAGTACTAGTATTCACCTGCCTTCTAGTAGAGCAGTACCAGTATTCACCTGCCTTCCAGTAGAGCAGTACCAGTATTCACCTGCCTTCCAGTAGATCAGTACCAGTATTCACCTGCCTTCCAGTAGATCAGTACTAGTATTCACCTGCCTTCTAGTAGAGCCGTACCAGTATTCACCTGCCTTCTAGTAGAGCAGTACCAGTATTCACCTGGCTTCCAGTAGATCAGTACCAGTATTCACCTGCCTTCCAGTAGAGCAGTACCAGTATTCACCTGCCTTCCAGTAGAGCAGTACCAGTATTCACCTGCCTTCCAGTAGAGCCGTACCAGTATTCACCTGCCTTCCAGTAGATCAGTACTAGTATTCACCTGCCTTCCAGTAGAGCAGTACCAGTATTCACCTGCCTTCCAGTAGAGCAGTACCAGTATTCACCTGCCTTCCAGTAGATCAGTACCAGTATTCACCTGCCTTCCAGTAGAGCAGTACCAGTATTCACCTGCCTTCTAGTAGAGCAGTACCAGTATTCACCTGGCTTCCAGTAGAGCAGTACCAGTATTCACCTGCCTTCCAGTAGATCAGTACCAGTATTCACCTGCCTTCCAGTAGAGCAGTACCAGTATTCACCTGCCTTCTAGTAGAGCAGTACCAGTATTCACCTGGCTTCCAGTAGATCAGTACCAGTATTCACCTGCCTTCCAGTAGAGCAGTACCAGTATTCACCTGCCTTCCAGTAGAGCAGTACCAGTATTCACCTGCCTTCTAGTAGAGCAGTACCAGTATTCACCTGGCTTCCAGTAGAGCAGTACCAGTATTCACCTGCCTTCCAGTAGATCAGTACCAGTATTCACCTGCCTTCCAGTAGAGCAGTACCAGTATTCACCTGCCTTCTAGTAGAGCAGTACCAGTATTCACCTGCCTTCCAGTAGAGCAGTACCAGTATTCACCTGCCTTCCAGTAGATCAGTACCAGTATTCACCTGCCTTCCAGTAGAGCAGTACCAGTATTCACCTGCCTTCTAGTAGAGCAGTACCAGTATTCACCTGGCTTCCAGTAGATCAGTACCAGTATTCACCTGTCTTCCAGTAGAGCAGTACCAGTATTCACCTGCCTTCCAGTAGAGCCGTACCAGTATTCACCTGCCTTCCAGTAGATCAGTACTAGTATTCACCTGCCTTCTAGTAGAGCCGTACCAGTATTCACCTGCCTTCTAGTAGAGCAGTACCAGTATTCACCTGGCTTCCAGTAGATCAGTACCAGTATTCACCTGCCTTCCAGTAGAGCAGTACCAGTATTCACCTGGCTTCCAGTAGATCAGTACCAGTATTCACCTGCCTTCCAGTAGAGCCGTACCAGTATTCACCTGCCTTCCAGTAGATCAGTACTAGTATTCACCTGCCTTCCAGTAGAGCAGTACCAGTATTCACCTGCCTTCCAGTAGAGCAGTACCAGTATTCACCTGCCTTCCAGTAGATCAGTACCAGTATTCACCTGCCTTCCAGTAGAGCAGTACCAGTATTCACCTGCCTTCCAGTAGAGCCGTACCAGTATTCACCTGCCTTCCAGTAGAGCAGTACCAGTATTTACCTGTCTTCCAATAGATCAGTAAAAGTATTCACCTGCCTTCCAGTAGATCAGTAAAAGTATTCACCTGCCTTCCAGTAGAGCAGTACCAGTATTCACCTGCCTTCCAGTAGATCAGTACCAGTAGTCACCTGCCTTCCAATAGATCAGTAAAAGTATTCACCTGCCTTCCAGTAGATCAGTACCAGTATTCATCTGCCTTCCAGTAGATCAGTACCAGTACTCACCTGCCTTCCAGTAGATCAGTACCAGTATTCACCTGCTTTCCAGTAGATCAGTACCAGTATTCACCTGCTTTCCAGTAAATCAGTACCAGTATTCACCTGTCTTCCAGTAGAGCAGTATCAGTATTCACCTGCCTTCCAGTAGATCAGTACCAGTATTCACCTGTTTTCCAGTAGATCAGTACCAGTATTCACCTGCCTTCCAGTAGAGCAGTACCAGTATTCACCTGCTTTCCAGTAAATCAGTACCAGTATTCACCTGTCTTCCAGTAGAGCAGTATCAGTATTCACCTGTCTTCCAGTAGAGCAGTATCAGTATTCACCTGCCTTCCAATAGATCAGTAAAAGTATTCACCTGCCTTCTAGTAGAGCAGTACCAGTATTCACCTGCCTTCCAGTAGAGCAGTACCAGTATTCACCTGCCTTCCAGTAGATCAGTACCAGTATTCACCTGCCTTCCAGTAGATCAGTACTAGTATTCACCTGCCTTCTAGTAGAGCCGTACCAGTATTCACCTGCCTTCTAGTAGAGCAGTACCAGTATTCACCTGGCTTCCAGTAGATCAGTACCAGTATTCACCTGCCTTCCAGTAGAGCAGTACCAGTATTCACCTGCCTTCCAGTAGAGCAGTACCAGTATTCACCTGCCTTACAGTAGAGCCGTACCAGTATTCACCTGCCTTCCAGTAGATCAGTACTAGTATTCACCTGCCTTCCAGTAGAGCAGTACCAGTATTCACCTGCCTTCCAGTAGAGCAGTACCAGTATTCACCTGCCTTCCAGTAGATCAGTACCAGTATTCACCTGCCTTCCAGTAGAGCAGTACCAGTATTCACCTGCCTTCTAGTAGAGCAGTACCAGTATTCACCTGGCTTCCAGTAGAGCAGTACCAGTATTCACCTGCCTTCCAGTAGATCAGTACCAGTATTCACCTGCCTTCCAGTAGAGCAGTACCAGTATTCACCTGCCTTCTAGTAGAGCAGTACCAGTATTCCCCTGGCTTCCAGTAGATCAGTACCAGTATTCACCTGCCTTCCAGTAGAGCAGTACCAGTATTCACCTGCCTTCCAGTAGAGCAGTACCAGTATTCACCTGCCTTCTAGTAGAGCAGTACCAGTATTCACCTGGCTTCCAGTAGAGCAGTACCAGTATTCACCTGCCTTCCAGTAGATCAGTACCAGTATTCACCTGCCTTCCAGAAGAGCAGTACCAGTATTCACCTGCCTTCTAGTAGAGCAGTACCAGTATTCACCTGCCTTCCAGTAGAGCAGTACCAGTATTCACCTGCCTTCCAGTAGATCAGTACCAGTATTCACCTGCCTTCCAGTAGAGCAGTACCAGTATTCACCTGCCTTCTAGTAGAGCAGTACCAGTATTCACCTGGCTTCCAGTAGATCAGTACCAGTATTCACCTGTCTTCCAGTAGAGCAGTACCAGTATTCACCTGCCTTCCAGTAGAGCCGTACCAGTATTCACCTGCCTTCCAGTAGATCAGTACTAGTATTCACCTGCCTTCTAGTAGAGCCGTACCAGTATTCACCTGCCTTCTAGTAGAGCAGTACCAGTATTCACCTGGCTTCCAGTAGATCAGTACCAGTATTCACCTGCCTTCCAGTAGAGCAGTACCAGTATTCACCTGCCTTCCAGTAGAGCAGTACCAGTATTCACCTGCCTTCCAGTAGAGCCGTACCAGTATTCACCTGCCTTCCAGTAGATCAGTACTAGTATTCACCTGCCTTCCAGTAGAGCAGTACCAGTATTCACCTGCCTTCCAGTAGAGCAGTACCAGTATTCACCTGCCTTCCAGTAGATCAGTACCAGTATTCACCTGCCTTCCAGTAGAGCAGTACCAGTATTCACCTGCCTTCCAGTAGAGCCGTACCAGTATTCACCTGCCTTCCAGTAGAGCAGTACCAGTATTTACCTGTCTTCCAATAGATCAGTAAAAGTATTCACCTGCCTTCCAGTAGATCAGTAAAAGTATTCACCTGCCTTCCAGTAGAGCAGTACCAGTATTCACCTGCCTTCCAGTAGATCAGTACCAGTAGTCACCTGCCTTCCAATAGATCAGTAAAAGTATTCACCTGCCTTCCAGTAGATCAGTACCAGTATTCATCTGCCTTCCAGTAGATCAGTACCAGTACTCACCTGCCTTCCAGTAGATCAGTACCAGTATTCACCTGCTTTCCAGTAGATCAGTACCAGTATTCACCTGCTTTCCAGTAAATCAGTACCAGTATTCACCTGTCTTCCAGTAGAGCAGTATCAGTATTCACCTGCCTTCCAGTAGATCAGTACCAGTATTCACCTGCTTTCCAGTAGATCAGTACCAGTATTCACCTGCTTTCCAGTAAATCAGTACCAGTATTCACCTGTCTTCCAGTAGAGCAGTATCAGTATTCACCTGTCTTCCAGTAGAGCAGTATCAGTATTCACCTGCCTTCCAATAGATCAGTAAAAGTATTCACCTGCCTTCCAGTAGAGCAGTATCAGTATTCACCTGCCTTCCAGTAGAGCCGTACCAGTATTCACCTGCCTTCCAGTAGAGCCGTACCAGTATTCACCTGCCTTCCAGTAGAGCCGTACCAGTATTCACCTGCCTTCCAGTAGAGCCGTACCAGTATTCACCTGCCTTCCAGTAGAGCACTACCAGTATTCACCTGCCTTCCTGTAGATCAGTAAAAGTATTCACCTGCCTTCCAGTAGATCAGTATCAGTATTCACCTGCCTTCCAATAGATCAGTATCAGTATTCACCTGCCTTCCAATAGATCAGTAAAAGTATTCACCTGCCTTCCAGTAGAGCAGTATCAGTACTCACCTGCCTTCCAGTAGAGCAGTATCAGTATTCACCTGTCTTCCAGTAGATCAGTAAAAGTATTCACCTGCCTTCCAGTAGAGCAGTATCAGTACTCACCTGCCTTCCAGTAGAGCAGTATCAGTATTCACCTGTCTTCCAGTAGATCAGTAAAAGTATTCACCTGCCTTCCAGTAGATCAGTACCAGTAGTCACCTGCTTTCCAGTAGATCAGTACCAGTATTCACCTGCCTTCCAGTAGATCAGTACCAGTATTCACCTGCCTTCCAGCAGATCAGTACCAGTACTCACCTGCCTTCCAGTAGATCAGTGCCAGTATTTACCTGCTTTCCAGTAGAGCAGTACCAGTATTCACCTGTCTTCCAGTAGAGCAGTACCAGTATTCACCTGCCTTCTAGTAGAGCAGTACCAGTACTCACCTGCTTTCTAGTAGAGCAGTATCAGTATTCACTTGCCTTCCAGTAGAGCAGTACCAGTATTCACCTGCCTTCTAGTAGAGCAGTATCAGTATTCACCTGCCTTCCAGTAGAGCAGTACTAGTATTCACCTGCCTTCCAGTAGAGCAGTACTAGTATTCACTTGCCTTCTAGTAGAGCAGTACCAGTATTCACCTGCCTTCCAGTAGAGCAGTACTAGTATTCACCTGCCTTCCAGTAGAGCAGTACTAGTATTCACCTGCCTTCCAGTAGAGCAGTACCAGTATTCACCTGCCTTCTAGTAGAGCAGTACCAGTATTCACCTGCCTTCCAGTAGAGCAGTACCAGTACTCACCTGCCTTCTAGTAGAGCAGTACCAGTATTCACCTGCCTTCCAGTAGATCAGTACCAGTATTCACCTGCCTTCTAGTAGATCAGTATCAGTATTCACCTGCCTTCTAGTAGAGCAGTACCAGTATTCACCTGCCTTCCAGTAGAGCAGTACCAGTACTCACCTGCCTTCTAGTAGAGCAGTAACAGTATTCACCTGCCTTCCAGTAGAGCAGTACTAGTATTCACCTGCCTTCTAGTAGAGCAGTACCAGTATTCACCTGCCTTCCAGTAGAGCAGTACTAGTATTCACCTGCCTTCTAGTAGATCAGTACCAGTACTCACCTGCCTTCCAGTAGAGCAGTACTAGTATTCACCTGCCTTCCAGTAGAGCAGTACTAGTATTCACCTGCCTTCTAGTAGATCAGTACCAGTACTCACCTGCCTTCCAGTAGAGCAGTACTAGTATTCACCTGCCTTCTAGTAGAGCAGTACCAGTATTCACCTGCCTTCCAGTAGATCAGTACCAGTATTCACCTGCCTTCCAGTAGAGCAGTACTAGTATTCACCTGCCTTCTAGTAGAGCAGTACCAGTATTCAACTGCCTTCCAGTAGATCAGTACCAGTATAGAATCATAGAATCATAGAATCATAGAATCGTAGAGTTGGAAGGGACCTCCTGGGCCATCTGGTCCAACCCCCTGCTCAAAGCAGGATTCGCTAAATCATCCCAGTCAGATGTCTGTCCAGCCTCTGTTTGAAGACTTCCATTGAAGGAGAACTCACCACTTCTCGTGGCAGCCTGTTCCACTCATTGATCACTCTAACTGTCAAAAAGTTTTTTCTAATATCTAATCTGTGTCTCCTCCCATTCAGTTTCATCCCATTGCTTCTAGTCTTTCCTTGTGCAAATGAGAATAAAGTTGATCCTTCTACAATGTGACAGCCCTTTAGATATTTGTAGACAGCTATTAAGTCTCCTCTCAGTCTTCTCTTTTGCAAACTAAACATTCCCAAATCCTGCAACCTTTCCTCATAAGACAGGGTTTGCAGACCGGTCACCATTCTGGTCGCTCTTTTCTGAACTTGCTCCAGTTTGTTGATGTCTTTTTTAAAATGTGGTGCCCAAAACTGGACACAATATTCCAGATGAGGTCTGACCAAAGAGGAGTAGAGGGAAATAATGACTTCACGTGATCTAGACTGTATGCTTCTGTTAATACATCCTAGAATTGCATTTGCCTTTTTTGCTGCTGCATCACACTGTTGACTCATATTCAGTCTGTGATCTATTAGTATACCCAAGTCTTTTTCACATGTGCTGTCACTTAGCCCTATTCCTCCCATTCTATATATGCTTTTTCCATTTTTATTGCCCAGATGTAGTACTTTGCATTTCTCCCTGTTAAAAACCATTCTGTTAGTTGCTGCCCACTTCTCCAGTTTATTTAAATCTTTTTGAATCCTCTCTCTCTCTTTTCTAGTATTAGCTATCCCTCCCAGCTTTCACCTGCCTTCCAGTAGATCAGTACCAGTATTCACTTGCCTTCCAGTAGAGCAGTACCAGTATTCACCTGCCTTCCAGTAGATCAGTACCAGTATTCAACTGCCTTCCAGTAGATCAGTACCAGTATTCACTTGCCTTCCAGTAGAGCAGTACCAGTATTCACTTGCCTTCCAGTAGAGCAGTACCAGTATTCACCTGCCTTCTAGTAGAGCAGTAACAGTATTCACCTGCCTTCCAGTAGAGCAGTACTAGTATTCACCTGCCTTCTAGTAGAGCAGTATCAGTATTCACCTGCCTTCTAGTAGAGCAGTATCAGTATTCACTTGCCTTCCAGTAGAGCAGTACCAGTATTCACTTGCCTTCCAGTAGAGCAGTACCAGTATTCACCTGCCTTCTAGTAGAGCAGTAACAGTATTCACCTGCCTTCCAGTAGAGCAGTACTAGTATTCACCTGCCTTCTAGTAGAGCAGTAACAGTATTCACCTGCCTTCCAGTAGAGCAGTACTAGTACTCACCTGCCTTCTAGTAGAGCAGTATCAGTATTCACTTGCCTTCCAGTAGAGCAGTACCAGTATTCACTTGCCTTCCAGTAGAGCAGTACCAGTATTCACCTGCCTTCTAGTAGAGCAGTAACAGCATTCACCTGTCTTCCAGTAGAGCAGTACAAGTATTCACCTGCCTTCTTGTAGAGCAGTACCAGTACTCACCTGCCTTCTAGTAGAGCAGTATCAGTATTCACTTGCCTTCCAGTAGAGCAGTACCAGTATTCACCTGCCTTCCAGTAGAGCAGTACTAGTATTCACCTGCCTTCCAGTAGAGCAGTACCAGTATTCACTTGCCTTCCAGTAGAGCAGTACCAGTATTCACCTGCCTTCCAGTAGATCAGTACCAGTATTCACTTGCCTTCCAGTAGAGCAGTACCAGTATTCACCTGCCTTCTAGTAGAGCAGTAACAGTATTCACCTGTCTTCCAGTAGAGCAGTACAAGTATTCACCTGCCTTCTAGTAGAGCAGTACCAGTATTCACCTGCCTTCTAGTAGAGCAGTATCAGTATTCACTTGCCTTCCAGTAGAGCAGTACAAGTATTCACCTGCCTTCTAGTAGATCAGTACCAGTATTCACCTGCCTTCCAGTAGAGCAGTACTAGTATTCACCTGCCTTCTAGTAGAGCAGTACCAGTATTCACCTGCCTTCCAGTAGATCAGTACCAGTATTCACTTGCCTTCCAGTAGAGCAGTACCAGTATTCACCTGCCTTCTAGTAGAGCAGTACCAGTATTCACCTGTCTTCCAGTAGAGCAGTACAAGTATTCACCTGCCTTCTAGTAGAGCAGTACCAGTATTCACCTGCCTTCCAGTAGAGCAGTACTAGTATTCACCTGCCTTCTAGTAGAGCAGTACCAGTATTCACCTGCCTTCCAGTAGATCAGTACCAGTATTCACTTGCCTTCCAGTAGAGCAGTACCAGTATTCACCTGCCTTCTAGTAGATCAGTACCAGTATTCACCTGTCTTCCAGTAGAGCAGTACAAGTATTCACCTGCCTTCTAGTAGAGCAGTACCAGTATTCACCTGCCTTCCAGTAGAGCAGTACTAGTATTCACCTGCCTTCTAGTAGAGCAGTACCAGTATTCACCTGCCTTCCAGTAGATCAGTACCAGTATTCACTTGCCTTCCAGTAGAGCAGTACCAGTATTCACCTGCCTTCTAGTAGAGCAGTACAAGTATTCACCTGCCTTCTAGTAGAGCAGTATCAGTATTCACTTGCCTTCCAGTAGAGCAGTACAAGTATTCACCTGCCTTCTAGTAGAGCAGTACCAGTATTCACCTGCCTTCCAGTAGATCAGTACCAGTATTCACTTGCCTTCCAGTAGAGCAGTACCAGTATTTACCTGCCTTCTAGTAGAGCAGTATCAGTATTCACTTGCCTTCTAGTAGAGCAGTACAAGTATTCACCTGCCTTCTAGTAGAGCAGTACTAGTATTCACCTGCCTTCTAGTAGAGCAGTACCAGTATTCACCTGCCTTCTAGTAGAGCAGTACCAGTATTCACTTGCCTTCCAGTAGAGCAGTACCAGTATTCACCTGCCTTCTAGTAGAGCAGTATCAGTATTCACTTGCCTTCTAGTAGAGCAGTACAAGTATTCACCTGCCTTCTAGTAGAGCAGTACTAGTATTCACCTGCCTTCTAGTAGAGCAGTACCAGTATTCACCTGCCTTCTAGTAGAGCAGTACCAGTATTCACTTGCCTTCCAGTAGAGCAGTACCAGTATTCACCTGCCTTCCAGTAGAGCAGTACTAGTATTCACCTGCCTTCTAGTAGAGCAGTACCAGTATTCACCTGCCTTCCAGTAGATCAGTACCAGTATTCACTTGCCTTCCAGTAGAGCAGTACCAGTATTCACCTGCCTTCTAGTAGAGCAGTACCAGTATTCACCTGTCTTCCAGTAGAGCAGTACAAGTATTCACCTGCCTTCTAGTAGAGCAGTAACAGTATTCACCTGTCTTCCAGTAGAGCAGTACAAGTATTCACCTGCCTTCTAGTAGAGCAGTACCAGTACTCACCTGCCTTCTAGTAGAGCAGTATCAGTATTCACTTGCCTTCCAGTAGAGCAGTACAAGTATTCACCTGCCTTCTAGTAGATCAGTACCAGTATTCACCTGCCTTCCAGTAGAGCAGTACCAGTATTCACCTGCCTTCCAGTAGAGCAGTACCAGTATTCACCTGTCTTCCAGTAGAGCAGTACAAGTACTCACCTGCCTTCCAGTAGAGCAGTACCAGTATTCACCTGCCTTCTAGTAGAGCAGTACCAGTATTCACCTGCCTTCTAGTAGATCAGTACCAGTATTCACCTGCCTTCCAGTAGAGCAGTACTAGTATTCACCTGCCTTCTAGTAGAGCAGTACCAGTATTCACCTGCCTTCCAGTAGATCAGTACCAGTATTCACTTGCCTTCCAGTAGAGCAGTACCAGTATTCACCTGCCTTCTAGTAGAGCAGTAACAGTATTCACCTGTCTTCCAGTAGAGCAGTACAAGTATTCACCTGCCTTCTAGTAGAGCAGTATCAGTATTCACTTGCCTTCCAGTAGAGCAGTACCAGTATTCACCTGCCTTCTAGTAGAGCAGTATCAGTATTCACCTGCCTTCCAGTAGAGCAGTACTAGTATTCACCTGCCTTCCAGTAGAGCAGTACTAGTATTCACCTGCCTTCTAGTAGAGCAGTACCAGTATTCACCTGTCTTCCAGTAGAGCAGTACCAGTATTCACCTGCCTTCTAGTAGATTAGTACCAGTACTCACCTGCCTTCTAGTAGAGCAGTATCAGTATTCACCTGTCTTCCAGTAGAGCAGTACAAGTATTCACCTGCCTTCTAGTAGATCAGTACCAGTATTCACCTGTCTTCCAGTAGAGCAGTACCAGTATTCACCTGCCTTCTAGTAGATTAGTACCAGTACTCACCTGCCTTCTAGTAGAGCAGTATCAGTATTCACTTGCCTTCCAGTAGAGCAGTACCAGTATTCACCTGCCTTCCAGTAGAGCAGTACCAGTATTCACCTGCCTTCCAGTAGAGCAGTACCAGTATTCACCTGTCTTCCAGTAGAGCAGTACCAGTATTCACCTGCCTTCCAGTAGATCAGTAAAAGTATTCACCTGCCTTCCAGTAGAGCAGTACCAGTATTCACCTGCCTTCCAATAGATCAGTAAAAGTATTCACCTGCCTTCCAGTAGAGCAGAACCAGTATTCACCTGCCTTCCAGTAGAGCAGTACCAGTATTCACCTGCCTTCCAGTAGATCAGTACCAGTATTCACCTGCTTTCCAGAAGATCAGTACCAGTATTCACCTGTCTTCCAGTAGATCAGTACCAGTAGTCACCTGCTTTCCAGAAGATCAGTACCAGTATTCACCTGCCTTCCAGTAGAGCAGTACCAGTATTCACCTGCCTTCCAGAAGATCAGTACCAGTATTCATCTGCCTTCCAGTAGATCAGTACCAGTAGTCACCTGCCTTCCAGTAGAGCAGTAACAGTATTCACCTGCCTTCCAGTAGAGCAGTACCAGTATTCACCTGCCTTCCAGTAGAGCAGTACCAGTATTCACCTGCCTTCCAGTAGATCAGTACCAGTATTCACCTGCCATCCAATAGATCAGTAAAAGTATTCACCTGCCTTCCAGAAGATCAGTACCAGTATTCACCTGCCTTCCAGTAGATCAGTACCAGTAGTCACCTGCTTTCCAGTAGATCAGAACCAGTATTCACCTGCCGTCCAATAGATCAGTAAAAGTATTCACCTGCCTTCCAGAAGATCAATACCAGTATTCACCTGCCTTCCAGTAGATCAGTACCAGTAGTCACCTGCTTTCCAGTAGAGCAGTACCAGTACTCACCTGCCTTCGAGTAGATCAGTACCAGTATTCACCTGCCTTCCAGTAGATCAGTACCAGTATTCACCTGCTTTACAGTAGATCAGTACCAGTATTCACCTGCCGTCCAATAGATCAGTAAAAGTATTCACCTGCCTTCCAGAAGATCAGTACCAGTAGTCACCTGCTTTCCAGTAGATCAGTACCAGTATTCACCTGCTTTCCAGTAGATCAGTACCAGTATTCACCTGCCTTCCAGAAGATCAGTACCAGTATTCACCTGCCTTCCAGTAGATCAGTACCAGTATTCACCTGCCTTCCAGTAGATCAGTACCAGTATTCACCTGCTTTCCAGTAGATCAGTACCAGTATTCACCTGCCTTCCAGAAGATCAGTACCAGTATTCACCTGCCTTCCAGTAGATCAGTACCAGTATTCACCTGCTTTACAGTAGATCAGTACCAGTATTCACCTGCCTTCCAGTAGATCAGTACCAGTATTCACCTGCTTTACAGTAGATCAGTACCAGTATTCACCTGCCGTCCAATAGATCAGTAAAAGTATTCACCTGCCTTCCAGAAGATCAGTACCAGTAGTCACCTGCTTTCCAGTAGATCAGTACCAGTATTCACCTGCTTTCCAGTAGATCAGTACCAGTATTCACCTGCCTTCCAGAAGATCAGTACCAGTATTCACCTGCCTTCCAGTAGATCAGTACCAGTATTCACCTGCCTTCCAGTAGATCAGTACCAGTATTCACCTGCTTTCCAGTAGATCAGTACCAGTATTCACCTGCCTTCCAGAAGATCAGTACCAGTATTCACCTGCCTTCCAGTAGATCAGTACCAGTATTCACCTGCCTTCCAGTAGATCAGTACCAGTATTCACCTGCCGTCCAATAGATCAGTAAAAGTATTCACCTGCCTTCCAGAAGATCAGTACCAGTAGTCACCTGCTTTCCAGTAGATCAGTACCAGTATTCACCTGCCTTCGAGTAGATCAGTACCAGTATTCACCTGCCTTCCAGAAGATCAGTACCAGTATTCACCTGCCTTCCAGTAGATCAGTACCAGTATTCACCTGCCTTCCAGTAGATCAGTACCAGTATTCACCTGCTTGCCAGTAGATCAGTACCAGTATTTACCTGCATTCCAGTAGATCAATACCATTACTCATGTGCCTTCCAGTAGATCAGTACCAGTATTCACCTGCCTTCCAGTAGATCAATACCATTACTCACGTGCCTTCCAGTAGATCAGTACCAGTATTCACCTGCTTTCCGGTAAATCAGTACCAGTATTCACCTGTCTTCTAGTAGAGCAGTATCAGTACTCACCTGCCTTCAAGAAGATCAGTACCAGTATTTACCTGCCTTCCAGTAGATCAGTACCAGTATTCACCTGCTTTCCAGTAAATCAGTACCAGTATTCACCTGTCTTCTAGTAGAGCAGTATCAGTACTCACCTGCCTTCAAGAAGATCAGTACCAGTAGTCACCTGCCTTCCAGTAGATCAGTACCAGTATTCACCTGCCTTCTTGTAGAGCAGTATCAGTATTCACCTGCCTTCCAGTAGATCAGTACCAGTATTCACCTGCCTTCCAGTAGAGCCGTACCAGTATTCACCTGGCTTCCAGTAGAGCCGTACCAGTATTCACCTGCCTTCCAGTAGAGCAGTACCAGTATTCACCTGCCTTCCAGTAGAGCCGTACCAGTATTCACCTGCCTTCCAGTAGAGCAGTACCAGAATTCACCTGCCTTCCAATAGATCAGTAAAAGTACTCACCTGCCTTCCAGTAGATCAGTACCAGTATTTACCTGCCTTCCAGTAGAGCAGTATCAGTATTCACCTGCCTTCCAGTAGAGCAGTATCAGTATTCACCTGTCTTCCAGTAGAGCAGTACCAGTATTCACCTGCCTTCCTGTAGAGCAGTATCAGTATTCACCTGCCTTCCAGTAGAGCAGTATCAGTATTCACCTGCCTTCCAGTAGAGCAGTATCAGTACTCACCTGTCTTCCAGTAGAGCAGTACCAGTATTCACCTGCCTTCCTGTAGATTAGTAAAAGTATTCACCTGCCTTCCAGTAGATCAGTACCAGTAGTCACCTGCTTTCCAGTAGATCAGTATCAGTACTCACCTGCCTTCTAGTAGAGCAGTATCAGTATTCACTTGCCTTCCAGTAGAGCAGTACTAGTATTCACCTACCTTCTAGTAGAGCAGTATCAGTATTCACCTGCCTTCCAGTAGAGCAGTACTAGTATTCACCTGCCTTCCAGTAGAGCAGTACCAGTATTCACCTGCCTTCCAGTAGAGCAGTACCAGTATTCACCTGCCTTCCAGTAGAGCAGTACCAGTATTCACCTGCCTTCCAATAGATCAGTAAAAGTATTCACCTGCCTTCCAGTAGAGCAGTACCAGTATTCATCTGCCTTCCAGTAGAGCAGTACCAGTATTAACCTGCCTTCCAGTAGAGCAGTACCAGTATTCATCTGCCTTCCAGTAGAGCAGTACCAGTATTCACCTGCCTTCCAGTAGAGCAGTACCAGTATTCACCTGCCTTCCAATAGATCAGTAAAAGTATTCACCTGCCTTCCAGTAGAGCAGTACCAGTATTCATCTGCCTTCCAGTAGAGCAGTACCAGTATTCATCTGCCTTCCAGTAGAGCAGTACCAGTATTCACCTGCCTTCCAATAGATCAGTAAAAGTATTCACCTGCCTTCCAGTAGAGCAGTACCAGTATTCACCTGCCTTCCAATAGATCAGTACCAGTATTCACCTGCCTTCCAGTAGATCAGTACCAGTATTCACCTGCCTTCCAGAAGATCAGTATCTCCCCCAACCCTGGGCCTCCCTCCACCAGCATACATTACTCTCCTCCAGCTGCATATAGAAACCCTGCTAATCTTATTAACATTCAGTGCATGCCTTCTCCTCTCACTTTCCAATGTGCTCTCTGGAATGCACGGTCTGTGTGTAACAAACTGACTTACATTCACGATCTTTTTCTCTCTAATTCCCTTAACCTTCTGGCTATTACAGAAACCTGGATCCAGCATTCAGACACCACCGCTGCTGCCGCTCTCTCGTTTGGTGGGCTGAAATTTTCACATACCCCCAGACCTGAGAACAGACAGGGTGGAGGTGTTGGTTTGCTCCTTTCATCACAATGTGCTTTCCAGGTCATCCCCCCGGTTCCATCACTTACATTTCCTTCCTTTGAAGTCCACGCCGTCAGACTCTTTAAGCCCTTCTCCTTACGAGTGGCGGTCGTTTATCGCCCTCCAGGCTCCTCCCGCCAGTTTCTAGACCACTTCACCACCTGGCTTACTCACTTTCTGTCCTGTGACATCCCCACCCTCATCATGGGAGACTTTAACATCCCCATCAATGATCCGCTCTCCCAGTCTGCCTCTCATCTTCTTTCTCTAACTTCTTCATTCGGCCTCTCACAGTTTACTAATTCTCCTACACATGAGGACGGGAATACTCTGGACCTGGTTTTCTCCCGTCCCGGTTCGCTGCACAACTTTACTAATTCACCTCTCCCGCTCTCGGACCACAACCTTCTTTCCTTCTCTGTCAAGAATTGTCTCCTCACCCGGGACACCCCCACTTACCACACTTATCGGAATACACGTACCATTAATACCCAACAGCTTAGGGACAATCTCCACACATCTTTAGCCCCCATCTCCACCCTCTCCTGTCCAGACATAGCATTGTCACACTTCAATAATACACTGAAGAATGCCCTAGATGAAGCAGCACCTTCTATACGCAGAAAGACCCAACACAGACAAAAGCAGCCCTGGCACACAACGCAAACACGCTCTCTTCAGCGCTGCTCGAGGTGTGCAGAGCGGCAGTGGAGAAAATCTCTCTTAGCAGAAGACTTCATCCACTATAAGTTCATGCTCAAAACCTATAACTCTGCCCTTCATCTGGCCAAACAATCCTACTTCACCACCCTCATCACCTCACTATCCAACAACCCAAGACGACTTTTTGAAACCTTAAACTCCCTCCTGAAACCTAAAGTACAGGCCCCCATCACCAACCTCAGCGGTGAGGATCTGGCCACTTATTTCCTAGAAAAAATCAACCACATCCATCAGGATATCTCAGCCCTATCTCCTCAGTGCCTGGATCCCCTTCCCTGCCGCACCTCAAGCTCACTAGACATCTTTGAGCCTGTTTCAGAAGAAGAAGTTTCCAAGCTCCTCGCTTCTGCTCGGCCTACAACCTGCAACAGTGACCCCATTCCTTCACAGCTCCTGCAGTCTCTCTCACCAGTGGTCACCACTCACCTGACTAAAATATTTAACCTCTCTCTTTCTTCAGGTATATTTCCCTCCTCATTTAAACATGCCATCATAACCCCTTTACTTAAAAAGCCATCCCTGGACCAGAACTGCACTGCTAACTACAGACCTGTCTCTAACCTTCCCTTCATCTCTAAACTCCTGGAACGCCTGGTCCACTCCCGTCTAATCCGCTATCTCTCGGATAACTCTCTTCTCGACCCCTTACAATCTGGTTTCCGCTCTTTACACTCTACTGAAACTGCCCTCACTAAAGTCTCTAATGATTTAATAACAGCTAAATCGAAAGGTCATTGCTCCCTGCTGATTCTCCTGGATCTCTCTGCCGCATTTGACACTGTGGATCACCAGCTCCTCCTCACTATGCTCCGCTCTATAGGCCTCAAGGACACAGCCCTCTCCTGGTTCTCCTCCTACCTCTCCGACCGCTCCTTCACTGTATCTTTTTCTGGCTCCTCTTCCTCTTCTCGTCCCCTTACTATCGGGGTCCCGCAGGGCTCAGTCCTAGGCCCCCTCCTCTTCTCTTTATACACTGCCCCTATTGGACAAACAATCAGCAGATTTGGGTTCCAGTATCATCTCTATGCTGATGACACCCAATTATACACTTCTTCCCCTGACATCACCCCTACCCTAATTCAAAATACCAAGGATTGTCTGTCTGCTGTCTCTAGCATCATGTCCTCCCTCTATCTGAAACTAAATCTCTCTAAAACTGAACTTCTTGTGTTTCTCCCCTCTACTAACCTCACACTACCTAACATCGAAATAACCCTGGAGGGTTCAACCATAACTCCCAAGCAGCATGCCCGCTGTCTTGGGGTCATATTCGACACTGAACTTTCCTTTACTCCGTACATCCGATCACTCAGTCGCTCTTGTCACCTGCATCTTAAAAACATCTCCAGAATCCGACCTTTTCTCACCTTTGAAACTGCTAAGACTCTTACTGTCGCTCTTATTCATTCTCGTCTGGACTACTGCAACTCTCTTCTGATCGGTCTCCCTCTTACCAAACTTTCTCCTCTCCAATCCATCTTGAATGCGGCAGCCAGGGTCATATTTCTGTCCAGCCGCTTCACCGATGCCTCCATCTTGTGCCAGTCATTACACTGGCTACCTATTCGCTACAGGGTCCAGTATAAACTCATCTCTCTCACCCACAAAGCTCTCCACTGTTCTGCACCGCCTTATATCTCCTCTCTCATCTCTGTCTATCGCCCTACACGTGCCCTCCGTTCTACAAATGACCTAAGACTAACATCCCCCGTAATCCGAACCTCGCACCTCCGTCTCCAAGACTTCTCTCGTGCTGCTCCAGCTCTCTGGAATGCACTTCCCCAGACGATCAGACTGATACCTAGCCCTGACCTATTCAAGCGCGCTTTGAAAACCCATCTCTTCAAAGAAGCCTATCACATCAACTACTCAGCAAGCTAACTTTGCCCTGTTCCCTCCTTCCAAATATTATTCTGAATCTGCACCCTACTATTCATCTGTCTCCACACCCTTCATGCACATGATAACTGCACTTGATACTTGTCTATTGCGCTTAAACACACGGGCTGATGACCGGATCATGCAGCTTTATATGAAAATCCCTATTATAATTGCCAGACCTGAATTAACAAGCATTTCTCACCTACTGTGTCCCCCCATTTCCTTGTAGATTGTAAGCTTGCGAGCAGGGACCTCACTCCTAATGTCACTGTTTGAATTGTCTTAACTTGTATTGAATTTATTGTCTGTACATGTCCCCGCTTAATTGTAAAGTGCTGCGGAATATGTTGGCGCTATATAAATAAAAATTATTATTATAAAATTATTATCAGTACCAGTATTCACCTGCCTTCCAGTAGATCAGTACCAGTAGTCACCTGCATTCCAGTAGAGCAGTACCAGTATTCACCTGCCTTCCAGTTGAGCAGTACCAGTAGTCACCTGCTTTCCAGTAGATCAGTATCAGTACTCACCTGCCTTCTAGTAGAGCAGTATCAGTATTCACTTGCCTTCCAGTAGAGCAGTACTAGTATTCACCTGCCTTCCAGTAGAGCAGTACCAGTATTCACCTGCCTTCCAGTAGAGCAGTACCAGTATTCACCTGCCATCCAGTAGAGCAGTACCAGTATTCACCTGCCTTCCAATAGATCAGTAAAAGTATTCACCTGCCTTCCAGTAGAGCAGTACCAGTATTAACCTGCCTTCCAGTAGAGCAGTACCAGTATTCATCTGCCTTCCAGTAGAGCAGTACCAGTATTCACCTGCCTTCCAGTAGAGCAGTACCAGTATTCACCTGCCTTCCAATAGATCAGTATCAGTATTAACCTGCCTTCCAGTAGAGCAGTACCAGTATTCATCTGCCTTCCAGTAGAGCAGTACCAGTATTCATCTGCCTTCCAGTAGAGCAGTACCAGTATTCACCTGCCTTCCAGTAGATCAGTAAAAGTATTCACCTGCCTTCCAGTAGAGCAGTACCAGTATTAACCTGCCTTCCAGTAGAGCAGTACCAGTATTCATCTGCCTTCCAGTAGAGCAGTACCAGTATTCACCTGCCTTCCAGTAGAGCAGTACCAGTATTCACCTGCCTTCCAATAGATCAGTATCAGTATTAACCTGCCTTCCAGTAGAGCAGTACCAGTATTCATCTGCCTTCCAGTAGAGCAGTACCAGTATTCATCTGCCTTCCAGTAGAGCAGTACCAGTATTCACCTGCCTTCCAATAGATCAGTAAAAGTATTCACCTGCCTTCCAGTAGAGCAGTACCAGTATTAACCTGCCTTCCAGTAGAGCAGTACCAGTATTCACCTGCCTTCCAGTAGATCAGTACCAGTATTCACCTGCCTTCCAGAAGATCAGTACCAGTATTCACCTGCCTTCCAGTAGATCAGTACCAGTAGTCACCTGCATTCCAGTAGAGCAGTACCAGTATTCACCTGCCTTCCAGTTGAGCAGTACCAGTACTCACCTGCCGTCCAATAGATCAGTAAAAGTATTCACCTGCCTTCCAGAAGATCAGTACCAGTATTCACCTGCCTTCCAGTAGATCAGTACCAGTAGTCACCTGCTTTCCAGTAGATCAGTACCAGTATTCACCTGCCTTCCAGTAGAGCAGCACCAGTATTCACCTGCCGTCCAATAGATCAGTAAAAGTATTCACCTGCCTTCCAGAAGATCAGTACCAGTATTCACCTGACTTCCAGTAGATCAGTACCAGTATTCACCTGCCTTCCAGTAGATCAGTACAAGTAGTCACCTGCTTTCCAGTAGATCAGTACCAGTACTCACATGCCTTCCAGTAGAGCAGTACCAGTATTCACCTGCCTTCCAGTAGATCAGTACCAATATTCACCTGCTTGCCAGTAGATCAGTACCAGTACTCACCTGCCTTCCAGTAGATCAGTACCAGTATTCACCTGCTTTCCAGTAGATCAGTACCAGTATTCACCTGCTTGCCAGTAGATCAGTACCAGTATTTACCTGCATTCCAGTTGATCAATACCATTACTCACGTGCCTTCCAGTAGATCAGTACCAGTATTCACCTGCTTGCCAGTAGATCAGTACCAGTATTCACCTGCCTTCCAGTAGATCAATACCATTACTCACGTGCCTTCCAGTAGATCAGTACCAGTATTCACCTGTTTTCCAGTAGATCAGTACCAGTATTCACCTGCATTTCAGTAGATCAGTACCAGTACTCACCTGTTTTCCAGTAGATCAGTACCAGTATTCACCTGCCTTCCAGTAGAGCAGTACCAGTATTCACCTGCCTTCCAATAGATCAGTATCAGTATTAACCTGCCTTCCAGTAGAGCAGTACCAGTATTCATCTGCCTTCCAGTAGAGCAGTACCAGTATTCATCTGCCTTCCAGTAGAGCAGTACCAGTATTCACCTGCCTTCCAATAGATCAGTAAAAGTATTCACCTGCCTTCCAGTAGAGCAGTACCAGTATTAACCTGCCTTCCAGTAGAGCAGTACCAGTATTCACCTGCCTTCCAGTAGATCAGTACCAGTATTCACCTGCCTTCCAGAAGATCAGTACCAGTATTCACCTGCCTTCCAGTAGATCAGTACCAGTAGTCACCTGCATTCCAGTAGAGCAGTACCAGTATTCACCTGCCTTCCAGTTGAGCAGTACCAGTACTCACCTGCCGTCCAATAGATCAGTAAAAGTATTCACCTGCCTTCCAGAAGATCAGTACCAGTATTCACCTGCCTTCCAGTAGATCAGTACCAGTAGTCACCTGCTTTCCAGTAGATCAGTACCAGTATTCACCTGCCTTCCAGTAGAGCAGCACCAGTATTCACCTGCCGTCCAATAGATCAGTAAAAGTATTCACCTGCCTTCCAGAAGATCAGTACCAGTATTCACCTGACTTCCAGTAGATCAGTACCAGTATTCACCTGCCTTCCAGTAGATCAGTACAAGTAGTCACCTGCTTTCCAGTAGATCAGTACCAGTACTCACATGCCTTCCAGTAGAGCAGTACCAGTATTCACCTGCCTTCCAGTAGATCAGTACCAATATTCACCTGCTTGCCAGTAGATCAGTACCAGTACTCACCTGCCTTCCAGTAGATCAGTACCAGTATTCACCTGCTTTCCAGTAGATCAGTACCAGTATTCACCTGCTTGCCAGTAGATCAGTACCAGTATTTACCTGCATTCCAGTTGATCAATACCATTACTCACGTGCCTTCCAGTAGATCAGTACCAGTATTCACCTGCTTGCCAGTAGATCAGTACCAGTATTCACCTGCCTTCCAGTAGATCAATACCATTACTCACGTGCCTTCCAGTAGATCAGTACCAGTATTCACCTGTTTTCCAGTAGATCAGTACCAGTATTCACCTGCCTTCCAGTAGATCAGTACCAGTATTCATCTGCCTTCCAGTAGAACAGTACAAGTATTCACCTGCATTTCAGTAGATCAGTACCAGTACTCACCTGTTTTCCAGTAGATCAGTACCAGTATTCACCTGCCTTCCAGTAGATCAGTACAAGTATTCACCTGCCTTTAAGTAGAGCAGCACCAGTATTCACCTGACTTCCAGTAGATCAGTACCAGTATTTACCTGCCTTTCAGTAGAGCAGTACCAGTATTCACCTGCCTTCCAGTAGATCAATACCAGTACTCACCTGCCTTCTAGTAGATTAGTACCAGTACTCACCTGCCTTCCAGGAAATCAGTACCAGTATTCACCTGCCTTTAAGTAGATCAGTACCAGTATTCACCTGCCTTCCAGAAGATCAGTACCAGTATTCACCTGCCTTCCAGAAGTTCAGTACCAGTATTCACCTGCCTTCCAGAAGATCAGTACCAGTATTCACCTGCCTTCCAGAAGATCAGTACCAGTATTCACCTGCCTTCCAGTAGATCAGTACCAGTATTCACCTGCCTTCCAGTTGATCAGTACCAGTATTCACCTGCCTTTCAGTAGAGCAGCATCAGTACTCACCTGCTTTCCAGTAGATCAGTACCAGTACTCACCTGCTTTCCAGTAGATCAGTACCAGTACTCACCTGCCTTCCAGTAGATCAGTAACAGTATTCACCTGCCTTCCAATAGATTAGTACCAGTACTCACCTGCTTTCCAGTAGATCAGTACCAGTACTCACCTGCCTTCCAGTAGATCAGTACCAGTATTCACCTTCCTTTAAGTAGAGCAGTACCAGTACTCACCTGCCTTCCAGTAGAGAAGTACAAGTATTCACCTGACTTCCAGTAGATCATTACCAGTATTCACCTGCCTTCCAGCTTATCAGTACCAGTAGTCACCTGCCTTCCAGTAGATCAGTACCAGTACTCACCTGCCTTCCAATAGATTAGTACCAGTACTCACCTGCCTTCCAGTAGATCAGTACCAGTATTGACCTGCCTTCCAATAGATTAGTACCAGTACTCACCTGCTTTCCAGTAGATAAGTACCAGTACTCACCTGCCTTCCAGTAGATTAGTACAAGTATTCACCTGCCTTTAAGTAGAGCAGTACCAGTACTCACCTGCCTTCCAGTAGAGAAGTACAAGTATTCACCTGACTTCCAGTAGATCATTACCAGTATTCACCTGCCTTCCAGTAGATCAGTACCAGTAGTCACCTGCCTTCCAGTAGATCAGTACAAGCATTCATCTGCCTTCCAGTAGAACAATACCATTACTCACCTGCCTTCCAGTAGATCAGTACCAGTATTCAACTGCCTTCCATTAGATCAGTAACAGTTTTCACCTGCCTTCCAGTAGAGCAGTACCAGTACTCACCTGCCTTCCAGTAGAGCAGTACCAGTATTCACCTGACTTCCAGTAGATCAGTACCAGTACTCACCTGTCTTCCAGTAGAGCAGTAGCAGTATTATTATTATTATTATTATTTATTGTTATAGCGCCATTTATTCCATGGCGCTTTACATGTGAGGAGGGGTATACATAAAAACAAGTACAATAATCTTAAACAATACAAGTCATAACTGGTACAGGAGGAGAGAGGACCCTGCCCGCGACGGCTCACAATCTTCAAGGGATGGGTGATAATACAGTAGGCGAGGGTAGAGCTGGTCGTGCAGCGGTTTGGTCGATCGGTGGTTACTGGAGGTTATAGGCTTGTCGGAAGAGGTGGGTCTTCAGGCTCTTTTTGAAGGTTTCGATGGTAGGTGAGAGTCTGATATGTTGTGGTAGAGAGTTCCACAGTAGGGGTGATGCGCGAGAGAAATCTTGTATGCGATTGTGGGAAGAGGAGATAAGAGGGGAGTAGAGAAGGAGATCTTGTGAGGATCGGAGGTTGCGTGCAGGAAAGTACCGGGAGACGAGGTCACAGATGTATGGAGGAGACAAGTTGTGGATGGCTTTGTATGTCATGGTTAGGGTTTTGTAATGGAGTCTCTGGGCAATTGGGAGCCAGTGAAGGGATTGACAGAGGGGAGAAGCTGGGGAATAGCGGGGGGACAGGTGGATTAGTCGGGCAGCAGAGTTTAGAATAGATTGGAGGGGTGCGAGAGTGTTTGAGGGGAGGCCACAGAGCATGAGGTTGCAGTAGTCAAGGCGAGAAATGATGAGGGCATGGACTAGGGTTTTTGCAGATTCTTGGGTGAGGAATGAACGGATGCGTGAAATATTTTTGAGTTGAAGTCGGCATGAAGTGGAAAGGGTTTGGATATGTGGTTTGAAGGAGAGATCAGCGTCAAGGATTACTCCGAGGCAGCGAGCTTGTGGGACTGGGGAGAGTGGGCAGTCATTTACTGTAATTGATAGGTTCGTAGGGGGGGTCACGTGAGATGGGGGAAAGATGATGAATTCTGTTTTGTCCATGTTGAGTTTCAGGTGAGTATTCACCTGCCTTCCAGTAGAGCAGTACCAGTATTCTCCTCAATTCCAGTAGATCAGTACCAGTATTCACCTGCTTTCCAGTAGAGCAGTACCAGTATTCACCTGCATTTCAGAAGAGAAGTACCAGAATTCACCTGCCTTCCAGTAGATCAGTACCAGAATTCGCCTGTTTTCCAGTAGATCAGTACCAGTGTTCACCTGCCTTCCTGTAGTTCAGTACTAGTATTCACCTGCCTTCCAGCAGATCAGTACCAGTATTCACCTGCCTTCCAGTAGAGCAGTACCAGTATTCACCTGCCTTCCAGTAGATCAGTTCCAGTATTCACCTGCCCTCCAGTAGAGCAGTACCAGTATTCACCTGCCTTCCTTTTGAGCACTACCAGTACTCACCTGCCTTCCAGTAGATCAGTACCAGTATTCGTCTGCCTTCCAGTAGAGCAGTACCAGTATTCACCTGCCTTCCAGTAGAGCAGTACCATTACTTACCTGCCTTCCAGTGCAGCAGTACCAGTAGTCGCCTGCATTCCAGTAGAGCAGCATCAGTACTCACCTGCCTTCCAGTAGAGCACTACCAGTATTCACCTTGATTCCAGGAGAGCAGTACCTCCACTCACCTGCCTTCCAATAGAACAGTACCAGTACTCACCTACCTTTCAGTAGAGCAGTAGCAGTATTCACCTGCCTTCCAGTAGAGTGGTACCAGTATTTACCTGGCTTCCAGTATTCATGTGCCTTCTAGTACAGCAGTACAAGTTCTCACCTTCATTCCAGTAGAACAGTACTTATTCTCACCAGCTTACTAATAGAGCAGTACCTGCCTTCCAGTAGGGCAGTACAAGTATTCTTCTGTCCTCTAGCAAAACAGTACCAGTACTCACCTGTCTTCCAGTAGAGCAGTACCAGTATTCACCTGCCTTTTAGTAGAGCAATACAAATACTCACCTACCTATTTGTACTCACCTGCTTTCTAGTAGGGCAGTATGAGTACTCAGCTGCCTTCTAGTAGAGCAGTACTAATCCACCTACTAGTAAAGTAGCAGAAGTACATACCTGTCTCCTAGTAGACATGGAGCAGTACTCACCTTCCTTCCAGTAGAGCATTGCCTTTACTAACCAGCTTTGCAGTAGGGCAGTACCTGTATTTAGAGTTGAGCGACTTTTGTTTTTTTATATTCGAGTTTCGTTTCGTGAAACCCGACTTTTCCAAAAGTCGGGTCGAGCAAGATCGGCCGATTATAGGGAAAAGTCGGGGTCGTCCCGAAACACGAAACCCAATGTAAGTCAATGGGGAATAAAAGTCGGCAGTGAGAGGAGGACAGGAAACACACCTACAGTGCCCATTTGAATGCCAAAAGCATCAATTCTTCTTACTTAAGCTGGTCAACCTTAATTAACTTCATAATACAAGTTACGCACTGAAAAATGGGGGTTATTTGGCTAAAGTTGTGGGGGGGTAGGGCTGGCTCCAGGTTTTCATGTGCCCTGGGCGAAAGAGCGCCCCTTTAACACATACCACAACTCATCATGCTCCGATACGGCAGAGAAATAGCGGTATAGTACAATGAAAAATACTACACTTTTTACATCTCATGACGAGGCCCATCTATTTCTCCATACAGAATCATTGGTCCCATATAATGTTTGAAACAGTATATGATGCGCTCCACATAATGCTACAGTATATGTTGGTCCCCATGGAGGAAGCTCCACTGTCTTATGGGCCCAAATAATGCTCCAAACATAATGGGCCCCATTTCTAATGCTCTAGTGTATAATGGTCCCTGTAAATGCTGCTCCAGTGTCTGATGTCCACCTTTGGAATGTTCCAGTGTATGGTGGGCCCCTTCTATCATTCTCCAGAGTATAGTGCTCCCCAAAAATTGCTGTCCCAACATTGAAAACAATCAAATAAGTCTCCTCGCTAGGGAATCCCTGTACTAGTCTGGACTCCTCGTCGTCCCCATCTTCCATCTCACTGCACAGTATTTCAACCTTGCAAGTGCTGTGATCCTGAGCAAGCAGGGGGGGCCCACTCGTTGGCGACGGCACTGGCACAGGGCCCATGATAGTACGGTGGTGTGTCTGATGGCGGGTGGGCCGAACCTGCACTTTCATCTGCAGCTTCCTCTTTGTCACCGTGTAAGATGGAACTGTATATGGGAAGGGTAACCTGAGTTTCATCAGGGTCAGATTCAGGCCGTGTAGCGTGCGAGGGGAATGTAGTGGTCTGGGTCAATGTACCAGCAGATTCATCGAGCAGTGGCTGGGCATCAGTGCACTTGTGTCGCCCCCAGCAGTACGGTCGCCACAGTGGCATTACCTTCCTCCTAGGGAGTGTGATGTCATGCTTGGGAGCAACGAAGGATCTCTCTAGCAGGTTAACTGATTGGGCGGCGTTATTCCCACGAGTCATGACCCTCCAAACAGCGTTCATGAAGGCAAAGTGTTTGTTTTACGTGGGCAGTATGGTTGCAAAGCTGAACATTAAAGGAATGTCCAGAAGGGCACCACCAGGAGTGGAGCCTACGGTGTAATTTGACTCAACACTGGCAACCTCAACCATGCCAGCTACAGAACAGATGCACACATTGCAAGCTTAATTCCGTTAACGAACGAGACTCCGTCATGCCCCGCGGTCCGAGTCCGGCTTACTAGAGGGACACGTGAGGCTCTGGCACATGAGATTGGCCAATAACTGGTGTGTCATGCCCTTACATGTCCGTGGCTGCATGTACCGTATCCCCGGATAACATGTATGGATAGCGTACACATTCAAAAGATATGTCTATACATCAGGAGGCAGGCTCAGACGGTGTTAGGCCCAGTATGGCTTGCACAAAGGTGAGAAAGGGTACCGTATCCCCGGATAACATGTATGGATAGCGTACACATTCAAAATATATGTCTATACATCAGGAGGCAGGTTCAGACGGTGTAAGGCCCAGTATGGCTTGCAAATGATTGCACAAAGGTGAGAAAGGGTACCGTATCCCCGGATAACATGTATGGATAGCGTACACATTCAAAAGATATGTCTATACATCAGGAGGCAGGCTCAGACGGTGTTAGGCCCAGTATGGCTTGCAAGTGATTGCACAAAGTTGAGAAAGGGTTCCGTATCCCCGGATAACATGTATGGATAGCGTACACATTCGAAAGATATGTTTATACATCAGGAGGCAGGCTCAGACGGTGTTAGGCCCAGTATGGATTTCACGTGATTGCACAAAGGTGAGAAAGGGTACCGTATCCCCGGATAACATGTATGGATAGAGTACACATTCAAAAGATATGTCTATACATCAGGAGGCAGGCTCAGATGGTGTTAGGCCCAGTATGGATTGCACGTGATTGCACAAAGGTGAGAAAGGGTACCGTATCCCCGGATAACATGTATGGATAGCGTACACATTCAAAAGATATGTCTATACATCAGGAGGCAGGCTCAGACGGTGTCAGGCACAGTATGGATTTGACGGCCCAGACTACACAGCGGAGGAGCAGGGAGAGGTAAAGATTGCAAATGCTGGGGCCCTGCCCAAGCAAGGGGGACCACTCGTGGGTGTCGGTACTGGCACTGGGCCCCTCATAGTACGGCGGTGTGTCTGACGGCGGGTGTGCACCACCACCGTCAGAGACACTTGATTGCACTATGAGGGACCCTGTGCCAGTGCCCGCGCCCAAGAGTCGGCCTACCCACCTGTCCAGGGCAACGGCACTCGCACGGTGTCGTGCGCTAGGTGGTGACCCCGGCCATGGGGGGGGGAGGCTGCACAGTTAGGGAGTTTTAGAAAGTGGCATATGTTGATGTTGGACATTCAGCTGATGCAAAAGGCGAAATAGGTCAAGTCCCAGGAAGAGGTGGACCAAAGCAAGCCATTTTTCTGTCACCCTATGTGTCATCAGGGGAAGTTGGGACAAAATCCTTGGAAACCCATGCATGGTTCATTTTAATGAAGGTTAGATCATCCACATTTTGGGTTGACAGACGGGTCCTTTTTTCTGTCAGGATTGATCCAGCTGCACTGAAGACTCTTTCCGATAGCACACTTGCAGCTGGGCAAGCGAGCTCCTGTAAGGCATATTGTAACAATTCAGGCCAGGTGTCCAGTTTAGCGGCCCAATAGTCAAAGGGGAATGACCTGTGTGGGAAAACATCGATATGGGAGGAAAAGTAGTTTGTAACCATAGTTGACAACTGCTGTCTCCTGTCACTTTCCATCGATGCAGTATTACCAGTTGTGTGACCGGTATTTGAAAATCAGTCCACGACATTGTCATGAAACCCCTGTATCCAACGCCACTTCTGCTGTGTGCACCATGAACACCTCTGCCAAGCTGCCCCCGGCCCGTACGGCTCGTGTGAGAACCATCACCGCTGCTGTGTGCTGGGAATGCCTCAAGCAACCGATTTACCAGAGTTGCTTGTTTATTAGCCAATATTAGGTCAAGGTTCTCCTGTGGCATGATGTTTTGTAATTTGCCTTTATAGCGTGGATCCAGGATGCTGGCCAACCAGTAGTCGTCATCGTTCATCATTTTGGCAATGCGGGGGTCCCTTTTTAGGACCCGCAAGGCATAATCTGACATGTGGGCCAATGTTCCCGGTGTCAATGATGCACTGCGAGTGCTGGTTGGAGGAGCACTTTCTGGCAAATCCACATCCCTCCAGTCACGCACAAACCCTGTACCAGACCTTGCCACGCCAACATTTTCACTTGCCTCACGAGATGCATCCTCCTCCCCTAAGTAATCATCCCCATCATCATCCTCCTCCTCCTCTTCTTCCTCCAACTCGTCCAGGAGAGGTCCCTGAGCAGACAATGGCTGAATGTCATCAAGGATTCCCTCCACCTCTTCCTCCTCGTCAACATTGGCTGCAGACGCCTGCTCCTTAAGGTGCGTCAAAGTTTGCATGAGCAGACGCATAAGTGGGATGCTCATGCTTAGGATGGCGTCGTCTGCGCTTACCAGCCGTGTGCATTCCTCAAAACACTGAAGGACTTTACAAAGATCTTTCAGCTTCGACCACTGCACACCTGTCAACTCCATGTCTGCTCTCAAAGTGCCTGGCCGTGTATCCTCCCACAAATGCATTATGGCCTGCCTCTGCTCGCACAGCCGCTCCGCCATGTGCAGGGTGGAGTTCCACCTTGTTGCAATGTCGATAATGAGGCGGTGGTTGGGAAGGTGGAGCAATCGCTGCAGCTTCTGCATACGAACGGAGTGTACAGGCGACCGGCGGATGTGCACGCACAGTCTTCGCACCCTCTGGAGCAGGGCTGTTAACTCCGGATAATTTTTGAGGAAGCACTGCACCACCAGGTTCAAGGTGTGAGCCAAGCAAGGTATGTGGCTGAGTTTTGAAAGGGCTATGGCTGCCACAAAATTACGGCCGTTATCACTAACTACCTTGCCTGCCTCAAGATGTACACTGCCCAGCCATGACTCAGTTTGTCGCTTCAAGTACTCGGCCAGCACCTCGACGGTGTGGTGTGTCTGTCGCCCAAACACATCATCTGCAACACAACCTGCTGACGCTTTCCACTAGCTGCTCGATAGGGGGACACCTCGTGTGCAACAGTGGCAGCTGCAGATGGAGTGCTCGTACGACTGCGCTCTGTGGACGAGCTTTCGCTTCTGGAGGAGGAGGAGGAGGAGGGTGGAACGCCTACAGCCAACTGTTTCCTATACCGTGGGCTAGGCAGCACTGTCCCACCACCGCTGTCCCCTGTGGACCCTGCATCCACCACATTAACCCAGTGCGCAGTGATGGACACGTAACGGCCCTGGCCATGCCGACTGGACCATGCATCAGTTGTGAGGTGCACCTTTCCACTCACTGACTGCTTGAGTGCATGGACAATGCGGTCTTTCACATGATGGTGGAGGGCTGGGATGGCTTTGCGAGAGAAGAAGTGGCGACTGGGTAGGTCATAGCGTGGTACTGCATAGGCCATGAGTTCGCGGAAAGCTGCGCTTTCCACCAACCGATAGGGCATCATCTCAAGCGAGATTAGTTTGGCAATGTGGGCGTTCAAACCCAGTGTACGCGGATGAGAGACTGAGTACTTTCTTGACCTACTCATAGTGTCTGGGAGGGTGAGCTGGACTTGAGAGCTGCATATGGTGGAAGTAGCGTTGGACAGGGCGGACTGAGAGAGGGTTGATGATGTTGATGGAGTTGGTGTTCTTTCTGATGGCCTAGATTCAGTATTTCGTTGATATAACAGTGGGATTCCCTGACTGCTGTGGCCTTGCAACGACACCTCAACATTTGCTGCTGTGCTAACCGGTGGGCTTACAGTGGGGGAAACAATGTAGCGTTGCTGACTACCTTCTTTGTGATCAGTTGCACATGTGGCACTTGAGGTTTGGTGTTGTGTCCACGCTTGCAAGTGCATGGTGGTTAAATGTCTAAGCATGCAACTGGTATTCAAATTTTTCAGATTTTTCCCTCGGCTAAAGGTCTTTGCGCACTTCTTACAGATAACCTTGGCCTGATCATGAGGATTTTGTTCAAAAAAGTGCCACACTGCACTCTTCCTACTTTGGCAGACATTTTGCGGCCTAGCACGCTGTGATGTTTTGACCCTCTGGACAAGCTGTCCAGCAACTCTTTTGATTTTTGGAACCTGTCTTTGGAGTGCTCCGGGCCTGCCAGATAACAGCTGTTGCGATGTCGATGTCTGCTGTGGATGCTCCTCATCTGAGCTATTGGAAGCAGCACCCTCTTCCCCCAATGGATGCCAATCTGGGTCAACAACTGGGTCATCCATCACCTCCTCTTCAATGTCATGTGCACCTTCCTCTGTGTCACCGTGTATGGTGGTATAGTGTGCGGGAAGGGGCACTTGAGTCTCATCAGGGTCAGAATCTGGCTCTGTACACTGCGAGGACAATGTAGTGCTCTGAGTGAATGTACCAGCAGAATCATCTATCAGCGGCTGTGCATCAGTGCACTCCATGTCAGATTCATCTTGGCCTGGGTAATTCACCATTTGACTTGATAATCCAGGCATGGTATGTGAAAACAGCTCCATGGAGTAATCAGTAGTATGGCCTGCGTCATCCTTCATCCTTCAAGGTTGGGGTGAAGGACACAAGGAAAGGTGTGGTTCATGAACATGAGCCTCCAATGACGACTCAGTGCTTTTACTTTTTACAACTTCAGAAGAGGAGGCGATAGAGCTGGAGGCTGAGTCAGCAATGTAAGACAAAACTTTTTCCTGATGCTCTGGCGTTAAAAGCGGTTTGCCAACTCCTAGAAAACTAAGCCTTCGAAGCCTTATGGAGCCAGATGATGACGCAGGCTCAACACCTCCTGCATTCGGTCCTATTTTGCTTTTGCCACTACCATCAGATCCACCACCAACACCATCATTACCAGCTGCCAACCCCTGCCCAATTCCACTGCCTCTTCCACCAGCCTTCCTCATTTTTGGTAGAAATGTAGACAAAATCCAACAAACTATATAGTAATGTAAAACAAGGTACAAGGTGTCTATAGGACAGGGGAGATTTAGATTTTCTGCAGACACTTGTGGACACTGGACACTAGGATTGTGTGAGGCCCACTGAATATCACAGCGCTATGTCACAGGCTCGATCGCACAGGTGTGAAAAAAGTGACTACAGGATAAGGGAGATTTTGAATTTCTGCAGACACTTGTGGACACTGGACACTTGGATTGTGTGAGGCCCACTGAATATCAGAGCGCTATGTCACAGGCTCGATGGTACAGGTGTGAAAAAAGTGACTACAGGATAAGGGAGATTTTGAATTTCTGCAGACACTTGTGGACACTGGACACTTTTGGATTGTGTGAGGCCCACTGAATATCACAGTGCTATGTCACAGGCTCGATGGCACAGGTGTGAAAAAAGTGACTACAGGATAAGGGAGATTTGGAATTTCTGCAGACACTTGTGGACACTGGACACTTGGATTGTGTGAGGCCCACTGAATATCACAGCGCTATGTCACAGGCTCGATGGCACAGGTGTGAAAAAAGTGACTACAGGATAAGAGAGATTTTGAATTTCTGCAGACACTTGTGGACACTGGACACTTGGATTGTGTGAGGCCCACTGAATATCAGAGCGCTATGTCACAGGCTCGATGGCACAGGTGTGAAAAAAGTGACTACAGGATAAGGGAGATTTTGAATTTCTGCAGACACTTGTGGACACTGAACACTTGGATTGTGTGAGGCCCACTGAATATCACAGTGCTATGTCACAGGCTCGATGGCACAGGTGTGAAAAAAGTGACTACAGGATAAGGGAGATTTTGAATTTCTGCAGACACTTGTGGACACTGGACACTTTTGGATTGTGTGAGGCCCACTGAATATCAGAGCGCTATGTCACAGGCTCGATGGCACAGGTGTGAAAAAAGTGACTACAGGATAAGGGAGATTTTGAATTTCTGCAGACACTTGTGGACACTGGACACTTTTGGATTGTGTGAGGCCCACTGAATATCAGAGCGCTATGTCACAGGCTCGATGGCACAGGTGTGAAAAAAGTGACTACAGGATAAGGGAGATTTTGAATTTCGCCAGACACTTGTGGACACTGGACACTTGGATTGTGTGAGGCCCACTGAATATCACAGCGCTATGTCACAGGCTCGATGGCACAGGTGTGAAAAAAGTGACTACAGGATAAGGGAGATTTTGAATTTCTGCAGACACTTGTGGACACTGGACACTTTTGGATTGTTTGAGGCCCATTGAATATCACAGCGCTATGTCACAGGCTCGATGGCACAGGTGTGAAAAAAGTGACTACAGGATAAGGGAGATTTTGAATTTCTGCAGACACTTGTGGACACTGGACACTTTTGGATTGTGTGAGGCCCACTGAATATCAGAGCGCTATGTCACAGGCTCGATGGCACAGGTGTGAAAAAAGTGAATTGTAGAATTGGGAAGAATAGGAATCTCCCTAGAGTGTAGGTCTGTAAGAACGGAACAAGTCCTCCACTTATCCTTCCACAGTGACACACAGATAGCTTCACTGTGGCTGTGATAACAGCCATTACACGGTACTGTGTGAGGAGCGTACACCGCTGTATGGTGTGAATAAATGCACGCTCAGTACCTTAGCAGGACAAAAAAAAAAATTGGGATTGCTTTTAAAAAAGCAGTTTGCAGAGCAGTGGGGAAACAGCAATGCAGCTGTCAGGAAGCCTTAGAAGGCAGCCTAACAACCAACACCGCTGATCCACCACAATATAGCCTCCCCTTGCACTGCACACACAGTGACTGGTGTGTTGTACAGGCAAAATCGCTAGCAGCAGAAGCAGTTTTTTTGTCTTCTTCCCTGCCTAACGCTCTCCCTACAGAATCAGCAACCTCTCCCTATGCTAAGATCGGCAGAAGTAAGATGGCGGTCGGCGTGCACGCCCTTTTATAACCCCTGTGACGCCCACCAAAGCAAGCCAATCACTTGCATGCCCTTCTGAAAGATGGTGGTGACCCCTGCCTATGTCATCACGTTGCCCACAGTGTCCGTGGATCCTGATTGGCTGAAAAAGAGCGCTAAACAAACTTTTGAAACGCGACTTTGGCGCGTAAGTCGCCGACCTCGTGGCCGACCTCATCCTATGGTCGGGTTTCGTTTCATGAAACCCGACTTTGCCAAAAGTCGGCGACTTTTGAAATTGTTCGAACCGTTTCGCTCAACTCTACCTGTATTCATCTGCTTTTCAGTAGATCAATACCAGCACTCACCTGCCTTCCAATAGAGCAGAACTATTACTCACTGTGATGAACAGCCCTCCTCTGTTCATCATTACGTGATGAACGGGGGACCCGCTGCCACCAAAACGCGACGGACAGTGGACCCTGTGTCACCAACGTCACAATCCCACCACTGACACAGGTGTATCAGCGGACGGAGAGACGCGTCGCACTGCTGGCACACGGCTATCACAGGCACAGTGGGGACTTATCTTAGTTATCCCACCACTGGCACCATGTGACAAAAATGCAGCAAGCTATCCTTGCTCTAACAATTTACCGCAGGGGGGTAATTTGGATGTCCCTCCACTGCTAACAACCTTCCAAGTACTGCGGGGATTTATGTATATCCCATCTTCTCAGTTCCACTTTGGAACTCGCAGCTCTCCGGCGCCCCCCTTACCCTCAGGTCAGTCAGGGAACTTCACCTAGGATAATAGTCGCCGGAAGGGCTGCTTGTTGTGCACAGACAATTAGGCTACTGCAGTAAGGGAATTATCAATGCTGTGGCCGCAGCCCCCTTAATCAGCAATATAAGACCCTTCTGGACTGCCAACTAGTCGCAACAACCATACACAACGCGCTGCCACCATCCACGGCTTTCTTAATTCACAGAGTTAAATTAAGAGAGTCCGTGGCAAACCCCACAAATTAGTAGCAATTATCTAAACAAGGCATATAGTTCATTTCTTAGAGCATGAAGACAGACTGAATAATTTTATCATTTATTTCCCAAAATGAGGGCAGTGATTACAGATAAAAGTTGCTATAAAATTGAGACATAAAATATGTACAATACAAATATAACATAAAGGGATTAAAAGACAGAAAGAAATTACACTCACAGTTGCATATTGTTCTTCAGGCAGCCCATGTGGCTTGGGGGAGGGGTCAGACGTCCCAAGACATTGTGGGTAGGTCCGTTCAGCATCAAAACTCAGCTCCAACTGACTGGGATATCATAGGGAGCACCTCTATTCTAGGGTCTTGTGACCTCACGAAATGGGCGGTCTGGGAAGGTCCCACCTTCCCCTCTCCAAGTTATGATTTGGCTACAAACCTTATGAGGATCATATCTTAGCGAGGGAAGCCCGCACAAACACATATATGGTATCATTGTTTGTGATTTCCCGAATAGAATCCGAAAACACCAAGAATGCACTAGCTAGGATGCTTGTCACGCGGCGGCTGCCGCGCACTCCTCCCATCCCTTCTCCCCGACCGCAGCTTACCCGCTCGCCGGTGGCCTCCTCGCCGTGGCGTCGGCTGCCTCGGGCTTCTCCGCAGTCCCTCCTGGCTCCTCTCCTCCGCCCGGCGATCGCGTCCGTCTGGTCTTCTGGACCGCGCCGGGTGCGCGCACCTGCCCCTCCTCCTCGGCAGGCGCGCGCACACACTATGCCCGGGCGCACACGCGCCTCCTGTTCCTCCTGAGGACGCGCCCCTTCCTCTCCTGCACTGAGAGGTCACGACCCGGAAGGCCTCTGCTACTTCTCCTATATCAGGCCGCCTCTTCCTGCTAGCGGTGCCTGATTATCACTTCGCTTCCTTAGTGATTCTGGCCCGTTCTCCTATGTACGCTCCTGCATCCTGTTTGCCTGTAGCTCACCTGCCTTTTTCACTGTCCTCTCTCCTAGGATCGGGAGGTCCGTGGTCGTGTCCCGTCCAGTCCTGTTCCCGCACCAGTGTCCTTCTGATCGTGCCTGCTGTCCCCGTCTCACCTGTGTCCCTGACCTGACCGCCATCCGTCTTCCGGATCCAGAGGAGGTTCCCGCCAGCATCCCCGGCCTGTGGCCGGCCTCTATATACATTTCCTGGGTACCAGCTGCCGAGGTAATAGTTACCCGCAGGCTTGCCCCAAACACTCCCTGTATAGGGGGTAGTCCACCTGGTCAGCTCGCCCCCGGGAGATTCGTTGCCACGGTCTAGCGGGTCAACCCCAGGAGTACCTTACAATGCTTTATTTGGGAGCAACCCATATCTCAGGTTCTGGAAGTCTGAGAATCGTGAAACTTAGGGGTTAGAAAGCTGACTTTGTGCCCTTTGCAGAAATGTGAGTTTTATATTTCTGAGGGGTATGGTTCTTTTGATATGAATGGTTTTAATACTTCCCATATTGATCCCAGCACATTTCCAGAGAACAAAGGTTTTCCTTTAGCTGTGCAGGCAGGGGGGAGGAGAGGAATTCTACACGGAGGCTTCAGGTTTCACAGTGCTGCAAGCAGGGGGGCACTGGTCTGTGTGTGTGTAAGCTGTGGGCGAAAAGAGGAGGGGGGAAGCTGCAGCTCCATGACAGGCTGATTTTCTGGAAAGAATTGAGGATTCTAAAAAGTTCTAACTACATTACACCTCCCCCCTTTAGAGGGCACTACGTAGGCATTACCTGTCGGTAATCGGTCATGTGCACCTCAGTGGGTTCGCCCCGGCGGGACAAACCATCGGCATTACCATGTTCGCTGCCCTTTTTGTGTTGTACAGTAAAGTCGTACTGTTGAAGGGCAAGGCTCCAGCGGAGCAACCTTCCATTGGTTCCGGACACTGTGTGCAACCAGCTCAGAGGGTTGTGGTCGGTTACCACCATGAAGGTGCGCCCGTACAGGTAGGGCTGCAAACGTTGCAGTGCCCACACCATGGCCAGACACTCCTTCTCGATGGTCGAGTATGCCACTTCCCTTGGCAAGAGTTTCTGGCTCAGGTACAACACGGGGTGCTCCTGGTTCCCCGAGTCGACCTGGCTGAGCACAGCACCGAGGCCAAACTCGCTGGCGTCGGTCTGTACCAGAAACGGGCGACTGCTGTTGACTGCTCTCAACACTAGAGAGCTGCACAGGGCAGCTTTCAAAGCTTGGAAAGCCGCCTCACAGTCATCTGTCCAGTTGACTGTTTGGGGTAGCCTCTGCTTGGTGAGGTCAGTTAAGGGTTTTGCAAGGGCGCTATAGTCTTGAACAAACTGCCTATAGTACCCTGCAGTGCCCAAGAAGGACTTCACCTGTTTCTTGGTCCTGGGGGTGGGCCAGGACGCGATTGCGTCCACCTTTTCTGGCTCCGGACTCATGGAACCCCCGCCTACCCGGTGCCCCAGGTAGTGGACCGCGCTCATGCCCATCTGGCACTTTCCCGGCTTGATAGTCAGGCCTGCCTGGTGAAGACGCTTGAGCACCTCCTGGAGGTGCTGAAGGTGTTCTTCCCAGGTGGAACTGAAGATGGCGATGTTGTCTAAGTACGCCACCGCGTACTCCTCCATTCCCCGAAGCAGGTGGTTGACTATCCGCTGGAAAGTGGCAGGGGCATTTTTCATGCCGAAGGGCATGACTGTGGACTCGTACAGTCCAAAGGGGGTGATAAAGGTAGATTTCTCCTGTGCCTCGGGGCTCAGGAGGATCTGCCAGTATCCCCGACTCAAATCCATGATGGATATGTACCTTGCTTTCGCCAACCGCTCAAGCAGATCCTCGATGTGCAGCATCGGATGGGCATCATAGGTTGTGATGGCGTTGAGCCCCCTGTAGTCCACAGAGAACCGGGTGGTTCGATCCTTTTTAGGCACGAGGACTACAGGCGAAGCCCACGTGCTTTTTGACCGTCAAATCACCCCCAGCCTTAACATCTCATCGATCTCTTGGTGCATGACTTGTTGCATCGCCACAGAGATCCGATAAGGTGTTCGCCGTAATGGGGCGTGATTCCCGGTGTCCACCTCATGAACCGCTAACTCCGTCTTCCCAGGTTGGTGGGTGAACACGGCCCGGAAGGGTTCCAGGGTTTCCACCAACTGCGACGCTGGGATACGGGTAGCAAACCACTTATCTCCATGTCCTCAATGGACCCATTGGCCTTGGCTTGGGCCAGCATGTCCAGGAGGGGATCTTCCTCCCCATCCTCGGGCCGGTTGCAGACTGGTAGGATGCAAGTTTCACGTTTGTGGTGCGCCTTCAGCATGTTGGAAAGGCCTTGCGCCTACCCCGAGCATGGTCAAGCGTGACCACGTAGGTGACCGGGTTGAGCTGTTTGTGGACGACGTATGGGCCTTCCCAGGCCACCTGAAGCTTATCCGTTGGTACGGGGACCAGCACCCACACCTTTTGACCCACCAGGTAGGTCCGCTCCCGGGCGTTCTGGTCGTACCAGTGCTTCTGGTCAGCCTGAGCCTGCGTCATGTTGTCATGCACCAACTGCGTCAAGGTCTGCATCTTGTTACGGAAGCGCATGACATAATTCACGATGGACACTTCTGTGGGGTTTGGCTCATCTTCCCAGGATTCTCTTATCAACCCAAGGGGTTCCCGGACTTGCCTGCCATACAGGAGCTCGAAGGGGGAGAACCCGGTCGAGGCCTGCGGAACTTCTCTGTAAGCGAACAGCAGGTGTGGGAGGTACCGCTCCCAGTCGCGCCCTTGGGTCTCAACCAGCATGTGGAGCATCTGTTTGAGGGTACCGTTGAAGCGTTCACACAAACCTTTAGTCTGTGAGTGATATGCACTCGATACCAGGTGCTTCACCTGCATTTTCTCACAGAGAGCCTCCATTAGGCGAGACATGAATTGGGTTCCTTGATCGGTAAGCATCTCCCTGGGAAATCCTACCCTTAAAAAAAATGGTCACCAGTGCGTCAGCCACCTTATCTGCCCTGATTGAAGACTGAGCTTCTGCCTCTGGGTACCGGGTAGCGTAGTCTACCATGGTGAGAATGTATCGCTTTCCAGAGCTGCTGGGGACGGCCAGCGGGCCTACAATGTCCACCGCGATTCTCTGGAAAGGCTCCTCTATCACTGGCAAAGGAATAAGGGGAGCCTTAAGAGCAGGCCCCGCCTTACCCACTTTTTGACAGGTGTTACAGGAGCGGCAGTAGGTCGTGACATCTGTCCCCATCTGAGGCCAATAGAAGTGTTGAGACAGCCGTGCCTTTGTTTTGCTGATCTCCAAGTGTCCAGCGAGTGGAATCTCATGGGCAATCTGCAACAACTCAGATCTGAACTGTAGGGGAACGACTAGCTGTCTTTCCCTCAACCACTCCTTTTGAGGATCTCTGGGTACTGTCTCCCGGTACAACCTTCCTCATTCCCAGAACACCCTCTCCTTATCAGGCTCGGAGGTGGGCGTCTCGGCGAGGTGTCTCAATTTCTCCAGGCTGGCATCTGAGTGCAGAGCAGCCAGGAACTCCTTGCTGGAGGCTGCCAGAAGTGACGTCTTGGTCCCTTCCTTACTGGGACCCTCTGGAACCGGCTCTGGGGGTCACCTCTCGTTCAGTCTCTCCTGTAGCAGAAGAGGGTCCAGAAGACAGGGCGCTACCTGCAATCTGTGCACTCTGACTGCGTGTGACAGCAGCTACGTATGCTGTCTCCCTGGGGATTTCTACAGACCCACCAATCGGCGCTGCCATGGGCTCTACCTTACCATCCACCCCCAACACTCCAGGAACAGTGCTACTTATGGGCCAGTTACCTTCCTCGGTGGCACTGGTCAGTTGCATGGCATTATCTTCCTCATGGTCCCCATGCACCTCCCCATTTCCTTGAGCACCGTTGCTTGCTCCTGCCAGGTGTTCCTCAGCCGTCTCACTCCGCAGAGTGACGGGGCTGAGCACTTCAGTACCTGTGGACACATCTACCTTTTCAAAGAAAGGGTTAACAGGTTCAGTCGGCACAGATACATCATCATCATCATTATCATCATTCCTAGGACAAGAATGGTTATCAGATTGCTTTGGTACATTCACATCACCATCAGCATCATTCCTGGGGAAAGAATGGTGGTTAGTTACATCATTACTCATCAAGGCATTAGCAGGTAACACATTCAGTTTTCCATCATCATCATCATCATAATCAACATCAGGGTTAACGTTACCCTTATTATCAGATTGGGGAAGGGTGACAGGGACATAGTATGCAATCATCCTCCCCAAGTCAGTCCCCAATAAAACATCAGTGGGCAGGTTTTCAGACACTCCCACCTCCCTCAACCCGCTCCCAGCACCCCAATCAAGAAAAACCCGGGCCACTGGAAAGGGACAACGGGTGCCTCCGATCCCAGTGACAGTCAGGGTTTTCCCCTCAACAAACTCTTCAGGGGCCGCCAGTCCAGGACGGATGAGGGTTCATTCAGCCCCGGTGTCCTTGAGGCCTGTAGCAAGACGGGCCCCCACCTGAACAGGTTGAACGTTGTCGTCAATCCTCCCAACCACACCTCCCACCAAAAGAACAGAGGCGTTGGGCCCAGAGGCCTTGGCTGGGGAATTCTTTGGCCTCTGTGGGCAGGTGTAACTAAGGTGACCAGGCCGATTGCAGTGGTGACACAGGCGACTGTCAGTAGTAGGCCTGGTGTTGGCAACAGGGACAGGGCCTCCGGAGGGATGGCTAGCTGGGGCACTGGGGTTGGTTGCCGGCTTACCCCCTCTCCAGCTGGTGGTGACTGGCCTCCGCGTCTCTGGCTTCCGGTTGGCCTCGTAGTTGTCGGTGATTTGCGCCGCTTTGTCCACATTCGGTGGTTCACGGTCCAGGATGAACTGTCGGACCTCAGCTGGGCAGCGATGCAGGAACTGGTCTTTGATCATCAGGTCCTGTAGCAGCTCAAAGGTGTTCACTGACAGTCCATGGATCCACTGGTCAAAGTGAGTCCTGAGTCCTTGCACCACATCACTGTAGCTATCATGTGGGCCACGTTGGAGGTGCTGGAACTTCTTTCGGTATACCTCAGGTGTCAGCTGGTATTTGGCGATCAGGGCCTGCTTGATGGCATCATAGTCGCCGTCGTATTCTGACGGAAGAGAAGCAATCGACTCCAGAGCTTTGCCTTTTAGCTCTGGGGTCAAGTACCTGGCCTATTGGACCTTAGGCAGCTGGTACTGTCTGCAGGCTTTCTCAAAGGCTCGCAGAAATGTGTCCAAGTCCCCATCCTTTTCCATCACGGGAAAAAGCTCTGGCCGAGGTTTAGGAGTCTGGACGCTGCTGGGCTCACTGCTTCGGGATGTGGGGGCATTCCACCCCCGCTGGAGCATCTCCAGCTCATGGGCCCTCTGCACCTGGCTCTCGAATTGGGCCTCCTGCCGGTATAGCTGGATCAGCTGCAGATGTCCTGGTCTTCAGCAGGGAGTTGCTGTAGGGCCAATTGCAGATAGGGGTCCAGGACTTTCCGGCTGGCGGTCTGCACCATCTGGACCCCTGAGGCTGCACCATCAGCACTGGCGCTGCCTTCTGCGCCCTGGCTCTCATCCCATTGCACTAGAGCCGTGACCAACTGGGCTTTGGTCTTGTCGGCGGCGTCAATCTGCTTTGACGTGCAAAGGGACCTCAGGGTGTCCTTATTGAGCTGCTTATAATAAGATTCTCCCTGCGTAGCCATGGTTGCCAAATAAAAGATAGAAAAGAAAAATGGAGAGGAGGGAGGGAATACTCGCACGTACACACAAATTTCTCAGGACTAGTAACCACTGAGTCTGTTCTCCAAAACCTATGATGCAGGATTCCCGCAGGAACCATGCAGGTCTTTAGTGAGAGGAATGATTGCTCAAACCAAATCACTAGTGCTCTAGGATTATCCCACCACTCTGCCACCAATATGTGATGAACATCCCACCGCTGCCACCAATATGTGAAGAACAGCCCACCGCTGTTCACCAATATGTGATGAACGGGGGTCCCGCTGCCACCAAAACGTGACGGACAGCGGACCCTGTGTCACCAATATGTCACAATCCCACCACTGACACGGGTGTATCAGCGGACGGAGGGATGCGACACACTGCCGGAACATGGCTATCACAGGCACAGTGGGGGCTTATCTTAGTTATCCCACCACTGGCACCATGTGACAAAAATGCAGCAAGCTAACCTTGCTCTAACAATTTACCGCAGGGGGGTAATTTGGATGTCCCTCCACTGCTAACAACCTTCCAAATACTGCGGGGATTTATGTATATCCCACCTTCTCAGTTCCACTTTGGAACTCGCAGCTCTCCGGCGCCCCCCTTACCCTCAGGTCAGTCAGGGAACTGCACCTAGGATAATAGTCGCCGGAAGGGCTGCTTGTTGTGCACGGACAATTAGGGTACTGCAGTAAGGGAATTATCAATGCTGTGGCCGCAGCCCCCTTATTCAGCAATATAAGACCCTTCTGGACTGCCAACTAGCCGCAACAACCGTACACAACGCGCTGCCACCATCCACAGTTTTCTTAATTCACAGAGTTAAATTAAGAGGGTCCGTGGCAAACCCCTGAAATCAGTAGCGATTATCTAAACAAGGCGTATAGTTCATTTCTTAGAGCATGAAGACAGATTGAATAATTTTATCATTTATTTCCCAAAATGAGGGCAGTGATTACAGATAAAAGTTGCTATAAAATTGAGACATAAAATATGTACAATACAAATATAACATAAAGGGATTAGAAGACAGAAAGAAATTACACTCACAGTTGCATATTGTTCTTCAGGCAGCCCATGTGGCTTGGGGGAGGAGCCAGACGTCCCAAGACATTGGGGGTAGGTCCGTTCAGCATCCAAACTCAGCTCCAACTGACTGGGATATCATAGGGAGCACCTCTAGTCTAGGGTCTTGTGACCTCACGAAATGGGCGGTCTGGGAAGGTCCCACCTTCCCCTCTCCAGGTTATGATTTGGCTACAAAACTTATGAGGATCATATCTTAGTGAGGGAAGCCCACACAAACACATATATGGCATCATTGTTTGTGATTTCCCGAATAGAATCCGAAAACACCAAGAATGCACTGTCATGATACCCGTGCTGGATGACCGGCACTTCTGGGGTTAATGTTCTGATCGCAGTGCAGACTCTCACCTGCACACCTGGGACCTATTATGGTGACCTCTCACTGGTTCTGGGGAGGCTTCTTATAGCCTCAGGATGCTCCCATCCCTGTCAGTTATACTTTCGCCCTTGGCATTGTGTAGTGACCCCTGAGTGTGTTAGTGCTGTGTTCTGGTTGCTTGATTCTCTGTGTATGACTCGGTCTGTTCTCTGGATATTGCTTTGGATTCTGCTTGGTACCTTCTATGTCCGTTTGGTTTTTGATCTCTGCTTGGCCCTGACTGTCCGTTCTGTCTCATCCCTGGTACTGTATTGATATTTTGTGTATGACCTTTGGCTTTGTCTGACCTCCCGTCTGTTTATCCCTCCTGTACCTCGCTTGCCTGTACTGTGCTTGACCTCTGCTTTGCCTGACTCTGAGTTTTGTTCCTCCTCTGAAAGCTGGACGCTAAGCCCTGCCCCCTTGCAGTCACATGACCGTTCACATGACCGTAGGTCCTATGCCGACTTGCTAAACTTCTACATTCAGGTCCCGTGCATCTTTATTGTCCAGCTGTTCTTGTCCCCAGGGGTCCCTACGGTGCGGGTGAGTCCCTGCACAGCGCAGGCTGTACGCCGGCGCTGTCAGGACCCTGACATTATAACTGACCATTAAGTTTTTTGGGGCTTTTTATGCAGAGAGTTATGGATCCCATACAGTCTCTGGCTGACCGGATGAAAAGTCTGAGTCAGATGTTTCAGGGTTTATCTCTGGAGCAGCAAGCTCTGGCTCGTTCTCAGCAGCAGGTTTCCGAGACAGTGCGGGGAGCTCTAGCTGCTGGGTCTCTGGGGGCTGGGGCGAGTGATGTTGTTTTGGTGTCCCCAGACACTGCCCGACTTTTTTTCTGGAAGCAAAAAAGAGTTCAGGGTCTTCATGGAGGGGTGCAAACCTTTTTATAGTTTGAGACCACGTTCCTCTGGGGACGAAAGTCAGAAGGTTGGGGTCGTTATGTCTCTATTAAGAGGGCCCCCACAAGCTTGGGCTTTCTCCCTTCCTCCCACTGCCCCTGAGAGAGTGTCTGTGAATGCATTTTTTGAGGCCCTTGGGCACATTTATGATGAGCCTGACCGAGTGCGAGTGGCAGAGGACATGGCGATGAGTGTCTGTCAGGGGAAACACTCAGCTGAGTGGTTTTGTACTGAGTTCTGCCGCTGGGCCGCAGAGGTCTCTTGGAACGACGCCGTACTCCGAGGACTCTTTCGCAGAGACTTTTCCGAGTGGCTGCAGGATGCCTTGGCGTTACATCCCCCACCTAACTCTCTCGAGGACGCCATGACCCAGGCCGTCCGGATGGACCGCAGACTGTGGGCCAGAGGGGTGATGCAGGTGGAAACTCCATTGTTCCCCAGTGGAAAAGAGACTGCCCCTGAGCTCATTGATGTAGGCACCGTCTCCCTTAAGGATACGGAGAGGAAACACCAGAAGGACAAGCAGTTATGCTTTTACTGCGGTAAAATGGGACATTGGAAAAGGGAGTGTCCTGATTGCCCGTCTTCAAACCCGGTCGGCGGGAAATGACTAGGTCTGGGTAGTCAACGGGGAGACTGCTCAGACCCTCAGGTACCCTTTTCCTCGTTTTCTAAAGTGTTACTGCCTGTGGAACTGTTTGTGGTCGGTAGTTCGTTTTCCTCTACAGCCTTCGTGGACTGTGGGTCATCGATTAATCTCATTGACTCCCAATTGGCCACACACTGCAAGATAGGGACAGCTAGGCTCAAGGTTCCGATCAAGGTGATGGCCATTGACTCCTCTCCCCTCACTAAGGAGGGAATTTGCTTTATGTCTGACTTGTTTTCGCTCAGAGTGGGCGCTACTCATGTGGAAAACCTAAGTTGTTTTGTGCTGGACAATCTACCTGCAGGGTTGGTGTTGGGCATGCCCTGGTTACAACGCCATAACCCAGTTATTAACTGGAAAATGGGGGAGATTGTTCAATGGGGGTTTAATGATTTTAAGTTATGTGATAAATCCACACTGCTGGTTGAACCTGTTAAATCTGTGTCTGTATCATCTGTCGAGCTGAAAGGTATTCCGGAATGCCTGAAGGACTTCGAAGATGTATTCTCCGAAAGCGAGGTCGAGACGTTACCGCCACATAGACCCTTTGACTGCGCTATTGAGCTGGTCCCGGGGGCTAAATTACCTAAAGCCCGTCTTTTTAATTTGTCCGGTCCTGAGCGTCTCATACGTCCTTCAGTCTCACCAGTGGCGGCAGGTTTCTTTTTTGTAAAGAAAAAAGATGGCGGGTTACGTCCCTGTCTCGACTTCAGGGAGCTTAATCAGATTACTGTACGGAATACATACCCCCTTCCGTTGATTCCTGATTTATGTAACCAACTATCAGGGGCAAAGTGGTTTTCTAAACTGGATCTTCGGGGGGCATATAATTTGATAAGGGTCCGAGAGGGGGATGAATGGAAAACCGCGTTCCTCACGACCGAGGGACTATTTGAAAATTTAGTCATGCCGTTTGGTCTTACCAACGCCCCCGCCATATTTCAGAATTTCATCAACATGGTATTCTCAGATCTCATTGGTCGTTTTGTCGTTATCTATTTAGATGATATTTTGATATACTCCACCGACAAGCATTCTCATTTGGAACATGTACGAACTGTTCTCCAAAGCCTGAGAGAAAATCATCAGTATGCCAAATTGGAGAAATGTGTATTCTGTGTGCAAGAATTGTCTTTTTTGGGGTTAATTGTATCCAGGGAGGGTTTTCGCATGGACCCCAAGAAGGTGCAGGCCATTGTGGATTGGGTGCAACCCCAAGATCTTAAGGGTCTTCAGCACTTCTTGGGGTTCGCCAATTATTACCGCAAATTTATCCGGGGGTTTTCGCAAGTGGTCAAACCTCTCAAGGATCTAACATGCAAAGGTGCGGATGTGAGAAATTGGTCCTCACTCGCAAAAGAGGCCTTTGCGATGCTGAAAAAATGTTTTATGTCTGCTCCTGTCTTGGTACAGCCAGATCCTTCCAAACCATTTGTGGTGGAGGTGGACGCCTCCGAGGTGGGGGTGGGGGCGGTGTTGTCTCAAGGGCCTGCCACTCTAACCAAACTCAGGCCATGTGCCTTCTTTTCCAGGAAGTTCTCTGCTGCTGAAAGAAATTATGATGTAGGCAATAGAGAGCTTCTTGCAGTTAAGTTGGCGTTTGAGGAATGGAGGCACTTTTTGGAGGGGGCCAGTCACTCGGTTACTGTGATCACTGATCACAAAAATTTGTCTTACATCGAGTCTGCTTAAAGATTAACGCCCAGACAGGCCCGTTGGTCACTTTTTTTTTCTCGTTTCCAGTTTACTATTACATTCCGTCCAGGGTCAAAGAATGTCAAGGCTGAAGCCTTATTTCGTAGTTTTCACCCTGTGTCTGTCCCTGAGCCACCGTCATCCATTCTGCACCCTGGGGTGGTGTTAGCAGGGATCTCGTCTGAATTGGAAATTGAGGGGGCCCAGTCGCTGGCTCCTGCGGCCAAGCCAGGGGGCAAGTTGTTTGTTCCAGAGCAACTTCGCCTTAAACTCTTGCAAGAGTTCCACGAATCCAAGTTGTGTGCTCACCATAGTATATCAACCACGCGACTGGCGGTGGTTAGGATCTTCTGGTGGCCTACTCTGGGTTCTGATATAAAGAAATTCATTTCTCGTTGTGGGGTTTGCGCTCTTCCAGGGGTAATACGGTGGTATGGGTAGTGGTGGACAGATTTTCTAAGCAGGCTCATTTTGTACCTCTGTCCGCATTACCTTCTGCTGAGACCTTATCCAGATTGTTTGTGCAGCATGTGGTCCGCTTGCATGGGGTACCCCTGAATGTGGTGTCTGATCGTGGTGTGCAGTTTGTGGCTAAGTTTTGGTGTGCTTTCTGCAAAAAATTAGGGATATCTCTGTCCTTTTCGTCTGCATACCATCCTGAGAGTAATGGTCAGACGGAACGCACTAATCAGTCTCTGGAACAGATCCTCAGATGTCTGACTTCTGCTAGACAGAATGACTGGTGTGATATACTGCCGTTGGCTGAATTTGCCTTCAATAGTCGGGTGAGTCAATCCACTGGTATGTCCCCTTTCTTGATCAACTATGGGTTCAGTCCTCATTTTGGTGAGTTTTCTCGTCTGGATTCGGGGTGCCCCGGGGCTGAGGACTCTGTTCAGCGGTTAAAAGATACATGGGCAGAAGTCCAGCGGCGTATATCTAGGTCTCAAGGCAGGCATAAGTTTTTCGCAGACAGGAAACGAACACCTGGTCCCATGTTTCAGGTTGGAGAGAAAGTTTGGCTCTCCACGCGAAACATTAAGTTAAAGGTTCCGTCAGCCAAGTTGGGCCCCAAATTCATTGGCCCGTACAAGATTGTGGAAAAAATCAACCCGGTAGCGTACAGGCTGTGCCTTCCACCCTCTTTCAAGATTCCTAATGTCTTCCATAGATCTCTACTGAAGCCGTTTGAAGCAGTCCGGGGAGAATCCGAGTCTGCTGCTTCTCCTGTTTCGGTTGAGGGACATGTGGAATATGAGATTGGTCACATTGTAGATTCTAGGTTGGTACGGCGGTCAGTACAGTACCTAGTTCATTGGAAGGGGTATGGGCCGGAGGACAGGTCCTGGGTGCCGGCCCGGTTGATGCATGCGGATCGCCTGGTTCGGACTTTCCATGCTAGATACCCGGGCAAGCCAGGGGGTCCAGAGGCCCCCCGTTGAGAGGGGGGTACTGTCATGATACCAGTGCTGGGTGACCGGCACTTCTGGGGTTAATGTTCTGATCTCAGTGCAGACTCTCACCTGCACACCTGGGGCTATGATTGTGGCCTCTCATTGGTTCTGGGGGAGGCTTCTTATAGCCTCAGGATGCTCCCATCCCTGTCAGTTATACTCTTGCCCTTGGCATTGTGTGGTGACCCCTGAGTGTGTTTGTGCTGTGTTCTGGTTGCTTGATTCTCTGTGTATGACTCGGTCTGTTCTCTGGATATCGCTTTGGATTCTGGCTGGTACCTTATATGTCTGTTTGGTTTTGATCTCTGCTTGGCCCTGATTATCCGCTCTGTCTCATCCCTGGTACTGTACTGATATCTTGTGTATGACCTTTGGCTTTGTCTGACCTCCCGTCTGTTTATCCCTCCTGTACCTCGCTTGCCTGTATTGTGCTTGACCTCTGCTTTGCCTGACTCTGAGTTTTCTTCCTCCTCTGAAAGCAGGATGCTAAGCCCCGCCCCCTTGCAGTCACATGACCGTTCACATGACCATAGGTCCTGTGCCTGCTTTCTAAACTTCTACATTCAGGCCCCGTGCATCGTTATTGTCCAGCTGTTCTTGTCCCCAGGGGTCCCTACGGTGCGGGTGAGTCCCTGCTTAGCACAGGCTGTACGCCGGCGCTGTCAGGACCCTGACATGCACTGGCTAGGATGCTTCATTTGGGAGCAACCCATATCTCAGGTTCTGGAAGTCTGAGAATCGTGAAACTTAGGGGTTAGAAAGCTGACTTCGTGCCCTTTGCAGAAATGTGAGTTTTATATTTCTGAGGGGTATGGTTCTTTTGATATGAATGGTTTTAATACTTCCCATATTGATCCCAGCACATTTCCAGAGAACAAAGGATTTCCTTTAGCTGTGCAGGCAGGGGGGAGGAGAGGAATTCTACACGGAGGCTTCAGGTTTCACAGTGCTGCAAGCAGGGGGGCACTGGTCTGTGTGTGTGTAAGCTGTGGGCGAAAAGAGGAGGGGGGAAGCTGCAGCTCCATGATAGGCTGATTTTCTGGAAAGAATTGAGGATTCTAGAAAGTTCTACCTACATTACACTCACCTTCAAGTACTTACCTGCCTCCTAGGAGACCAGTACCAGTACTCACCTGATTTCCAGTAGAGCAGTACTAGTACTCACGTCCCTTCTAGTAGAGCAGTACCGCCTTCACATTCCTTCCATTACAGCTGGACTAGTAGTCACCTTCTTTTGATTAGAGCAGTACCCACTTCCTAGTAAAGCAGTATCAGTACTCACCTGGCTCCTAGTAGAGCAGAACCAGTAATCACCTCCTTCCATTAGAGCAGGATCAGTACCCACCTGGCTCCTAGTAGAGCAGAACCAGTACTAACCTGATTTCCAGTAGAGCAGTACCAGTACTCTCCTTTCTTCCATTAGAGCAGGATCAGTACCCACCTGGCTCCTAGTAGAGCAGAACCAGTACTAACCTGATTTCCAGTAGAGCAGTACCAGTACTCTCCTTTCTTCCATTACAGCAGGACCAGTACTCACCTGGCTCCCAGCAGAGCAATACCAGTACTCACTGCTTCCTAGTGGAGCAGAACCAGTACTCACCTACTTTCCAGTAGAGCAACACCAGTGCTCACCTGCAGGGCCGGCCCGAGAGATTACGGCGCCCTAGGCAAAACTATTTTGTTACGCCCCTACTATTTTTGGCAGTAGATGAAAACTTGGGATATAAATTTAGGAGCAAATAAACCACAACAACAATGATTAATTAACTCTCTCCTAACTCAATAATCAATAACACAAAACAAAAACGACCATAGGTAATTAAAATTTTTGTTTCCTTGCCTTTTTTTTGAAAAGGATGACACTAAGTCACCGAGATTAATTTGTTTAGCAACTTCAGATTCTATCGAAATTGTTGCCAACCCAACCAACCTCTCTTGCATCATATTTGCCCTTAAATATGTACACTTTTCTTTCCATCCCTAAAACTTTTTGATTTTTGAAAAGATTTTTTATAATTTTTTCTATTTTTTCTCTGGCGCCCCTTTGGGTCGGCGCCCTAGGCGGCCGCCTAGTTCGCCTATACGTTCGGGCCGGCCCTGCTCACCTGGCTCCTAGCAGTGCTCACCTGCTTTCCAGTAGTTATCTGCCTTTCAGTACATCAGTACCAGTACTCACCTTCTCTGTGTTCATCGTGTCTCTCTCTGTAGGTCACGTTCAGTCTCACAACCCCGATCAGTAGGAGGAGGTTTGTGGTTAGCAAAGTCCAGATCAGGAAGGCCGTCTTCTTTGACCAGTTATCTGGGGAAACAGATCAGTGTGTGCTGATTACCAGGAATTGTGTCATGTATTTAGTGCTAGTGTGGCACCCAGGAGTGCGGTTTCCACAGTGGCATTGCCTCCCTCACAGGTGTCAGTAGGAGAGAAGTCGAGCAGAACCTGGGGAGTGGAGCTGCAATTAAACTCGCCCCAGAGCTAAGCGCTAGTAAGCGGATACCGGAGTCCGTGGTTGCGCGGGTACTTAAGTCCTGGCAGCTAAATCCAGAGGGTAGGAGTCTACAGGTCTCCTGGCCCGATCTAATACCCGGCGGCACAGCAGCATATCAGAGTCTGGAGCCGACACAAAGGAGCGGCACATGTGAAAGGCTCAAGCTGCCTGCCATGTGGGCAACGGTTTGTTTTTAAAAACAGAGATACAGTTAGCAGCAGGAGAGTGAGCTGCTAGGCAGCAAGGAAAAAGGGAGGACAGCGCAGAAGGAAGGCCTCCGTACATTCCTGGCCAGGTGTATCCAAAATTGCTTCCAGGCTGCACGGCTCTCCATTAGAATCTGTTATCAGTGTCCCAGTCTGTACTATCAACCATAAAGTAAAGGAAAAGAAAACTACAGCCCTTGTGTCCTCCAGTGATCTCTTGCACCCTGAGTTCTGCACCACAAGGTACACAAAGCCTGACATAAATGGAACCGGTAGCCCTGGGGCCCCGCTCCACCTGTGGGGAACAGAACCATCCCAGCTGCGTCACCATCAGCCCCAGTGGTTTCTTTTAGCATCATCGGCCCTCCATTGCCGAACACTACAGGTGGCATCACCTTAAATCCCATATACATATTCCCCATTTTACGACACAGCCAGGGCACGGAGTAGGGTCACAGCCCTGTGACTTCCCCAAAGAACTCTGTCCGACCCAGTTCCGAATACCCCACGGCCCTGGTGAGCGTGCCACTAGACCCACCACAAAGGACAGAATTTTCCACCGCTACCATTACTCACATGTAAAGGGCACCTGTCATGTGATTCATAGCCGTACCACGGATGCAGAAAAACAGAAAGACAGTTCCTCCATGCAAATATCCTCATTAATGTGTAGGAAGGACTCACCAACATTACTGTTCCCCTCTTCTTATAAACTAAACATGTCTGTGAGGAGACTATGCAAGTGTCACTCTGTGTCTGACAGTGTCAGACAGGACCCCTCTAATCAGGATGCAAACCGTCACAGCCACAACCATCTCCTAACAGAATATCACAAAATCAGACCATTGTCCATCTGGTCACATTATGCTGCTCAGATCATGATATGTTGAGTCAATGGGAAAGGTGAGGAAAGAAGGACAATTGTGAGGACTAATGATTAGAGATGAGCGAACATTTCAGTGTTCGGTTCGGATCATCAATTTTGCATTATTTGCAGTTTTATTCGTCAAACATCATAGGAGTCAATGGGTGGCAGAAACAAAAGCATACAGAACATCTTGAAAAGGGCCCAAAAGCTTCCAAAACAAATCAAATTAGGAGCAGACACCAGCAAAGTGGCCTCAATTCACCCACAGTACAGATTTTGGCATGGAATTGCAGCAATCAGCCAGGCATGAGGTATCGGGGTCTGGGACGGCATTTACAGCTTTCAGTTGAACATCCCAGTAAGACGAGGTGGGTGAGGGATTGGTGTAGGCCTCCTGTGCTGGGAGCGCTGATACCACATGCAACACCTCTACCTGCTTTCTTACTAAGAAACACTCAGGTGGTACAAATATCAGTTTTTTAGACTACCATTGTCAGGAAAATGTTAGAATAGTAACAAGGGTAGTTGACTCAAAGAGCGTGGAGGCCTCACGCATGAAGGAGACCAAACCAGGAGTGTTCACATTTCCAAAAATTTGTGGCAACACCAACAAAGTGGCATCAATTGCAATAAAGTAGAACTAGTGTAGCGGGGACAAACACCTCTTCCACTACAGCCAACCCAGCAGATGGAGAATATAACAAGCTAGATAGTGGAACCACTGTGTGGTAGCCCTCAGAAATCCTGGAGGGGCATAACTAGGTGTCACAGTGATCTGCTGTGAAGACACTGAGCTTCAACTTCGGTCACCTCATCACTGGCATTTTCCCATGGTCCAGAGGTCACCACAGCTCAGCCCGGCTGGGAGAGCAGTCTCAATGAAGTCAACGCTAGTCACTGAGGCTGCATCTCATTCACCAGTGGTTTTCATCCGGAGCAGTCGCACCTTGGCACCGTCCAGGTTGAAAACTGTTTATCCCTCAGACCTTGATTACGGCGTTGGACAGAACGATGGACAGGTATGGTATATTGTTGTTTTTTTATTTTACTATTACAGGAGATCAAGGGCTTCACAAGAATTCGGCGAGGTCGTAAGTATGGTTTAATTAAGAATATTAAAGGAGTCTTCTGTGTCATTAAGGACTTTATTCTGGGTTTCTGGGTTTTCTTACAATGTGACCATGGAGTTAGTAATGGGGGCATCTTATTGACACCTCTTCATTACTAACCTTGGGGCTTGATGTCACCTGTAGCCGCATATGAATTGCCGGCTTTTCAAATGTGATCGGTGGGTAAAAATCGGACAGCACTCGCATGGTCCAAGTGCTGTGTGATTTTTTTTTTTTTATCTCGCACCCATTGACTTCCAATGCAGGATGTGATTCGATTTCCGATTACAATCGCAGCATGCTGCAATTTTTTTCCAGTCCAATCGAGATCAGATCCGAGCTGGAAAAAAAACATACATGAACACACAATCATAGAATAACATTGGTCCGAATTCAATCCAATTTTTTATTGGACTGCATTCGTCCGATTTCATCGCAAGTGGGAATGAGCCCTAATGGCTACAGTCCATAGTTCTCCTTGTTTTACTGTCAACTGTACGGCCTCTGGTTGCATCAACTCTTCCGGCATTCCCAGGACCAGCGCCACCACTCTTGGGCAAGAGAGTAAGAGTGTCTTCCCCCAGGTTGACGTACCGCACCAAAACATTACCATCATGGACGATGGTTAAAGTCCGAGCAATGAGAAGTCCTGAGGGTATCTGGTCCATTAGGGTTGGCTCTATCTGTACTTCCACCCCTTCGAGTGGTGTACAAGCTCGTACGGGCAATGTCAGCACAGTCTGACCAGGCTGTAGAATGAGTTTAGCAGCTGCAGGGACTATCACTTTTCCAAGAACTTTTCCTTTGTTCAACGTTTCCTGGGCCTGTGCAACCTATATCAATTTTTGAAACACCTTCTTCTGGGGGGTTCATGGGTTCCACCGATCCAGAAAAACATTTGGTGACTTTCTGATCAAGAGAGTCCCGAGTCCTTTTGGCACATTCATCCCCTGAGTCACTGGAGGGCCGTTGCCAGTATCTCTAGTGGTCAGCATGGCTCCCTTTCGACCTACATCTTTGCTGCATACTGTAATTTGCATCCAGACCACCCCTGCAACTGGGGTGGGCAGCTGATTGGTTGCTGTTAACTTGATTACCGCACCCCACTCTGGTCGTGTCACCTCAGGGAAATGACGTCTAAAATACGTTTCCGACATCGTGGTCACCAGTGATCCGGTATCAACCAGGCAGCGAACAGCTCGACTATTCATTTCAGCCCACATGAGGGGACTCAAGGAAATTAAACTTTCGGGACTGCCTTTTCTCCTCCTTGGCTACTCAAAATCTGAGCAGTATTCCCCAGCCACAGAGTCCACTAGTTTATCGGCAGCCGCGTAAGAAGCCACCCCCGTCTCGCACACTCTCGGGCATAGTGTCCAACGTCTCCACACTTAAAACAAGTCGGATGTCTCTCTGCTAGGGACTGCCCCATCTCCTGGCGATGTACAACGGGCAAGTGAGACTCTGAGTCACTCCTGTCTCTGGATGGATTTGGAGCCGCAGCGGGGGCTCTTCTTAGGCTGTACCACTCTTCCCGCATTTCCTGTATTTCCTTCTGGATCTCTCTGGACCATCCTGGCTCAGACACGGGTGAGGCAGGTACCTCACTGCTCCGAACCATCCCTGCCAAGGCTGCTATCCCCTTTTCCTGTTCTCGCACGCGCAGTTCCACCTTAATTTCTACGAAGGTCATGCACGAATCAGTACGCAGGTGCTCCCGCAAAGTGTCATGGGGCAGTAGGGGGAAAACAGTAGACATAGAACCTGGGCCCCTGAACTGCCCCTCAGGCTAAGGAGGACCCCTGACTTTCCTTAACTTGGGGGTACACTTAATGGTAGTGAGGCCCAAGTCCCCGACCTGTCCCTATCTCCTGTTTAGCCCTGAGAGAAACACCCAACCCCCTCCCTAGGAGGTGAGACCGGGAATAAGGTGAACTGCACCAATAACACAAAAGGAAAAGATAAAGCAGACACCACGGGGTTAAAGCAAATAAAACAGCAGCAGACAAAGGCACCCGATCAGCATCCAGCAGCAACACCACTGCTCCAGATAAGCTGAACCCCCTCTGCACCAGGTAGGTCCAGTCTTCACCAAGGTTGGTTAGCAAATGACCAGTATTACCAACAGAGAGCTACAGCACCTGATGACTTTTATAGGAAGGAGGGGGGTGGTCACCACTTGCTGACTAATTAAAAATGTAGTAACACCAGCGGCCACCGGGGGGAAACCCTTTAGCAGACTCACTAAACTTGTTGTACCACCAGCTGCCACCGGGGGCAAAAACCCAGCAGCATGCGTCCTGCGTCCCCTATCTTTATCACTGGGGACGCAGGCCATGCGCAGTATGCGTTTGGCGCCGCATGCGTCCTTTTGACGGTGCGCCGACCAGCACCAAACGCAGCCTGTTGCAATTTGGTTGCGCTCGACGCACCGTCAAAAGGACGCATGCGCCGCCAAATGCATACTGCACATGGCCTGCGTCCCCAATGATAAAGATAGGGGACGCATGCAGCGTCATGCACCCGTAGGTGGAGCTACCGGAGGAGGCGCAGCAGGGGGCGGGGCTTAGCGGCGGCCATGCGCAGGCCGTCGCTGCGCCCTGAAACGCTAATGTGAAACCACCCTCAGAGAGTCCAGACTCTAACACAGATCCAAAAATGGATCGTGACATAAAGCTTGCTTAAGCAACTCATCTCTCAGACCCGCTACCAGTTGATCTCTCAAGATCATATCAGGAGGTCCCACGCCCACATCATCCCACTTTGCTAGTGCCGCGTGCACCTCTTGTAATGCATTCATATATTGCATCACGGATTCTCCCTCCTTCTGAAAGTGGCTAAACAATCGCATCCACAATTCTCCGACATCAGTGCATCTCCTCTAAAATTTGCAACACCTTGGTGAAGGTGTTCCGCTCTTGCAGGTGCTCAAACATTACAGAACATCTAGCCTCCCCATTCAGGGCCATCACAGCAATCTCTGCTTGCATAGTGGGGGTCATAGGGTGCATCCTCAACATGTCCAGTCCCACAGCAGTGAATTGATCCCTGTAAATTTTGGGAGATTGCTGAGCATGGCCCCTGGCGGTAAGCTAGCTCACGGGGCACCCATGACCACTTGGTCTGCTGCCTCTGCGCTCATAGACTGCATCCTGTTGACTACGCCAAATGTAAGTGGGTCGCCCACCCAGGGCTGTGGGGTACTCGGTACCGGGCCCGATGAGTTTCAATGGGAGATGTCACGGCAGCTGGGACCTGGCCCATGGCCCTGGGCGCCCTTTGTAAAAGGAGTTGTTGCAGTGTGCTATGGTGATGAAAGTTTATAAGTGATTCGTGATGCCACCTGTGGTGTTCGGCAATGGAGATGTAAGCCAACGCTGCAGACAGATCCTCTGGGACAGATGGTGTGGTGCAGCAATGATGTTATAGCCCTCCACAGGCAGGGCTGTATTCCCAGGGCAGAGTAGGTGAAGTGACACGTAGATGGTGTAGTGTTGGGCGCAAGGGATGTAGCAGTGCTGGGCAGGTTGGCGCAGGAATAAGTGGAGGACACCAGGGCATGTAGTTCCAAAGCTTTACTCACAGTCTGTTGCAGGTACAGGTGCCCGCATCTGTGCAGTGTCCACCGGGTCAGGAGCTCAGCCAGCTTCCAGGCAAGATGAAGTACTTCTTTCCAACACTCCGCCAACATATGTGCCTTTTCTGAACGTCTCCTCTTATAGCGCCTTTGAATGAAGTACTCCTAGTACTGAGTTACACTGGAGTGCCTCCTGTCAGATGTTCCTATGAACTCTACTTGTACAACAGACAGCTGTAGCCTGCTTCGGGGACTCCTTGCTACTAAGTCCCGGCTCTCTCTTATGTTGCTGTTGTGCCCCCAAGTCTTGTGTGGGAATAAAGTGGTCACTACTTCTATTCCTCCGGTGACTGCTGCAGGACCATTAGTATCCATACAACCTCGGGGACCGGACCTCGGCCTTGCGCTTAGAACTTGGGAAGGGTTCTCTCTTCCATCCCTGATCCTTAGTCCTCCTATTCTCCTTACGTTCCGTGCTAATCCTTCTTCCCAATGGAGAATAAAGCTTCCTTTCTCTGTCTCTTTCCTGTGCCAGCAGACCCAGATCACTGTGGCCTGCTGCAGCACTTCCTTCTTCCATCCCTCTCCCGGGGATCTTCTCTGTCTCACTCTCTGTCCTTCTACATCCTCACTCACTGACTGAATGAATGACTGAACTGAACGACTCACTCAACTCTTCCCGCTCTTTTATGTAAACTAAACTCCACCCACCTCCCAGCACGTTTCGTGTACCAAGCAGGGAGCCACCAAGGGGTGCTATGCTATACTCCAAGCAGGGAGCCGCCGAAGGTGCTTTGCTACACTACTTTGTGGTGTGGGGTGCAGGTGTTGGAGTGTGGTCAGGTGTTTCCACCTTACCTGAATGGTGGGGCACCACACCTCAGGAGGAGGTGCAGTACCTTTGTGGTGACTGAACCCTCAGGGGTGCCACATAATAAGGTGTGGAAATACAGTGCACATGGGGTCGCAGAGAAATGCAGTATAACAATATTGTTTAATTTTAACAGGAAGAATGCAAGTAATCTCCTTGCAAGGCGTTGATAAACAATAAACAGGAATGACAGGAAGAGCAATGGTTAATGCAACAGTCTGAGGTTTAAACAGCAGTTAATGTGGTTCCCACTTGTCCTCATCTGTATCCAGTCTGATGGGGGTTGTAGTACCGGCAATGGCCAGCATGGTGTCCTCAGATGTAGTTTAACGGTGACCGGTCCAACTTCTGGCGGCAACGGGAGGTCACCGGTTTTTCTCGCTGAGCCCCTAGTCAATAAATCTGGGCAGCCAAAGTGAGAAAGGCTGCCGGAACCTCTGTACAGAGCGTGGGCTGATGTACACTTGTCAGCAAAGGAGAACACACCTCTGAGTCCTGTGACCAGCCAACGCTTCTCCGCATGAGCACTGTCCTATACTTAGCCGGGCGCACGGTGCTCTTCACTCTCACGGTCTCAATGGAGTGCTCAAGCAAGCTCAGCCGTAGTACGTCTAGGCGCTGATGCTCAGGGTACAGAGTGCTCTGCACACCCTCCTGCACTCTCCCCGACGTCGGGAAACTGACTGCTTCATCATGCAGGAAACTGACTGCTCCTTTCGCATGCTTTTTTCTCTCTGCCCGGCTTAGTCACGCCGCCTCTCCCCGAGTCAGGGGGCCTGTCCGATCCTTTATTCCTTCCCCCAGGCAACATGGGACACAGCCTCAACAGTTCCAGACCCGGTCTGCTGCAGGTACCCATAGCCCGGTCTTCCTCCTTACAGGAATACACCAGTGGTTAGTGAAATGTTGAAGAGTTGGGTTAGGCTTGGGATGAAGACTGTAATAAGGTTTGGAATGAGGTGGGACAGGATTGGGTCAAGTTCACAGATGGTGAGACATGATTTGGAGAGTAAAGAGGAAAGTTGATCTACTGTGAATGTGAGGTTGGTTTTGGAGGAGGAGAGTTGAGTACTTATGAGGAGGGGCTATGAGGACTTTAAGCAAAAGCTTTGCATTACGTTGTCATATTTCTGCTTGAAGAACGAGGGAATGTCTTCAGCCGAGATGAGAAGATAGAGAGGAAGCTGGTGGACGAAGGAGAGAATTTAAAGTACTGAATAGCTGTTTAGGGTTGTGAGAGATGAGAAGTCGGTTTGCTTTGCTGCAGTGAGCAATTGCACAGCATATTTACAACTTCTTCTTCTTCCACCTCAAAGTCACACCCAGTACAGTCCACAAAGGTGGCACCCAAATTCTCCTTACTTCCCCCCGCGTCCCAACTATCCAACCGTACAACTGACTGTATGGAACCACAGATCGGGGAGTCTGATGAACTGGTCACACATTCTATGCCATGGTCATCAGAAGTGTACTCTAAAAATTCACAGAGTCTAGAGGAGGAAATCAGCACCGACGCCAAATTTTTTTTAAGCTTGGATCCGGGGCAGGACGAAGTAGGGTTCGAACTGCATCCTGCACCTAATCATCAGATGTTAACCCCTGGGGGGAGAGGTGTTCCTGATGAGACTCAGATATCTGAGGCTCTGGCGGAATGTACTGTTCTATCAGGGCAAGAAGAGGGGGAGGGTGACTACAAAGGCAAGGAATGTGATAACATAGAGAATGATGATGATGAGGTGTTAGATGCCAGTTGGCGTGAACATAGGGGCACACAGCTGAGTAGGTCATCTGAGGAGGAAGATAAGGAGTTTACGTTGCGCCATACGTCCCAGACACGTAGTGATGCAGTCACGACGAGAAATGCATCCTTAGCCACAAACTGTGCCAGTGACCAGCAGCATCCCCGGGTCTGCAGCTCGCAGGGATGGCAAGGGTTGCCTAGCCTGGGCCTTGTTTGACACTAGAAAGGATGAGTCAACAAACGTAATCTTCAAACTTTACAAAAAAAAACTGAGTCTAGGTAAAAGTACAATAATTTGATTACCACATGTATGAACTTTCACATGTGCAATCAACATGCGTTACTGTGGGAATCCCACTGTGCAAAAATGTGAACCAGCGGACCTCAACCACCATCAGCCGTCTCATCAATCACATCTGCTGCTTCTTCCTCCTCCTATTCTCCTCTTTTACCGTACCAACTTTTGAGACACAGGTCTTCATCCGCAGAACCTCGGGTTCTTTACCGGCTCCAGCCACACTGACTGAGAGCCTGCTGTCAGCTGTATTGGAAGCGGACACGCCTGCTCTTTTGACCCATCTCAGGGAACGAGCACACCACATGTTTCTCAATCCACCGTAACATCTCCACCTGCAACTCTCCCACGGTCCAGCAGTTTGCCCGAATCACCCTCTGTCAGCACTGCAGTCAGCCCATGGTTCCACAGTTGTGGTCATGTAGAAGATTGTTTACTCCTACACATGACAAAGCTAAGAGGTTGAACTCCACCATCTCCAATCTGTTGGCCACGAAAATGCTGCATTTCTTCCTGGTAGATACAGATGGTTTCCAAAAGCTGATGGCCATCGCAGTCCCCCAGCACCAATTGCCCAGTCGCCATTACTTTTCTAAGAAAGCTTTGCCTGTGCTACACCACCATGTCACAGATAACATCACCCATTCCTTGACTAAATCTCTGTCTGCCATGGTGCATTTCGCCACACAGACTTGGACAAGTAAGCATGGCCAAGGGCATTACATCTCGCTAACTAGGCACTGGGTGACTGGTGGTTGTGAGGACAGGCGCGGCTCCACAAGTCTTGGAATCCCCAAGGCTTGCAGGACAAACCTCTACATTTAACATTTCCTCCACAGCTTCTTCCTCATCCTCATTCTCCTCTAGGGCCTCCACCTGCGCCTTCAACCTCAGCCTTAATAAGACACGCATTCCAACAGTGCAGAGCAAAGCCCCACCATCTCCGTACTGTGCAGCCAGGGCTCACAGCCAGAGGCGTATCTAGGCTCTCTGGCACCCGGGGCAAGAATTCGGTTCGGCGCCCCCCCCCCCCCAAGTACATATGCGACTTGCACACTTAGCCATGTACCCACGAGCTGCTCCTCCTAATGCTCTCAATGTTCAGTAAAAAACTGAGAGAAGCAGGAAGAGAAGCTCGTTGTCAAGTATGAAAATCGCACATGAGTGAAGTGTCCATGTGATGACTACTGGAACCTGCAGCGCTGAATCCTGACATTGCAGCTTCTGAATTCTCACAACTAATGCACTGCACACATTTAGGATTCTTCCTTGCCGATGTACAGTCATGTCAGCACAAGTATGTGATTTATATACTTCTGGCCACATTCCGACTAGACGTGCCCGGCCTCGCTCCGTTCACTTTCATTGAGTGAGGCCACACATGTCTAGTCAGCATGTGACCGCATGTATGTAAATTACCGGCACGAGAGAATCCTGACAGTGTTCAGTGCGCACTGTGAGAATTCAGAAGTCTGCAGTCACATAGAATGTCTGCAGACTCAGCACAAACCTGGACAACCCCTTTAATGTTCCTAACAAATAAAAACATGAGAATTAGTCAGCATGTGACCGCATGGATGTAAATTACCGGCACGAGAGAATCCTAACAGCGTTCAGTGAGCACTGTGAGAATTCAGACGTCTGCAGTCACATAGAATGACTGCAGACTCCGTACAAACCTGGACAACCCCTTTAATGTTCCTAACAAATAAAAACATGAGAATTAGTCAGTATCACAAATAACATTTACATCCAAGTACCTTATAGATGACGTCGTCTCTGCAGTCAGTCACCTTTTCTTCTAGACCCCATGATGAGTTTTCTCATCCACAGCCGTCTCTGTAGACTTCCATCTTCTCCGGTCTTCTGCAGCAAATCTCCACACGATCCCCTTAAAGATAGAAGTGTCATTATAATGCTCCTAAATAAAAAATGTCTGCAATATACTGTCTCCTCACACTATTCCCCTCCTTCCTCATACTGTCTCCTCTAACATCCCACCTGTTCACCATACTGTCTCCTCATATATTTACCCCCTCACTCTCTATACCGTCTGCTCACACATATCCTCGACTCCCCATACTGTGTCCACTTACATTAACCCATTCGCTCCCCATACTGTCTGCACCAATCCCCCATACTGTTTCCTCATACATACTCTTTATTTTGTGTCCTCAAATCTCCTCACACATTAAATCCCCCCATCCCCAATCCCCCACATACATTAAATACCCCCATCCCCATTCCAAATCCCCCCACACATTAACCCAATCCCCACTCATTAACCCCCATCAGCACTCCAAATACCCCCACACATTAACCCCAACCCCACTCATTAATGCTCCCATACATTAACCCCCATCCCCATTCATTAACCCCCGCACACATTAACCCAATCCCCACTCATTAACCCCATCACCACTCCAAATCCCCCCACACATTAAATAACCATCTGCACTCCAAATACCCCCACACATTAACCCCCATCCCCATTCATTAACCCCCACACACATTAACCCCCATCCCCACTCATTAACGCCCCCACACATTAATCCCCATCCCCATTCATTAACCCCCGCACACATTAACCCAATCCCCACTCATTAACCCCCATCACATTAAATAACCCCCATCTCCACTCCAAATCCCCCCACACATTAACCCCATGGCATCCCCACTCATTAACCCCCATCCCCACTCTAAATACCCCCACACATTAACCCCATGGCATCCCCACTCATTAACCCCCATCCCCACTCTAAATACCCCCACACATTAACCCCATGGCATCCCCACTCATTAACCCCCATCCCCATTCCAAATCCCCCCACACATTAACCCAATTCCCACTCATTAACCCCATCAGCACTCCAAATACCCCCACACATTAACCCCAACCCCACTCATTAATGCTCCCATACATTAACCCCCATCCCCATTCATTAACCCCCGCACACATTAACCCAATCCCCACTCATTAACCCCATCACCACTCCAAATCCCCCCACACATTAAATAACCATCTGCACTCCAAATACCCCCACACATTAACCCCCATCCCCATTCATTAACCCCCACACACATTAACCCCCATCCCCACTCATTAACGCCCCCACACATTAATCCCCATCCCCATTCATTAACCCCCGCACACATTAACCCAATCCCCACTCATTAACCCCCGCACACATTAACCCAATCCCCACTCATTAACCCCCATCACATTAAATAACCCCCATCTCCACTCCAAATCCCCCCACACATTAACCCCATGGCATCCCCACTCATTAACCCCCATCCCCACTCTAAATACCCCCACACATTAACCCCATGGCATCCCCACTCATTAACCCCCATCCCCACTCTAAATACCCCCACACATTAACCCCATGGCATCCCCACTCATTAACCCCCATCCCCACTGTAAATACCCCCACACATTAACTGCCATCCCCTCTACAAATCCCCCCCATCTCCACTCATTAACTCCCCCTCATCTCCCATCTTCGGTGGTTCTTCAGCTCCACAGTGGAGCACACTTACCACCAGCGTTTGCTTTGGGCGCCGGGGAGTGACGTCAGCAGCGTGATCACATGACATGATCACGCTGCTGACGTCGCTCTGGCCCGGCGGTCAGAGCTTCAATTGTACAGGCGTCTGTATAGACGCCAGTACAATTGCTCCCTGGGAGCCGGCACGGCCTCCTTCTCTGCACCGGCTGTCGGCTTGACAGCTGACACAGAGAACCGCCGACTCTCAGGCGGGGGTGGCAGAACGCAGCCGCCAGGGAGGACACTGCGGACCGCTGCATTAGGCGGCCCGACTGCGCCCCCCTGCTGGCTGCGCCCGGGGCAACTGCCCCGGCTGCCCCCCCCTAGATACGCCCCTGCTCACAGCAATCAGGCAGTATTAAAATTAATATGCCTTGGGGATAGCAGTCATACAGCTGAAGAGTTGTGGACAGCTCTCCAGGCTGTGTTTGATCAATGGCTGCCTCCGTTCCCATCCAGGGAAGGCTGTGTTCGATAACGGTGCGAGCCTGGTGGTGGCCCAATGGCGAGGCAAGCTCACACAAGTGCTTTGCATGGCTCACGTCCTCAACCTGGTGGTACAGCATTTTCTCTCCACTATCCTGGCCTGGGTGAGCTGCTCCAGAAAGCATGTAAGCTGTGTGCTCATTTCCGTCGTTCGCACCCCTCTAGTCATTGACTTGCATCGATAAAGAGGTCTTAGTCCAGGCCAGTTAACAGGTTGATATAAGATGTGCAGCGACTGTGGCAGCAGCAACGAGCTCTGACGCAGTATGTCATGTCGTATAGCATGGGCCAACACAGTACGGACATGGCGCATATCACGTTTTACAGAGTGGGCACAGATTAAGGACCTCTGCACCCTTCTGCACAGTTTCAAAACAGCTACTAAGATGGTTAGCGCTGACAGCGCCGTCATCAGCATCACTATTCGGGTCATCTACATGCTGGAGTTGTCTCTAGGTTCAAGACGGTCATCACACAGGTGGGTGCCAAGGGAGGGTGGATTACTGTGATCGAGGGAGGCTGGTGAAAACAGACAGTTATCGAATAAAAAAAGGAAGAAGCCAGCGCTGCCTATGGTAAGAACATAATACATAAAGTGCATATGCACATATTAATTTCTAACTGTACTTCAAAAATGAGACATTTAGCAAACAATTGATCAATTCCTTGAGCCACCCCGCCACGCCAAGGCATTCTCATATGGGGCAGTCCTACTCTACGTTTTTTATATTCGCTGTGCCATTACGGCCTCCTAAATGTATTAAAACCAAGACCACAGTAAATGCATAATGTACCTGAAGCGTTTCTGAATCTCTCCCATGGCGCCAGAAAAGGTCCGGACATAGACATTTCAGGTCCAACCTCCACACTGCCAAACCAGGAACCACAGATGAAGGGTGATACAGGCCCAGACACAGGTGTCCCATTATCCTCCTACTTTACAACAAGGGCGGTACCTTAACTATACTTCCAATTCCACAGGTCCACAGTCATGCCGTGCTATACAAGCACCTCCTTGGCATGCTATTTCTACAAACTTAAGTACGTATCTTAATTAACCATGCAGCCTATATCTAGCTGGTGCACATTCTTCTAACAATGTCACCATCCATTTTGGCATTATCTGGACCACGCATAATGTTTATTACCACTGTGCCATATCCCACATGTACTTCTAGGGCTAAGGTAATACCATTCTCTCTGCTTCTATTTCTCTGCTTCAAGTAATGCACATTATGTTGCTCCATCATAATTTATTGTTATTATTATTTTTATCATTCTATTTTATGTTTTGTTTTTTGGTTTCTGTATATAGCATTGCAATTTAACCCTTGGGGCTGTGGTACTATTTATTTCTTGAGTGTGATACTAACTACAGTCTTAGGCTGGAGTCACACACAACGTCTAAAAAATCGGTTGGTTTTTGAAGGACCACAATCACACAAATGTTTCATGAACAGTGATCCGTATGTCATCTGATTTTCATGCGAGGATGCGATTTTGTCGCATCTAAAAGCAACCGTGTGACATCCGTGTGACATCCGTCTGCTGAGATTTTGTCAGTGGTTTGCAAAATGGACATATAATGGATCCCGATGACAGGTTACAACACAAGCGAAAGAATAGATCTAGACACATAGAATACATATATACACATGTCATTGAGTCACCCACATATATATATATATATATATACATATATTTATATTTCATAGAGTTCTACATAGCAGATTAGCTACTAATTCAACTGTCGGCTTCTGTAAAATCAATACCAAACCTGACATGAAATGACACATGGCTACATACAGTAAACCATTTCATTTCATGTATTTTTTTATATGTGCATAGAGAGAAATGTTCAGCTCACCCTTTGAATGCTCATAATTCCTTCGGAGCACGGATCACGTCCCTGTGAGACGGTACATGGCACAAATCCTTGAAGAAAAAATCCAGCTATGAAGGATGATAAAATCCAAAGACCTTTATTCCAAATTCAGTAAAATACAAAAAACTCGACCGGTGATACTGGAGGAAAGGTTTGCCAGAGGAGCACTGGATGCGTCTAATCTGTTAATCAAAAAAAAAAAAACAGCAACCTGTAACAAAAATAAAACAAAAAAGCAACACTATCCTTACCTCTCCGCTGGTCAGTCAGGTCCCCCGCTATAATCCATCAGAAGGGGTTAAGTGTTTTAGAATGGGACCGGTGCTAATGCGACCAGTCTGCTCTAAACCACTGCCAGAATTAATTAGTTCATCTCTGGGCAGCCTCCCTGGCTGCCCAGAGATGAACTAATGAGCATGGGAAAGTTTCTGCATTTTTTCTCTGGTCAGCCAGGGGACTTTGCGCAGCCTCACTGACGTCACTGGCTGACCTGAGGTGAACTGATGAGCATGGGAACATAGTTTAATTGGTCACAGATAAAGTTGTAACAGTCTATGAACTGAAGCGGCGGTTACTAGCTATCCCCGGCGAGATCTCTCTATCCTGGTATACGGCGTGGAAGCTCTGTGACACAGAGAGCGGAGTATGGAGTCCTGGAGCAACAGCCGCGGCTGCACCTTCTGAAGCCGCGTGGTGAGGAGGCCTATCACTGCGTCGCATGCCTGGTATAGTCGGGGGCACCGGTCTGTGTGGACCCTCACGGTTACACATCGGAAGGGTCCTAGCATCTGGAGCTGTACAGTCAGTGCACGCAGTGTAGGATGGGCTGCGGAGCAGGCTGAATCTTTGGTCAGGGTCAGCGGAGACAGAGTCAACCTTCTCCCTCTAGGTAAGCTGTCTTCCCGCCAAGAGCACCAACCTTGCGTGCTTGCCTCTATTTATTTCTGACCCGCCCCCTTCAGTCAGGTGCTCAGGTTTGCTCTGGATAGAAAGTTCTTCTCCTGGCCACACTGGCAGGCCCGACAGTTCCGGCCCGGAGACGCAAGGAGCAGCCCTAGCTTGATCCATCTTCCTACAACACTGGGTAAAAAAAGTATTTTGTCAGCCACTTATTATTATTATAATTATTTACTTATTTATTTATATAGCTCCATTAATTCCATGGTTCTGTACATGAGACGGGGTTATATCAAAATACAAATATCACTTACAGTAAACAAAACTAACAATGACAGACTGATACAGAGGGGAGAGGACCCTGCCCTTGTGGGCTAACATTCTACAGGATTATAGGAAAGGAAACAGTAGGTCGGGGGTTGCAGTAGCTCCAATGGTATTGAGTTGGTCGCGTGGTCATTACAGATCGAGCTCAACGATCACTGGGTTTTGGCCGTTGCAGCTGAAAAGAGGAAATCGGAGAAACCGCGCGCCTGTCGGCGCGCGAATTTTGGCTCATCTTTCATCTTTTTAAGAAATCTCAAGATGGAAGAGGCCAGGAGCCATTTGGTGAGCTGCATTTCTTGCTACATGTTCACAGACTTACCAGTGGAAAAGCCAAACTTCACATGCCACAAATGCAAGCTTGTGACCCTGTTGGAGGAAAAGTTGCAAAATCTCGAAGAGAGGTTAGCTACGTTGAAGATCATTAAGGAAGGTGAAGAGTTCTTGGACAGAGCAGAATTATCTCTTCATGTTACAGAAAGAGAAGAAATTCGAAGTGCACCTGAAGAAACAGAGGATTGGAGACATGTGACCCAGAGAAGCAGGAGGATCAGGAGGCAGTCAGCACCCATACTGCTCAGGAACCAGTACCAGGCTCTCACGCAGGAAAACGATGAAGAAATACATCAGGATAAGACTTTGCCAACAAACAGCAACCTTGTACGCCTTCAGAGTCCTCCTGGATGGAGAAAGAAAAATGTTGTGAAGAAGAAACGGAGAGTGGTGGTCATGGGGGATTCCCTGTTGAGAGGAACAGAGGCCGCTATCTGCAGACCGGATATAACTTCAAGAGAAATGTGCTGTCTTCCAGGTGCAAAAATTAAAGATGTGTCTGACAGGATATCAGGACTCTTCAGACCTACAGATGACTACCCATTCCTGCTACTACATGTGGGGACAAATGACACCGCAAGAAACGACCTGGAAACCATCTGCAGAGACTTTGAAGACTTAGGCAAGAAAGTGAAAGAACTGGGAGCGCAGGTGGTCTTCTCTTCCATCCTCCCAGTGGATGGCCATGGAACAAGGAGGTGGAATAAGATTCTGCAGGTGAACAACTGGCTACGTCGATGGTGCCGTCAGCAAAGATTTGGATTTCTGGATCACGGAGTGAACTACTTATACGATGGACTACTTGCTAGAGATGGGGTGCACCTTACGAAGACTGGAAAGCAGGTATTTGGAAGTCGCCTTGCTACACTTGTAAGGAGAGCTTTAAACTAGAACAACATGGGAAGGGAAGCAAAAGACCAGAAAAAGCCATACACCTGAGAAATGCTACTGAGAACTCTGCTATTAGAAGTGGAAAGGAAGAACAAAGACGAAAGAATCTAATTAAAAAAAATATTGGAGAAAGAGAAACCAATCACAAACTAAAATGTTTCTATACTAATGCACAAAGCATGGGCAACAAACAAGGAGAATTGGAACTACTAACACAGGAAAAGAAATATGATGTCATTGGAATCACTGAAACTTGGTGGGACAATACACATGATTGGAATACAAGACTAGAAGGATACAACTTATTTGCAAGAAACAGACTTGATAAACGAGGAGGGGGTGTCGCATTGTATGTTAGAAATGTGTATATCTGCACAGAGATTGAAGCTTCAGAGACTGGGAGTTCTGTGGAAACTGTTTGGGTAAGAATACAAGGACAGCACAATGGAAAGGACACCATTGTAGGCATTTACTACAGGCCGCCTGTGCAAGCTGAAGATATGGATGAACTCTTTATGCATCAAATGGCCAAGTTCTCCAAAAAATATGACATAGTTGTCATGGGAGATTTCAACTATCCAGACATTTGTTGGGAATCTCTCTCAGGCAAAACTAACAGGTCAAGGAAATTCTTATCCTCTCTTGCTGACAACTTTATCTTCCAAAAGGTAAAGGAGAAAACAAGGGGAACTGCTACCTTGGATCTAATCCTTATAAACAGGGAGGAAATGGTTGAGGAGGCAAAAGTGGCTGGGACCCTAGGAGGTAGCGACCATGCTATTTTAGAATTTTGGATAACTAGAGGCGGAAGACCTGTGAAGACTCAGACGTCAAGGTTAGATTTCAGAAAGGCAGATTTTAAGGGATTCAGAAAGAGAATTGGAGGGATCCAATGGCTGGATATCCTTAAAGACAAAAATGTCCAGGAAGGATGGGAAATCTTGAAAAATGAAATTCTCAAAGCACAGTTGTTAACAATTCCGAAAAGAGGGAAGAATAGGAAGCATTTAAGGAAACCAGGATGGATGAACACAGAACTTAAGCACATGCTAAAAAGGAAGCAAAAAATGTTTATAAAATGGAAAGAAGGAGGCATATCTAAAGAAGAATATAATGCTGTCTGCAGAACCTGCAAGGCACAAATCAGATTATCTAAAGCTGAAAATGAATTGAGGCTTGCAAGAGATGTCAAAAGCAATAATAAAGGATTTTGGGGATATGTCAAAAGTAAAAGAAAAGTCAAAGATGCTATAGGATTTTTACAGGATGAAAATGATGAAATGGTAAGACAGGATGTTGAGAAGGCTGAACTTTTAAATTCCTATTTTGCATCTGTTTTCTCTCAGAAAGGAAATGTAACATCAACTGTTATTCACTGTCCTATTAAGGGAATAGAAGAATCCAGGATATCTATAAACAGAAAGATAGTGAGGAAACACTTAGCTAACCTAAATGTATTCAAGTCTCCAGGTCCAGATGAATTACACCCCAGAGTACTGAAGGAGATAGCAGAAGAAATTTTTGAACCCCTCTCCATAATCTTTGAAAATTCTTGGAGAACAGGAGAAGTGCCAGAAGACTGGAGAAGAGCAAATGTTGTTCCTATCTTCAAAAAGGGGAAGAAGGTGGACCCAGGCAACTATAGGCCGGTGAGTCTGACTTCTATACCAGGAAAGATCTTTGAACAAATTATTAAACAACATGTATGTCAATACCTGGATAAGAATGAAGTGATTAAACAGAGTCAGCATGGGTTTGTAACTAATAAGTCATGTCAGACTAATTTAATTTCCTTCTATGACGGTATTACTGATTGGGTGGATCAAGGAAATGCTGTAGATATAGTATATCTTGACTTCAGCAAAGCATTTGACAAAGTCTCTCATACAATCCTTATTGAAAAAATGACTAAGTATGGAATGGACAAGGCAACTGTTAGGTGGATTCATAACTGGCTTAGTGATCGGACCCAAAGAGTGGTCATAAATGGCTGCACATCCAGTTGGAAGAATGTCTCAAGTGGGGTACCACAGGGCTCTGTCCTGGGCCCTGTATTGTTCAACATCTTTATCAACGATTTAGATGAAGGAATTGAGGGTAAACTGATTAAATTTGCTGATGACACAAAGCTAGGAGGGATAGCTAATACTAGAGAAGAGAGAGAGAGGATTCAAAAAGATTTAAATAAACTGGAGAAGTGGGCAGCAACTAACAGAATGGTTTTTAACAGGGAGAAATGCAAAGTACTACATCTGGGCAATAAAAATGAAAAAAGCATATATAGAATGGGAGGAATAGGGCTAAGTGACAGCACATGTGAAAAAGACTTGGGTATACTAATAGATCACAGACTGAATATGAGTCAACAGTGTGATGCAGCAGCAAAAAAGGCAAATGCAATTCTAGGATGTATTAACAGAAGCATACAGTCTAGATCACGTGAAGTAATTATTTCCCTCTACTCCTCTTTGGTCAGACCTCATCTGGAATATTGTGTCCAATTTTGGGCACCACATTTTAAAAAAGACATCAACAAACTGGAGCAAGTTCAGAAAAGAGCGACCAGAATGGTGACCGGTCTGCAAACCCTGTCTTATGAGGAAAGGTTGCAGGATTTGGGAATGTTTAGTTTGCAAAAGAGAAGACTGAGAGGAGACTTAATAGCTGTCTACAAATATCTAAAGGGCTGTCACATTGTAGAAGGATCAACTTTATTCTCATTTGCACAAGGAAAGACTAGAAGCAATGGGATGAAGCTGAATGGGAGGAGACACAGATTAGATATTAGAAAAAACTTTTTAACAGTTAGAGTGATCAATGAGTGGAACAGGCTGCCACGAGAAGTGGTGAGTTCTCCTTCAATGGTTGTCTTCAAACAGAGGCTGGACAGACATCTAACTGGGATGATTTAGCGAATCCTGCTTTGAGCAGGGGGTTGGACCAGATGGCCCAGGAGGTCCCTTCCAACTCTACGATTCTATGATTCTATGATTCTATGATTCTATGATTGTAAGCTTTTTGAAGAGATGGGTTTTTAGGTTCCGTCTGAAGGATCCAAATGTGGTGGATAACCGGATGTGTTGGGGCACAGAATTCCAGATGATAATAATAATAAATAATAAATTTTATTTTTATAGCGCCGACATATTCCGCAGCACTTTACATTTCAGAGGGGATTTGTACAGACAATAGACATTACAGCATAACAATAATCACATACAGTAGATTATAACAAATACCAAGAGGAAAGAGGGCCCTGCTCGCAAGCTTACAGTCTATGAGGAAAGAGGGAGACACGAAAGGTGGGTGGTAACAGTTGCCCTGATTGTATGGACCAGTCATAATGTTAAGTGTGTAACAGTACAGACACAGAGGGCTAATGGATGCATAAAGCATGTGGGAACATGATGCGGGGAACCTGGTTATGGTAAAACTTTTGGCTCTGCCACACAGGGATAGATTAGGTTAATGTGTTGGGGTGGTAGGCCAGTCTGAATATGATGATGATGGGGGATATTCAGGAGAAGTCTTGAAGGCGAATGGATGTGGAGAGAATAAGCGTGGAGGAGAGAAGGAGGTCTTGGGAGGACCGGAGATTACGTGAGGGAAGATAGAGAGATAAGTTTAGACACAGAGAACAGTTATGGAAGGCTTTGTAGGTCAGTGTTAGTAGTTTAAACTGGATACGCTGGGAAATTGGGAGCCAGTGAAGGGATTTGCAAAGAGCGGAAGCAGGAGTGTAGCGAGGAGAGAGATTACTTAGTCGGGCAGCAGAGTTAAGGATGGACTGGGGGGGTGCGAGAGTGTTAGAAGGTAGGCCACAGAGGAGAGTGTTGCAGTAGTCGAGGCGGGAGATGGTTAGGGGATGCACAAGCATTTTGGTAGAGTGAGGGTTGAGGAAAGGACGGATTCTGGAAATATTTTTGAGCTGGAGGAGGCAGAAGGTGGCGAGATCTTGGATGAGCGGTTTGAAGGACAGGGGAGAGTCAAGGGTTACTCCGAGGCAGCGGATTACTGGGACAGGGGAAAGTATGAATTTGTTTATTGTGATAGATAGATCAGGTAGGGAAGGTGTGTTTAAAATGGAGGAAAGATAATTAGTTCAGATTTGTCCACATTGAGTTTGAGGAAGCGAGAGGAGAAGAAGGAGGATATGTAGACACTGAGGGATTCTGGAGAGCAGAGAGGTGACATCTGGGCTAGAGAGGTAGATCTGAGTGTCATCAGCATAAAGGTGGTACTGGAAGCCATAGGACTTTACGAGTTGTCCCAGGCCAAGGGTATAGATTGAGAAGAAAAGGGGTACTAGGATAGAGCCTTGAGGGACTCCAACAGAGAGAGCGTGGGATGAGGAGGTAGTGTGGGAGTAGGAAACGCTAAATGTGCAGTTGGTACGGTATGAGGAGTTTCTGGATAGGGCGAGGTCTTTCACACCAAAGGAAGAGAGGATCTGTAGTAGGAGGCAGTGGTCAACTGTGTTGAAGGCAGAGGACAGGTCTAGAAGCAGGAGTATAGAGTATTGTCAGTTTGCTTTTGCTGTAAGTAGGTCGTTTGTAAGTTTGGTCAGGGCAGTCTCAGTGGAATGGGGGGGATGGAAGCCAGATTGTAGGTTGTCGAAAAGCGAGTTAGATGCAAGGTGAGAGGAAATTCAGCATGGATGTGCTGCTCAAGGAGTTTGGAAGCAAATGGGTGCAAAGATAAGGGGCGATAGCTGGACATAGCGCTCGGGTCAAGGGAAGGCTTTTTGAGGATAGGTGTGATTGTGGCATGTTTTAAAACAGAGGGGAAGGTACCAGAAGTTAGTGGTAGACTGAAGCGATGGGTTAGAGATGGGATTAGTGTAGTGGTGAGGTTGGGGAGGAGGTTGGATGGGATGGGGTCAAGTGCACAAGTGGTGAGGTGTGATTTGAAGAGAAGATGAGCAAGCTCTCCTTCAGTGATTTTGGAGAGGGAAGATATGGAGTTGGGGCATTGGTCTGGTGTGCAAAGGGGTTGTGGTGGTTGGACAACAAAGACTTACCTTGTTTGGTCTATCTTATTTTTGAAGTATGTGGCAAAGTCCTTGGCAGAGATTAGGGAAGTCGGAGGGGGCAATGGTGGGCGAAGGAGGAAGTTAAAAGTGTTGACCAACTGTTTGGGGTTGTAGGATAGGGAAGATACGAGGGATGTAAGAAGGCCTGTTTAGCAGAGGTGAGAGCTGATTTGAATGTGAGTGTTGCTTGTTTGAGTGCAGTGAAATCATCTTGCAAATGCGTTTTCTTCCAGCGCTGTTCTGCTATTCTGGATGCTTGCCGAAGCTTTATAGTGATGTTATTGTGCCAGGGTTGTCTATTGATTCGTCGCTCTCTACTATGCATGACAGGGGCGACTGAGTCGATGACTGATGCAAGAGTGGCATTGTAGAAACTAGTGGCAGTGTCTGTGTCGTGGAGTGAAGATATGGAGGACAGTGGTAGAATAGAGTCAGAGAGTGTGTGAGTGTCTAGATGTGCAAGGTTTCTGCGGGGGTGTGCATGCTGCTGGACATGGGTGACAGGTGAGGAGGACAGTGAACCAATTGGCAAGTTCTCCCACTTAAAAAGATGAGAGAGGCCTGTAATTGACATCATAGGTAGACTACAACTATGAGAAAGCAACTCCAGAAAATCAACTTGTCTGATTTATTTTGCAAATTATGGTAGAAAGTAAGTATTTTGTCATTACTAAAAGTTCATCTCAATATTTTGTTATATGTCCTTTGTTGGCAATGACAGTGATCAAAGGTTTTCTGTAAGTCTTCACAAGCTTGGCACACACTGTTGGTGGTATGTTGGCCCATTCCTCCATGCAGATCTCCTCTAGAACAGTGATGTTTTGGGCCTGTCGCAACATGGGCAACACGGACTTTCAAATCCCTCCAAAGGTTTTCTGTGGGTTTGAGATCTGGAGACTGGCTAGGCCACTCCAGGACCTTCATATGCTTATTACGAAGCCCCTCCTTCGTTGCCCTAGTGGTGTGCTTGAGATCATCATCATGCTGAAAGACTCATCCACGTTTCATCTTGAATGCCCTTGCTGATGGAAGGAGGTTTGCACCCAAAATCTTACGATGTATGGCCTCATTCATTCTTTCATGTACACGGATCAGTCGTCCTGGTTTCTTTGCAGGGAAACAGCCTCAAAGCATGATGTTGCCACCCTCATGCTTCACATTAGGTATGGTGTTCTTTGGATGCAACTCAGCATTCTATCTCCTCCAAACACAGCGAGCTTTGCTTCTACCAAACAGTTCTACTTTGGTTTCATCAGACCATATGACATTCTCCCAATACTCTTCTGGATAATCCAAATGCTCTCTAGCAAACCTCATACGGGCCTGGACATGTATTGGCATAAGCAGGGGGACACACTGGCACTGCAGGATGTGAGTCCCTGGCAGTGTAGTGTGTTACTGATAGTAGCCTTTGTTACCGTGGTCCCAGCTCTATGCAGGTCATTCACTAGGTCCCCCATGTGGTTCTGGGATTTTTTCTCACCGTTCTTGTGATCATTTTGACCCCACAGGGTGAGATCTTGTGTGGAGCCCCAGATCGAGGGAGTTTATCACTGGTCTTGTATGTCTTCCATTTTCTTATTATTGCTCCCACAGATGATTTCACCACACCAAGCTGGTTGGCTATTGCAGATTCAGTCTTCCCAGCCTGGTGCAGGGCTACAATTTTGTTTCTGGTGTCCTTCCACAGCTCTTTGGTCTTCACCATAGTGGAGTTTGGAGTCAGACTGTTTGAGGTTGTGGACAGGTGTATTTTATACTGATAACAAGTTCAAACAGGAGCCATTACTACAGGTAATGAGTGGAGGACAGAGGAGCCTCTTGAAGAAGTTACAGGTCTGTGAGAGCCAGAAATCTTGCATGTTTTTAGCTGCCCAAATACTTATTTTCCACCATAATTTGCAAAATAAATCTTACCAAATCAGACAAGGTGATTTTCTGGATTTGTTTCCTCATTGTGACTCTCATAGTTGTGGTCTACCTATGATGTCAGCTACAGGCCTCTCATCTTTATAGGTGGGAGAACTTGTACAATTGGTGGCTGACTAAAGACTTTTTTTCCCAACTGTATCCAGCCAGTTGAGTGTCAACAATAGAACTCAGTGCCACAACCTGAGCTTCAACTTGCCAAAAGATGCTTTTCCAATCCTGTTTGCAAGAATTCCAGAATTTGGAATACACTTCGACGCTCGACGCCTATGGTCACGCCAAGACGCTGCACACTACTTGATGATTTTTTTCTACATTTTTTGTTAAATCGATTGGGTAACTTTCCCCTGGTGTTTTAGGAGGCTACTACAATCGTGTTGTCTGAGTTCACCGTTAGATGGCAATTCTTTCAGTTTTGACAGCTTCCTAAATGGCTCACTACTCGTGCGGTGGGAGAGCGGGCCACAGCAGGACTGGATTGAAAAGTACCTCGCTGGTTAACATATAGCTCCCCCCCTCCGGTGCTCAGTCTGCCAAAGTGGCCAGGATAAATCTGACCTGAAAAGTTCTGGATCAGACCAAGAAAGGAAGGAGCATGCCTGCTGGTTGATACCTGACTGTTTGGATAAATTTGACTAAGCCTGCCTCCAGCCACAGACCTAAGACTCTGATAGGAATAATATTCCCTCGGGATCAATAAAGTGTATCGTAGGAACAGGTGAAACACTGGAGAAGGGACTTTTATCTTCTCTGTCTGCTTCCTGTTCCTATTATGATAAGTCGACAATCTCATGTGTGCTGTAATGGTGGCGTAATGTAAAATAGATTTACTTAAGTTATCTGTAGTGCGATGAAAGAACGTACTGCAAGGTTACAGGATACGAGAAGCTTGAGGTTGGTGACCACTTCTGTCTACCAGAAACAGACTTCCCTACAGGATTAACCACTGCAGCCGTCCCAGTGTCAGTAAGGAGCCAGCAGTAAGAAAGCCTTTACTGTAAGGTCAGATGAAGGTGGTGACCTCCCATAATTATGTGATTATTCAGGAGGTCAAGACATGTGGGATGTAATGTACATTATATCAGGATATAGTGCTCTTACAGCAGCAGTACCACCTTCTATTGGGGTGTAACGTCCATTATATCAGGATTTAGGGCTCTTACAGCAGCTGCTCTTTCATGCAAGATACGTCGTCTGCTCTTGGACGCATTAATCATATACAACTTGAGGAAGGTGCCTGTATGGTCACTGCCAATGTAGAGTCTTTGTATTCCTCTATACGGCATGAGGATGGTCTGACAGCTGCCTCTCTATTCTTGGGTGAGTGTGATCTGGACATATCCATGATACAATTCATTCTCACTCTACTTCGTTTTGTGCTGGAACACAATGTGTTCATTTTGGATCAAACTATTTTTTTTTACAAACACAGGGTACAGCTATGGGTGCCACATGTGCCCCCTCTTATACAAACCTTTTCTTTGGTGCCTGGGAGAGATTTTTGTGAACAATCCACCGGATGGAATTGAGTTGATACAAAATTGGATCAGATATATAGATGATGTTTGGTTTGTCTAGGAGGGGTCACCTGAGCAGCTAACGTCTTTGATGGATCATCTCAATCTAAATATAAAATTGACTTATAAGTGTGGCCGGGATCTTGATTTTCTTGACCTCCACATTTCAACTCTTGCAGATGGTACCGTCACAACTAATGTTTTTCGGAAGCCTACTTCCACAAAGTCCCTTCTCCATGCTTCTTCCTCACACCATAAATCTACAATAAATGGCATACCGGTGGGCCAATTTATGAGAATTGGGAAGATTTGCAGAAAAGAATAAGATTGCTTGGATCAAACATTGGATCTCTCAAGACGCTTTTTAGATAGGGGTTATAGTAGGTGACAGATCAGAAATGGCTTCCGAAAGGCTTACAATATACCACGTGAAAAATTGTTGTATAAATCAGACCAAAAAGATCAAAATCCCCAGATAAGATTAATTATGGATTTTAATAAAGAATGGGGAGACTTGTCTCAAATCAAAAGAAAACATTGGAATGTTCTCCAGATGGATCCTGTTCTAAATAAAATTATACCTAATTATCCTTCAATTGTGGCAAGACGGTCCAATAATCTTAAGGATCTTTTGGTACGTAGCCACTTTTCCACATGTGCACAAAAACGTCCCCAATCCTCCAATGGTTTTTCCCGTGTGGAACTTGTAAAGCCGGTGGTAACTTGGTAGAAAGTAAGACTTTTTTTTGAAGCACAACGGTACAAGAAAATGAGATACGGAAGACTCTGTCCTGCTCGTCAAAAGGCGTAATTTATCACGCAATCTGCCCTTGTCGAAAAGTGTCTATAGGCCTTACTACGAGAGAACTCAAAATTCGTACAAGGGAACATGTAAGGGATATCGAGAATTCCAAGTCCATTGAGGATGTGAGTATGTTAAAGACCTAACCCAGACATTTCAGAATCAGAATCTATCATGACAGCAATCCACAAGGTTTAAAAATTAAAGCCATAGATCAATTGTATTTAGGGATAAGGGGGGTGACTTGAACAATCCACTTGCACAATTAGAGTGCTAGTGGATTTCCAGATAGGGCACATTAATGCCACAAGGTCTAAATGAGAATTTGGGTTTTAGTGTGTTTTTATAATATACTATTGTGTGCATTTTTTACTTTTGTGATTTTTTATTTTTTCTGGTTTTCTCTTATTTTATTTTAAATATTTCATATTTCTCTTTTATGTCCTGTGTTTTGCATGGTTTTTATTGTGAGGACTAATTTTGGTCATATATTTATTTATTAGATATGAAATTTGGTCCTATGTCCTTATATCTGCTGCTTTGAGGTGGATTCTTTGGACTTTTCAGTCCATTTGTCTACTCAGGATTTGGCTCCCTACTCTTCAAGATGGATTGAAGTTTAAAGAAGCACTGACATCTTTTCGTCTATTTTTTTGGACTTATTATATTTATTTAATTGTACATTATTATTCATTATCATTTTCATTTTTATTCTTATTTTATTTATAATTTTCTTCCCATTTTCCTCGATATATATTTATATTCATGATATTTACAATAAATTTTATTTATTTCCTGATGAAACTGCAGAGGCGGTGAAACGCGCGTCGGGGTGTGTTACAGGTCCCCTCTACCGGGTGGCAGCATGACTACAGGTACATTGGCAACTTTATATGGTGATTTACTCTGTGTATCTTTTGTTATGGTGACATGTTGCACCTTGTTGATAACCTACAGGGTGCACATCTAGTGCAATAATATTAATAGGTCTAGGCTGCTCCTTATCAAGGTGAAGGGAACCATTATACAGTTTATCCTTAATCCACAATTATGGGTTGTTGTAACTAGGGTGAGGTAACTTCCTCCCCCTCTCTATACTCTGTATTGTATTTATTGAGATATGGCGGTGTTATGATATATACTTTTTATTCATAATTTTGGGGATCTTGTTCCTTCATTTTTCTCTTTTGGTATATTGTTCTGTATGTGAAGGGATCAATATTTAAGATGATATGAGGTTTTTATTCGTTTTGAATAAATTTTCTTTGTGCATCTGTGTACTTTTATTTTGATTACTTATTTCCAATACATATTCATCACCATTTACTATTTAATTCCATTATATATTTACTATTTCACTACACTATTTATTTTTTTATTTCTACTAATTATTCATTAATATTTCACCACACTTTTTTTTTTATTATTTATTTCTTTATTCTTTCTATTTATATTGATACACATTAGTGTTTTTCATTAATTATATCCTGATTCTGACACGATCCATTTTTGGATCTGTGTCAGAGTCTGGACTCTCTTATATAAACCTTTTTTCTTTCTGGCCCTCGGGGGTTAATATGGGTTTTTGCCCCCGGTGGCCGCTGGTGTTTCTACAAGTTTAGTGAGTCTGCTGCTGGGTTCCCCCCCTGGTGGCCACTGGTGTTACTACATGTTTTGTGAGCCTGATCCTGGGTTTTCCCCCCTGGTGGCCGCTGGTGTTACTACATGTTTAGTTAGTCAGCAGGTGGTGACAACTCCCACTTCCCTTTATAAGGCCTCCTGGTGCTGCAGATCACGGTTGGTAATACTGGTCATTTGCTAACAAACCTTGGTGAAGACTGGACCTACCTGGTGCAGAGGGGGTTCAGCTTATCTGGAGCAGTGGTGATGCTGCTGGATGCTGATTGGGTGCCTTACTCTGCTGCTTGGAGCATTGCAAGCAGATAAAGCTAAGTTTTGGTTTTTAGTTGCTTTAACTCCGTGGTGTCTGTTTTATCTTTCCTTTTATGTTATTGGTGCAGTCCACTTTATTCCCTGTCTTACCTCCTGGGGAGGGGGTTGGGTGTTTAGCTAAGGGCTAAACAGGAGATAGGGACAGGTCGGGGACTTGGACCTCACTACCATCAAGTGTACCCCCCAGTTAATAAGGGTCAGGGCACCCCCTTTTGCCTGAGGGGCAGTTCAGGGGCCCTGATTCCTCATCCCCTGTTTTCCCACTACTGCCCCGTGAGAGATTCCTCTCTTCCTCATCAGTGTGGAGAGAGAGCTTCTCCATTCTTAAATCGCCCTGACTTTCGTTCCTGCGCAACAGGAACACTATGCGTTCCACCATGCGTTCCAGCGCGGAGACCGGAAGTCATTTTTCTACATCCGGGTCTGATTCACAGTAACGGAGAAGACCCGACATTCCTTGCTCATGACGCTCTTTTCATGCGCCGCAGCCAATCGGATCTGTCTGAGCTCATTTATAAGGCACCAATTAAACCCTTCCTCACCACGCCCCCATAGAAGAAGCATTAGTGGTACGGCACTATCGGGGTAGGAACACGTGGCAGCTGGCTCCCCTGCACTTTGGCACTTTATAGGTCAAGTTTTCATTATTCATTCCACCTTTGTGACTCATTTAATTAGAAAACGGTCTTTGACTGCCTTCTCATTTTATTTGGAGAGACATATACCACTCACTTTTTTGGCTGTGTTGCACTGTTAATGTGGCGCCCCCAGGACTGTGGTCGCCACAGTGGCATTACCGTCCTCCTAGGGAGTGTGATGTCATGCTTGGAAGCAATAAAGGGTCTCTCTGTCAGGTAAATACAACACACAGCACAGTTTCCACTCCGGGCCAGCAGAGGGAGCTCTGAACCAAAACTGGGGGAGGAGCTGCTCTCTGAGGGCCAGGAAGGGGAAATTAGTTAGTTCGTGTGAGGAGGAAAATGTGTGTGGACGTGAGGAGACGAGTTGGAGGATCGAGCAGAGTTCAGGCTCACTTCTAGCTGTAGCACATGGTCTGGAGTCCGGTCTCCAAGGCTGTATGGATACTGATGTTCCTGCAGCAGAAACCGGAGGAATAGGAAGCTGTAAATGCTCTGTTCCCACATAAGACTCAGAGGCACAACAGCAACGTGTGAGCCAGAAGAAGAAGGCTACAGCTGTCTGCATACGAGGGAGTTCTATAAGAGAACAAGCAAGCGGAACTTCAGTGTAACACAGTACTGCAAGTACCTCAGAGAGCGCTAGAAAGGAGACTACACAACCCATCTGCATAGAGAGATTCCTAAGTTGCTTCCAAGCTGGCCAGCCTCTGTCCCATCTGTAATCTGGACCCTGGACTGCACTTACAAAGCACAGTAAAGGTAACGGAAACTGCACCCTGTTGTGTCATTGCATTCTTCCTGCAAACCCTCCAGCACTGCTACATCTCTGTGCCAGACACTACACCATCTTCCTCAACACCTATTACCACTGCCCTGGGACTACAGCTCTACCTGTGGGGAGCTATTACATCTTGCTGCCTTATACCATCTGTCCCAGAGGATCTGCCTGCAGCGTCGGCTTAACCCCTTCATTGCCGAGCACCACAGGTGGCGTCACGTATCCACTTATAAACTTTAACCAGCCACTCTTAACCCCTTTTACATGGATGCCCAGGGCCACGGACCGGGTCACCGCTACTGTGACACTTCCCTCTGAGATACCGGCCCGGTACCGAGTACCCACCTGCCCTGTCGGGCGATCCATTTTGGCATCACGAACAGGATTTATGGAGCCCGGTGTCCCCTGGTCCTGTGTGCCAGAGACTGTGTTGTGTGCCATAGACTATCTGCGCAATTGCCGCCTTTACCCCGCCGCTTGGCGTGCACGGGAAGCCAAAGGGGCGGGCCATCGTGGGCGGAGCAAGCCGAAAAGTGCGAAAATGTGAAGTGCTGCGCGGGAGGAGACCAGGGCGCGGGAAGTGGAAGCCGAGGCCTGCAGTCCCGGCATCCCCCCGATCATCCAGCCTGCAAAGCGGCAACTGGTAAGCCAGTGCAACCTAGGGCCTGGCCAACGTTAACTTGGGGGGGAGGAGAATGTCTGAGTTAAGAGCAGATGCAGCGGTGGATGCCACCGCACCCCCCACAGCGCAGCAAGATGCAGGGGCCAGTGCAGCTGCGGCTCCAATGGCACCACAAAAATCAGCGCCCACCGCATCAGTCCCCATAATGCCGCTGACAATGCCCTGTATACTGGGAGCGGCCTGGTTACCGCAGTACTCAGGGGAGTCACATACCCTGAGTGAATTCAAAGAGGGACGGTGCAGTTTGTTTGAGGTGTATCCTCTGTCTGAAAGCCAAAAAGTGAACATCCTTATTGGGCAGCTAACTGGTGCAGCATAAAGGGAAGTAAAAGCCTGGCAGGACACTGATAGACTGTTAAAAAGATTCTGGCTAACCTAAGAAGCGCCTTTGACACCTGCCTTGCAGCTGAAATAAAAATGAGATTCTTTGGGTGTAAGCAGAGAGCGCAGGACAGTATACGGGACTATGCTCTTAACCTGCAGGAGGCGCTGCGAGCCATAAAGCAGATTGACCCCGACAGTGTGAAAGATGGAGACAGACTTTTAAAGGAGCAATTTATTGAGGGCCTCCTATCCAGTACTCACAGAGCACAGCTGCGCATCATAGCCCTACAAAACCCTGACCTTGACTTTTCAGACTTTAAAGACAGGACTGTTCGGGTGCTGCATGAACCAATTGTCAGCCATCCAGTGCCCCCTAGGCGCCCAGCGATCACATACCACCAAGAAGCAGCATCTTTCCCTCCCAGCCCTGTGGGGGCTGACGCACAGACTCTGGATAATGATCCATCTACAGAACTGCGCCTTCAGGTCCAAGAGCTGACCAAAAGTATGACAGCACTTGCTAAAACTGTGCAGTCCATGCAGGTGTCCTCAAAGGAGAAGATCCAGCTGGCCTCCAGGCCAGAGGATGTCCCATGTCTACGGAAGAAGAGGATCCCGCCACGCCGAGGGAGAGACAACGATCGCTATGACCAGGACGGACGTCCCTTCTGTCGTCACTGCCACAAGGCCGGCCACATTGCAAGATTCTGTTATTTAAATGAGCAACCCCTGGGGCAGAGGGCCAACCTCCAGGAGTAGGACCACAAGGCCCAAAGAATTTGCGAGCCAAGTATGTTGGAGGGCGACCGGTCCTCCCAGTGGTGATTGACGGCATCCCCATGAATGCTTTGCTGGACACTGGCTCTCAGGTGACAACTATGCCATATATCCTTTACAAACGGTATTGGGCTGACTCTGAACTTACTCGCGGCCCAAGTGATGAACTGACAGTAGTTGCCAGCAATGGTCAGTCTTTGCCGCAAGTAGGATGTAAAGAGATTACCATTAAAGTGGGGCGAGTAGAGTTAAAATCTCAAGGTCTGATAGTTGTAGACATTGATCGGCGAGAATGTAACCCAATGATGACCTTAGGTACTAATGTGATTGAAAATTGTCTTGTTGAGGTTATTGTTTTGTTGCAACAGGTAGCCGAGACTGCTGGTTCCAGTGAACGAGACCTACAGAAGGAGATCAAGGCCCTGACGCAAAGACAGCAGGTAGAACTGTCTGGCGGAGAAATTGGCAGCGTCAGAGTGAGTGATTCTTTCCCCATTGCGATACCCCCCAGATGTGAAATGTTAATTTGGTGTCGGGCAGCCATAGGCCTCAGAGGAAAAGATTACCAAGCATTGGTAGAGCCAGTGTTCTCAGATAGCCGGCCCACTGTCCTGACAGCCAGAGGGGTAGTTGATGTCCGCAAAGGGAGAGTACCTGTACGCCTCTTGAATTGTGGGAAGAGGAGGCCACAATACCTCGGTATGCCACAGTTGCTAAGATGCTTACTGTCAGTAACAACGCAATGCAGGCAGCAGAGCCCTTGGTCTCATCCGACCAGGTGGAGGACAATGGCTCAGTAAAGCAGCTGGAGGAGTGGTGTCAGCAGCTGCAGGTGGGAACTGACTCCAACCCTTCATACCAAAAGAATGGGGTTTACCGAGTGACTCAGGAGTATGAGCGGGTATTCAGTAAACACCCCCTAGACTTTGGAAGGCAAAAGGGGTTCAACACCATATCCCCACTGGAGATCATCCACCCATTAAAGAAAGGTACCGGCCTATACCCCCAACACAATATCAATGTGCCAAAAGTATGTTGCGGGAAATGAAGGAGGCTGGGGTGATCAGAGATAGTTGTAGCCCCTGGGCATCCCCAATAGTCTTTCTGAAAAAGAAAGATGGTACCATGAGAATGTATGTTGATTACCGAAAAATTAACAGCATTACACATAAGGATGCCTACCCATTACCCAGAATTGAGGAGTCATTAGCTGCACTTAAAACTGCTAACTATTTTTCCACCTTAGATCTCGCTAGTGGGTACTGGCAGGTTCCCGTGGCAGAGGCAGACAAGGAGAGAACAGCGTTTACTACCCCAATGGGTATCTGCGAGTTCAACTACATGCCATTCGGGCTCTGCACTGCCCCAGGGACATTTCAACAGCTATTGGAGTGCTGTCTTGGACACAAGAACTTCGAGACTGTTCTGTTATACCTTGATGATGTCATTGTTTTCTCCAAGACTTATGAAGACCATCTGGAGCACCTGGCTGAGGTGTTTGAAGCCTTGTCCAACTTTGGCCTGAAAGTGAAGGCATCCAAATGCCACCTCCTGAAGCCCAAGGTACAGTATCTCAGTCATGTAGTGAGTGCAGAAGGTGTGGCCCCGGATCCAGACAAAGTCAATGTCATCCGAGACTGGCAGAAGCCCAGCAACCTCCATGAAGTAGGTCAATTCCTCGGGTTGGTAGGCTACTACCAAAGGTTCATCAAAGGCTTCACTGAGATAGCCACCACTATGCAAAATCTTCTGGTGGGCCAGCCCAAGAAAGCCAGGAAGTCCTACATTTGAATGGAATGAGGAACTGGAGAGGTCCTTCACTCGACTGAAAATGGCTCTCACAGGAGATGTAGTTCTGGCCTACCCAGATTATGACCAACCATTTGTTCTGTATACTGATGCCAGCAACATGGGACTGGGAGCAGTACTGTCACAGGTACAGAATGGCAAAGAAAGAGTGATCTCCTACACCAGCAGGAAGCTTCATCCCATTGAAAGGAACCCTGACAACTACAGTTCATTCAAACTGGAGTTCCTTGCCATAGTCTGGGCTGTGACTGAACGATTCAAGCATTACCTAGCTTCAGCTAAGTTTACCATCTTCACGGACAACAACCCGTTGACTCACTTGGAAACTGCCAAACTAGGTGCACTGGAGTAGTGATGGATGGCCCGGCGGTCTAACTATGAATTCACCATCAAGTACCGAGCGGGGCACAAGAATGCCAATGCTGATGCACTGTCCAGGATGCCCAATCTGCCAGATGCGGGAGAAGACCCTGAGGCACTCGAAGAAATAGAGTTACCTGCCTTCCACTGGCCAATTGTGGCCCGACGTGCACAAGGAGTGAGAAACAGACGATCTATCGTGAAAGAGGCCACCCTAAATCCTTTGCCTCATCATGACTGGGCAGAAACCCAGGATAGCAACCCCACAGTCTGCCTGGTAAAGGAGCTTCTGTCACAAGCTGACTCACGCCCAGATCCAGATGCTCCTGAAGAAACCCAGTAGTTGTGGAAGGAAAGAGGCTGGCTGTTCATCTATGAGGGATAGCTGTGTCGGAGGAATATCGATGCCCGCACTCTTGAGCTGGTCTGGCAGGTGGTAGTCCCAAAGAGGGAGGCATCAATGGTCCTGGAAGCATACCACAATGGAGCTGGACACTTCAGATGGAAAAAGTTGGAGGCCTTGCTCCGGGAGAGATTCTACTGGGTTGGTATGAGGAAGGCCATTGAAAATTGGTGCCGGGAGTGTGGACAAAGCAACCTGCGCAGGAAGGACCGTAACAGCCAGCAAGCTCCTTTGCAGCCAATAATAACTAAAGAGCCACTCGAGTAAGTAGCCCTGGACCATGTGAAGCTGGTTCCAAGCCGTTCAGGCTACATTTATGCTCTTACCATCGTTGACCACTACTCGAGATTCCTGGTAGTCGTGCCTGTCAAGGATCAAACAGCCAGGACAGCAGCCACAGCATTCCAACAGCACTTTTGTCGACCACACGGATATCCCGAGCGAGTGCTTACAGATCAAGGTCCAGCCTTTGAGACAGAAGTGTTTCAGGAATTCTGTAATTTGTACGGTTGCAAGAAGATCAGGACAACACTGTACCATCCACAGACCAATGGCATGTGTGAAAAGATTAATCAAGTGGTGATCGATCTACTGAAGACCATGCCTTTGGAAGAGAGGAATCTGTGGCCAGAAAAGTTGCCAGATCTGGTAGACCTCTACAATCACATTCCTGTGAATTCCACCAACTGCACTCCAGCCTATCTAATGAGAGCGAGGCCTGGCAAGTTGCCTATTGATTTGAATATGGGAGTCCTTACACTTGAGGTGACATCACCAGATACTGACTGGGATTCAGAGCGGCAGCAACAGTACCGTAGAGTACAAGAGTGTGTAGAAAAGAGTCTAGCTCAGGCGAAACAAAAACAGGAAAAGAACTACAATCAACATGCACCTGCAGTTCCCTTGTCGCCAGGAGAACAAGTCCTGAAGAGGAAAAGGAGGATGCATAAATTGGATGACTAATGGGAAGCTGAACCCTACACCGTCCTACCATCAAACTTTGACAACACCAAAGTGTGCCTTATCAGTAAGGATGGAGGAGAAACCTCATCAGCAGTATTGAGGGATCATCTGAAACTGTGCCCTGACCAACTAAAGGACAGAATGGGAGAGCAAAACAACCTTCCGCCCATAGAGGAAGAAGAAGAAAAGGTCAGTACTGTACTCGAAAAATTCCCTGCAAATTGGACTAGAGCGAATCAAGCCATACTGGTGCCAGTTTTGACCTTTCCCCAACTGGTAGTGCAAGAAGAAGTGACTCAAGACCACCCTGAAATCCAGCAAGTACAAGCAGCGGATGCTACACCAGCAGTGGAACAAGAGAATTCTCACCCTGCCAGTGGTGAATCTGTCATGCCCACAGTGAGTAGAAGTGGTCCTAGGAAATCTAGTATTCCTGTGCTACGCAGAACCAACAGTAATGTAGCCAGTACGACACACATTACACCAGTAGTAGTTAACACAAGGCATCCAGTAAGGTCCCTAACAACACCAGTGCTATGTAGGTCTGTCCGTAGTACCCAAGGTATACCACCCATAAGGTTTTGTATATAAATAAGTTATGTGAATGGTAAACTGTAAATATGCAACCTTTTCAAGCTTATGCGCCTACAGAGACTCTGTAAGAATCTTTTTGAACAGTCTGTTTGTGTTTTTGATGGACAATTGGGCCACAGGACTATGTGTGGTCAAAACTAACTTGTACATAGTTTGCCCAACTGCTCAGGAATTGGACCATGGACATTGACGCATGGACTAATCATCACAAGGACTATTTTTGAGCTTTGGTTTTTGTAATTTTTCATTTTTGAAATCTTGTTACATTTACAGTTGTTTATTTGTTAATATGTTTTGCATTGTTTTCTTCAGTCCGGGGTACTGAATTGCACTAGGGGGAATATGGCGCCCCCAGGAGTATGGTCGCCACAGTGGCATTACCTTCCTCCTAGGGAGTGTGATGTCATGCTTGGAAGCAATAAAGGGTCTCTCCGTCAGGTAAATACAACACACAGCACAGTTCCCACTCCAGGCCAGCAGGGGGAGCTGTGAACCAAAACTTGGGGAGGAGCTGCTCTCTGAGGGCCAGGAAGGGGAAATTAGTTAGTTCGTGTGAGGAGGGAAACGTGTGTGGATGTGAGGAGACAAGCTGGAGGATCAAGCAGAGTTCAGGCTCACTTCTAGCTGTAGCGCATGGTCTGGAGTCCGGTCTCCAAGGTTGTACAGATACTGATGTTCCTGCAGCAGAAACTGGAGGATTAGGAAGCTGTAAATGCTCTGTTCCCACATAAGACTCGGAGGCACAACAGCAACGTGTGAGGCAGAAGAAGGAGGCTACAGCTGTCTGCATACGAGAGAGTTCTAAAAGAGAACAAGCAAGTGGAACTTCAGTGTAACTCAGTACTGCATGTACCTAAGAAAGAGCTAGAAAGGAGACTACACAACCCATCTGCATAGAGAGATTCTGCATAGAGTTGCTTCCAAGCTGGCCAGCCTCTGTTCCATCTGTAATCTGGACCCTGGACTGCACTTACAAAGCACAGTAAAGGTAATGGAAACTGCACCCTGTTGTGTCATTGCATTCTTCCTGCGAACCCTCCAGCACTGCTACATCTCTGTGCCAGACACTACACCCTCTTCCTCAACACCTATTACCACTGCCCTGGGACAACAGCTCTACCTGTTGGGAGCCATTACATCTTGCTGCCTTATACCATCTGTCCCAGAGGATCTGCCTGCAGCGTCGGCTTAACCCCTTCATTGCCAAGCACCACAGGTGGCGTCACGTATCATCCACTTATAAACTTTAACCAGCCACTCTTAACCCCTTTTACATGGACGCCCAGGGCCACGGACCAGGTCACCGCTACTGTGACACTCCCCTCTGAGATACCTGCCCGGTACTGAGTACCCCACTGCCCTGTGGGGTGATCCATTGCACTTTTCAAATATTTTATACACCAGCATATCATTCATAGCTCTCATGTTATCAAGTCTTGCACTTTTTTTGGTGCTGATATGCATTGGTCACTTTGTGTGAATATATGTTTTGGACATTATTATTCTAATTTTGCACTATGCACTTTTATTGTACACTTGTTAGTATTGTCCTGCCTGAGGTGCATTATATGGACACTCTTGTGAAACTAGTGCTTATGTAACTTGGTATTTAAAACATTTTGCTCCCGTGTTTCTCTGTTGTTCCTGTAGCTTGATCATGCAAGATATTTTAATATAATTCATGTATTTACACCTTAATAAAAATGTTTTAATCTTTATAAATTTTGAATTTTTTTGTCTAATTTTCTCAACAATTTTTTGTTTTCCAAATGTTTTATTTGAGTTTCAATAAATGGAGAGGATGGGGGAGGAAAGATGGGGAAATAAAGGGGGGGAGGGAAAAATATAAAGGGAAAGAAGGAAAAAGGAAGGACAATAAAGTCAAAATATAAAGAAGACATAAAATGAAACAAGTTAATGCAGAAGCATATTATATGCAGTGAATTATTACAAAGGTAGATATTTAAGCATATAATATATTAATATATATGTTCCAAAGACCCAAACACAAGGGGCCTTAGGCAGGTGCACTCTGGGTGAAGACTTAAGAGAACAGCTCCAGCCATCTAGACCATCTCCTTGAATATTTAGCAAATTGATCATGCACATTCGCAAATTTCAATTCAAAAGAAAGATGAAGGCTCCGTTTGTCTATAATTTCATTAATTTGTGGGGGTTTTGGGTTTTTCCAAAGAAAGGCAATACTATGTTTGGAGACTAGCAAAATGTGCATAATCAGTAGCCTGTTAGAAGTATCAATTTTGTCTGCGTCCAGAGAAAGAAGGGCCAGACGAGGAGACAAAATAAGTCGTGTTCCTGGATAAAATCGATAAGGTTAGAAATCTTTCTCCAAAAGGGAACAATTTTGGGACATTGCCAAAATATATGCAAGATATTTCCTGGCCTTCCACAACCCCTCCAACAGAGCGGAGAATTGTCAGGGTTGATTCTATGAAGTCTAACGGGGGTATAATACCATCTCGTTAAAAGCTCGAAGTGGGTCTCTTGTAGTGATAGGGAAATGGAAGAGGCACACGAGAGGGTACATGCCTGTTCAAGGTCAGAAGGGTCAATTGTCGTCTGCAATTCGGTTTCCCATTTGAGAATATTTTGAGTCTTTACCGCTTCAAAGCCATTGTTACATCATTTGTACGTGTATTCAAAACTCCAAAAAATATTATGATCTATATTACAAATAAGGTTTACTGCTGGGTCAGAGATTCTCGGGTAGATAGTACGGAACTCATGGATTATGTCTTTGAGGATAACATATTGTAAGAAAGCAGGGGTAGTAGATTGAAATCTTTCCTTGAGTTTATTGTAAGGTGTACAAGTAACGCCATCGTATAAATCTTTAATTTTTTTTAAGTCCAAGTTCAGACCAAATGGGGTCAATGGTCTGATTAGACGCTTGAAAGATAACTGATAGAGCCAGATTTTTTATTGTGACTTCTTTGTTAGAGCCTCTTTTTGGAGCAGAACATTTTTTCCAAGCTTCAGAAATAGCTTGAAAAATCAGATGAGAAATTGCAATTAATTTTTTATGAAGGAGTTGGTTCAGAATTAGTAGGTGAAGAAGTTTATAATTATTAAAGAACAGTTCTAGTTCATGCCAAGCTGGTGTCGTATCATGAGGCCACCAGTATGAGCTTTCTTTGACTAAATTTGCAATGTAATAGGCCGTAATATTTGGGGAACCAGCTCCACCATAAGATTTATGGTTGTATAGAATATTTTTTGCTATTCTGGGTCTTTTGTTATTCCATATAAAGCAGTTTAATGAGGCTTGAAGGTTTGTGAGAGAGGAAGTGGGTATTTTTAAAGGCAGTGAGCGAAGTAGGTATAGGATTTTTGGGAAATTATATGACTTGACCATCATGAGTCTTCCCCACCAAGAAAGCCCATCATCTCTAGATGTATGGAATTCATTAAAAAGCTTTTTAGTAAGCAGCTCTAAGTTTATTTTTATTAGAGAGTTTACGTTTTTGACGAATTTTAGGCCTAGATATGTCAGCCCATCAGTGGCCCACCCCCAAGGTGAGAGGCCCTCAATTTCCTCTTGGTCTGATCCTAGGTTAAAGACAAGTATTTTTGATTTTGAGTCATTTATTTTAAAACTAGATTATGGCCCGATGCTATCGCATCGGGAGGATGCGATAGCATCACACCTCTTGCCATGTTAACCCTCAACACACACACTCCTCAACACACACTCCTCTCACCTTTCACCATCTCCACTCACTCTTTCACTCCACATACGACTCCTTCTCTCACTCCATCTCTCATACTCACGCCGTCATTGCCGCTGATCCACGATCCCCGACATCTTCTTCCGCCGGCGCCATCCTGGATCCAGACGTTGTCCACGCCGGCGACATGTTCTTGCGGCGACGCCATCTTGAGTATCATGAAATCCCGCGATAGTCAAGATGACGTTGCCGGAAGAACATGTCGCCGGCGTGGAGGACGTCTGGATCCAGGATGGCGCCGGCGGAAGAAGATGTCGGGGATCGTGGATCAGCGGCAATGACGGCGTGAGTATGAGAGACGGAGTGAGAGAAAGGGTCGTATGTGGAGTGAAAGAGTGAGTGGACGTGAGTGGAAATGGTGAAAGGTGAGAGGAGTGTGTGTTGAGGGTTAACATGGAAAGAGGTGTGCGGTGACGTCACCGGTTACAACTGGACGGAAGTTGTTACAACCGGAAGTTGCTTAGGGCATTTATTATTATAGATAAGAGATTTTAGCAAAAGTCTGGATTAAGGTTTGTAAGGCAGTGATAGAGTTGCTTGGATCTGTGAGGGTAAGAATAATATCGTCTGCATACGACGCTATTTTAAAATCTCTGTGCAAAGTTTTGATTCCCGAGATCTTTGTGCTGTTCCTGATTAGTTGGGCCAGAGGTTCAGTAGCTAATGCAAAAAGCAATGGTGACAATGGGCAACCCTGTCTGGTCCCATTAACTATATTAAACGTAGAGGAAAGATGATTGTTGGAATAAACCCTCGCACCAGGGTCGGAGTACAAAGCCATAATACCTCTCGTGATCTGAGAAGCCATTCCAAATTTTTTGAGAGTTGCTTCGAGATATGACCAATTAAGGCGGTCCAACGCTCTCTCAGCATCAAGAGAGATATCAATGGCCCTGAGTTTGTTTGAGGAAATAAGCTTAATTATGTTAATGAGTCTTCTCGTACCATCTATGGATTGTCTTCCTTTGATGAAGCCTATCTGATCATTGGAAATTAAACTCGGGAGGAATTGATTTAGTCTATTGGCCAGGATCTTTGCATAAATTTTTACGTCTGTATTGATGAGGGATATAGGTTTATAATTAAAAATTTGGCTAGTGTCAGAATTTGGTTTTGGGATTACGATAATTGTCGCTTCCAGCATCTCTTTAGGAAATTGACCTGTTTGGAAAGCTGAGTTAAATACTTTGACAAGGTGGGGGGTTAATATGTTACTAAAAGACTTGAAATAATCATTGCTAAACCTGTCTGGGCCGGGTGATTTGAATGTTTTAAGTTTGTTTATGGTATCTAGGACTTCTTGTTCATTGAAGGGAGAAGACTTTAGGGTTAAGCTTTGGAAGGTTCATGCTGGAAAGAAATGATCCAATCTCTGAGGTAGATGGCTGCATATTGTGGTTGTCTTGGTTGATATTGTACAGATTTTTGTAATAATCGGCAAAAGCTCCTACAATATCTTTAGGGTGGACCAGGGATGTAACATTAGAGGAAGTTATACTGTCAATTCTATTCCGTTTCCGTATATTCTTAATTCTGTTTGACATGTATTTTGAAGGGAGATTTATAGATAAGTAATGTTTGCATTTTACTGATCTAATAGCTGAGTCGTAAAAATTGAATATGATTTTCCTTAAAGGGAAGGTGCCATCCAAAAAATTTTTTTTCAGCAAATGAAAAAATGTGAAGAATTAATGTTTACATTTTCTTAAAAAATATTATCATTTGTTTTTAATTTTGTAAAATATGAAAAATAATGTTAAAAAGTATGGCATTTCCACTTGTTAACACTAGGGGGAGCAGCTACTGAAATTTGGCACAAAAACCTAGTGTAGAACTAGCTCACATTACTGCCATGCAGTAATTATGGGCGGAGTCTGCTGACATGGTTGTGATGTCACTCCTCTCCTCCCCTTCTGGGTGTTTACTAAGGGAAATGAGAGGATGACGTCTAGGAACACAGTGAGCAGCCATTTTGATGGGGCCTGCAAAGTTACCCACTGTCTTTGCATGCAAAGTCTGGATCAGAACAGGCCATCAATCAGCAGATATGTTTCCTGGATTTCTGTGGAGCAGACAAAAAGACAGTCCATCCATGTGTATAAAACACAGCGCTCTATGTACAATCCCTGGCACCGAACAGGGCGCCCCCCATAGACCAGCACACTGCTCTCCTGAAATACTCTGTGCTGCTGTCTCCCTGCTCCTCCACCATATATCTCCCTCTGTGCCCCCCCATAGACCAGCACACTGCTCTCCTGAAATACTCTGTGCTGCTGTCTCCCTGCTCCTCCACCATATAGCTCCCTCTGTGCCCCCCCATAGACCAGCACACTGCTCTCCTGAAATACTCTGTGCTGCTGTCACCCTGCGCCTCCCCCATATAGCTCCCTCTGTGCCCCCCATAGACCAGCACACTGCTCTCCTGAAATACTCTGTGCTGCTGTCTCCCTGCTCCTCCACCATATATCTCCCTCTGTGACCCCCATAGACCAGCACACTGCTCTCCTGAAATACTCTGTGCTGCTGTCTCCCTGCTCCTCCACCATATAGCTCCCTCTGTGCCCCCCCATAGACCAGCACACTGCTCTCCTGAAATACTCTGTGCTGCTGTCACCCTGCTCCTCCACCATATATCTCCCTCTGTGCCCCCCATAGACCAGTACACTGCTCTCCTGAAATACTCTGTGCTGCTGTCACCCTGCTCCTCCCCCATATACCTCCCTCTGTGCCCCCCATAGACCAGCACACTGCTCTCCTGAAATACTCTGTGCTGCTGTCACCCTGCTCCTTCCACCATACATCAGGCCTCTGTCGCCTCGCTTTCACACATCGCCAGGACGGGATCTGAGGAGAGGAATGGGGTCTTCAGTCACCGAGGATGGCAGGCAGCAAGGATTCTGGGAGTAGGGTGACAGCAGCACAGAGTATTTCAGGAGAGCAGTGTGCTGGTCTATGTGGGACACAGAGGGAGATATATGGTGGAGGAGCAGGGAGACAGCAACACAGAGTATTTCAGGAGAGCAGTATCACACGGGATAGGATTAGATACATGGCTCAGCAGTCAGTATCACACGGGATAGGATTAGATACACGGCTCAGTCAGTATCACACAGGACAGGATTAGATACACGTCTCAGCAGTCAGTATCACACAGGAGAGGATTAGATACACGGCTCACCAGACAGTATCACACAGGAGAGGATTAGATACACGGCTCAGCAGTCAGTATCACACAGGAGAGGATTAGATACACAGCTCAGCAGTCAGTATCACACAGGAGAGGATTAGATACACGGCTCAGCAGACAGTATCACACAGGAGAGGATTAGATACACGGCTCAGCAGTCAGTATCACACAGGAGAGGATTAGATGCATGGCTCAGCAGACAGTATCACACAGGAGAGGATTAGATACACGGCTCAGTCAGTATCACACAGGACAGGATTAGATACACGGCTCAGCAGTCAGTATCACACAGGATAGTATTAGATACACAGCTCAGCAGTCAGTATCACACAGGAGAGGATTAGATACACGGCTCAGCAGTCAGTATCACACAGGAGAGGATTAGATACACAGCTCAGCCGTCAGTATCACACAGGAGAGGATTAGATACACGGCTCAGCTCACAGTATCACACAGGAGAGGATTAGATACACGGCTCAGCAGTCAGTATCACACAGGAGAGGATTAGATACACGGCTCAGCTCACAGTATCACACAGGAGAGGATTAGATACACAGCTCAGCAGTCAGTATCACACAGGAGAGGATTAGATACACGGCTCAGCAGTCAGTATCACACATGAGAGGATTAGATACACAGCTCAGCAGTCAGTATCACACAGGAGAGGATTAGATACAGGGCTCAGCAGTCAGTATCACACAGGAGAGGATTAGATACATGGCTCAGCTCACAGTATCACACAGGAGAGGATTAGATACACGGCTCAGCAGTCAGTATCACACAGGAGAGGATTAGATACACAGCTCAGCAGTCAGTATCACACAGGATAGGATTAGATACACGGCTCAGCAGACAGTATCACACAGGACAGGATTAGATACACGGCTCAGCAGTCAGTATCACACAGGAGAGGATTAGATACACAGCTCAGCAGTCAGTATCACAGAGGAGAGGATTAGATACACAGCTCAGCAGTCAGTATCACACAGGAGAGGATTAGATACACAGCTCAGCAGACAGTATCACACAGGAGAGGATTAGATACACGGCTCAGCTCACAGTATCACACAGGAGAGGATTAGATACACGGCTCAGCTCACAGTATCACACAGGAGAGGATTAGATACACGGCTCAGCAGTCAGTATCACACAGGAGAGGATTAGATACATGGCTCAGCAGTCAGTATCACACAGGAGAGGATTAGATACACGGCTCAGCTCACAGTATCACACAGGAGAGGATTAGATACTTGGCTCAACAGTCAGTATCACACAGGAGAGGATTAGATACACAGCTCAGCAGTCAGTATCACACAGGAGACGATTAGATACACGGTTCAGCAGTCAGTATCACACAGGAGAGGATTAGATACATGGCTCAGCAGTCAGTATCACACAGGAGAGGATTAGATACACGGCTTAGCTCACAGTATCACACAGGAGAGGATTAGATACACGGCTCAGCAGTCAGTATCACACAGGAGAGGATTAGATACACGGCTCAGCAGTCAGTATCACACAGGAGAGGATTAGATACATGGCTCAGCAGTCAGTATCACACAGGAGAGGATTAGATACACGGCTCAGCTCACAGTATCACACAGGAGAGGATTAGATACACGGCTCAGCAGTCAGAATCACACAGGAGAGGATTAGATGTCCAGCAGACAGTATCACACAGGAGAAGATTAGATGTCCAGCAGATTGCCAAGTGTTTTGAAACAGCAGGGAGCAGCTCCTCCTATGTTTTGCAGAGGCTGCAGCTGGCCGTGTGTTTTGGAAAGAGCAGCTCGGTCTCCAGGAGCTCGTCCTGGTTCCTCTCCTGCAGCTGGTATGTGCAGAGTGAACATCCATGCTGTAATGCTGGAACAGTACAGCATCCATGACTAGCAACAGAGTGTAAATGGAGCTAACAGGAAAGCACTGGGCTCTAATAAGATGGCGCCTGGCCACACCTACAGCTGTGAATTGAGCTGCCCACAGAGGCGTGCCCAGTTCACAGCTGATGCTGCTGCAATGATACAGATAGGGGTCGGCAGCCGACTATTATGTCTTATGTCCAGGGACTGCCGTAAATGAGCATGGAAAGTGTCGTTCAGCAGCCAGAGAGGCAAGATGGCAGCCCCCAGTGGCTGCATTACTACAGTAAAAAAAACAAACCATACTCACCACTGAGTCAAGCTTAGGGGACAATATCTTTTTATACTATTTTCTTTTTTACATTAAATTATGAAAAAACACGGCACCTTCCCTTTAACTGCAACCTGAGATCAGTAAATTCTGATAATACAGCTGGTTTGTTAGAGGAAACAGAGGATCGACATAATTCCTCTTCTTTAGGTTTAATAGATTGTTGTAGGATAAGGATTTTATCCTTATTAATATTTTTTTGTCTGGAGGAAATTTGAATCAAGACTCCCCTCAACACCGCCTTGTGAGCATTCCAATAGGTAAACGGATTGAGGAGGTTTGATTCGTTTTCACTAAAATAATTCTGTAAGGCTGAGCCGATTTCAGATTTGATGGTGGGGTTGTGAAGCAGAGAGGAGTTGAATTTCCACATGAATTGGGGACCCTATTATCAGTTCTGCAGTTACCGGGGAATGATCGGAAATAGATTTATTAAGTTTGGAGCTGGAGGAGAACCTTGGCAAGGAGAAGACATCTGTGAGAATCATATCTATTCTAGAGGCCGACTGATGGCCATCAGAAAAATTAGTAAATTCTCTAGATGTGGTGTTCAAACAGCGGAATGAGTCGAATTTTTTCCTTAATCTTGAAGAAGTGCACCCTTAAGATGGTATCTCTAGGTAGATCTTTATCGGTATTCCATGGTTTGGGAAGTCTGTGGATCCTATCAATGATGAGATCTTGGTCTGTAAGTGTCGGTAGTAGAGTTGAGCGAAACGGGTCAAAAAATTTCAAAAGTCGCCGACTTTTGGCAAAGTCGGGTTTCATGAAACGAAACCCGACCCTAGGATGAGGTCGGCCACGAGGTCGGTGACTTACGCGCCAAAGTCGCGTTTCAAAAGTTTGTTTTGCGCTCTTTTTCAGCTAATCAGGATCCACGGACACTGTGGGCAACGTGATGACATAGGCACGGGTCACCACCATCTTTCAGAAGGGCATGCAAGTGATTGGCTTGCTTTGGTGGGCGTCACAGGGGGTATAAAAGGGTGTGCACGCCGACCGCCATGTTACTCATGATGATCTCAGAATAGGGAGAGCTGCTGCTGCTGATGATTTTGTAGGGAGAGCATTAGGCAGGGAAGAAGACACCAAAAACTGCTTCTGCTGCTAGCGATTGTGCCTGTACAACACACCAGTCACTGTGCAGTGCAAGGGGAGGCTATATAGTGGTGTATCAGTGGTGTTGGTTGTTGGGCTGCCTTCTAAGGCTTCCTGACATTCCTGCATTGCTGTTTACCCACTGCTCTGCAAACTGCTTTTTTAAAAGCAATCCCAATTTTTTTTTTTTGTCCTGCTGAGGTACTGAGCGTGCATTTTTTCACACCATACAGCGGTGTACGCTCCTCACACAGTACCGTGTAACGGCTGTTATCACAGCCACAGTAAAGCTATCAGTGTGTCACTCTGTGAGAATAAGTCGAGGACATGTTCCGTTCTTACAGACCTGCACTCTAGGGAGATTCCTATTCTGCCCAATTCTACATACACCTTGTATTTTGTGATACACTAGCCAATTTCTGCCTGTGACATAGCGCTCAGATATTCAGTGGGCCTCACACAATCCATAAGTGTCCAGTGTCCACAAGTGTGTGCACAAATTCAAAATCTCACTTATCCTCTAGTGACTTTGGTCACAGCTGTGCCATCGAGCCTGTGATAGAGCGCTCAGATATTCAGTGGGCCTCACACAATCCATAAGTGTCCAGTGTCCACAAGTGTGTGCAGAAATTAAAAATCTCCCTTATCCTCTAGTCACTTTGGTCACAGCTCTGCCATCGAGCCTGTGACAGAGCGTTCAGATATTCAGTGGGCCTCACACAATCCATAAGTGTCCAGTGTCCACAAGTGTGTGCAGAAATTAAAAATCTCCCTTATCCTCTAGTCACTTTGGTCACAGCTCTGCCATCGAGCCTGTGACAGAGCGCTCAGATATTCAGTGGGCCTCACACAATCCATAAGTGTCCAGTGTCCACAAGTGTGTGCACAAATTCAAAATCTCCCTTATCCTCTAGTGACTTTGGTCACAGCTCTGCCATCGAGCCTGTGACAGAGCGCTCAGATATTCAGTGGGCCTCACACAATCCATAAGTGTCCAGTGTCCACAAGTGTGTGCACAAATTCAAAATCTCCCTTATCCTCTAGTGACTTTGGTCACAGCTCTGCCATCGAGCCTGTGACAGAGTGCTCAGATATTCAGTGGGCCTCACACAATCCAAAAGTGTCCAGTGTCCACAAGTGTGTGCAGAAATTAAAAATCTCCCTTATCCTCTAGTCACTTTGGTCACAGCTCTGCCATCGAGCCTGTGACAGAGCGCTCAGATATTCAGTGGGCCTCACACAATCCATAAGTGTCCAGTGTCCACAAGTGTGTGCACAAATTCAAAATCTCCCTTATCCTCTAGTGACTTTGGTCACAGCTCTGCCATCGAGCCTGTGACAGAGCGCTCAGATTTTCAGTGGGCCTCACACAATCCATAAGTGTCCAGTTTCCACAAGTGTGTGCACAAATTCAAAATCTCCCTTATCCTCTAGTGACTTTGGTCACAGCTCTGCCATCGAGCCTGTGACAGAGTGCTCAGATATTCAGTGGGCCTCACACAAACCATAAGTGTCCAGTGTCCACAAGTGTGTGCAGAAATTAAAAATCTCCCTTATCCTCTAGTCACTTTGGTCACAGCTCTGCCATCGAGCCTGTGACAGAGCGCTCAGATATTCAGTGGGCCTCACACAATCCATAAGTGTCCAGTGTCCACAAGTGTGTGCACAAATTCAAAATCTCCCTTATCCTCTAGTGACTTTGGTCACAGCTCTGCCATCGAGCCTGTGACAGAGCGCTCAGATATTCAGTGGGCCTCACACAATCCATAAGTGTCCAGTGTCCACAAGTGTGTGCACAAATTCAAAATTTCCCTTATCCTCTAGTGACTTTGGTCACAGCTGTGCCATCGAGCCTGTGACAGAGCGCTCAGATATTCAGTGGGCCTCACACAATCCATAAGTGTCCAGTGTCCACAAGTGTGTGCACAAATTCAATATCTCCCTTATCCTCTAGTGACTTTGGTGACAGCTCTGCCATCGAGCCTGTGACAGAGCGCTCAGATATTCAGTGGGCCTCACACAATCCATAAGTGTCCAGTGTCCACAAGTGTGTGCACAAATTCAAAATCTCCCTTATCCTCTAGTCACTTTGGTCACAGCTCTGCCATCGAGCCTGTGACAGAGCGCTCAGATATTCAGTGGGCCTCACACAAACCATAAGTGTCCAGTGTCCACAAGTGTGTGCAGAAATTAAAAATCTCCCTTATCCTCTAGTGACTTTGGTCACAGCTCTGCCATCGAGCCTGTGACAGAGCGCTCAGATATTCAGTGGGCCTCACACAATCCATTAGTGTCCAGTGTCCACAAGTGTGTGCAGAAATTCAAAATCTCACTTATCCTCTAGTGACTTTGGTCACAGCTCTGCCATCGAGCCTGTGACAGAGTGCTCAGATATTCAGTGGGCCTCACACAATCCAAAAGTGTCCAGTGTCCACTAGTGTGTGCAGAAATTAAAAATCTCCCTTATCCTCTAGTGACTTTGGTCACAGCTCTGCCATCGAGCCTGTGACAGAGCGCTCAGATATTCAGTGGGCCTCACACAATCCATTAGTGTCCAGTGTCCACAAGTGTGTGCAGAAATTCAAAATCTCCCTTATCCTCTAGTGACTTTGGTCACAGCTCTGCCATCGAGCCTGTGACAGAGTGCTCAGATATTCAGTGGGCCTCACACAATCCAAAAGTGTCCAGTGTCCACTAGTGTGAGCATAAATTCAAAATCTCACTTATCCTCTAGTGACTTTGGTCACAGCTCTGCCATCGAGCCTGTGACAGAGTGCTCAGATATTCAGTGGGCCTCACACAATCCAAAAGTGTCCAGTGTCCACAAGTGTCTGCAGAAATTCAAAATCTCACTTATCCTCTAGTCACTTTGGTCACAGCTGTGCCATTGAGCCTGTGACATAGCGCTCAGATATTCAGTGGGCCTCACACAATCCATTAGTGTCCAGTGTCCACAAGTGTGTGCAGAAATTCAAAATCTCCCTTATCCTCTAGTGACTTTGGTCACAGCTCTGCCATCGAGCCTGTGACAGAGTGCTCAGATATTCAGTGGGCCTCACACAATCCAAAAGTGTCCAGTGTCCACTAGTGTGAGCATAAATTCAAAATCTCACTTATCCTCTAGTGACTTTGGTCACAGCTCTGCCATCGAGCCTGTGACAGAGCGCTCAGATATTCAGTGGGCCTCACACAATCCAAAAGTGTCCAGTGTCCACAAGTGTCTGCAGAAATTCAAAATCTCACTTATCCTCTAGTCACTTTGGTCACAGCTGTGCCATTGAGCCTGTGACATAGCGCTCAGATATTCAGTGGGCCTCACACAATCCAAAAGTGTCCAGTGTCCACTAGTGTGAACAGAAATTCAAAATCTCCCCTGTCCTATAGACACCTTGTACCTTGTTTTACATTACTATATAGTTTGTTGGATTTTGTCTACATTTCTACCAAAAATGAGGAAGGCTGGTGGAAGAGGCCGTGGAATTGGGCGGGGGTTGGCAGCTGGTAATGATGGTGTTGGTGGTGGATCTGATGGTAGTGGCAAGAGCAAAATAGGACCGAATGCAGGAGGTGTTGAGCCTGCGTCATCGTCTGGCTCCATAAGGCTTCGAAGGCTTAGTTTTCTAGGAGTTGGCAAACCGCTTTTAAAGCCAGAGCATCAGGAAAAAGTTTTGTCTTACATTGCTGACTCAGCCTCCAGCTCTATCGCCTCCTCTTCTTCAGTTGTAAAAAGTAAAAGCACTGAGTCGTCATTGGAGGCTCATGTTCATGAACCACACCTTTCCTTGTGTCCTTCACCCCAACCAAGATTGAAGGATGATGCAGGCCATACTACTGATTACTCCATGGAGCTGTTTTCACATACCATGCCTGGATTATCAAGTGAAATGGTGAATTACCCAGGCCAAGATGAATCTGACATGGAGTGCACTGATGCACAGCCGCTGATGGTTGATTCTGCTAGTACATTCACTCAGAGCACTACATTGTCCTCGCAGTGTACAGAGCCAGATTCTGACCCTGATGAGACTCAGGTGCCCCTTCCCGCACACTATACCACCATACACGGTGACACAGAGGAAGGTGCACATGACATAGAAGAGGAGGTGATGGATGACCCAGTTGTTGACCCAGATTGGCATCCATTGGGGGAAGAGGGTGCTGCTTCCAATAGCTCAGATGAGGAGCATCCACAGCAGACATCGACATCGCAACAGCTGTTATCTGGCAGGCCCGGAGCACTCCAAAGACAGGTTCCAAAAATCAAAAGAGTTGCTGGACAGCTTGTCCAGAAGGTCAAAAGATCACTGCGTGCTAGGCCGCAAAATGTCTGCCAAAGTAGGAAGAGTGCAGTGTGGCACTTTTTTGAACAAAATCCTCATGATCAGGCCAAGGTTATCTGTAAGAAGTGCGCAAAGACCTTTAGCCGAGGGAAAAATCTGAAAAATTTGAATACCAGTTGCATGCTTAGACATTTAACCAGCATGCACTTGCAAGCGTGGACACAACACCAAACCTCAAGTGCCACATGTGCAACTGATCACAACGAAGGTAGTCAGCAACGCTACATTGTTTCCCCCACTGTAAGCCCACCGGTTAGCACAGCAGCAAATGTTGAGGTGTCGTTGCAAGGCCACAGCAGTCAGGGAATCCCACTGTTATATCAACGAAAGACTGATTCTAGGCCATGAGAAAGAACACCAACTCCATCACCATCATCAACCCTCTCTCAGTCCGCCCTGTCCACCGCTACTTCCACCATATGCAGCTCTCAAGTCCAGCTCACCCTCCCAGACACTATGAGTAGGTCAAGAAAGTACTCAGTCTCTCATCCGCGTACACTGGGTTTGAACGCCCACATTGCCAAACTAATCTCGTTTGAGATGATGCCCTTTCGGTTGGTGGAAAGCACAGATTTCCGCGAACTCATGGCCTATGCAGTACCACGCTATGACCTACCCAGTCGCCACTTCTTCTCTCGCAAAGCCATCCCAGCCCTCCACCATCATGTGAAAGACCGCATTGTCCATGCATTCAAGCAGTCAGTGAGCGGAAAGGTGCACCTCACAACTGATGCATGGTCCAGTCGGCATGGCCAGGGCCGTTACGTGTCCATCACTGCGCACTGGGTTAATGTGGTGGATGCAGGGTCCACAGGGGACAGCGGTGGTGGGACAGTGCTTCCTAGCACACGGTATAGGAAACAGTTGGCTGTAGGCGTTCGACCCTCCTCCTCCTCCTCGTCCTCCAGAAGCGAAAGCTCGTCCACAGAGCGCAGTCGTACGAGCACTCCATCTGCAGCTGCCACTGTTGCACACGATGTGTCCCCCTATCGAGCAGCTAGTGGAAAGCGTCAGCAGGCTGTGTTGCATTTGATGTGTTTGGGCGACAGACACACCGCCGAGGTGCTGGCCGAGTACTTTCAGCGACAAACTGAGTCATGGCTGGGCAGTGTACATCTTGAGGCAGGCAAGGTAGTTAGTGATAACGGCCGTAATTTTGTGGCAGCCATAGCCCTTTCAAAACTCAGCCACATACCTTGCTTGGCTCACACCTTGAACCTGGTGGTGCAGTGCTTCCTCAAAAATTATCCGGAGTTAACAGCCCTGCTCCAGAAGGTGCGAAGACTGTGCGCGCACATCCGCCGGTCGCCTGTACACTCCGTTCGTATGCAGAAGCTGCAGCGATTGCTCCACCTTCCCAACCACCGCCTCATTATCGACATTGCAACAAGGTGGAACTCCACCCTGCACATGATGGAGCGGCTGTGCGAGCAGAGGCAGGCCATAATGCATTTGTGGGAGGATACACGGCCAGGCACTTTGAGAGCAGACATGGAGTTGACAGGTGTGCAGTGGTCGAAGCTGAAAGACCTCTGTAAAGCCCTACAGTGTTTTGAGGAATGCACACGGCTGGTAAGCGCAGACGACGCCATCCTAAGCATGAGCATCCCACTTATGCGTCTGCTCATGCAAACTTTGACGCACCTTAAGGAGCAGGCGTCTGCAGCCAATGTTGATGAGGAGGAAGAGGAGGAGGGAATCCTTGATGACATTCAGCCATTGTCTGCTCAGGGACCTCTCCTGGACGAGGTGGAGGAAGAAGAGGAGGAGGAGGATGATGGGGATGATTACTTAGGGGAGGAGGATGCATCTCGTGGGGCAAGTGAAAATGTTGGCGTGGCAAGGTCTGGTACAGGGTTTGTGCATGACTGGAGGGATGTGGATTTGCCAGAAAGTGCTCCTCCAACCAGCACTCGCAGTGCATCATTGACACCGGGAACATTGGCCCACATGTCAGATTATGCCTTGCAGATCCTAAAAAGGGACCCCCGCATTGCCAAAATGATGAACGATGACGACCACTGGTTGGCCAGCATCCTGGATCCACGCTATAAAGGCAAATTACAAAACATCATGCCACAGGAGAACCTTGACCTAATATTGGCTAATAAACAAGCAACTCTGGTAAATCGGTTGCTTGAGGCATTCCCAGCACACAGCAGCGGTGATGGTTCTCACACGAGCCGTACGGGCCGGGGCAGCTTGGCAGAGGTGTTCGTGGTGCACACACAAGAAGTGGCATTGCAGACAGGGGTTTCATGACAATGTTGTGGACTGATTTTTCAAATACCGCTCACACAACTGGTAATACTGCATCGATGGAAAGTGACAGGAGACAGCAGTTGTCAACTATGGTTACAAACTACTTTTCCTCCCATATCGATGTTCTCCCACACAAGTCATTCCCCTTTGACTATTGGGCCGCTAAACTGGACACCTGGCCTGAATTGGCCCAATATGCCTTACAGGAGCTCGCTTGCCCAGCTGCAAGTGTGCTATCGGAAAGAGTCTTCAGTGCAGCTGGATCAATCCTGACAGAAAAAAGGACCCGTCTGTCAACCCAAAATGTGGATGATCTAACCTTCATTAAAATGAACCATGCATGGGTTTCCAAGGATTTTGTCCCACCTTCCCCTGATGACACATAGGGTGACAGAAAAATGGCTTGCTTTGGTCCACCTCTTCCTGGGACTTGACCTATTTCGCCTTTTGCATCAGCTGAATGTCCAACATCAACATATGCCACTTTCTAAAACTCCCTAACTGTGCTGCCTCCCCCCCCATGGCCGGGGTCACCACCTAGCGCACGACACCATGCGAGTGCCGTTGCCCTGGACAGGTGGGTAGGCCGACTCTTGTGCGCGGGCACTGGCACAGGGTCCCTCATAGTGCAATCAAGTGTCTCTGACAGTGGTGGTGCAGACCCGCCGTCAGACACACCGCTGTACTATGAGGGGCCCAGTGCCAGTACCGACGCCCACGAGTGGGCCCCCCTTGCTTGGGCAGGGCCCCAGCATTTGCAATCTTTACCTCTCCCTGCTCCTCCGCTGTGTAATCTGGGCCGTCAAATCCATACTGTGCCTGACACCGTCTGAGCCTGCCTCCTGATGTATAGACATATATTTTGAATGTGTACGCTATCCATACATGTTATCCGGGGATACGGTACCCTTTCTCACCTTTGTGCAATCACCTGCAAGCCATACTGGGCCTAACACCGTCTGAGCCTGCCTCCTTATGTATAGACATATAATTTGAATGTGTACGCTATCCATACATGTTATCCGGGGATACGGTACCCTTTCTCACCTTTGTGCAATCACCTGCAAGCCATACTGGGCCTAACACGGTCTGAGCCTGCCTCCTGATGCATAGACATATATTTTGAATGTGTACGCTATCCATACGTGTTATCCGGGGACACGGTACCCTTTCTCACCTTTGTGCAATCACCTGCAAGCTATACTGGGCCTAACACCGTCTGAGCCTGCCTCCTGATGTATAGACATATATTTTGAATGTGTACGCTATCCATACATGTTATCCGGGGATACGGTACCCTTTCTCACCTTTGTGCAATCACCTGCAAGCCATACTGGGCCTAACACCGTCTGAGCCTGCCTCCTGATGTATAGACATATATTTTGAATGTGTACGCTAGCCTTACTTGTTATCCGGGGATACGGTACCCTTTCTCACCTTTGTGCAATCACCTGCAAGCCATACTGGGCCTAACACCGTCTGAGCCTGCCTCCTGATGTATAGACATATATTTTGAATGTGTACGCTATCCATACATGTTATCCGGGGATACGGTACCCTTTCTCACCTTTGTGCAATCACGTGTAATCCATACTGGGCCTAACACCGTCTGAGCCTGCCTCCTGATGTATAGACATATCTTTTGAATGTGTACGCTATCCATACATGTTATCCGGGGATACGGTACCCTTTCTCACCTTTGTGCAATCACGTGTAATCCATACTGGGCCTGAGAACGGCTGGCGAGCTGTTAAGCAAGCTACAGCACCTGTGGTTTGCACACGCAAGTTTTTCATTTTTTCAGGAATGACGGTTAGGCCTAATTCCGGAACTGCGGTTGACCTGCACTTACTGGGAAATCAGCGTTCGCGGGTAATAATTGTAATCACAGATCCCCATCACTAACGTTGTTCAGCGGGTTATCTGCACCTGTAAGCGACAAACGCTGGCCTTTTCAGTGTAGCGCACATGCAGCCACGGACATGTAAGGGCATGACACCAGTTATTGGCCAATCTCATGTGCCAGAGCCTCACGTGTCCCTCTAGTAAGCCGGACTCGGACCGAGGGGCATGACGGAGTCTCGTTCGTTAACGGAATTAAGCTTGCAATCTGTGCATCTTTTCTGTAGCTTGCATGGTTGAGGTTTCCCAGGTGGAGTCGAATTAAACCGTAGGCTCCACTCCTGGTGGTGCCCTTCTGGACATTCCTTTAAGGTTCAGCTTTGCAACCATACTGCCCACGTAAAACAAACACTTTGCCTTCATGAACGCTGTTTGGAGGGTCATGACTCGTGGGAATAACGCCGCCCAATCAGTTAACCTGCTAGAGAGATCCTTCGTTGCTCCCAAGCATGACATCACACTCCCTAGGAGGAAAGTAATGCCACTGTGGCGACCGTACTCCTGGGGGAGACACAAGTGCACTGATGCCCAGCCACTGCTCGATGAATCTGCTGGTACATTGACCCAGACCACTACATTCCCCTCGCACGCTACACGGCCTGAATCTGACCCTGATGAAACTCAGGTTACCCTTCCCATATACAGTTCCATCTTACACGGTGACAAAGAGGAAGCTGCAGATGAAAGTGCAGGTTCGGCCCACCCGCCATCAGACACACCACCATACTATCAGAGGCCCTGTGCCAGTGCCGTCGCCAACGAGTGTCCCCCCCTGCTTGCTCAGGATCACAGCACTTGCAAGGTTGAAATACTGTGCAGTGAGATGGAAGATGGGGACGAGGAGGAGTCCAGACTAGTACAGGGATTCCCTAGCGAGGAGACTTATTTGATTGTTTTCAATGTTGGGACAGCAATTTTTGGGGAGCACTATACTCTGGAGAATGATAGATGGGGCCCACCATACACTGGAACATTCCAAAGGTGGACATCAGACACTGGAGCAGCATTTACAGGGCCCATTATACACTAGAGCATTAGAAATGGGGCCCATTATGTTTGGAGCATTATTTGGGCCCATAAGACAGTGGAGCTTCATCCATGGGGACCAACATATACTGTAGCATTATGTGGAGCTCATCATATATTGTTTCAAACATTATATGGGACCAATGATTCTGTATGGAGAAATAGATGGGCCTCGTCATGAGATGTAAAAAGTGAAGTATTTTTCATTGTACTATACCGCTATTTCTCTGCCGTATCGGAGCATGATGAGTTGTGGTATGTGTTAAAGGGGCGCTCTTTCGCCCAGGGCACATGAAAACCTGCAGCCAGCCCTCCCCCCCACAACTGTAGCCAAATAACCCCCATTTTTCAGTGCGTAACTTGTATTATGAAGTTAATTAAGGTTGACAAGCTTAAGTAAGAAGAATTGATGCTTTTGGCATTCAAATGGGCACTGTAGGTGTGTTTCCTGTCCTCCTCTCACTGCCGACTTTTATTCCCCATTGACTTACATTGGGTTTCGTGTTTCGGGACGACCCCGACTTTTCCCTATAATCGGACGATCTTGCTCGACCCGACTTTTGGAAAAGTCGGTTTTCACGAAACGAAACTCGACCCTAAAAAAACAAAAGTCGCTCAACTCTAGTCGGTAGTAATTTTTTTGAAATTATATATAACATCCAGATTTTGGGAAGGAGAAGGATTGGTGTTATCCATCTAAAATTTTGACCTTTCCAGCAAAAAGTTTGGTGAATTATCGCCAGACTCAGGACTTGAAGTTTTACCAGGATTTTTCCTTTTTGATGAGAGGGATGTATCCATGACCTCTTTATGAGGAGATCTGGCCTTAAATGGGTTAACGATATCCACTTGATCTTTAAAGTGAGGATTGTAAGAATCCTGAAATTTCTGTGCTTTTTGAGGAGTCGTATTAGACACTTTCGTTGGTTTGGACACTGGAGTTGCCTTGGGACTCATCGCGTGCCCTGAATCCGGCCTCGCAGGGGTCATTGATATTATTGGTGATGTTTATTCTTGTGTCTTCCTTTATAAAAGGGGCCGTGAGGAATGAGAGACACCACAGAATCAGAGGAATGAGAGACACCACAGAATCAGAGGAATGAGAGACACCACGGAATCAGAGGAATGAGAGACACCACGGAATCAGAGGAATGAGAGACACTACAGAATCAGAGGAATGAGAGACACCACAGAATCAGAGGAATGAGAGACACTACAGAATCAGAGGAATGAGAGACACCACAGAATCAGAGGAATGAGAGACACCACGGAATCAGAGGAATGAGAGACACCACGGAATCAGAGGAATGAGAGACACTACAGAATCAGAGGAATGAGAGACACCACAGAATCAGAGGAATGAGAGACACTACAGAATCAGAGGAATGAGAGACACCACAGAATCAGAGGAATGAGAGAAACCACGGAATCAGAGGAATGAGAGACACCACGGAATCAGAAGAATGAGAGACACTACAGAATCAGAGGAATGAGAGACACCACAGAATCAGAGGAATGAGAGACACTACAGAATCAGAGGAATGAGAGACACCACGGAATCAGAGGAATGAGAGACACCACGGAATCAGAGGAATGAGAGACACCACAGAATCAGAGGAATGAGAGACACCACAGAATCAGAGGAATGAGAGACACCACGGAATCAGAGGAATGAGAGACACCATGGAATCAGAGGAATGAGAGACACCACGGAATCAGAGGAATGAGAGACACCACAGAACCAGAGGAATGAGAGACACCACAGAATCAGTGGAATGAGACACACTACGGAATCAGAGGAATGAGAGACACCACAGAATCAGAGGAATGAGAGACACCACAGAATCAGAGGAATGAGAGACACCACAGAATCAGAGGAATGAGAAACACCACAGAATCAGAGGAATGAGAGACACCACGGAATCAGAGGAATGAGAGACACCACGGAATCAGAGGAATGAGACACACCACAGAATCAGAGGAATGAGACACACCACGGAATCAGAGGAATGAGACACACCACAGAATCAGAGGAATGAGAGACACCACGGAATCAGAGGAATGAGAGACACCACAGAATCAGAGGAATGAGAGACACCACGGAATCAGAGGAATGAGAGACACCACAGAATCAGAGGAATGAGAGACACCACGGAATCAGAGGAATGAGAGACACCACAGAATCAGAGGAATGAGAAACACCACAGAATCAGAGGAATGAGACACACCACGGAATCAGAGGAATGAGACACACCACAGAATCAGAGGAATGAGACACACCACAGAATCAGAGGAATGAGAGACACCACAGAATCAGAGGAATGAGAGACACCACGGAATCAGAGGAATGAGAGACACCACAGAATCAGAGGAATGAGAAACACCACAGAATCAGAGGAATGAGACACACCACGGAATCAGAGGAATGAGACACACCACAGAATCAGAGGAATGAGACACACCACAGAATCAGAGGAATGAGACACACCACGGAATCAGAGGAATGAGAGACACCACAGAATCAGAGGAATGAGAGACACCACGGAATCAGAGGAATGAGAGACACCACAGAATCAGAGGAATGAGAAACACCACAGAATCAGAGGAATGAGAGACACCACGGAATCAGAGGAATGAGAGACACCACGGAATCAGAGGAATGAGACACACCACAGAATCAGAGGAATGAGACACACCACGGAATCAGAGGAATGAGACACACCACAGAATCAGAGGAATGAGAGACACCACGGAATCAGAGGAATGAGAGACACCACAGAATCAGAGGAATGAGAGACACCACGGAATCAGAGGAATGAGAGACACCACGGAATCAGAGGAATGAGAGACACCACAGACTCAGAGGAATGAGAGACACCACGGAATCAGAGGAATGAGAGACACCACGGAATCAGAGGAATGAGAGACACCACGGAATCAGAGGAATGAGAGACACCACAGAATCAGAGGAATGAGAGACACCACAGAATCAGAGGAATGAGAGACACCACAGAATCAGAGGAATGAGAGACACCACGGAATCAGAGGAATGAGAGACACCATGGAATCAGAGGAATGAGAGACACCACGGAATCAGAGGAATGAGAGACACCACAGAATCAGAGGAATGAGACACACCACGGAATCAGAGGAATGAGAGACACCACAGAATCAGAGGAATGAGAGACACCACGGAATCAGAGGAATGAGAGACACCACAGAATCAGAGGAATGAGACACACCACGGAATCAGAGGAATGAGAGACACCACGGAATCAGAGGAATGAGAGACACCACGGAATCAGAGGAATGAGACACACCACAGAATCAGAGGAATGAGACACACCACGGAATCAGAGGAATGAGAGACACCACGAAATCAGAGGAATGAGAGACACCACAGAATCAGAGGAATGAGAGACACCACGGAATCAGAGGAATGAGAGACACTACAGAATCAGAGGAATGAGACACACCACAGAATCAGAGGAATGAGACACACCACAGAATCAGAGGAATGAGAGACACCACAGACTCAGAGGAATGAGAGACACCACAGAATCAGAGGAATGAGACACACCACAGAATCAGAGGAATGAGAGACACCACGGAATCAGACGGCACTTTTAATATTGTATGATGCACACAGTAAAATCCTTTATCAACTGCGCGCCGATAGAGACACGCTCCCTGTGACCTTAAATGCAGCTGTGACAGGCGGTGAGTCTTCACACAGGGCTCAGTGACGTCCGTCCCCGCTCATAGAATATGCAACAGGGGAGCCGGCCGCTGATACACGGCCCCGCTGAAGAAGGGCAGGTCACCCCAGTGGAGCCGCACAGGAGCGGAGGTAACATAGAAATAGGCACAAATCACGGACTATTTTGTGTCCTTCCGCCTCACAGATCTGTTATGACAGGAAAATGGGGTACTTGAGATAGGACGTTGAGATGAAAGAGATCCCTTCGCAGCCTTGCACAAAGCAGGGGAGTATAGCTAAATTAGGACACCCTGGGACTTCCAAAGGGTCTAAAACAGACAAGAGGAGATTAAAAAAAAAAGTCAATGTCTTTTAATTATGCAACGAGAGAAATCCTGTCAGATTAGGCACAGGGTGGGGACTATTTTGTATCCTTCCGCCAATCAGCTAGTATACGACAGGATTTTTGTAAAAAAAATCTCCAAAAGACAATAAAAGTCTTTAAAATGTGGTAGACAAGCGTGGAGATACTTTTTCTGAGGACAAGGACAGTCGGTGGGTAATGGAGGGTGCAGGGAAAGGATTTTTTTCACTCACGGTTCAAAATGGTGTCAACCTTGCAGTAAAATGGCCTCAGATTTCAAAAATGTCTTTTTTAATGTCCAAAGCTCAGACAAGGGGTATCAGAAAGTACCAGCAATCCTTCCTTGGGTTATCGAAGAGAGCGATTTTGCGTTATTTGTCGCTTTAGGAGAAGCCTCCTCGGAGATCCTGAGCCATGCGTCTTACACCGTCGCCAGCTGAGGCCACCGTCGCCAGCTCAGGCCACCGTCGCCAGCTCAGGCCACCGTCGCCAGCCCAGGCCACCGTCGCGAGCTCAGGCCACCGTCGCGAGCTCAGGCCACCGTCGCCAGCCCAGGCCACCGTCGCGAGCTCAGGCCACCGTCGCGAGCTCAGGCCACCGTCGCCAGCTCAGGCCACCGTCGCCAGATGAGGCCACCGTCACCAGCTCAGGCCACCGTCGCCAGCTGAGGCCACCGTCGCCAGCTCAGGCCACCGTTGCCAGCTGAGGCCACCGTCGCCAGCTCAGGCCACCGTCGCCAGCTGAGGCCACCGTCGCCAGCTGAGGCCACCGTCGCCAGCTCAGGCCACCGTCGCCAGCTGAGGCCACCGTCGCCAGCTCAGGCCACCGTTGCCAGCTGAGGCCACCGTCGCCAGCTCAGGCCACCGTCGCCAGCTCAGGCCACCGTCGCCAGCTGAGGCCACCGTCGCCAGCTGAGGCCACCGTCGCCAGCTGAGGCCACCGTCGCCAGCTCAGGCCACCGTCGCCAGCTCAGGCCACGCCCCCCGCAGCAATTTTTTGGAGGACGTGTATATCATCTTACGAATAGACGCTTTTTTCACATAAATAAATCCTTTGAGACTGTGCAAATTGCATAATGAACTATTGGTCACATGACGACTACTGAAATCTCTTGGGAGGGGTTGGTGGGGCGCCAAACTGGTTTCTTGCCCTGGGTGCCAAAAAATGTAGATCTGCTAGCTGGAACCGCATGGACCTTAGATCGTCCCACCAAACGCCGGCTCTCCTTTTACCATGGGTGTAACGCTACTCAGACAACACAGGGTGAGGGTAAAACAGTGCGGCAATGCTTTACTGAACCACAAAACAGGCAGATAACACATGGAACAGTCCCAAGATGGTGCTCACTACAGAGTCTCGCCATTCCATTGACTCGCCGGGATAATGGCAGCTGTTACTTCAGAGCTCCACTGTTTACTACCCCACCTGTGGCAGCACACAGAGAAGGTAGAGACAAGCGTAGGAAGATGATAGTCCATTGAGGTACAAGGCTACATAACCAGAGGGTCACAACCTGGCTTCTCCGAGCTTCTCCATGGAGCCAGGTGACCGGCGGGTCCCAATCCTGGCTTTCTCCAAATGTATCCATAGTTCAGCGATGGTCGATGGAGCAGATCTGTATTTTTCCAGCCGGGGCTGTGGTCCACCATGCCGTCATCCTGTACAATAATAAATCTGTGTCCCTCGTGATGGAGCCATGATGCATTGACAGCAGTCCTGTAGAGTCCCGGGATGTTTGGATGTCTTGGTTGAGTCTCCAGCTCTCTCTCTCTATAGAGGCATATCACCTCTTATTATGTTTAACAAGTGTCCTTCAATCCAAAATCACAGATAAGGGGAAGAATGGTGACCACCAAGCTGCATTGTTTGATTATGCAATCTATTTGCATAGATTTTCCTCCTCTGTTTTAAAAATCAGCAAACTCTGGGCTAGACCATGTATAATTAGCATATCAGTAAGCATCACTAGTCATCACGGATAAGAGCACACTATGTTATATCACATATCAGCTTACAAGTCAATATTACAGGCTTACACAAAGAAAAGTCTGCTTTCTTGACCAACCAGAGAGAAACACTTAAATTCTCAAGTCAACATATAGATAACAGTCTATTCTTCCTGGCATGCTAAAAATAGACGTCTGGTTAATTAAGATGCCATGTTATGTCTCCATATCAGGATACTCAAACAAAAAAGGCAGCACTCTGCAGCGCCATAGCATGCAAACATGAAATATGAAAAATGAATTGCATTACTGCACTAGAAATATGAAAAATTGAGAAAATTTAGCGCATAAAATGGCCAATTTATGTGTACCTGGATGCCACATTAAGACGTTTCTCATTTTCCAGGACCCTAACCTATTGCCAATCCTCACATAGACTAAAGTCTTCATCTGTATGGGAACCTGTGTAAGTTCTCTCCTTAGACTGAAGTCTATATCTCTGTGGAGGGGTAGTGGACCTGCTGTGATATAGATTTGGCCATTTTATGCGCTAAACTTTCTCAATTTTTCGTACTTCTAATGCAGTAATGCAGTTCATTATTCATTTTCATGTTTGCATGGTTTGGCGCTACAGTGTGCTTCCTTTTTTATTTGAATGTATATGAGTTGGTGACTCCACGATAAGCACCTGTTCACATTTAGTTTATGCTTGGATGTGACGGTCAGTTTTTTTAAATTTGTATCCACATCAGGACATAGCAGACCCCGTACACCAGCAGTGCATCCTTCTATAAGTATACACGCCCTATAATGAGCTCATAAACAATACACATTATATAAGGACATAGCAGACCCCGTATACCAGCAGTGCAGCATCCTATAAGTATACACGCCCTATAATGAGCCCATACATAATACACATTGTATAAGGATATAGCAGACTCCGTATACCAGCAGTGCAGCATCCTATAAGTATACACGCCCTATACTGAGCTCATAAACAATACACATTATATAAGGACATAGCAGACCCCGTATACCAGCAGTGCAGCATCCTATAAGTATACACGCCCTATAATGAGCCCATACATAATACACATTGTATAAGGATATAGCAGACTCCGTATACCAGCAGTGCAGCATCCTATAAGTATACACGCCCTATACTGAGCTCATAAACAATACACATTATATAAGGACATAGCAGACCCCGTATACCAGCAGTTCAGCACCCTATAAGTATACACGCCCTATAATGAGCCCATACATAATACACATTATATAAGGATATAGCAGACTCCGTATACCAGCAGTGCAGCATCCTATAAGTATACACACCCTATAATGAGCTCATAAACAATACACATTATATAAGGACATAGCAGACCCCGTATACCAGCAGTGCAGCACCCTATAAGTATACACGCCCTATAATGAGCCCATACATAATACACATTATATAAGGATATAGCAGACTCCGTATACCAGCAGTGCAGCATTCTATAAGTATACACGCCCTATAATGAGCTCATAAACAATACACATTATATAAGGACATAGCAGACCCCGTACACCAGCAGTGCATCCTTCTATAAGTATACACGCCCTATAATGAGCTCATAAACAATACACATTATATAAGGACATAGCAGACCTCGTATACCAGCAGTGCAGCACCCTATAAGTATACACGCCCTATAATGAGCCCATACATAATACACATTATATAAGGATATAGCAGACTCCGTATACCAGCAGTGCAGCATCCTATAAGTATACACGCCCTATAATGAGCTCATAAACAATACACATTATATAAGGACATAGCAGACCCCGTATACCAGCAGTGCAGCACCCTATAAGTATACACGCCCTATAATGAGCCCATACATAATACACAATATATAAGGATATAGCAGACTCCGTATACCAGCAGTGCAGCATCCTATAAGTATACACGCCCTATAATGAGCTCATAAACAATACACATTATATAAGGACATAGCAGACCCCGTATACCAGCAGTGCATCCTTCTATAAGTATACACGCCCTATAATGAGCTCATAAACAATACACATTATATAAGGACATAGCAGACCCCGTATACCAGCAGTGCAGCACCCTATAAGTATACACGCCCTATAATGAGCCCATACATAATACACATTATATAAGGATATAGCAGACTCCGTATACCAGCAGTGCAGCATCCTATAAGTATACACGCCCTATAATGAGCTCATAAACAATACACATTATATAAGGACATAGCAGACCCCTGTATACCAGCAGTGCATCCTTCTATAAGTATACACGCCCTATAATGAGCTCATAAACAATACACATTATATAAGGACATGGCAGACCCCGTATACCAGCAGTTCAGCACCCTATAAGTATACACGCCCTATAATGAGCCCATACATAATACACATTATATAAGGATATAGCAGACTCCGTATACCAGCAGTGCAGCATCCTATAAGTATACACGCCCTATAATGAGCCCATACATAATACACATTATATAAGGACATAGCAGACCCCATACACCAGCAGTGCAGCTTTCTATAAGTATACACGCCCTATAATGAGCTCATAAACAATGCACATTATATAAGGACATAGCAGACTCCGTATACCAGCAGTGCAGCATCCAATAAGTATACACGACCTATAATGAGCCCATACATAATACACATTATATAAGGACATAGCAGAACCCATACACAAGCAGTGCAGCATCCTATAAGTATACACGCCCTATAATGAGCCCATAAATAATACACATTATATAAGGATATAGGAGACCCCGTATACCAGCAGTGCAGCACCCTGCATCAGTTGTGAATCATAGAATCATAGAATCATAGAATCATAGAAGGGAGGAATAGGGCTAAGTGACAGCACATGTGAAAAAGACTTGGGTATACTAATAGATCACAGACTGAATATGAGTCAACAGTGTGATGCAGCAGCAAAAAAGGCAAATGCAATTCTAGGATGTATTAACAGAAGCATACAGTCTAGATCACGTGAAGTCATTATTTCCCTCTACTCCTCTTTGGTCAGACCTCATCTGGAATATTGTGTCCAATTTTGGGCACCACATTTTAAAAAAGACATCAACAAACTGGAGCAAGTTCAGAAAAGAGCGACCAGAATGGTGATCGGTCTGCAAACCCTGTCTTATGAGGAAAGGTTGCAGGATTTGGGAATGTTTAGTTTGCAGAAGAGAAGACTGAGAGGAGACTTAATAGCTGTCTACAAATATCTAAAGGGCTGTCACATTGTAGAAGGATCAACTTTATTCTCATTTGCACAAGGAAAGACTAGAAGCAATGGGATGAAGCTGAATGGGAGGAGACACAGATTAGATATTAGAAAAAACTTTTTGACAGTTAGAGTGATCAATGAGTGGAACAGGCTGCCACGAGAAGTGGTGAGTTCTCCTTCAATGGAAGTCTTCAAACAGAGGCTGGACAGACATCTAACTGGGATGATTTAGCGAATCCTGCTTTGAGCAGGGGGTTGGACCAGATGGCCCAGGAGGTCCCTTCCAACTCTACCATTCTATGATTCTATGATTCTATAATGAGCCCATACATAATACACATTATATAAGGATATAGCAGACTCCGTATACCAGCAGTGCAGCATCCTATAAGTATACACGCCCTATAATGAGCCCATACATAATACACATTATATAAGGACATAGCAGACCCCATACACCAGCAGTGCAGCCTTCTATAAGTATACACGCCCTATAATGAGCTCATAAACAATGCACATTATATAAGGACATAGCAGACTCCGTATACCAGCAGTGCAGCCTTCTATAAGTATACACGCCCTTTAATGAGCCCATAGATAATACACATTATATAAGGATATAGCAGACTCCATATACTAGCAGTGCAGCATCCAATAAGTATACACGCCCTATAATGAGCCCACACATAATACACATTATATAAGGACATAGCAGAACCCATACACCAGCAGTGCAGCATCCTATAAGTATACACGCCCTAAAATGAGCCCATACATAATACACATTATATAAGGATATAGCAGACCCCGTACACCAGCAGTGCAGCATCCTCTAAGTATACACGCCCTATAATGAGCCCATACATAATACACATTATATAAGGATATAGCAGACCCCATATACTAGCAGTGCAGCATCCAATAAGTATAAACGCCCTATAATGAGCCCACACATAATACACATTATAGAAGGATATAGCAGACCCCATATACCAGCAGTGCAGCATCCTATAAGTATACACGCCCTATAATGAGCCCATACATAATACACATTATATAAGGATATAGGAGACCCCGTACACCAGCAGTGCAGCATCCTATAAGTATACATTCCCTATAATGAGCCCATACATAATACACATTATATAAGGATATAGCAGACCCCATATACTAGCAGTGCAGCATCCAATAAGTATACACGCCCTATAATGAGCCCATACATAATACACATTATATAAGGATATAGCAGACCCCATATACTAGCAGTGCAGCATCCAATAAGTATACACGCCCTATAATGAGCCCATACATAATACACATTACATAAGGATATAGCAGACCCCGTATACCAGCAGTGCAGCATCCTATAAGTATACACGCCCTATAATGAGCCCATACATAATACACATTACATAAGGATATAGAAGACCCCGTATACCAGCAGTGGAGCATCCTATAAGTATACACGCCCTATAATGAGCACATACATAATACACATTATATAAGGGAATAGGAGACCCCGTATACCAGCAGTGAAGCATCCAATAAGTATACACGCCCTATAATGAGCCCATACATAATACACATTATATAAGGATATAGGAGACCCCGTACACCAGCAGTGCAGCCTTCTGTAAATTTACACGCCCTATAATGAGTCAAATCATACATTATATCTCAGGATACAGGAGACCCCGTATATCAGCAGTGCAGCTTCTTATAAGTATATAATAAGCCCACTCATAATACCCTATATATTGGATACACGAGACCTCCTGGGGGTAGTTGTGCAGCTCAGCAGTCATATCATCATCCTCTTCTTCTGGGGGACATCTCCAGGGGATGTGACGCCGACCATGTCTGGTATTGAAGCCTCCTACCTGAGAGGTGAGGGTCAGGGGTCTTCTCCCTGGTGCGGACAGACACCCGGCTCTCGCCCATCTTCTCGCCCTCTGTATATCTCACTCTTTGTGAACACTTCAGTTTTGGTTCTCAGTTCCTCAGATCTTGTTTCCTGCTCCTCGCCTTATGTGGTGACTGACCATAAGATCTAGATGAAGATCCTCAACCTGAATCATCTCTGCCCAATGTTCCCGGGGTCAGAGGAGAGGAGGATGGCCCACCGTCTTCGCCCGTTATGATAAGGGCTCCAAAACCTTCTACACCAGTGTCATGGAGGACAGAGAGGAGGAAACACCAACCAATATCTGGATACTGCCCTGAACGCCAGGTTATGTTAAAGGGAATCCATCAGCAGGTTTGTGCTATGTAATCAGAGCAGTGTGATGTCAGGGCAGAACCCCTGATTCCAGAGATGTGTCACTTACTGCTCTGACGGTTTTCGTTCACTCCTTTATTTGGATGGATTGTGTGATTTGTGGCATAAGACCCTTCCTCTTATCTGGACACCACAGACCCTCTATGATGGTAGAGATGTGTCACACCCCAAATCCTGTATCCAGGAATCATCTTTCGTTGAGGGTTTACACCTGTTAAATATTAATAATTCGTTAAATATTTCTTATTACACCCAGTTCTGTAGATTGCTTTAGCTTATATGACATAGGCTATTTTTAAGCTTGGCTCATGGTAGAAATGTCAGCTCACTACATATTTAAGTTTAGCCTTGAGGTAAATGTCAAACTCCATATATACCGAGATCACGTGTTTCAAGAGACGTATATAATTCATGGCTAACTGTAGAGGTCGCTGTCTTCTTCCCTCACCATCATGAGACACAGACGCAAGATGACATAACTGAACAGCTGGTATGTTACTTTATTACGAAGAAGACTAAGAGAGACAGAGGCCATTTGCCATGTGGGATCTCAGAGAATGAAGATGGAAAGCTTTTGCTATGAACAATGGACAATCTCTCTTTCACTTATTTTTATTCACCTGTTTTTTTTTGTAATAACCTTTCTTTGATGGAAGAATCCAAATAAACCACTATATTTTTATCTGGTAACTAGTCCTGAGTATTTTACAGGATAAGCATTATTTTACATTGGAGAGCCAGCCAGATCTGACTTTTTGTATTTTTTTTTGTGGATTTCCCTCCACTTGCCCATAAGGGGGATTGAACTTTGCTAACGTCATATGTGCAAGTTATCAGGAAATCTACTACTTACAAGAATCAGACAGAACCTAGAAGTAAGAATTGCCAGATAGATTGAGAAGTACTACAAGTGCCAAAGTGCCAGACGTGCTGAAGCCAAGACGTGTGAAGACAAGAGCCCAGCGTTGTCCATCAAAGGAACAAGCTGAGAAATTTCAAGGTAAGATAAAATGGATGTCATTAATTGTCTTGCTAAGCAGAGTAGATTGAAATTTAAGTCTGTACACAAGTCTAATCCAGAAGTATTATGGCTTAGATTATATGCTGAGTGCGAACTGGCGAATCAGAAGTTAGACTGTAAATTCTTCAATAGAGAAAGAGAGAGATTAAAAAATATTCTACAGATGGTAGATATATTTCATAGATCTGTGTCAGAGAAATCCAAAAATGATTGTTGTGATGTTCTCAAGATTGACTGTAATCAAGTGTCTGTAGCAGCCATTGAAGGTGACCTTGCAGACGTGGAACAAGATGGAGAAGTAGGAGGAGACTTCAGAACTGACGTAGAGGACGTACAAGGGAAAGACATACCACTAAAAATAGACGACTCACAGGCCCAAATCCGAAGGAAAGGAAGAAAAACTTTGCTAGAGATATGCAAAATAATTCCTGCATATGACAGCAAAATCCATGTTTGTAGAAACTCTGAGGTTTTTGAAAGTTGTGTTGATAAATTTGATTTATCTAACGAGGAGAAGAATCAGTTGTTCAAAATGTGGATCCCTGTAACCTTTTCCAGGAGGTTATCTTTAAAGTTATCTGGTGAGACACATGAGAATTTAACTGATAAAGACAGATTAAAAATTCTCATTTTTTGTTCATCAAATGAAAATCATCCAGATATTGATATTCTTCAAAAATTAAGGATTGGTCGGAAGGAATGTATTTTTACGTTCATGTCCATATATGAACGTTTGTATAGAATGCTGAGTGAGAATGTCAAAACACCGTCCCTCATAAGGAGTTTTGTAAGCAAATTTTGGTTTTTAAGTCCTGCATCTCGTGTTATTGCGTCACAAAAAGATTCTTTATTGGAATGTGCGCAATCCCTTGATTTTGCCAGAAAACACGAGAATCGTGAGAGGAAAGTACATTGTGCTAATTTTGTAAAGACAGTCAGAGTAAAATCTTATCAGAAGCCTGTATTAGCAAAACCTTCTAAAATGAGTTTTCCCCAAAATCAAATCTATGAAGAACAAAGGAAATCACATGTTTGTTTTAAGCCATATGGAATGATGCAAAGGAACACCGAAAAGACACAAATTGAATTAAGAAAAATGATGAGTTTTGATCTTCTTTCTGTAACAAAGATGGCCGAATTTGACAGACAGAAACAGGTGGTGAGTGACATCATGGCCTGTAAACTGAATACTCTGCTCCAAGAATCTATCAGCTTTAAAATGGCAAGAACCTTTCAGGATATTTTTTGCAGAGAAATAAGTATGGGTTTGGGAATTGGCTAGAAAAAGTAATTATATATATATTGTGTAAAAGTGTTATACAATTAGTGAGTTATATGTAATTATTTTATAGAGTATAATCCTGTAGTTTTATGGTTTGTGGATAGATACATATTCATACAGTATATATAGAGTGTTTGCAGAAGTAGAAATAGTAGAACTGTATTTTTTAGTGAAAATTAAAATCTACTCCAGTAATAAAATTTAGAATTATGAATATGATATTAACCTTCTCTTTTATTTTTCCTTAGAATTTTCATTTCAAAGCAGGACTTAATCGGGCAAAATTATCTTCCAAGGATTTATGCCTTTATTTACACAGGAAGTTGCAATAATTGCATGATTTTATATATCTATCCCTTAAAAGGAAATAACTAACTGCATTTTAAAATATGTTCTGTGTGTGTGCTTTTCTGCATGGCTTGAATGACAACCACAGCAGGTGAAATTTGAACCTTGTTCTAATAATACAAGTATACCAGTATACTAGGTCCCTGTTCTTTAGGAAAAGAATTTTTAAGGGGGTCTCAACTTTTGCAAAGCAATGGAATTTTTTTCAGGCCTAAATGTCAAGTATAGCTATACATATACATATATTTATGTCATGTGGGGAATATTCAAAGAAATATTAAGACTAAATTGAAATAGTTTACAATGCATTGATAATTAGGATAATTTGGGTTAAAATACGTGTATTCATCACACCTTCATATGTGAGGTATTTGGTTTAAACTTAAATATGTGACACAGTCTGAGTGACAGTGACTGAGTGTATGAGCAGCTGCTGAGCGGTGATGTGATATGTTTGTATGAGGCCTCAGGATTCTGAATGCATGAGAGAAAGAAAAAAAAAAAACCCCAAAGCTTTTATCTTTAGGAGAAATATGCAGATCAGTTAAATTATTAGAATATTAGGATATATAATGAAATATTATCTATACAACATATATTTCTATAGTAATTATTATTTCTTGATTTAGTTAATAGTGGATAAGTGCAAAGTGCAATCGCACATCAAAATGGTTTATGAAGAAAGTCTACATTTAAATTAATTTTTCCAAAGGATAATTTTATGATATTCAAATTAATTTTAATGGTCACACATCTTCAGACAAATAATGGTATAAGCAAGTATAAATTCACATAATTTATACATGAATTATTTTTAATTTTGGTTTTGATAAATGAATTATTTCATGAAACAATATTTTTTGGTATTAAGGGGGAAAATATGTTTTTGATCCTGACTACATCATCACATTTGATGAATACCTCTTCTTCACACATTTTAATAGGAAAAAAATATTAATAAGGTACAATGGTATAAGTATTGGGTATAATAATAAGTATTATAAAGAGTCATTTTTTTACAGTAAGAGGAATATTATATGCAAAGTTGCATAATTTGAATATTTTGGTAACACAAGTTTATGACAATTATGAAATAATCCAGATCATGGAAATATTAAGGGTATATGTTACTGAAGACATAACTATTCTGCATCAACATAAAGGCCTTATTCTTATTTTTATTTTTATTCTTATTTTTTATTATTTTTAATTCTTTCACCAATATTTAGTAAAGTAATATCTACTGAGAATATTGCTTCATTAAATATAGCAATGATATGGTTTTATTACAAAGGAAAATGTTTCACTTCTGAGTTATATGCAATAATTCTTTTATTCATTCATTCGCTCACTCATATATTCTTATTTTGGTTCATGGCTTTACATTCCTACATATTATTAGTATAATAAATATATTCCTTATTAATAAAGATGAAAACACTGGTTACATAAAACACAGTGACACCTATAGGTTGAAAAAGGTAATTACACCTATGACACAAAAAAAAAATGTTCTATCACATGAAGAATATGGATAATAATGTATTATCACTTATTATTGGTTTATTATTTCAAATATTGAAATCCATATACGGTACAAATTCTGATAATAATTATATGGATATTACTGATTGCTATGGTACGCTGTGATATTATAGGATAGGAAAATTACCAGATTTGGTATAGAATAGGGAATGAAGACTTCAAGCAAGATACTGAAATTACGTTAATAAAGACTTTTTATATTTCTAAACTTTATTGATTCTTATCAGTTGCAAGAAGAAGAATGTCGCGATCCAGAAGTCCCAGAAGGTAACAAAGCTATGATTACTGAGTAATATACTGTGTTACTTACAAGTGCAGTATCCACCACTGACAGCCACAAGGGCTGTATCCACCACTGACAGCCACAAGTGCAGTATCCACCACTGACAGCCACAAGTGCAGTATCCACCACTGACAGTCACAAGTGCAGTATCCACCACTGACAGTCACAAGTGCAGTATCCACCACTGACAGCCACAAGTGCAGTATCCACCACTGACAGCCACAAGTGCAGTATCCACCACTGACAGTCACAAGTGCAGTATCCACCACTGACAGCCACAAGTGCAGTATCCACCACTGACAGTCACAAGTGCAGTATCCACCACTGACAGCCACAAGTGCAGTATCCACCACTGACAGTCACAAGTGCAGTATCCACCACTGACAGTCACGATTAAAGTGTCTAACCTGACAACCAGAGGACGATGATCCTATGATGCTGATGTGAACTGTGTTATCACGTTCTTATCAAGTTCCAGAGGTTTTCAATCACCTGTAAAGCTTCGATGAAAGCTGGTGAACAATGAAGGTAATTAACCTTGACATATGTCCTGTGCATTAGGACAAGGACTGGTTATGGTGCTATGTTTAGCAAGGAAGAGTCATTTTAACCCTTGCTTTGCTGACCAAAGACGTCACACCTGTTCAAAGACCAGTACCGATGGAGGATTCCAGAATATCCAAGGCGAGCCAATGTAAGCCCAGGTTTTTAAAGGTGACACTACACAGATATTAAAGCTGCATAGACTTTGTTTTCGTATTAACATTTGAATTTATGGACTTTGATTTGATACACAACACAATTTCTACAACATCTATATGCTATAGAAAAACTGTGTTTTTAAAAGAACCAAGAAGAAGACAGAAGACATCAAAATGAAGACCAGATGACACCAGATGATAATGACTGGACCTGAGATGCTTCAATTTAGACTTAGGGAAGTATAATTATACATATTTTATATGAATATTGTTCACGGCTTACCATAACATGAATTCACATCAATTATGTCATTGAGTACTTATAACGGTAATCTGATATTATTATTATGATTGATATTAAAATATTTTGTCAAAGAAGAAAAAAGATCTCATTATATTTTGAGGGTTCCAATTAATGTCTGTCTCCCTCAAAAGGGGGAATTGTTAAATATTAATAATCCGTTAATTTCTTATAAGACTCAGTTCTGTACATTGCTTTAGCTTATATGACATAGGCTATTTTTAAGCTTGGCTCATGGTAGAAATGTCAGCTCACTACATATTTAAGTTTAGCCTTGAGGTAAATGTCAAACTCCATATATACCGAGATCACGTGTTTCAAGAGACGTATATAATTCATGGCTAACTGTAGAGGTCGCTGTCTTCTTCCCTCACCATCATGAGACACAGACGCAAGATGACATAACTGAACAGCTGGTATGTTACTTTATTACGAAGAAGCCTAAGAGAGACAGAGGCCATTTGCCATGTGGGATCTCAGAGAATGAAGATGGAAAGCTTTTGCTATGAACAATGGACAATCTCTCTTTCACTTATTTTTATTCACCTGTTTTTTTTGTAATAACCTTTCTTTGATGGAAGAATCCAAATAAACCACTATATTTTTATCTGGTAACTAGTCCTGAGTATTTTACAGGATAAGCATTATTTTACAACACCCACATCTGTATCCACTCCCATGACCTCGGTTTCTGGAATTAAAAAACAATAAAAAACAAATCTGAACTTTCTTACTTTCTCAGTTCAGATTTGTTTTTTATTCATTTCATTGTGCATTCAGTGCATATAGGGGTGTGACCGCCCTCTTTCTGAGCTGGGAAAGCCATCCAGTCTGGCCTAAGCTGTTACTAGTGGTTCAGCCGCTCGACCCTTATTCACATTCACGCCACTTGGCAAGTGAAAAGGTTTTAAATACTAGAGTAGGGACTGTCCCACAAGGGTTGCCGTGACGTGGCGGGATGGCTTGTACATTATTTTGATGAAAATTATGTTTACTAAATACCCTTATTATTATTACCTTTATGCATTATTTGCAGTATATTTTTTACTTTTTAGTTCAGGATATTTGTGTTCTTTGCTTTTTGTTTTCTCTGGTTTCTGGAATTAGTCAGCGCATTTGTTGCTTACCTATTGTAACACCTATGTTGGTACCCCTACATGTTTCCATTTCCCCCTCCATGAAGGGACATGGACATACCGCCATGGCCACGAGTTGATCTCCCCGTCTCCTGGCATGTCTCCTTCCTCCAAATCCACGTGCACTCTGCACAGGATTCCGGCGATGCCCACTCACCTGTTCTTAAAGGGTCAGCACCTGCATCTTAAAGATGCCCCCAGCCAATAATTGGGAGGCATCTTCTATAGAAGGAACCTTCCCCAATAGGGTAGTTCTTGAGCAGCCTCTGTAGGTTCCCTACATCTTTTCTGCGTGCACTGTATGCTGCCAGGTCCCCCTCAGGCCCGGATTGGCAATATAACCAACCGGGCATTTTCCCGCTGGGCCGCTGTCACCTGGGCCGCGGGCGGCAGCGCCCGATCATCTGGCCGCTTGCCAGCTGCTGCGGCCACTGTTGCTCCTGCTCCGGTGATAGTTTCCAAGTTCCTCCCGCACTGCAGGGAGATAAGCCACCACGCCCCCATCCTCGCCCCCCCCATCGCCCCCCCATCGCCCCCCCCCCATCGCCCCCCATCGCCCCCCATCGCCCCCCATCCTCGCCCCCCATCCTCGCCCCCCATCCTCGCCGTAGCATGAGACCCCCTCCCCCCGCAGCCACTCACAGCGTCGCACTCGCTTGCCTGCTCGCTCTGTTCGCGTGTACGAGGTGTACGGAGAGGAGCCGCGCATGTACGAGGTGTACGGAGAGGAGCCGCGCGTGTACGAGGTGTACGGAGAGGAGCCGCGCGTGTACGAGGTGTACGGAGAGGAGCCGCGCGTGTACGGAGAGGAGCCGCGCGTGTACGAGGTGTACAGAGAGGAGCCGCGCGTGTACGAGGTGTACGGAGAGGAGCCGCGCGTGTACGAGGTGTACGGAGAGGAGCCGCGCGTGTACGAGGTGTACGGAGCGGAGCCGTGTGTGTGTACGAGGTGTACGAAGCGGAGCCGTGTGTGTGTACGAGGTGTACGAAGCGGAGCCGCGCGTGTACGAGGTGTATGGAGCGGAGCCGTGTGTGTGTACGAGGTGGAGCCGCGCGTGTACGAGGTGTACGGAGAGGAGCCGTGCGTGTACGAGGTGTACGGAGAGGAGCCGTGTGTACGAGGAGGAGCCGTGTGTACGAGGTGTACGGAGAGGAGCCGTGTGTACGAGGTGTACGGAGCAGAGCCGTGTGTGTGTACGAAGCGGAGCCGCGCGTGTACGAGGTGTATGGAGCGGAGCCGTGTGTGTGTACGAGGTGGAGCCGCGCATGTATGAAGTGTACGGAGAGGAGCCGTGTGTGTACGAGGTGTACGGAGAGGAGCCGTGTGTGTACGAGGTGTACGAAGCGGAGCCGTGTGTGTGTACGAGGTGTACGAAGCGGAGCCACGCGTGTACGAGGTGTATGGAGCGGAGCCGTGTGTGTGTACGAGGTGGAGCCGCGCATGTACGAGGTGTACGGAGAGGAGCCGTGTGTACGAGGTGTACGGAGAGGAGTCGTGTGTACGAGGTGTACGGAGAGGAGCCGTGTGTACGAGGTGTACGGAGCGGAGCCGTGTGTGTGTACGAAGCGGAGCCACGCGTGTACGAGGTGTATGGAGCGGAGCCGTGTGTGTGTACGAGGTGGAGCCGCACGTGTATGAGGTGTACGGAGAGGAGCCGTGCGTGTACGAGGTGTACGGAGAGGAGCCGTGTGTACGAGGTGTACGGAGAGGAGCCGTGTGTACGAGGTGTACGGAGCGGAGCCGTGTGTGTGTACGAAGCGGAGCCGCGCGTGTACGAGGTGTATGGAGCGGAGCCGTGTGTGTGTACGAGGTGGAGCCGCGCGTGTATGAGGTTTACGGAGAGGAGCCGTGTGTGTATGAGGTGTACGGAGAGGAGCCGTGTGTGTACGAGGTGTACGGAGAGGAGCCGTGTGTGTATGAGGTGTACGGAGAGGAGCCGTGTGTGTACGAGGTGTACGGAGCGGAGCCCTGTGTGTTCGAGATGTACGGAGAGGAGCCGCGCGTGTACGAGGTGGACGGAGTGGAGCCGTGTGTGTATGGAGTGGAGCCATATGTGTACGGGATGTACGGAGCGGAGCCAAGTGTGTACGGAGTGGAGCCATATGTGTACGGGATGTACGGAGCGGAGCCAAGTGTGTACAAAGCATACAAAGCGTGCTTTTCCCACGGACACAGGAGTACACGGCGGAGCCCCGAGGAGCATTTTAAAACACACACATGACGTTCCACCTGAAGTGATGTGCTGGAAGCTGACCGAAAATGAGATAATTTCTTGAGGAGATTGTGACGGAACCAGGAATGCTTCAGATCCATCACCGTGTCCTCCTCCGACAGCGCAGACAGCGGGATCGCCTTGGAATCGGTGGTTCGGAATTGTACTGTCCGAACAGGGTCCAAATCCAGTCCTGACTGTGATGCCGAGTCCAGTCTGTGTCAGCTAACCTGACCCCTCACAGCAGCTGCGGTTCCAGAAACTGCCTAGGAGTGGTACCTGGTGCCTACCTGTAGCTCAAGCCTGACTCCACCATCAGGAGCTCCAGTGAAAAGCAGGTAGCTGCTTACCAACCTTTAACAGGTATGTGGGGCATGTGGATCCACATATGGGTCGCCCTCCCAGGGCCGTGGGGTACTCAGTACCGGGCCGGCGTCGGCGGGATGTGTCACAGCAGCAGTGACCCGGTCCGTTGCCCTGGGCGCCCAATGTAAACAGGGGGGATTGAATAGTGGAATGTAGTTAATGGAATAGTTTGTGACGCCCCCTGAGGTTTTCGGCAAGTGAGATGTTGAGCCGACACTGCAGACAGATCAACTGGGGCTGGTGGTGTGTTGCAGCCAAGATGGTGTAGCTCCCCACAAGTGGAGCTGTAGCCCCAGGGCAGTGTAGATGTCGGGGTAGATGAGAGACACAAGTGGTGTAAAAGCTGGTACCCAGATGTAGCGATGCTGGGTGTGTTGGCACAAGAATAATTGGAGGACACCTGGGCATGCAGTTGCAAAGCTTTACTCACAGTCTGTAGTATAAACAGGTGCCTGCCTCTGTGCCGTGTCCTCCGGGTCAGGGACTCAATCAAACTCCAGGCCAGATGGAATGCTCCCTTCCAACACTCCGCCAACATGTGCCTTTCTGAACGTCTCCTCTTATAGCACCTTTAAGTGTGAAGATCTCCAGTACTGAGTTACACTGGAGTGCCTCCTGACAGATGTTCCCAAGAACTCTACTTGCACGGCAGACAGCTGTAGCCTGCTTCGGGGACTCCTTACTCCTGAGTCCCGGCTCACTATCAATGTTGCTGTAGTGCCCCCAAGTCTTAGATGGGAGTAGTGCATTTACAGCCCACTACTCCACCGGTGTCTGCTGTAAAACCATTAGTGTCCATAAAACATCGGGGACCGGGCCCCGGCCTTGCGCTTAGAACTTCTAGGCAGGGTTCTCTTCTAACCCACGTCCTCTGTTCCCTTTTACTCCTACGTTCCGTACTAGTGTTTCCTTCTTATGGAAGATCAGGTTTCAGTTCAATGTCTTTCTCCCTCTTTCCTTTCCCGTGCCAGCAGACCCAGGTCACTGAGATCTGCTGCAGCACCTCCTTCCTCCATCCCTCTCTCAGGGATCTTCTTTCCTCACTCCTCTCTGAGTGACTGACTTCCTGACTCACTTACTGACTGACTGAAATCCTAAACCTTCCCGCTCTTTTATGTATTCTAACTCCAACCGCCTCCAAGCACGTTTCGTGTTCCAAGCAGGGAGCCACCAAAGGTGCTCTGCTACACTCCAAGCAGGGAGCCGCAATGTGGCTTTGCTGAACTACTGTGTTGTGTGGGATGCAGGTGTTGGAGCGTGGTCAGGAGCCTCCAACTTACCTGTATGGTGGGGCACCACACTTCAGGATGAGGTGCAGTACCTCTGTGGCGACTGAGCCTCAGGGGCGCCACACATACAACAGAGACATCTGTCCTGGCAACAATGCCTGTCCTTGTCTCCTTCTGTATCCTTCCTTTGCTGTAGTCCACATCAATTTTTCTAAGTAACTCCTTTGTGAAGACATGGGGTTCAGAGTGTTCTCTAGTCCGCTAGTCAAAACCGCAAGATCACAGGTCCTATTGTGTCCACAGTGCCTCCATCTGCCTCATTATATTGAATCTTCCACCAGAGGTTCTGTCTGAAATCACATATATTAGAGATTTACACAGAGACCCAGATGTAAGCGCTCAGCACAGAGCACAGGATAAATAGAGCACAGGATAAATGTGCGCCGAGCCATAGTGCAATGTTTGCGAGGCGGAATAAACAAAGCAACCACATGTGATGTTTGTCATTACTCATGGATAGACCTTGAGGCAGAAAAGTCAAACCTTCAGGGTAAATACCAAGAGAGCACATATATAACCAAAGGAAAAGACAAAGGAGTAAGTCAGGTCACAGTCCAGGGTCAATCACAGAGATAGCGGATCAAAAGCCGAAGGACGAGGTGGAAGGCACAGTGATTCAAGACATTCATTACAAAACAGCTGCCTTCGCTGACGACCTATTGCTTGTGTTATCAAAGCCGCTGATAGGATAACCGCTGTCGATGGCCAGCCTCTGACCGAACCCGTCCAGTTCCAGACTGAGCCAGTGGAACTTTGGGTAGGTCTTATGCATTCTGAAAGAATCCGTTTTTATGTGTACCCTGGTTTGTCTCACCCCTTGCTTCTAGGTTTGCCTTTTTTTTCAGAAACACGAACCAGTCCTTAATTGGAGAACAGGTGAAATTCTACGTTGGGGAGATTCCTGCTCGGACCGTTGTTTAACCCGGATTGAACCAGCTTCACCCCTGGTCCAACCTTCTACCCTGCCGGGATTACCATCTGCTTACTGGTCCTTCTCAGATGTCTTCGGGGGGAAAAAGGAGGCTGAAAAACTTCCTCCCCACAGGTCGTATGACTGTCCAATAGACCTTCTTCCTGGAACATCTCCTCCCCGTGGGAGAGTTTACCCTCTTTCCCAGGCAGAGACTCAGGCTATGTCGGACTACATCCAGGAGAACTTGGCCAGAGGGTTTATCAAAAAATCATCACCGGCAGGAGCAGGCTTCTTCTTCGTGAAGAAAAAAGACGGATCCCTGAGGCCCTGTATCGACTACCGAGGACTGAACCAGATCACGGTAAAAAACAGGTACCCTTTGCCTCTAATTTCAGAACTCCAAGGGGCCTGGATCTTCACCAAGCTGGATCTCAGAGGGGCTTACGATTTCATCCGAATCAGAGATAGAGACAAATGGAAAACGGCCTTCAACACCCGTGATGGCCACTATGAGTACCTGGTGATGCCGTTTGGTCTAAGCAATGCTCCCGCTGTTTTCCAAGAGTTTGTCAATGACATTTTCAGGGATCTGCTTTACACCTGTGTTGTTGTCTACCTAGACGACATTCTGATTTTTTCTACTGACTTGGTCTCGCATCGCAGACAAGTGCGCCTGGTCTTACAGAGGCTCAGGGAGAACAGACTGTATGCCAAGTTTGAAAAGTGACTCTTTGAACAATCCTCTTTGCCTTTCCTTGGTTACATTGTTTCCTCCACAGGATTAAAAATGGATCCAGAGAAGTTATCGGCTGTACTCAAGTGGCCTCGTCCGTCTGGGTTGAAGGCCATACAGCGATTCCTGGGCTTTGCCAACTACTACAGGCAATTCATTCCTAACTTTTCCACCCGAGTGGCGCCCATCTCAGCTCTAACCCGGAAAGGTACAAATCCGAAGGATTGGCCTCCTGAGGCTGAGGAGGCCTTTGTTTCTCTCAAAAAGGCCTTTGCTGTTGCACCTGTTCTTCATCGTCCTAACTCCAATGAACAATTTTTTCTTGAGGTCGATGCCTCTTCAGTAGGTGCGGGAGCCGTACTAACCCAGAAATCGTCCTCTGGGCGAATACATTCCTGTGTTTTTTTTCCAAGGTTTTTTCTTCCGCAGAGAGGAATTATTCTGTTGGAGATCGGGAATTGTTGGCTATCAAATTGGCACTGCAGGAGTGGAGGCATCTTTTAGAAGGAGCTCTTCATCAGGTAGTCGTATACACCGATCACAAAAACCTTGCTTACCTCCAAACTGCACAAAGGCTGAATCCTTGTCAAGCCCGCTGGGCTTTGTTTTTAGCTCGTTTTAACTTTGTTCTTCATTTTCGCCCAGCTGACAAAAATGTCAAAGCAGACGCACTTTCCAGAGCCTTTCTACCTCCTGATCAAGAAGATGAACCGCAGCACATCATTGAACCCTCAAGGTTAGTCGCGGTCGCTTCTACTGCTCTTGCCTGGCTGCCTCCCTGGAAGACTTCCGTGTCAGCTTCTGAGCGTACTCGTGTCCTTCGGTGGCATCACTCGTCCAAGTTGGCTGGTCACGCCGGCCAGAGAAAGACTCTGCAACTCATCTCCCAGTACTACTGGTGGCCTGCCATGGCTAAGGACATTCTGGAGTACGTCACAGACTGTCCTTCCTGTGCTCATAACAAGACAGCCAAGCATCTACCCGCAGGTAGGCTTCAGCCTCTTCCAATTCCGTCTGCCCCCTGGCAACATATCACGATGGACTTCATCACAGACCTCCCGATCTCATCTGGCTGTTCTGTGGTGTGGGTAGTGGTGGATCACTTCTCTAAAATGGCTCACTTTGTTCCACTACCCGGTCTTCCAACTGCTCCTGAGTTGGCGGACCTGTTCATCGGCACATCTTCCGTCTCCATGGTTTCCCTCTCCACATCGTGTCCGACAGAGGAATCCAGTTCACCTCAAGATTCTGGAGAGCAGTTTGTAAACTGGTAACAATTGAACTGGATTTTTCCTCAGCGTACCATCCCCAGTCCAATGGACAAGTGGAGAGGACAAAACAAAACCTGGCTGGATTCCTGCATCACTTTGTCAACGCCCATCATGACGACTGGGTAGACTTACTGTCCTGGGTAGTGTTGAGCATTCCGATGCCGCAAATATTCGCGGTATCGGAATTCCGATACTGAGTTCCGATACTTTTTGCATATCGAATACCGGAATCGGAAGTTCCCATAATGCTATGAGCCAGTTTGATTTGATTCAGCCAATGAGGAATCCTCAGAAGTGTGGGCACATCCTGTTAGGCATGTAGGCATGTTAACTAATGGCATGGCTGTGATCGGCTGCTGAAATGATGTCATGATGCACTATAAAAGCCGCCGCTGCCATTTAGGGTTGACTCTGCTGTGAATTCAGTTAGGGACAGGCTGCTGTTCAAGACTCTGAGGGACAGTTAGAGATAGCGATTTGCTATATAATATTGTGCTTTACCCAGGCTACATTATCAATCAATGTAGCTTTCTTTTGCCTTGCAGCGCTGTTCACAGCTGTCTGCAAGGTCTGTGTGTCATGCTCGCGCCTTGGCTGAATGGCGCGAGCCGGGGGGTTGTGGCCCCTCTGTGCCACAAACCAGACTACCCTGGAAGGGGCGTAACTACGGCAGCTACCTCGGTCTTCACTGGAGCCTCTGATGGTGAGGTCAGGCTTGTGCGTCAGGTAGCTGCCGGGTGCCACTCCAGGGTGGTGTCTGGCTATGGCTGCTGATCCCACTCGGGAACAGGACACCTGGACAGGTGCGAGTGACAAGCAGGCTGAGACACAGGGCAAGCAGGCACGGCTTGATACACTGGCAGGCAAACACGGCTTGGAGACACAGGGCAAGCAGGCACGGCTTGGAGACACAGGGCAAGCAGGCACAGCTTGGAGACACAGGGCAAGCAGGCACGGCTTGGAGACACAGGACAGGCGGGCACGGCTTGGAGACACAGGACAGGCGGGCATGGCTTGGAGACACAGGACAGACTGGCGTGGTATGGGAAGGGACAGGTAGGGACCTGTTCACACAGCAGGTGTAGGCAGGAGGGAGTGGTGTATGTTGGGACAGGATTTGGACCTGTTCACACAGGAGGTGCAGGTATGGATATGGAGTGCGGAGTAGGTGGAGCCGCAGGAGTGTGGAGTAGGCAGAGCCGCAGGAGTGCCGAGTAGGCAGAGCCGCAGGAGTGCGGAGTAGGCAGAACCGCAGGAGTGCGGAGTAGGCTGGGCAGCAAGGGAGCCTGGCAGGCAGAGCGGCAAGGGAGCCGGGCAGGCAGAGCGGCAAGGGAGCCGGGCAGGCAGAGCGGCTAGGGAGCCGAGCAGGCAGAGCGGTTAGGGAGCCGAGCAGGCAGAGCGGCTAGGGAGCCGATGCACAGACAGAGCTGCAAGGGGGCTGATGCACAGACAGAGCTGCAAGGGTGCAGATGTACAGACAGAGCTGCAAGGGTGCAGATGTACAGACAGAGCTGCAAGGGTGTGGATGCACAGACAGAGCTGCAAGGGTGCGGATGCACAGACAGAGCTGCAAGGGTGCAGATGTACAGACTGAGCTGCAAGGGTGCAGATGTACAGACAGGGAGGACACAAGGAAAGACACAGCAGGGAAGGAAGCCACAGACAAGCAGAAAGGGAGACTAAGGTAGGACAGAGTACAGACAAGGTACTGGGACCAAGACTCCAGGGCCAGGATATTCAGCCTCCTGGCAGGCAGACAAGGTACAAAGCAAGACAAGAAGTATTCCTCCAGAGAAGGAGGAAATACACAGCACAGGGCCTGGCTTCCTGAGCAGCAAGATACTAACTGAGATTAGACATTGCACAGGCCATGTTCCAGTGGGTGTGGTGGAACTAAATAGTCAAGGGCTCTAGGTGATTGGTCAGGGACAGATTAGACAGGTGCACCCTGACTGCATAAGAACCAGAGAGTTCTGGTGCCGCCCCCCTATACACACATAGCCAGGAAACATATAGAAGAGCAGAGGCACAGAGGACAGGACTGGCAATAGACAGAATTCACAGCATGACCCGGAGCAGTGAGTAAGTTGATGTGCGGGGGATGGGAGGCCATGCAGTGACGCCAGCAGGGTGGTTACAGTACCCCCCACTTACGGCCCCTCTTCCTCAAGCCTGCCAGAATGACCTGAAGAAGGAGTATGGGACAACACACAGTCCAGGTTGACACGACATCCTTCAGGTAGGGTGGAGTATGTGTGCCATCAGGAATCCCAGATTGCCCAGTTTCTTGGTGCCCAAGGGAGTCAGCTTCCAACACAGAGGGTACAAAGACTTCTTCCTCCAGATTGGCAAAAAGCAGGGCCCTGGCAGCTTCAGACTTCGCCCCTACATCAGCCGGCCAGCTAGAAACTGAAGACACCTTCACAGAGTCCATTTTTAGCCCATTATCCAAAGAAAATTGGACCTCCTCCAGGTGAGTGAACAATGGAGATACATAGGCCACAGTTCCCACCTCTGCATCCACCTGCCATATGGAAGCTGGAGGCATACATACAGGGAGCCATTTGAACCTGTTACTCAGAAAAAACTGGGCCCCCTTTTTCAGGTTAGAGGATGAGTAATGCTCCATCTTGGGACCTTCACCCACTGGCCATAGAGGAGCCGAGGGCATCCACTCAGGATCCATCTTCAGCCCTTTATCCTGGGGAAGACAATCAGGAGGAAGGGATGCTCTAGGGAGCAGATTACTGGCATCATTGCTGGAGATGTGTGACGAAGGAGACCTCCGCTTTGCCCTCTTCGGAGGCGTCATCACCCCTAGACTCGACGACCAGCAGACTGGATAAAGACGACGACTTGGCTGACTGAATCTGACGCAAGGGAACCAGACACCTCTTGTCACTTGGTTGTCTCAGGCGCAGTACCTTGCTGGGTCTCCAAACATAAATGGGCACCAGGATCTCTGGTTCAGAATGACCCATGGGCATACCAGACAGCCAATGGAAGACGAACTTCTTTGTATACAAAGCTCCGACCTGGAGCTGTAGTTGTCCTTGCAGGACTAGACTGTTCTCAAAGAGGGCTCGGCCACCTTTAGACGATGCCCACGCCGGGTTCTGGGGCTGAAGAATGCAGCTCACACACCGACTCTGTATGGCTGGTGGCTCGAACACCCCAAAGCTCCCAGAAGGCAACGAAACAGTCATAGGCTTTAATGGAGAGGGAGTACTCTTGCCAGGGGCAGCCACTCCTACTGGCCCAGGGTTCTGGAGTACAGGCAGGTCAGAGGCCAGATTCCGGCTGCAACTTTGCCCGCTTCTTCTTTTTAGACCTCTTGGATCTTGCACGGGAGGCTGCATCGGCAGACTGTGGAAGAGGTGATGGCTGGACGGTCATAGGTGGTTGAGACATTTCACCCACAGGTTCCTCTTGTCTGGTCTGTCTCTGGAAGCTTGGAGGGGAAGACTTTTCAGGAGCAGCTGGACGAGGCATGTCGAACACTTTACGGAAGGCCCCCAGGCTCATGACAACAGGGTTCCCTGTTTCCCAAAGGGGACAGATCCACATCAAGGCATCACCAGCTAGGTAGGACATGATGTATCCCACTTTGACCCAGTCAGAGAGGAAACAAGCTGCATTCAGCTAGATGTAGCGCAGGCACTTTTTTAGGAACCCTTGACACTCAGTAGGGTTCCCATTGAACCTAGGCCGGTCATCTGGGTTGTGCTCCTCATAGGCCAGAAGTTGCTCATACATAGCCCTGGAGACAATGAGTGGTTCAGATGTCTCAACAATTGGAACCACGCAAGGCGGAACAAATTCTTCCGGTGGCTCATACTGGCAGGGAGAGAGTTCATCATGCTCTGCGAGTGGAAGGACATGGGACTCAGCGGGGACCATGGTCTGTGCAAACTGTCACGCTCGCAGCTTGGCTGAGTGGCGCGAGCCAGGGGGTTGTGGCCCCACTGTGCCACAAACCAGACAACCCTGGAAGGGGAGTAATTACGGCAGCTACCTCGGTCTTCACTGGAGCCTCTGATGGTGAGGTCAGGCTTGTGCGTCAGGTAGCTGCCGGGTGCCACTCCAGGGTGGTGTCTGGCTATGGCTGCTGATCCCACTCTGGAACAGGACACCTGAACTGGTGCGAGTGACAAGCAGGCTGAGACACAGGGCAAGCAGGCACGGCTTGGTACACTGGCAGGCAGGCACGGCTTGGAGACACAGGGCAAGCGGGCATGGCTTGGAGACACAGGGCAAGCAGGCACGGCTTGGAGACACAGGGCAAGCAGGCACGGCTTGGAGACACAGGACAGGTGGGCACGGCTTGGAGACACAGGACAGACTGGCGTGGTATGGGAAGGGACAGGTAGGGACCTGTTCACACAGCAGGTGTAGGCAGGAGGGAGTGGTGTATGTTGGGACAGGATTTGGACCTGTTCACACAGGAGGTGCAGGTATGGACATGGAGTGCGGAGTAGGTGGAGCCGCAGGAGTGTGGAGTAGGCGGAGCCGCAGGAGTGTGGAGTAGGCGGAGCCACAGGAGTGTGGAGTAGGTGGAGCCGCAGGAGTGCGGAGCAGGCGGAGCCGCAGGAGTGCGGAGTAGCCTGGGCGGCAAGGGAGCCGGGCAGGCAGAGCGGCAAGGGAGCCGGGCAGGCAGAGCGGCTAGAGAGCCGAGCAGGCAGAGCGGCTAGGGAGCCGAGCAGGCGAGCGGCTAGGGAGCCGATGCACAGACAGAGCTGCAAGGGGGCAAATGCACAGACAGAGCTGCAAGTGTGCAGATGTACAGACAGAGCTGCAAGGGTGCAGATGTACAGACAGAGCTGCAAGGGTGCAGATGTACAGACAGGGAGGACACAAGGAAAGACACAGCAGGGAAGGAAGCCACAGACAAGGAGAAAGGGAGTCTAAGGTAGGACAGAGTACAGACAAGGTACTGGGACTAAGACTCAAGGGCCAGGATATTCAGCCTCCTGGCAGGCAGACAAAGGTACAAAGCAAGACAAGAAGTATTCCTCCAGAGAAGGAGGAAATACACAGCACAGGGCCTGGCTTCCTCAGCAGCAAGATACTAACTGAGATTAGACATTGCACAGGCCATGTTCCAGTGGGTGTGGCGGAACTAAATAGTCAAGGGCTCTAGGTGATTGGTCAGGGACAGATTAGACAGGTGCACCCTGACTGCATAAGAACCAGAGAGTTCTGGTGCCGCCCCCCTATACACACATAGCCAGGAAACATACAGAAGAGCAGAGGCACAGAGCACAGGACTGGCAATAGACAGAATTCACAGCATGACCCGGAGCAGTGAGTAAGTTGATGTGCGGGGGATGGGGGCCATGCAGTGACTCTAGCAGGGTTGTTACACTGAGTGAGCAAAGCTCATGCTGTAGTGTGTCCTGCAGCCACCTCTGGTTGTAGGCCGCTCAGCGTGCATCACTGCCTCATACATATTTATTTTTGTTTTATTGCTGCTCATTTTTCATTAATTCTCCTATTAGTGTGCATCCATCCGTATCCATCTACATTGGTTGCAAACACTAAAGGAGTAGACAGCGGAGCCTTTCTGCAGCCTTTCAGTGCTAGTGCCCAGTTCTCTGCACTGTTCACGGCTGTCTGTGAGGTCTCTGTGTGTGAGTGCAGCTCACGTTGTAGTGTGCTCTGCAGCCACCTCTGGTTGTAGTCCGCTCAGCGTGCGGCACTGCTTCATACATAGTCCTTTTTTTGTTTTATTGCAGCTCATTTTTCCTGATTTTTTCTCCTATTAGTGTGCTTCCATCCGTATCCATCTACATTGGTTGGTTGCAAACACTATATAGGAGTAGATAGAGGAGCCTTTTTTCTGGCTTGTGCCCTGCAGCCGCAGCCAGATTAGTATCAGCCTATTTTTTGGAGCCTCATCTATTGCATTGTAGGTTACTTCCTACATTGTAATAGCTCCAAAAAGTTTGTGATACTATCGCTTTCACATCTTTGGTCACATCCTTTTAGCACGTAAATAAAGTTCACCAAACACTCCACTTGACAGTTGTGTAGGCCACATTAGCTCATATTAAAGTGTAGTCCACACACTTTATAAAATTAGTGTTTCTCATTCCTGTTAGCAGCTGTTCAGGAATAAGCACACTAAGCCCCCCCTTTGTACATTTCTGCCTATCTTTATCAGTCTACCAAGATGAAGAAGGCAGGGAGTAAGGCACGTGGTCGTGGAGTTTCAGCAGGGAGAGGACGTGGGGATTCTGTGCCTGCTGCGGGCACCAGTGACTCAGCATCCCCCAGTTTTACCAGGCAACAGTCTTTTATGCGCAGCTTTGTAGGACCTCGCCATACCCCACTGCTGCGGGACGAACAAATTGAAGCCGTTGTCAGATGGATGGCAGCTAACGCATCGACTTCAATTACTTCCACATCCTCTCAGGGCCAGAGCACTGAAGAGCAACCATCTGTCTCTTCACCACCTGCCAAATTGTCCAGGCAGTCAGAGAGCCCTGGACAGGAGCCATCTCTACTTCTGTTCTCTGAATCTCTTGGCTTGGAAACAGGGGGCCAGCCAAGCAGCATTCTACAATGTGAAGAAGAGGGAGTATGCAGTGATGCACAACTGCTTTGTCCCTCTGAATCTAAAGAGGCGGGTGGGCCAGTGCCTATGGTCAGCACACCTCAGTACGCATGAGATGATGAGACTCAGGTGCCACTTTCTGGTGCGTACTGTGCTGGCGAGACTACCCAGGAGAAGCAGGTGTTTGAAGAGGGGGGTGTAGATGATGAGGTCCTTGACCCATCATGGCGTGAGGAACAGGAAGGTGGTGGGAGCAGCTCTGAGGAAGAGATTCCCCGAACGGCCAAAACAGGAGGGAGAGGGAGGGGGCAGACTTGGTTGCCTGTATCCTCCACTTAGGCACCCGTTAGGAGCATTCCTCTTCCAAAATGGGCACTCCCAGGACTTGCAGTGCATGGTCCTTTTTTGACATAGTTGCAGATGACATTTGCTTTGACAAATGCAAGCTGTGTAATCAGAAAGTCAAAAGAGGGAAAAGTGTCAGCAACCTCAATACCACAAATATGTGGAAACATGTGCGGACCAAGCACGTGGTGGAGTTACAAAGACACACTGAAGACATAGGCCAACCTACAGCACCACCTACCACCTCTTCAGCTCGTGTTGTAACCTCTTCCTCCAGTTCATACACAGCTGGTTCGGCTTCCTCACAGGATCACCATGGAAGAACCTCTGGCACTGTTGTCCAGAGACCCAGTGACATTCCACCCACAGCACCACATTCCCTGTCATCCTCACACTCCCAGGCCACTCTACAGCCATCGGTAGCACAGGCATGGGAGAAAAGGCGGCCATACTCGGCAAACAATCCCCGAGCACAGGCTCTGAATGCTGGCATTGCAAAACTACTGGCCCTTGAAATTCTCTGATTCTGGCTGGTGGAGATTGACACCTTCCGGAACTTCATGGCATTGGCAGTCCCACAATACACCGTGCCCAGCTGCTTTTATTTCAGCAGGCAAGCCGTCCCTGCCCTGCAAAAGCATGTGGAGGGAAAAATTAAACATGCGCTACTAAACGCTGTCAGTAGCAAGGTCCACCTGACCACCGATGCATGGACCAGTAACCATAGACAGGGACGATACCTTTCCCTCACTGCCCATTGGGTTAATGTTGTGGAGCCGGGTACAGATCTTGAGAGTGGCGCTGTACGTGTTCTGCCAACTCCAAGGATTGCAGGAATCCAGTCTGTACACATTGACTCCTCCTCATACTCAAGTTCCTCAGAATCAGCGCTGCAGGAGCCGTCACGGTCTACCTCCACATGGACCCGTGAACGCTTACCCGATATGAGCACAGCCGTGGCCAAACGTCAACAGGCCGTACTGAAATTAATTTCTTTGGGGAATCGAAGCCACACAGCGCAGGAGCTCTGGAATGCCATCAAGCAGGAGAGCGACGTTTGGTTGTGCCAGCGAATCTCCAGCCAGGCTTGGTAGTGTTTGACAATGGCCAAAATCTGGTGGCAGCTCTGGGCCTAGGCAACCTCACTCACATCCCATGTCTGGCACATGTGCTCAACTTGGTCGTGCAGAGCTTTCTGAGGGACTATCCGGATCTTGATGCACTGCTGCACAAGGTCTGCATAGAGTGCGCTCACTTGCGGCGTTCCAGCATGGCAAGATCGCGCATTGCAGCTCTGCAGCGCCGATTCCGTCTTCCGGAACATCGCATCACCAGGTGGAATTCAACGTTACATATGTTGGAGCGGTTGTGTGAGCAGCAGGCAGCAGTAATGGAGTACCAGCTGCATCAGGCGCAAACAAGTCGCACTGTGCACCGGTCACACTTCAGCACCATTGAGTGGGCCTCTATAAAGGCCATTAGCCTCGTTTTGCATGCCTTTGATGACTCCACGTGGATGGCGAGTGCAGATGATGCACTAGTCAGCATGTCTGTCCCCCTTATCTGCCTGCTTCAAAAAACACTGCAAGCACTAAGAGAGGAGGTTTTGGAAGAGGTGGAGGATGAGGAGTCACAAATGCCATCTGCTTCTGGACAGTCTGCGCAACGTGGTTCCTCACAAAGGCAGGGGACACAAAGGTAGGGGACACTTTGTGAGGAGAATGAGGAGGAGTCAATGGAGGAGGAAGACATCTCTCCAGAGGAGGGAGGTACACAATGCTCTAGTAGTCAGTATGTACAGCGAGGGTGGGGTGATGCAGAGCAGGCAGAGATGACACCTCAAACAGGGGACAGCTGATTATTGGGTGTACACCCTCCTAGATCCTCGCTACCGGGACAACTTACAAGGCCTCTTAACACCGTTGAACCGGGAGCATAAAATGCGGGTGTACCAAGACACACTGGTGCATTCCATCATGTTCTCCATTCCACCCGAGAGCAGTGCTGCTAGTGCTTTACAAAGCAGCTCTGTGTGTCGAGGCAGTGGAGGAAGCTCTGCACAAAGAGGGAGCAGAGGCAGCACCTCAGCACAAGGCAAGACCAGTATAGCCCAAATGTGGCAAAGTTTTGTGTGCCCGCCACAAATGTCTACACCATCACAGACGGCTCCAGTCAGCAGGAGGCAATGTTTCCAGCAGATGGTGACAGACTACATGTCTTGCCCTATCAGTGTACTCCAAGACGGCTCTTCCCCCTTCAAGTTTTGGGTCTCTAAGCTGGATACATGGCCAGAGCTTAGCCAGTATGCACTGGAGGTGCTGGCTTGCCCTGCTGCTAGTGTATTATCAGAACACGTCTTTAGTGCCGCAGGTGGTGTACTAACAGACCGTCGCACACGACTATCCTCCGATAACGTTGACCTACTTACTTTTCTGAAAATGAACAAGGCCTTGATCTCGCCGGAATTTGCCAGTCCTCTTCCAGAATAAATAATTGGTTGGCAACAGTATCCAGGTCTCCTGTTGTGTCCATGTTTCTACCACCTGAACTGTAATCCCTGGGCTCCAACACAACCAGTTGCTGCTCAGAAGTGCCATCTGCGCAGAAAAAAACACTAGCTCCTGTGTTAGTGGGGGTTCAGTAATGCCAGCTGCTCTCCTGCTGTGTGTACGGCAATGTCTCCTGCTCCCTCCACATTCAAACTACATCAGATATTAAACTTGCTCCAAATAGGCCTCAGCCTACTCCTTGATTGACCCTGGGCTCCAACACCACCAGTTGTTGCTTAGAAGTGCCATCTGCACAGAGAAAAACACTAGCTCCTGTGTTAGTGGGGTTCAGTAACGCCAGCTGCTCCCCGCTGTGTGTCCGGCAAAGTCTCCTGCTCCCTCCACATTCAAACTACATCAGATATTAAACTTGCTCCAACTAGGCCTCAGCCTACTCCTTGATTGACCCTGGGCTCCAACACCGCCAGCTGTTGCTCAGAAGTGCCGTCTGCACAGAAAATAACACTAGCTCCTGTGTTAGTGGGGTTCAGTAATGCCAGCTGCTCCCCTGCTGTGTGTCCGGCAATATCTCCTGCTCCCTCCACATTCAAACTACTTCAGATATTAAACTTGCTCCAAGTAGGCCTCAGCCTACACCATGATTGATCCTGGGGTCCAGCACCGCCAGTTGTTGCTCAGAAGTGCCGTCTGCACAGAGAAAAACACTAGCTCCTGTGTTAGTGGGGTTCAGTAACGCCAGCTGCTCCCCTGCTGTGTGTCCGGCAAATTCTCCTGTTGCCTCCACATTCAAACTACATCAGATATAAAACTTGCTCCAATTAGGCCTCAGCCTACTCCTTGATCGACCCTGGGCTCCAACACCACCAGTTGTCGCTCAGAAGTGCCGTCTGCACAGAAAAAAATACTAGCTCCTGTGTTAGTGGGGTTCAGTAACGCCAGCTGCTCCCCTGCTGTGTGTCCGGCAATATCTCCTGCTCCCTCCACATTCAAACTACATCAGATATTATACGTGCTCCAAGTACGCCTCAGCCTGCTCCATGATTGACCCTGGGCTCCAACACCACCAGTTGCTGCTCGGAAGTGCCGTCTGCACAGAGAAAAAAAACTAGCTCCTGTGTTAGTGGGGTTCAGTAACGCCAGCTGTTCCCCTGCTGTGTGTCCGGCAATATCTCCTGCTCCCTCCACATTCAAACTACATCAGATATTATACGTGCTCCAAGTACGCCTCAGCCTGCTCCATGATTGACCCTGGGCTCCAACACCACCAGTTGCTGCTCGGAAGTGCCGTCTGCACAGAGAAAAAAAACTAGCTCCTGTGTTAGTGGGGTTCAGTAACGCCAGCTGCTCCCCTGCTGTGTGTCCGGCAATATCTCCTGCTCCCTCCACATTCAAACTACATCAGATATTAAATTTTCTCTAAGTAGGCCTCAGCCTACTCCTTGATTGACCCTGGGCTCCAATACCGCCAGTTGTTGCTCAGAATTGCCGTCTGCACCGAGAAAAACACATGCTCCAGTGTTAGTGGGGTTCAATAAAACCAGCTGCTCCCCTGCTGTGTGTCCGGCAAAGTCTCCTACTGCCTCTACATTCAAACTACATCAGATATAAAACATGCTCCAATTAGGCCTCTGGCTCCACTCTGTAGAAACTAGTAGTGGGAATATGGACAGAGCAGGAGACATTGCCGGACACACATCAGGGGATCAGCTGACGTTACTGAACCCCGGTAACACAGGAACAAGTGTGCAGACGGCACTTCTGAGCAGCAACTGGCGGTGTTGGAGGCCAGGGTAAATACTAGAGGAAGGGTGGAGCCAGAGGCCTAATTGGAGCACATTTAAAATCAGTAGTAGTCTACAACAGATATTAAACTTGATGAAATTAGGCCTCAGCCTACACCCTGATTCACCCTGGGCTCCAACATCGCAAGTTGCTGCTCAGAAGTGCCGTCTGCACAGTCAACGTATGCTCCAGTGTTATTGGGGTTCAGAAATGTCATCTGATCCCCAGCTGTGTGTTCGGCAATTTCTCCTGCTCTGTCCACACTCACACAACTACAGATTTTAAACTTGCTCTAATTAGGCCTCTGTCTCCACTCTGTTTGTAGTATTTTCCCTGGGTTCCAGCACCGCAGGCTGTTTTCTGGCATTGTCTTTGGCACAGGTACTCCCTCCTGCCCAGCCTGGTTTCAGCACGCCTGCTGTTTCCGGGTAGTGTCAATGTCACTTTGCCACCAATACGTTGTCCTGTCGTGTTGCGGTCGGGTTAGCTGAGTCTATGGTGCCTGCAGTTTATGGGCTTCCTATGTGGGCTGCGGGATCTGGCAACAAAGGCTGGTTCCGTAGTGCCAATAGGACAAGCACCCCTTGTAGGACTGTGGGTTTCGGTAACTGCGGCCGGCTCGTGGCCTTGCAACTTTGTTTTTCATGGGTACCTTCTGCTACCCATCCGGGTTCCAGCACCATCAGCTGGCTCTCGGCAGTGCCTTTGGCTTAGGTGCCTCCTTCTCGGTATCCGAGTTCCAGCAACATCTGCTGGTCCTTGGTAGTGCTTTCTAGCACAGGTACCTCCTGCTTAGTAACCGGGTTCCAGCACCGTCAGCTGGTTCTCAGCAGTGTCTTTGGCACGGGTACTCCTTCCTGCCCATCCTGGTTCCAGCACGCCTGCTGTTTCCGGGAAGTGTCAACATCACTTTGCCACCAATACGTTGTCCTGTCGTGTTGCGGTCAGGTTAGTCGAGTCTATGGTGCCTGCAGTTTATGGGCTTCCTATGTGGGCTGTAGGATCTGGCAACAAAGGCTGGTTCTGTAGTGCCAATAGAACAAGCACCCCCTGTAGGACTGTGGGTTTCGGTAACTGCGTCCGGCTCGCGGCCTTGCAACTTTGTTTTTCATGGGTACTTTCTGCTACCCATCCGGGTTCCAGTACCGTTAGCTGGAAAGAAAGAAAAGCCGAAGGACAAGACAAAGGGCTAATCAGAACAAAGGGTCAGGCAGCAGAAGATCAGAACTCCGAGCAGCAGAATCAGGCTAACACTCACCAGTAAGCACAAACTACGTGTGGCAAGGATCAGGGCAGACAGCTCAGTTAAGTAGCTGGGCAATCACCGGAACTCCTGGAGAGAGTCCCGCACCTTCTAGTCACAGACTGTCCAATCCTGTGAAGGGGTTGCTGAGCTGTCAATCAAGGCACAGACAACTCGGCAAGACAGTTTCCATAGACCAGCATAGCAACCACTCACTGAGCAGAGGATTCGTGACACAGCAGGTGAATAATAGTTTTTTTATGCCGTTCCTCATGCGGTATAAGCGATTAGGTGACACTATTCTTTGGGTCGGTGCGATTACAGCGATACCAGATATATCAGGTTTTTATGTTTGGCAGCTGTCACACACTAAAAGACGCTTTTTACTGCAAAAAATACTTTTTTCATCACCATATTTTGAGAGCTATAATTGTTCCACATTTTGGCCCACAGGGTCATGTGAGGTCTTGTTTTTTGCGGGACACGTTGACATTTTTATTGGTTCCATTTTTGGGCACATGACATTTTTTGATCGCTTTCTATTATGATTTTTGGGAGACAAAATAAACAAAAACCAGCAATTCAGTTATTTTTTTTTCTTCGGGTCAGTACGATTACAGCGATACCTCATTTATATATTTTTATGTTTTGGCGCTTTTTCACAGTAAAACCTATTTTATAGAAGAAATAATTATTTTTGCATCGCTTTATTCCGAGAGCTATCACTTTTTCTTTTCCGGTGATGACGCTGTATGGCGGCTCGTTTTTTGCGGGATCACGTGTTATTCCTCTTTTTGATCAGAGGTGTGATGATAAAGCATTGTTTTTTTACTTGTTTTTATTCATTTTTTATCATGTTCCCTAAAGGGGTTAATTAGTGGGACAGTTTTATAGGTTGGGTCGTTCTGTACTCGGCAATACCAAATATGTAAACTTTTATTGTTTATATCTTTTTTTTCATAAAAATTCTTACGGGTACAGTATAATTTGATTTTTTTTATATTTTCACAATTTTGGAAAGTAGTGCAGATAGGACTACGCGTTTCAGCGGTAGAACCCGCCTTCTTCACGGTCCAGAATCTGATCTGCTTTCCAAACATGGAACCTTATATACATCCCACTCCCATTAGGGTAATTATAAACATATGTGAGAGACTCCGGGCACAACGGAGTTAACCAGGTCAGCTGAGGTCCCAGGTGGTTCACAGGAGTGAGCTGGTCTACATTGTTGGATCTATAGGCTATTGGGAGCTTTGACCGTGCTTCTCCCCATAAGGAACAGCCTTTCACTGCAGCAGGATTTATTTCTATTGGTCATTTGAATACAACATGCTACCTTCTAAGGATTCCACGAGAGATACACAGGACCATACGGTACGTCTCAATAAGCTTACTAGCATATTTCAGGAAGATTTAAATGAAAATTGTCCTGTTGTTGAAAGTACTAACTCCATATTAAATAAATTGGAGCAATACTTACGTAAGGAGCAAAAGCTCTGGTGGGACCACAACTCCCTTAATGGTTATTTGGAGAGGAAAATGATACCGCGTGGTCTCAGATAGAAAAAACAATCTACTACTGCTTATGGAGCGGACTTTCAAAAAACTGGGACATTATTCTGAGTGAGTGTTCACTTAAACTGATTAGAATCATATAATCATAGAATCGTAGAGTTGGAAGGGACCTCCTGGGCCATCTGGCCCAACCCCCTGCTCAGAGCAGGATTCGCTAAATCATCCCAGTCAGATGTCTGTCCAGCCTCTGTTTGAAGACTTCCATTGAAGGAGAACTCACCACTTCTCGTGGCAGCCTGTTCCACTCATTGATCACTCTAACTGTCAAAAAGTTTTTTCTAATATCTAATCTGTGTCTCCTCCCATTCAGTTTCATCCCATTGCTTCTAGTCTTTCCTTGTGCAAATGAGAATAAAGTTGATCCTTCTACAATGTGACAGCCCTTTAGATATTTGTAGACAGCTATTAAGTCTCCTCTCAGTCTTCTCTTTTGCAAACTAAACATTCCCAATTCCTGCAACCTTTCCTCATAAGACAGGGTTTGCAGACCGGTCACCATTCTGGTCGCTCTTTTCTGAACTTGCTCCAGTTTGTTGATGTCTTTTTTAAAATGTGGTGCCCAAAACTGGACACAATATTCAAGATGACGTCTGACCAAAGAGGAGTAGAGGGAAATAATGACTTCACGTGATCTAGACTGTATGCTTCTGTTAATACATCCTAGAATTGCATTTGCCTTTTTTGCTGCTGCATCACACTGTTGACTCATATTCAGTCTGTGATCTATTAGTATACCCAAGTCTTTTTCACATGTGCTGTTGCTTAGCCCTATTACTCCCATTCTGTATATGCTTTTTTCATTTTTTTTGCCCAGATGTAGTACTTTGCATTTCTCCCTGTTAAAAACCATTCTGTTAGTTACTGCCCACTTCTCCAGTTTATTTAAATCTTTTTGAATCCTTTCTCTCTCTTCTCTAGTATTAGCTATCCCTCCTAGCTTTGTGTCATCAGCAAATTTAATCAGAATTTAATAAATTGATTATAGAGGATAAGGAACTTGTTAAAATTAATAACGAAATTGAGCTTATCAAAAATTCTGTTAAAAATCTAGAGACTTCAGATACCATCACTAAATTCCAGGACCGCATGTATAATAATTTAAAAAGAAGGGAGCATTCTATTATAGCTATAAAGAAAAGAAAATTTCAGAGAGATCTTGATGATTATAAGAATGACAAAATATATAATTGGGCTAGTAATCCTCCCTCTATTCTGAGAAAACATAAGTCCTGGTATAAGAAACCTAAAGTATCTTTTAATTCTACGGCCAATTATGATACCTCCTTTGGGGAAACATCGGATGAATTAACGGACTCCTCAGTTGCTTTAGTAGCCAGTATTCAGACTGGTGGTAAAAAACATCAAAAAAGGAACTTTCAACAAGAAGGCGAATATGCAAGAGGGGAGGAAGGAAACACAAGTCCAAAAGGTTTCCATATGACGTTTCGCAAGCGTCGTTAATGGAGATTCCTGTATTCAATCTTTCCAGTTACATTTTGACAGACTCACAGATTGGACTCTTGTCTAAAGGACTAGGTTTTTCTCCAGTTAAAAAATTCAGTTTATTTGACACTATTGTTGACATTAATAGATTTGCACGTAATTTGACCCTTAAAGTTCATTATAATGAGGACAATACTCATGTGTATAATGATTTATCATCTGTCAGTATACCATCTGATAATAACTGTATTCATTTTAGTGAACAGGTAGCTGTCTCTAATCTAAGACAACTAGAGGGGGAGACAGAGTTGGAGGATAGGGTTAATCTAAATGACAGGTTTCAGACTCGTAATCCCATGTTCTACCCAGTAAAATCGAGACCTCCTTTCCTTGATTTTTTTCAGGAAACAATTGAAAGTGAGCTTGTGTCTCTTTATAATCAAGTAGAACATCAAGAGGTTAAATTTAATCTGAGTATTTCTGAACATAGGGCAATTGATGAATTGAGGGCTAATGGCGATCTCCTTGTTGTCCAGGCAGACAAGGGGGGCGCTATTGTGGCTCTCAATGCTGGTTTATATAAGAAAATGAACTTGCTGGATTTAGAAAATAGTAGCACCTATATTGAATTGCCATCTAATCCGACTAATTCTTTTAATTCTGAATTATTACATCTATTACAGGTGGGAATTAGTATGGGTGCTATTTCAGACAGAATAAATAAGTTTATTTTTTGTGAAACACCGATTGTTCCAATATACCACTCACTCCCTAAAGTTCATAAAGAGGTTTTTCCTCCCCCTCTCAGACCTATCGTGTCTGGGATCAGATCATTTAGTGAGAAACTAGGGGAGTGGGTGGATTTTTATCTTCAACCTTTAGTGCCATTAACACCAAGTCATCTTAAAGATTCCAAAAGTATAATACAGATTATGGAAAAATTTCATTGGCAATCTGATGATGTGTGGTTATCTTGCGATGTGGTGGGGTTATATCCTTCTATCCCCCATCACGTCGCGTTACGATGCATCACATATTACTTGTCCAGATACAGTAATTATGAGGATTCCATTCAGAGGTTTATTGTCTCCTCAATTCAATTTCTTTTAAGCCACAACTATTTTGTGTTTGATGAGAGATATTTCCTCCAGACACAGGGTGTGAGCATGGGCGCCAAGTTCTCACCTTCCCTAGCTAACCTGGTTATGTCTGTGTGGGAAGAAAATTATATCTTTAATATTGATAACCCATACAAGGATAATATTGTTTGGCTGGGGAGATTTATTGATGATCTGATATTCGTCTGGAGGGGTAGTCTCTCGTCTGCAAAAAGTTTTTTCTCCTATTTGGATTTGAATGATTTCAACTTAAAATTTACTAGTAGTGGTCATGAGGTACTGTATCAATTAACTTCTTGGATTTGAAACTGACCGCAGATCTGGACAATGATGGGGTTCTGATATCTCCCTATAAAAAATCCATTGCATGCAATAGTATTTTAATGGCTTCCTCTTATCACCCCAAACATGTCATCCAGAATATTCCTGTGGGGGAGCTCATTAGATTAAAAAGGAATACTACATCTAGTGATAAATTGGAGGAAGGAATTGAAATGACCTGTAACAATTTAAAAAAAAGGGGGTATCCTAATTGGTCCTTGGAAAGAGCCAAGAAAATGGTAGCAGGCATGGATAGGGTTAACCTCTTCACGACCGCCCACAGTAGATAAACGTTGGCGCTTGCTGGGCTTTGTGCAGCGCCGACGTTTATCTACTGACGGCGGTTTTTGGCCCCCCGGGACCCCCACATACCTTACAATGTGGGGATCCCGGTGCGCAATGCATGCTGGGACCCCCGACGTCATCGAGACCTGATTGGTTCAGGTCCCGATGACGTCAGCGTCACAGCAGCCAATGGGAGCGATCGCTGGGAAAGCTGCTTGTTTCCCGGCGATCTCCCTCATTGTAACGCGGCTTTTCCCTCTGATCTAACACTGACAGCTGATCAGAGGTGAAGCAGCGTGCCAGGCAGCGATCTTGTCACACAGTAACGCTGCTTCACCTCTGATCATCTGTCAGTGTGAGATCAGAGGAGAAGTCGCGTTATTATGTGCCAGGCAGCGATCTTGTCACATAGTAACGCTGCATCTCCTCTGATCTCACACTGACAGATGATCAGAGGTGAAGTGGCGTTACTATGAGTCAGATCGCAGGGCAGCGATCTTGTGACAAAAATAAAAAAAAAAGTAAAAAAAAAAAAAATGCTAGGGCTAGGGTTAGGGTTAGGGCTAGGGTTAGGGTTAGGGTTAGGGTTAGGGCTAGGGCTAGGGTTAGGGCTAGGGCTGGGATTAAGGTTATGGGTGTGTTGGTGTTAGGTTTGTGGTTAGGGTTATGGTTAGGGCTGAGATTAGGGTTAGGGGTGTGTTGGGGTTAGGGTTGGAATTAGAATTGGGGGTTTCCACTGTTTAGGTACATCAGGGGCTCTGTAAATGCAATATGACGCCCGCAGACCATTCCATCAAAGTCTGCATTCCAGAACGTCACTACTTCCCTTCCGAGCCCCGACATGTGCCCAAACAGTAGTTTTCTCCAACATATGGCGTACCAGCGTACTCAGGACAAATTGGACAACAACTTTTGGGGTCCAATTTCTCCCGTTACCCTTGTGAAAATAAAAATTGGGGGCTAAAAGATCATTTTTGTGGAAAAAAAATGATTTTTTTATTTTCACGCCTCTACATTATAAACTTTACTGAAACACTTGGGAGTTCAAAGTGCTCACCACACATCTATATAAGTTCCTTGGGGGGTCTAGTTTCCAAAATGGGGTCACTTGTGGAGGGTTTATGTTTCCAAAATTGTGCAGATGTAAAGTAGACATGTGGGAAATGTTATTTATTAACTATTTTGTGCGATATCACTCTCTGATTTAAGGGCATAAAAATTAAAAGTTTGAAAATTGCAAAATTTTCTAAATTTTTGCCAAATTTTGATTTTTTTAACAATTAAGTGCAGATCATATCTAAAAATTTTTACCACCATCATGAAGTACAATATGTCATGAGAAAACAATGTCAGAATCAGTAGGATCCGTTGAAGCGTTCTAGAGTTATGACCTCATAAAGTGACACTGGTCAGAATTGAAAAAATTGGCCCGGTCACGAAGGCAAAAACAGGCTCGGGTGCAAAGGGGTTAAGCTGTTGGAATCTACTGAGAAAAAAAGACAGTTTGACTCTAAAAAATCTAGGGTGGTTTTCAGTACCAATTATAGTCCTCAGTTTAATTCTATTGTTAAAATCATCAAAAAATATCTTCCTTTGTTGTCTCAGAACGATGTTTTGAAAAATATTGTGGAAAATAATGATATTGCTTTTGTGGCAAGAAGAGCCCCGACTTTAGCTACACTATTATCACCCAGCATGTTCAAAGATCCGGATAAAATTTCCCCTAGCAATTGGTTAAAAACAACAGGATTTTTTAAATGCGGTGCCAATATCTGTAAGTGCTGCGGTTTTGCTAATAAATCTAAAATATTTACATCTATCTCCAATAAAAAACAGTTTAATGTTTGTTCTTTTATAAACTGCAATACGGAGAATGTAGTGTATCTAATTAATTGCAATATATGCCGTATGCAATATGTAGGTTGCACGATGAACCCCCTTAAAACTAGAATCCGCAAACACCTGTCAGACGCTAGTAATTTGCCTATGTCCTAGACGGCACATCCTTTCTACTGTGCCTTTGTCTCGTGTTGCCCATCATGACCTACTGTATGTCTTAGAGAATACACCTCACCCGATCAGCCGACAACCGCCATTGTTACAATGCAATCAAGGGTTGGGACTTGTGGTTGTGCCCATCCAGGGAGAAGGTGAGTTTTTACAGAGAGACAAATCAGCAGATGTAATTTGCTCTGTGCTTTGGGTAATGTGACAGCCGCACCTTATTTAAACTCCCAGAAGGTTGTTTGGAGTTGCCAGTCATCAGCTTATTCTGACCTTGTCTGCTTTCTGGAGGATCCTGACTTACCTATTAATACCCATTACTGACTTAAAGGGAATCTGTCACACTTTTTTTGGACTATCAGCTGCCGGCACCGCCATCAGGGGCTTATCTACAGCATTCTGTAATGCATTCTGTAATGCTGTAGATAAGCCCCCGATGTAACCTGAATGATAAGAAAAACACGTTATATTATACTCACTGGGGGGGCGGTCCGATCCGATGCCTCCCATCATCATACAATGCCGTCCTCTTCTTCCCTTCCTGTCGTGGCTCTAGCGTAGGCGCACTGCTCTGTCCTGTTGAGAGCAGAGCAGAATACTGCATTTCGCAGGCGCCGGACCTCTCCCGAGGCCTGCGCACTGCAGGACTCTGCTCTGCCCTCAACAGGACAGAGCAGTGCGCCTGCGCCAGAGCCACGACAGGAAGGGAAGAAGAGGACGGCATTGTATGAAGATGGGAGTCGCCAGACCGGACCGCGACTCCCTCCGGACCCAGACCGCCCCCCTTGGTAAGTATAATATAACTCGTTTTTCTTATCTTTCAGGTTACATCGGGGGCTTATCTACAGCATTACGGAATGCATTACAGAATGCTGTAGAGAAGCCCCTGATGGCGGTGCCGGCAGCTCATAGTCCAAAAAAAGGGTGACAGATTCCCTTTAAGACTAAGTTAACCCTCCATCTGCCTGTTTATTTTATTCTGACAACATTTTCCTGTCTCTGACCTTGGCTGTCTCCTGACTTCACAATTTGACCTGCATCTGCCCTCTCTATTTCTGACCTGCCTGGGCAAGCTTCCATTGCCCACTCGCTTCCCCAGCCAGCAGCCACTCCACGGAGCTAACCCTGGGGAACCTTTTGTAAGTTCAGATTCCAGTACAGGACTTAAAGCATAAAGGTTACTCTGGGACCTGCTTAGCAGAGTTCATGCTATGAAGTCTTTCCATGGAAGCTCTAAGGCCGGGTGCACATGCTCAGAAATTGGCAGCGTTTTGGACACAGCACATGTCCACTGTGTCCAAAGCGCTGCCTGTTCTGGAACTCAGGTGTTTCCACATGCAGATTCACGGCGTCCAATACATTGTACGGGTGACATTTATCTTGCAGAGACTCGTATCTCCACAAGATAAATAGACATGCTGCGCTCTGGAAAGACGCGTCACATGTTCATCTCTGCCAGTGAGCCGCGGGTGTCTGTGGACATACACTCACTGGCCACTTTATTAGGTACACCTGTCCAACTGTGTGTTAAGACTTAATTTCTAATCAGCCAATCACATGGCGGCAACTCAGTGCATTTAGGCATGTAGACATGGTCAAGACAATCTCCTGCAGTTCAAACCGAGCATCAGTATGGGGAAGAAAGGTGATTTGAGTGCCTTTGAACGTGGCATGATTGTTGGTGCCAGAAGGGCTGGTCTGAGTATTTCAGAAACTGCTGATCTACTGGGATTTTCACGCACAACCATCTCTAGGGTTTACAGAGAATGGTCCGAAAAAGAAAAAAAATCCAGTGAGCGGCAGTTCTGTGGCCGGAAATGCCTTGTTGATGCCAGAGGTCAGAGGAGAATGGGCAGACTGGTTCGAGCTATAGAAAGGCAACAGTGACTCAAATTGCCACCCGTTTAACCAAGGTAGGCAGAAGAGCATCTCTGAACGCACAGTGCGTCGAACTTTGAGGCAGATGGGCTACAGCAGCAGAAGACCACACTGGGTACCACTCCTCTCAGCTAAGAACAGGCATCTGATGGCTACTTTCAGCAGGATAATGCGCCATGTCATAAAGCTCGAATCATCTCAGATTGGTTTCTTGAACATGACAATGAGTTCACTGTACTCAAATGGCCTCCTCAGTCACCAGATCTCAATCCAATAGAGCATCTTTGGGATGTGGTGGAACGGGAGATTCGCATCAGGGATGTGCAGCCGACAAATCTGCGCCAACTGTGTGATGCCATCATGTCAATATGGTCCAAAATCTCTGAGGAATGCTTCCAGCACCTTGTTGAATCTCTGCCACGAAGAATTGAGGCAGTTCTGAAGGCAAAAGGGGGTCCAACCCGTTACTAGCATGGTGTACCTAATAAAGTGGCCAGTGAGTGTATAGTGGTCATTGGATTTCTCGAAATCCATCCACTATGCTCTAAGATCTGGACGCTGCAGGTTGAAGGTATGCAGTGTCCAACCCGCAGCATTTACTGACGTTGAGAATGCACCCTAAGAGCAGCCAGGCTTCTCCATAGAGATCTATTTTACATGGTGCTCATAGATCGCCATCTTGTAGAGTTAGATGGTTGGGAACACAAGAACTTATAGACATCCTTTATTCTCCGTCACAACCAAATCATCATGTATGGCTTATAAATCAATCTCAGACATCAGTGTCACCCACTATCACAACATCTATGCAAATCAGAACTGTTACATCCCATCTTGGGACCACCAAAGAATGCCCCTAAACTAATAACAACCGTTTTTGGTTTGCTCACATTTGCTCGCTGCCTCGGGGTAATCCTTGATGCTGATCTCTCCTTCAAACCACATATCCAAGCCCTTTCCACTTCCTGCCGACTTCAACTCAAAAATATTTCACGAATCCGTTCATTCCTCAACCAAGAATCTGCAAAAACCCTAGTCCATGCCCTCATTATCTCTCACCTTGACTACTGCAACCTCCTGCTCAGTGGCCTCCCCTCGAACACTCTCGAAACCCCTCCAATCTATTCTAAACTCCGCTGCCCGACTAATACACCTGTCCCCCCGCTATTCCCCAGCTTCTCCCCTCTGTCAATCCCTTCACTGGCTCCCCACTGCCCAGAGACTCCAGTACAAAACCCTAACCATGACATACAAAGCCATGCACAACCTGTCTCCTCCATACATCTGTGACCTTGTCTCCCGGTACTTTCCTGCACGCAACCTCCGATCCTCACAAGATCTCCTTCTCTACTCCCCTCTTATCTCCTCTTCCCACAATCGTATACAAGATTTCTCTTGCACATCACCCCTACTCTGGAACTCTCTACCACAACATATCAGACTCTCACCTACCATCGAAACCTTCAAAAAGAGCCTGAAGACCCACCTCTTCCAACAAGCCTATAACCTGCAGTAACCACCGATCGACCAAACCGCTGCACGACCAGCTCTACCCTCGCCTACTGTATTATCACCCATCCCTTGTAGATTGTGAGCCCTCGCGGGCAGGGTCCTCTCTCCTCCTGTACCAGTTATGACTTGTATTGTTTAAGACTATTGTACTTGTTTTTATGTATACCCCTCCCTACATGTAAAGCGTCATGGAATAAATGGGGCTATAACAATAAATAATAATAATAATAATAATTTTTGGGAGAGATTTCCATTAACAAGGAGAAATGGGAAGAGGAAGAATAATCTCCAGCGTGAAGACTTTTATAAAAGTTTAAATTTATTCAAAAAAAATATTAAAAATAGGCAAGTGATACAGCAAATGGGCAGAGTCCCTGGTACAACCAACGCGTTTCGACCCGTTGGGGTCTTAATCATGGTATAAACTGTGGTTGGACCAGTGAGACATTTATAACAAACACAAGTAACAGGTGCAATAATTTTAAAGTCTCACAGCGAGACATAATTAGATACAAACCAGGGTCTGTTAGACAAAAAAAAGGGAAAAAACATAATAACAAATCTCCACAAAAAAGAATCATATCTAATTAAGGATGACACTGTTAGAGAGCAAGAATTAATTAGAACTAACGAAATAACACATAAATTACATGAGAACAAGCACAATAGCAGAGAAAAAAACCGTTCAGTCCTATTGTAGAATTACATCTTGTCGCTTATTTATCCCCAGTGGTCGTCTGGTCTGGAGTCTGAAAATCCAAAAAGACTCCCGATTTAAAACCTTACGTCAAAAGTCCCCACCTCCGAAAGTTTTGAGAAGCTTTTCAATACCGATAGCTTGAAGGGTGTTAGTATTTCCAGCATGAAATAATCTGCAGTGGTTGGAAACCACAGATATATTATGGGTGTTAGAACCAGAGGTGTCAGACAAGTGTTTTTTGATCCTTTTCGTAAAAGGTCCAATAGTGCGCCCAACATAATGTAGTCTACAGGCCGCGCATTCAATAAATCAGACCTTCTGTATTGCAGATCATGCAAGTATAGATTGAGTATGATATGCCAGTCACAATTGAAGTGAATTTACTACTTTTTTGTACATAGTTGCACATTTTAGGCTAGTTTCACGCTAGTGTTACAGGGTGCAGCGCACGGCCGCCGCTAAGCCCCGCCCTGGACGCGCCCCCTCCAGTCAACTCCTCCTCTGATAGCTTGACGCTGCATGCGACCAGCGTACCCTATATTTAGTGTTGGGTATGCTGGTTGTGCGCTGACACACTTTTGCCGGCGCTTGCACCCTTTCGGCGCAGCGCCGAGCGCACAAAAATGCAACACAGTGCATCAGCTTCCTTTTCAGATGTCACCAAAGAAGCACAATTCCTCTTTTTATGAATAAGTTCACCTATGTATATTGCTAATGACGAGCTGAGGATGTGAGGAGTGAGCTTCTAAAATAGAACTGGTATCTGTGGGCTTTCTGTATGGAGAAATGAAAAAATCAACTGAGAAAATAACATCCAGATAATTAATAGATGCGTCAGAAGTATTATAAGTAAAGGAGAAATTAAATTCACAATTATTACTATAACCAATGAAGTCCAAAATTTCTGATGTGGTACCGATCCAAATTATTAATAAATCGTCTTTATAACGACCCAAAAAATTAATATTCTGAACAAAAGGGTTACGTTCATTAAAAATCTACTTCTCCTCCCATACCGCAATGTTGGCCAGTGAGGGGGCAGTTACCTCCCAGACTAACTCCTGGTTTCTGTAGAAAAAAAATATTGTCAAATGAAAAATAATTATGTGTTAACAGAAAAGTTCCAGCATCAATGATAAATGATTGATTGTCTTCCTTATAGTTACTGTATTTAAAAAATAAGAGACTGGAAATGAAAACATGAGGGACAGAAAGCTAAAGACCTACAATATCGCAGGTAACCCAAAAATTAGAAGAGCGCCAATGGTGACCATCCAAAGAAAAAATAACAGCCCTGGTGTCCCTAATGTAACCTGGAAGGTTGACCACCAAGGGCTGCAAACAGTAGTCAACCCATTCACCCTGATGTTCTGTGAGGGACCCTCTACCAGAAATGATAGCTCTGAAGGGGGGTATCTGTGTAACTTAGGTAATGCATGATATATAGGGATGACTGGAGAATTAACTAAAATACAGTCAGCGATCTTTTGCGTGATTGCACCCGAACGGGCCCATCCTCTAATAATCTTTTTAATTCGAAATTAAAGGCTTCAGTAGGGTTACTGGAAATCTTTATATAGGATTAAAAATAGAACCAGTTGCATAATGATGCACGGGAGAGCATCGCCACCTGGCGAGCCTCCCAGCAAAAAAACTTCACCAACTCCAGTAGATTATGACAGCACCAGAGAAAAAGGAGTACGCGGTGAAAAGAGATGAAATTAATAAATATAAATGTTTATTGTACATACAAAATGCACAGAAAGTATCACAAAGTAAAGTAACTATAGTGCACCAAGGAACATGCAGGCAAACAGAAAGGGTCACCCCTCTGACAACATAACCCTAAATTAGTAAGCGCTCCAGTAAAATGACCAAAGAGGATAAAGCATGAAAGGCTATCTAGCAAAGGATGTATGCCAAAAATTATCAACTCAGCTTACTGGGATAAAATTAATGCCAGAGAAGGTGCCTCGCGGCCAGACGTCCACCCCCCCGACGCGCGTTTCGCAGGCACTGATGCCGCTTTCTCAAGGGGATAGTAAATGGTTAGGAATAGGACCTTAAAGTAGCCCATGTGTTGTGTCACGTGGGGATAAGGAGCCAATGAGAGCGGTTTGTAGCGGCGCATGCGCGGTGTGCGCACCAGGTCCTCCACGTGACACATAAATCTTTATATAGGTGGAAGAATCGTTCAAAATGTTTCAATTTTCAGAGTAATACAATCCTGCATTTAACAACCACCCGTCCCCATCGTCTGATAGTTTCACTATGAGATCTGACTTAGTTTTTAAGCTGCTCAAAGCTTCTCTTTCCTGTACATTGAGATCATCAGATACATTCAACACATTTCTATCCAATTCTATCAGTTCCTTTTCTATCAATTCCTGGAAGGTGTCTAAAGCTGAAGGTCTAGACTGTAAGGGATAAAAAAGGGGTTAGACATAGGAACACTCCTTGATGAGCGATTGTGATTGAAGATCTCTGAGCAGATTATAATTCAAAAGATCCTGAAAAGAAAAATGTCCAAAAGGTGAAACCTTCTCTCCAGAGCAATGTAACACACTGTTACCTGTAGTTTCCAGTAGATCCTGGGACTGGTTAAAGTGACATTTAAGGGTTAAGTTTCTGGCAAATTTAATTTACCTCCAGCAAAGTCTTAAATATGTCAAATCTCTTAACTGCACAGAAGCCTAGACCCTTGGTGAGGATTTGTGCATCCTACGAGATGTAGCTGGAGAGGTCCCATACGGGACATGTTGGTAACGTCTTATGCTCCTGAGATGATAGGGCTTTACACTTGTGCTTCCTCCCCACTTTCCTGTGTCGTTTTTTGATAAATATGGGGGATCATTATTCAATCTGTCCCAGTGAGATCCCCTGTGTGAACTAGCACCAAAGGATGTATCAGAGAAATCTCCAGAAAAATTCAGATTAGAGTTGGAAGAACCTACAGACTCTTGAGCTGTAGAAAAATGGACTCTCCGCCCTTTATGTTTATACGCGGAGTGGTGAGAGTGTACCTGTCTGTCATCTTTGTTCCAGGAGCCATAATTTTTTAAAGGGGTAAATCTGGTTAAGTTCAAAATCTTTATCTCTTTACAGTTTAATGCATTTGATGTTTACTATATTTTCTTCTAATTTTAATAGATTCGACTCCATTTTTTGATTGAGTGAATTACAATCCTCCGGTGCATTGTGCTCGTCCAGAGCGGTTTGAATTTCTGTGATGTTTTCTTTAATATGAACAATTTCTTATTCCTCGTATTTAATCATAAGTTCCATCAATCGTTTTGAACAGTTTGACAAAATCTGATCCCATTCTTGTATGAAATTGTCGGAATAGTTAAATGTGGGTCTTTTATTAACTCTAAGGAAAGAGATTCTTAGATAAATAAGATTTTAAGGACGTCATGTCCCACCATAATCTCGTTTCCTTGCCCTTACGATTTTCAAGCTTTCTAAACAGATCTTCCAATAGTACCATGTGGGTAATCCCACCATTTGTGGTAGTATCACTACCAGTATGATTGAAAATAGAGGCAAACTTGCTTGTCTCACTGGTCTAACCACAGTTTATACCATGATTAAGACCCCAACGGGTGGAAACACGTTGATTGTACCAGGGCCATTTGCTGTATCACTATGGATGTCTATGTTTAATATATTTTTTGAATCAATTTGAACTTTTATCCAAGTCTACACGCTGGAGACCATTCTTCCTCTTCCCATTTCTCCTTGTGGACAACGCCTCTGATAAAGGCACCTCCGTGCATGCATTACTTATATATTTCTCTGGGACAGACGCCCTGTGCGTGTTATGAGGTTGGATTCCTGCTGAAATTGGTGAGCTGTATTTTTCCTTTTTCCCCTCTCCCTGTTTGCATGTTTCCATTAATTCTCCCCTCCCCTGTGCTAAGGTGGTGCGAATGTCTCAGCAAAATCAGGGCTGTTGACTAGTGTGAGACTTTCCACCCTATTAATCCTGTGATCATGGCCCATCAGACTGGTCCCACAAGCTCTTCCCATGTGAGAACCTGCATCAACGCAGGACACAGCTTATATGTAGAGCTTATAAGGCTGACTACGAGACCCGTAGCCTGGAACTGTCCACCACGAGCTGCAGCCTTGAACTGTCCACCTCGATCTGCAGCCTGGAACTGTCCACCACAAGCCGCATCCTGGAACTATCCACCACGATCTGCAGCCTGGAACTGTCCACCACGAGCCACAGCCTGGAATTGTCTAACATGGACCATAGACATCTCCTTCAGTTTTATGCAGATGACAACACGTCATCAGATCTGACAAATTCCACCATATAATTGACACCTTATCAAGAAATGTCACCACAGAGAATACGTTAGTGACCGTCCAGACCACTTACCATACAACACCACATTCACTTCAGTGTAGAGTTCTCGCTTCCTACTCTATATCACAGGACTAAGAAAGACACCATAGGCTCAGCACTGAGGAAGCTGAGGAGGACACAGCCCGAAACAGGATGTTATTATGAAGCACTGTGAATATCTTTGGCGACATCACATTTAATATGGATTATCCAGACGTAATTATTTCAGTAGGCCCAGGGACATTAGCTAGAGTTTATGTGAGAATGACTGTTGACCCTTATTGTCATTGATTTAGTGTACAATGGCTGCCATTTGTGGACTGGCTGCTGATTAGCTATTGTATCTGTCCTGTCCTTGCATTGTTCTATTATCTTTGGGAAGCAAAAGGCACAATGTGTGAAAGTTTGTTAATATGTTGATCACCCATTGGTGCTCTGCAATATGAAGGACAATCTATCCATGTTATTTGACCACTCCAGCAGTGAGGAATGGCCTCCTACCACCTTCCCCCATGCATGTGGTGGAATGGCTGAATGAGAACTTGTGACCTATAAAAATAAGGATGTCCCTGTGTTATAATGAATCTACATTGTAGTAGCCATTGCATCATGGCTCCAACTGAAGAAATACAGATCTGCTTCATTGACCAGCACTGAACCCTCAAAGATGTTTGAGAATCCAAGATGGAACAATCAGGTCACCTGGCCTCGTACATCAATGGACTGTCCGCTTCTTGAGATTGACATTACCTACTCACTCTGGGGGCCCGCCAAAAGCCATGAGCCACTGGTGGGAGTACTCGGCCCGGGAAACAGCTCTAATCCCAGGAAGTCAGTGGAAGGGTGAGACTCTGTAATTTGCACCATCTTGTGTATTTTCTGGGACTGTTCTGTATGCTATTATGTGTGGATGGTTCCATAAATTATTACCACACTGTTTAACCCTCACCCTGTGTTATCTGAGTAGTATTCTGCTCATGGGGAGAGAGAGTGGGTGTTCAGTGGTATGATCCCTGACCATGTAGTCTTGCTAAAGATAGCTGGGCAAGTGGACGAGAGTACCCACTGACCCTCGTATCTCCACAATATCACTGTTATTATGGGGACACTGTGGATATTGCTGTTATTATGGGGAGCACTGTGGATATCACTGTTATTATGGGGGCACTGTGGATATCACTGTTATTATGGGGAGCACTGTGGATATCGCTGTTATTATGGAGCACTGTGGATATCGCTGTTATTATGGAGCACTGTGGATATCACTGTTATTATGGAGCACTGTGGATATCACTGTTATTATGGGGACACTGTGGATATCACTGTTATTATGGGGCACTGTGGATATCACTGTTATTATGGGGAGCACTGTGAATATCGCTGTTATTATGGGAGCACTGTGGATATCACTGGTATTATGGGGACACTGTGGATATCGCTGTTATTATGGGGCACTGTGGATATCGATGTTATTATGGGAGCACTGTGGATATCACTGTTATTATGGGAGCACTGTGGATATCACTGTTATTATGGGGACACTGTGGATATCACTGTTATTATGGGGCACTGTGGATATCACTGTTATTAGGGGAGCACTGTGGATATCACTGTTATTACGGAGAGCACTGTGGATATCACTGTCACTATGGGGGTACTGTGGATATCACTGTTACTATGGGGTCACTGTGGATGTCACTGTTATCATGGGGGTGTAAGGAAATATGAAACATTTCCTAATGTTCTAGTTACACATACAGTTCCCCTATTGCTACTAACTCAAGTTCGTTCATGTATTCTGACACTGAGTCTCTCCAGCTGCAGCCCCCTCTTCCCCCTTCACTCTTTCTCCTGGTTGGAATGGCACATAGCTGCAGTCTCTCTGCATGTAGGTAATTCCATCCCACTCTTTTCCCCTTCCTCAGGAAGGTGGCTAATGACCAGCTAAATCAGGCTCTGTTTGAAGCACATGTCTCCTTTGTTCATTCCAACTCGAATAACACAGAATAACCATAGAGGCAGAAAGCTCATTTTTGGAATCTACATCATTAACGCTATTCACAGCGATGTTTTTGGGCATCTGAGCCCACCAGAAACCTAGAAAAGGGTATATGTTTCCCAGTAACACAGATTTATGATGTTTGGTCTTAAATAAAAGATAATTTGGTAAGAAAACGTAATACTCAATCATCACTCTGGGAGCATCGCAGCCAGATTTATGGCACTTCTAAGTTTTTTAGTAACTTTCAAAAGGGGAGTACATTCCCTAGCTGCGCCTACTCAGTGAGGTCGGCCAGGAAAAGGCATAAGACTAGGATGCTCGATCAGGAAGGCATCATTTGCCCGTGGTGCCAGCTAGGAAGCTGTGCTATTTTCCCTTGGGGAAGACGCCCCTCCCTCCTCCTCCACATGGCGTGACAGTGACTGAAATGTGTAAGTTTCATATTTTAATACTTTTTATTTTGTAACTATCTGTATATACTGTATGTTTTCTCTTTTGTAACATATTTTATGTTTTTGTAAACACTGCCTTTCCTTTCTGGAGTAAATCTATGGATTTAGTAATTTCGTTTCTTCTTGCTCTATAACGAACCGCCACGATCTCCATGCTAATTACACAACCGTGTGGGTTGGCTCCTGACCCTATATGGATTTTAATGTAGAATGAGGAACTGGTAGCAGCACAGTGTTCTGGGGATTTGGGAGACTCCGGTAGTGACGGAACAGAGGTTTTGTGTGTGTATTACCCGCCCTGGGCCTGGGGACATATATACTGCCCTCCCTGCAGAGTGCCCAATAGACAATACATGGCAAGGCAGCCTTTCTGGTGACTACTTATCCTAGGTGTAGCTTCCTGACTTGCAAGTTCCAAAACCGGAACTGAAGGTGGAAACATAAGTTGAGGGTGGTTATATGACCCACGAACACTAATAAATAGTAAATTTGTGACAATTGGTGGGAATCAATAAATCCCTGACAAGTGGGGGCAACCTCACATCCCTAGTTCATGACATATTGGTGGCAGAGCGGTGGGATAATAGAGCATTAGTGACCTGGTTTGAGCAATCATTCCGCTCACTAAAAAAAAAACTGCACGGTTCTTGCGAGGACCATGCACAAAAAGTTTTGGAGCACAAACTCAGCGTTTATTAGTGCTGAGACAATACAGTGTCTACAGCGATTACCCCCTCCCCTTCTCTTGGTTTTTCTGTCCTATCTTTTATTTGGCAATTATGGCTATGCTGGGAGAGGTGTGGTATAAGCAGCAGAAAAGGGACACTCTTTCTGGAATATGTACGATCAGAGGCATTGACCCCCACAGCAAAAACAAAAACCAAATGGTCACGGAACTGGTGCGACTTGAAGCAGAGCCAGTCTGTCCCAAGAGCCCAGGGGATGCAGGAGCCAGCCCAAGCGCAGGTGGTGCTGCTGCGAAGGTCCAACCTCCAAGCCCTACTTGCAACCAGGGCAGCGTGGACCCTCACCTGCGGATGGCTTTGGAACAACTCCATGCAGATGATCATGATGGATGTCTGCAGCTGATCCAGCAATACCAGGAGAGAGCCAAGCAGCAGGCCCAAACCCAGTGAGAGGCCAAGAGAGCTGAATGGGAGGCCCAAGCTCAGAAAGACCATGAACTGCAGTTGGCCAGACTCGGGGTAACACCATCTACCCCACGGAGCGCCGAGTCAAATAATGCAAAAACTCCTAAACCCCGGCCACAGCACTTTCCAATGATGGAAAAGGACGGGGACTTGGACATTTTTCTGCAGGGATTTGAGAAATGCAACCAAAGACAAAAGTGGTCACTAGTGTTGAGCAGTCCGATACTGCAAATATCGGGTATCGGCCGATATTCACTGTATCGGAATTCCGATACCGAGTACTAGAGTTGAGCGAAACGGGTCGGTCAATTTCAAAAGTCGCCGACTTTTGGCAAAGTCGGGTTTCATGAAACGAAACCCGACCCTAGGATGAGGTCGGCCACGAGGTCGGCGACTTACGCGCCAAAGTCGCGTTTCAAAAGTTTGTTTTGCGCTCTTTTTCAGCCAATCAGGATCCACGGACACTGTGGGCAACGTGATGACATAGGCACAGGTCACCACCATCTTTCAGAAGGGCATGCAAGTGATTGGCTTGCTTTGGTGGGTGTCACAGGGGGTATAAAAGGGCGTGCACGCCGACCGCCATCTTACTTCTGCTTAGCATAGGGAGAGGTTGCTGCTGATTCTGTAGGGAGAGCGTTAGGCAGAGAAGAAGAAAAAAAAACTGCTTCTGCTGCTAGCGATTGTGCCTGTACAACACACCAGTCACTGTGTGTGCAGTGCAAGGGGAGGCTATATTGTGGTGTATCAGTGGTGTTGGTTGTTGGGCTGCCTTCTAAGGCTTCCTGACAGCTGCATTGCTGTTTACCCACTGCTCTGCAAACTGCTTTTTTAAAAGCAATCCCAATTTTTTTTTTTGTCCTGCTGAGGTACTGAGCTGCAAACTGCTTTTTTAAAAGCAATCCCAATTTTTTTTTTTGTCCTGCTGAGGTACTGAGCGTGCATTTTTTCACACCATACAGCGGTGTATGCTCCTCACACAGTACCGTGTAACGGCTGTTAACACAGCCACAGCGAAGCTATCTGTGTCACTCTGTGAGAATAAGTCGAGGACATGTTCCGTTCTTACAGACCTGCACTCTAGGGAGATTCCTACTCTGCCCAATTCTACATACACCTTGTAGTTTGTGATACACTAGCCAATTTCTGCCTGTGACATAGCGCTGTGATATTCAGTGGGCCTCACACAATCCAAAAGTGTCCAGTGTCCACAAGTGTCTGCAGAAATTCAAAATCTCACTTATCCTCTAGTCACTTTGGTCACAGCTGTGCCATCGAGCCTGTGACATAGCGCTCAGATATTCAGTGGGCCTCACACAATCCAAAAGTGTCCAGTGTCCACAAGTGTCTGCAGAAATTCAAAATCTCACTTATCCTCTAGTCACTTTGGTCACAGCTGTGCCATTGAGCCTGTGACATAGCTCTCAGATATTCAGTGGGCCTCACACAATCCAAAAGTGTCCAGTGTCCACTAGTGTGAACAGAAATTCAAAATCTCCCCTGTCCTATAGACACCTTGTACCTTGTTTTACATTACTATATAGTTTGTTGGATTTTGTCTACATTTCTACCAAAAATGAGGAAGGCTGGTGGAAGAGGCCGTGGAATTGGGCGGGGGTTGGCAGCTGGTAATGATGGTGTTGGTGGTGGATCTGATGGTAGTGGCAAGAGCAAAATAGGACCGAATGCAGGAGGTGTTGAGCCTGCGTCATCGTCTGGCTCCATAAGGCTTCGAAGGCTTAGTTTTCTAGGAGTTGGCAAACCGCTTTTAAAGCCAGAGCATCAGGAAAAAGTTTTGTCTTACATTGCTGACTCAGCCTCCAGCTCTATCGCCTCCTCTTCTTCAGTTGTAAAAAGTAAAAGCACTGAGTCGTCATTGGAGGCTCATGTTCATGAACCACACCTTTCCTTGTGTCCTTCACCCCAACCAAGATTGAAGGATGACGCAGGCCATACAACTGATTACTCCATGGAGCTGTTTTCACATACCATGCCTGGATTATCAAGTCAAATGGTGAATTACCCAGGCCAAGATGAATCTGACATGGAGTGCACTGATGCACAGCCGCTGATGGATGATTCTGCTGGTACATTCACTCAGAGCACTACATTGTCCTCGCAGTGTACAGAGCCAGATTCTGACCCTGATGAGACTCAGGTGCCCCTTCCCGCACACTATACCACCATACACGGTGACACAGAGGAAGTTGCACATGACATAGAAGAGGAGGTGATGGATGACCCAGTTGTTGACCCAGATTGGCATCCATTGGGGGAAGAGGGTGCTGCTTCCAATAGCTCAGATGAGGAGCATCCACAGCAGACATCGACATCGCAACAGCTGTTATCTGGCAGGCCCGGAGCACTCCAAAGACAGGTTCCAAAAATCAAAAGAGTTGCTGGACAGCTTGTCCAGAGGGTCAAAAGATCACAGCGTGCTAGGCCGCAAAATGTCTGCCAAAGTAGGAAGAGTGCAGTGTGGCACTTTTCTGAACAAAATCCTCATGATCAGGCCAAGGTTATCTGTAAGAAGTGCGCAAAGACCTTTAGCCGAGGGAAAAATCTGAAAAATTTGAATACCAGTTGCATGCTTAGACATTTAACCACCATGCACTTGCAAGCGTGGACACAACACCAAACCTCAAGTGCCACATGTGCAACTGATCACAACGAAGGTAGTCAGCAACGCTACATTGTTTCCCCCACTGTAAGCCCACCAGTTAGCACAGCAGCAAATGTTGAGGTGTCGTTGCAAGGCCACAGCAGTCAGGGAATCCCACTGTTATATCAACAAAAGACTGAATCTAGGCCATCAGAAAGAACACCAACTCCATCACCATCATCAACCCTCTCTCAGTCCGCCCTGTCCACCGCTACTTCCACCATATGCAGCTCTCAAGTCCAGCTCACCCTCCCAGACACTATGAGTAGGTCAAGAAAGTACTCAGTCTCTCATCCGCGTACACTGGGTTTGAACGCCCACATTGCCAAACTAATCTCGTTTGAGATGATGCCCTTTCGGTTGGTGGAAAGCGCAGCTTTCCGGGAACTCATGGCCTATGCAGTATCACGCTATGACCTACCCAGTTGCCACTTCTTCTCTCGCAAAGCCATCCCAACCCTCCACCATCACGTGAAAGACCGCATTGTCCATGCACTCAAGCAGTCAGTGAGCGGAAAGGTGCACCTCACAACTGATGCATGGTCCAGTGGGCATGGCCAGGGCCGTTACGTGTCCATCACTGCGCACTGGGTTAATGTGGTGGATGCAGGGTCCACAGGGGACAGCGGTGGTGGGACAGTGCTGCCTAGCCCACGGTATAGGAAACAGTTGGCTGTAGGCATTCGACCCTCCTCCTCCTCCTCCAGAAGCGAAAGCTCGTCCACAGAGCGCAGTCGTACGAGCACTCCATCTGCAGCTGCCACTGTTGCACACGAGGTGTCCCCCTATCGAGCAGCTAGTGGAAAGCGTCAGCAGGCTGTGTTGCAGATGATGTGTTTGGGCGACAGACACATCGCCGAGGTGCTGGCCGAGTACTTGAAGCGACAAACTGAGTCATGGCTGGGCAGTGTACATCTTGAGGCAGGCAAGGTAGTTAGTGATAACGGCCGTAATTTTGTGGCAGCCATAGCCCTTTCAAAACTCAGCCACATACCTTGCTTGGCTCACACCTTGAACCTGGTGGTGCAGTGCTTCCTCAAAAATTATCCGGAGTTAACAGCCCTGCTCCAGAAGGTGCGAAGACTGTGCGCGCACATCCCCGGTCGCCTGTACACTCCGTTCGTATGCAGAAGCTGCAGCGATTGCTCCACCTTCCCAACCACCGCCTCATTATCGACATTGCAACAAGGTGGAACTCCACCCTGCACATGGTGGAGCGGCTGTGCGAGCAGAGGCAGGCCATAATGCATTTTTGGGAGGATACACGGCCAGGCACTTTGAGAGCAGACATGGAGTTGACAGGTGTGCAGTGGTCGAAGCTGAAAGACCTCTGTAAAGTCCTTCAGTGTTTTGAGGAATGCACACGGCTGGTAAGCGCAGACGACGCCATCCTAAGCATGAGCATCCCACTTATGCGTCTGCTCATGCAAACTTTGACGCATCTTAAGGAGCAGGCTTCTGCAGCCAATGTTGATGAGGAGGAAGAGGAGGAGGGAATCCTTGATGACATTCAGCCATTGTCTGCTCAGGGACCTCTCCTGGACGAGGTGGAGGAAGAAGAGGAGGAGGAGGAGGAGGAGGATGATGGGGATGATTACTTAGGGGAGGAGGATGCATCTCGTGGGGCAAGTGAAAATGTTGGCGTGGCAAGGTCTGGTACAGGGTTTGTGCGTGACTGGAGGGATGTGGATTTGCCAGAAAGTGCTCCTCCACCCAGCACTCGCAGTGCATCATTGACACCGGGAACATTGGCCCACATGTCAGATTATGCCTTGCAGATCCTAAAAAGGGACCCCCGCATTGCCAAAATGATGAACGATGACGACTACTGGTTGGCCAGCATCCTGGATCCACGCTATAAAGGCAAATTACATAACATCATGCCACAGGAGAACCTTGACCTAATATTGGCTAATAAACAAGCAACTCTGGTAAATCGGTTGCTTGAGGCATTCCCAGCACACAGCAGCGGTGATGGTTCTCACACGAGCCGTACGGGCCGGGGGCAGCTTGGCAGAGGTGTTCGTGGTGCACACACAAGAAGTGGCGTTGGAGACAGGGGTTTCATGACAATGTTGTGGACTGATTTTTCAAGTACCGCTCACACAACTGGTAATACTGCATCGATGGAAAGTGACAGGAGACAGCAGTTGTCAACTATGGTTACAAACTACTTTTCCTCCCATATCGATGTTCTCCCACACAGGTCATTCCCCTTTGACTATTGGGCCGCTAAACTGGACACCTGGCCTGAATTGGCACAATATGCCTTACAGGAGCTCGCTTGCCCAGCTGCAAGTGTGCTATCGGAAAGAGTCTTCAGTGCAGCTGGATCAATCCTGACAGAAAAAAGGACCCGTCTGTCAACCCAAAATGTGGATGATCTAACCTTCATTAAAATGAACCATGCATGGGTTTCCAAGGATTTTGTCCCACCTTCCCCTGATGACACATAGGGTGACAGAAAAATGGCTTGCTTTGGTCCACCTCTTCCTGGGACTTGACCTATTTCGCCTTTTGCATCAGCTGAATGTCCAACATCAACATATGCCACTTTCTAAAACTCCCTAACTGTGCTGCCTCCCCCCCCATGGCCGGGGTCACCACCTAGCGCACGACACCGTGCGAGTGCCGTTGCCCTGGACAGGTGGGTAGGCCGACTCTTGGGCGCGGGCACTGGCACAGGGTCCCTCATAGTGCAATCAAGTGTCTCTGACGGTGGTGGTGCACACCCGCCGTCAGACACACCGCCGTACTATGAGGGGCCCAGTGCCAGTACCGACGCCCACGAGTGGGCCCCCCTTGCTTGGGCAGGGCCCCAGCATTTGCAATCTTTACCTCTCCCTGCTCCTCCGCTGTGTAGTCTGGGCCGTCAAATCCATACTGTGCCTGACACCATTTGAACCTGCCTCCTGATGTATAGACATATATTTTGAATGTGTACACTATCCATACATGTTATCTGGGGATACGGTACCCTTTCTAACCTTTGTGCAATCACGTGCAATCCATACTGGGCCTAACACCGTCTGAGCCTGCCTCCTGATGTATAGACATATATTTTGAATGTGTACGCTATCCATACATGTTATCCGGGGATACGGTACCCTTTCTCACCTTTGTGCAATCACGTGTAATCCATACTGGGCGTGAGAACGGCTGGCGAGCTGTTAAGCAAGCTACAGCACCTGTGGTTTGCACACGTAAGTTTTTCATTTTTTCAGGAATGACGGTTAGGCCTAATTCTGGAACTGCGGTTGACCTGCACTTACTGGGAAATCATTGTTCGCGGGTAATAATTGTAATCAGTGATCCCCATCACTAACGTTGTTCAGCGGGTTATCTGCACCTGTAAGCGACAAACGCTGGCCTTTTCAGTGTAGCGCACATGCAGCCACGGACATGTAAGGGCATGACACACCAGTTATTGGCCAATCTCATGTGCCAGAGCCTCACGTGTCCCTCTAGTAAGCCGGACTCGGACCACGGGGCATGACGGAGTCTCGTTCGTTAACGGAATTAAGCTTGCAATGTGTGCATCTGTTCTGTAGCTGGCATGGTTGAGGTTTCCCAGGTGGAGTCGAATTTAACCGTAGGCTCCACTCCTGGTGGTGCCCTTCTGGACATTCCTTTAAGGTTCAGCTTTGCAACCATACTGCCCACGTAAAACAAACACTTTGCCTTCATGAACGCTGTTTGGAGGGTCATGACTCGTGGGAATAACGCCGCCCAATCAGTTAACCTGCTAGAGAGATCCTTCGTTGCTCCCAAGCATGACATCACACTACCTAGGAAGAAGGTAATGCCACTGTGGCGACCGTACTCCTGGGGGCGACACAAGTGCACTGATGCCCAGCCACTGCTCGATGAATCTGCTGGTACATTGACCCAGACCACTACATTCCCCTCGCACGCTACACGGCCTGAATCTGACCCTGATGAAACTCAGGTTACCCTTCCCATATACAGTTCCATCTTACACGGTGACAAAGAGGAAGCTGCAGATGAAAGTGCAGGTTCGGCCCACCCGCCATCAGACACACCACCGTACTATCAGGGGCCCTGTGCCAGTGCCGACACCAACGAGTGGGCCCCCCCTGCTTGCCCAGGATCACAGCACTTGCAAAGTTGAAATACTGTGCAGTGAGATGGAAGATGGGGACGACGTGGAGTCCAGACAAGTACAGGGATTCCCTAGCGAGGAGACTTATTTGATTGTTTTCAATGTTGGGACAGCAATTTTTGGGGAGCACTATACTTTGGAGAATGATAGATGGGGCCCACCATACACTGGAACATTCCAAAGGTGGACATCAGACACTGGAGCAGCATTTACAGGGCCCATTATACACTAGAGCATTAGAAATGGGGCCCATTATGTTTGGAGCATTATTTGGGCCCATAAAACAGTGGAGCTTCATCCATGGGGACCAACATATACTGTAGCATTATGTGGAGCTCATCATATACTGTTTCAAACATTATATGGGACCAATGATTCTGTATGGAGAAATAGATGGGCCTCGTCATGAGATGTAAAAAGTGAAGTATTTTTCATTGTACTATACCGCTATTTCTCTGCCGTATCGGAGCATGATGAGTTGTGGTATGTGTTAAAGGGGCGCTCTTTCGCCCAGGGCACATGAAAACCTGGAGCCTGCCCTCCCCCCCACAACTGTAGCCAAATAACCCCCATTTTTCAGTGCGTAACTTGTATTATGAAGTTAATTAAGGTTGACAAGCTTAAGTAAGAAGAATTGATGCTTTTGGCATTCAAATGGGCACTGTAGGTGTGTTTCCTGTCCTCCTCTCACTGCCGACTTTTATTCCCCATTGACTTACATTGGGTTTCGTGTTTCGGGATGACCCTGACTTTTCCCTATAATCGGACGATCTTGCTCGACCCGACTTTTGGAAAAGTCGGGTTTCACGAAACTAAACGCGGCCCTAAAAAACCAAAAGTCGCTCAACTCTACCGAGTACCGATATTTTTTCAATATCGGATACCGGAATCGGAAGTCCCCATAATGCAATGAGCCACTGTTGTGGCTGTGATTGACTGCTGAAATGATGTCATCATGATGCGCGGTCTGTGCGCATCATGATGCGCGGTCTGTGCCGACAGCCAGGGTTCTGTATGGACCTGCCGGGGGCCTGTGCCGGCTGCCGGGGGTCTGTACGGGCCTGCCGGGGGCTTGTGCCGGCTGCCGGGGGTCTGTACGGGCCTGCTGGGGGCTTGTGCAGGCTGCCGGGGGTCTGTACGGGCCTGCCGGGGGCTTGTGCCAGCTGCCGGGGGGTCTGTATGGGCCTGCCGGGGGCTTGTGCCGGCTGCCGGGGGTCTGTACGGGCCTGCCGGGGGCTTGTGCCGGCTGCCGGGGGTCTGTGCGGGCCTGCTGGGGATCTTGTGTATGCAGGCATCGTCCGATGGGACTAGAAGTCCCATTGGGCGATGCCTGCTACAATGACAGTGATTGAAACATACATACATACATACTACATATATACAACATTCATACAACATACATACATACTACATACATACTTCATATATACTACATTCATACAACATACATACATACTACATACATACTACATATATACTACATTCATACAACATACATACATACTACATATATACTACATTCATACAGCATACATACATTACGTACATACTACATATATACAAAATTCATGCAACATACATACATACTACATACTACATACATACTTCATATATACTACATTCATACAACATACATACATATATACTACATTCATGCAGCATACATACTACATACATACTACATTCATACAGCATACATACATACATACATACTACATATACAAAATTCATACAACATACATACATACTACATACATACTACATATATACAAAATTCATACAACATACATACATACTACATACTACATACATACATACTTCATATATACTACATTCATACAATATACATACATGCATACTACATATATACTACATTCATTCAACATACATACATACATACTACATACATATATACTACATTCATACCACATACATACATACAACATGCTACAGACATACAACAGACATACAACATACATACTACATACAATACATTCATACATTCATAGAATACATACATATACACATACAGTACATATAACATAGAGTACATACTCACCATTACTTGTCACTTTGATCCCCAAAGCCAGTGTCATCTGTGGAAAAATATGAAAATAACAAACAACCTATATACTCCCTGATCCGCAGAAATCCACGAGTGTCCCATGCCGATCTCCCGTGGAGAACAGCAGCATCAGCTGATGCGACCGATCTCTACGGGGCTCCAGGAATACAATGATGGGAGGTAGGTATCCTTCCGCACTGTATTACTCTGCCACTGTAAAAAAATAGTCCCTAGTCTCACTTTTGGCATTGCTGTGTGAGAAATTTCCCACGCAGCTTTTGCCATAAAGTGAGACAGGTGTTGAGCCTGCGTCATCGTCTGCCTCCATAAGGCTTCGAAGGCTTAGTTTTCTAGGAGTTGGCAAACCGCTTTTAAAACGAGAACATCAGGAAAAAGTTTTGTCTTACATTGCTGACTCAGCCTCCAGCTCTATCGCCTCCTCTTCTTCAGTTGTAAAAAGTAAAAGCACTGAGTCGTCATTGGAGGCTCATGTTCATGAACCACACCTTTCCTTGTGTCCTTCACCCCAACCAAGATTGAAGGATGACGCGGGCCATACTACTGATTACTCCATGGAGCTGTTTTCACATACCATGCCTGGATTATCAAGTCAAATGGTGAATTACCCAGGCCAAGATGAATCTGACATGGAGTGCACTGATGCACAGCCGCTGATGGATGATTCTGCTGGTACATTCACTCAGAGCACTACATTGTCCTCGCAGTATACAGAGCCAGATTCTGACCCTGATGAGACTCAGGTGCCCCTTCCCGCACACTATACCACCATACACGGTGACACAGAGGAAGGTGCACATGACATTGAAGAGGAGGTGATGGATGACCCAGTTGTTGACCCAGATTGGCATCCATTGGGGGAAGAGGGTGCTGCTTCCAATAGCTCAGATGAGGAGCATCCACAGCAGACATCGACATCGCAACAGCTGTTATCTGGCAGGCCCGGAGCACTCCAAAGACAGGTTCCAAAAATCAAAAGAGTTGCTGGACAGCTTGTCCAGAGGGTCAAAAGATCACAGCGTGCTAGGCCGCAAAATGTCTGCCAAAGTAGGAAGAGTGCAGTGTGGCACTTTTCTGAACAAAATCCTCATGATCAGGCCAAGGTTATCTGTAAGAAGTGCGCAAAGACCTTTAGCCGAGGGAAAAATCTGAAAAATTTGAATACCAGTTGCATGCTTAGACATTTAACCACCATGCACTTGCAAGCGTGAACACAACACCAAACCTCAAGTGCCACATGTGCAACTGATCACAACGAAGGTAGTCAGCAACGCTACATTGTTTCCCCCACTGTAAGCCCACCAGTTAGCACAGCAGCAAATGTTGAGGTGTCGTTGCAAGGCCACAGCAGTCAGGGAATCCCACTGTTATATCAACAAAAGACTGATTCTAGGCCATCAGAAAGAACACCAACTCCATCACCATCATCAACCCTCTCTCAGTCCGCCCTGTCCACCGCTACTTCCACCATATGCAGCTCTCAAGTCCAGCTCACCCTCCCAGACACTATGAGTAGGTCAAGAAAGTACTCAGTCTCTCATCCGCGTACACTGGGTTTGAACGCCCACATTGCCAAACTAATCTCGTTTGAGATGATGCCCTTTCGGTTGGTGGAAAGCGCAGCTTTCCGGGAACTCATGGCCTATGCAGTATCACGCTATGACCTACCCAGTTGCCACTTCTTCTCTCGCAAAGCCATCCCAACCCTCCACCATCACGTGAAAGAACGCATTTTCCATGCACTCAAGCAGTCAGTGAGCGGAAAGGTGCACCTCACAACTGATGCATGGTCCAGTGGGCATGGCCAGGGCCGTTACGTGTCCATCACTGCGCACTGGGTTAATGTGGTGGATGCAGGGTCCACAGGGGACAGCGGTGGTGGGACAGTGCTGCCTAGCCCACGGTATAGGAAACAGTTGGCTGTAGGCGTTCGACCCTCCTCCTCCTCCTCCTCCTCCTCCAGAAGCGAAAGCTCGTCCACAGAGTGCAGTCGTACGAGCACTCCATCTGCAGCTGCCACTGTTGCACACGAGGTGTCCACCTATCGAGCAGCTAGTGGAAAGCGTCAGCAGGCTGTGTTGCAGATGATGTGTTTGGGCGACAGACACATCGCCGAGGTGCTGGCCGAGTACTTGAAGCGACAAACTGAGTCATGGCTGGGCAGTGTACATCTTGAGGCAGGCAAGGTAGTTAGTGATAACGGCCGTAATTTTGTGGCAGCCATAGCCCTTTCAAAACTCAGCCACATACCTTGCTTGGCTCACACCTTGAACCTGGTGGTGCAGTGCTTCCTCAAAAATTATCCGGAGTTAACAGCCCTGCTCCAGAAGGTGCGAAGACTGTGCGCGCACATCCCCGGTCGCCTGTACACTCCGTTCGTATGCAGAAGCTGCAGCGATTGCTCCACCTTCCCAACCACCGCCTCATTATCGACATTGCAACAAGGTGGAACTCCACCCTGCACATGGTGGAGCGGCTGTGCGAGCAGAGGCAGGCCATAATGCATTTTTGGGAGGATACACGGCCAGGCACTTTGAGAGCAGACATGGAGTTGACAGGTGTGCAGTGGTCGAAGCTGAAAGACCTCTGTAAAGTCCTTCAGTGTTTTGAGGAATGCACACGGCTGGTAAGCGCAGACGACGCCATCCTAAGCATGAGCATCCCACTTATGCGTCTGCTCATGCAAACTTTGACGCATCTTAAGGAGCAGGCTTCTGCAGCCAATGTTGATGAGGAGGAAGAGGAGGAGGGAATCCTTGATGACATTCAGCCATTGTCTGCTCAGGGACCTCTCTTGGACGAGGTGGAGGAAGAAGAGGAGGAGGAGGAGGAGGATGATGGGGATGATTACTTAAGGGAGGAGGATGCATCTCGTGGGGCAAGTGAAAATGTTGGCGTGGCAAGGTCTGGTACAGGGTTTGTGCGTGACTGGAGGGATGTGGATTTGCCAGAAAGTGCTCCTCCACCCAGCACTCGCAGTGCATCATTGACACCGGGAACATTGGCCCACATGTCAGATTATGCCTTGCAGATCCTAAAAAGGGACCCCCGCATTGCCAAAATGATGAACGATGACGACTACTGGTTGGCCAGCATCCTGGATCCACGCTATAAAGGCAAATTACATAACATCATGCCACAGGAGAACCTTGACCTAATATTGGCTAATAAACAAGCAACTCTGGTAAATCGGTTGCTTGAGGCATTCCCAGCACACAGCAGCGGTGATGGTTCTCACACGAGCCGTACGGGCCGGGGGCAGCTTGGCAGAGGTGTTCGTGGTGCACACACCAGAAGTGGCGTTGGAGACAGGGGTTTCATGACAATGTTGTGGACTGATTTTTCAAGTACCGCTCACACAACTGGTAATACTGCATCGATGGAAAGTGACAGGAGACAGCAGTTGTCAACTATGGTTGCAAACTACTTTTCCTCCCATATCGATGTTCTCCCACACAGGTCATTCCCCTTTGACTATTGGGCCGCTAAACTGGACACCTGGCCTGAATTGGCACAATATGCCTTACAGGAGCTCGCTTGCCCAGCTGCAAGCGTGCTATCGGAAAGAGTCTTCAGTGCAGCTGGATCAATCCTGACAGAAAAAAAGGACCCGTCTGTCAACCCAAAATGTGGATGATCTAACCTTCATTAAAATGAACCATGCATGGGGTTCCAAGGATTTTGTCCCACCTTCCCCTGATGACACATAGGGTGACAGAAAAATGGCTTGCTTTGGTCCACCTCTTCCTGGGACTTGACCTATTTCGCCTTTTACATCAGCTGAATGTCCAACATCAACATATGCCACTTTCTAAAACTCCCTAACTGTGCTGCCTCCCCCCCCATGGCCGGGGTCACCACCTAGCGCATGACACCGTGCGAGTGCCGTTGCCCTGGACAGGTGGGTAGGCCGACTCTTGGGCGCGGGCACTGGCACAGGGTCCCTCATAGTGCAATCAAGTGTCTCTGACGGTGGTGGTGCACACCCGCCGTCAGACACACCGCCGTACTATGAGGGGCCCAGTGCCAGTACCGACGCCCACGAGTGGGCCCCCCTTGCTTGGGCAGGGCCCCAGCATTTGCAATCTTTACCTCTCCCTGCTCCTCCGCTGTGTAGTCTGGGCCGTCAAATCCATACTGTGCCTGACACCATTTGAACCTGCCTCCTGATGTATAGACATATATTTTGAATGTGTACACTATCCATACATGTTATCTGGGGATACGGTACCCTTTCTAACCTTTGTGCAATCACGTGCAATCCATACTGGGCCTAACACCGTCTGAGCCTGCCTCCTGATGTATAGACATATATTTTGAATGTGTACGCTATCCATACATGTTATCTGGGGATACAGTACCCTTTCTAACCTTTGTGCAATCACGTGCAATCCATACTGGGCCTAACACCGTCTGAGCCTGCCTCCTGATGTATAGACATATATTTTGAATGTGTACGCTATCCATACATGTTATCCGGGGATACGGTACCCTTTCTCACCTTTGTGCAATCACGTGTAATCCATACTGGGCGTGAGAACGGCTGGCGAGCTGTTAAGCAAGCTACAGCACCTGTGGTTTGCACACATAAGTTTTTCATTTTTTCAGGAATGACGGTTAGGCCTAATTCTGGAACTGCGGTTGACCTGCACTTACTGGGAAATCATTGTTCGCGGGTAATAATTGTAATCAGTGATCCCCATCACTAACGTTGTTCAGCGGGTTATCTGCACCTGTAAGCGACAAACGCTGGCCTTTTCAGTGTAGCGCACATGCAGCCACGGACATATAAGGGCATGACACACCAGTTATTGGCCAATCTCATGTGCCAGAGCCTCACGTGTCCCTCTAGTAAGCCGGACTCGGACCGCGGGGCATGACGGAGTCTCGTTCGTTAACGGAATTAAGCTTGCAATGTGTGCATCTGTTCTGTAGCTGGCATGGTTGAGGTTTCCCAGGTGGAGTCGAATTTAACCGTAGGCTCCACTCCTGGTGGTGCCCTTCTGGACATTCCTTTAAGGTTCAGCTTTGCAACCATACTGCCCACGTAAAACAAACACTTTGCCTTCATGAACGCTGTTTGGAGGGTCATGACTCGTGGGAATAACGCCGCCCAATCAGTTAACCTGCTAGAGAGATCCTTCGTTGCTCCCAAGCATGACATCACACTACCTAGGAAGAAGGTAATGCCACTGTGGCGACCGTACTCCTGGGGGCGACACAAGTGCACTGATGCCCAGCCACTGCTCGATGAATCTGCTGGTACATTGACCCAGACCACTACATTCCCCTCGCACGCTACACGGCCTGAATCTGACCCTGATGAAACTCAGGTTACCCTTCCCATATACAGTTCCATCTTACACGGTGACAAAGAGGAAGCTGCAGATGAAAGTGCAGGTTCGGCCCACCCGCCATCAGACACACCACCGTACTATCAGGGGCCCTGTGCCAGTGCCGTCGCCAACGAGTGGGCCCCCCCTGCTTGCCCAGGATCACAGCACTTGCAAAGTTGAAATACTGTGCAGTGAGATGGAAGATGGGGACGACGTGGAGTCCAGACAAGTACAGGGATTCCCTAGCGAGGAGACTTATTTGATTGTTTTCAATGTTGGGACAGCAATTTTTGGGGAGCACTATACTCTGGAGAATGATAGATGGGGCCCACCATACACTGGAACATTCCAAAGGTGGACATCAGACACTGGAGCAGCATTTACAGGGCCCATTATACACTAGAGCATTAGAAATGGGGCCCATTATGTTTGGAGCATTATTTGGGCCCATAAGACAGTGGAGCTTCATCCATGGGGACCAACATATACTGTAGCATTATGTGGAGCTCATCATATACTGTTTCAAACATTATATGGGACCAATGATTCTGTATGGAGAAATAGATGGGCCTCGTCATGAGATGTAAAAAGTGAGGTATTTTTCATTGTACTATACCGCTATTTCTCTGCCGTATCGGAGCATGATGAGTTGTGGTATGTGTTAAAGGGGCGCTCTTTCGCCCAGGGCACATGAAAACCTGCAGCCAGCCCTCCCCCCCCACAAATTTAGCCAAATAACCCCCATTTTTCAGTGCGTAACTTGTATTATGAAGTTAATTAAGGTTGACAAGCTTAAGTAAGAAGAATTGATGCTTTTGGCATTCAAATGGGCACTGTAGGTGTGTTTCCTGTCCTCCTCTCACTGCCGACTTTTATTCCCCATTGACTTACATTGGGTTTCGTGTTTCGGGATGACCCTGACTTTTCCCTATAATCGGACGATCTTGCTCGACCCGACTTTTGGAAAAGTCGGGTTTCACGAAACTAAACGCGGCCCTAAAAAACCAAAAGTCGCTCAACTCTACCGAGTACCGATATTTTTTCAATATCGGATACCGGAATCGGAAGTCCCCATAATGCAATGAGCCACTGTTGTGGCTGTGATTGACTGCTGAAATGATGTCATCATGATGCGCGGTCTGTGCGCATCATGATGCGCGGTCTGTGCCGACAGCCAGGGTTCTGTATGGACCTGCCGGGGGCCTGTGCCGGCTGCCGGGGGTCTGTACGGGCCTGCCGGGGGCTTGTGCCGGCTGCCGGGGGTCTGTACGGGCCTGCCGGGGGCTTGTGCCGGCTGCCGGGGGTCTGTGCAGGCTTGCTGGGGGTCTTGTGTATGCAGGCATCGTCCGATGGGACTAGGAGTCCCATTGGGCGATGCCTGCTACAATGACAGTGATTGAAACATACATACTAAATACATACATACTACATATATACAACATTCATACAACATACATACATACTACATACATACTACATATATACTACATTCATACAACATACATACATACTACATATATACTACATTCATACAGCATACATACATTACGTACATACTACATATATACAAAATTCATGCAACATACATACATACTACATACTACATACATACTTCATATATACTACATTCATACAACATACATACATATATACTACATTCATGCAGCATACATACTACATACATACTACATATATACTACATTCATACAACATATATACTACATACATACTACATACATACTTCTTATATACTACATTCATACAACATACATACTACATATATACTACATTCATACAGCATACATACATACATACTACATACATACTACATATATACAAAATTCATACAACATACATACATACTACATATATACTACATTCATACAATATACATACATGCATACTACATATATACTACATTCATTCAACATACATACATACATACTACATACATATATACTACATTCATACCACATACATACATAGAACATGCTACAGACATACAACAGACATACAACATACATACTACATACAATACATTCATACATTCATACAATACATACATATACACAAACAGTACATATAACATAGAGTACATACTCACCATTACTTGTCACTTTGATCCCCAAAGCCAGTGTCATCTGTGGAAAAATATGAAAATAACAAACAACCTATATACTCCCTGATCCGCAGAAATCCACGAGTGTCCCATGCCGATCTCCCGTGGAGAACAGCAGCATCAGCTGATGCGACCGATCTCTACGGGGCTCCAGGAATACAATGATGGGAGGTAGGTATCCTTCCGCACTGTATTACTCTGCCACTGTAAAAAAATAGTCCCTAGTCTCACTTTTGGCATTGCTGTGTGAGAAATTTCCCACGCAGCTTTTGCCATAAAGTGAGACCAGGGACTATTTTTTTTACAGTGGCTGAGGAATACAGTGCGGAAGGATACCTACATCCCGTCATTGTATTCCTGGAGCCCCGTAGAGAGCGGTCGCATCAGCTGATGCTGCTGTTCTCCACGGGAGATCGTCGTGGGACAATCATGGATTTCTGCGGATCAGGGAGTATATCGCTTGTTTGTTATTTTCATATTTTTCCACAGATGACACTGGCTTCGGGGATCAAAGTGACACGTGATGGTGAGTATGTACTCTATGTTATATGTACTGTATGTCTATATGTATGTATTGTATGAATGTATGAATATATTGTATGTATGTAGTATGTATGTTGTATGTCTGCAGCATGTTGTATGTATGTAGTATGTATGTAGTATGTAGTATGGGAGCCATGTGACCAGCTACATGGGGTTTAAGAAGGTCCTGTGCTTACCTCCCGACATACTTCCCCTTGAGAAAGCGTGCTTCCAGTCACGCGAAACGCGCGTCGCGCGCATTCTCCTCACCTGATCCCGGGTCCACTCAGCCTCCATCCTTACATTTGGTAAGATATTGCTCCCATACCTGACTACATCAGATCTATATTTGTGCACTGGTCGCTATAATGGCTTCACATGCTGGTGTAGGAGCACTCTAACTGGAGGATGGTGAAATAGCCTAGACTGGCTATTTACTTGGTTACGATTACACTTGCTTTTATACCATATGTATTCCTTTCTCATGTGATGCCATGTGGCTGGGTGTTTTTCCCGGGTTATTCTGTTTTCCTCTCTGTGGTGTTGTCTTACTTTGTTCTTGCTTGCACAATGTGATGTAACTTATATATATGTAAATTAATAAAGATGTATTTTTACTATATTCACCCAGTTACTCTCGTTTTCTCCTTGCATGCAAATCTATTGGCGTGGGTGCTTTAGGTGCTTTTTCGCTTAGGGGGGCTATTTTTAGCCTCACCTTTCCTTTTCACATAGCAATTATGTCACTGAGGTTTTTGCATTTAATATGTATGTATGTAGTATGTATGTAGTATATATGTAGTATGTATGTAGTATGTATGTATGTATGTTGTATGAATGTAGTATGTATGTAATATGTAGTATATATGTAATAATGTAGTATGTATGTATGTTTTATGAATGTAGTACGTATGTAGTGTGTATGAATGTTGTATATATGTAGTATGTATGTAGTATGAATGTTGTATATATGTAGTATGTATGTAGTATGTATGAATGTTGTATATATGTAGTATGTATGTAGTATGAATGTAGTATATATGTAGTATGTATGCAGTATGTATGTAGTATGAATGTTGTATATATGTAGTATGTATGTTGTATGAATGTTGTATATATGTAGTATGTATGTATGTAGTATGTATGTTGTATGACTGTAGTATGTATGTAGTATGTATGTAGTATATATGTAGTATGTATGAATGTTGTATATATGTATTATGTATGTATGTAGTATGTATGTAGTATGTATGTTGTATGACTGTAGTATGTATGTAGTATGTATGAATGTAGTATATATGTAGTATGTATGTATGTTGTTTGAATGCTGTATATATGTAGTATGTATGTAGTATGTATGAATGTTGTATATATGTAGTATGTATGAATGTAGTATGTATGTAGTATGTATGTTGTATGACTGTAGTATATATGTAATATGTATGTAGTATGTATGTACTATGTATGTATGTTGTATGTAGTATGTATGTAGTATGTATGAATGTTGTATATATGTATTATGTATGTATGTAGTATGTATGTAGTATGTATGTTGTATGACTGTAGTATGTATGTAGTATGTATGAATGTAGTATATATGTAGTATGTATGTATGTTGTTTGAATGCTGTATATATGTAGTATGTATGTAGTATGTATGAATGTAGTATATATGTAGTATGTATGTATGTAGTATGTATGTAGTATGTATGTTGTATGACTGTAGTATATATGTAATATGTATGTAGTATGTATGAATGTTGTATATATGTAGGATGTATGTATATATATATATATTTTTTATTTTTTACATTCAACACATTAGCCGGATGATGGGACTACTACTGTCCCATCATTGGCTAATGTGTCAATCACTGTCATTGTAGCAGACATCGCCCGATGGGACTTGTAGTCCCATCGGACGATGCCTGCACTAACACAAGACCCCAAGCAGGCCCGCACAGACCCCCGGCAGCCGACACAAGCCCCCGGCAGGCCCGTACAGACCCCCGGCAGCCAGCACAAGCCCCAGCAGGCCCGTAGAGACCCCCGGCAGCCGGCACAAGCCCCCGGCAGGCCCAGCCGGCACAAGCCCCTGGCAGGCCCGTACAGACCCCCAGCAGCCGGCACAAGCCCCCGGCAGGCCTGTACAGACCCCCGGCAGCCGGCACAAGCCCCCGGCAGGCCCGTACAAACCCCCGGCAGCCGGCACAGACCGCGCATCATGATGCGCACAGACCGCGCATCATGATGACATCATTTCAGCAGCCAATCACAGCCTCAGCAGTGGCTCATTGCATTATGGGGACTTCCAATTCCGGTATCCAAGATTGAAAAAATATCGGTACTCGGTATCGGAATTCCGATACAGTGAATATCGGCCGATATCCAATATTTGCAGTATCGGAATGCTCAACACTACTCAACACTAGTGGTCACAATTAAATCGCACTTCCTACCTAAACCATAAACCCAAAAAAGGGAAGTAAAAATCAAACAGTTATGTGCAATAAATAGCAAAATTTTATTTAGACAGATAATTACCTTAAAATAAAAAAAGAAGAATCAAAAGAGTGTCACATGGCCAGGAGCACAGAAAAATACTTATATTACATAACATGTGAACAGACCACAATAATCAGGGAAAAAAGTTTATTAATAGTACAAAAAAAGCGGAACAAATAAACTCTAGAACAGGTGAGCTAGTGTAGCAGACGTTTAATAGTGAAATACCATAGTCTAAATGCTCTAACAATCTGGGGAGACATTTTAAATAAAGTAATAGCCCTGTGGCCATATTCTCCAATAGTTTATTGCATCCAATACTATCAGTGAAGCCCTAAGTTAGTAAAGAATAAACCCGTCATGTGTATTCAGACTGATCTCTCAAGATATAAAGAAATTGCACATGAATGTAAATAGACAAATATAAGCAAAGTGCATATATCTGGCAATGAGATGTGGCAAACCTGACGCGCGTTTCACGTCAGCTTCCTCAGGGTTCATGAAACGCACGTCGGGGTTGCCGCATCTCATTGCCAGATATGAGCACTTAGCACTTTGCTTTTATTTGTCTATATTACATTCATGTGTACTTTCTTTATATCTTGAGGGATCCGTCTGAATACACATGACGGGTTTATTCTTTACTAACTTAGGACTTCACTGATAGTATTGGATGCAATGAACTGTTGGAGTGTATGGCCACAGGGCTAATTACTGTATTTAGAATGTCCCCAAAGACTGTGAGAGCATGTAGACTATGGTATTTCACCATTATATGTCTGCTACACTAGTTCATCTGTTCTAGGGTATATTTACTCCACGATTTACAGTATTTTGTACTATTGAACTTGTTTCCCTGATTATTGTGGTCTGTTTACATGTTATGTAATATAAAGATTTTTCTGTGCTCCTGGCCATGTGACACTTTTTGATTCTTCTCCTTATTTTTATGCTCATTATCTGTCTAAATAAAATTTGCTTTTTATTACACATAACTGTTCTCTTTTTACTTCCCTTTTTGGGGTTTATGGGGATTTAAGAAAACCTGCAGACAGTACCAGCTGCCTGTGATCCAATGGGCCAGATATTTAACCCCAGGGCTCAAAGGAAAAGCTCTGGAGGCATTTTCTGCCCTCCCTCAAGACCAAGATGGAGACTATGAGGCCATCAAGCAGGCCCTGATAGAGAAGTACCCACTGACTCCTGAGGTTTACCATAAAAAGGTCCGGAACCTCCAGCATAGCCTACATGACAGCTACAGTGATGTGGTGAATAGACTCAGAACCCACTTTGACCAGTGGATCCAAGGACTGTCAGTGGTCACCTTTGAGATGCTGCCGGACCTGATGATGCAAGACCAGTTCCTACATCTTTGCCCAGCTGAGGTGTGACAGTTCATGATGGACCGGGAGCCAAAAAAGCCCGGATAAAGCAGCGCAGATCGCCGACACCAACTGTAAACCGAAAGTGCGGAAGCCAGTCACCGCCAGCTGGAAAGGGGGTAAGCCATCAACCAACCCCAGTACCACTACCAGCCGACTCACTGGAGGCCCTGTCCCCTTTGCCAACACCAGGCCTACATCTGCTCCCCCGCAATTGTTATTTCTGCAATCGGACTGGACATCTCAGTGCCACTTGTACAGAGAAGCAGAAGAACACTTCCCAGCCAAAGCCTCAGGGCCTAATGCAGCAGTTCATTTGTTGGATGGGGCGGTTGGGAGGGCCTGTGAAAATTTACAGCATGTCACCGTGGGGAGCACTATTGCTATAGACCTCGAGGACACCGGGGCCGAACGAGCCCTCATCTGACCCAAACTGGCGGGCCCTGAAGAGATTATTCTGGGGAAAAACCCTGACTCTCACCAGGTTTGGAGGCATCTGCTTTCCCTTGCCCATGGCCTGTGTTTTTACAGATTGGGGTGCCGGGAGTGGGGTGAAGGAAGTGGTGTTGTCCAAAAACTTGCCCACCGATGTTTTGTCGATGACTGATTTGGGGAGGATGTTCGCGTATTATGGCCCTGACACCCCTCCCCAATCTGATGCTCAGGGTAGTACTAAGCTAATGATGTGAATTTGCATGCTTTACCTGATAAATTATCTGATAATGATTATGTATCTGAAGGTACAGGAATCCTCAGCCACGTCATGCTGTGGGGTAAGATGGCTGAGGAACCCCTAACAGGAGCAAGCGACAGTGCTAAGGGAAATGGGGAGAGGTACGAGAACCATGAGGAAGGTGATGCCGAGCAACTGACCAGTGCCACAGAGTAAGGTAACTGCCCCATATATAGCACTGCTCCTGAGGTATTGGGGGTGGATGGGGAGGTACTACCCATAGTCGAGCAGGCTGATGGGACTGTGGTAATCCCTGGGGAGACAGCCTATGTAGTCGCTGTCATCCCCAGTCAGAGTGCCCAGAATGTAGATAATGTCCTGCCTTCTGGACCCTCCTCAGTCAGAGGGATGACTGAACTAGAAACGGACCCAGAGCAGGTCCCAGATGGTTCCCGTGAAGAAGGGACTTTGATGTCACTTCTGGCTGCCTCCGGACAGGAGTTCCAGGCTGCTCTGCACTCAGATGCTAGCCTGGAGACACCTCATTGCATAGCTCCCAAAAGTCCCGATTCTCGTGCGACAGTCCCATTTCTGACCCCCCCCCACCCGCATCCTGCCCGGGACTCTATTTTTCCCACACTGCACTGAGCTGCCACGCCCCCCCATGCACCGACCCCATCTTCTCCCTCCAAGAGAGTCCCATTGCAGCTTGCAATGATGTCCTAGGTTGTTCTGTGGCTGTCCGCACAGGACCTGTGATGAGGTCACGTCTGCACTCTGCAGGACTCTGCTGTGCTGGTTGTCATGGTGCTGGATGAGGTGAAATTTCTGTGTGGGGTCAGGAGGGGGTTTACAGTGTGGATGTAGCAGAGCTGTTTGTGTACGAGGTGTACGGAGTGGAGCTGTGTGTGTACGAGGTGTACGGAGCCATGTGTGTACGAGCTGTATGGAGTGGAGCCTTGTGTGTACGAGGTGTATGGAGCGGAGCCACGTGTGTATGAGGTGTACGGAGCAGAGCCACATGTGTATGAGGTGTACGGAGCCATGTGTGTACGAGCTGTATGGAGTGGAGCCTTGTGTGTACGAGGTGTATGGAGCGGAGCCATGTGTGTATGAGGTGTACGGAGCAGAGCCACATGTGTATGAGGTGTACGGAGCAGAGCCGCGCGTGTACGAGGTGTACGAGCTGTATGGAGTGGAGCCATGCGTGTACTTGGTGTACAGAGTGGAGCTGTGTGTATGGGGTGTGTGGACCGGAGCCATGTGTGTGCGGAGTGGAGCCATGTGCGTACGGGATGTACGGAGTGGAGCCAAGTGTGTACGAGGCATACAAAGCGGGCTTTTCCCACGGACACAGGAGTACACGGTGGAGCCCTGAGGAGCACTTTAAAATTCGCACTTGACGTTTCACCGGAAGTGATGTGCTGAAAGCTGACCGGAAATTAGGTAATTTTATGAGGAGATTGTGACGGAACCATGGAGGCACTTCAGGGAATGCTTCAGTTCCATCACCATGTCCTCCTCCGACAGCATGGACAGCGGGATCGCCTTGGAATCGGGGATGCCGGCCATGTGAGCGGATCATGATATGTCCTGCATCAGGAGGCTCAGGTGGGCATTACAATGGGAGCCGGGCTGCTATAGTATCTTTATAGAATCTTACTTTCTTTATTTCTCTCTCTGTTTCTTTCTCTCTCTCTGTTCTTTCCTTCTCTCTATAATCTCTTTTTTCTTCCTCTCTCTGTTCTTCTTTCCCCTCTTTCTTTCTTATTCTTTCCCCTTTCTTTCTTTCTTTCTTTCTTTCTTTCCTGTCCCCTCTTTCTTTCTCTGTTCTTTCTTTCTCTTTGTCTCTGTTCTTTCTGTCCCCTCTTTCTCTCTAATCTTTCTTTTTTTTCAGTTAGTGTGGGTGGTCAGGAGCCGGAATCTCCAGGAGTGGACCCTCTGGACCATGGCACCGAGGGGCCCCGGGTGAGCTGCCAGGTGGAAGCGACCCTTATATAGGGACCGTTAGGAGCAGGCCCAGGGGTTCGAGTACCACGGTAGCCGGTACCGAGAGGGGCTGCTCAGGATAGACTGGAGTAGGACAGTGGGACTGAAGTGTAGATGACAGAACAGGGCTGGCACACAGAAGACAGGAATGGAGTAAGACTATAGACTGGAACGTGGAGAAACTCAAGTGTAGATGACAGGACAGAGTTGGAACACAGGAGACAGGAATAAAGGAGGACGGAAGGACTGGAGCAGGATGGAACTGGAACACCGGAGGCAGGACTGGAGTAGGACGGCAGGACTGGAACAAGAAAACCGGAGGCAGGACTGGAGTAGGACGGCAGGACTGGAACATGATGGAACAGGAACACCGGAGGCATGACTGGAGTAGGATGGCAGGACTGGAACAGGATGGAACATGAACACCGGAGGCAGGACTGGAGTAGGACGGCAGGGCTGGAACAGGATGGAACAGGAACACTGGAGGCAGGACTGGAGTAGGACAGCAGAACTGGAGCAGGATGGAGCAGGAACACCGGAGGCAGGAGACGGAGAAAACAGGAACAGTGGAGCTGGACTGAGAATAACTGTTAGCAAACACGGAAGACAGGCTGCGAGACTGCTGCAGGAAACACTGAGGACGGCACAGAGAGACTGTAGAGAGCACAGGAAGAATCAGGGCCCAGTGTGCAAGGTAACACAACGATCAGGCACCTCCCTCAGCGGGAAGCGGCCTGATATAGCCCCATCTGGTCTGCCATTGGTCCGAAGGTGCTTCTGGATCAGGGCACAGCCGGAGCACAAGAAGCAGCAGGGAGGCGCGGCCGCAGCCTATGGCGCATTGCATGCAGGGATGGCGTCGGCCGCGAGCCCGTCAGAGATGACCGCCGTCGCCATTGGGTGGAGAGAGGCTGCGGCGTGGGAGCGGAGGCCGGCTGCGACGTGGGAGCGGAGGCCGGCTGCGGCGTGGGAGCGGAGGCCTGGTGAGTATGACGGAGCGGTGTAACATTTTCATTCGCTCTCTGTTCTTTCTTTCCCCTCTCTCTTTCTGTTCTCTCGCTTTCTTTTTTCTTTACTTCTTTCTCTCTCTCTTTCCCCTCTTTCTTTCTCTCTCTCTGTTCTCTTTCTTTCTTTTGCTCTCCCTCTTTTCTTTTTTCTTTCCCCTCTTTCTTTCTCGCTCTCTAATCTTCCTTTCTCTTTCTCTGTTCTCTCTATCTGTTCTTTCTTTCCCCTCTTTCTCTCTCTGTTCTTTCTTTCGCTCTCTGTTCTTTTTCTCTCTCTCTGTTTTCTTTCTTTTCCTCAGTACCTGTCAGTGTACCCACAGTACCAGCCACTGTGCCCATAATGCCAGCCACTGTGCCCTCAGTACCAGTCAGTGTGATCGGCAGTGCTAAATGGGTGCGGTTGGGCGTGAACATGAGTGTAACTAGTTGTGAAATGGGTGTGGTTGGGGCATGGCCTAAAATTTGCTGCGGGAACGAGGGAGGTTGTACCAGGAGACAGTTCCTGGTAAATTCCAAAATGAATGGTTGAGGAAAAGACAGCTGGTCGTCCCCTACCAATTTAGGGGTGAGTTGTTACAGATTGCCTATGAGATTCCACTCGCTGGAGACTTGGGGATCAGCAAAACTAAGGCCCTGCTCTCTTAAGACTTCTATTGGCCCAAATTGGAGACAGATATAACAAACTACTGCCGCTCCTGTATCATCTGTCAAAGAGTGAGGAAGGCAGGGCCTGCTCTTAAGGTTCCCCTGACCTCTTTGCCTATTATAGAGGAGCCTTTCCAGAGGATCTCTGTGGACATTATGGGATCACTGGCCATACCCAGTAGTTCTGGAAAGCAGTACATCCTTACTGTGGTAGTCTATGCTACCCAGAGTGTTGTGAATTTTCTTTCTGGGCTCCCTCTGGTGGTTACTGGAGGTAGTGGAGCTGGTCATATTGACAGAGGCCTGCCACCTGATAATGATGATGATGATTGGAGATCTGGGGTTACAGATTGTAGTATTTAAGACAGCAGACTTCCTTCCTGTGCCTTCTGAGGTCTGATGTCTCCTGCTCTGTTCCTGCATGGTTCATTTGCTAATTTTTTGCATTTGATCTGGTTTTGTCTATCTCTGTTTTGTGCGGGTCATCTTGCTCCTGCTGGGGCTGTGTTGGTTCACCACCCATATGTTACTGCTTGTGTCAGTTTGTTCTGTCCCCTGTTATATTGGACTCTTTTTGCTGTGCTTCCAGTATATACCGGAGTGCAGATATAGTGGGGGCGAAGTCATGTGACTTCAGTGTTTTTTGTGCATCAGACGTGTTGGACTTTTTTCAGGGTTTTTTGTGTGATTGCAGACGGTATCTTTCCTTTCCTGTCCTGTCTAGTCAGTGTGGGCCCCATCATTTGCTCAGTCTATTTCTCTGCCTGCATTTGTGTTTTCATCTTGTCTCACCGACAAAATATGTTTGGGGGCTATCTATTCCTTTGGGGTCTGCTCCGGGGCAGTTTAGATTTCCCCTTTTCTTGCTTTAGGCTTAGTTAGCTCTCCGGCTGTGCCGAGGCATCTAGGGCATCGTAGGTACGCTCCACGGCTACTGCTAGTTGTGTGGATAGGATCAGGGGTCTGCATTCCGCTTAGTTACCAACCTCTCTGGTTTTCTGGTGGCTTAGCCTGATCCTGCTGTCCTCCTCGGTGACCCATTCATAACACCGGAGGCAGTAGCTCTGTCCTCAACTATGGCGGATACCTTGTTGGCCATCTTTTCACGAGTAGGATTTCCCTGGGAAATGCTTACTGACCAGGGGACTCAATAATAATAATCTTTGTTTTTAAATAGCGGTAACATATTCCACAGCGCTTTACAGTCTGCACACATTATCATTACTGTCCCCAATGGGGCTCACAATCTAAATTCTCTATCAGTATGTTTTTGGAATGTGGGCGGAAACCGGAGGAAACCCACACAAACACAGGGAGAACGTACAAACTTCTTGCAGATGTTGTCCTTGGTGGGATTTGAACCGAGAACTCCAGCACTGCAAGGCTGCAATGCTATGCTATCCACTGAGCCACCGTGCTGACTGAATTCATGTCCCTAATGGAAGCTCTCTGTAAGAAAATGCAGGTGAAGCGTCTAGTATCGAGCGCATATCTCCTCCAAACCAATAGTTTATGTGAGCGCTTCAACGGTACCCTCAAACAGATGCTAAAATTGCTGGTTGAGACCCAGGCTCTTGACAGGGGGCACTATGAACATCACTGTTATTATGGAGGGCACTGTGGTTACTAGTTTCCTTGTAGCTTTTCTTAGTTCTGTTGTTCTTCCTGTGATACTGACGAGTTTCGTTATGTGTCTCATCCTTGGCCGCTCATGTGTTTCGTCTTAGGTTTCTTTCTTGTCTTCAGCTTTTACTTTTCATTTCTGTTGAAGATCTGAGCATTCATGGCTGTTGTCTATGCCGACCTGAGATTTACCAGAGCCCTCAGGCAGGACCCAGGTCAGTAGGATCCACAATTTCCTTTGCTGAGTGACTGGTCCAGGAATCCGCTGTAACGTACAGAATTGGGTGGTTTCTAGTGGGTGTCAGAGGGGTCCGTAGAGACCTGTGCTCTGAGGAGTCAGATTATTAGGATATAGATGGGTCATTATATTCAGTAATAACCGTGCTCCTGACCACACATCATCTCCAGATAATAACAGGGGTCAGGGATTTCCCCGTCACTACAGTAAAGGGTTTCGTTCTCTAACATCACCTAGAACATTGGATTATGACACATGGCACCATCTTGGGTCTCACATTCACAGGCGTCACCAAGGAACAGGAGGATGAGAACTGCGCCATAACATATGAAAACGTGACCATCCCGAAAGCGAGGGATCAAACCCAATCACTGAGGACGTGTCCCAGAGGTAAGCGAAGCCAGAAACGTGTAACAAGAGAATAAAGCATAATAAACTACATAATTTACTGTAATCTGTATATAATATATACCGGACCTGTAATCTGCATATAATATACACCAGCCCTGCACAATGTACTGTACTCTGTATATAATATATAACGCACCTGCACACTGTACTCTGCATATAATATACCCCGGCCCAGTAATCTGTATATAATATACACCGGCCCTGTACACTATATATAATATACACCGGCCCTGCACACTGTACTGTATCTGTATATAATATACACCGGCCCTGTATATATCCTATACCACGAAAGGGGGGTGAAGGGACCATGCATACAGGATAGGGGGGTGAGGGGACCATGCATACCACGAAAAGGGGGTGAAGGGACCATGCATACCAGGATAGGGGGGTGAAGGGACCATGCATACCAGGATAGGGGGTGAGGGGGACCATGCAAACCACGATAGGGATGAGGGGGTGCCATGCATACCAGGATTGGGGGGTGAGGGAACCATGAATACCAGTATATGGATATGGGGGTACCAAACATGCCAGGATAGAGATGATGGGTGCAGCACATACCAGGATGGGAGACCATATACCAATAAAAATGCCTGCCACCTGGGCATAGAACGGGTTCATAGTTAGTATATATATAAATATATAGAATAAAAACCAGCAATTTAGCAGCTGCGTAGTGTAAAATCACTGTAGGAGCCGACAGGATAGAATACATGGATTACACTCAGTAAATACATACAGAATAGGTAGATATATAGATGTCTTTGACACATACATTTAGTACAGTACAGTACAGTGTGTGTGCAGCTTACTGCACATGTATCTAGTTAATAAAATATTATTTTTCTGAAATAAATGGTGTGGGCTCCAGTGTAATTTTCTTAACCAGCAGAGGGAAAGCCGATGGCTGGGGGCAGATGTTTATAGCCTGGGAATGGGGTAAGGCTATGTGCACACGGTGCGGATTCTGCTGCAGATCTGCAGCGGTTTTGGCTCTGCGGGTCCGCAGCAGATTTAGCTGCGTTGTACAGTACCATTGTTTTCAATGGTAAACTGGAAAACGCAGTGCACATGCTGGTTACAATCCGCAGCATGTAAATTCTTTGTGTGGAATTCGCTGCGGTTTCACACCTTATCCATTATGAGGTGTGAAACCGCACGGCTAAACCGCAGGTAAACCGCAGGACGTTTGACCTGCGGATTTACCTGTGTTTTTTACAAATCCGCGGGGACAAATCTGCAGCACCTAAAAACTACATGGGCACATAGCCTAATACCTATGGAGCTTCCCAGGCTATTAATTTCAGCTCACAGCTGTATAATTAGCCTTTACTGGCTATTAAAATGTGAGACCTAAAAAAAAAGACGTGGGGTCCCCCTATAATTAATAACCAGCAAAGGCTATGCAGACAGCTGCGGGCTGATGTTAATATCCTAGGAAGGGGCCATAGATACTGCCCCCATGCTTAAAACATTAACTCTCAGCATCCCCAGAAAAGGCGCATCTCTAAGATGCAAGTTGTGATAATAGCTTTCTCTTAATGATAATGAAACGCTGGGTGACTAGTTGTTTTTCAGTCATTGGGCAGGCAGGTCTTATATCCATCCATGCGCTTCATATATCCTCTCTCATTTGGTCTGCTGTAATAGTAGCATTTCATCAGATCCAGCCCTTTGCTAAAACACAGGTTTGTGGGACTACAAGACCCAGCAACCTCTGTCTGTGCGATTCACACCCGCCTCTCCATAAACCATTAGTTGGTACACCTCAATATGTATTTCATGTGTATATTTCTATACTATCTGTTCTGTTCTAACCTGTCAGTCACAGTACACGGTACACGAATTGTTGGCTTTTCCAAGGAGATCGGTGTGTAAAAATCGGACAGCGCTCGCATGGTCCGAGTGCTGTGTGATGTTTTTCTTCCACCCATTGACTTCTATTGCGGGATGAAATCTGATTTCTGATTACAATCAAAACATGCTGCAAGTTTTTTCCAGTCCGGTCGTGATCTGATCCGAGCTGGAAAAAAACCCGCAGATGAACCTCACAATCATAGAATAACATCGGCCCGAATTCAATCCAATTTTTTATCAGACTGCATTCGTCCGAATTAATTGCGAGAGGAAATGAGCCCTAACACTCAGCCCCCACACATAACAGCTGCCGAGTGGGCGTGGATCGCTGACCTAGATGGTGAGCGCTGACGACGCTATTATGATCCTAACCATCCCGCTGCTCTGCCTATTGAAACGTTCGCTGCAGAATCTCAAAGAAGAAGCTTTGCTTGCCAGGCAGGTGGCTATGGGGCGAGAATTTACCGTGGCTGATATCACACAGTCCAGCCTCAGGGTGGTGGACGTGTCGTGGTGGCGGCCGAAACCAAAGATTCAAATGGGCATGTTTTATCTGGCATTGTAAAAGGATGGGGAATATGGATTCCACTATCTGCCTAACTATTTGGCATAAGGGAGAGACCTCCCAAATGTTAAAGGAAAAACTGAAGCCAAAACGTTGAGTGTGATCATAGGCTAAAGGGGAGGTATCATTTTTTATTATTTTTAATTTGTGTTATATACATGTAATTATGAAGGAAAAGATGTTTCTTAGCATTTTTCCCTGTAAAAAAAACAATTTAGGTTTGGTTTGGCAAGTCTTCTTATAAATCCAGCACAGCAGTCTGACAACATTGCTCCCAGATACTCTATGTGAGTCAGAAAGGCTTGCGGCATGTTCTCCGTGCTGCTCCCATTTAGTCTCAGCTCTTTCCCATCCATTTCAGCTTTTTTCTCAGCCCCCAGACCGGTTTGTTGGGTCCAGCAGACAAATATTCGGCTTTCCCACTGACTTGCATTGGAATCGTCAATCATTACGAAAACACAGATATTAGAACTTATTTGTGCCGATTTTCCTGAATCCGAATATTTCACTATTCGATCATCGCTACTTAGGAAAACATAAATCCGGCATGAATAAAGCACACTTCGGATTTGTGATCGGAAACAAGAGCAAAATTTTATAAAATCGGAAAAAAACGGTAACGTTGGTTAAAAAATGCTGGAAAATATTTGCATTGCCACTAAAGTATTTTCAGCACTTGATAATGGTGGTGTTACACCGGTGTATCCTGAGTGTGGGACACGTGTTTGATGAGGGGAGGGGTTTGCAGAGCTCAGAGGTGCCGCGTTCTTGTATGTATGCACATTGCATCTATCCAATCAGGGCGCAGAAAACACCCACAATGTCCTGACACAACGGCTTGTGTCATTGGCTGCTGAAATCACATGTCCCTCTCCATGTAAAGAGCGGACATCTTGTTTTAGTGCCACTTTGGCACTGATACAGCACAGAGAGGCTGCTCCTGACGATGGCACTGTTAGCACCAAGATTTTAGCTTGTGTGGCGCCCCTGAGGGTCCAGTCGCCACAGAGGTACTGCACCTCCTCCTGAGGTGTGGTACCCCACTATCCAGGTAAGGTGGAGACACCTAACCACGCTCCAACACCTGCATCCCACACAACATAGTAGTGTAGCAAAGCACCCTTTGGTGGCTCCCTGCTTGGGACACGAAGCGTACTGGGAGGTGGGTGGAGCTGAGTTTACATAAAAAGAGCGGGAAGAGTATAGGATTTAGTCAGTCACAGGAGTCTGACGAGGTCAGTCTGTGAAAGGAGATCCCCTGAGTGGGATGGATGGAAGTGCTGCAGCCGACCTGAGTGACCTGGGTCCGCTGGCACAGGAAAGAGACATTGATGGAAAGCTTGACTCTCCATAAGAAGGAAAGGATTGATACGGAACATGAGGAGAATAAGAGAACAAGGACTAGGGTTAGAGGAGAACCCTTCCCAAGTTCTAAGCTCAAGGCCGGGGTCCGGTCCCCGAGGTTGTATGGATACTAATGGTCCTGTAGCAGACACTGGAGGAATAGAAGTAGTGACCACTTTATTCCCACACCAGACTTGAGGGCACAACAGCAACGTGTGTGAGCCGGGACTAGGTAGAAGGAGTCCCCGAAGCAGGCTACAGCTGTCTGCCGTACAAGTAGAATTCTTAGGAACATCTGACAGGAGGAACTCCAGTGTAACTCAGTACTGTGAGTACTTCACTAAAAGGCGCTAAGAGGGAGACGTTCAGAAAGGCACATATGTTGGCGGAGTGTTGGAAAGGAGTACTTCATCTTGCCTGGAAGTTGGCTGAGCTCCTGACCCGGAGGACACGGCACGGATGCGGGCAGCTGTACTACAACAGACTGTGAGTAAAGCTTTGGAACTACATGCCCTGGTGTCCTCCGCTTATTCCTGCGCCAGCCAGCCCGACACCGCTACATCCCTTGCGCCTGACACTACACCATCTAAGTGTCACTTCACCTACACCGCCCTGGGACTACTGCCCTGCCTGTGGAGGCCTATAACATCATTGCTGCACTACTACACCATCTGTCCCAGAGGATCTGTCTGCAGCGTCGGCTTAACATTTGCAGAACACCACAGGTGGCGTCACGAATCACTTATAAACTTTCACCACCATAAGCACACTGAAACAACCCCTTTTGCAATGGAGCCACAGACCGGGTCACTGCTGCCGTGACAACTGTTGAGAAGATCAACCGGCCCGGTACCGAGTACCCCACTGGCGAGTGAGGGCGCTCCACTTGTTATCTAGGCCGTTGTATATCAGTCAGATAGTGTAGGTTGATAGTGTCCAGTGTGGCTGTAAAATTTACATTCCAGCTTTTTTTTTTGGCCGTTACTGAGGTCCACAGGTAAAGCCGGCAGGGCACATGTCCTACAAGTGTGTTGTGCACTGCTTCTATTGTGCTCCATGCACGAGTCTAGCATTCTAAATCTTTTTTTTTTCTTCATATCTAACAAACATTAAAAAAATATATAATTTTTCTGCTGCAAAATGTTATACAGCTCGCCGTATCCCACGTTGTCATTTTGTGGTGGTGATCTCATATCACCACCACATATCATTGCTATGTGCAGATCTCACGCACATAACAATAACATTTTTATGTTGCTAAACGTTATAAAGTAAGGGACCTGACTTTAATATAGTTTGTAGCATCTAGTGTGTTATAGAGACCTGATCCATAGGCCACAAAAAAATCTTCTGTTCCTAGTGTCTTACAGTAGGGGACCTGACTTTCAAGTTGTTTGTACATATCTTCTTTGTCATACAGGCCTCATCCACACTCAAACAATTCTTTTTTTCTGTCACTAACACGATGCAGCACGCCATATTTCACTTTGGAATTTACTGTTTCTGAAATTCAGCTGTTTGCAGAGCTGGTGCAGAGTTTAAAATCTATATTTTGGTTGCTAATACTGTGCTCCTACCACACTATCTGAGCTACATGACTGGGAAAAAGCATAGTCATGGTGGAGGGGGAATTAGGATTGGTGATCAAGGTGTACATGGGGCAGGTGGTAATGTTTGTGAAAGCACTAGCGAAGCAACGTCACATCCTATGCAAAGACAACTTACAACTTCTGCTACTGGACAGGCTACTCCACTGCCATTCTTTGGCAGACATACAGCAGTAAGCCTTGTTGATGAGGCCCAGAAAGAGCATGTGCTCGAGCAGATGGCAAGCTCAGCTTCAAGTGGCCTCTCCTCTTCCTCCATATCAACATCACACCCAGTACAGTCCACAGAGGTGGAAACCAAATAACCCTTGCTTCCCCCCGTATCCCAATTCTCCAACCATACAACTGACTGTACAGAACCACAGATGGGTGTCTGAAGAGCTGTTTACATATTCTATGCCATGGACATCAAAAGTGTACTCAAAAGCTTCAGAGTCTGGAGTAGGAAATCTGCATCGACGCCCAAAATTATTTTAGCTTGGAAAAAAGGCAGCATCCTGACCCTCGTCATCAGACATTTATTACAGGGGGAAAGGTGATCCTGATGAGACTCAAATATCTGAGGCTCACGCGGACTGTACTGTGCTGTCAGGGCAGGAAGAAGAGGAGGGTGACTCCAACGGCAAGGAATGTGATAACACAGAGGATGATGAGAGGTGATAGATCCCAGTTGACATGGACATAGAGGCACACAGCTGAGTAAGTCATCTGAGGAGAAATGCGAGGAGGTTATGCTGCACCGTATGTCACAGACACGTAGTGGGCAATGCATCATCAGCCACAACTGTGGCTGTAGTCAGCAGCGTCCCCAGGTCAGCAGCTTGCAAGGGTGGCAAGGGTTGACAAGCCTGGGCCTTTTTTGACACTGCAAAGTATCAGAAAAAAATGAATAATCCCTAAAATTCTATGTACACTTCCAGTACTCGTGCTGCTCCATCCCCCATTAGGTTGGCGCAGTGAACACAGGAAGCCCCATGTGCAGGCACCAGCTCACAAACATCCCACTCGCAGCTGCACCAGCCCACTCTTTCTTGTTGGAATGTCCACTCGCTCCTCCCTGCAGGTAAACAAGCCTTGTGTAATGTGAGCTCCTGACCGGTTAATTCCGGCTTTGTTTAAAGCACGTTTCTTTGTTCATTCAAACTCGAATTAATAGCACAGAATAATCATAGGGACTGGACAAATATATTTCTGAAATTGGCATAATTGAAGTTATTCACAGCAGCGTTTTGTGACTTGTGTGTCCACCAGAAGCCGAGAAAAGGGTATTTGCCTCCCAGTCATACATAGATATATGGTGTTCGGTCTTGAATGAAAGAGAAATTCGTAAGCAAACATATGATACCCCTGTTGTCTCTCTGTGAGCTTCCCAGCCTGAGATATGGCCCGCAGAAGTTTTTTAATAACTTTCTAAAGGGTGCGTATCCAGCTTACCCTGTGAGGTCAGCAAGGGGGGAGACCCTTGGTATTGGGCAAAGTATAAAGCTCATTTGCCCGGAGAAGCAGCTAGCAGGAGGCTGTGCTTATGGACCATTAGTCCTTGGGAAGAGTCTCCTCCCCTCATCCACACATCATGCCACTGACTGAGATGTAGTAAGTTCTTATCTTAATCCTCTTTTATTTGTAACTGTTGTATCTACTGTATTCTGTCTTCTCTGTAATATCTTTTGTATTTTTGTAAACATGGCCTATATTTTCTAGAGTAATACTTTACAAATCTATAAAATGTACAAGTTTTGTTTTCCTTGCTCTATGAATGAACCGCCACGTCCTCCATGCTAAACTACGCTAACGTGTGGGCTCCTGACCCAATATAAGCTTTAGTATCAAATAGGATCTAGTGGTAGGAAAGTATTTTGGGGGATTTGGGAGACTACTTTTCCTAGGTGTAGTTCCCTGACTGACCTGAGGTAAGGTGGGCGCTAGAGAGCTGCAAGTTCCAAACCGGAACTGAGAGTGGGATAGACAAATCAATCTTTGACACAAAGGATGAGCTAACTCATGCAGTCTGCCAACCTTGCAAAAAAAAACTGAGTAGAGGTAAAAAGTGCAATAATTTGACTACTACATGTATGAACCTTCACATGCGCAATCAACATGCGTTACTCTGGAAATCCCACTGCGCTAAAATGTGAATCATCAGCTGCCCCATCTATGACATCTGCTGCTTCTTCCTTCTTTTCTGTTACTGTGCCAACTATTGAGAAGTAGTCTTCGACCACAGAACCTTGGAGTCTTTACCCGCTCCAGTTGTAACAGGTACCAGGGCTGTAGTCATGGCTGACGGTGATTGCTCTATCACACCCTGGTCTCCCGCCACATACACACAATGTCCCTTAAGCAGCGTACCTTTTTGTCCACTTTCTTGTCCATTAGGGTCCTCTCTGGTTTTCTGGGGATTTCGTTCTTGAAGTCCCATATAAAGGCAGACAGAGTCAAGTCCCAATTTAAGACAAAAATTTTTACTAAGTTCTTTTCTCAGCTCGTCCGGTCCACACTTAGGTACAGCACAAGATTCTTCACAAAGCATAGCATTTTCTTTCCCTGTGCTGTCCCTCACTTCTTTAGGAATATCGCAGGGTCGTACCATTGCCTCTGGTACTGAAGTGTTCTGTCTGACCAGTGTGACTATCTTTAGGATTTCCCTGTCCGTTTTGCCCTGGACATTTAGGTGTCTTCCTATGTAGCTGACTGCCACCATATTGAAGCTGCCCTGTATTCCTTCACCTTACCGGTGACCGTTGCTCCTAGGCCCTGGACGAGCTGGGCTCCTTTTCTTAAATGCTGCAGAGCACAACTGCCCTGTCCGGGCTCTCAGACTCTACTCACTAAAATCAGGAATACCATACAGCTTACCCCAGTTGACCCCTCCTATTTTAACTATTTCCTATTCAATTCTAAGTTCCTATTCCTATTGTTGTCCTACAATGCCCCCCTCTAGTGGGCTAATCCTACCACTACGTGTTCCCTATCTGCAAAATACAATATATATATATTCATGTATACACTGCCCTATACAACAGAATAACATATCAACATGCACATAAAGCAGCATTATAAAACATATAACAGAATAAATATACCAGCTCCTTAGGGATGTAGGATCACAGGCAAGGGGGAGTAGGCACAGCTAGTTCTTGAGCACCCCTTACATCCCTCCCTCCTTTAAACATGGTCATCCCTGACCATATAGTGTTGGTAGTATACATCTTTAATATTAACAATAAAATGCTCCACGCAGGAAGGCAAATGATTAAACAAAGTCTTCCAGCTCAGCAGTGGGTACCGGATATCACCCACCGCAGCCGCAGTCTTTTGGCTCACATGTCAACTTTTCCCATGGCAACTCTACAACAGGTGCCTGACTATAGTCCTCTAGTTGACACCTCAAGTCCAATGAGGCCCGGTCCCATCTGCTTACAGGACTTGAGCACACATACACTCCATGTTTCATTTCCACCCAGTCCATTTTGGATCATCTTTACCTACTCATCATGTCTTTAGTCCTTGGGGGCTTCCCCCCTCCCTCCTTTGCATTGAGTACTGCCCTTTCTACCGTATGCATGCTGCCTGTTCCTAGAAATAACTACAGGGCAAGCTCAAAACAGAGTCTATTACAGCAGCTGCACATGATCCGCTTATCAGTCCAAGGGCCCGTAACTCTGTAGGGTCAAAGTCCTGCCATCCATCAGGGTAAGTGCAACAAGTGCAAAAGAACTGGAATGAGTCAATGTTTCAACCGTGAACAGTACCGGTCACACTGCACCTGACTTTGGCGCTTCAGGGCTCTTTTGCCCACAGGGATGCGGAACAGTCCCAGTTTCTTATTGATCCGGTGCAACAGGCACAACTTTTGCAAAGGAGTATTATTTCGTAAACGGCATCCACTTGTCAGCGGCATGTGTCCAGTGCCGCACCACTCTACATCGGGCTCTGTGTCCGCGCTTCAACTCATGACAACTCTGCAGCCGCAGGTGTTGTGCACTGCAATGACAGAGAAGGGGCAGAACTGGGCGCGTACAGTGTCCAGAGAACAGGTTGCCAACTGTACCTGTCCCGGGCCCACACAGAGTTCCAGATCGTCTTCCTGCCGCAAGCTAACGGCCACGGCAAAATACCCGTCAGGGCCATCCTCCTTGAAGAAGTTTACACAGTCTCCTTCCCTCAGGGACCGCCCGTCCTTAATTGAAGTGGCATTCACATATATCTTCGTGTTGTTGCCAACCTCATGGATGAAACCATATCCATTGTCTGTGTCCGTATACTCCAGCTGCCTGCTGGTATGCCATCGGCCATGACACCCCCTCCTGTTCGGCACAGCTCTGCCCATACTTCCTTCTCCCACTGCTTTTTGTTCTCGATTACCCCCGTGATCCAGACGGCCTGTCTGGGAGATGCAAAGGGGCACCCCTGTCTCTTGATTAAAATGGGTCTTCCAGGCCAGGACTTCTCTTCCGTATGTTGCCATCTCCATTCAATACGGCCTATGCTGCTGCAGTAACACGTGCAGGAGTGGTCCATTGCTGCCGGTGCTATGTCTCGTAATGGCGCAGCGCAACTGACACCTGAGAGCGGTGCGGCCCCCTGCGTCAGGTTCATGATCTTAGCCTCTACGACCTGGGCCCTGTCAGGATCATCATAAATCATCCCTAAAGCATCAAAAAAAGCATCAACAGAAGAGTGTTCTGGGGCTAGTTTGGAAAAAGAGAATGCCCAAGTCTGAGGACCCCCACGTAATAGGGACATAGTTATACATACCTGCTGGGACTCATCCCCAGAAGACCGGGGTTGTAAAGTAAAAAATAATTTACAGCTCTCCCTAAATACCCTAAATTGATCCCTCTCCCCAAATATCTGTCAGGAAGTGCCACAACGGGTTTGGGGGTGATCAACTGTACGTCATTGGGTCCAGGAGACATAACTACTGTCTATAGCAGAGAACTTTGGGAACCACCCAGAGTACTAAACTGAGCCTACAACTGGGACAATGATGATTCTAGCCTCTGGTGATCCCTGGCCAGATCCTGAAGCATCTGGGTCAGATTTGTCACCTTATCACAGAGTGCACAAACTGGATGCATTGTTCATTGAGCAAAAAAGTATATGGCCAGAAGTAATGCGACGCTAGTCACTACTCACAGAAAGACCGTGAGGCAGAAGAGTCAGGCATTCCGGGGTCAATATCAAGAGAGTACATAGGTAACCAAGGGAAAAGATGAAGGTGTAAGTCAGGTCACAGTCCAGAGTCAATAGCAAGAGATAACAGATCAAAGCCAAAGGACAAGACAAAGGGATAGTCTGAGCACAGTCCAAAGGGTCAGGCAGCAGAAGAGCAGAGCTCAGAGCACCAAAATCAGGCTAACACTCACCAAGAAGCACAAACTACGTCTGGCAGGGATCAGGAGCAGACAGCTCAGTTAAGTAGCTGGGCAATCACCAGATCATCGAACACATGGGGAAAGTCCCACATCTCACAGTCACAGACTGGACAGCTGAACTGTTAATCAAGACACCGACAGCTCAGCAAGACCATCACTGGGTTGGACATCCAAGCTGTCAATCAAGGCAGAGACAACTCAGCAACATAGTTGGCATAGACCAGTGTTGTGATCGCCCTGGTGGCGTGGTTGAGGGTTCGGTGACCCCTCCTCAAGGGGGAGGTACTGTTGTGAGTTCATTTTCCCCTTCACTACTGAGGCCCGAGGAACTCCCTCTTCTGGTGAAGAAAGGTAGTGAGCCTGATTGTCAAACACCTGGGGCTGATGATGATGACTGGCTGAGTGGAGTTAATGACTGGATATAAGGCTGCCGAAGCCCTTCTGGCCTGCGGGTGATTTCTCTGTGGACTTCTAGGAAACCAGTCTGATTCCTGCTCATCTAAAGCTAAGATTTCTGCTTTGCCTTTTTGCATTAGTGTTTTGTTTTCCTTGCTTTTCTGGATTCTGCCATTCCCTGCTGGGGTTAGCTGAATCTCCTTTTGCCTGTTGCTCTGTCTTCAGAATATTCCTGAGTACTGACATAGCTTTTTTGAAGCCTAGCGTCTTCAGGGCCTTTTTTACTGTCAGTTTGTTGGCTCATATTTTCATAGGGTTTTTCACGGATTGCAGACAGCAGCCTTCCTGTCCTTTCCTATCTAAGCTAGCGTGGGCCCCATCTTTGCTCAGTCTATCTTTCTGTCTGTGTTTTGTTCTTTCTTCTTGCTTCACCGTCATTATATGTGGGGGGCTGCCTTTTACTTTGGGGTCTGCTCTGGGGCAGTTTAGATTTCCCTTTCTGTCTTTAGGCTATGTAGTCCTCCGGCTGTGATCGAGGGGCCTAGGGCATCGTAGGAGCCCCCCACGGCTACTGCTAGTTGTGTTGATAGGTTCAGGGGTCTGCAATCCGATAGCTGCCAACTTCTCTGGTTTTCTGGACTTAGCTAGCATTTCTATTTTTGCCTCCTATGGTGACTCAATCATAGCAGAATCACCCGCCATACCACAGATTCTAGGGTACTCAATTGCAGGAAAGAATTGTATAAAAAAAAAAAAATGGTGTGTATATTTTTTTCCTCTATATCTCTGAGGCCGTAGGGGGAATTTTTTTTTTTTTTCTCTCAATGGAGATAAAGCAATTGTCTGATCGTGTGGAGCAGCTCGCTGCGGAAGTGCGGGGAATTTCCGCCTACCTTGCTCATTCACATGCTGCTGAACCAAAGATTCCTACACCTGATGTATTTTTTGGGGATCGGTATAAATTTTTGAATTTCAAAAATAATTGTAAATTATTTTTTGCCTTGAAGCCTAACTCGTCAGGGAGCTCCGCGCAGCAGGTTAAAATTGTCATCTCTTTGCTGCGTGGCGATCCCCAGGATTGGGCGTTTTCTTTGAAACCAGATGATCCTATTCTGACTAATGTGAACACATTTTTTCAGGCCTTGGGGTTGTTGTATGACGAACCTAATGCCATTGATCAGGCTGAAAAGACCCTGCTGGCATTGAACCAGGGTCGTGATTCTGCAGAATTGTACTGTCAAAAATTCCGAAAGTGGGCAGTACTTACTACCTGGAATGATAATGCCTTGGCTGCTCTCTTTCGGAAGGGGTTGTCAGAAGCTGTAAAAGATAGTATGGTGGGATTTCCTGTTCCCTCTGGTCTGGACGATTCTATGTCTTTAGCCATTCAGGTTGATCGGCGTTTACGCGAACGCAGAGCTGCACGGGAGGTGTTGCCATCTGTTGAACAGATGTCTGAACCTATGCAATGTGATAGAGTTTTTTCCAGAGAGCAGCGTCAGGCGTTCAGAAGGCGTAATAAGTTGTGTTTTTTCTGTGGAGATGCCTCGCATATTATTTCTGTCTGTCCTAAACGCGAGAAACGCTTTGCACACACATTTTCTGTTGGTGGTGTTCAACCTAAGTTTCTTCTGGCTATTACTCTGATCTGCTCCCTGTCCACATTTTCTGCCAAGGCTTTTGTGGATTCGGGAGCAGCTCTAAACCTAATGGACTTGGATTTTGCTAAACGTTGTGGATTTCCGATGACACCTCTGCAGATGCCTATCCCTTTGAGGGGGATTGATGCTACTCCTTTGGCTAAAAATAAACCTCAGTTTTGGACCCAGGTGGTGATGCGGGTCGCCCCAGACCATCAAGAAAATTGCAGGTTTTTGGTGTTACATAATCTGCATGATACTATTGTTCTGGGGTTTCCCTGGTTACAAATTCATAATCCAGTTTTGGATTGGAAATCTGTGTCTGTGGTGAGTTGGGGTTGTCGGTGTGCCTTTAGTGAGGCTCCGGTGTTTTCCACCTCTCCTCAGTCGCATGATGTTCCTGATTATTTGGCGGACTTTTATGATGTATTTATTGAGAATGAGTCTGCGTCTCTGCCTCCTCATAGGAGTTATGACTGTGCTATTGAACTGAGCCCGGGGTGTAAATTTCCCAAGGGTCGGCTCTTCAATTTATCTGTACCCGAGCACGAGGCTATGCGATCCTATATTAAGGAGGCGTTGGAGAAGGGTCATATTAGACCATCCTCGTCACCCTTAGGTGCTGGGTTTTTTTTTGTAGCCAAAAAGGATGGATCAATAAGACCTTGTATTGATTATCGTGCCCTCAACAAAATTACTGTTACATATCAGTATCCGTTACCCCTGATTTCTGATCTATTCTCCAGAGTTAAAGGTGCTTGCTGGTTTACCAAGCTTGACCTCAGGGGGGCGTATAATCTTATTCGCATTAAGCATGGGGATGAATGGAAGACGGCGTTTAATACTCCGGAGGGACATTTTGAGTACCTGGTGATGCCTTTTGGGCTCACTAATGCCCCTTCTGTCTTCCAGTGCTTCATGAACGATATTTTCCGAGATTTTGTCGATACATTTTTGATTATCTATCTGGATGATATTTTGATCTTCTCCAAGGATTGGGATTCTCATGTGGAACATATTCGGACTGTGTTCCGGATCTTGAGGGAGAATTCCCTGTATGTCAAAGGATCTAAATGCCTTTTTGGAGTACAGAGGATTTCTTTTTTGGGATTTATTTTGTCCCCGTCAACTATTGAAATGGACCCGGCCAAGGTACAGGCCATTTACGATTGGGTTCGGCCCACTTCTTTGAAGGCCCTCCAGAAGTTTTTGGGTTTTGCTAATTTTTATCGGAAATTTATAGCAAAATTTTCTAGTATTGCCAAGCCATTGACTGATTTGACTAAGAAGGGTGCTGATGTGTTAAATTGGTCTCCGGAGGCTGTTTCTTCCTTTCAGGAGCTGAAGCGAAGATTCACCTCCGCCCCGGTTTTGCGGCAACCTGATGTCTCACTTCCGTTCCAGGTAGAGGTGGATGCTTCTGAGATTGGTGCAGGAGCTGTTTTGTCCCAAAAGGATCCTGTAACATCTAAAATGAATCCCTGTGCTTTCTTTTCCCGAAAGTTCTCTCCATCTGAACGTAACTGTGATGTGGGGAATCGGGAACTGTTAGCCATGAAATGGGCATTTGAGGAGTGGAGACATTGGTTGGAGGGAGCTAAGCATCAAGTCGTGGTCCTCACTGACCACAAGAATTTGATTTACCTAGAGTCGGCTAAGCGCTTGAACCCTAGACAGGCTAGGTGGGCCTTGTTTTTTACACGTTTTGATTTTGTGGTTTCTTTTCTTCCTGGAACTAAGAATGTCAAGGCTGACGCCCTCTCTAGGAGCTTCTTTGCTGATTCTCCTGTGGTGACCAAGCCTGCTACCATCTTAGGCGAAGGGGTAGTTCTTTCTGCCATCTCGCCCGATTTGAGACGTGCTCTGGAAGAGTTCCAGGAGGACAAACCTGAGCGTTGTCCCAGTGGAAAGTTGTATGTTCCTGACCAGTGGAAGAAGAGAGTGATGTCTGAAGTTCATTGCTCTGCTTTGGCTGGTCATCCAGGTATTTTTGGTACTAGAGATCTGGTGAGTCGGTCTTTTTGGTGGCCCGCCTTGTCTCGTGATGTCAGGAATTTTGTGCAGTCCTGTGGGACGTGCTCCCGGTCTAAATCGTGTTCTCGCTCTAGTGGGTTGTTGATGCCTTTGCCTGTCCCCAAGAGGCCATGGACCCATATTTCAATGGATTTCATCTCTGATATGCCTGTCTCTCAAAGGATGACTGTTATTAGGGGGTGATTTGTGATAGGTTCTCTAAGATGGTTCATCTTGTACCACTCCCTAAGTTGCCGTCTTCCTCTGAATTGGTGCCCCTGTTTTTACAACAGGTGGTTCGCTTGCACGGGATTCCTGAGAACATTGTATCTGACAGAGGAGTCCAGTTTGTGTCTAGATTTTGGAGAACTTTCTGTTCCAAGCTGGGAATTCAGTTGTCCTTCTCCTCTGCTTTTCACCCTCAGACCAATGGGCAGACAGAGAGAACAAACCAGACCTTGGAGTCATATTTGAGATGTTTTATTTCTGCTGATCAGGATGATTGGGTTTCATTTTTGCCTTTGGCCGAATTTGCTTTAAATAATAGAGCTAGTTCTGCCACTTTGATGTCTCCTTTTTTTTGTAACTTTGGGTTTCATCCTCGATTTTCTTCAGGGCAGGTGGAGCCCTCTGCCTGCCCAGGGGTTGACACTGTGGTGGAGAGAATGCACCAGATCTGGGACCAAGTGGTGGATAAGTTATCTCTCTCCCAGGAAAAGGCCCAGCGGTTTTCCAACCGACATAGGACCATTGGTCCCCAATTTAAGGTTGGTGATATGGTGTGGTTATCATCAAAAAATATTGCAATGAAGGTGGCTTCTCCTAAGTTTAAGCCTAGATTTATTGGACCTTACAAGATTTTGGAGATTATTAATCCGGTCTCTTTTCGTTTGGCTCTTCCTGTCACATTTAAAATCCATAATGTGTTCCATAAAGCTTTGTTGAAGAGGTTTGTTGAACCTGTTGTTCCGGGGGTTGCACCTCCAGACCCTGTATTGGTTGAAGGTAACATGGAATATGAGGTAGAGAAAGTACTGGATTCCCGTCTGGCTAGACGGAGACTCCAGTATTTGGTTAAGTGAAAGGGTTATGGTCAGGAGGATAATTCCTGGGTCTCTGCCTCTGATATTCATGCCAAAAGATTGAAAGATTGGTGCGTGCCTTTCATCGGGCTCACCCTGATCGCCCTGGTGGCGTGGTTGAGGGTTCGGTGACCCCTCCTCAAGGGGGAGGTACTGTTGTGAGTTCATTTTCCCCTTCACTACTGAGGCCCGAGGAACTCCCTCTTCTGGTGAAGAAAGGTAGTGAGCCTGATTGTCAAACACCTGGGGCTGATGATAGTGACTGGCTGAGTGGAGTTAATGACTGGATATAAGGCTGCCGACGCCCTTCTGGCCTGCGGGTGATTTCTCTGTGGACTTCTAGGAAACCAGTCTGATTCCTGCTCATCTAAAGCTAAGATTTCTGCTTTGCCTTTTTGCATTAGTGTTTTGTTTTCCTTGCTTTTCTGGATTCTGCCATTCCATGCTGGGGTGAGCTAAATCTCCTTTTGCCTGTTACTCTGTCTTCAGAATATTCCTGAGTACTGACATAGCTTTTTTGAAGCCTAGCGTCTTCAGGGCCTTTTTTACTGTCAGTTTGTTGGCTCATATTTTCATAGGGTTTTTCACGGATTGCAGACAGCAGCCTTCCTGTCCTTTCCTATCTAAGCTAGCGTGGGCCCCATCTTTGCTCAGTCTATCTTTCTGTCTGTGTTTTGTTCTTTCTTCTTGCTTCACCGTCATTATATGTGGGGGGCTGCCTTTTACTTAGGGGTCTGCTCTGAGGCAGTTTAGATTTCCCTTTCTGTCTTTAGGCTATGTAGTCCTCCGGCTGTGATCGAGGGGCCTAGGGCATCGTAGGAGCCCCCCATGGCTACTGCTAGTTGTATTGATAGGTTCAGGGGTCTGCAATCCGATAGCTGCCAACTTCTCTGGTTTTCTGGACTTAGCTAGCATTTCTATTTTTGCCTCCTACGGTGACTCAATCATAACAGACCAGCTTAGCAATGAATCACTGAGAGGAAGTAAACATGGGGAATTGTAATAATGTTCTGGGGGAAATTTTTAATTTTCTGGAACAATTTCAAGGGTGCCAACACTTTTGGCCATGACTTTATATACCTGTACATTCTGCTGCAGTCTGTATATAATATGTATAATTTGCACTCTGGTGGTTTTAGGAAATGGAATAATCTCATCTGACGCTTTGTTTCCAGATCTCCAGGCTCTCCCTCATTATCTGACAATCACTCTCATCCTCCTTTCCTGCGCTCTCACGGCCGTTGTCATTGGACTTTCTTTACGATGTGAGTATTAGCAGAGTTTATTACCGTTAACATAAAATGTGTCTCCAACCTCAGAGTAAATTCTGACCTCACACCATCACCCGTTGCCCTAATCTACCTTTAATATCAGGATTCATGTTATGTGTTGGCAGATCTCAGTCACAAGAATAGATTCACTCCTCTACACTAGTATCTTGGCTCCATGTCTCCTTGATGTGATTTAGGGGGGCTTTTGCCATGAGGTGAGATGAGCTTCTCGCCTCATGTGACTGTCTGAATATCTACCAATTCTCGGAGCCGACTGTGACTCTAGTATTTCCATTCAATAGAGTCAGGGCCGGCGGTAGGGGCAGGCAGACCAGGCAGCTGCCTAGGGCCCCTGCTCCCCCAGGGCCCCCCAGCTAACTGCACATCACGCAGCCACTATGGGGCCCGTGAGGCAGGGGGGCCTGCCTGCCACCAGCGCCGCCTCCCCCTGCCGCCGCCGCCTCTGCCGATGCAGTTCAAAGCAATGATGGAGGAGAGAGCGTCAGCTGACACTCCCTCTCCCATCATTCCCCTCTGCCTCTGACACTGCGGGTGTGCGATGACATCATCGTGCACTCACTGTGTGCCAGGCAGTGCAGTCGCTAAGACAGGAGCCAGACGGGAGCAGTGCGGGGCACGAGGAAAGGTGAGGATTGTGAGGTTTTTTTTGCATCATACTCTATGAGGGGGCTACATTATGCTATATAAGGAGGCAACATTGTATTCTATGGGGGGCTGCATTATATTCTAAGGGGGCTAGATTATATTATATGGGGCTTCATTATACTTTATGAGGGGACCACATTATATTCAAAGGGGGCTGCATTATGCTATATGAGGAGGGCTACATTGTATTCTATGGAGGGGCTACATTACACTATATAAGGGGGCTGCATTATATTCTATGGGGGGCTGCATTCTACTATATGAGGGAGGCTGCATTATATTCTGTGGGGGGTTACATTATATTCTGTGGAGTGGCTGCATTATACTCTGTGGGGTGGTTGCATTATACTCTGTGGGGTGGCTGCATTATGCTCTATGGGGTGGCTGCATTAGACTATATGTGGGCTGCATTATACTGTATCGAGGACTATGAGGAATACATTATACTATATGAAGAACTATGGGGTACATTATACTATGGGAAGTGAATTGTACTACATGGATGACTATGGCAGTGCATTATACTATATGGAGCACTATGAGGAGTGTATTATACTATATGGAGGACTGAGTATTGTATTAGACTATATGGAGGACTGAGTGTATTTTAATATATGGAGGGCTATGAGGAGTGTATTATACTATATGGAGGACTGAAGAGTATATTTTAATATATGGAGGACTATGAGGAGTGTATTATACTATATGGAGGACTATGGGAAGTGTATTATACTATATGGAGGACAGAAGGGCATATTATATTATATGGAGGACTATGGGGTGTGCACTTTACAATATGGTGGACTGTGGTGCACATTATAATATATGGATGACTATGGGAGGTATTATACTAAACAAGCAAAATGCTGCATATTCATCAAGTGGTTTGGATTATTTATGCCGGAACAAAAATCTTTGTTCTCAGCAGCACATCGCCGGTGTAAACTGTAGATGTGCTGCTGATAACATGATACTGTATGGTGATCTCTTAGTGATCCATTAGTGATTGTTCTGTCCCCATCATTCTTTCTCAGATGGTGGAAAGAGGCCGGGAATCAAGTGTTGAACAATTTCAATATTGTCGATCACACTCATTTAGCGGCCTAAACTCAGCGCATGTAACTAAAACAAAAATGTGTTGTGAATTCCCTGGCTCAGACTTCTGAGGTGAAGCTCCCCCTGCTCCCTCTGGTGGTTACTGGGAGTAGTGGAGCTGGCCAGGTTGATGGAAGTTCCCCACCTGACGACGATAATTGGGAACCTGGGATTACTGGCTGGGAGCATGTAATTGAGCTGGCTGCCCTTGGTGCTTGCTGGTGATTTTCTCCTTGTGCATTTGGAGTTCTTCTGTCTCCTGCCTGATCTGCATGGTTCAGTTAAGTGATTCTTTTGCTAATCCTTTGCATCTAATTTGGTTGTGCCTTTTTTTTGCTTTCTGCTTTGTTGCTAGGGTTCAGCGTACTCCCTGCTGGGGGCAGCTGCTCATATGTTACAGCCTGTAGCAGTTTGTTCAGTCCCCTGTTATGTTAGTATCTTTGCTTTGCCTCCAGTTCATACCAGAGTGCTGATCTAGCGGGGGTGAGGTCGTGTGAGCTTAGGTTTTTTGTATGTCAGATGTGTTGGATTTTCTTAGGGTTTTGTGCATGATTGCAGACAGCGTCTTTTCTGTCCTGTCCTGTCTAGACAGCTTGGGCCCCATCGTTTGCTCAGTCTATTTTTCTGCCTGTGTTTGTGTTTTCATCTTGTCTCACCGACAATCTATGTTTGGGGGCTGTCTATTGCTTTGGGGTCTGCTCTGGGGCAGTTTAGATTTCCCTTTTCTTGCTTTAGGCTTCGTTAGCTCTCTGGCTGTGCCGAGGCATCTAGGATCATCGTAGGTACGCTCCACGGCTATTGCTAATTGTGTGGATAGGATCAGGGGTCTGCAATCCGCTTAGTTACCAACCGCTCTGGTTTTCTGTGGCTTAGCTTGGCCTGCTCTCCTCCTCAGTGACCCATTCATAACAGAATCACCAGCCTAACCGCAGACTCTAGGGTACTCTAAAGAAGGAAAGAAAGAAAAAAAAAAGTGTCAGAATTTTTTTATATATTTTTTCCTCTTTTTCTCTGAAAAAAGAGAAGGATTTTCTTCTTTAATGGAGATTAAGCAATCGTCTGATCGTGTGGAGCAGCTTGCTGCTGAAGTGCGGGGAATTTCTGCCTATCTCGCTCAATCATCTGCTGTTGAACCAAAAATCCCTACTCCTGATGTGTTTTCTGGGGATCGGTCTAAATTTTTGAATTTTAAGAATAATTGTAAATTATTTTTTGCTTTGAAGCCTAACTCATCAGGGAGCTCTGCGCAGCAGGCTAAAACTGTCATCTTCTTGCTGCGCGGCGATCCCCAGGATTGGGCTTTTTCTCAGACACCTGGAGATCCTATTCTGACTAATATGGACGCGTTTTTTCAAGCCCTGGGGTTGTTGTATAATGAACCTAATGCTATTGATCAAGCTGAGAGAACCCTATTGGCATTGAACCAGGGTCAGGATGCTGCAGAGTTATACTGCCAGAAGTGTATAGAGCAAGAGGAACAGAGCTATTACAGTTTATATATTTTAATCAGCAAATAGGCAGTGCTTATACAATTATACAAAAGATGTTACAAAATGGAAAAAACAATACAATATATGCAATTACATAAAATAAATGGATAAACATCGACTAAACCTCATGTTGTAGAGCTGGCTCTAGCTTTTGTGAAGGGGACCTCTTCATTAATGATGGCAATGGACAAAACTACAGTGAACTGTATCTCCAGGACTGAAAAAAGATTATAATTTGGCCTTTGCTTTTATTAACACAAGTTACGCCCCCTTACAACCCCTCTGCTGACTCATAACAGGGCCGGTTGTTGAAAAATTATAGGATGTGGCTCAGTCTTTAGAAAATTATGAGATTCCCAAATTATACGATATCTTCTTCCAAAACAAAAAAGGTAGCGTAGGGTCGAAGTATTTTTAAGGAACCGAGTGTATAACAAAAAAACCCTTTAACAATAACTTTTACACTGGGTACGATATCTTCTTCCCTGGAGGTCACAGGTGGGAGATATTACTATGCTGTTTCCTATCATGATTTTACCCTTTTATACATTAGAAAGATGGCAAGGATATCATCATCCATCTAACGTTATTAACTTGGCGCTGCCTCAACCTCTCAGTAGCATAAGGCTACTATCACACATCCGGTGTGTGGGGTCCGGCGGCGTGCGGCGAAAAGCCGGGCCGCCGGATCCGGCCTGCAGCGGTGACACCGGATGTGTATGCGGCGTCTGATACGGCTCGGACATGATTTAAAGGAGCCGCAGGAGGAACATATACACCAGTGGACGAGAGAGGCAGCCGCTGAGAGAGACAGCTGCTGAAAGGGAAGGGAGGGGAGGGGAGAGGGGGGTGGAGAGAGAGACATGTGGGGTTAACACTCAGTGTCCAGGCGAGAGAATCTGTCTCTTGCCAGGCACTTGTGGGGTTAACCCCACAGAGAGATCTCTCTCTCTCACCCAGACACTGTGAGTGTTAACCCCACAAGTGCCAGGCGAGAGAGATCTCTCACAAGTGTCCGGCGAGAGAGAGAGATCGCTCTCTCTCTCGCCGGGCACTTGTGGGGTTAACATTCACAGAGTCTGGGCATGCGCTGTGGAAAAAGCCGGTCCGGCGCTGACAAAAAAACGTTGCAGAGAACATTTTTTGCAGATGCCGGACGGCTAATTTTTGCCGTGTCCGGCAACAACTGGACACGACGCATAACCATCCGGCACGATGCAGCGACCATGAAAGTTTATGGGACAAAACCGGATCCGGTGCTGGATCCAGTTATTAAAAATTTTGCCGCTTCGTGCCGGATTACAAAAGCCGGATGTGTGAAAGAGGCCTAAGACAACGCATTACGTGCGCCACTTTGTCACAACTCTGAAAATATGACTTTCATAACTGTCATGTCTATGCTGTTCATAAAAAAACAGTATTCATAATTTGGATTGGGAACAAAGCAGTTGAATGTCGCTTTCCTGCTAGTTCTGTGACATACAGGCAAGGCCCATAAGTATGTCTCCTTCTGCAATCGTAATCAAGCTGGAGAAGGAAGTTGCATCTGCTATCCACTAGATAAACCACTTAAATTACCTGTTCACATCAGGAGGGTCCCCTTCCACTGGGGTCATCTGGAGGTCTTATAGAGTTTAATACAGTACTAGTCTTGCTTCAGTATTCACTATGAGAAATTGATTGATTCTTACAATTATATTTATAACAGTCTTCAGTCTGGTGATGGCTGCTAACGACAACTCCCAGCATCTCCTTACGAATGTTAACGGTATGGGAATTGTAGGGTTAGGCAATAGAAATATATTTGGTGGGGACTGATTTGTTATTTGAATTGATTGCTGTATTAAAAAGGTTGTGCCCTTTCAGAAAATTCTGGTCCCCAAGTGCAGTTTACTGAATCTACAGCGCCAATGCCTGGAATAAGCTGCAGTGTTGACGTCTCGTTGACAGTGCGGCAACCAATCACTGAGCTCAGAAGCTCTGGGCAGGATGTTCTATCTGTGCTGAAAGGGCTTACTGATTGGCTTTTGACATGACATCAGTGCTAGACACCAGAGCAGCAGTAGGAACTCATGATGTTGTAATGTGCTTGTCATAGAGGAAGATCAAAACCCAGAGGGGAAATGTCATCCACCCCCTCACATTGAATAAATGGCAAGAGAGAAAACTATGTTTAACTGGAGAAAATCTCCTTTTTAACCCCTTCACTACCAAGGGTGGTTTGCACGTTCATGACCGGGCCAATTTTTACAATTCTGACCACTGTCCCTTTATGAGGTAATAACTCTGAAACGCTTCCAAGGATCCCGGTGATTCTGACATTGTTTTCTCGTGACATATTGTACTTCATGTTAGTGGTAAAATTGCATTCAAATAACTTGCATTTATTTGTGAAAAAAATGGAAATTTGGCAAAAATTTTGAAAATTTCGCAATTTTCCAACTTTGAATTTTTATGCCCTTAAATCACAGCGATACAGCACACAAAAAACTTAATACATAACATTTCCCACATGTTTACTCTACATCAGCACAATTTTGGAACCAAAATTTTTTTTTGTTAGGAAGTTATAAGGGTTAAAAGTTGACCAGCGATTTCTCATTTTTGCAACACCATTTTATTTTTAGGGACCACATCACATTTGAAGCCACTTTGAGGGGTCTATATGATAGAAAATACCCAAAAGTTACACCATTCTAAAAACTGCACCCCTTAAGGTGCTCAAAACCACATTCAAGAAGTTTATTAACCCTTCAGGTGCGTCACAGGAATTTTTTGAATATTAAAAAAAAAAATGAACATTTAACTTTTTTTCACAAAAAAAATACTTCAGGTTCAATTTTCTTTATTTTACCAAGGGTAACAGGAGAAATTGGACTGCAAAAGTTATTGTGCAATTTGTCCTGAGTACACTGATACCTGATATGTGGGGGGGAACCACTGTTTCGGCGCATGGCAGATGTCAGTAGGGAAGGAGCGCCGCTTGACTTTTTCAATGCAAAATTGGCTGGAATTCAGATCGGACGCCATGTCGCGTTTGGAGAGCCCCTGATGTACCTAAACAGTGGAAACCCCCCCCAAGTGACCCCATTTTGGAAACTAGACCCCCCATGGAACTTATCTAGATATGTGGTGAGAACTTTGAACCCACAAGGGCTTCACAGAAGTTTATAACGTACAGTGGTACAATTAAAAAATCATATTTTTTCCACAAAAATGATCTTTTCACCCCCAATTTTTATTTTTCCAAGGGTAAAAGGACCCTAAAAGTTATTGTGCAATTTGTCCTGAGTATGCTGATACCCCACATGTGGGTGTAAATGACTATTTGGGCGCATAGCAGAGCTCGGAAGGGAAGCAGCGCCATTTGACGTTTTTGGCTAGAATTGAGATCGGACACCATGTCGCGATTGGAAAACCCCTGATGTACCAAAACAGTGGAAACCCCCCACAAATGACACCATTTTGGAATCTAGACCCCCCAAGGAACTTATCTAGATGTGTGGTGAGAACTTTGAACCCCCAAGGGCTTCACAGAAGTTTATAACGTACAGCGGTACAATTAAAAAATCATATTTTTTCCACAAAAATGATCTTTTCACCCTCAATTCTTATTTTTCCAAAAGTAACAGGACCGTAAAAGATATTGTGCAATTTGTCCTGAGTACACTGATACCCCACATGTGGGGGTAAACCACTATTTGGGCACATGGCAGAGCTCGGAAGGGAAGCAGCGCCATTTGACGTTTTTGGCTGGAATTGAGATCGGACACCATGTCGCGATTGGAAAACCCCTGATGTACCAAAACAGTAGAAACCCCCCACAAATGACACCATTTTGGAAACTAGACCCCCTAATGAACTTATCTAGATGTGAGGTGAGCACTTTGAACTCCCCAGTGCTTCACTGAAGTTTATTACGTCCGGGTGTGAAAATAAAAAAATCGTATTTTTTCCACAAACATCATCTTTTAGTCCCCATTTTTTTTATTTTCCCAAGGGTAACAGGAGAAATTGGACCCCAAAAGTTGTTGTCCAATTTGTCCTGAGTACGATGACACCCCATATGTGGGAGAAAACTACTGTATGGGGACACGTCGGGGCTCGGAAGGGAAGTAGTGACGTTTTGGAATGCAGACATTGATGGAATGGTCTGCGGGTGTCATGTTGCTTTTGGAGAGCCCCTAATGTACCTAAACAGTGGAAACCCCCACAAATGACCCCATTTTGGAAACTAGACCCCCTGAGGAACTTATCTAGATGTGTGGTGAGCACTTTGAACCTCCAAGGGCTTCACAGAAGTTTATAATGCCCAGGCATGAAAATAAAAAAATCGTATTTTTTCCACAAACATGATCAATTAGTCCCCATTTTTTTATTTTCCCAAGGGTAACAGGAGAAATTGGACACCAAAAGTTGTTGTCCAATTTGTCCTGAGTACGCTGATACCTCATATGTGGGAGAAAACTACTGTATGGGCACACGTCGGGGCTCGGAAGGGAAGTAGTGACGTTTTGGAATGCAGACTTTGATGGAATGGTCTGCGGGTGTCATGTTGCCTTTGGAGAGCCCCTAATGTACCTAAACAGTGGAAACCCCCCACAAATGACCCCATTTTGGAAACTAGACCCCCTAAGGAACTTATCTAGATGTGTGGTGAGCACTTTGAACCCCCCAGTGCTTCACAGAAGTTTATAACGACCGGGCGTGAAAATAAAAATATCGTATTTTTTCAACAAACATCATCTTTTAGTCCCCATTTTTTTATTTTCCCAAGGGTAACAGGAGAAATTGGACCCCAAAAGTTGTTGTCCAATTTGTCCTGAGTACGCTGATACCTCATATGTGGGAGAAAACTACTGTATGGGCACACGTCGGGGCTCGGAAGGGAAGTAGTGACGTTTTGGAATGCAGACTTTGATGGAATGGTCTGCGGGTGTCATGTTGCCTTTGGAGAGCCCCTGATGTACCTAAACTATTGAAACTCCCCACAAGTGACCCCATTTTGGAAACTAGACCCCCCACGGAACTTATCTAGATGTGTGGAGAGCACTTTGAACCCCCAAGTGCTTCACAGAAGTTTATAACGCCTGGGCGTGAAAATAAAAAAAACATTTTTTTTCCGCAAAATTATATTTTTGCCCCCAATTTTTTATTTTCCTAAGGGTAACAGGAGAAATTGGACCCCAAAAGTTGTTTTGCAATTTGTCCTGAGTAGGCTGATACCCTGCATGTGGGGGTAAAACACTGTTTGGGCGCATGGCAGAGCTTGGAAGGGAAGGAGCACCATTTGACTTTTTCAACGCAGAATTGGCTGGAATTGAGATCAGACGCCATGTTGCCTTTGGAGAGCCCCTGATGTGCCCAAATAGTGGAAACCCCCCAATTATAACTCCAACCCTAAACCCCAACACACCCCTAACCCTAATCTCAGCCCTAACCCTACCCTAACCCTAACCCTAGCCCTAACCCTAGCCCTAACCCTAAACCTAACCCTAACCCTAACCCTAGCCCTAACCCTAACCCTAGCGGGAAAATGGAAATAAATACATTTTCTTTTAGTTTTATTATTTTTCCCTAACTAAGGGGGCGATAACGGGGGGTTTGATTTACTATTTATGGCGGTTTTTATATTTGGCAGCTGTCAGACGCTAAAAGACGCTTTTTATTGTAAAAATAGTTTTTGCATCACCACATATTGAGAGCTATAATTTTTCCGTATTTTGACCCACTGAGTCATGTGAGGTCTTATTTTTTGCGGGACGAGTTGACGTTATCATTGGCACCATTTTCGGGCATGTGACATGTTTTGATCGCTTTTTATTCCGATTTTTGGGACTCAGAATGAACAAAAACCAGCGTTTCATGAATTTCTTTTGGGGGGGTGCATTTACACCGTTCCGCGTGCGGTAAAATTGGTAAAGCAGTTTTATTCTTCCGGTCAGTACGGTTACAGCGATACCTCATTTAGGTCGTTTTTTTATGTTTTGTCAGTTTTTTGCAATGAAAACAATTTTATATAAAAAATAATTATTTTTGTATCGCTTTTTTCTGCGAGCTACAACTTTTTTATTTTTTTGCGGATGATGCTGTGTGGCAACTCATTTTTTGCGGGACAAGATGATGTTTTCAGCGGTACCATGGATATTTATATGCGTCTTTTTGATCGCGCGTTATTGCACTTTTTGTTCGGTGGTATGATAATAAATCATTATTTTTTGCTTCGTTTTTTATTTTTATTTTTTAAGGGGTTCGCTAAAGGGGTTAACTAATGGGACATTTTTATAGGGCGGGTCGCTACGGACGCGGCGATACCTAATATGTGTACTTTTATTGTTTTTTTTTTTTATTTTGAAAAAATGGATTTATTTGGGAATATTTTTTTTTTTTTTTACTAATTTATTTAGCGATTTTTTTACATTTATTTTTAACACTTTTTTTTTTTTTTTTTTACTTTATTACCTTGTCCCAGGTGGGACATCACTGTCCTGTGACAGATCTGTCACAGGCACTGCTGCAGACTTCCTCATGCCTGCGCTTTGCAGGCAGTGAGGAAGTCAGCTCCCTGCAGGCCCCCGTCGCCATCTTGGATCCGGGGGCCTGTATTGAAAGAGCCCCCCGCAACAGCGCTGCACATTGCGCTGCCGTGGGGGGCTCAGGGAAGTACGGAGGGAGCCCCCTCCCTGCCGATGCTTCCCTTTAACCCCCGGTACACCGCAATCGCGTTTGATCGCGGTGTACAAGGGGTTAACGTGTCGGGGGCGGTCCGTGACCACCCCTGACACATTGTGCCGGGTGTCAGCTGTGATAATCAGCTGACACCCGGCCGCGATCAGCGGCGCTCACCACGTGGGCACCGCTGATCGCTGGGACATAATATTCCGTCCATGGAAGTTAGGTCCAGGGTCACATGGACAGAATATTACGTCCATTGTAGGTAAGGGGTTAAAGTGGTAATAATTAGAGCTAGGGAGAGAGAAACTAATTAAAACAACCTTTGAAGTAGAGACCTTCTGCAGTGTTCAGGTAATTAAACAGGCGATTCTCTGGGACAAAGACCATAAGCCCAAGATTTGTTTACACATAGGCATCTTCTTTGTTCCAAGAAGGTGAATTGTGCTCCCCAGGGAGGAGCTTTCTTTGATGAAAGAATCTGCTGCAGACCAGCTATTGACAGTGTTCAGATATGAATATTAGAGTTTGCATTAATCACATAATTATAGGATATAGATTGTTGGCGTCGTAGCGAAGGGACGGATGTGACGCGCTCATTCACTTCTCCGTGAGGCCAATAGAACACCTCCAACTTAATAACGATCCTAGATGATGCGAACCAGGCCATGTTTGATCTCTATGTAACGTTAAAATTATGATAAAAATCATAACATCAACATCTAACTCTCGGACCTTCAGGGGTCAAACTCTCCTGTAAGTTGGGGATTTCATAAAATTCTAACAAACCCAGCACATCCCACTATCCACCCCACACATGAGCTCTTCAAAGGGAGGTGTGTCGGCGTAATTTTGAGCTAATAGAAAGTCGTGTCTGGGGCAATGGTCAGTACCAGGAAGGAACAGCTTTCCTCAGGGTCTGACCGTTTTCTTAGAGTTCCTTCCTTCACTAAGCTGTGAGCCATTTCTGTGACCAGGTTTAGTAATTTTATTTCATTATTCCATTTTAATCACTGCTCCTCTTTCTGGATTAAATATATAAATGTAAAAGTTCTTTTCCTCTTGCACTGTAAACCGCACCCTGAAGCCATACGCTACCTGTAATGGATTTCCAATCTGCCTGTGTAAACAATTGGTAGTGGCAGCTAGAAGTGGTTCCTTTTTTTTGTTATTGCAGAGCTGGCAGTGACTGTATGGTCTTATATACATATATTTCATGCGTTGGAATTGGAGGTTCATATACCATGCGCTCACTGTGAGTTTCCCAATAGCTGGCTTAGTAGTAGAAGCATCCGCGGCCTCGTCAATCATTTGTCAGCCAATTGAATAATTTCCTTGACAGTACTGATCATAGATATGATGCTGTAATTAGGTGCTGATGGTGGTTGTGGTGTTATATTATGGTGCAGATAGTGGTTTTGGTGCTGTTCTCACATACTGATGGTGGTTTTGGTGCTGTTCTCACATACCGATGGTGGTTTTGGTGCTGTTCTCACATACGGATGGTGGTTTTGGTGCTGTTCTCACATACCGATGGTGGTTTTGGTGCTGTTCTCACATACCGATGGTGGTTTTGGTGCTGTTCTCACATACCGATGGTGGTTTTGGTGCTGTTCTCACATACTGATGGTGGAGAAGCCATATACTGATGAGGGTTGTGGTGATGTATGAATATAATGAATGGGCAGCATGGTGGTTATCACTTCAGTCTTGCAGCGCTGGGGTCCTGAGTTCAAACCCCACCAAGGCCAATATCTGCAAGGAGTGATGGTGGATATTGTATGCTCTCCCTGTGTATGTGTGGGTGTCCTCTTGGCACTCTGGTTTCCTCCCACACTCCGAAGACATACTGATTTGTAATTTAGATTGTGAGCCCCATCGGGGACAGTGATGATAGTGTGTGTAAAGTGCTGTGGAATATGATACAGCTATATAAGCAAAGCATACTAAATAAATAAAATAATAAGTTGATAGTTCTGGTTCTGGTGGTGTATTTCTGTACTCATGGTGTTTCTGGTGATATTTTCATGTACTAATAATAGAGACAGTTATGTATTTTATGATGTCCTGATGGTGGGTCTTGTGATGTAATGATGGTGGTTCTGATGATGCATTTGTGTATTGGTGATGGATCTAGTGCTGTATTCATGTACTGATGCTGGTTCTCATGATGTATTCATGTTCTGATGATGGTTCTTGTGTTGTATTCTTGTACTGATGGTGGGTCTTGTGATGTAGTGATGGTGGTTCTGATGATGCATTTATGTATTGGTGATGGATCTAGTGCTGTATTCATGTACTGATGTTGGTTCTCATGATGTATTCATGTTCTGATGATGGTTCTTGTGTTGTATTCTTGTACTGATGGTGTTTTTTGGGATGTATTCATTTACTAATGGGGATTCTGGTAATGTATTTTTTTTATTCATGGTGGTTCTGGTGATGTATTTATATACTGATAATAATTCTGGTTTGGTATTCCCTCCATTAAAAGTTAAGATATTAAAAATATTTGGTATGGTCACATCTATAAAAGTTACATCTATCAAAGTTATCAAAATATAAAACAAATCAACCAATACAAGAAAATTAAAATCTAAATGCCAGGCATTTTTTTTTGTCACCATAGCTCTGTGAAAAATGTATTAAAAAGCAATCAAAATTTTGTATGTGCCCAAAATTTGTACCAATTAGGGATAGGAAAACCTGAACAGTAAAATTCTGGGTCCGTACCGAACACCTACTGTCCGTGCACGGACACTGAAAATGAACTTCTCCCTGAAGTCTGTGTTACTGTTTGGGTCCGGCAGCCTAAACATCCGGTGTTTCCCCACGCTGTCATTTGTGTAACAGTGTGAAAAACAACAGATCTGATCGGTGGTAAGTTCCTTATACAGATGACAATGTGAGAGCCAACAGCTGTGACCGGCGGTGAAAAGGCTGTCATCAGTCACAGACGTTGGCTGATGAGTGTACTATTATCATCATCGTACGCTGATAGCAGCGAGAGCAGGCATATGATGATAAGAGTATTCATCAGCTGACATCTTTGCAATAAATAAATAATTAATTAAATTAAAATTTAAAAAGAGCATGGAGTCCCCTCTATATTTACTAACCAGAGCAGACAAAACCAACAGCTTCAGGCTGGTTATCAAAAATAAAGGAGACCCCTACACTGTTTTTTAAAATTATTCAAATAAATTATTTAAAAAAGCTGCTTTCAGTCCCAATCCATTATTGACAACCAGCCAAGCTAAAGCAGACAGCTAGGGGCTGTTATTCTCAGACTGAAAAGGGGCCATAGATATTGTCCCTCCCCAGCCTAAAAAGTGCCTGCAGCTACCCCAGAAAAAGCGCATCTATTAGATGCGCCAATTCTGATGCTTTTCCAAGCTTCCCACGTGCCCTGATGTGGTGGCAAGGGAGGTAATATCTGTGGGGTTAATGTTAGCTTTGTACTGTCAGCTGACATAAATCCCACAGATTAGTAAAGGAGAGTCTTCTCCATTACTAACCCCATAGTCAAATGCAATAAAAGCACAGACACAGATAAAAGTCCTTTATTTGAAATAAAAACACAGACTCCTTTTTTGAAATAAACACTACCCACCCTCTTTCATCTATTTACTACTGTAAAATTGAAAATAAAAAAACACTTTCTCATGAGGTCAACGGAGTTCATTGACTATGAGCTGTGAACTGATTTTTATGCCTGGGATCCTTTACAGATATTGGCCCGTTCCCAGAATAGTAACAGTAGCCCCCAGCTGTCGGCTCTCACTCAGCTGGTTATGAAAATTACAGGGGATTCTATGCCTTTTTTTTAATTTTTTTAATTTATTAACAAGTACAGTAAGGTCACCTTAGTTCATAGAATATGTTTCTCTTGCTTTGCAAGTGCCAGTGCCAAACTGATTAATGACACCAAGTCCGGCATTCAGAACTGCGGCATTCATCAATCCTACACTCCATCTACTATGAGACATGTGGCTGTGAATTCTGTTAACCTTAAAGGTTACCAGATTTCACAGCCACCAAGTGTCTCGGCAGCTGCGAGGCCCGGAAATCTCATAGGAAACTTTGTGGGACATTTAAGTTTACGTTGGTTGAAAAAAAGACCTAGGTCTTTTTTTATAATAATCTTTAATATAAAAATAAAGATTATCTAATATATAAAGCTCAAGTGTGTGTATAATAATAATAATAATTATAATTTTTATTTATATAGCGCCAACATATTCCGCAGCACTTTACAATTAAGCGGGGACATGTACAGACAATAAATTCAATACAAGTTAAGACAATTCAAACAGTGACATTAGGAGTGAGGTCCCTGCTCGCAAGCTTACAATCTACAAGGAAATGGGGGGACACAGTAGGTGAGAAATGCTTGTTAATTCAGGTCTGGCAATTGTATGTATGTATGTGTGTATGTATGTGTGTGTGTGTGTATGTCCGGGATAGGCATCCGCCCCGTCACAGCTACAGTCACAAAATTTGGCACAGTCACACATCTGGACGCCAAGAGCGTCCTAAGCTATGCTGTGAGGTGAAATTTTAACCCCGTGCGTTCCAATTCACCAAACAATTTTGCCCCTATCTGCATACTGGGGAAAAAGTGTGTGCGCGTCAAGCCCCGCCCCTCATTATGATGTCATAATGCCCCTATCTACATAATGGGGAAACAGTGTGTGCGTATCAAGCCCCACCCCTCATTATGATGTCACAATGGTTGCCATGGCGACGCTGATGTCATCAAGCCCCGCCGCTCATTATGATGTCATAATGGTTGACTATGGGATGGAGGATGTGTAATGGGTATATGGGCACAGGACTATGGGATGGAGGATGTGTGATGGGTATATGGGCATGGACTATGGGATGGTGGATATGTATGATGGGTATATGGGCACGGGACTATGAGATGAAGGATGTGTGACGGGTATATGGGCACTCGACTATGGGATGGCGAATATGCATGATGGGTATATGGGCACGGGACTATGAGATGGAGGATGTGTGATGGGTATATGGGCACTCGACTATGGGATGGAGGATATGTATGACGGGTATATGGGCACGGGACTATGGGATGGAGGATATGTATGATGGGTATATGGGCACTCGACTATGGGATGGAGGATATGTAAGATGGGTATATGGGCACGGGCCTATGGGATCGTGGATATGTATGATGGGTATATGGGCACTGGACTATGGGATGGAGAATATGTATGATGGGTATATGGGCACTCGACTATGGGATGGAGGATATGTAAGATGGGTATATGGGCACAGGCCTATGGGATCGTGGATATGTAAGATGGGTATATGGGCACTCGACTATGGGATGGAGGATATGTAAGATGGGTATATGGGCACGGGCCTATGGGACTGTGGATATGTGTAATGGGTATATGGGCACTGGACTATGGGATGGAGGATATGTATGATGGGTATATGGGCACGGGCCTATGGGATCGTGGATATGTATGATGGGTATATGGGCACGGGACTATGGGATGGAGGATATGTAAGATGGGTGTATGGGCACGGGCCTATGGGATCGTGGATATGTATGATGGGTATATGGGCACTGGACTATGGGATGGAGGATATGTATGATGGGTATATGGGCACTCGACTATGGGATGGAGGATATGTAAGATGGGTATATGGGCACGGGCCTATGGGATCGTGGATATGTATGATGGGTATATGGGCACTGGACTATGGGATGGAGGATATGTATGATGGGTATATGGGCACGGGCCTATGGGATCGTGGATATGTATGATGGGTATATGGGCACGGGACTATGGGATGGAGAATATGTATGATGGGTATATGGGCACTCGACTATGGGATGGAGGATATGTAAGATGGGTATATGGGCACAGGCCTATGGGATCGTGGATATGTAAGATGGGTATATGGGCACTCGACTATGGGATGGAGGATATGTAAGATGGGTATATGGGCACGGGCCTATGGGATTGTGGATATGTGTAATGGGTGTATGGGCACGGGACTATGGGATGGAGGATAATTATAATTTGCTATAACTAACCACAGTTAGTTACTATGCCTGGGCAGCGCCGGGCTCTTCAGCTAGTTATTATAATAAAGATTATTATAAAAAAGACCTAGGTCCGTCAAGTTCAATCTTTCTCCACAGATGGTACATTTTGTCACTAATTTAACTATAAACGCGCACAATGTTATGTGTATTGTGGAAAGCATCCAGCCTTTTTTTAAAAGCTGTCATATTGTCTGCATCCTTTATGCTGTAGATCATTCCTGATTGGAGTTTCCAGCTGCTAGAATATCTGGAGGCTGTGAACTAAGGTTACCTTGGGTGTGCATTTTACTGTACTTAACAAATAAAAAAATGAAAACAAGGTGTGGGGTGCCTCGTAATTTTCATAAACAGCTGAGGAAAATCTGATGGCAAAGGGCTGATGTTAATATCCTGGGAAGGAGCCAATAGCCATAAAGGTTCCCAAGTGTGGAGAAACGGGGTCAGTGGGTGCTCTCGTCCACTGGCCCGGCTGTCTTTAGCAAGACTGCATGGACCAGGGCTCATACCACTGAACGCCCGCTCTATCTCCTTGTGGGCAGAACACTACACAGACAACGCAGGGTTAGGGTACAACAGTGTGGCCAAGCTTTATTGAACCACAACACCCAGTAACAAACAGAACAATTCCAGCAATTTCCCCAAGATGGTGCATATTACAAGGTCTCATCCCTCCGCTGGCTCATAGAGATGCTAGTGGATGTTATGTCATCGCTCCCAGGGTCGCTATTCCACCTGTGATAACACGCAGAGAGGAGGTCACGACAAGCGTAGGGAGATGACCGAGAGCAGTCCTGTGATCTTTCAGCCGGCTCTGACATACCCTCCGCTGGGATCCTGAACAGTTTCTTGTCCGTTAAGTGTTTAGCAGAATGTCCGGCTAGTAGCTCTATGTGATGAGATGAGACACCGTCTCTCTGTCTCAGGGTCTTTTATACCCAAGGCAAGTAAGCTATTTTTAGAATTACCCAGTGTCCTTCAGTGACATAGTAACATAGTTATCATAAGGTTGAAGGAAGACTTTAAGTCCATCTAGTTCAACCCATATCCTATCCTAACTTGCCCTAACATGTACACCCTCACAGCCGTTCCCTATCTACATTCAAGTCAACAAACTGATTCCAGAATATAAACCAGCATCAGATAAGCACACACTATGTTACATGGTATATCATTGTGCAAGTCCGTCTTCTAGACCCACCAGAATCCACACTTAAATCCACAAGCCAAATATACAGACAAAAAGTCAATTGCTCCAGGCCTGTTAAAACATAGCCTTCTGGGCAATTAAGATATACTCTGGTTTCTTCACATTGCTCCCCCATCTTAAAAAACCAGATGTAATAGGCTTCCGATCATCCTTCTCTCCTTGTCAGGACAGTCCGTTAGCATGTCTTTAAACAGAGACACGAATGTAAGAGGTCTCACCTTTATGAGAACAAAACTTTGTATCATCCAGTTTTCGCAAAGCATATTCCATGTCGTCCTTGCGAACAAACTCCACAATCCCTGTGCCATCCTTGTGCACATCAGCATAGCAGACATCTGTATTCAGTTTGCTGAGAAAGTAACCTGTTCCTCCAGCGGCGTCCTCCATAACCTCTCCCTGGTCTCCTGCGTGATCTGGCAAACTCCACACGTAAACAATGAGAATAATAAATAATAATAATCTTTATTTTTATATAGCGCTAACAAATTCCGCAGCGCTTTACAGTTTTCACACATTATCATCACTGTCCCCAATGGGGCTCACAATCTAAATTCCCTATCAGTATGTCTTTGGAATGTGGGAGGAAACCGGAGTACCCGGAGGAAACCCACGCAAACACGGGGAGAACATACAAACTCCTTGCAGATGTTGTCCTTGGTGGGATTTGAACCAAGGACAACAACTGGTTAGCACGGTGGCTAACCACTGAGCCACCGTGCCGCCCTGAGAACAAAACTTGTATCCATTGCTTCCACTCATGGCATTTTCCACCTCCTGTGGATCCTGGAAGGTGATGAAGGCGAATGATGGGGCCCTGCCTCCCCCATGATTCTTCAGCTCGATGGAATGGATCCTCCCATACTGATGGAACAACTCATCCAGCTCCTTTTCTTGTACATTGGCCGGTAAATTGCCCACAAAAATATGCAGATTTCGCAATCGCTGACCCCCAGTCCTGTCGAAGGCCCCTTGGTAGTCTGGCAAATGGAGTTCTGGTGGTACAATATCTGGGCTGGTTAGGGCGATGGAAGACCCAGTGTTCCGAGGTCCCTGGACCTCGATATCACTGACCTTGACTGGCTGACAGTGGCTATGGAGGTTGGCTGGTGTAGAGTGGTCAACCTGCCATATAGTGTGACCAGGGTATATCGCTTCATCCTTTAATGGTGTTTCCCGGGGGTAGTAACCCTCAGACCATGGTGGCTTGTCTTGGCAGACACTGACTGGATTTGCCAGCAGAGGGGCTCCAGGCATGGGGCCCTGACCCTGGAAGCAATCTTTGGCAATGTGTCCAAGGTGCCCGCATGTATAGCAGCGCCGTGGGTTGGGCAACTCACGGGTGCTGCTGGTTACCCTTTGGCCTGGTGGTCGGTCAAATCCTTGGTAGAAGGGTCTTCTTAGATCGATGGGCATATCGTTTCATCAGTGGGGTCGGTTGGCTGTAAACTCGTCAGCCCATCGGGCTGCTTGCTCTGGGGTGTCGGGCTTCCGGTCGGCTACCCACTCTCGAATTTCTGGGGCCCTCTTCTCCATAAGTTGCTCAAGCATGATCACATCCCGAAGGGCAGCAGCAGAGTGGGCAGCCCTACCGTCAAGCCAGCGGTTGCAGTGTCTCCGGAGTTGACTGCCAAATTCTACATAGGAGACCTCCTGGCGAGACAATGTCTGGAACTTTGTGCGTTATCTCTCGAGTGTAATGGTAAAAAGTGCCAGCAGGGTGTCCTTAATAGTTTCATAATCCTGGCAGTATTGAGGCCCAAGTGACCGGGCAGCATCCCGTGCCCGACCAGTCAAACTAGTCCACAGGTATTTAGCCCAATCAGCTATGGGCACCTGGTGCATCAGCATTAGAGTCTCAAAATCTTGTTCATCGACTTCGGTGTTTGACTCATTAAACACTGGCACGTCTCTGTAGCGGAGCTGCATTCCTTTTTGGGGAAGTACCATGGGGGTAGGGTTTGAAGCTGGCTGTAGGGGTACTGGAACTCCCAAGACTGATTCCATAACACAAGCTCTTTCACCGATTGAGGCTCCAGGTCCCAATTCAACCAACAACTTCTGGATTCGGGCTGCAGGTGACTGGGTAGATTCCAGACCAGCACAGGGTCCTGGTTCTGGCAATTCCTCTGGGTCCATCTCAGCAGCGTTTTCATCATCCTCCACAATGTTCTGGGTATCCTAACGAACTAATTCCTTGATCAAATCCGAATGAGTGTCCGTGGTCCGGTATTCAACACGTCATAGCTGGCACAGCTCCTGTAGTTGTCGTTTCTTGCTACGGCTATACATCCACTCCGGTCCTCTTCCCAAGGCCGAGATGGTGGGGTTGGACATGGTGCAGTCTGAAACCTACTGTGTATGCCTCATCAATGGTCTGCTGGGTCTGTCTATATGCCTCCCTAGTTGTGAAGCCCTGGACGGTGTCTACGAACACCAGTCCACTGCAGCTCCCCCGGTTCCACCGGGCTGAGTAGTATCCCACTGCTGCCACCAAGTGTGGAGAAACGGGGTTAGTGGGTGCTCTCGTCCGCTGGCAAAGCTGTCTTTAGCAAGACTGCATGGACCAGGGCTTATACCCCTGAATGCCCGCTCTATCTCCTTGTGGGCAGAACACTACACAGACAACACAGGGTTAGAGTAAAACAGTGTGGCCAAGCTTTATTGAACCACAACACCCAGTAGCAAACAGAACAATTCCAGCAATTTCCCCAAGATGGTGCATATTACAAGGTCTCTCCCCTCCGCTGGCTCATAGGGATGCTAGTGGATGTTATGTCAGAGCTCCCAGGGTCGGTATTCCACCTGTGATAACACGCAGAGAGGAGGTAACGACAAGCATAGGGAGATAACCGAGAGCAGTCCTGTGTTCTTTCAGCCGGGTCTGACATACCCTCCGCTGGGATCCTGAACAGTTTCTTGTCCGTTAAGTGTTTAGCAGGAGGTCCGGCTAGTAGCTCTATGTGATGAGATGAGACCCTGTCTCTCTGTCTCAGGGTCTTTTATACCCAAGGCAGGTAAGCTATTTTTAGAATTACCCAGTGCCCTTCAGTACACCCTCACGCCGTTCCTTATCTACATTCAAGTCAACAAACTGATTCCAGAATATAAACAAACATCAGGTGTATCATTGTGCAAGTCCATCTTCTAGACCCACCAGAATCCACACTTAAATCCACAAGCCAAATATACAGACAAAAAGTCAATTCCTCCAGGCCTGTTAAAACATAGCCGTCCGGGCAATTAAGATATACTCTGGTTTCTTCACACCAAGCTATTAATATCAGCTCACGGCTGTTTGCTTAGCCTTTACTGGTTATTATTATTGGAGACCACCGCAAAAAAAATGTGAGATCCCCCTATATTTAATAACCAGCAAATGCTAAACATACAGTTGCGGACTGATATGAAAAGTCTAGGAAGGGGGCCATGGTACTTGGCCCCCTCCCAAATTAAGAATATCATCTCTGTACCTCCCAGAAATGTCGCAATGATAAGATGTGCAAAAATGTGGTGCTTAGCCTCGCTCTTTACACTTGTCCTGATGCGGTTGCAAGTGGGGTAATATTTATAGGGTTGATGTCAGCTTTGCAATGTCAGCTGACATAAAGCCCAGGGGTTAGTAATGGAGAGACATCTATAACATGCCCCAATTACTAACCACAGTGAAAATTAAGTAAAGACACACACAGAAAGTCCTTTATTTGAAATAAACACTCCGTACCCTCTTTTACCCAATTATTACTGTAAAATTAAAAATAATAAAGAACAATAATATTCCTCACCGATAATCCATTTGTCCCATGAAGAGTCCAACTCTGCTTCATCTGGATTGCATGGCTGAGTGGTGGCATGATGCAGGAGACACTGAGCTGATCCCAAAAACCTCTGCCTGTGACCTGCGGTAACCTCAATGACGTCATTAAGCTGCGCTCTTAGTCTCAGCTCAGTATCTCCTAGATTCTCGGTTGAGCGGTCTCATCATGCCACCGCTCAGCCATGCAATCCAGATGAAGCAAAGTTGGGGCTTTTGGTGGGACAAGTGGATTATCGTTGGACAGGTGAGGAATATGGTGTTTTATTATTTTTATTTTTATAATAAATAGGTGAAAGAAGGTGGGGAGTGTTTAAATCAAATAAAGGTCTTTTCTCTGTGTCTCTGTTTTTATTACATTTGACTATGGGTTTAGTAAAGAGGGAGTTTTATAGACGGATCTCCATTACTAAGCCGTGGGCTCGATGTCTGCTGACATTACAAAGCTGACATCAACCCCACAAATATTACCCCACTTGCCACCACACCAGGGTAGGAAGAGCTGGATAAAGCAGCATTATTGGTGCATCTTATTGATGTGCCTTTTCTGGGGTGGCTACGGGCTGCTATTTTAAACCTGGGGGGGAAATATCCATGGCCCCTTTCCAGCCTGAAAATTCCAGCACCCAGCTGCTCTGCTTTAGCTTGGCTGGTTTTCAAAAATGAGGCGACCCCGAGTCATTTTTATTTATTTAAATAATTAAAAAAACAGCGGCGGGACCCCACTATTTTTGATAACCAGCTGTAATAAAACTGACAGCTGAGAGTTGCAGCCCGCAGCTGTTGGTTTTGCCTGAGATAGTTAGCAAAATTAGAAGGGACCCCATGCCATCTCATAATTTTATTTATTGCACAGGTGCCGGCTGATGAATACTCTCATTATTGTGCACCTGCTCTTGCTGCTGTCAATGAGACCGGTCTTACTGCAAGTCACAGCTGCTGGCTCACGCTGTCATCTGTATGACAGCGTGGGAACCACATTTCTCAGATCGACAGTATCGAATTTGCTGCCAATCAGAACTGGTGTTTTTTTCTCTGTCACACAGATGACAGCATGGGAAACAGGGGGTGTTCGGCCCCCCATTCTTTTGAATAGGGTCCGGTTTGAGTTTGGGTACTGTTCTGGTACCCAAACTTTTTTAAAATGTTCAGATCAACCCACCGGACCAGAAAATTCATGGGTTCGCCTACCATTAGTATCAATAAAAACTTCAGGTTATCATTAGAAACAACAAGCTCTCATGAAGCTGTATGGATGCAACAATTAAAACGTAAGAGGTTTTAAAAAACTGCATCACAAACAAAACTTTTTTTTTAAAGAAAAAAACCCATGAAAGTTAGGTCTCGCTGTAATCGCACTGACCTGTAGAATTATGTTCACAGGGGATATTAACATGAATACCCTAAAACCAGAGCCCAAAAAACTGACAGAATTGTGTTTATTCACTGTAGGTTTATATTGTACTTTGGGAGGAGGCTCCATTTCAATGTTCGACGCAGGAAGCAGAAAAGCCAGAATCGGCCCTGATGTGACTGATTCTCAATATCTAAACCTACACAAGTGTTCTCATCTCCTTTCTCTGATTACACCTATTATTATTATTATTATTATGCATTTATATTGCACCATTCATTCCATGGTGCTGTACATTAGACGGGGTGACATCAAAATACAAATATTACTTACAGTAAACAAATCTAACAATGACAGACTGGTACAGAGGGGAGAGGACCCTGCCCTTGCGGGCTTACATTCTACAGGATTATGGGGTAGGAGACAGTAGGTCGGGGGTTGCAGTAGCTCCGAAAGTGTTGAGGTGGCCGCGTGGTCATTACAGGTTCTAAGCTTTTTTTAAGAGATGGGTTTTCAGGTTCCGTTTGAAGGATCCAAAAGTGGTGGATAACCAGATGTGTTGGAGCACAGAATTCCAGAGGATGGGAATATTGGGGAGAAATCTTGGAGGCAATTGGGTGAGTACCAAATAAGCGTGGAGGAGAGAAGGAGGTCTTGGGAAGACCGGAGATTAGGTGAGGGAAGATATTGAAAGATTAGTTTGGAAATACATGGAGGAGAAAGGTTATGGATGGCTTTGTAGGTCAGAGTTAGTAGTCTAAACTGGATACGCCAGGAAATTGGGAGTCAGTGAAGGGATTTGCAAAGAGGGAAAGCAGGAGTGTAGCGAGGAGAGAGATTATTTAGTTGGGCAGCATAGTTAAGGATAGGCTGGAGAGGTGTGAGAGTGTTAGAAGGTAGGCCACAGAGGAAGATGTTGCATTAGTCAAGGCGGGAGATGATTAGGGCATGCACAAGCATTTTGGTAGAGTGAGGGTTGAGGAAAGGACAGATTCTGGAAATATTTTTTAGCTGGAGGAGACAGGAGGTGGCGAGAGCTTGAATGTGTGGTTTGAAGGACAGGGCAGAGTCAAGGGTTACTCCAAGGCAGCGGATTTCCGGGACAGGGGAAAGTGTGGAATCATTTATTGTGATAGATAGATCAGGTAGGGAAAGTATGCGAGATGGAGGAAAGATAATTAGTTCAGATTTGTGAGTTTGAGGAAGCGAGAGGAGAAGAAGGAGGATATGGCTTATAGACACTCTGGCATTCTGGAGAGCAGAGAGGGGACATCTGGGCCAGAGAGGTAGATCTGGGTGTCATCAGCATGTAGATGGTACTAGAAGCCATAGGACTCTATGAGTTGCCCCAGGCCAAGGGTATAGATTGAGAAGAGAAGGGGTCCTAGGACAGAGCCTTGAGGGACACCAACAAAGAGAGGGCAATATGAAGAGGTAGTTTGGGAGTAGGAAACACTAAATGTGTGGTTGGTAAGGTATGAGAAGATCCAGGATAGGGCAAGGTCTTTGACACCAAAGGAAGAGAGGATCTGTAGTATCAGGCAGTTATCAACTGTGTTGAAGGCAGAGGACAGGTCCAGAAGGAGGAGTATAGAGAATTGTCTGTTAGCTTTGGTTGTAAGTAGACCGTTAGTAATTTTGGTCAGGGCAGTCTCAGTGGAATGGTGGGGTTGGAAGCCAGATTGTAGATTGTTGAAGAGCGAATTAGATGCAAGGTGAGAGGAAAGCTTAGCGTGGACATGCTGCTCAAGGAGTTTGGAAGCAAATGGGAGCAGTGATATTGGGCAATAGCTGGACATAGCAGTTGGGTCGAGGGTTGGCTTTTTGAGGATAGTTGTGTTTGTGGCATGTTTGAAGGCAGAGGGGATGGTACCAAAAGTTAGTGATAGATTGAAGAGATGGGTTAGGGATGGGATTAGTGTAGTGATGACGTTGGGGAGGAGGTGGGGTGGGATGGAGTCTAGTGCACAAGTGATGAGGTGTGATTTGCAGAGACGATGAGCAAACTTTATTCAGTAATTTTGGAGAGGGAAGTTATGGGGTTAGGGCATTGATCTGGCATACAAAGGGGTAGTGGTGGTCGGACAACAAAGACTTGCCTTGTATGGTCTATCTTATTTTTGAAGTGCGTGGCAAAGTCCTCGGCAGAGATTAGGGAAGTCGGAGGGGGCAGTGGTGGGCGGAGGAGGGAGTTAAAAGTGTTGAACAACTTTTTGGGGTTGTGGGATAAGGAAGATACAAGGGATGTAAAGTAGGCCTGTTTAGCAGAGGTGAGAGACGATTAGAATGTGAGTGTTGCTTGTTTGAGTGCAGTGAAGTCGTCTTGGGAATGCGTTTTCTTCCTGCGCCGTTCTGCAATTCTGGATACTTGCCGAAGCTTTTTAATGATGTTATTGAGCCAGGGTTGTCTATTGATTCATCGCACTCTGCTATACATGACAGGGGCGACCGAGTTGATGGCTGATGCAAGAGTGGCATTGTAGAAACTAGTGGCAGTGTCTGTGTCATGGAGGGAGGATATGGAGGACAGTGGTAGAATAGAGTCAGAGAGCGTGTGGGTGTCTAGGTGTGCAAGGTTTCTGCAGGGGTGCGCATGTTGCTGGACATGGGTGACAGGTGTGGAGGACAGTGATGAGAAAGCGACTAGATTGTGGTCAAATAAAGGGAGAGGGGAGGTTGTGAAGTTAGATAGAAAGGAGAGACGGGTGAAGACCAGGTCTAATGTATGTCGCTCTGTGTGGGTGGCTGAGGAGGACCACTGAGTAAGTCCAAAAGATTAAGTAAGGGACAGCCATGATGATGGTGGGAATGTCAGCAGAGAGAAAGTGAAGAAGCCAGGTGGAGAATTGGTCAATTAAGGCAGTGGTCGGACCTAGAGGTTGGTATATGACGGCCATTTGGAAGTTGGAGGGTGAGTAGATGCGGACAGAGTGGACTTCAAAAGAGGGGAGGATAAGAGAGGAAAGAGGTGGGATTGGGTTAAAGGTACAGTTGGAAGAAAGGGGAAGGCCCACTCCTACACCATGTCTGTTGCCAGGGCGAAGAGTGTGAGTGAAGTGGTGGCCGCCGTAACATAACGCAGCAGGGGAGGCTGTGTCAGAGGGTGTCAGCCATGTTTTGGTGAGGCCCAGGAAGGAAAGATTATTATAGGTAAAGAGGTCATGAATCACATGAAGTTTACTGCAGATGGAGCGGGCATTCCAAAGTGATCCAGAGAGAAGAAGCAGGCTGGTGGGCTTCACGGGCAAAGATTTGAGGTGGCCAAGATTTTGGGTGTTTATATTAGGTTGGGAGCGATAGAAGAGGGTAATAATGGGAGGTATGAGATGTGGGGGTCCAGGATTGGGAGATATGTCACCAACAGTGAGGAGAATCAGAGAGTGACAGAGTAGGTGGGAGAAGGAGAGTGGGCAGCTTGTTTTGTGTTATATTAGGAGAGATCTGAGGTTGAGGAGCAGGTCAGCAGAGAAGGTCAGGTGGGGAGGCAAGAGGGAAGGAGAGATTATTACTTGGTTAGAGGGTGCTGGGGTTTGTGGATAGCGAAGAAGAGTAAGGAGTAATGGAGCCAAAACTGTTAGAGCGTATGTCAGCATGGTAAGAGTATGTGTGTACGAAAGAGAAAAATGTATATTTAATAACCATGGTCAGTCATACCTTCTGTTAACTTCTGGCTAATTTCTGGCATATTTTTGCTGTATCCTTTTAGAGACATCCTTATAGAGACAGACCACGGTCAAGACAGAACTGACAGTCTGAATTTATAACAAGCTAGGTGGACATGAAATAGGCCAGGTGTGATCAGGGAGGGAGGGTCAGCAGGAAGACTGATCACAGACACAGGAGGGGATTAATTAGAAGGGAAAATGCAAAAGGAAATAGTCAGATCCCCATGGAAAGATAAAGCCAACTGTGTTAGCATCAAGGAATTAAGGTGAGAAAAGATGCAGAGAAAAAAAATTACCAGGAATAGCAGACAGATACAGGGTGAGTGGGATCAGGAAAGATGGGTGATGGTGATGGGATTGCAGCCAGTGGACATACCTGAGGATGAAGCAGATCGATTGTCAGATTGATAGCAATAATGAAGCATAGTAATAACAATATTGAAGCATCTACAGCAGGGAGTTATTTTCTGACATATTTCTGCTGTATCCTTTTAGAGACATCCTTATGTAGACAGAGAGACCACCTTCATCTGTTCCACCTTGCACATTTTATTAATGTGACTGATGAATATACTGTATGGTATTGTGTAATGTCTCAGTATCTCAGGTGTCGGATCTACAGCACCACACAGAGGCCGAATTACAACAACTACAAGGGGTACATGAAGAGCTCGGCTCCAGGTTTACCCAGGATAACTCAAGAAAAGACTCCATGATTGCAATGCTTAACGAAAACCAGAAGCATTGCCAACGAGAACTGGAGAAGACCTCATCCTCCTTGTATCAGGTGCAGAATAAATGGAAGCTCACCACCCAGGAGATGGAGAGAATCGTAAGAGAAAAGGAGAATACAGAGACCACCCTGAGAAGACTGCAAGACAACCTCCAGAGCACCAAGACCCAACTGGAAGGCAAGCAGGAGGAGCTGTCCCGGTAAGTGCCTAGAACTCATCATCACCTTGTGACATAATCCACGGCAAAACCATTTTGTAAGCAGCAAGAGGCAAAAATCTGCCCAGAATAGCAGCTCAGCGTAAGGTTGTGAGAATTTCCATGAGATCATTCTCATCACTGAAGTCCTGATGTCTCCATATAGGCCCGAACATATAATCACACAGTGACCAAATGATGTCATCACACATGGCCAAATAACATCATCACACATGGCAAATCCTATTCCCATGCATTGTCCAACTAATGTCATCACATAGGGCCAAATATATGTCATCACTAGTGTTGAGCGATACCACCCGATATTGAAAAATATCGGATCGGATTGGATCGGCCGATCTCCAAAAAGTATCGGGTATCGCCGATTCCGATCCTGGAAGTCCCATTCAAGTCAATGGAACAGAAATATCAGAATTAAAAAAAACCCTTTCTTTCCTTGTAGGTTAATTCTACGTGAAGAAAAACAACTAAGAATAATGTAGAATGTATTGTGGGAGGTGTAGAAGACATTAAAGCCATAGAGGTTTAGCCAAATCAAATGGAATAGCAGGAATTAAATTTTTTTTTCGTTCGGAGTTACAAAGATATTGACTATGTTAACCTCTTTTATATTTTGTCAGATATGTATGTTTCACTACTTCCATGCTCTTCACCTCCACTTTCTCCTTCATCATCCTCAGCAGCAGCATCTTTTTCATCAACTTCTTCTTCACCTTATTCATCTTCATCTTCTTCACCTTCTTCCTATTATTCTTTTTTTTTACATTCTTCATATTCTTCTTATTCAACTATTATTCTTCTTCATATTCTATTTCTTCATCTTCTTCCTATTCTTCATCATATTCTTATCTGTGACAGGCATTCATGTAGTTGTTATCTATAAAAGTTTGAAGATTACACCTTCCGTTCTGCCTGTCACAAAAGATTTACAACAGGATTTGTCCGCGTTCAGTTTGGCCTGCAGCAGCAGGCATTTTCCAGGGGCACCACGAGGAGGAACGGACTCATCCCCATACACTGCTTAGTCTTCTTCTGCTTATAATTTGCTCTGATTTTTAGTCTTATGCTTAATGTTCTTCTGCTTTTGGTTTTTCTGCTTCTTGGTCTTCTGTCTCTTGTTGTTCTGCTTCTTGGTGGTTGTCTTCATGTTCTTTGTCCTCTTGGTCATCTTCTTCAGGGTCATCTTTATAGTCTTCTTCGGTGTGGTCTTCAGGGTCGTCGTCTTCAGGGTCGTCGTCAGGGAGATCCAGAGTGAGAACCAAAAACCATTTCCACAAGCTCAAACTTGGAAAAGTAGCAGAAGGTACAAGAAGGCTGAGGAACTGCTGAGAACCAGCTGGCGGTACTGGAACCCGGATGGCTAGCAGAAGGGACAAGAGCAAATGGAACTAGTGAGGACCAGCTGACGGTACTGGAACCCGGAGGGGCAGCATAAGGAACAAGAGCCAATGGCACAACCGTGGACCAGCTGACGGTGCTGGAACACCGTTACTAAGCAGGAGGTACCTGTGCTACAAAGCACTACCAAGGAGCAGCAGACGTTGCTGGAACTCTGATACCGAGAAGCAGGCACCTAGGCCAAAGGCACTACCGAGAACCACCTGACGGTGCTGGAACCCGGATGGGTAGCAGAAGCTGCAAGAGCCAATGGCACAACCGTGGACCAGCTGACGGTGCTGGAACACGGTTACTAAGCAGGAGGTACCTGTGCTACAATGCACTACCAAGGACCAGCAGACGTTGCTGGAACTCGGATACCGAGAAGGAGGCACCTAGGCCAAAGGCACTGCCGAGAACCAGCTGACGGTACTGGAACCTGGATGGGTAGCAGAAGGTACCCATGATAAACAAAGTTGCAAGGCCGCGAGCAAGCCGCAGTTACCGAAACCAACAGTCCTACAGGGGGTGCTTGTCCTATTGGCACTACGGAACCAGTCTTTATTACCAGAACCCACAGCCCACATAGGAAGCACCTAAACTGCAGGCACCATAGACTCGGCTAACCCGACCGCAACACGACAGGACAATGTATTGGTGGCAAAGTGACGTTGACACTCCCCGGAAACAGCAGGCGTGCTGGAACCAGGCTGGGCAGGAGGGAGTACCCGTGCCAAAGACACTTCTGAGCAGCAACTGGCGATGTTGGAGCCCAGGCTCAATCATGCAGCAGGCTGAGGCCTACTTGGAGAAAGTAGTAAATAAGATGTGTGATTTTGGAGGCAGCAGGAGACTTTGTCGTCCACACAGCAGGGGAGCAGCTGGCGTTACTGAACCCCACTAACACTGGAGCATGTGTTTTTCTCTGTGCAGACGGCACTTCCGAGTAACAACTGGCTGTGTTGAAGCCCAGGATCAATCATGGAACAGGCTGAGGCCTACTTGAAGCAAGTTTTATATCGGTTGTACGCTACTACTGATTGTAACCGTGCTCCACTTAGGCCTCTGGCTCCACTGTCTCTAGTATTTCCCCTGGCCTCCAACCCCACCAGTTGCTGCTCAGAAGTGGCGTCTGCACAATCCACACTTGTTCCTGTGTTACTGGGGCTCTGTCACATCAATTGATCCCCTGATGTGTGTCCGGCAATGTCTCCTGCTCTACTAATAGTAGTGGGAATGTGGACAGAGCAGGAGACATTGCCGGACAAACATCAGGGGATCAACTGACGTGAATGGGCCCCTGTAACACAGGAACAAGTGTGAATTGTGCAGACGCCACTTCTGAGCAGCAACTGGTGGGGTTGGAGGCCAGGAGAAATACTAGAGACAGTGGAGCCAGAGACCTAAGTGGAGCACGGTTAAAAATCTGTAGTAGTGTGATTTTGGAGGCAGCAGGAGACTTTGTCGTCCACACAGCAGGGGAGCAGCTGGCGTTACTGAACCCCACTGATACAGGAGCTAGTGTTTCTCTCTGTGCGGACGGCACTTCCAAGCAACAACTGGCTGTGTAGAAGCCCAGGAACAATCATGGAGCAGGCTGAGGCCTACTTGAAGCAAGTAGAAAATAAGATGTAGTGTGATTTTGGAGGCAGCAGGAGACTTTGTCGTCCACACAGCAGGGGAGCAGCTGGCGTTACTGAACCCCACTAACACTGGAGCATGTGTTTTTCTCTGTGCAGACGGCACTTCCGAGCAACAACTGGCTGTGTTGAAGCCCAGGAACAATCATGGAGCAGGCTGAGGCCTACTTGAAGCAAGTAGAAAATAAGATGTAATGTGATTTTGGAGGCAGCAGGAGACTTTGTCGTCCACACAGCAGGGGAGCAGCTGGCGTTACTGAACCCCACTAACACTGGAGCATGTGTTTTTCTCTGTGCAGACGGCACTTCCGAGCAACAACTGGCTGTTTTGAAGCCCAGGATCAATCATGCAGCAGGCGGAGGCCAACTTGCAGCAAGTTTTATATAGGTTGTAGACTACTACTGATTGTAACCGTGCTCCACTATGGCCTGTGGCTCCAGTGTCTCTATTATTTCCCCTGGCCTCCAACCTCACCAGTTACTGCTCTGAAGTGGCGTCTGCACAATCCACACTTGTTCCTGTGTTACTGGGGCTCAGTCACGTCAGTTGATCCCCTGATGTGTGTCCGGCAAGGTCTCCTGCTCTGTCCACATTCCCACTACTTGTAATGGGAATGTGGACAGAGCAGGAGACATTGCCGGACACACATCAGGGGATCAACTGATGTGACAGAGCCCCAGTAACACAGGAACAAGTGTGGATTGTGCAGACGCCACTTCAGAGCAGCAACTGGCGGGGTTGGAGGCCTGGGGAAATACTAGAGACAGTGGAGCCAGAGGCCTAAGTGGAGCACGGTTAAAATTCAGTAGTAGTTCGATTGTGGAGGGAGCTGGAGACTTTGCCGTCCACACGGCAAGCGAGCAGCTGGCGTTACTGAACCCCACTAACACAGGAGCTAGTGTTTTTCTCTGTGCAGACGGCACTTCTGAGCGACAACTGGCTGTGTTGAAGCCCTGGGATTACAGTTCAGGTGGTAGAAACATGAACACAACACGAGACCTAGATACTGTTGCCAACCTATTATTTATTCTGGAAGAGGGCTGGCAAATTCTGGCGAGATCCAAGCCTTGTTGATTTTCACAAAAGTAAGCCGGTCAACGTTATCGGAGGATAGTCGCATGCGACGGTCTGTTAGTACACCACCTGCGGCACTAAAGACGCGTTCCGATAATACACTGGCAGCAGGGCAAGCCAGCACCTCCAATGCATACTGGCTAAGCTCTGGCCATGTATCCAGCTTAGAGACCCAAAACTTGAAGGGGGAAGAGCCATCTGGGAGTACACTGACAGGGCAAGACATGTAGTCTGTCACCATCTGACGGAAACGTTGCCTCCTGCTGACTGGAGCCATCTGTGATGGAGTAGACAATTGTGGCGGACACACAAAACTTTGCCACATTTGGGCCATAGTGGTCTTGCCTTGTGCTGAGGCGCTGCCTCTGCTGCCTCTTTGTGTAGAGCTTCCTCCACTGCCTCAACGCACAGAGCTGCTTTGTAAAGCACTAGCAGCACTGCTGTCGGGTGGAATGGAGAACATGATGGACTGCACCAGTGTGTCTTGGTACTCCTGCTTTTTACGCTCCCGGTTCAACGGTGGTATGAGGCTTTGTAAGTTGTCCTGGTAGCGAGGATCTAGGAGGTTGTACATCCAATAATCAGCCGTGTTGAGAATGTGGGCTATGCAGCGGTCGTTTCTCAGGCCCTGCAGCATGAAATCAACAATGTCCTGCAGACTCCCAACTGCCAAAGAAGCGCTGTCCCCTGCTTGAGTCGTCATCTCTGCCTGCTCTGCATCACCCCACCCTCGCTGTACATACTGACTAGAGCATTGTGTACCTCCCTCCTCTGGAGAGATGTCTTCCTCCTCCATTGACTCTTCCTCATCCTCCTCACAAAGTGTCCCCTGCCTAGGCCTTTGTGAGGAACCACGCAGCGCAGACTGTCCAGAAGCGGATGGCATTTGTGACTCCTCATCCTCTACCTCTTTCAAAGCCTCCTCCCTTAGTGCTTGCAGTGTTTTTTGAAGCAGGCAGATAAGGGGGACAGTCATGCTGACTAGTGCATCATCTGCACTCGCCATTCACGTGGAATCATCGAAGGCACGCAAAACGAGGCAGATGTCCTTCATAGAGGCCCACTCAGTGGTGCTGAAGTGTGACCGGCGCACAGTGCGACTTGTTTGCGCCTGATGCAGCTGGTACTCCATGACTGCTGCCTGCTGCTCACATAACCGCTCCAACATATGTAACGTTGAATTCCATCTGGTGGGTAGGTCACATATGATGCGATGTTCCGGAAGGCGTAATCGGTGCTGCAGAGCAGCAAGGCGCGATCTTGCCGTTCTGGAACACCGCAAGTGAGCACACTCTATCAAGATCCGGATAGTCCCTCAGAAAGCTCTGCACAACCAAGTTAGGCACATGTGACAGACAAGGGATGTGAGTGAGGTTGCCTAGGCCCAGAGCTGCCACCAGATTTCGGCCATTGTCACACACTACCAAGCCTGGCTCGAGATTCGCTGGCACAAACCACACGTCGCTCTCCTGCTTGATGGAATTCCAGAGCTCCTGCGCTGTATGGCTTCAATTCCCCAAAGAAATTAATTTGAGTTCGGCCTGTTGACGTTTGGCCACAGCTGTGCTCATATCGGTCGTAACAGGCTCCTGCAGCGCTGTTTCTGAGGAACTTGAGTAGGAGGAGGAGGAGTCAATGTGCAGAGACTGGATTCCTGCAATCCGTGGAGTTGGCATAACACGTACAGCGCCACTCTCCAGATCTGTATCCGGCTCCACAACATTGACCCAATGGGCAGTGGGGGAAAGGTATCGTCCCTGTCCATGGTTACTGGTCCACGCATCGGTGGTCAGGTGGACCTTGCTACTGACGGCGTTTAGTAGCGCATGTTTTATTTTTCCCTCCACATGCTTTTGCAGGGCAGGGACGGCTTGCCTGCTGAAATAAAAGCGGCTGGGCACGGTGTATTGTAGAACTGCCAATGCCATGAAGTTCCGGAAGGTGTCAGTCCCCACGAGCCTGAATGAGAGCATTTCTAGGGCCAGTAGTTTGGCAATGCCAGCATTTAGAGCCTGTGCTCGGGGATGGTTTGCTGAGTATGGCCACCTTTTATCCCATGCCTGTGCTACCGATGGCTGTAGAGTGGCCTGGGAGTGTGAGGATGACTGGGAACGTGGTGCTGTGGGTGGAATGTCACTGGGTCTCCGGACAACAGTGCCAGAGGTTCTTCCTTGGCGATCCTGTGAGGAAGCCGAACCAGCTGTGTGTGAGCTGGAGGAAGAGGCCCCAACACGAGCTGAAGAGGTGGCAGGTGGTGCTGTACGTTGGCCTACATCTTCAGTGTGTCTGTGTAACTCCACCTCGTGCTTGGTCCGCACATGTTTCCACATATTTGTGGTATTGAGGTTGCTGACATTTTTCCCTCTTTTGACTTTCTGATGACACAGTTTGCATTTGTCAAAGCAAAAGTCATCTGCAACTGTGTCAAAAAAGGACCACGCATTGCAAGTCTTGGGAGCGCCCGTTTTGGCTTTTGGAAGAGGAATGTTCCTAACGGGTGCCGAAGTGGAGGCTACAGGCAACCAAGTCTGCCCCCTCCCTCTCCCTCCTGTTTTGGCCATTCGTGGAATCTCTTCCTCAGAGCTGCTCTCACCACCTTCCTGTTCCTCACGCCATGATGGGTCAAGTACCTCATCATCTACACTCCCCTCTTCAAACACCTACTTCTCCTGGGTTGTCTCGCCAGCACCGTATGCACCAGAAAATGGCACCTGAGTCTCGTCATCAACTGATGCGTATTGAGGTGTGCTGACCATAGGCACTGGCCCACCCGTCTCTTCAGATTCAGAGGGACAAAGAAGTTGCGCATCACTGCATACTCCCTCTTCACATTCTTGAATGCTGCTTGGCTGGCCCCCTCTTTCCAAGCCAACAGATTCAGAGAACAGAAGTAGAGACTGTGATGGCTTCTGTCCAGGGCTCTCTGACTGCCTGGGCACTTTGGCAGGTGGTCAAGAGACAGATGGTTGCTCTTCAGGGCTCAGGCCCTGAGAGGATGTGGAAGTCATTGAAGTCGATGCGTTAGCTGCCATCCATCCGACAACGGCTTCAATTTGTTCGTCACGCAGCAGTGGGGTACGGCGAGGTCCTACAAAGCTGAGCATAAAGGACTGTTGCCTGGTAAAACTGGGGGATGCTGACTCACTGGTGCCCGCAGCAGGCACAGAATCCCCACGTCCTCTCCCTGCAGAATCCCCACGTTCTCTCCCTGCAGAATCCCAACGCCCACGCCCACGTGCCTTACTCCCTGCCTTCTTCATCTTGGTAGACTGATAAAGATAGGCAGAAAAGTACACAGGGGGGCTTAGTGTGCTTATTCCTGAACAGCTGGTAACAGGTATAAGAAACACTACTTTTATAAAGTGTGTGGACTACACTTTAATATGAGCTAATGTGGCCTACACAACTGTCAAGTGGAGTGTTTGGTGAACTTTATTTATGTGTTTTTTTTTTCAAAAAAACAAAGGATGTGACCAAAGATGTGAAAGCGATAGTATCACAAACTTTTTGGAGCTATTACAGTGCAGGAAGGTAACCTACAATGCAAAAGATGAGGCTCCAAAAAATAGGGTAATACTAATCTGGCTGCAGCTCAAGGGCACAAGCCAGAAAAATCTATCTACTCCTATATAGTGTTTGCAACCAACCAATGTATATGGATACGGCTGGATGCACACTAATAGGAGAATTAATGAAAAATGAGCTGCAATAAAAGAAAAATATGTATGAGGCAGTGATGCACGCTGAGCGGCCTACAACCAGAGGTGTCTGCAGGACACACTACAGCATGAGCTGCACTCACACAGACCTTGCAAACAGCTGTGAACAGCGCTGCTGCAAGGCAAAAGAAAGCTACAGTGATTGAGAATGTAGCCTGGGTAAAGCACACTATTATTTGGAAAATCGCTCTCTAACTGTCCCTCAGAGTCTTGAACAGCACACTGTCCCTAACTGAATTCACAGCAGAGTGAACCCGAAATGGCGGCGGCTTTTATACTGCATCATGACATCATTTCAGCAACCAATCACAGCCATGCCATTAGTTAACATGCCTACATGCCTAACAGGATGTGCCCACACTTCTGAGGATTCCTCATTGGCTGAATCAAATCAAACTGGCTCTTTATGGGAACTTCTGATTCCGGTATTCGATATGCTAAAAGTATCGGAACTCAGTATCGGAATTCCGATACCGTGAATATCGGCCGATACCCGATATTTGCGGTAACGGAATGCTCAACACTAGTGATAGCCTTCAGAAATGATTGGTCCCTAATCCAACTCCACCTTTAGCACCTGTACAGACTGCACAGGTTTCCTTCACCCGGACTCCTCCTTGACCTTGAAGCTGCTGATCCCCACCTTCTGTTGATCGGTCTCTCCAGCCTACAGACGGGATATGGGGGCATCACTGAACAGTGCAGGGATTTTTCCGCAGCTCGTACTGGGACTAGTGTTGAGCATTCCGATACTGCAAATATCGGGTATCGGACGATATTCGCTGTATCGGAATTCCGATACCGAGTACCGATATTTTTTCAATATCGGATACCGGAATCGGAAGTTCCCATAATGCTATGAGCCACTGTTGTGGCTGTGATTGTCTGCTGAAATGATGTCATCATGATGCGCGGTCTGTGCGCATCATGATGCGCAGTCTGTGCCGACTGCGGGGGGGTCTGTACGGGTCTGCCGGGGACCTGTGCCGGCAATTGGTGGTCTGTACGGGCCTGCCGGGGGCCTGTGCCGGCTGTCGGTGGTCTGTATGGGCCTGCCGGGGGCCTGTGCCGGCTGTCGGTGGTCTGTACGGGCCTGCCGGGGGTCTGTGCCGGCTGTCGGTGGTCTGTACGGGCCTGCCGGGGGCCTGTGCCGGCTGCCGGTGGTCTGTGCGGGCCTGCCGGGGGTCTTGTGTGACTGTGTCAATGACTGTGATTGACACATTAGCCAATGATGGGACAGTAGTAGTCCCATCATCCGGCTAATGTGTTGAATGTAAAAAAAATAACAAGAAAAAAAAAAACATACAACATACATACAACATACATACAACATACATATATACTACATTCATACATACTACATACATACTACATATATACTACATTCATACATACTACATACATACTACATATATACTACATTCATACAACATACATATATACTACATACATACTACATTCATGCATACTACATACATACTACATATATACTACATTCATACAACATACATACATACTACATACATACTACATATATACTACATTCATACAACATACATATGTACTACATATATACTACATTCATACAACATACATACATAGTACATACTACATACATACTACATACATACTGCATACAATACATTCATACATTCATACAATACATACATATAGACATACAGTACATATAACATAGAGTACATACTCACCATTACTTGTCACTTTGATCCCCGAAGCCAGTGTCATCTGTGGAAAAATATGAAAATAACAAACAAGCAATATACTCCCTGATCCGCAGAAATCCACGAGTGTCCCACGCCGATTTCCCGTGGAGAACAGCAGCATCAGCTGATGCGACCGCTCTCTAGGGGCCCCAGGAATCCAATGACGGGAGGTAGGTATCCTTCCGCACTGTATTCCTCCGCCACTGTAAAAAAATAGTCCCTTGTCTCACTTTATGGCAAAAGCTGCGTGGGAACTTTCTCACACAGCAATGCCAAAAGTGAGACTAGGGACTATTTTTTTACAGTGGCGGAGGAATACAGTGCGGAAGGATACCTACCTCCCATCATTGGATTCCTGGGGCCCCTAGAGAGCGGTCGCATCAGCTGATGCTGCTGTTCTCCACGGGAAATCGGCGTGGGACCCTTGTGGATTTCTGCGGTTCAGGGAGTATATCGCTTGTTTGTTGTTTTCTACTTTTTTCCACAGATGACACTGGCTTCGGAGAACAAAGTGACAAGTGATGGTGAGTATGTACTCTATGTTATATGTACTGTATGTCTATATATATGTATTGTATGAATGTATGAATGAATTGTATGTTGTATGTAGTATGTATGTAGTATGTATGTTGTATGTATGTAGTAAGTATGTAGTATGTATGTATGTATGCAGTATATATGTAGTATGTATGTAGTATGTACTATGTATGTATGTTGTATGAATGTAGTATATATGTAGTATGTATGTATTGTATGAATGTATTGTATGTAGTATGTATGTTGTATGTAGTATGTATGTTGTATGTATGTTGTATGTCTGTAGCATGTTGTACGTATGTTGTATGTATGTAGTAAGTATGCAGTATGTATGTATGTTGTATGAATGCAGTATATATGTAGTATGTATGTATGAATGTAGTATGTATGTATGTTGTATGAATGTAGTATATATGTAGTATGTATGTACTATGTATGTATGTAGTATATATGTAGTATGTATGTAGTATGTATGAATGTAGTATGTATGTATGTTGTATGAATGTAGTATATATGTAGTATGTATGTTTTTTTTTACATTCAACACATTAGCCAGATGATGGAACTACTACTGTCCCATCATTGGCTAATGTGTCAATCGCTGTCATTGCAGCAGGCATCACCCAATGGGACTTGTAGTCCCATCGGTCGATGCCTGCACACACACAAGACCCCCGGCAGGCCCGCACAGACCACCGGCAGCCGGCACAGGCCCCCGGTAGGCCCGTACAGACCACCGACAGCTGGCACAGACCCCCGGCAGGCCCGTACAGACCACCGGCCGCCGGCACACACCCCCGGCAGGCCCGTACAAACCACCGACAGCCGGCACAGTCCCCCGGCAGGCCCGTACAGACCACCGACAGCTGGCACAGACCACTGACAGGCCCGTACAGACCCCCCCGCAGTCGGCACAGACCCCGCCCGCACACACAGACACGCACAGTGTCCGCCCACGCACCGCCCACACTCTTCCCCCCTCCCGGACAGGATGTACAAGGAAAGAAAGGGGTATTTTTTAATTCCGATATTTCTGTCCCATTGACTTTAATAGGACTTCTGGTATCGGAATCGGCGATACCCGATACTTTTTGGGTATCGGGCCGATCCAATCCGATCCGATATTTCTGAATATCGGATGGTATCGCTCAACACTAACTGAGACTCAAATGTAGTATTCTGAGATTGTCGTACCTCATTGGACGTTATTCACACAGGTGTGCACCACCAGAAGATAATACAATAGTGGGGAGAGGACAGAAGGAAAGGTGGGAATACAAATTAACTTTTATTTCATGATCATTAATATAGAAATTGTAAAATACACATAGATCCGATTGGGATGTAGATAAGATCACAGCTTCTAAGATTGCAGTCACCGCTGTGATCCACTAGATCCTGATAAATATAAATATACAGATCAGACAGGACGTATCCAGCCTGATTTACAGTGGAAGTGGTTGATATTATATAGCAGTGAGTTACATTTTCTACCCCTCTGATAGATATTGATGCAAATTATTGTATCCCCCAATGACCCAGTAAATTTGAGGATTAATAACTTGACCAGTAATTCACAAGGGACTTTATAGTTGTAATGACGCCATGATCTGGCATTTATCAGAATTTAGCAGTCACAGTGGTGACTACAATCTTAGAAGCTGTGATCTTATCTACATCCCAGTCCCATGTATGTGTACAGCGGAAGTCTCTGTGTACAATGGCACTGTCACATGGAGTGGTCCACCATTTATTTACAGCCACCAGCAAAGCAACATAACTAAGCTACAAAGCTGGACACAAGAAACCTGAAACAGGATTAAACTTATCTTAGGGCACAGACAAATGGCCGTGTAAGGAGGCTAACCTTCATAAACCCTTCCACCATGGTCCATCTACAGCCGGTCTCACTTCTGCTTCACGCTTTCTACTCCAGATGTGAAAATAACCTCAGATTGGTGAACACACAGAAGAAGACCTCGGAGACGACGCTGACTCACACAAGAAACTCGCTCTCGATGACACAGGCGAAACTAAAAGGAAAAGAAAATGACTTAGTCATAAAAGATAGAGAACTTTCTAGTGTAAAAAAATCTCTTTGGGAGGCCCAGAAAAACCTGGAGGAGAAGAAGAGAGATTCTGATGAACAGGAGAAAAAACTGACTGACCTGGATGAGAGACTAAGAGATGCTGGAAATTGTTTAAGTAGCAAAGGAAGTAAGTAAAAAAAAAATGTGTATGTACAGTGGCAGTGTCAGGGGTACATGTGTAAGCAGTGTACAGTGTCAGTATCTGGAGTATATGTGTATGTAGTGTATAGTGTCAGTATCAGGGGGTACTATTTGGATTCGAGTAAAGGGTTCCTGCTGTCCACTAGTTCATGTTTGGTGTCAATAGAAAGCTCATTTCGTAATAAGAAAAATGATAGTCCTGCCAGCACCCTACGAGCCTCGCAACCAGAGTTATGCTTCTCATAAGGTTTTAGTTACTTCAGAAAAGGGGAGTGAATTCCATAGCTCCGCCCACCCAGTGAGGTCATGGGACAGAGGGCATAACGTTCAGAGGCCCAGACAAAGGAGGGTTTTTTTTCCCAGGGAACCATCTATGAAAAGCTGTGCATTTTGACCTGTCGCTCTGGGAAGGTTTCCCTCCCCCTCTTCCACATGGTGTGACATTGACTGAGATATGTAAGTTCCTACTTTTAATTCACGCTATTTTGTAATTGCCTGTATATATTGTAATTGTCTCATTTGTAATATCTTTTTATATCTTTGTAAACACTGCATATCTTGTCTGGACTAAAAATTATAAAATTTTGCTAGTTCCGTATTCCTTGTTCTATAACATCCTCTGGGCTAACTACTGTTGGGTTGGCTTCTGACTCGATATTGTTTTTAATGTCAGAACTAGGAGCTGGTTTCTGCAAAGTGTGTCCTGTGGTATTTGGTGAGACTCTGTGTCACGATCCCACCACTGACACCAGTATGTCACGAATGGGGGTACGTGACCTTTGGCCACACACAGCTATCACAGGCACAGGGGGCTTATCTTAGTTATCCCACCACTGGCACCATGTGATAAAAATAGCAAGCTAGTTCTTGCCCTAACAATTTACCGCAGGGGGTTTATTTTAGTTATCCCACCACTTCCACAATACAGTATGTTACAAGCTGTCGGGATTTATATCCCACTTTACAGTTCCACTTTGGAACTTGCAGTTCTCCGGCGCCCCCCTTACCATCAGGTCAGTCGGGGTACTACACCTAGGATAATTGGTCGCCGGACGAGCTACTTGTTGTGCAATGGCTATTAGGCCCGCTTGCAGTGAGGGAGTTATAAATGCTTTGGCCGCAGCCACACAATCAGCTTATAAAACCCGCTCAGTCACTACCAGCACTACCCACCTAGCTAGAACACACTTCACTGCCACCAGCATCAGATTCCGCGTATTAATCTTTAAAATTAAGAGGGTCTGAAGCAAATCCAAATCAGTAGCATAATTAACTTACAGGCACCTGAATTCGTCACAGAGCAAAGACTGAACTAATAAATTTTATAGTTTATTCCCAAAAGATGGGCAGTGGTTACAGAAGATAGAAATGTTTTTACGATATGAGACAATAAAATATGCACAATACGATTAAAATAAAAGGGATACACTTACCATATTGCTTAGATCATTTCAGGCAGAAACATGCTGGGGGTGGAGCCAGACATCATAGTTCATGGATGAAGTCTTGTGGCACAGCTCGCAAGCAGCAATTCACTAGGGGGGCTCAGTTGCAGACTTATAATTCTGGGCTTGTGACATCACCAAAGGGGCTGTCTGGTGGTGGTCCTCCTCTTTCTCAAAGTACAGATTTGGGTTCTGAAAACTAATAGCCATCATATATGGGCTTGAGAACCTAGCAGAATATCAGCAGAACCATCATTCATCTTATATTGAAATTAGCTTTGTAATGACATCAAACACTAGCTGTTTATTCCGCTCTGTTCAGGAGAACCCCGTTTCTCTGGTTCTGTTGATGCTAGAATTTCACAAGAACCACTGTAGTGAAGCCCGATCGGCGCATGTCACAATATGTAATTTTCATATTTCTGTCACGGACGGGGTCCGAGGTATGGCCTCTTTAATATTTCCCACACTTATATCTATGCACATGTTGAGGACAAAGGAAAACTCTCCTGGCTAAATAACATTCCTAGCAGTGAGGAGGGGGTAGACAAGAGTTGGGTAGTGTTACAAGCTGTGAATGTGCTGTGAATGCAGACGCAGGCAGAGGCTGCAATGTGTGACAAGCTAAGGAAAGGAAGGGGGGTCAAGCCCCCACCCTGACATAGCATAGTTCAGTGTGTAAATAGAAGATTCTGCAATGTGATATCCGGGGATTCGTACATCATATTTTACATTACCATTATACCTCCCCCTTTTAGAGTGCGTTAAGGAGGTAGGACTCGTCGGTACTCATCCATGCGCACCTCCGCAGGTTCGCCCTGGCGGGACAACCCATCGGCATTTCCATGCTCACTGCCCTTTTTGTTTTGTATGGTAAAGTCATACTGCTGGAGGGCAAGGCTCCAGCGTAGCAACCTTCCGTTGGTTGCGGACACTGTATGCAGCCAGCTCAGAGGGTTGTGGTCGGTTACCACCATGTAAGTATGCCCGTACAGGTAGGGCTGCAACCGTTGCTGCGCTCAGACCATGGCCAGGCACTCCTTCTCGATGGTGGAGTATGCCACTTTCCTCGGCAGAAGTTTCTGGCTCAGGTACAACACGGGGTGCTCTTGGTCCCCCGAGTCGACCTGGCTGTGCACAGCACCGAGGCCAAACTTGCTGGCGTTGGTCTGTACCAAGAATGGGCGTGCAATACTATTGTAGGAGTTCGAGGATTCTTATAGCGTGGGGCAGTGAACAGACAGAGACAGGTTTCTTTATGTGCAAACAGTGTATTTTTACACAGTGATAATACCCCACATGGTATACTGATAACCTGCAATGAGACCAGTCCTCAACCCATATAGCAAGTCTGCAGAGTTCCCAAAAATAGAGGCCTCACAAAAATGTGATCAGAAGGTGAGTGTGACACTCTGATGACGTGGCGCAGTTCACACTAGGGGTGCAGAGAGAGTCAAACCCAGATATGTAGAAGGCACAGGGAAGTCCAGAACAAGTTCACAGGTTGATCCTAGACACAGCAAAAACACAAGAAAGTCCAGAAGCTGATTCACAAGTTGGTCCCAGAAGCGACGTGAACACAAGTGAGTCCAGAAACATTTTCACATCAAATTATAAGGTCAGTGATAGTTCCCACAGCTCTCACCGGGGAGAGTGAAGGATTGAGTTGACACACAATTCAGAAACACAGTTCTTACCGAAGGTTAAGTTCCAAAGTCCACAGAATAATGATAGCACGATGAGTGCAGCTTTCCTAAGCAGAGAACAGAGAATGTCCCGAGCCACAGTAGAAGCACCCTGAGGAAACAAACAGCACAGCTGACGGCAAGCAGAAGCAAAATACTCCAGCAAGGAAGGCAGCACCTGGACCGGGTTTTATACAAATGAACAGGAAGTAGGGCACAGAGAAACAGCAACCTCCATCTTGACAAAGGGAAAAGTCATTCACAAGATGATTTAGAAAAAACCCGGAATACTGACATTACTCCCCCCCTAGAAACGGCCACAGGACGATCCCTGACCAGGTTTGACTGGGTATCTCCGATGGAACTGCGCAACCATTGATGTTACTTACTGGTTCCCACGAATCATTTTCAGGAGAGTAACCCTGCCATCTAATTAGATACTGAAGCTGGTTTCTATTATGTCTTGAATCAATAATGTCCTGAACCACAAATTGTTCTTCACCATCAACTAACACTGGTGGAGGAGTAGGTACGATACATCCCTGAAACACGTTAGGAGAAACCGGTTTTAATAAAGAAACATGAAATACTGGGTGAACCTTTAGCGTTCGTGGTAGCTTCAGTCGACAAGCAACGGAGCTCACGATCCCGGTAATCTTGAATGGGCCGATGAACTTATGCCCCAATTTCTGCGAAGGAACACTCAATCTTAGAGTCTTGGTAGACAACCAAACCGAGTCTCCTACCTTATACATAGGTGCTGGTTTCCGGAATCTATCTGCCGACCTCTTGTAACGCTCCTGTGTTACAGTCAGAGAGTCCTTCAAAACTTCAAGATTATGTTGCAACAGCGCCACTCTGTCTTGAACCGCCGGTACCGAAGAAACGACCAGAGACCTAGGAAGAATATTTGGATGATACCCCAGATTGGCAAAAAAAGGCGTTACCTTCGTGGAACTGCTCTGTGACTTGTTGTACGAAAATTCCGCTAAAGGAAGTAGCTTCAGCCAGTCATCCTGCAAATGACTGACGTAGCAGTGTAGATATTGCTCCAAGGTTTGATTGGTCTGTTCGTTCTGCCTGTTGGTCTGAGGGTGATATGCAGAAGACAAGCAAACATTAATGTGGAGCGCAGAACAAAATTCTTTCCAAAACCTAGAGGTAAACTGTATTCCCCGGTCAGAAATGATCTCATCTCGTACCCCATGCAGCCGAAAAACATTCTGGATAACCAGATCCACTGTCTCTGTAGCTGAGGGGAGACCGGTGCAAGAAATGAAATGAGCTGCCTTCGTCAAGTGGTCTACTATCACCAAAATAGTATTTTTACCGCCAGAGGTGGGTAACTCCACAATAAAGTCCATCGAAATAGACCCCCAAGGGCGAGATGGTACGGGTAGCGGTTTAAGAAGACCAGTAGGTGAGACACGAGGAACTTTGTACCGGGCACAAACCTCACAAGAGCAGACATAGTCATTCACATTCTTCAAGCAGGTAGGCCACCAGAAAAAATGACTTAAAAATTCCTGCGTCTTATGTACCCCCCCTATGACCAGCCAATACGGAGTCGTGGACTAATTTGAGAGTTCGAAGTCTCACAGCCTCTGGGACATAAATACGTCAATCTCTAAGCCAGACCCCATTCTGAAAGACAAGATTCACGTTGTCAGGTGGAGTAACAAGAAATACATCACCGTCGTAGGCCAGCTTGATCTCCTCCCACAAGTCCCGGTCCTGGAGCACTCCTATGAAATTGGCATCGGCCAAGATGGTCTTAGATGGTGTCACAGGCAAGGAGTCCACCGTGTGGATTCGGGATAACGCATTGGCCTTCCCATTACGTGAACCTGGGCGGTACAAGATAATAAAATCAAACTGGTTCAGAAACAAACTCCACCTAGCTTGTTGAGAAAAAAGACACCTGGCTGATTTAAGGAATTCCAAATTATGATGATCTGTGAGCACTACTACCTGTTGAGTTGCTCCCTGCAAATGGTGTCTCCATTCCTTAAAGGAGGAAATGATTGTCAAAAGTTCCTTATCTGCAATATCATAATTCACTTCAGCGGAAGATAACCTGCGCGAAAAGAAGGCACACGGGTGCAGCAAATCTTTGTCTCCAGTTCGTTGTGAGAGGATAGCTCCCAGTGCACAGTCAGAAGCCTCCACCTCCACGATAAAGGGCAGTGCAGGATCCGGATGCATTAATATCGGAGCCGTGGTAAAACAAACCTTGAGGCGGTCAAAGGCTCCCTGGGCTTGAGAAGACCATACAAACTTTTTCCCCTTCTTAGCGAGGAGAGTGATGCGATGAACAATTTCCAAAAAATTCTGGATAAAACGTCTATAAAAATTAGCGAAACCAATGAATCGTTGTACCTGTTTAATGTTTCCTGGTACCGGCCAGTCTATGATTGCCTGAATCTTGCTAGATTCCATATTCAATCCCTCGGGAGAAATAATATAGCCTAGAAATTGAATTTCAGAGCAAAGAAACGCACATTTTTTGAGTTTTATGTATAAATGATTATCTCTTAAGCGTCTGAGCACGGTCTTGACATATTCCTGATGTTCCTGTAGAGAATCAGAGAAAATTAAGATGTCATCCAGGTAAATTACCACATAATGGTCCAATAAATCCCTGAAGATGTCATTGGCTAAGTGTTGAAAAGCAGCAGGAGTGTTACAGAGTCCGAATGGCATCGCTAAATATTCATAATGTCCATACCGGCATCTAAAAGCTGTCTTCCATTCGTCTCCGGGACGTATACGGAGTAAATTATATGCCCCATGGAGATCCAATTTGGTAAATATTTTGGCTTGACGAACTCTCTCCAACATTTCAGGGATTAGCGGCAACGGGTATCTATTACGAATGGTTACCTTATTTAGCTCCCGATAGTCAATGCAAGATCTCAGGTTTCCATCTTTCTTCTTTACAAAGAATATGGGAGCTCCCGCTGGTGAAGAACATGGTCGTATAAACCCCTTGGCTAGATTTTCATCTATATACTCTCATAATGTCTTTAGTTCTGGAGCTGCCAGCGGGTAAACATGGCTGAAAGGAATCACTGCCCCAGGAAGCAATTCTATGGGGCAGTCATATGGTCTATGTGGTGGGAGCTGGTCTGCCCTCCTCTTGTCACAAACGTCCACGAATTCCTGATAAACCAGAGAGAGAGTAGGTACCTGTATTGGCTCTTCCACATTCCGGGAAACTGGAACCATTACCGTTGGACTGATGGTAGGACTACACTTCGGGAGGAAGGATATTTCCTTGGTTTCCCAATTGATGTGTGGATTTTGTGACTGTAACCAGGGAATTCCTAAAATTATAGGAAAGTGAGAAGATATTAACATAAATGAAAGGGTCTCCTGATAATCTAGTTTCATTTTACATTCCAGAAGCACCGTCTCCCGGTCTACTGGTCCGGAAGCTAATGGGGAACCATCCACCGTTTCCATGGTGACTGGTGAAGCTCTTAATTGGGTCCTTATGCCATGTTCCCTGGCAAAAGAAGAATCCATGAAATTCCCACCTGCACCAGAGACTATCATGGCTGAACTTGATATCCACTGACCTTCCCACAGGATCTGAATAGGAAGAGAACAATGTGATTATTCCTCCCCTTGATATTTAGGGGAGGTCGACATCAATGTTGGGGGAACACAGCGTCTAGATGTACTGTAAGCTGGCCTCCGAAACCTCTGACTCAGCGTCAGTATTGTCATAATCCTTTACTGCCACCAGCACCTTGTTAGGTTACCTGGGACATTTAGGACAATTAATGAGGAAATGGTCTGATTGACCACAATAAAAACATAAGCGTTCACGGAAACGGTATTCCCGGCGTTCATTATTCTCATGTCTATTTAGCGAATCCACTTGCATAGGCACCTCCTCGGCCTCCCGCGGGTTTTTGCCTGTAGTTTCCCTAGATGGAAGAGCAAAATTAGTGATGCGATTTAAAGCTGCCCATTTCTCTTGTCTGCGTTCAGTTAGGCGAATATCAATACGCACACAGTGTTGTAAAAACAGCTCAAACTCCTGTGGAGACTCTGAACGAGCTAGCTCATCCTTGATTGCACTGAATAAACCTTTCCTAAAAATTGGCAATAAAGCATTGTTGTCCCAGTTGGTATCCACCACTAACCTCTTGAATTCGGTAACATATTCTATGACTGCACGCTTCCCCTGGCGTAAGGAAAGCAAGGCAGATTCAGCGGTGGCACGGCGGTTGGGGTGGTCGAACATTTGCGCCATAACTGTCAGAAAATCATCCAAATTATTTAGACGGGTATCATGACTTTCAACCTTAGGATTTGCCCACGCCAGAGCCCGTGACGTCAACAACTTAATAATACATAGAGCTTTAGATCTATCAGACCGGTAGTAAGAGGCATGTACATCAAAAAATAATATGCATTGATTGACAAACCTATGAAATTGACTTCGGTCACCATTAAACCGAAATGGAGGCAATTTGGGCATACTGGGGAACGGTGTATGCTCAGTGGGTAAGGCCTCCTGGACTTCCGTCCTGGTACGTAGATCTTGGAGAGCCTGACCAAACACCTGTGCATTGTGGTCAACCCGGGACTCCAAGTCTCTAAGTTTATTTTGAATAGCCCCCACCTCCTGCTGCAAGGAGTTAATCATAGAAAACATTTTGTCTGCTCGTGACTCCGACATTGCCCCAGCAGAATCCTCTTTTAGGCTGGAGTATTTTGTAATAGTATTGTAGGAACTCGAGGATTCTGATAGCGTGGGGAAATGAACAGACAGAGACAGGTTTCTTTATGTGCAAACAGTGTATTTTTACACAGTGATAATACCCCATACGGTATACTGATAACCTGCAATGAGATCAGTCCTCAATCCATATAGCAAGTCGGCAGAGTTTCTGAAAACAGAGTCCTCACAAAAATGTGATCAGAAGGTGAGTGTGACATTCTGATGACGTGGCGCAGTTCACACTAGTGGTGCAGAGAGAGTCAAATCCAGATATGTAGAAGGCACAGGGAAGTCCAGAACAAGATCACAGGTTGATCCCAGATGCAGCAAAAACACAAGAAAGTCCAGAAGCTGATTCACAAGTTGGTCCCAGAAGCGATGTGAACACAAATGAGTCCAAAAACAGGTTCACATCAAATTATAAGGTCGGTGTTAGTTCCCACAGCTCTCACCAGGGAGAGTGAAGGATTGAAGTGAGACACAATTCAGAAACACAGTTCTTACCAAGGGTTAAGTTCTAAAGTCCACAGACTGTTGATAGCATGATGAGTGCAGCTTTCCTAAGCAGAGAACAGAGAAGCACCCTGAGGAAACAAACAGCACAGCTGACGGGAAGCAGGTTTTATACAAATGAACAGGAAGTAGGGCACAGAGAAACAGCAACCTCCATCTTGACAAAGGGTAAAGTCATTCACAAGATGATTTAGAAAAAACCCGGAATACTGACAGGGCGACTGCTGTTGACGTCTTTCAACACTGGAAAGTTGCACAGGGCTGTTTTCAAAGCTGTCCAGTTGACTGTTTGGGGTAGACTCCGCTTGGTCAGGTCCGTCAAGCGTTTTGCAAGGGCGCTATAGTCCTGTACGAACCGCCTATAGTACCCTGCAGTGCCCAAGAAGGACATCACCTGTTTCTTGGTCCGGGGGGTGGGCCAGGACACGATTGCGTCCACTTTCTCTGGTTCTGGACTGATGGAACCCTCAGCTACCCGGTGCCCCAGGTAGTGGACCTTGCTCATGCCCATTTGGCACTTTCCCGGCTTTATGGTCAGACCTGCCTGGTGAATACGCTTGAGCACCTCCTGGAGATGCTGAAGGTGTTCCTCCCAGGTGGAAATGAAGGCGGCAATGTCGTCCAGGTACGCCATGGCGTACTTCTCCAGTCCCTGAAGCAGGTGGTTGAACATCCGCTGGTAAGTGGCAGGGGCATTTTTCATGCCGAAGGGCATGACTGTGGACTCGTACAGTCCAAAGGGGGTGATTAAGGTGGATGTCTCCTGCGCCACAGGGCTCAGGGGAATCTGCCAGTATCCGTAACTCAAATCCACGATGGATATGTATTTTGTGTTTGCCAATCGCTCAAGCTGATCCTCGATGCGTGGCATCGGGTGTGCATCAGAGGTTGTAATGGCGTTTAGCCCCCCGTAGTCCACGCAGAACTGGGTGGTCCGATCCTTTTTAGGTACGAGAGCTACAGGTGAGGCCCACGCGCTCTTGGACCATTGAATCATCCCCACCTGTAATATCTCATCGATCTCTTGGTGCATAACCTGCTGCACTTCCTCAAAGATCTGATAAGGTTTTCGCCGTAGTGGGACATGATTCCCGGTGTTCATCTCGTGGACCGCTCAGTCCATCCGGGTCGGTTGGAGAACACGGCCCGGAACAGTTCCAGGGTGGTCAACAACTGCGACCGCTGGGATTTGGATAGTGAGGCACTCATCTCCATGTCCTCAATGGACCCATTGGCCTTGGCTTGGACCAGCATGTCTAGAAAGGGGTCTTCCTCCCCGTCCACGGGCAGGTTGCAGACCGGTAGGATGCATGCTTCTGACGGCCGATCTTCTTTGCCTGCAGAAGAGAACCCCACAGCCGTAGGGCCCACGGGATGTCTGGCAGTCCCTGAGCCACGAGTGTCCTTAATGCCCGAGACCCAGGAGTCCACCTACCTTTTACGGGGTTCCGTATTCTTCGGAGTAAACGATCACAGCTACCACATAGTAGCTGCGGGGACAGTACTCTTTATAGAAGGACACCCAGTCCCCCATCTGCAGGGCCCTTTCATGTTTAATGGAGGCTATGTTGAGGTAAACTTTGTGGCCAGTCTCTGCCTATTTAATAAACCTGTAGCCAGTGGCTCCGAGGGACAGACATGGTGGTTTCCCGTTCTCATGGAGGGCTGCCCAGATCTACCGCTCCTTGTTCTTTTTCTGGGCGATGATATCGGCGATCCAGACAGACGGCCCCGTGTAGGCCGCAGACCCGCTCCGCGCCGGTGACGCGGGACAGGGAGAAGCCGGGCAAGGAGGCCGGTGGTCGATGACGCGGACGTCAGCTGGCCCAGCAGGGGCCGTAGATTCGTCAGGCGCTGACATCGGTGAGGAAGGGGAGGTCGGGTGGGGAGGCTGAGACTCAGGAGCGCAGACCTTAGGCCTCGCACCCCCTTGGGTCAGTAACGTATGACAGGGCAGAACTGGGCGAGGAGGCTGGAAGTCACTATCAGGGATTTTGGGCCAAGTGTCCAGATGGGGCAGGGAAGCGGGGCTGCCTGTGGTGCCACTGGCCAGGATGGGGAATCGTTCACCTTCCCCTGTGCCGCAGCCTCCTTCCTGCTGCTCCGCGGCTCCTCCGGGTACTCGAGCAACAAGCGACCGGAGTTTCCACAGTGCCGCTGACCTCCTCCCGCTGGATGGGTTCGATGTCGCCAGCCGTCACCAGCGGGGAGGGCCCCGCCGTTCTTCCGCTGCTTCCGGTCCCATCACCTGGTGTCAACTATTGCTCGTCTTCCCGCCATCCGGCAGGATCGGCCTCTTCGGCACGGTCTCACACCTGTGTTGGTGTGGTGGGCAGTGATGGATCCTGCCGACTACGCCACTTGTCGTATGTGATCCCTTGTGGCCACGAGACGGACTGACAACAGACGCAGAAACACGTTCAATCAGGTCCAACTATATTGGGTGTCCTCTTGACATTCACACAAACACAACAGCTTCTGCTCCTAGACCCAGGTACCTGTCGCCTCCTCCTGCTCCTGACGGCGAAGACCCTCTGGGTTTTTTCACCGTGGCTGCCGTTAGACCCACGGCCACAGCGTTTTCCCCGGCCGAGTCTGCCCACTGCAACACTTACTACACCTTCAGTGTCCAGCCATCCAGTACCCTAGGTCTCCTTTAGTCAGCATACGGAAAAGATGGTCCAGCTCAAAAGGGTAAAATCCCAAACATTTTATTTAAATATCCATACAATAGGTATGCAGAATACAAAAATGCATGAACCCGACCGGAAAACCGGAGGGAAGGTTGAGGAGACACTGTACGCGTTTCGAACGAAAAGTTCTTAAACTCAGTCTGAGTTTAAGAAATTTTCATTCGAAACGCGTACAGTGTACTCCTTTTCCGTATTTTGTCTACTGCCTGACAGAGCTGTGGCCCGTGCTTGAAAGCAACATGGAAGTACAAAGGGTGAGCTGAACACATTTTTTTCTTGCACTCCTTTAGTCAGCAGCTGTCCTGTCGGGACCACCCCCCTCTCCAAGTATCCATCTCTCTCCTCTGTCTTTCCTGAGCTCTTCCTCCCTCCGTCTTCTCCTGAGCTCTTCTCTCTTCTGTCTCCTCCTGGGTGTCTGCCCTGCCCCTGTGACTATTTTTCCTTTTATCTCTTTATTCTGGAAATCCCCTTCCCAGTCCCGTAACTCCACCCACCATGACTCTGCGGTTTCTTAGCATTAGCTGCTGTTAAGCCCTTTTCTCACTACTCTATGTCTCCATCTAGTGGCCAAAACCCGGTATTACACCGTCTCTTCCTAATTCTAGCTGTTTCCTTAGACATGTATACGAATTCTCATCAGACAGTGTACACAACATATCTTACATGTTCCTTCTGCCTCAGACAGGTCCATAGGTCAGTCCACCCTCCTACAATAGTCAAGACTCGCTTCGCTGCACTGTCACTTTTAGCCCTTGCTGTTTGCCAAGACCTTTGGCTTAGCGAATCCTCGTCACCAGGTGACCCACAACCATAGCACAGATCCTTTACATGTCTCATACATCTCAAGTGACACCAGCACATTATCAGCAGACGGGACTAGCCCAGCCTCTGAAATGGACATCACTGGTGATGAGGCTTCTATTTAGAGTGGGGACAGAGGCTATGACGGTGACCACCTGCTCTGCCCCCTGATGACGTCCTGTTTTAGTATCCTAGCATGCACTGAGGATTCTCAAACAAAGTGTCATCAAATTGGTAATAAGTAATAAAAGCTGTTAGATTAGAGCGGGATCTATAGCAACTGTGAAAGGTCAATAGAAAAGCGATCAGATTACTACAGTAGATAGACATGTAGGATTAAAATCAAAGGGGGTGTACTTATTTATTATGCACACTTTATACATGCAAGCTACCATCAGTTTAAAAAAAAAATACTTTTTGTACTTCTAGAAAATGCTGCAGACTCCATTGAATACTGCCCCCCAGGGTGGCATCAGATTGGCGAGCTATGCTACTACTTGTCCACGCAGAAGAAAAGTAGGATTTCTGCTCTTGATGACTGTGAGAAGAGATCGGCCACACTGGCCAAAGTAGGAGATGAGCGCTCCACCCTGACGGTAAGAGACAGTGACCAGATTTCATTGCCGCCATGAATGGGGCCAGTGACCCTGAGACTCTGCAGCCACCAGCTCCTTCGGGGGGATTCAGGACAAGGGATATGAACGTGTCTTATTCAGGGGAATGACTACAAAGCGGTGTAACGGTTACAATCGCACCAAGCCCGGGAGCCTTGGGGGCTGAAAAACTCAATTTTTCCTAAATCGGATCCAGGTTTGATGCGTCTAAGTCTGCGCTGGTGATGAAGACTGCCGGAGATGGAGATTGTCCTTAAAAGCTTTTATTTCTAATAGGTTTTCAAAGAACATGAGAACATGCGGCGGCTGATGGGAATTGTCACGATCCCGCCTGGTAATTGTCACGGACCAGGGGATGTGACCTTTTGCCGCACACGGCTATCACAGGCACAGGGGGGCTTATCTTAGTTTTCCCTCCGCTGGCACATGTGATAAAAAAACAGCAAGCTAGTCTTGCCCTAACAATTTACTGCAAGGGGGTTTATTTTAGCTATCCCACCAGTGCCACAATATGTTACAAGCTGTCGGGATTTATGTATATCCCACTTTCCAGTTCCCCTTTGGAACTTGCAGCTCTCCGGCACCCCCTTACCCTCAGGTCAGTCAGTGAACTACACCTGGGATAATTGTTCGCCAGACGGGCTGCTCACTGTGAACTGGCTGTTAGGTGCACTGCAGTGAGGGAATTATCAATGCTCTGGATGCAGCCACACAAAAGCTTATAAAACCCCTTCCGTCGCTGCCAGCTTCACCCACCCAAACAGGACCACACTTCGCTGCCACCAGCTAGCGATTCTCTTAATCAATAATTTAATTAAGAGGGTCCGTAGCAAACCCCAAATTAGTAGCGTAATTACTTAGGGCATGTGTACATTCGCCAAAAAACAAGGAGGCAGAACTAATAAATTTTATAGTTTATGCCCAAAAGATGGGCAGTGTTTACAAGGTATAAAAAAGATGAAACAATCTGAGACAATTAAAATATGTACAATACGATTACAAATAAAAGGGATTTAAAAGCAGAGATAACTTACATATTGTTTAGATCATTTCAGGCAGAACCATGCGGGGAAGAGGAGCCAGACATCATAATTCATGGATGAGGTCTTTTGGCACAGCTCGCAAGCAGCAACTCTGACAGAGGGGGCTCAGTTGCAGACTTATAAGTCTGGGCTTCTCACATCACCAAAGGGGCTGGCTGGAGATGGTCCTCCCCTCTCTGAAAGTACAGATTTGTGTTCTGAAAACTTATAACCATCATATCTGGGCTTGAGTGCCTAGCAGAATATCAGCAGAACCATCATTCATCTTATATTGAAATTAGCTTTGTAATGACATCAAACACTAGCTATTTGCTCCACTCGGTTCAGGAGAACTCTGTTTCTCTGGTTCTGTTGATGCCAGGATTTAGAAAGAACCACTGTAGGGAAGCCGGATCGGAGCACGTTCCGATATGTCAGTTTCATATTTCTGTCACGGACGGGGTCCGAGATGCGGTCTCTAATATTTCCCACACTTATATGCGACCACATGTGCTCAGACAAAGAAAAGTCTTTTTAGTAGCTAATTAACATTCCTTGCAGTGAGGAGGGGAGGGGGGAGACAGGAAAGAGCTGGTGCTGTTACAGATAGCATGTGTGATGCTGCAGGCACAAGCTGCAATGTGTGACATGCTAAGGAAGGGAGGGGGGTCAAGCCCTCACACTGACATAGCATAGTTCAGTGTGTAAAAAGAAGATTCTGCAATGTGATAATCCAGGGAATCTTACATCATATTTTACATTACCATTACAGTAGTATTCATCAGCTGCTGCCTGCGGTATAAGTATATAAATTTAAAACATGGCATGCCTTCCCCAGAATTTTTAATAACCCGCTAGGCAAAATTCACAGCTGTGGGCTCAGCTTTCAGCTTCAGCAAGGCTGGTTATCAAGAATGGAGGGGTCTCTGTGCTGATTTTTTAAATTATTTAATTAAATAATTTTAAAAATGGCCTTGCTAAAGTAAACAGCTGGAGGCTGGTGTTCTCAGGCTGGTAAGTGGCCATGGATATTGGCTCCCTTAACCTAAACATAGAAGCTTGCAGCCGATCTGAAAAGGTGAATCTATTAGATACGCCAATTCTGGATTTTTGCCTGGCTCTTCCCAATTGACCTGTAGCGGTGGAAAGTGGGGTTCGTATTTGTGGGTTGATGCCACCTTTTATTGTCAGGTCACATCAAGTCCATGGCTTAGTAATGGAGAGGCGTCTATACGACACCCATTCATTGGTAATCCTACAGTTATATTGTGTATAAAGAGCTTTATTAGAAATAATACCAAACACAGTTTTCCATCTTTATTTAAAAATAACAAGCACAGTTATACTCACCTAACACCTCATTCCACTGAAGCCCTCGTTCTCCTGTAATAAAACAAAAATAAAAAAACAACAATATCCCTCACCTGTCCTACGTTGTGTTCCACGCCGTAATCCATTTCTGGTGATAAATAGTTTCCAGCCAGATAATTTTACAATTTGATAAATCTGACTTTTTTTAATGGGCAGGAATTAAATCAACATTTAAGATTTTTCTTTGTCCGTAAGCACTTCAGGGCCAGAGGAAGTGTCAGTGAATGAGAATCGTATATCTCCTTTGGTGAGCACAACCATTATTCTGCTTTTTAAATGGAACCATAAAATCATTGAATCCTAGAATGATGGAGTTGGAAAGGACTTCTGGGTACATTGGAACCTCCAGGGTCATTGTGTACAACTCCCTGCTCAATGCAGGAGTCACTAAACCATCTCAGACAGATGCCTGTCCAGCCTCATTGTCAAAAAGTTTTTTCTAATATCTAATCTGTGTCTCCTCCCATTCAGTTTAATCCCATTGCTTCTCATGTTTCCAAGTGCAAATGAGAATAAAGATAATCCTTCTACACTGTGACAGCCCTTCAGATATTTGTAGACAGCTATTCAGTCTCCTTTTTTCTTTTTTGCAAACTAAACAATCCCAGATCCTGTAACTGTTCCTCACAGAACATACTTTGCAGTCTGCTCACCATCCTGGTCGCTCTTCTCTGAACTTGCTCCAGTTTGTTGATGTATTTTTTAGAATGTGGTGCCTAGAACTGGACACAGTATTCCAGATGAGGTCTGACCAAAGAGGAGTAGAGGGTGATAATTACTTCACATGATCTAGACTCCATGCTTCTCTTAATACTTCCTAGAACTTTTTGCCTTTTTTTGCTGCTGCATCACACTGTTGACTCTTGTGCAGTCTGTGATCTATTAGCATGAGTATACACAAGTCTTTTTTCACATGTGATGCTGCTTAGTTCAATTCCTCCCATTCTGTATATGTAATTTTCATTTTTCTTGTTTGTGTGCACCTAATATCCCTGTAGAGCACTGTGAAGGGTTAATTACCCCAGAAAGGCCCAGTGGCCACTATTTTGCAGTATCAGGGCAGTATGGACTTATCACCACTGGAAACATTGATATTTCTGGTCCCTCACCATTTTGAAGCAGTAAACCTGTGCCTGTTAGGTCTGCTGTCAGCTAAGGGTTTGGTACAACTGTATCCAGTGTAGATTGTGCTCTGTTTGCTGCAAACATCTGAAGGTTTGTTACCATGAGTCAGTCTGTGGACACCTCACAGAGCCTTGTCTACACTAGACACAATTGGATCTACTTCTCGGCTAAGAACAGGTTCTTGGCCTCTGAATGGAAGAGTGCACTTATTCACAAATGGCAAGCAGAGGTACTGAAAATGCTGAATAGAAGCAAAGTATAATGTCATTGATACTGGTGATTCCCCTTAACCCTTGCTTACATCTTTGTTTCAGGAGCTAATTAGGAGGAAAGATGGGAATTATTGGATTGGATTATATAAGAATAACGGCTTCTGGGAATGGCCGGACGGGACCATCAAGTGAGTTATCTCCTGATACATACGTGACTGTAGTGGATGAGACATTGGAGACTAATGCTGTACATATATTGCTCTACCTCACTATCCAGATCCCATCTGAAACTGTGTGTGTGTATTGTAGGGATTCGCTCACTTTCAGGCAGCTGGCAACGTTCACACAGGTGAAAGTCTTGTGGTGCAACAGGAAGATTTATCAAAGGACATAAACTTTCAAACCTTTCCGGCACAAAAGATAAATAGAATATAAACAGTCCATGATGTAGTCACAGGAGTCGGTGCAGGGCTCACCCACAAAGAATAAAGTCCAGCTCTAAACCTCTGTCAGAGGTCACGTAACAGTCACAGGTTTTCTCACCACCACACAAAGGCCCAAATGCCACCGCTACTCCTAGACAGAGCTCCTGAATGAGGCAGCTGAGCTGTCTTAAATAGGCCATTCCAAGGCCTGGAACAGGAGGTATGGGAATGGCTTGTCCCTTACAGCACTGTGGCCGTTCCTCAAATCCGGACCCAAAATCTATGCCACTAAAAGACACCTCTCAACACTACAGTAAATCTCCCATCCAGAATTCCTCAAGGCTGAAATTAAAGTACCAAAAATGTAAAGTGGTAGAATGATGGAGATCACAAGATGGAGACTTCACTTGTCTGTTATTGGTGGAAAATAGAAACAACATTATCACATCATCAGGATTCTTCTGTCCGGAGTCTGAGCCTCGTGCAGAAACCCGGCACTTCCACCTTCGGTTGTTGTCACTGAGATAATTAATGGTCATCTAAGGCAGGTTCTGCCGCTGAATGTACAAATCATCGGGAACTGCTGGCAACAGCTCCTGTGTAATTGTAAGATGCCCAAGCAAGGTAGTTGTGGGTGAGCTTCAGTCCCCAGTGGGTTTTTCTAGCATCCTACCGACAAGGTATGTCTCAGCCCTGGTGTGCTGCTAAGTATGTGGAGCTTTCCACTTACTTCTGTCCTGCAGGCCTCTTCTGACTCCAGGAATCCTTCATCTGGAACCAGGGCAGCAATTAATCCAGGAGGCACTTGGTTCATAAAAACCAAACTTTTATTTTGTGAATGACAGTCTGTACAGTTTTTACAAACAGATGCAAAGGATAAGACCCAAACGATTGTCATCTTTCCCACAGGTAGAGGATACAACTTCAGCCCTGGTTCTTGGTATAGGTGGCATACACCCCTCTCTGGCTTTCCTAGCCCCTGGGGATCTTCCTCACCTCTAGCAGTATATCTGAATTGAAATAACTTCTGCCCCATGTAGTCTGAGTCCATCTTTCCCTGTAGCTTCACAAGCTGAGTGTGCCTCCGCCACCCCAAGTCCATCTTGAGGTTGCCCAAAGCCAATAGACAGAATAACACGGAAGGGTATTTGTGGCAATCCTCTGCCCCAAATATTAGGCTCAATTTGTCCCTAGGAGCCATAGAACTGTTATGTTACTCTACTGCTGCCCTCAAACTTTCTGACTGTCACTCCTTGCAATTGCTGCTAACACTCTGTTCCCCCTTCCAAACTGGGCCGGCCACTACAGTTAACCTTGTCCCAGCTAACTGAAGCCCCAGTGGGTGTAATACCTTTATCACATACATGGTGATCAAATATATTTAAGCTCTGAGTGTCAGGGTGCAATCCATCAGATCCTACCACCGTTATATAATCACCGACTATTTATATCCTTGATGTACTTGATGGAGACAAGTAAGGGGATGAGGCAGGCCTCCACTGTTCCTTGCACTGTACCATGATAACTTTTGGGAGTGGGAATATGAGGTCAGTGGACATCTGTAGCTGCTTGTCTTGTAGCCTAATGTCGTGCAGATGCCTCCTGATAGTTGTGTAGATAGTAAGCCCTTAGTCTTGGTATGTGATGTCCAATTTTTCTTGCAGCATAGAATGGATCACTACACCTCATTGTTCTAATCTGATGAGACCACGTGAGTGATGAAATTGAGGTGACCTTTATTAGGGAAAATCTCACCGGTCCTGTTCCCCGGATTATGGTGTGGGCGGCATAGTGTACAGAAGGTTCGTGTTCTTCGGTGATGAATCCGGCTTTTGTGTTCGGTGCATTGATAGATGTAGATTGGTATGGAGACCATGTCAGCAATGCAAAGGAGACCATATGGGCAATGCCATGTAAAGGCCTCCACCAGGGAACATCACACTGGTCCTACTCTCAGGATTTTGGCAAAGTTAGGCATTATGTCTGGAACCCGGACCCCTCTAGTCTTCATTCCCAATCACTACCAGCTCAATGTTACATAGATTTGTTGGTGGAACCAATGGTGTGACCATTTCTCCAAAGTGTTCAAAGAGCTATTTTTCCACATGACACCACCAGGCTGCATTATCCTCATACTTCATTGAGCATCTGCGTGGCCTAAAGCTGCTCCTGTCGCTGTAGCATCTCCGGACTTGTCTCCATCGAGCACATTGGGGTCGTTACTGGTGGGTGATTATTCAGGAGATGCCGGCAGCATCTCTGTACTTATCTCCATCGAGCACATCAGGGACGTTACTGGGGGGTGATTATACAGGATCTGCCAGCAGCATCTCTGGACTTATCTCCATCGAGCACATCGGGGACGTTACTGGGGGGTGATTATACAGGATCTGCCAGCAGCATCTCTGGACTTATCTCCATCGAGCACATCGGGGACGTTACTGGTGGGTGATTATACAGGATCTGCCAGCAGCATCTCTGGACTTATCTCCATCGAGCACATCGGGGACGTTACTGGTGGGTGATTATACAGGATCTGCCAGCAGCATCTCTGGACTTGTCTCCATCGAGCACATCGGGGACGTTACTGGTGGGTGATTATACAGGAGTTGCCGGCAGCATCTCTTGCCATGTCTCCATCGAGCACATCGGGGATGTTACTGGTGAATGATTATACAGGAGTTGCCGGCAGCATCTCTTGACTTGTCTCCATCGAGCACATCGGGGACGTTACTGGTGGAGGATTATACAGGAGTTGCCGGCAGCAGATCCTGATGATTTGTATGATCAGTGGCAGAACCTTCCTCATGTAATACCATGGCTTCCAGGGGGGTAGCTTCTGCCGCCGCTCCAGTACTCACTGCGCTGGAGGCTGTTTCATCACCCGTATGTTGTGCACTTTGGGGTCCTCGGCTGTCTGTGGGGGTGGTTATGCCTGTCCTCGGCTGTCTGTGGGAATGGTTACGCCTGTCCTCGGCTGTCTGTGGGAGTGGTTATGCCTGTCCTCAGCTGTCTGTGGGGGTGGTTACGCCTGTCCTCGGCTGTCTGTGGCGGTGGTTACGCCTGTCTTCGGCTGTCTGTGGGGGTAGTTACGCCTGTCCTCGGCTGTCTGTGGGGGTGGTTATGCCTGTCCTCGGCTGTCTGTGGGAATGGTTACGCCTGTCCTCGGCTGTCTGTGAGGGTGGTTACGCCTGTCCTCGGCTGTCTGTGGGGGTGGTTACGCCTGTCCTCGGCTGTCTGTGGGGGTGGTTACGCCTGTCCTCGGCTGTCTGTGGGGGTGGTTATGCCTGTCCTCGGCTGTCTGTGGGAGTGGTTACGCCTGTCCTCGGATGTCTGTCCGGGTGGTTACGCCTGTCCTCGGCTGTCTGTGGGGGTGGTTACGCCTGTCCTCGGCTGTCTGTGGGGGTGGTTATGCCTGTCCTCGGCTGTCTGTGGGGGTGGTTATGCCTGTCCTCGGCTGTCTGTGGGGGTGGTTACGCCTGTCCTCGGCTGTCTGTGGGGGTGGTTAAGCCTGTCCTCGGCTGTCTGTGGCGGTGGTTACGCCTGTCTTCGGCTGTCTGTGGGGGTGGTTACGCCTGTCTTCGGCTGTCTGTGGGGGTGGTTACGCCTGTCCTCGGCTGTCTGTGGGGGTGGTTATGCCTGTCCTCGGCTGTCTGTGGGGGTGGTTATACCTGTCCTCGGCTGTCTGTGGGGGTGGTTACGCCTGTCCTCGGCTGTCTGTGGGGGTGGTTATGCCTGTCCTCGGCTGTCTGTGGGGGTGGTTATGCCTGTCCTCAGCTGTCTGTGGGAGTTTTATCGCCTGTCTCCCGCTGTTTATATGACTGTGAGTAATATCCAAGGCCAGGTCCTCCTCATTTTGTACTCTTCACTGTTTTTCTTCTCTCTTTATCTTTTTATTTCTTTACACAGAACAGATTTACAAGTAAGGAGTCCTCAGGTGTGTGTGAAGGCAGGTCCTCTCCTGTCACCGGAGTCCTGTAGAACTGCGCTGCCATGGATCTGTGAGATGAGGACCAAGACGTCCAGCTCCAAGACAGAAGTTCTGCGCTGCATGGGCGAGAAGATCAGGCTTTTTGGAGAGAATCATGAGGAGCAGTAATCGCCTGATACTGGGTTGGGTCCACATCGATTACACAGATCTACAAAAATATTATCTGTAATCATCGCAGATCATCGACTTTGTACTTTTCTGAATCATCTTTTTGTCCTGATTTCAGAAATGTCTATAGTTTTTCTGTAGCACGTATACCGGTAGTTTCCATGGAGCAGCATCATTATTATAAGGTGTAGGAAATATACTGGCGACATTAAGTAAACCGTAATCTACAGATCAGGAATATATGCTTCACCTTTCAGAACAGCTTTTATTGACCCAGAATAATTTCTTATGCAAAATAGAAACCAAAATATGAGCAGAAATTAAAGTGCTTGACATTAGACTGTCGTCTATACGATTTTTCAGGGTTGTCCCTATATAACATCCAACAGCAATCTGCCATCATTGAGTCACTCCTGGTAGCGGTGCTCCATTTCTGTAATGTCCTGGTGACACCGCTCGCCTTGTTCATCGCTTACATCCCCAAGATTGTGAGGGAAGAAATGTAAATGTGAATACAGAAAGTGCATGTTCAGAGACCTGCGACATCCGGGACCCTGGGATGCATTTAGCGGTTCCTCAGCACCTTTGCTGGAGATTTTTTCTTCCTAAGACGTTTTCACAGATCCACTTGAAGATTTTCCAAGATCTCAATCCCTTATCAATTAGAGTTCCTCCAAACACATCATCTCTCATAAGCTCCCACATCTGAGGACCAGCAAATGCCCCTTCCTTCAGTTCTGATGGGGACATGCTGGAGAATTAACTGTGAAATGTACTGGAACCAGAGGCGTAGCTAGGGTTTTTGTTCAGGGAGGGCAAAACTAGCCACGCCAGGTAACCTTGATTACAACTCGGTGACGCACCCTAAGGTCGGGGTCAGACTTGTGAGAATCTCGGACAAATCTCACACGGCAATACCCGACACTGCCACCAGCACTCGGATTGGAGCGTTCAGCTGCAAAGAAATACATGCAGCTGAACGGCCCGATCCAAGTGCCAACAGCACTGTCGGGTATTGACATGCGAGATTCGTGCGAGTTTCTCGCAAGTCTGACCCCGGCCGAATAGTGGATGTAGGAGAACCTCAGCAGATGACTAATATCTTTATAAAGACCAACATTGATATTACCGCCATATGGTCAGTGGTAGATACCAGTCATACAGAACACATAAGAGATCACAGTTACAGATAATGACTTACCGCTGATGTTCTTTCTGATGGAATCGTTCACTTTTCACGTCTTTTCCATCTGGTCCAGACCGTCATGACAACTGTCACCCATCCTGTGCCCATTTGGTATATATGTCCCCCATTCTCTTATGTATGTCCCCTATCCTAAGCTCATCCTGGTATACCTATACCCCATTCCAGGACCCATCCTGGTATACATGGTTCCACTCCTGGGCCAATCTGGGTATATCTGTTCCCCATCCTGGGCCCACCTTGTATATATGTCCTTCATTCTGCTGCTTTTGTTTAACTCCTTAGCGACAGAGCCAGTTTGCAACTTAATGACCAGGCCAATTTTTACAATTCTGACCACTGTCCCTTTATGAGGTTATAACTCTGGAACACTTTAATGGATCCCGCTGATTCTGAGAATGTTTTTTCATGACATATTGTACTTCATGATAGTGATAAAATTTCTTCGATAAGTCTTGTGTTTATTTATGAAAAAAATGGAAATATGGCGAAAATTTTGAAAATTTTGCAATTTTAAAACTTTAAATTTTTATGCCCTTAAATCAGAGAGATATGTCACACAAATTTCTTAATAAATAACATTTCCCACATGTCTACTTTACATCAGCACAATTTTGGAAGCAAAATTTTTTTTTGTTAGGAAGTTATAAGGGTTAAAAGTTGACCAGCGATTTCTCATTTTTACAGCAAAATTTACAAAACCATTTTTTTTAGGGACCACATCATATTTAAAGTCATTTTGAGGGGTGTACATGACAGAAAATACCCAAAAGTGGCAACATTCTAAAAACTAGACCCCGCAAGGTGCTCAAAACCACATTCAAGAAGTTTATTAACCCTTTAAGTGCTTAACAGGAACTAAAGCAATGTGGAAGGAAAAAAATTAACATTTAACTTTTTTTTGCAAAAAATTTACTTCAGAACCAATTTTTTTTATTTTCACAAGTATTAAAAGAGAAAATCAACCACAAAATTTGGTGTACAATTTCTCCTGAATACGCCGATACCCAATATGTGGGGGTAAACCACTTTTTCAGCACACGGCAGAGCTCACAAGGGATGGAGCGCCGTTTGACTTTTTCAACGCAGAATTGGCTGGAATTGAGATCGGATGCCATGTTGCGTTCGGAGAGCCCCTGATGTGCCTAAACAGTGGAAACCTCCAACAAGTGACCCCATTTTGGAAACTAGACTCATTAAGGAACTTATCTAGATGTGTGGTGAGCACTTAGAACCTTCAAGTGCTTCACAGAAATTTATAACGTAGAGCCGTGAAAATAAGAAATCCATTTTTTTTCCACAAAAATGATCTTTTCGCCCCCAAATCTTTATTTTTACAAGGGTAACAGGAGAAATCATACCCCCACAGTTATTGTGCGATTTGTCCTGAGTACGCTGATACCCCATATGTGGGGGGGAACCACTGTTTGGGTGCATGGGAGAGCTTGGAAGGGAAGGAGTGCCATTTTGGAATTGTGACGGACTCGACTTCTGCTGAGCCCATCTTCCTTTTTAGAGTGGACCCTCTGGGCCGTGGCACCCACCCACCTAGGGCGAGCTGACCTAGTGAGAACCCACCCCCTGTATAGGGAGTGTCAGGGGCAAGACCAAGGGGGTGAGCCACCACGGCAGCTGGACCAGACGGCCGGCTCAGGGGACACTATTAAGTGTCTGACAACAGGACGGACAGGATACCAAACATAAAGCAAAGTCAGACAGTTTCTTCCTCAAACGTGGATTCACACTTTATTCAGGTGCAAGGCATAACAGGGAATCAGGTGCAGGGCACACACAGTGAAACACGGCAGGATGCGTGCAAGGGCACGCCAAATGTTCCAGGCACAGTACGTGCACGAAAACATACCAGGGTCCAGGACAGGATACGTGATAGGGATCACACAAGAGTTCCTAGAAGGGATGCGTGCTAGGACACACCAGGATCCAAGACGGGGTGCGATGGCATCGGACTCCGGACTACTGGCAACGACCGACAGGGTCCAGGCATCAGGCTGCGGACATCAGCTCCGGACATCAGTCCGCAGTCATCTGGTTCCGGACCTCTGGCAACGGTCGGCAGGTTTCGGGAATCCGGCAGGCAAGCCAAGGTTCAAGGCAAGGTGCGTGCATGGAGCCACGCCAGGGTTCAAGGCAGGGTGCATGCTTGGAGACACGCCAGGGTTCAAGGCAGGGTGCGTGCTTGGAGACACGCCAGGGTTCAAGGCAGGATGTGTGCTTGGAGACACGCCAGGGTTCAAGGCAGGGTGCGTGCTTGGAGACACGCCAGGGTTCAAGGCAGGGTGCGTGCTTGGAGACACGCCAAAGCACAAGGTAAGACAGAGTGCGTGTGTAGAGACACACCAAGGCACAAGATACTAGACAGAGTCCTGCGCGTGCAAAGGGGCACGCCAGGGTCAGGCGAGGCAGAGTCCTGCGTGTGCAGAGAGGCACGTCAGGGTCAGGGTTCCAGGACAGGGTTAGGGCCTGTGCGTGCAAAAGGGCACAACAGGGGACATGGCAAAGCCTGCGCGTACTTTTACCGAAGCACAGGGAGGTATGCCATGGGCAGGCGAGGGCCTGCACGTGCTTTAGAGAGCACGCAGAGCAAAGTGAGGAAACAGCGTGAAGTGCAAGGGAGCACAGAGGGCACGGCTGGGGCACTGGCTAGCTGATCGGGCTGCGGCACTGACAGACGGGCAAGACTCCAGCAAACCCGTCTGAGGCATGGCAGGCGACACAGCTGTCACTGACCGACAAGCACGGCTGATGCACAAGCAGGCGGGCACGGCTGAGGCACAAACAGGAGGCTAGGAAGGCCCGGCGCATGCAAAGAGCATACGAAGCAGCAAGGGAAGACAAGACAAGAAACCAGGCAGAGCTTAGACAGAGTACAGAACCAGGAACGGAAGCATAGGCAGAAACACGGAATCAGGTCAGAGCAAGAACAGAGCTAGCAGCGGAGCGTAGGCCGAAGCCCAGAGCCGGGCCAAGGGAGAACCTTGGGACTAGCCTAGAAACGTGCAAGAGAGCATAATAGGAAAGAGTCTAGCAGCGGAGCATAGGCCGAAGCCCAGAGCCAGTCCAAGGCAGAGCCTTGGGACTAGACATGGAAAAGAGCACAAACGGAAGGAGAGGAGGAATGGTGCGTGTGCCAGGGAGCACTACAGAGCACCATAGGAGAGAGCGAGGCAGAGCAAGCAAAGACTGAGACCATAGGGAGGAACAAGGCAGAGCAAGGCAAGGTACGGAACAAGGCATAGCGAAAACAGGCAAGGCGGAGAATAACAGAAGGACTACAAGTCCAAGCAGGACAAGGACGAACACGGCACAACGGACAAACATAAGACAAGGCACGGGACAAGAGACGGAGTACGAGCACGGAGCGTGTGCAGAGATGCACGACAGAGCAGAGTGCAGGGGCACAAAATAGAGGGAGTTCCCCACAGACCAAGCAGCCATGCAGGGACACCACACAATACTCAGGCCCTGAGCACAGGAAGGGGTGGTCTAATATAGGGCCTAGCACCTCCTCTTCCGGTCAGGACCAGGGGCGAACTTCCTAGTTCAGATGCTCCAGGATCACAGAGCGCAGTCACATGATCAGGGTTTCAGACATGACGAGATGATCACAGAACCAGACAGTGCAGGATCTTAGGAAACGTCACATGATCAAGGTTTCAGACATGACGAGATGATTGCAGAACCAGACAGTGCAGGATCCTAGGAAAGACACATGATCAGGGGTTCTAGACATGACGCGAAGATCACAGAAGGCAAAGCAGAAACACGGGCATCTTGCAGCTCAGCAGACATGAGGTGAGTGTGCACACTGCTCTAGGGAACAAGCAGGATAGCAGACATGAGATGCGCATGCACACCGCTCCAGGGTCATGAGGTAAAACAGACATGGCGGACATAACAGACATGGCGAGCATGACAGGAATGCAGACTTTGATGGAATGGTCTGCGGGCATCATGTTGCGTTTGCAGAGCCCCTGATGTACCTAAACAGTGGAAACCCCCCACAAATGACACCATTTTGGAAATTAGACCCCCTAAGGAACTTATCTAGATGTGTGGTGAGCACTTTGAACCCCCAAGGGCTTCACAGAAGTTTATAAACGTAGAGCCGTGAAAATAAAAAGTCTTTTTTATTTCCACAAAAGTGATTTTTTAGACCCCAATTTTTAGACCACCAAAGTTGATAAATAGTGGAAACCCCTCAATTCTTGCTCCAATCCTAACCCCAACACACCCCTAACCCTAATCCCAACCATAACCCTAATCCCAACCCTAATCCTAATTCTAACCCTAATCCTAGTTCGCCCTAACCCTAATTCTAACCCTAGCCCTAACCCGAGCCCTAACCCTAGCCCTGACCCTAACCCTAGCCCAACCCTAACCCTAGCCCAACCCAAACCCTAGCCCAACCCTAACCCTAGCCCAACCCTAACCCTAACCCTAATGGAAAACTGAAAAAAAAATGTTTTCTTTATTTCATTATGTTTGCCTATATAAGAGGGTGATAAACGGGGGGGTTATGTACTATTTTTTTTATTTTGATCACTATGATCGTTTATCTGCCGGAGCCGGCAGATTCCTGGCGGGCGCACTGCGCATGCGCCCACCATTTTCAAGATGGCAGCGCCCATCGGAGGACGCTGGCGGGACGCGTGACCACCGGGAGGTAAGTGAGGACCACGGAGAGGTACCGGGGGGGATCGGGGACCCTATTTCTCTCTCCTCTGATGTGCGATCACCTCAGAGGAAAGAGAAATTTAATGCATAATCGCGGCTTTTTTTTTGCGGTCGCCATTATAGGGTTAATAACGGCGATCGCAAAAGCGTGGTCGGTAAAAACCAACCGATTCATGTTCTCTGGGGTCTTGGCTACCCCTGGCAGCCGAGACCCTGGAGAAAATCCGACACTGGGGGGCGCTATGTACTTTCTCCACAGCGCCGTTAATTAACAGCGCTGTTGTTTTAGTACCCTTAATTACCGCCGTTAAAAGGTGTATCGGTGGTCGTTAAGGGTTTAAGGCATAAAAAAGAAACAATTCTTGCCTTCCTCCACTGTCGAACCACATGATGTCCTCTTCTGAAGCCTGTAGCTGATGTCAGCGTGTAAGCGACGGACAGTGCATGACATCAGTGTCACGTGCAGCCTGTAATGGACTCCCCAATGTCAGCTGGCAGCCTTTGATTGGCGAGCGGCGTGCACTGCGGTGCTTGGACATACAGTTGAACTATGAGCTGGAGGGCACTCCTTCCGCACGGGCCCTGTCGTTACACCCATGTTTTTATACTGTGTCCATACATCCCAAATATTATATACCACTACTCATAGGTCTTCAATTAAAGTTACCCTCATTCCTTCTTTCTGCTATCTAGTGACTCATTGTAGCAACACCTGAGATGCAGAGTGAAAGAAGAAGTGTGGAGGTCCGAACAGTGGTTAGTGAGCAACGGAAGTAGCCGGAGAGATATGAAGGGTTTTTTAACCTTTTGTCAGCCTTCTGCAATTCAGCAAAATGCTGAAATGAGTAAATATTTTTGTGAAATCCGAGTACAATTCTATACCACTTAAATGCAGATTGTCTCTTCAGAGAGGAAGAGGACTAGAACTCTAGTGCCACCGATTTCCCAGAGGAGCATTAAAGAGGAAAAAAGAAACAACAGCAATATACAATGAATCAATAATATACAACAAAATATAATATAATAAGTGACCGATGTGTTTCTTTCAAAAGTGGATGGCAGACCATCCAGTATACATAAGGAGAAAAACTAACTCATGATGTAGAAAAGAACCAGGATTAATGGACATTGGTATATAAAAAACTAAAATAAAAACAAAAATGTGTATAATAAAATAAGCCTTTATTGTAAATTTTGGCCAGACAACAACAACAGCAATAAAAAGATATATATAAAAACATATAAATAGGCAAAAAAACGCACAATTTATTAATTATCGAGTATCCATACTTATGATAATTTCACCACTGTACAGACAAAAATTGTTCAGATTAGGCCTATATAATAGTCCCCATGTAAAGCAGCAAAAAAACGTGAAGTAGTGAGTCCAATAAATGGTGAAGTGACGAAAAATAATAAATAAAATGGAGGAATAATCAAATACAGATCACTAAACCAGTAAAATTGTGATAATCACTAATAAAAAATGTGTGTGCGTATATGTGTGAAACAAATGTTGGTGAATAATACAAAAATTGCAGTGAGAAAATATATATATATGTTAAAAAACTGAAGTGAAAACACTCAAAATAGTGAAAAAATGAATGCAAAAAATATGAGCAAAAAATAATAATAAATGCTGAACTCACGTGGAAAATACTGAAAAAGTACAATAGCGCTGTGTGGAATTTACATAGCTAACAATAAAGATACACTATATAAAAAATGTACCTTAATTAGTGATGCACTTGTATAATTAATAACTAATGTGCACCATATAATGGCTATATGAGAGGCCACTGAAAAAGTACCATATAGAGCGCTATGTAGTATAAATGGGCCAAAACCAAGGACAAAACAACCCGCATACTGAATAGTGCTGTGTAAATTACATGGGCCACATTAAGCACAGACGTATCATGTGTAACAATGGGTAATGAAGCACTTATACGACAAGATGTTGGCCAAAATCATGCAGCACAATATAGCGTGGTATATTACCTGGAAAGCCAAATGACAGGACAGTGGTAGAAGCGGTGTGCCAATAGAACGCGCCCCGACGCGCGTTTCGGAAAAGCTCCTTCGTCAGGGGGATGGTAATGACTCAGTTAAGGTCTATTTATAGTGCACAAATTCCGGTGTATAAAGCAGAGCGGCGCATGCGCTGTCACCGTCAGCCCGAGACATACAAGGCAATTAGCGTCATGCAATTAACCCCTTCACCCCCAAGGGTGGTTTGCATGTTCATGACCGGGCCAATTTTTACAATTCTGACCACTGTCCCTTTATGAGGTTATAACTCTGGAACACTTTAATGGATCCCGCTGATTCTGAGAATGTTTTTTCATGACATATTGTACTTCATGATAGTGATAAAATTTCTTCGATAAGTCTTGTGTTTATTTATGAAAAAAATGGAAATATGGCAAAAATTTTGAAAATTTTGCAATTTTAAAACTTTAAATTTTTATGCCCTTAAATCAGAGAGATATGTCACACAAATTTCTTAATAAATAACATTTCCCACATGTCTACTTTACATCAGCACAATTTTGGAAGCAAAATTTTTTTTCGTTAGGAAGTTATAAGGGTTAAAAGTTGACCAGCGATTTCTCATTTTTACAGCAAAATTTACAAAACCATTTTTTTTAGGGACCACATCATATTTAAAGTCATTTTGAGGGGTGTACATGACAGAAAATACCCAAAAGTGGCACCATTCTAAAAACTAGACCCCGCAAGGTGCTCAAAACCACATTCAAGAAGTTTATTAACCCTTTAAGTGCTTCACAGGAACTAAAGCAATGTGGAAGGAAAAAAATTAACATTTAACTTTTTTTTGCAAAAAATTTACTTCAGAACCAATTTTTTTTATTTTCACAAGTATTAAAAGAGAAAATCAACCGCAAAATTTGGTGTACAATTTCTCCTGAATACGCCAATACCCAATATGTGGGGGTAAACCACTTTTTCAGCACATGGCAGAGCTCACAAGGGATGGAGCGCCGTTTGACTTTTTCAACGCAGAATTGGCTGGAATTGAGATCGGATGCCATGTTGCGTTCAGAGAGCCCCTGATGAGCCTAAACAGTGGAAACCTCCAACAAGTGACCCCATTTTGGAAACTAGACTCATTAAGGAACTTATCTAGATGTGTGGTGAGCACTTAGAACCTTCAAGTGCTTCACAGAAGTTTATAACGTAGAGCCGTGAAAATAAGAAATCCATTTTTTTTCCACAAAAATGATCTTTTCGCCCCCAAATCTTTATTTTTACAAGGGTAACAGGAGAAATCATACCCCCACAGTTATTGTGCGATTTGTCCTGAGTACGCTGATACCCCATATGTGGGGGGGAACCACTGTTTGGGTGCATGGGAGAGCTTGGAAGGGAAGGAGTGCCATTTTGGAATTGTGACGGACTCGACTTCTGCTGAGCCCATCTTCCTTTTTAGAGTGGACCCTCTGGGCCGTGGCACCCACCCACCTAGGGCGAGCTGACCTAGTGAGAACCCACCCCCTGTATAGGGAGTGTCAGGGGCAAGACCAAGGGGGTGAGCCACCACGGCAGCTGGACCAGACGGCCGGCTCAGGGGACACTATTAAGTGTCTGACAACAGGACGGACAGGATACCAAACATAAAGCAAAGTCAGACAGTTTCTTCCTCAAACGTGGATTCACACTTTATTCAGGTGCAAGGCATAACAGGGAATCAGGTGCAGGGCACACACAGTGAAACACGGCAGGATGCGTGCAAGGGCACGCCAAATGTTCCAGGCACAGTACGTGCACGAAAACATACCAGGGTCCAGGACAGGATACGTGATAGGGATCACACAAGAGTTCCTAGAAGGGATGCGTGCTAGGACATGCCAGGATCCAAGACGGGGTGCGATGGCATCGGACTCCGGACTACTGTCAACGACCGACAGGGTCCAGGCATCAGGCTGCGGACATCAGCTCCGGACATCAGTCCGCAGTCATCTGGTTCCGGACCTCTGGCAACGGTCGGCAGGTTTTGGGAATCCGGCAGGCAAGCCAAGGTTCAAGGCAAGGTGCGTGCATGGAGCCACGCCAGGGTTCAAGGCAGGGTGCATGCTTGGAGACACGCCAGGGTTCAAGGCAGGGTGCGTGCTTGGAGACACGCCAGGGTTCAAGGCAGGATGTGTGCTTGGAGACACGCCAGGGTTCAAGGCAGGGTGCGTGCTTGGAGGCACGCCAAAGCACAAGGTAAGACAGAGTGCGTGTGTAGAGACACGCCAAGGCACAAGATACTAGACAGAGTCCTGCGCGTGCAAAGGGGCACGCCAGGGTCAGGCGAGGCAGAGTCCTGCGTGTGCAGAGAGGCACATCAGGGTCAGGGTTCCAGGACAGGGTTAGGGCCTGTGCGTGCAAAAGGGCACAACAGGGGACATGGCAAAGCCTGCGCGTACTTTTACCGAAGCACAGGGAGGTATGCCATGGGCAGGCGAGGGCCTGCACGTGCTTTAGAGAGCACGCAGAGCAAAGTGAGGAAACAGCGTGAAGTGCAAGGGAGCACAGAGGGCACGGCTGGGGCACTGGCTAGCTGATCGGGCTGCGGCACTGACAGACGGGCAAGACTCCAGCAAACCCGACTGAGGCATGGCAGGCGACACAGCTGTCACTGACCGACGAGCACGGCTGATGCACAAGCAGGCGGGCACGGCTGAGGCACAAACAGGAGGCTAGGAAGGCCCGGCGCATGCAAAGAGCATACGAAGCAGCAAGGGAAGACAAGACAAGAAACCAGGCAGAGCTTAGACAGAGTACAGAACCAGGAACGGAAGCATAGGCAGAAACACGGAATCAGGTCAGAGCAAGAACAGAGCTAGCAGCGGAGCGTAGGCCGAAGCCCAGAGCCGGGCCAAGGGAGAACCTTGGGATTAGCCTAGAAACGTGCAAGAGAGCATAATAGGAAAGAGTCTAGCAGCGGAGCATAGGCCGAAGCCCAGAGCCAGGCCAAGGCAGAGCCTTGGGACTAGACATGGAAAAGAGCACAAACGGAAGGAGAGGAGGAATGGTGCGTGTGCCAGGGAGCACTACAGAGCACCATAGGAGAGAGCGAGGCAGAGCAAGCAAAGACTGAGACCATAGGGAGGAACAAGGCAGAGCAAGGCAAGGTACGGAACAAGGCTTAGCGAAAACAGGCAAGGCGGAGAATAACAGAAGGACTACAAGTCCAAGCAGGACAAGGACGAACACGGCACAACGGACAAACATAAGACAAGGCACGGGACAAGAGACGGAGTACGAGCACGGAGCGTGTGCAGAGATGCACGACAGAGCAGAGTGCAGGGGCACAGAATAGAGGGAGTTCCCCACAGACCAAGCAGCCATGCAGGGACACCACACAATACTCAGGCCCTGAGCACAGGAAGGCGCGGTCTAATATAGGGCCTAGCACCTCCTCTTCCGGTCAGGACCAGGGGCAAACTTCCTAGTTCAGATGCTCCAGGATCACAGAGCGCAGTCACATGATCAGGGTTTCAGACATGACGAGATGATCACAGAACCAGACAGTGCAGGATCTTAGGAAACATCACATGATGAGAGTTTGTGTGGTGACCACTTTGAACCCCCGAGGGCTTCACAGAAGTTTATAAACGCAGAGCTGTGAAAATAAAAAGTCTTTTTTATTTCCACAAAAGTGATTTTTTCGACCCCAATTTTTAGACCCCCAAAGTTGATAAATAGTGGAAACCCCTCAATTCTTGCTCCAATCCTAACCCCAACACACCCCTAACCCTAATCCCAACCATAACCCTAATCCCAACCCTAATCCTAATTCTAACCCTAATCCTAGTTCGCCCTAACCCTAATTCTAACCCTAGCCCTAACCCGAGCCCTAACCCTAGCCCTGACCCTAACCCTAGCCCAACCCTAACCCTAGCCCAACCCAAACCCTAGCCCAACCCTAACCCTAGCCCAACCCTAACCCTAACCCTAATGGAAAACTGAAAAAAAAATGTTTTCTTTATTTCATTATGTTTGCCTATATAAGAGGGTGATAAACGGGGGGGTTATGTACTATTTTTTTTATTTTGATCACTATGATCGTTTATCATAGTGATCAAAATAATGACTGGAATCTGCTAGCCGGAGCCGGCAGATTCCTGGAGGGCACACTGCGCATGCGCCCACCATTTTCAAGATGGCAGCACCCATCGGAGGACGCTGGCGGGACGCGTGACCACCGGGAGGAAAGTGAGGACCACGGAGAGGTACCGGGGGGGATCGGGGACCCTATTTCTCTCTCCTCTGATGTGCGATCACCTCAGAGGAAAGAGAAATTTAATGCATAATCGCGGCTTTTTTTTTTGCGGTCGCCATTATAGGGTTAATAACGGCGATCGCAAAAGCGTGGTCGGTAAAAACCGACCGATTCATGTTCTCTGGGGTCTCGGCTACCCCTGGCAGCCGAGACCCCGGAGAAAATCCGACACTGGGGGGCGCTATGTACTTTCTCCACAGCGCCGTTAATTAACGGCGCTGTTGTTTTAGTATCCTTAATTACCGCCGTTAAAAGGTGTATCGGTGGTCGTTAAGGGTTTAAGGCATAAAAAAGAAACAATTCTTGCCTTCCTCCACTGTCAAACCACATGATGTCCTCTTCTGAAGCCTGTAGCTGATGTCAGCGTGTAAGCGACGGGCAGCGCATGACATCAGTGCCACGTGCAGCCTGTAATGGACTCCCCAATGTCAGCTGGCAGCCTTTGATTGGCGAGCGGCGTGCACTGCGGTGCTTGGACATACAGTTGAACTATGAGCTGGAGGGCACTCCTTCCGCACGGGCCCTGTCGTTACACCCATGTTTTTATACTGTGTCCATACATCCCAAATATTATATACCACTACTCATAGGTCTTCAATTAAAGTTACCCTCATTCCTTCTTTCTGCTATCTAGTGACTCATTGTAGCAACACCTTAGATGCAGAGTGAAAGAAGAAGTGTGGAGGTCCGAACAGTGGTTAGTGAGCAACGGAAGTAGCCGGAGAGATATGAAGGGTTTTTTAACCTTTTGTCAGCCTTCTGCAATTCAGCAAAATGCTGAAATGAGTAAATATTTTTGTGAAATCCGAGTACAATTCTATACCACTTAAATGCAGATTGTCTCTTCAGAGAGGAAGAGGACTAGAACTCTAGTGCCACCGATTTCCCAGAGGAGCATTAAAGAGGAAAAAAGAAACAACAGCAATATACAATGAATCAATAATATACAACAAAATATAATATAATAAGTGACCGATGTGTTTCTTTCAAAAGTGGATGGCAGACCATCCAGTATACATAAGGAGAAAAACTAACTCATGATGTAGAAAAGAACCAGGATTAATGGACATTGGTATATAAAAAACTAAAATAAAAACAAAAATGTGTATAATAAAATAAGCCTTTATTGTAAATTTTGGCCAGACAACAACAACAGCAATAAAAAGATATATATAAAAACATATAAATAGGCAAAAAAACGCACAATTTATTAATTATCGAGTATCCATACTTATGATAATTTCACCACTGTACAGACAAAAATTGTTCAGATTAGGCCTATATAATAGTCCCCATGTAAAGCAGCAAAAAAACGTGAAGTAGTGAGTCCAATAAATGGTGAAGTGATGAAAAATAATAAATAAAATGGAGGAATAATCAAATACAGATCACTAAACCAATAAAATTGTGATAATCACTAATAAAAAATGTGTGTGCGTATATGTGTGAAACAAATGTTGGTGAATAATACAAAAATTGCAGTGAGAAAATATATATATATATGTTAAAAAACTGAAGTGAAAACACTCAAAATAGTGAAAAAATGAATGCAAAAAATATGAGCAAAAAATAATAATAAATGCTGAACTCACGTGGAAAATACTGAAAAAGTACAATAGCGCTGTGTGGAATTTACATAGCTAACAATAAAGATACACTATATAAAAAATGTACCTTAATTAGTGATGCACTTGTATAATTAATAACTAATGTGCACCATATAATGGCTATATGAGAGGCCACTGAAAAAGTACCATATAGAGCGCTATGTAGTATAAATGGGCCAAAACCAAGGACAAAACAACCCGCATACTGAATAGTGCTGTGTAAATTACATGGGCCACATTAAGCACAGACGTATCATGTGTAACAATGGGTAATGAAGCACTTATACGACAAGATGTTGGCCAAAATCATGCAGCACAATATAGCGTGGTATATTACCTGGAAAGCCAAATGACAGGACAGTGGTAGAAGCGGTGTGCCAATAGAACGCGCCCCGACGCGCGTTTCGGAAAAGCTCCTTCGTCAGGGGGATGGTAATGACTCAGTTAAGGTCTATTTATAGTGCACAAATTCCGGTGTATAAAGCAGAGCGGCGCATGCGCTGTCACCGTCAGCCCGAGACATACAAGGCAATTAGCGTCATGCAATTAACCCCTTCACCCCCAAGGGTGGTTTGCATGTTCATGACCGGGCCAATTTTTACAATTCTGACCACTGTCCCTTTATGAGGTAATAACTCTGGAACATTTCCATGGATCCCGGTGATTCTGACATTGTTTTCTCGTAACATATTGTACTTCATGTTAGTGGTAAAATTTCATTCAAATAACTTGCGTTTATTTGTGAGAAAAACGGAAATTTGGCAAAAATTTTGAAAATGTCGCAATTTTCCAAATTTGAATTTTTATGCCCTTAAATTACAGAGATACGGCACACAATAAACTTGATAAGTAACATTTCCCACATGTTTACTTTACATCAGCACAATTTTGGAACCAAAATTTTTTTTTGTTAGGAAGTTATAAGGGTTAAAAGTTGACCAGCGATTTCTCATTTTTGCAACACCATTTTATTTTTAGGACCACATCACATTTGAAGCCACTTTGAGGGGTCTATATGATAGAAAATACCCAAAAGTGACACCATTCTAAAAACTGCACCCCTTAAGGTGCTCAAAACCACATTCAAGAAGTTTATTAACCCTTTAGGTGCATCACAGGAATTTTTTTGAATATTTAAAAAAAAATGAACATTTAACTTTTTTTCATAAAAAAAATAATTCAGGTTCAATTTTTTTTATTTTACCAAGGGTAACAGGAGAAATTGGACTGCAAAATTTATTGTGCAATTTGTCCTGAGTACGCTGATACCTGATATGTGGGGGGGAACCACTGTTTCGGCGCATGGCAGAGCTCAGAATGGAAGGAGCGCCGCTTGACTTTTTCAATGCAAAATTGGCTGGAATTCAGATTGGACGCCATGTCACGTTTGGAGAGTCCCTGATGTACCTAAACAGTGGAAACCCCCTACAAGTGACCCCATTTTGGAAACTAGACCCCCCAAGGAACTTATCTAGATATGTGGTGAGAACTTTTAACCCACAAGGGCTTTACAGAAGTTTATAACGTACAGCGGTACAATTAAAAAATCATATTTTTTCCACAAAAATGATCTTTTCACCCCAATTTTTATTTTCCCAAGGGTAACAGGACCCTAAAAGTTATTGTGCAATTTGTCCTGAGTACGCTAAAACCCCACATGTGGGGGTAAACCACTATTTGGGCGCATGGCAGAGCTCGGAAGGGAAGCAGCGCCATTTGACGTTTTTGGCTGGAATTGAGATCGGACACCATGTCGCGTTTGGAATACTCCTGATGTACCAAAACAGTGGAAACCCCCCACAAATGACACCATTTTGGAAACTAGACCCCCTAAGGAACTTATCTAGATGTGTGGTGAGAACTTTGAACCCCCATGGGCTTCACAGAAGTTTATAACATAAAGCCGTACAATTAAAAAAATCATATTTTTTCCACAAAAATGATCTTTTCACCCTCAATTCTTATTTTTCCAAGGGTAAATGGAACCTAAAAGTTATTGTGCAATTTGTCCTGAGTACGCTGATACCCCACATGTGGGGGTAAACCACTATTTGGGCGCATGGCAGAGCTCGGAAGGGAAGCAGCGCCATTTGACGTTTTTGGCTGGAATTGAGATCGGACACCATGTTGCGATTGGAAAACCCCTGATGTACCTAAACAGTGGAAACCCCCCACAAATGACACCATTTTGTAAACTAGACCCCCTCAAGGAACTTATCTAGATGTGTGGTGAGCACTTTGAACCCCCCAGTGCTTCACAGAAGTTTATAACGCCCGGGCGTGAAAATAAAAAATTCGTATTTTTTCCACAAACATGATCTTTTAGTCACCATTTTTTAATTTTCCCAAGGGTACCAGGAGAAATTGGACCCCAAAAGTTGTTGTCCAATTTGTCCTGAGTACGCTGACACCCCATATGTGGGAGAAAACTACTGTATGGACACACGTCGGGGCTCGGAAGGGAAGTAGTGACGTTTTGGAATGCAGACTTTGATGGAATGGTCTGCGGGTGTCATGTTGCCTTTGGAGAGCCCCTAATGTACCTAAACAGTGGAAACCCCCACAAATGACCCCATTTTGGAAACGAGACCCCCTAAGGAACTTATCTAGATGTGTGTTGAGCACTTTGAACCCCCAAGGGCTTCACAGAAGTTTATAATGCCCGGGCATGAAAATAAAAAAATCGTATTTTTTCCACAAACATGATCAATTAGTCCCCAATTTTTTCATTTTCCCAAGGGTAACAGGAGAAATTGGACCCCAAAAGTTGTTGTCCAATTTGTCCTGAGTACGCTGACACCCCATATGTGGGAGGAAACTACTGTATGGACACACGTCGGGGCTCGGAAGCAGTGACGTTTTGGAATGCAGACTTTGATGGAATGGTCTGCGGGTGTCATGTGCATTTGGAGAGCCCCTGATGTACCTAAACTATTGAAACTCCCCACAAGTGACCCCATTTTGGACACTAGACCCCCCACGGAACTTATCTAGATGTGTGGTGATCACTTTGAACCCCCAAGTGCTTCACAGAAGTTTATAACGCTCGGACGTGAAAATAAAAAAATCATTTTTTTCCACAAAAATGATATTTTGCCCCCAATTTTTTATTTTCCTAAGGGTAACAGGAGAAATTGGACCCAAAAATTGTTTTGCAATTTGTCCTGAGTAGGCTGATACCCTACATGTGAGGGTAAAACACTGTTTGGGCGCATGGCAGAGCTTGGAAGGGAAGGAGCACCATTTGACTTTTTCAACTCAGAATTGGCTGGAATTGAGATCAGACGCCATGTTGCATTTGGAGAGCCCCTGATGTGCCCAAACAGTGGAAACCCCCAATTCTAACTCCAACCCTAAACCCCAACACACCCCTAACCCTAATCTCAGCCCTAACCCTAACCCTAGCCCTAACCCTACCCTAACCCTAACCCTAGCCCTAACCCTAGCCCTAACCCTAACCGTAATGGAAAAATGGAGATAAATACTTTTTTTTTAGTTTTATTATTTTTCCCTAACTAAGTGGGTGATAACGGGGGGTTTGATTTACTATTTATGGCGGTTTTTATGTTTGGCGGCTGTCGCACGCTAAAAGACGCTTTTTATTGTAAAAATAGTTTTTGCATCACCACATATTGAGAGCTATAATTTTTCCGTATTTTGACCCACCGAGTCATATGAGGTCTTATTTTTTGCGGGACGAGTTGACGTTTTTATTGGTACCATTTTCGGTCACGTGACATTTTTTGATCGCTTTTTATTCCGATTTTTGGGACGCAGAATGAACGAAAACCAGCGTTTCATGAATTTCTTTTGGGGGGTGCGTTTACACCGTTCCGCGTGCGATAAAATTGATAAAGCGGTTTTATTCTTCGGGTCAGTACGGTTACAGCGATACCTCATTTAGGTCGTTTTTTTATGTTTTGTCGGTTTTATGCAATGAAAACTATTTCATAAAAAAAAATAATTATTTTTGCATCGCTTTATTCTGCGAGCTATAACTTTTTTATTTTTTCGCTGATGATGCTGTGTGGCAGCTCGTTTTTTGCGGGACAAGATGATGTTTTCAGCGGTACCATGGATATTTATATGCGTCTTTTTGATTGCGCGTTATTGCACTTTTTGTTTGGCGGTATGATAATAAATCATTATTTTTTGCTTCTTTTTTTATTTTTATTTTTTAAGGGGTTCACTAAAGGGGTTAACTAATGGGACAGTTTTATAGGGCGGGTCGTTACGGACGCGGCGATACCTAATATGTGTACTTTTATTGTTTTTTTTTTTTTTATTTCCAAAAAATGGATTTATTTGGGGGAATATTTTTTTTTTCTAATTTATTTGGCAATTTTTTTTAAATTATTTTAACATTTTTTTTATTTTTTTTTAACTTTATTAAATAGTCCCAGGTGGGACATCACTGTCCTGTGACAGATCGCTGATCTGTCACATCACAGATCACTGTGACAGATCAGTTATCTGTCACAGGCCCTACTGCAGAAGGCTTCCTCATGCCTGCGCTTTGCAGGCACTGAGGAAGCCAGCTTCCTGCAGGCCCCCGAAGGCCCCCGTCGCCATCTTGAATTCGGGGGCCTGCAGGAAAGGAGCCCCCCGCAACAGCGCTGCACATTGCGCTGCCGTGGGGGGCTCAGGGAAGCACGGAGGGAGCCCCCTCCCTGCCGATGCTTCCCTTTAACCCCCGGTACACCGCGATCATGTTTGATCGCGGTGTGCATGGGGTTAACGTGTCGAGGGCAGTCCGTGACCGCCCCTGACACATTGTGCCGGGTGTCAGCTGTGATAATCAGCTGACACCCGGCCGTGATCAGCGGCGCTCACCACGTGGGCGCCGCTGATCGCGGTAGACGTACTATCCCGTCCATGGGCATAGGGTCCCGGGTCCCATGGACGGGATAGTACGTCGGATGTCAGAAAGGGGTTAATCACCACACAGCAGTGCATGTTAGCAAGTGCATAAAGACGCCAATGCCTTGAAGTCTACCAGGACGTCAGACAGCGATGCGCACAGCTTTATACTAAACCTGAATATATGATTGAACCTATATATCCCATATATGACATGTGTATAATTGATACAGAGACAATAATATCAATGATAGCTAATTACTCATGTAACATGAAACATATCTCTATGTGCATATATCCTATACATGGCATAATGCTAATGAAATAAATATATAGCCTATATATTTACTATGTAAGGCTAGTTTCACACTTGCTTTTTTTTGCAGCGCGTTTTTCCCGCAAAAAAACGCATTGAAAAAACGCATACAAAAGCATACAACTGCTGCGTTTTTTTCAAGCATTTTTATGAGCATGCATGAAAAAAACGCAGCGTTTTTATGCGTTTTTATGCGTTTTTAGTGCGTTTTTACCGCGTTTGCGTTTTTTTCCAACATTAGGTGGCCCCTCACACTAACCCAAACCATGACTTTACTAACCCTAACCCTGACCCTAACCCTAACCCTAACCCTAACCCTGACCCTAACCCTAACCCTATCCCTGACCCTAACCCTTAACCAAACCATACTTAACCCTAACCCTGACCCTAACCCTAACCCTGACCCTAACCCTAACCCTAACCCTTAACCAAACCATACTTAACCCTAACCCTGACACTAACCCTAACCCTGACCCTGACCCTAACCCTAACCCTAAACCCCCTTAACTAACCCTAACTCTAACCCAAACCCCTAAATTCCATGGTTAACAAAAAAAAAACGCATGTGCAAAAAAACGCATACATAAGCATGCCAATGCGCACATATGCGCACCCATAGACATATTGGGTGTCTTGCTGTAAAAAAACGCATTGCGCGCACATGCGTTTTTTTGAGGCAAATCGGACGCACAAAAAATGCAACAGGTTGCATTTTGTGCGCCCGAGCGCATACCGCAAAAAAACGCATGCGCGGTAAAACGCGTACAAACGCATGTGTATGCGCACATAAGCGCATCCCATGCAAAGTATAGGAAAAAAAAACGCATGCGCTATTTAGCGCTAAATTACCGCGAAAAAAAATGCAAATGTGAAACCAGCCTAACAAGGTATAAAAATACCACTGACAGCAGAATGGTAGTAGACTGTGTAAAACCATGAACATATGCACAGATACATACACTTTAAATATCCATATATATAAAAATAATTGGTGAAATTATAATACATAAATAATATACAATGCCAAAATTTATACAATGTAATAGACAAAGATATAATATATACTTCTTGGCCAGTGTATGGAAAAAATGTCTTCTCTTGCAGTTATCAAGATGTCCATGTATATACACAAATATAAATTCCCTTGTAGTTTCGATGCATATATATATACATTCAAGATGGTCCATAAGATCATTCACTAGACAAACAACTGAAAAAAGAATTAAAAAAAATTATTATAAAAATGGTATAAATGACAGACTCTCATTAAGACCCAGTGGGGACACAGTGCGAAGTGTCCAAATCCACTGGGTCTCAAGTTGGGCAAGTTTTTTACTGATATTCCCACCTCTGATCCCACCAATAATCATGTCTATCCCAACAACCCTAAGTAAAGAAGAATCACTATTGTGATACATTTTAAAATGTTTCGGCAGTGTTTTAAGTGAGGAAATGTCCTCAATATCCTTGGCTGCTTTTATGCCCAAAACGTGCTCACGAACCCTCACCTTGAGTTGTCGGGTGGTTAGCCCAACATGGATGAGGGAACATGGGCACGTTGCATAGTACACTACCGCCGTGGAGGAACAAAAAATGTATCACAATAGTATGCGGGTTGTTTTGTCCTTGGTTTTGGCCCATTTATACTACATAGCGCTCTATATGGTACTTTTTCAGTGGCCTCTCATATAGCCATTATATGGTGCACATTAGTTATTAATTATACAAGTGCATCACTATTTAAGGTACATTTTTTATATAGTGTATCTTTATTGTTAGCTATGTAAATTCCACACAGCGCTATTGTACTTTTTCAGTATTTTCCACGTGAGTTCAGCATTTATTATTATTTTTTGCTCATATTTTTTGCATTCATTTTTTCACTATTTTGAGTGTTTTCACTTCAGTTTTTTAACATATATATATTTTCTCACTGCAATTTTTGTATTATTCACCAACATTTGTTTCACACATATACGCACACACATTTTTTATTAGTGATTATCACAATTTTATTGGTTTAGTGATCTGTATTTGATTATTCCTCCATTTTATTTATTATTTTTCATCACTTCACCATTTATTGGACTCACTACTTCACATTTTTTTGCTGCTTTACATGGGGACTATTATATAGGCCTAATCTGAACAATTTTTGTCTGTACAGTGGTGAAATTATCATAAGTATGGATACTCAATAATTAATAAATTGTGCGTTTTTTTGCCTATTTATATGTTTTTATATATATCTTTTTATTGCTGTTGTTGTTGTCTGGCCAAAATTTACAATAAAGGCTTATTTTATTATACACATTTTTGTTTTTATTTTAGTTTTTTATATACCAATGTCCATTAATCCTGGTTCTTTTCTACATCATGAGTTAGTTTTTCTCCCAGAGGAGCATTGCGGCTTTAAATCTCCTCATCTCGGCATGCTTAGCATGTCAATCTCTGCAAGGAGAAACGATACTTCTTGGATATATTGTGCGCCTGAATAATTATGCCTCACTGTGCTACCTGCACAAAATATGATCCCCCACACTATCTCCCCTATGGTACATGCCTTTCACACTGTCATCTCTTCTCCATTATGGCCCTCCCTATGCATTGTGTGTCCACACTCTGTACACCCACACTGCTCCCCTGCTATACCCCTCACATTACCCCGTCTCTAAACTTCCCCATTCACTCTCTTTTTCTCATACTCTCTCTTCACACATTTCCCCTACAGTGTCCCCATACAAATCACCCCATACAGTCTGTTGTGAGTTCATTTTCCCCTTTGCCACTGAGGTCCAATGAACTCCCTCTTCTGGTAAAGAAAGGTAGTGAGCCTGATTATCAAGCACCTGAGCCTAATGATGATGACTGGCTGAGTGGAGTTACTGACTGGATATAAGGCCGTCAACGCCCTTCTGCCTTGCGGGTGATTTCTCTTAGGGATTCTTGGAGACCAGTCTGAATTCCTGCTCTTCTAAAGCTAAGTTTTCAGCTCTGCTTTTTGAATTTGTGCTTTGACTTTGTTTTGCTTTGTTTTTCTGGATTTCTGCCATTCCCTGCTGGGGTGAGCTGAATTCCTTTTTGCTCTGTCTTCAGAAAATACCTGAGTGCTGATATAGTATTTTTTGAAGCCTAGCGTCTTCAGGGTCTTTTTCCATATCAGCCTGTTGGCTTTTGTCTTTGATAGGGTTTTAGCAGATTGCAGACAGCAACCTTCCTTTCCTGTCCTGTTTAGTTAGCTTGGGCCCCATCGTTTGCTCAGCCTATCTTTCTATCTGTGTGAGTGTTTTTTCATCTTGCTTCACCGTCATTATATGTTGGGGGCTGCCTATTACTTTGGGGTCTGCTCTGGGGCAGTTTAGATTTCCCTTTCTGTCTTTAGGCTATTTAGCTCTCTGGCTGTGATCGAGGGGTCTAGGGCACTGTAGGAACCCCCCACGGCTACTTCTAGTTGTGTTGATAGGTTCAGGGGTCTGCAATCTGATAGTGGCCAACATCTCTGGTTTTCTGGACGTAGCTACTATTTTTGTGTCTGCCTCCTGCGGTGACTCTTTCATAACACAGTCCCTGCAAACACTTGCCCTTCATTCCCAATACTGTCTTCTGCAATATCCACCATCCTCACACATCCACCCCTCACACATTCCCCTCTCCATAGTGTCTCCTCTCATATTCCCCATGCCCATAGTCTCTTAAAACATCCCCCATTCTGCCTCTTCACTCATATCCCATCCCTGTACTATCCCCTTACACACCACCATTGACATCTCACATATTTCTCTCCAATACTGTCTCCTCATACATCATTCTTCTCCAACAGTTTCATCACACTCCCCATTCCCACACTGTCTCCTCACACATTGCAATCCCACCACACCCCTCCCCATACTATCTTCTCACACCTCCAGTCCCCATATTATCTACTCATATATTCTCTTCCCTCCTCATAATGTCTTCTCACATTTCCCCTCCTCCTCATACTCTTTTCACACTCTCTCTTCTCTCCATACTGTCTCACATGGCACCCCTTGACTTTACCTATTTCAACACCCTCATCACCTCACTGTCCAATAACCCGAAACGTCTCTTTGACACTTTTCATTCTCTACTCAATCCAAGAGTACAGGCCCCAACCACGGAGCTCCGAGCTGACGATCTGGCCAATTACTTCAAAGAAAAAATTGACCAGATCCGACAGGAAATTATCTCCCAATCACCTCATACCATGCACTGTCCTCCCTCCCCCACTGCATCTAACTCACTCTCTGATTTTGAACCAGTCACAGAAGAAGAAGTAAGCAGGCTCCTTGCATCTTCTCGCCCAACTACTTGCACCAGTGACCCATTTCCGTCACAGCTCCTCCAGTCCCTTTCCCCTGCTGTCACCCCTCACCTAACTAAAATATTTAACCTCTCTCTCTCTTCTGGTATTTTTCCCTCCTCATTTAAGCATGCCATCATACATCCACTACTTAAAAAACCATCCCTCGACCAAAACTGTGCCGCTAACTATAGACCTGTCTCTAATCTTCCCTTCATCTCTAAACTCCTGGAACGCCTGGTCCACTCCCGTCTTATCTGCTATCTCTCAGAAAACTCTCTTCTCGACCCTCTCCAATCCAGTTTCCGCTCTTTACACTCTACTGAAACTGCCCTCACTAAAGTCTCCAATGATCTGCTAACAGCTAAATCAAATGGTCACTACTCCATGCTAATTCTCTTGGATCTCTCTGCAGCATTCGACACTGTGGATCATCAGCTCCTCCTCACTATGCTCCGTTCCATTGGCCTCAAGGATACCGTTCTCTCCTGGTTCTCCTCCTATCTCTCCGACCGCTCCTTTACTGTATCTTTTGCCAGTTCCTCCTCCTCTCATCTTCCCCTTACTGTTGGGGTCCCCCAAGGATCGGTTCTAGGCCCCCTCCTCTTCTCCTTGTACACTGCCCCTATTGGTCAAACAATCAGTAGATTTGGTTTCCAGTACCATCTCTATGCTGATGACACCCAATTATACGCTTCTTCTCCTGACATCACGCCAGCCTTTCTAGAAAACACCGGAAATTGTCTAAACGCTGTGTCTAATATCATGTCCTCACTATATCTGAAACTGAACCTGTCAAAGACTGAACTCCTGGTGTTTCCTCCCTCTACTAATGTACCTATACCCGACATTGCCATTTCTGTGTGTGGTTCCACTATTACTCCCCAGCAACAGGCCCGCTGTCTTGGGGTCATACTTGATTCCGAGCTTTCCTTTGCCCCCCACATTCGATCACTGGCTCGCTCTTGTCATCTGCACCTCAAAAACATTTCTAGAATTCGACCTTTTCTTACCTTTGACTCTGCAAAAACTCTTACTGTTTCTCTTATTCATTCTTGTCTCGACTATTGTAACTCTCTTCTAATCGGTCTCCCTCTTACCAAACTCTCCCCTCTCCAATCTGTCTTGAATGCTGCAGCCAGGATCATATTCCTCACCAATCGTTACACCGATGCCTCTACCTTGTGCCAGTCATTACACTGGCTACCCATCCACTCCAGAATTCAGTATAAACTTATTACCCTCACTCACAAAGCCCTCCATGGCTCAGCACCACCCTACATCTCCTCCCTTGTTTCAGTATACCACCCTACCCCGTGCCCTCCTTTCTGCTGATGACCTGAGGTTAGCATCCTCAATAGTCAGAACTTCCCACTCCCGTCTCCAAGACTTTACACGTGCCGCGCCAATTCTTTGGAATGCACTTCCCAGGTCAATACGATTAGTCCCCAATCCCCACAATTTTAAGCGTGTCCTGAAAACGCATTTATTCAGACTGGCCTATCGCCTCAACACATTAACCTAATCTATCCCTGTGTGGCACAGCCAAAAGTTTTACCATAACCAGGTTCCCCGCATCATTCTCCCACATGCTTTATGCATCCATTAGCCCTCTGTGTCCGTACTGTCACACACCTAACATTATGGCTGGTCCATACAATCAGGGCAACTGTTACCACCCACCTTTCGTGTCTCCCTCTTTCCTCATAGACTGTAAGCTTGCGAGCAGGGCCCTCTTTCCTCTTGGTATTTGCTATAATCTACTGTATGTGATTATTGTTATGCTGTAATGTCTATTGTCTGTACAAATCCCCTCTGAAATGTAAAGTGCTGCGGAATATGTTGGCGCTATAAAAATAAAATTTATTATTATTATTATTATTATTACTATCGCCTCACACTCCCCGTACCGTTTACTCATTCTTCTCCTCTTCATATTGTCTCCTCACACTCACTGCCTCTCCGTGCTGTCCTGAAAGCTGCAAGTGCAAGTTAATGTAGGAGCAGTCATTTAACATATCTGAGCCTTCTGGCAGTTCAACAAATGGCTTTTATGAATAGATGAATCTTAGGAGCATCAGGACGGATGAAGGCAGCGGCTGCCAAGGTAAACATGGGGTGCATTAAAAGAGGTCTGGATACACATGATGAGAGCATTATACTGCCTCTGTACAAATTTCTGGTTAGACCACACATTGAGTACTGTGTACAGTTTGAGCACCGGTGCTCAGGAAGGTTATAATGGAACTAGAGTGGGTACAAAAATTAATAAAGGGGATGGGGGAACTACAATACCCAGAGAGATTAGCAAAATTAGGATTATTTAGTCTAGAAAAAAGACGACTGAGGGGCGATCTAATAACCATGTATAAGTATATAAGAGGACAATACAAATATCTCTCCGAGGATCTGCTTATACCAAGGAAGGTGACGGTCACAAGGGGGCATTCTCTGCGTCTGGAGGAGAGGTTTCTCCACCAACATAGAAGAGGATTCTTTACTGTTAGGGCAGTGAGAATCTGGAATTCCCTGCCTGAGGAGGTGGTGATGGCGAACTCAGTCGAGGGGTTCAGGAGAGGCCTGGATGTCTTCCTGGAGCGTAACAATATTGTATCTTACAGTAATTAGGTTCTTTAGAAGGACGTAGATCTGGGAATTTATTCTGATGGAATATAGGCTGAACTGGATGGGCGCAGGGCTTTTTTCAGCCTTACTAAGTATGTTACTATGTTAGGGTGATTATATTTGGCACCTCCCAGCATTGCACTTTCAAATGTATCAGCATCCTGCATGCCAATACAGTGGCAAGCAATGATGAAAGAAGGAACCATCCACTCCTTCCCCCATCATTTTCCCTGTGCATCTGTTGTCTCAGCGCAGTGGGCACAATAATGTCACTATTTCGCACCCATTAAGTGACAATTAAGTGACAATACACCATATATCATATCTATAACCACCCCAAATAATGAAGAGTCCATGAAATACCTTACAAACATCAGAACCGCCCCCTCTGATTGCCCCAATACAGTCTTTGGGGTGGTTATAGATATGATATATGGTGTATTGTCACTTAATTGTTTGTGTATTTTTTTGATTGGTGTTTTCTAATGAAGGGGAGGTCTTTATACTATTTAAACGGGGTTAAGATGACGTGTGTTGGGCGTGAAAAAGATCTTGTGTGATCGAAACGTCGCCACAGAAGGCAGAATAAAGGAGATGTAAAATCCACCAACCAGTGAAGCCTGTCTCTCCTCTGGTTTTCACATTATAATGAATGAGACCTTGGCAAATCCTTTCATGCAAACAGGCGGAAATCCAGAATCATGCACTTTCCAACACTGATACATCATAGCCATAGAACAGAAAGGAGATTTGTGTTTCTCATGCATTTAGCTTACAACGGATTTATCTACAGTACAACACTGCAACAAAATCCGGGCTCTGACAATGATTAGATCTGGACAAGTGCTTCGTCATTCATAGAGAGCAGACAAAGATTCTAGAAAATGGCAAGTCATTGAAACACAAAGGATAGTATTTGTGATAACTAGAGTTGAGCGAAACGGGTCGGTCATATTCAAAAGTCGCCGACTTTCGCTGAAGTCGGGTTTCATGAAACGAAACCCGACCATAGCGTGAGGTCGGCCACGAGGTCGGCGACCAGAGCGCCAAAGTCGCGTTTCAAAAGATGCTTCCAGCGCCCTTTTTCAGCCAGTGATGGAGGACGCACACTGTGGGCAACGGGATGATATAGGCATCGGTCACCACCATCTTTGAGAAGGGCATGCAAGTGCTTGGCTGGCTTTGTGTGGCGTCACAGGGGGTATAAAAGGGCGCGCACACCGACCGCCATCTTACTTCTGCTGATCTCAGAATAGGGAGAGCTGCTGCTATTGCTGATTCTGTAGGGAGAGCGTTAGGCAGGGAAGAAGATACAAAAAACTGCTTCTGCTGCTAGCGATTTTGCCTGTACAACACACCAGTTTGTGTGCAGTGCAAGGGGAGGCTATATTATTGAGCACCAGCTCTGTTGGTTATTAGGCTGCCTTATAAGGCTCCCTGATAGCTGCATTGCTGTTTGCACACTGCTGTACAAACTGCTTTTTTAAAAGCAAAAATACTTTTCTTCCTCTTTTCTGCACAGTTACCAAGCGTTCATTTTTCCACCCTTTCGTGTGCAGCAGTCCTGCTTATTAGGCTGCCTGCGTCCATACTTGGACTGAGAGCATCATTGCCAGCGTCCTCAAATCTCTAGTGAGATCCAAATTCTCACCAATCCTATAGACACCCTCCACCTTGTCATATAACATCCAATTTCAGCCTGTTACATTGAGGTGCAATCTCTACTGGGCCTGAGATAATAGTTCAGCCTCCTAAAATCTATAGTGAGATTCAAATTCTCCCCAATCCTATAGACACCCTACACCTTGTCATTCACCATCCAATTTCAGCCTGTTACATTGAGGTGTAATCTCTCCTGGGCCAGAGACAATAGTTCTGCGTCCTCAAATCTATAGTGAGATTCAAAATCTCATAAATGCTATAGACACCCTACACCTTGTCATACACCATCCAATTTCAGCCTGTTACCTTGAGGTGTAATCTCTCCTGGGCCTGAGACAATAGTTCAGCGTCCTCAAATCTATAGTGAGATTCAAATTCTCACCAATCCTATAGACACCTTACACCTTGTCATTCACCATCCAATTTCAGCCTGTTACATTGAGGTGTAATCTTTCCTGGGCCAGAGACAATAGTTCTGCGTCCTCAAATCTATAGTGAGATTCAAAATCTCACCAATGCTATAGACACCCTACACCTTGCCTTACACCATCCAATTTCAGCCTGTTACATTGAGGTGTAATCTCTACTGGGCCTGAGACAATAGTTCTGCGTCATCAAATCTATAGTGAGATTCAAATTCTCACCAATCCTATAGACACCCTCCACCTTGTCATACACCATCCAATTTCAGCCTGTTACATTGAGGTGTAATCTCTCCTGGGCCAGAGACAATAGTTCTGCATCCTCAAATCTACAGTGAGATTCAAAATCTCACCAATCCTATAGACACCCTCCACCTTGTCTTCACCATCCAATTTCAGTCTGTTACATTGAGGTGTAATATCTCCTGGGCCAGAGACAATAGTTCTGCGTCCTCAAATCTCTAGTGAGATTCAAATTCTCCCCAATACTATATACACCTTGTACCTTGTTTTACAGTACCATATAGCTGGTGGTATTTTAGGTACATTTTCACAAAAAAAAAGCAAGTATGGAAGACGCCATGGAAGTGGGCGGGAGTTGCCAGCTGGTCCCGATGGTGGTGGTGGTGGTGTTGCATCTGTTGGTAGTGGCAAAAGCACAATAGCACCTAAGGCAGGAGGTTTGAGCCTGCATCATCGTCTGGCTTCACAAGGCCTCGAAGGCTCTCTTTTCTGGTAGTAGGTAAACCACTTTTAAAGCCGGAGCTTCAGGAACAAGCTTTGGCTTACATTGCTGACACAGCCTCCAGCTCTCTCGCCTCCTCTTCTGAAGTTTCAAAAAATAAAAGCACTGAGTTGTCAGTGGAGGCTCCTGGTCAGGAACAACACCTTTCCTTGTGTCCTTCACCCCTAATAAAAGTGAAGGATGTGGCAGGCCACTCTACCGATTACTCCATGGAGCTCTTTTCACATACCATGCCTGTAGAGTTGAGCGAAACGGGTCGAAAAAATTGAAAAGTCTCCGACTTTCGCCAAAGTCGGGTTTTATGAAACGAAACCCGACCTTAGCGTGAGGTCGGCCATGAAGTCGGCGACTTTAGCGCCAAAGTCGCGTTTCAAAAGATGCTTGAGCGCCCTTTTTGCAGCCAATCAGGAAGAACGGACACTGTGGGCAATGTGATGACATAGGCAGCGGTCACCACCATCTTGGAGAAGGGCATGCAAGTGATTGGCTTGCTTTGTGGGGCGCCACAGGGGGTATAAAAGGGCGGGGACGCCGACCACCATGTTACTCATGCTGATCTCAGAATAGGGAGAGCTGCTGCTGATTCTGTAGGGAGAGTGTTAGGCAGGGAAGAAGATACCAAAAACTGATTCTGCTGCTAGCGATTTTGCCTATACAACACACCAGTCACTGTGCAGTGCAAGGGGAGACTATATTTTGGTGCATCAGCTCTGTTGGTTAATAGGCTGCCTTTTAAGGCTACCTGGCAGCTGCATTGCTGTGTGCCCACTGCTGAGCAAACTTCTTTTTTCAAAGCAATCCAGATTTTATTGTTTTGTCCTTGTGAGTTACTGAGCGTTCATTTTTCACACACCGTACAGCGGTGTATTCTTCTCTCTTAGTACCGTGTAACGGTTGTTATCACGGCCACAGTGAAGCTATCTGTGTGTGACTCTGTAAGGATAAGTCGAGGAGTTATTCCCTTCTCACAGACCTACACTGTAGGGAGATTCCAGTTCTGCCCAGTTCTATATACACCTTGTAGTTTGTCATACACTAGGCAATTTCTGCCGGTCACATTGCGGTGTTAAATAAACAGGGCCTGACTGAATCCCACAGTGTCCTGAAGTGTAGAGACATTCCAATTCTACGCAGTCCTCTATACACCCTTCTAACAGCATAGAGAATCTGCCTGTCCTATTGCGGTGTTAAATAAACAGGGCCTGACTGAATCCCATAGTGTCCTGAAGTGTAGAGACATTCCAATTTTACACAGTCCTCTATACACCCTTCTAACAGCATAGAGAATCTGCCTGTCACATTGCGGTGTTAAATAAACAGGGCCTGACTGAATCCTACAGTGTCCTGAAGTGTAGAGATATTCCCATTCTACACAGTCCTCTATACACCCTTCTAACAGCATAGAGAATCTGCCTGTCATATTGAGGTGTTAAATAAACAGGGCCTGATTGAATCCCACAGTGTCCTGAAGTGTAGAGACATTCCAATTCTACACAGTCCTCTATACACCCTACTAACAGCATAGAGAATCTGCCTTTCATATTGTGGTGTTAAATAAACAGGGCCTGACTGAATCCCACAGCGTCCTGAAGTGTAGAGACATTCCAATTCTACGCAGTCCTCTATACACCCTTCTAGCAGCACAGAGAATCTGCCTGTCCTATTGCATTGTTAAATAAACAGGGCCTGACTGAATTCCACAGTGTCCTGAAGTGTAGAGACATTCCAATTCTCCACAGTCCTCTATACACCCTTATAACAGCATAGAGAATCTGCCTGTCATATTGAGGTGTTAAATAAATAGGGCCTGACTGAATCCCAGTGTCCTGAAGTGTAGAGACATTCCAGTTCTACGCAGTCCTCTATACACCCTTCTAACAGCATAGAGAATCTGCCTGTCATATTACGGTGTTAAATAAACAGGGCCTGACTGAATCCCACAGTGTCCTGAAGTGTGGAGACATTCCAATTCTCCACAGTCCTCTATACACCTTTCCAACAGCATAGAGAATCTGCCTGTCATATTGCGGTGTTAAATAAACAGGGCCTGACTGAATCCCACAGTCTCCTGAAGTGTAGAGACATTCCAATTCTCCACAGTCCTCTATAAACCTTTCTTTCAGCATAGACAATCTGCCTGTCATATTGCGGTGTTAAATAAACAGGGCCTGACAGAATCCCACAGTGTCCTGAAGTGTGGAGACATTCCAATTCTCCACAGTCCTCTATACACCCTTCTAACAGCATAGAGAATCTGCCTGTCATATTGCGGTGTTAAATAAACAGGGCCTGACTGAATCCCACAGTCTCCTGAAGTGTAGAGACATTCCAATTCTACACAGTCCTCTATACACCCTTCTAACAGCATAGAGAATCTGCCTGTCATATAGCGGTGTTAAATAAACAATGCCTGACTGAATCCCACAGTGTCCTGAAGTGTGGAGACATTCCAATTCTACACAGTCCTCTATACACCCTTCTAACAGCATAGAGAATCTGCCTGTCATATAGCGGTGTTAAATAAACAATGCCTGACTGAATCCCACAGTGTCCTGAAGTGTGGAGACATTCCAATTCTACACAGTCCTCTACACACCTTTCTAACAGCATAGAGAATCTGCCTGTCATATTGAGGTGTTAAATAAACAGGGCCTGACTGAATCCCACAGTGTCCTGAAGTGTGGAGACATTCCAATTCTCCACAGTCCTCTATAAACCTTTCTTTCAGCATAGAGAATCTGCCTTTCATATAGCGGTGTTAAATAAACAGGGCCTGACTGAATCCCACAGTGTCCTGAAGTGTAGAGACATTCCAAGTCTACACAGTACTATATACACCTTGTACCTTGTTTTACAGTACCAGAGAGTTGGTGTAAATTTGGGTAAATTTTTCCAAAAAATGAGGAAGTGTGGTGGAAGAGTCCGTGGAAGTGGGCGGGGGTTGGCAGCTGGTAATGATGGTGTTGGTGTTGGTGGTGGATCTGCTGGTAGTGGCAAAAGCAAAATAGCACCTAATACTGGAGTGTTGTGAGTTCATTTTCCCCTTCGCCCCTGAGGCCTGATGATCTCTCTCTTCTGGTAAAGGAAGGTAGTGAGCCTGATTATCAAGCACCTGAGCCTAATGATGATGACTGGCTGAGTGGAGTTACGGACTGGATATAAGGCTGCCGACGCCCTTCTGCCCTGCGGGTGATTTCTCTGAGGGATTCTTGGAGATCAGCCTGAATTACTGCACTTCAAAAGCTAAGTTTTCTGCTCTACTTTTTGCATTTGTGTTTTGATTTTGTTTTGCTTTGTTTTTCTGGATTTCTGCCATTCCCTGCTGGGGTGAGCTGAAGTCCTTTTTGCTCTGTCTTCAGAAAATACCTGAGTACTGATATAGTATTTTTGAAGCCTAGCGTCTTCAGGGTCTTTTTTCATATCAGCCCGTTGGCTATTGTCTTTGATAGGGTTTTGGCAGATTGCAGACAGCATCCGTCCTTTCCTGTCCTATTTAGTTAGCTTGGGCCCCATCTTTTGCTCAGCCTATCTTTCTATCTGTGTGAGTGTTTTTTCATCTTGCTTCACCGTCATTATATGTTGGGGGCTGCCTATTTCTTTGGGGTCTGCTCTGGGGCAGTTTAGATTTCCCCTTTTTGTCTTCAGGCTATTTAGCTCTCCGGCTGTGATCGAGGGGTCTAGGGCACCGTAGGAACCCCCCATGGCTACTTCTAGTTGTGTTGATAGGTTCAGGGGTCTGCAATCTGATAGCGGCCAACTTCTCTGGTTTTCTGGACGTAGCTTCTATTTTTGTGTTTGCCACCTACGGTGACTCTATCATAACACTGGAGGTGTTGAGGCTGCGTCATCGTCTGGCTCCACAAGGCCTCGAAGGCTCCCTTTTCTGGGAGTAGGTAAACCGCATCTAAAGCCGGAGCTGCAAGAACAAGTTTTGGCTTACATTGCTGACTCAGCCTCCAGCTCTATCGCCTCCTCTTCTGAAGTTTTAAAAAATAAAAGCACTGTGTCGTCATTGGAGGCTCATGGTCATGAACCACACCTTTCCTTGTGTCCTTCACCCCTACCCAAATTGAAGGATGCGGTAGGCCACACTACAGATTACTCCATGGAGCTGTTTTCACATACCATGCCTGGGTTATCAAGTCAAATCGTGAATTACCCAGGCCAAGATGAATCTGACATGGAGTGCACTGATGCACAGCCACTGCTAGATTTTTCTGCTGGTACATTCACTCAGAGCACTACATTGTCCTCGCAGTGTACTGAGCCAGAATCTGACCCTGATGAAACTCAGTTGCCCCCTCCCGCATACTATATTACCATACACGGTGACAAAGAGGAAGGTGCACATGACATTGAAGAGGAGGTGATGGATGACCCAGTTGTTGACCGAGATTGGCATCCATTGGGGGTAGAGTGTGCCCCTGCCAATAGCTCAGAAGAGGAGGAGGAGCATCCGCAGTGGGCATCGACATCGCAACAGTTGTTATCTGGCAGGCCCGAAGCAGTCCAAAAACGGGTTACAAAAACCCAAAAAATTGCAGGACAGCTTGGCCAGACGGTCAAAAAAGCACAGCGTGCAAGGCCTCAAACTGTCTTCCCTAGTAGGAAGAGTGCAGTGTGGCTCTTTTTTGAACAAAATCCTAATGATCAGGCAAAGGTAATCTGTAAGAAGTGCGCAAAGACCTTTATCCGAGGGAAAAATCTGAGAAATTTGAATACCAGTTGCATGCTAAGACATTTAACCACCATGCACTTGCAAGCGTGGATGGACTACCAAACCTCACGTACCACATGTGCACCTGCTCCCAAAGAAGGTAGTCAGCAACGCTACATTGTTTCCCCCACTGTAAGTCCACCAGTTAGCACACCACCAGCAGCAAATGTTGAGTTGTCGTCGCAAGGGCAAATCATTCAGGGAATCAGACTGTTATTGCAACGAAAGACTGAATCTAGGCCATCAGAAAGAACACCAACTCCATCACCATCACCAACCCTCTCTCAGTCCGCCATGTCCACCGCTGCTTCCACCATATCCAGCTCTCAAGTCCAGCTCACCCTACCAGAGACTATGAGTAGGACAAAAAAGTACTCATCCTCTCATCCGCGTACACTGGCTTTCAACACCCACATTGCCAAACTAATCTCGTTAGAGATGATGCCTTATCGGTTGGTTGAAAGCGCAGCTTTCCACGAACTAATGGCCTACGCAGTTCCATGCTATGAACTACCCAGTCGCCACTTCTTTTCTCGCAAAGCCATCCCAGCACTCCACCTTCATGTGAAAGACCGCATTGTCCATGCACTCAAGCTGTCAGTGAGTTGGAAAGGTGCACCTCACAACTGATGCATGGTCAAGTAGGCATGGCCAGGGCCGTTACATTTCCATCACTGCGCACTGGGTAAATGTGGTGGATGCAGGGTCCACAGGGGACAGCGGTGGTGGAACAGTGCTGCCTAGCCCACAGTATAGGAAACAGTTGGCTGTAGGTGTTCGACCCTCCTCCTCCTCCAGAAGCAAAAGCTGGTCCACAGAGCGCAGTCGCACGAGCACTGCATCTGCAGTTGACAGTGTTGCAAACGAGGTGTCCCCCTATCGAGCAGCTAGTGGAAAGCTGTGTTGCAGATGATGTGCTTGGGCGACAGACACACCGCAGAGGTACTGGCCGACTACTTTCAGCGACAAACTGAGTCATGGCGGGCAGTCTACATCTTGAGGCAGGCAAGGTAGTTAGTCATAACGGCCGGAATTTTGTGGCAGCCATAGCCCTTTCAAAACTCAGACACATACCTTGCTTGGCTCACACCTTGAACCTGGTGGTGCAGTGCTTCCTCACTAATTATCCGGATTTAACAGGCCTGCTCCTTAAGGTTCGAAGACTGTGCTCGCACATCCGCCGGTCGCTGGTACACGCCAGTCGTATGCAGAAGCTGCAGCGAATGCTCCACCTTCCCAAGCACCGCCTAATTATCGACGTTGCAACAAGGTGGAACTCCACCCTGCACATGGTTGAGTGGCTGTGCGAACAGAGGCAGGCCGTAATGCATTTGTGGGAGGATACACGGGCAGGCACTTTGAGGGCAGACATGGAGTTGACAGGTGTGCAGTGGTCGAAGCTGAACGACCTCTGTAAAGTCCTTCAGTGTTTTGAGGAATGCACACGGCTGGTAAGCGCAGACGATGCCATCATAAGCATGAGCATCGCAAAAAATCCTAATGATCAGGCAAAGGTTATCTGTAAGAAGTGCGCAAAGACCTTTGGCCGAGGGAAAAATCTGAGAAATTTGAATACCAGTTGCATGCTTAGACATTTATCCATCATGCACTTGCAATCGTGGACGGACTACCAAACCTCACGTACCACATGTGCACCTGCTCCGAATGAAGGTAGTCAGCAATGCTACATCGCTTCCCCCACTGTAAGCCCACCAGTTAGCACACCACCAGCAGCAAATGTTGAGGTGTCGTCGCAAGGCCAAAGCAGTCAGGGAATCACAATGTTATTGCTACGAAAGACTGAATCTAGGCCATCAGCAACACCACCAACACCATCACCATCACCAACCCTCTCAGTCCGCCATGTCCACCGCTATTTCCACCATATGCAGCTCTCAAATCCAGCTCACCCTACCAGAGACTTTCAGTAGGACAAGAAAGTACTCATCTTCTCATCCACGTACACACTGTTTGAACGCCCACATTGCCAAACTAATCTCGTTAGAGATGATGCCCTACCGGTTGGTGGAAAGCGAAGCTTTCCACAAGCTCATGGCCTACGCAGTATCATTGGCTGTAGGCGTTCGACCCTCCTCCTCCAGAAGCGAAAGCGCGTCCACAGAGCGCAGTCGCACGAGCACTCCATCCGCAGCTGCCAGTGTTGCACACATGGTGTCCCACTATCGAACAGCTAGTGGTAAGTGTCAGCAGGCTGTGTTGAAGATGATGTGTTTGGGTGACAACAGACACACCGCGGAGGTACTGGCCAATTACTTGCAGCGATAAACTGAGTCATGGCTGGGCAATCTACATCTTGAGGCAGGCAAGGTAGTTAGTGATAATGGCCGGAATTTTGTGGCAGCCATGAACCTGGTGGTGCAGTGCTTCCGCAATAATTATCCGGAGTTAACACCCCTGCTCCATAAGGTGCGAAGACTGTGCTTGCACATCCGCCGGTCACCCGTACACTCCAGTCGTATGCAGAAGCTGCATCGATTGCTCCACCTTCCCAAGCACCGCCTAGATATTGATGTTGCAACAAGGTGGAACTCCACCCTGCACATGGTTCAGAGTCTGTGTGAACAGAGGCAGGTTGTAATGCATTTGTGGGAGGATACACGGGCAGGCAGTTTGAAGGCAGACATGGAGCTGTCTGGTGTGCAGTGGTCGAAGCTGAAAGACCTCTGTAAAGTCCTTCAGTGTTTGAGGAATGCACACGGCTGGTAAGCACAGATGACGCCGTCATAAGCATAAGCATCCCAATTATGCGTCTGCTCATTCAAACTTTGATGCACATTAAGGAGCAGTCATCTGCAGCCGAGGAGAAAGAGGAGTAGGGAAGCCTTGATGACAGTCAGCCATTGTCTGCTCAGGGAACTCTCCTGGACAAGGTGGAGGAAGAAGAGGAAGAGGAGGAGGAGGAGGATGATGATGATTATTTAGGGGAGGAGGATGCTTCTCAGGGGGCAAGAGAAAATGTTGGCATGGCAAGGTCAGGTACAGGGTTTGTGCGTGACTGGAGGGATGTTGATTTGCCAGAAAGTGCTCCTCCACCCAGCACTTGCAGTGTATCATTGACACCTGGAACATTGGCCCACATGTGTGATATTATGCCTTGCAGATCCTAAAAAGGGACCCATGCATTGCCAAAATGATGAACGATGACGACTACTGGTTGGCCAGCATCCTGGATCCACGCTATAAAGGCAAATTCCAAAACATCATGCCACAGGAGAACCAAGAGCTAATTTTGGCTAACAAGCAACTCTGGTAAACCGTTTGTTTGAGGCATTCCCAGCACACAGCGGCAGTCATGGTTCTCACATGAGTCGTAGGGGGCAACATGAAAGAGGTGTTCGTGGTGCACACATCAGAAGTGGCGTTGGAGACAGGGGTTTCATGACCATGTTGTGGACTGATTTTTCAAGTCCCGCTCACACGACTGGTAATACTGCATCGATTGAAAGTGACAGGAGACAGCACTTGTCAAGTATGGTTACAAACTACTTTTCCTCCAATATCGATGTTTTCCCTCACAGGTCATTCCCATTTGACTATTGGGCAGCTAAACTGGACACCTGGCCTGAATTGGCACAATATGCCTTACAGGAGCTCGCATGCCCAGCTGCAAGTGTGCTATCGGAAAGAGTCTTCAGTGCTGCTGGATCAATACTGACAGAAAAAAGGACCCGTCTGTCGACCCAAAATGTGGATGATCTAACCTTCATTCAAATGAACCACGCATGGGTTTCCAAGGATTTTGTCCCACCTTACCCTGATGACACATACGTTGCCATAAAAATTGTTTTCTTTGATCTGCCTGTTCCTGGGACTTGACCAATTTCGCCTTTAGCAGCAGGTGAATGTCCCACATCAACATTTGCCATTTTGTAAACCTCCCTAACTGGGCAGCCTCCTCCCCCAATGGCCGGGGTCACCACCGAGTGCACGCAACCATGCTAGTGCCATTGCCCTGGACAGGTGGGTGGGCCGACTCGTGGGCGCGGGCAATGGTACAGGGTCCCTCATTGTGCAATCAAGTGTCTCTGACGGTGGTGGTGCACACCCGCCGTCAGACACACCGCCGTACTATGAGGGGCCCAGTGCCAGTGCCGACGCCCATGAGTGGGCCCCCCTTGCTTGTGCAGCGCCCCAGCATTTGCAATGTTTCCCTCTCCCTGCTTCTCCGCTGTGTAGTCTGGGCTGTCAAATCCATCACTGGGACTGGCACTTCAAATTTGGTGAACTGAAAGAAGATGATGGTTAAGACGTAGCTATGCCCTGTCCCACTGGCCGGGATCCAGCTTCAGATGATTAATGGCTTCCATTTCTTATGGACGTCGACTCACAATGAGATGCAGTGGTGGTTTCTCATCAGCTTTAACAGTTTTCCTACCCACAGACGTGTGACATTCCAGCGCACATTTTTAAATGTGCCCTCCCTCTCATGCCAATCCCATAGAATCGCCTACGGCCTGTGGCTTCTGTGTTTTGCACTCCAAAGTTACGTGACAGATCATGATAGGCAGTGAGCACCATGTTTACATCACTCCCTGTGATCAAAATTGGATGGATATGAGTAACGCTGATGGGATCAACGGAACTGCGATACAGCAACACTTTCTTCACAAAGAAAGGTTTTTGCTGTGTCCACACACTAATTAATTGAGGGTCAGCATCGCCTCTGAGAATTGTGACGGAAGTTGTTCCCGTGAATAGTAATTCGTAGATTTCTGCAATCACTAGACTTTAGGTAAATAATTGTATGCATTTCATTTCCTATTGCAGAGAGTCTGGGCTGTCTTACTGAGACAAAAATATAAATGAAGATTTAAAAATACCACCAAAAGTGTATCATGGTGTACGCTTGAAATACATTTCCTTTTTTCTAGTTTTTAGATTGTTGTGTAATCCATGCAGAGAACACGGAGATTTTAAATGTTTAAACTATGCTCTATATACCTGCTATCCAGTGATAATGTACCCTATCTCAACTTTGTACAATCTGGTCAAATCCATACTGGGTCTGAGACCGTCTGAGCCTGCCTCCTGATCGATACTCATAGGTTTTTAATGTGTAAACTATGCAACATATATACATGTTATCCGGTGAAACTGTACCCTTTATCAACTTTCTACAATCTTGTAGAATCCATACTGGGCCTGAGAACGGCTGCAGAGCTGTTAAGCAAGCTACAGCACCTGTGGTTTGGACACGTAATGTTTTGCATTTTTTCTGGAATGGCGGTTAGGCCGAAATCAGGAATTGCGGTTGACCTGCACTTACTGGGAAATCATCGTTCACGGAGAATAATTGGAATCCCAGATCCCCATCACTAACGGTGTTCAGCGGGTTATCTGCACCTGTAAGCGACAAAAGCTGGTCCTTTCAGTGTAGCGCGCATGTAGCCCCAGACATGGAAGGCCATGATAGCCCTGTTATTGCTCGATCGCGCGTGCTAGAGCCTCGCGTATCCCTCTAGTAAGCTTGACGCGTACCGCGGGGGCATGCCGGAGTCTCGTTCATTAAAGGAATAAAGCTGACAAATCGCTAACACAACTACAAACGGACATACCACACCACACACAGAATCGACAAAGCTTTCAATGTGTGCATCTTATTTTGAGGTGGCATGGTTTTAGTTTCCCGGGTGGAGTCCAATTAAGCCGCAGGCTCCACTCCTGGTGGTGCCCTTTTGGACATTCCTTTAAGGTTCAGCTTTGCAATCATACTGCCCCCGGAAAGCAAACACTTTGGCTTCATGGACGCTGTTTGGAGGTTCATGGGAATAACGCCGCCCGATCGCCAGTTGCCATAATTTATTGGTGGGAAATGCGACGGTATATGATCGTGTTCGTTTTCAGATTTTGTTTTTTTGGGTTTGGTTTTTACATTTTTAGTCCAGACTTTCTTGACTTCATAAGGGCATGACAAGCCTATATCTGTGTCTCCTCCACCTCCTCCTTTTACTCCTCCACCTCCTTTGTAAATGTAGTTGCCCTTTTCCATATGTTATTTTTGGCTTCTGAGCATTTTGTCGGCTTTGGGACACCTTTTAAGGTGTTTTCTAATTGTTTTCTATGTTTTAGTATGTGTTTGTGTTTGCCTGTCATTGTTTTCAGTGTGGTTCAACGAACATTCGACGAACTTGCCTCCTGTGCGACGAACTAAAACTACACGATTTGGATTTCTGGATCACGGAGTGAATTACCTTTACGATGGACTACTTGCTAGAGATGGGGTGCACCTTATGAAGACTGGAAAACATGTATTTGGAAGTCGCCTTGCTACACTTGTAAGGAGAGCTTTAAACTAGAACAACATAGGAAGGAAAGCAAAAGACCAGAAAAAGCCATACACCTGACAAATGCTATTGAGAACTCTGCTATTAGAAGTGGAAAGGAAGAACAAAGACAAAAGAATCTAATTAATACAAATATTGGAGAAAGAGAAACCAATCACAAACTAAAATGTTTCTATACTAATGCACAAAGCATGGGCAACAAGCAAGGAGAATTGGAACTACTAACGCAGGAAAAGAAATATGATGTCATTGGAATCACTGAAACTTGGTGGGACAATACACATGATTGGAATACAAGACTAGAAGGATACAACTTATTTGCAAGAAACAGACTTGATAAACGAGGAGGAGGTGTCACACTGTATGTTAGAAACACGTATATCTGCACAGAGATTGAAGCTTCAGAGACTGGGAGTTCTGTGGAAACTGTTTGGGTAAGAATACAAGGACAGAACAATGGAAAGGACACCATTGTAGGCATTTACTACAGGCTGCCTGTGCAAGCTGAAGATATGGATGAACTCTTTATGCATCAAATGGCCAAGTTCTCCAAAAAATATGACATAGTTGTCATGGGAGATTTCAACTATCCAGACATTTGTTGGGAATCTCTCTCAGGCAAAACTAACAGGTCAAGGAAATTCTTATCCTCTCTTGCTGACAACTTTATCTTCCAAAAGGTAGGGGAGAAAACAAGGGGAACTGCTACCTTGGATCTAATCCTTATAAACAGGGAGGAAATGGTTGAGGAGGTAAAAGTGGCTGGGACCCTAGGAGGTAGCAACCATGCTATTTTAGAATTTTGGATAACTAGAGGAGGAAGACCTGTGAAGACTCAGACGTCAAGGTTAGATTTCAGAAAGGCAGATTTTAAGGGATTCAGAAAGAGAATTGGAGGGATCCAATGGCTGGATATCCTTAAAGACAAAAATGTCCAGGAAGGATGGGAAATCTTGAAAAATAAAATTCTCAAAGCACAATTGTTAACAATTCCAAAAACAGGGAAGAATAGGAAGCATTTAAGGAAACCAGGATGGGTGAACACAGAACTTAAGCACATGCTAAAAAGGAAGAAAAAAATGTTTATAAAATGGAAAGAGGGAGGCATATCTAAAGAAGAATATAATGCTGTCTGCAGAACCTGCAGGGCACAAATCAGATTAGTAAAGCTGACAATGAATTGAGGCTTGCAAGAGATGTCAAAAGCAATAATAAAGGATTTTGGGGATATGTCAAAAGTAAAAGAAAAGTCAAAGATGCTATAGGATTTTTACAGGATGAAAATGATGAAATGGTAAGACAGGATGTTGAGAAGGCCGAACTTTTAAATTCCTATTTTGCATCTGTTTTCTCTCAGAAAGGAAATGTAACATCAACTGCTCTTCACTGTCCTATTAAGGGAATAGAAGAATCCAGGATATCTATAAACAGAAAGATAGTGAGGAAACCAGATTTTGGCTCATCTTTCATCGTTTTTAAGAAATCTCAATATGGAAGAGGCCAGGAGCCATTTGGTAAGCTGCATTTCTTGCTACATGTTCACAGACTTACCAGTGGAAAAGCCAAACTTCACATGCCACAAATGCAAGCTTGTGTCCCTGTTGGAGGAAAAGTTGCAAAATCTCGAAGAGAGGTTAGCTACATTGAAGATCATTAAGGAAGGTGAAGAGTTCTTGGACAGAGCAGAATTATCTCTTCATGTTACAGAGAGAGAAGAAATTCGAAGTGCACCTGAAGAAACAGAGGAATGGAGACATGTGACCCAGAGAAGCAGGAGGATCAGGAGGCAGTCAGCACCCATACTTCTCAGGAACCAGTACCAGGCTCTCACGCAGGAAAACGATGAAGAAATACATCAGGATAAGACTTTGCCAACAAACAGCAACCCTGTATGCCATCAGAGTCCTCCTGGATGGAGAAAGAAAAATGTGAAGAAGAAACGGAGAGTGGTGGTCATGGGGGATTCCCTGTTGAGAGGAACAGAGGCCGCTATCTGCAGACCGGATATAACTTCAAGAGAAATGTGCTGTCTTCCAGGTGCAAAAATTAAAGATGTGTCTGACAGGATATCAGGACTCTTCAGACCGACAGATGACTACCCATTCCTGCTACTACATGTGGGGACAAATGACACCGCAAGAAATGACCTGGAAACCATCTGCAGAGACTTTGAAGACTTAGGCAAGAAAGTGAAAGAACTGGGAGCGCAGGTGGTCTTCTCTTCCATCCTCCCAGTGGATGGCCATGGAACAAGGAGGTGGAATAAGATTCTGCAGGTGAACAACTGGCTACGTCGATGGTGCCGTCAGCAACGATTTGGATTTATGGATCACGGAGTGAATTACTTTTACGATGGACTACTTGCTAGATATGGGGTGCACCTTACGAAGACTGGAAAACATGTATTTGGAAGTCGCCTTGCTACACTTGTAAGGAGAGCTTTAAACTAGAACAACATGGGAAGGGAAGCAAAAGACCAGAAAAAGCCATACACCTGACAAATGCTATTGAGAACTCTGCTATTAGAAGTGGAAAGGAAGAACAAAGACGAAAGAATCTAATTAATAAAAATAGTGGAGAAAGAGAAACCAATCACAAGCTAAAATGTTTCTATACTAATGCACAAAGCATGGGCAACAAACAAGGAGAATTGGAACTACTAACACAGGAAAAGAAATATGATGTCATTGGAATCACTGAAACTTGGTGGGACGATACACATGATTGGAATACAAGACTAGAAGGATACAACTTATTTGCAAGAAACAGACTTGATAAACGAGGAAGAGGTGTCGCATTGTATGTTAGAAACGCATATATCTGCACAGAGATTGAAGCTTCAGAGACTGGGAGTTCTGTGGAAACTGTTTGGGTAAGAATACAAGGACAGAACAATGGAAAGGACACCATTGTAGGCATTTACTACAGGCCACCTGTGCAAGCTGAAGATATGGATGAACTCTTTATGCATCAAATGGCCAAGTTCTCCAAAAAATATGACAAAGTAGTCATGGGAGATTTCAACTATCCAGACATTTGTTGGGAATCTCTCTCAGGCAAAACTAACAGGTCAAGGAAATTCTTATCCTCTCTTGCTGACAACTTTATCTTCCAAAAGGTAGGGGAGAAAACAAGGGGAACTGCTACCTTGGATCTAATCCTTATAAACAGGGAGGAAATGGTTGAGGAGGTAAAAGTGGCTGGGACCCTAGGAGGTAGCGACCATGCTATTTTAGAATTTTGGATAACTAGAGGAGGAAGACCGGTGAAGACTCAGACGTCAAGGTTAGATTTCAGAAAGGCAGATTTTAAGGGATTCAGAAAGAGAATTGGAGGGATCCAATGGCTGGATATCCTTAAGGACAAAAATGTCCAGGAAGGATGGGAAATCTTGAAAAATGAAATTCTCACATCACAATTGTTAACAATTCCGAAAAGAGGGAAGAATAGGAAGTATTTAAGGAAACCAGGATGGATGAACACAGAACTTAAGCACATGCTAAAAAGGAAGAAAAAAATGTTTATAAAATGGAAAGAGGGAGGCATATCTAAAGAAGAATATAATGCTGTCTGCAGAATCTGCAGGGCACAAATCAGATTACTAAAGCTGAAAATGAATTGAGGCTTGCAAGAGATATCAAAAGCAATAATAAAGGATTTTAGGGATATGTCAAAAGTAAAAGAAAAGTCAAAGATGCTATAGGATTTTTACAGGATGAAAATGATGAAATGGTAAGACAGGATGTTGAGAAGGCCGAACTTTTAAATTCCTATTTTGCATCTGTTTTCTCTCAGAAAGGAAATGTAACATCAACTGTTCTTCACTGTCCTATTAAGGGAATAGAAGAATCCAGGATATCTATAAACAGAAAGATAGTGAGGAAACACTTAGCTAACCTAAATGAATTCAAGTCTCCGGGTCCAGATGAATTACACCCCAGAGTACTGAAGGAGATAGCAGAAGAAATTTTTGAACCCCTCTCCATAATCTTTGAAAATTCTTGGAGAACAGGAGAAGTCCCAGAAGACTGGAGAAGAGCAAATGTTGTTCCTATCTTCAAAAAGGGGAAGAAGGTGGACCCAGGCAACTATAGGCCGGTGAGTCTGACTTCTATACCAGGAAAGATCTTTGAACAAATTATTAAACAACATGTATGTCAGTACCTGGATAAGAATGAAGTGATTAAACAGAGTCAGCATGGGTTTGTAACTAATAAGTCATGTCAGACTAACTTAATTTCCTTCTATGACGGAATCACTGATTGGGTGGATCAAGGAAATGCTGTAGATATAGTATATCTTGACTTCAGCAAAGCATTTGACAAAGTATCTCATACAATCCTTATTGAAAAAATGACTAAGTATGGAATGGACAAGGCAACTGTTAGGTGGATTCATAACTGGCTTAGTGATCGGACCCAAAGAGTGGTCGTAAATGGCTGCACATCCAGTTGGAAGAATGTCTCAAGTGGGGTACCACAGGGCTCTGTCCTGGGCCCTGTATTGTTCAACATCTTTATCAATGATTTAGATGAAGGAATTGAGGGTAAACTGATTAAATTTGCTGATGACACAAAGCTAGGAGGGATAGCTAATACTAGAGAAGAGAGAGAGAGGATTCAAAAAGATATAAATAAACTGGAGAAGTGGGCAGCAACTAACAGAATGGTTTTTAACAGGGAAAAATGCAAAGTACTACATCTGGGCAATAAAAATGAAAAAAGCATATACAGAATGGGAGGAATAGCCCTAAGCAACAGCACATGTGAAAAAGACTTGGGTATACTAATAGATAACAGACTGAATATGAGTCAACAGTGTGATGCAGCAGCAAAATAGGCAAATGCAATTCTAGGATGTATTAACAGAAGCATACAGTCTAGATCACGTGAAGTCATTATTTCCCTCTACTCCTCTTTGGTCAGACCTCATCTGGAATATTGTGTCCAGTTTTGGGCACCACATTTTAAAAAAGACATCAACAAACTGGAGCAAGTTCAGAAAAGAGCGACCAGAATGGTGACTGGTCTGCAAACCCTGTCTTATGAGGAAAGGTTGCAGGATTTGGGAATGTTTAGTTTGCAAAAGAGAAGACTGAGAGGAGACTTAATAGCTGTCTACAAATATCTAAAGGGCTGTCACATTGTAGAAGGATCAACTTTATTCTCATTTGCACAAGGAAAGACTAGAAGCAATGGGATGAAACTGAATGGGAGGAGACACAGATTAGATATTAGAAAAAACTTTTTGACAGCTAGAGTGATCAATGAGTGGAACAAGCTGCCACAAGAAGTGGTGAGTTCTCCTTCGATGGAAGTCTTCAAACAGAGGCTGGACAGACATCTGACTGAGATGATTTAGCGAATCCTGCTTTGAGCAGGGGTTTGGACCAGATGGCCCAGGAGGTCCCTTCCAATTCTACGGTTCTATGATTCTAAACACTTAGCTAACCTAAATGAATTCAAGTCTCCAGGTCCAGATGAATTACACCCCAGAGTACTGAAGGAGATAGCAGAAGAAATTTTGGAACCCCTCTCCATAATCTTTGAAAATTCTTGGAGAACAGGAGAAGTCCCAGAAGACTGGAGAAGAGCAAATGTTGTTCCTATCTTCAAAAAGGGGAAGAAGGTGGACCCAGGCAACTATAGGCCGGTGAGTCTGACTTCTATACCAGGAAAGATCTTTGAACAAATTATTAAACAACATGTATGTCAGTACCTGGATAAGAATGAAGTGATTAAACAGAGTCAGCATGGGTTTGTAACTAATAAGTCATGTCAGACTAACTTAATTTCCTTCTATGATGGAATCACTGATTGGGTGGATCAAGGAAATGCTGTAGATATAGTATATCTTGACTTCAGCAAAGCATTTGACAAATTATCTCATACAATCCTTATTGAAAAAATGACTAAGTATGGAATGGACAAGGCAACTGTTAGGTGGATTCATAACTGGCTTAGTGATCGGACCCAAAGAGTGGTCGTAAATGGCTGCACGTCCAGTTGGAAGAATGTCTCAAGTGGGGTACCACAGGGCTCTGTCCTGGGCCCTGTATTGTTCAACATCTTTATCAATGATTTAGATGAAGGAATTGAGGGTAAACTGATTAAATTTGCTGATGACACAAAGCTAGGAGGGATAGCTAATACTAGAGAAGAGAGAGAGAGGATTCAAAAAGATATAAATAAACTGGAGAAGTGGGCAGCAACTAACAGAGTGGTTTTTAACAGGGAAAAATGCAAAGTACTACATCTGGGCAATAAAAATGAAAAGAGCATATACAGAATGGGAGGAATAGGCCTAAGCAACAGCACATGTGAAAAAGACTTGGGTATACTAATAGATCACAGACTGAATATGAGTCAACAGTGTGATGCAGCAGCAAAAAAGGCAAATGCAATTCTAGGATGTATTAACAGAAGCATACAGTCTAGATCACGTGAAGTCATTATTTCCCTCTACTCCTCTTTGGTCAGACCTCATCTGGAATATTGTGTCCAGTTTTGGGCACCACATTTTAAAAAAGACATCAACAAACTGGAGCAAGTTCAGAAAAGGGCGACCAGAATGGTGACCGGTCTGCAAACCCTGTCTTATGAGGAAAGGTTGCAGGATTTGGGATTGTTTAGTTTGCAAAAGAGAAGACTGAGAGGAGACTTAATAGCTGTCTACAAATATCTAAAGGGCTGCCACATTGTAGAAGGATCAACTTTATTCTCATTTGCACAAGGAAAGACTAGAAGCAATGGGATGAAACTGAATGGGAGGAGACACAGATTAGATATTAGAAAAAACTTTTTGACAGTTAGAGTGATCAATGAGTGGAACAAGCTGCCACGAGAAGTGGTGAGTTCTCCTTCAATGGAAGTCTTCAAACAGAGGCTGGACAGACATCTGACTGGAATGATTTAGCGAATCCTGCTTTGAGCAGGGGGTTGGACCAGATGGCCCAGGAGGTCCCTTCCAACTCTACAATTCTATGATTCTATGACTAGCGGGGTGGCTCAACACTGCTCATGATATATAGACGTACATTGTTAATGTTTAAACTATGCTATATATACCTGCTATCTGATGATACTGTACACTTTGTCTACTTTTTATGTTCTTGTCTAATCCATACTGAGCCTCGGAGTGTCTCTGTGTGACTGATGGAATATATAGGGAGATTGACAATTATCCTTTGACTGAATAGAGCTGTACGCTTCTGATACAGTGCCATATACGTGATGTTATTTTGTGTCTATTTTGTGCTAAATTTGGAAGTTTGGTGGAAGAGGCCGCGGACGTGGGCGTGGGGGGGCCAGCTGGTGCTGATGGTGGTGATGCATCTGCTGGTAGTGGCAAAAGCACAATAGCAGCTAAGGAAGGAGGTGCTGAGCCTGCGTCATGGTCTGTCTATGGAACGCCTGGAATGATACCTTTTCTGGGAGTAGGTTAACCGTTTTTAAAGACAGAGCATGAGGAACTGGTTTTGGCTTACATTGCCGAAACAGACTCCAGCAAATATGCCCTCCTCTTCTGAAGTTTCAAAAAATGCAAGCACTGAGTCGTCAAGTGCTGGCTTCTGGTCAGGAAGAACCCCTTTCCTTGTCTCCTGCACCCCCACCCAAAGTGAATGATGCAGCAGGCCACACTTCGCATTAGTCCATGTAGCTCTTTCTATCATACCATGCATGGTTTATCAAGTCAAATCGTGAATTCCCAAGTCCAAGATGAATCTGACATGGAGTGTGGGTGGCCAGGCAGGGCAGTGGGGTTAATCGGTACTGGGACGGTGTCTCCCTGGGTTGTGTCACAGTGGTGCTGACCCGTTCCGTGGCCCTGGGCGTCCATGCAAAGGGGTGAATTATGTTTATAGGTGAATGATACGCGACACCACCTGTGGTTTCTGAGTAGATTGACCAGCGCTGCAGTGGCGCTTCTATGGGACAGAAGTTGTGGTGCAGCTAAGATGTAGAAGCCCTGCACAGGTAGGGCCATTGTCGCAGGGCACATGAAAGAGTTGGTAGATGGTGTGCAGTGCAGGATGTAGCAGAGCCATGCGCCAGGCGCAGGAAAAAGAGGACAGACACAGTCGTGCAGTTCCTTTACCTGTACTTAGTAAGTGCCGTCCAGGACCCGGAGTATAGATGGAGAAGGAGTTGGTCAGCCTGGAAGCCAATTTGGAATTCTCTCTCTGCAGATAGGTAGTGTGGCCTCCGTTCTAGCGCTTGTCTGAGGTACTCGCAGTGCTGAGTTCAATGAAGTTCCCCCTGTTGACTCTCTCTTGGAACTTTCTCGTATGGCAGTGAGCCATAGCCTTTTCTTTCCGGCTCCCACACGTCGCTGCTGGAGCCTCCAAGCCTTAGCTGGGTACAGAGCATTTACAGCTGCTACTTCCTCCGGTTTCTGCTGCAGGAACATCAGTGTCCCTACAAACTGCTATTAGAAGTGGAAAGGAAGAACAAAGACAAAAGAATCTAATTAATAAAAATATTGGAGAAAGAAAAACCAATCACAAGCTAAAATGTTTCTATACTAATGCACAAAGCATGGGCAACAAACAAGGAGAATTGGAACTACTAACACAGGAAAAGAAATATGATGTCATTGGAATCACTGAAACTTGGTGGGACGATACACATGATTGGAATACAAGACTAGAAGGATACAACTTATTTGCAAGAAACAGACTTGATAAATGAGGAGGAGGTGTCGCATTGTATGTTAGAAACGCGTATATCTGCACAGAGATTGAAGCTTCAGAGACTTGGAGTTCTGTGGAAACTGTTTGGGTAAGAATACAAGGACAGAACAATGGAAAGGACACCATTGTAGGCATTTACTACAGGCTGCCTGTGCAAGCTGAAGATATGGATGAACTCTTTATGCATCAAATGGCCAAGTTCTCCAAACAATATGACATAGTTGTCATGGGAGATTTCAACTATCCAGACATTTGTTGGGAATCTCTCTCAGGCAAAACTAACAGGTCAAGGAAATTCTTATCCTTTCTTGCTGACAACTTTATCTTCCAAAAGGTAGGGGAGAAAACAAGGGGAATTGCTACCTTGGATCTAATCCTTATAAACAGGAAGGAAATGGTTGAGGAGGTAAAAGTGGATGGGACCCTAGGAGGTAGCGACCATGCTATTTTAGAATTTTGGATAACTAGAGGCGGAAGACCTGTGAAGACTCAGACGTCAAGGTTAGATTTCAGAAAGGCAGATTTTAAGGGATTCAGAAAGAGAATTGGAGGGATCCAATGGCTGGATATCCTTAAAAACAAAAATGTTCAGGAAGGATGGGAGATCTTGAAAAATGAAATTCTCAAAGCACAATTGTTAACAATTCCGAAAAGAGGGAAGAATAGGAAGCATTTAAGGAAGCCAGGATGGATGAACACAGAACTTAAGCACATGCTAAAAAGGAAGAAAAAAATGTTTATAAAATGGAAAGAGGGAGGCATATCTAAAGAAGAATAGAATGCTGTCTGCAGAACCTGCAGGGCACAAATCAGATTACTAAAGCTGACAATGAATTGAGGCTTGCAAGAGATGTCAAAAGCAATAATAAAGGATTTTGGGGATATGTCAAAAGTAAAAGAAAAGTCAAAGATGCTATAGTATTTTTACAGGATGAAAATGATGAAATCGTAAGACAGGATGTTGAGATGGCCGAACGTTTAAATTCCTATTTTGCATCTGTTTTCTCTCAGAAAGGAAATGTAACATCAACTGTTCTTCATTGTCCTATTAAGGGAATAGAAGAATCCAGGATATCTATAAGCAGAAAGATAGTGAGGAAACACTTAGCTAACCTAAATGAATTCAAGTCTCCAGGTCCAGATGAATTACACCCCAGAGTACTGAAGGAGATAGCAGAAGAAATTTTTGAACCTCTCTCCATAATCTTTGAAAATTCTTTGAGAACAGGAGAAGTCCCAGAAGACTGGAGAAGAGCAAATGTTGTTCCTATCTTCAAAAAGGGGAAGAAGGTGGACCCAGGCAACTATAGGCCGATGAGTCTGACTTCTATACCAGGAAAGATCTTTGAACAAATTATTAAACAACATGTATGTCAGTACCTGGATAAGAATGAAGTGATTAAACAGAGTCAGCATGGGTTTGTAACTAATAAGTCATGTCAGACTAACTTAATTTCCTTCTATGATGGAATCACTGATTGGGTGGATCAAGGAAATGCTGTAGATATAGTATATCTTGAATTCAGCAAAGCATTTGACAAATTATCTCATACAATCCTTATTGAAAAAATGACTAAGTATGGAATGGACAAGGCAACTGTTAGGTGGATTCATAACTGGCTTAGTGATCGGACCCAAAGAGTGGTCGTAAATGGCTGCACATTCAGTTGGAAGAATGTCTCAAGTGGGGTACCACAGGGCTCTGTCCTGGGCCCTGTATTGTTCAACATCTTTATCAATGATTTAGATGGAGGAATTGAGGGTAAACTGATTAAATTTGCTGATGACACAAAGCTAGGAGGGATAGCTAATACTAGAGAAGAGAGAGAGAGGATTCAAAAAGATATAAATAAACTGGAGAAGTGGGCAGCAACTAATAGAATGGTTTTTAACAGGGAAAATGCAAAGTACTACATCTGGGCAATAAAAATGAAAAGAGCATATACAGAATGGGAGGAATAGGGCTAAGCAACAGCACATGTGAAAAAGATTTGGGTATACTAATAGATCACAGACTGAATATGTGTCAACAGTGTGATGCAGCAGCAAAAAAGGCAAATGCAATTCTAGGAAGTATTAACAGAAGCATACAGTCTAGATCACGTGAAGTCATTATTTCCCTCTACTCCTCTTTGGTCAGACCTCATCTGGAATATTGTGTCCAGTTTTGGGCACCACATTTTAAAAAAGACATCAACAAACTAGAGCAAGTTCAGAAAAGAGCAACCAAAGATTTGGGTATACTAATAGATCACAGACTAAATATGAGTCAACAGTGTGATGCAGCAGCAAAAAAGGCAAATGCAATTCTAGGAAGTATTAACAGAAGCATACAGTCTAGATCACGTGAAGTCATTATTTCCCTCTACTCCTCTTTGGTCACACCTCATCTGGAATATTGTGTCCAGTTTTGGGCACCACATTTTAAAAAAGACATCAACAAACAGGAGCAAGTTCAGAAAAGAGCAACCAAAATGGTGACCGGTCTGCAAACCCTGTCTTATGAGGAAAGGTTGCTCATAGACAGAGAGGAGACTTAATAGCTGTCTACAAATATCTCAAGGACTGTCACATTGTAGAAGGATCAACTTTATTCTCATTTGCACAAGGAAAGACTAGAAGCAATGGGATGAAACTGAATGGGAGGAGACACAGATTAGATATTAGAAAAAACTTTTTGACAGTTAGAGTGATCAATGAGTGGAACAAGCTGCCACGAGAAGTGACGAGTTCTCCTTCAATGGAAGTCTTCAAACAGAGGCTGGACAGACATCTGACTGGTATGATTTAGCGAATCCTGCTTTGAGCAGGGGGTTGGACCAGATGGCCCAGGAGGTCCCTTCCAACTCTACAATTCTATGATTCTATGAACTCGGAGACCGGAGTCCGGACCATGCGCTCAAGCTAAGAGTGAGTCTTAACTCTGCTCATCCTCCTGCTCTCCTTCTCACGTCCACACACTTCCATTCCCTTCACAGACTGCCCTAACTTACCTCCTCCCGACCACAGAGAGCAGCTCCTCAGCAGGCAGGTTCAGAGGTCTCCCTGCTGGCCTGGAGTGGGAAATGTGTTGTGTGTTGGTTTAACTGCTAGAGAGATCCTTCGTTGCTCCCAACCATGACATCACACTCCCTAGGAGGAAGGTAATGCCACTGTGGCGACCGTACTCCTGGGAACGCCACAAGTGCACTGAGGCCCAGCCACTGCTAGATGATTCTGCTGGTACATTGACCCAGACCACTACATTCCCCTCTCACTCTACACAGCCTGAATGTGACCAAGAGGAAACTCAGGTTACCCTTCCCATATACTGTACCACCTTACACGGTGACAAAAAGGAAGGTGCAGCTGAAAGTGCAGGTTCGGCCCACCCTCCATCAGACACACCGCCGTACTATGAGGGGCCCTGTAGCAGTGCCGTCGCCAACGAGTGGGCCTCCCCTGCTTTCTCTGGATCACAGCACTTGCAAAGTTGAAATACTTACCTCTCCCTGCTCCACCGCCATGACGTCTTCCGCGTACAGGGATTCCCTAGCGAGGAGACTTATTTGAGGAGACTTATTTAATTGTTTTCAATGTTGGGACAGCAATTTTTGGGGAGCACTATACTCTGGAGAATGATATATGGGGCCCACCATACACTGGAGCATTCCAAAGGTGGACATCAGTCACTGGAGCAGCATTTACAGGGCCCATTATACAGTAGAGCATTAGAAATGGGGCCCATTATATATGGAGCATTATTTGGGCCCATAAGACAGTGGAGCTTCATCCATGGGGACCAACATATACTGTAGCATTATGTGGAGCTCATCATATACTGTTTCAAACATTATATGGGACCAATGATTCTGTATGGAGAAATATATGGGCCTCATTACTCTGTATAGCGCACTATGCGGTGGCCATAATACTGTATGGAGTAATATACTGTCCGTTTTTGGAGCTATTGGAGAATTTAAAATGGATATCAGTCATGAGATGTAAAAAGTGAAGTATTTTTCATTGTACTATGCCGCTATTTCTCTGCCGTATCGGAGCATCATGAGTTGTGGTATGTGTTAAAGGGGCGCTTTTTGGCCCAGGGCACATGAAAACCTGGAGCCAGCCCTACCCCCCCACAAATTTAGCCAAATAACCCCCATTTTTCAGTGCGTAACTAGTATTATGAAGTAAATTAAGGTTGAAAAGCTTCAGTAATAAGATTTGATGTTTTTGGCATTCAAAAGGGCACTGTAGGTGTGTTTCCTGGCCTCAACTCCCTGCCGACTTTGCTTCCCCATTGAATCATAGAATCATAGAATCGTAGAGTTGGAAGGGACCTCCTGGGCCATCTGGTCCAACCCCCTGCTAAAAGCAGGATTCGCTAAATCATCCCAGTCAGATGTCTGTCCAGCCTCTGTTTGAAGGCTTCCATTGAAGGAGAACTCACCACTTCTCGTGGCAGCCTGTTCCACTCATTGATCACTCTAACTGTCAAAAAGTTTTTTCTAATATCTAATCTGTGTCTCCTCCCATTCAGTTTCATCCCATTGCTTCTAGTCTTTCCTTGTGCAAATGAGAATAAAGTTGATCCTTCTACAATGTGACAGCCCTTTAGATATTTGTAGACAGCAATTAAGTCTCCTCTCAGTCTTCTCTTTTGCAAACTAAACATTCCCAAATCCTGCAACCTTTCCTCATAAGACAGGGTTTGCAGACCGGTCACCATTCTGGTCGCTCTTTTCTGAACTTGCTCCAGTTTGTTGATGTCTTTTTTAAAATGTGGTGCCCAAAACTGGACACAATATTCCAGATGACTTGCATTGGGTTTCGTGTTTCAGTCGGCCTTCGACTTTTCACAAAAATCGGCCGATTTCGTTCGACCCGACATTTGCGAAAGTCGGGTTTCATGAAACCCGACTCGACCCAAAAAAAGGCAAAGTCGCTCATCGCTAGTGATGACCTTTATGTCAGAAGACTGGCATCAGACATTGGTGTGCCTTTCAAGTTTTAAACACCGGCCCTACCATTTTTTTAAATGTCTAATGGTTGGGGCTTGGTGGGGGAAGGGACCAATCACAGGCTGCCAGGTTCACTATAAATTATGCCAGAAAGTTGCGTGATCTGTATCAAAAATAACCTGCAGCTCATACAGTTCAACTCTACATGCCTGGGTTAGCAAGTCAAATCGTGAATTCCCCAGTCCAAGATGAATCTGACATGGAGTGCACTGATGCTCAGCCACTGCTAGATTTTTCTGCTGGTACATTCACTCAGAACACTACATTGTCCTCGCAGTGTACTGAGGCAGAATCAGACCCTGATGAAACTCAGGTGCCCCTTCCCGCATACTATACCACCTTACATGGTGACACAGAGGAAGGTTCACATGAAATTGAAGAGGAGGTGATGGATGACCCAGTTTTTTACCAAGATTGGCATCCATTGGGGGAAGAGGGTGCTGCCGCCAATAGCTCAGAAGAGGAGGAGGAGGAGGATCCGCAGCAGGCCACGACATCGCAACAGCTGTTATCTGGCAGGCCCGGAGCAGTCCAAAAACGGGTTACAAAAACCCCAAAAATTGCAGGACAGCTTGGCCAGACGGTCAAATTAGCACAGCGTGCAAGGTCTCAAAATGTCTTCCCTAGTAGGAAGAGTGCAGTGTGGCACTTTTTTGAACAAAATCCTAATGATCAGGCCAAGGTTATCTGTAAGAAGTGCGCAAAGACCTTTAGCCGAGGGAAAAATCTGAGAAATTTGAATACCAGTTGCGTGCTTAGACATTTAACCACCATGCACTTGCAATCGTGGACGGACTTCCAAACCTCACCTACCACATGTGCACCTGCTCCGAATGAAGGTAGTCAGCAAAACTAAATCACTTCCCCCACTGTAAGCCCACCTGTCAGCACACCACCAGCAGCAAATGTCGAGGTGTCATCACAAGGGCAAAGCAGTCATGGAATCACAATGTTATTGCTACGATAGACTGAATCTAGGCCATCAGCAACACCACCAACACCATCACCAACCCTCTCTCAGTCCGCCATGTCCATCGCTATTTCCACCATATGCAGCTCTCAAGTCCAGCTCACCCTACCAGAGACTCTGAGTAGGACAAGAAAGTACTCATCCTCTCATCCACGTACACTTTGAACGCCCACATTGCCAAACTAATCTCATTAGAGATGATGCCCTACCGGTTGGTTGAAAGCAAAGCTTTCCGCGAGCTCATGGCCTATGCAGTACCACGCTATGACCTACCCAGTCGGCACTTCTTTTCGCGAAAAGCCATCCCAGCCCTCCACGTGCATGTGAAAGACCGCATTGTCCATGCACTCAAGCAATCAGTGAGTGGAAAGGTGCACCTCACAACAGATGCATGGTCCAGTAGGCATGGCCAGGGCCGTTACGTGTCTATCACTGCGCACTGCATTGATGTGGTGGATGCAGGGTCCACAGGGGACAGCGGCGGTGGGACAGTGCTGCCTAGCCCACGGTATAGGAAACAGTTGGCTGTAGGTGTTCGACCCTCCTCCTCCTTCAGAAGCGAAAGCTCGTCCACAGAGCGCAGTCGCACGAGCACTCCATCCGCAGCTGTCAGTGTTGCACACGAAGTGTTCCACTATCGAACAGCTAGTGGTAAGCGTCAGCAGGCTGTGTTGAAGATGATGCATTTGGGCGACAACAGACACGAGGCACCCCTGCGGGTTCAGTCGCCACAGAGGTACTACACCTCCTCCTGAGGTGTGGTACCCCACCATTCAGGTAAGGTGGAGACACCTGACCACACTCCAACACCTGCATCCCACACAACACAGTAGTGTAGCAAAGCACCCTTTGGTGGCTCCCTGCTTGGAACACGAAGAATGCTGGGAGGTGGGTGGATCTTAGTCTGCACCAAAAGGTTGGGAAGAGTTTAGGATTTAGGCAGTCTGACTCAGGCAGTCAGCCAGTGAGGCTGACGGGGTCGGAAGGAAAGAGAAGATCCCTGGTGAGGGATGGACGAGGGAAGTACTGCATCAGACTTCAGTGACCTGGGTCTGCTGGCACAGGAAAGAGACATTGATGGAAAGCCTGACTCTTTATAAGAAAGATAGATTTGAATGGAACGTAAGGAGAAGAGGAGGACTGAGGATTAGGGTTAGAGCAGAACCCTTCCCAAGTTCACAGAGCAAGGCCGGGGTCCGGTCCGCAAGGTTGTATGGATACTAATGGTCCTGCAGCAGACACTGGAGGAATAGAAGTTGTCACCACTTTATTCCCACACAAGACTTGGGGGCACAACAGCAATGTGAGTGAGCCGGGACTTGGTAGCAAGGAGTCTCCGAAGCAGGCTACAGCTGTCTGCCGTACAAGTAGAGTTCATAGGATCATCTGACAGGAGGAACTCAAGTGTAACTCAGTACTGAGAGTACTTCACTATAGGCGCAAAAGGGAGACGTTCAGAAAAGGCACATATGTTGGCGGAGTGTTGGAACGGAGTACTTCATCTTGCCTGGGAGTTGGCTGAGCTCCTGACCCGAAGGACACAGCACGGATGCGGGCACCTGTATGCACAACAGACTGTGAGTAAAACTTTGGAACTACATGCCCTGGTGTCCTCCGCTTATTCCTGCGCCAACACTGTCAGCACTGCTACATCTCTGTGCCTGACATTGCACCATCTACGTCTCTCCCCTATCCCTTCACCTACACTGCCGTGGGACTACTGCCCTACCTGTGGAGGGCCACAACATCATTTCTGCACCACACCATGTGTCCCAGAGGATCTGTCTGCAGCGTCGGCTTAACATCTTTACTGCCGAACACCACAGGTGGCGTCACGAATCATTCAATGAACATTTCCGCCATTCACAATGGGCGCCCAGGGCCACGGGCTGGGTCATAGCTGCCGTGACAACAGCAACCCACTCGTGGAGATCCGCGGGCCTGGTACCGAGTACCCTACAGCCCTGGGAGGGTGACCCAGACACACTGCGGAGGTACTGGCCGACTACTTGCAGCGACAAACTGAGTCATGGCTGGGCAGTCTACATCTTGAGGCAGGCAAGGTAGTTAGTGATAACGGACGGAATTTTGTGGCAGCCATAGCGCTTTCAAAACTCAGACACATACCTTGCCTGGCTCACACCTTGAACCTGGTGGTGCAGTGCTTCCTCAATAATTATCCGGAGCTAACACCCCTGCTCCATAACGTGCGAAGACTGTGCTCGCACATCCGCCGGTCGCCCGTACACTCCAGTCGTATGCAGAAGCTGCAGAGATTGCTCCACCTTCCCAAGCACCGCCTAATTATCGACGTTGCAACAAGGTGGAATTCCACCCTGCACATGGTTCAGAGACTGTGCGAACAGAGGCAGGCCATGATGCATTTGTGGGAGGATACACGGGCAGGCAGTTTGCAGGCAGACATGGAGTTGTCTGGTGTGCAGTGGTTGAAGTTGAAAAAACTCTGTAAAGTCCTTCAGTGTTTTGAGGAATGCACACTGCTGGTAAGCGCAGACGACGCCATCATAAGCATGAGCATCCCACTTATGCGTCTGCTCATGCAAACTTTGACGCACATTAAGGAGCAGGCATCTGCAGCCGAGGAGGAAGAGGAGGAGGGAAGCCTTGATGACAGTCAGCCATTGTCTGCTCAGGGAAGTCTCGTGGACGAGGTGGAGGAAGAAGAGGAAGAGGAGGAGGAGGAGGATGATGGGGATGATTATTTAGAGGACGAGGATGCTTCTCAGGGGGCAAGAAAAAATATTGGCGTGGCAAGGTCAGGTACAGGGTTTGTGCGTGACTGGAGGGATGTGGATTTGCCAGAAAGTGCTCCTCCACCCAGCACTCGCAGTGCATCATTGACACCGGGAACATTGGCCCACATGTCAGATTATGCCTTGCGGATCCTAAAAAGGGACCCCCCGCATTGCCAAAATGATGAACGTTGACGACTAGAGTTGAGCGGCTTTTGGTTTTTTAGGGTCGCGTTTCGTTTCGTGAAACCCGACTTTTCCAAAAGTCGGGTCGAGCAAGATCGTCCGATTATAGGGAAAAGTTGGGGTCGTCCCGAAACACGAAACCCAATGTAAGTCAATGGGGAATAAAAGTCGGCAGTGAGAGGAGGACAGGAAACACACCTACAGTGCCCATTTGAATGCCAAAAGCATCAATTCTTCTTACTTAAGCTTGTCAACCTTAATTAACTTCACAATACAAGTTACGCACTGAAAAATGGGGGTTATTTGGCTAAAGTTGTGGGGGGGGAGGGCTGGCTGCAGGTTTTCATGTGCCCTGGGCGAAAGAGCGCCCCTTTAACACATACCACAACTCATCATGCTCCGATACGGCAGAGAAATAGCGGTATAGTACAATGAAAAATACCTCACTTTTTACATCTCATGACGAGGCCCATCTATTTCTCCATACAGAATCATTGGTCCCATATAATGTTTGAAACAGTATATGATGAGCTCCACATAATGCTACAGTATATGTTGGTCCCCATGGATGAAGCTCCACTGTCTTATGGGCCCAAATAATGCTCCAAACATAATGGGCCCCATTTCTAATGCTCTAGTGTATAATGGGCCCTGTAAATGCTGCTCCAGTGTCTGATGTCCACCTTTGGAATGTTCCAGTGTATGGTGGGCCCCATCTATCATTCTCCAGAGTATAGTGCTCCCCAAAAATTGATGTCCCAACATTGAAAACAATCAAATAAGTCTCCTCGCTAGGGAATCCCTGTACTTGTCTGGACAGGTGCTGTAGCTTGCTTAACAGCTCGCCATCCGTTCTCACGCCCAGAATGGATTACACGTGATTGCACAAAGGTGAGAAAGGGTACCGTATCCCCAGATAACATGTATGGATAGCGTACACATTCAAAATATATGTCTCAGGAGGCAGGCTCAGACGGTGTTAGGCCCAGTATGGATTGCACGTGATTGCACAAAGGTGAGAAAGGGTACCGTATCCCTGGATAACATGTATGGATAGCGTACACATTCAAAATATATGTCTCAGGAGGCAGGCTCAGACGGTGTCAGGCACAGTATGGATTTGACGGCCCAGATTACACAGCGAAGGAGCAGGGAGAGGTAAAGATTGCAAATGCTGGGGCCCTGCCCAAGCAAGGGGGGCCCACTCGTGGGCGTCGGTACTGGCACTGGGCCCCTCATAGTACAGCGGTGTGTCTGACGGCGGGTGTGCACCACCACCGTCAGAGACACTTGATTGCACTATGAGGGACCCTGTGCCAGTGCCCGCGCCCAAGAGTCGGCCTACCCACCTGTCCAGGGCAACGGCACTCGCACGGTGTCGTGCGGTAGGTGGTGACCCCGGCCATGGGGGGGGAGGCAGCACAGTTAGGGAGTTTTAGAAAGTGGCATATGTTGATGTTGGACATTCAGCTGATGCAAAAGGCGAAATAGGTGAAGTACCAGGAAGAGGTGGACTAAAGCAAGCCATTTTTCTGTCACCCTATGTGTCATCAGGGGAAGGTGGGACAAAATCCTTGGAAACCCATGCGTGGTTCATTTTAATGAAGGTTAGATCATCCACATTTTGGGTTGACAGACGGGTCCTTTTTTCTGTCAGGATTGATCCAGCTGCACTGAAGACTCTTTCCGATAGCACACTTGCAGCTGGGCAAGCGAGCTCCTGTAAGGCATATTGTGCCAATTCAGGCCAGGTGTCCAGTTTAGCGGCCCAATAGTCAAAGGGGAATGACCTGTGTGGGAGAACATCGATATGGGAGGAAAAGTAGTTTGTAACCATAGTTGACAACTGCTGTCTCCTGTCACTTTCCATCGATGCAGTATTACCAGTTGTGTGAGCGGTATTTGAAAAATCAGTCCACAACATTGTCATGAAACCCCTGTCTCCAACGCCACTTCTGCTGTGTGCACCACAAACACCTCTGCCAAGCTGCCCCCGGCCCGTATGGCTCGTGTGAGAACCATCACCGCTGCTGTGTGCTGGGAATGCCTCAAGCAACCGATTTACCAGAGTTGCTTGTTTATTAGCCAATATTAGGTCAAGGTTCTCCTGTGGCATGATGTTTTGTAATTTGCCTTTATAGCGTGGATCCAGGATACTGGCCAACCAGTAGTCGTCATCGTTCATCATTTTGGCAATGCGGGGGTCCCTTTTTAGGATCCGCAAGGCATAATCTGACATGTGGGCCAATGTTCCCGGTGTCAATGATGCACTGCGAGTGCTGGGTGGAGGAGCACTTTCTGGCAAATCCACATCCCTCCAGTCACGCACAAACCCTGTACCAGACCTTGCCACGCCAACATTTTCACTTGCCCCACGAGATGCATCCTCCTCCCCTAAGTAATCATCCCCATCATCCTCCTCCTCCTCCTCTTCTTCCTCCACCTCGTCCAGGAGAGGTCCCTGAGCAGACAATGGCTGAATGTCATCAAGGATTCCCTCCTCCTCTTCCTCCTCATCAACATTGGCTGCAGACGCCTGCTCCTTAAGGTGCGTCAAAGTTTGCATGAGCAGACGCATAAGTGGGATGCTCATGCTTAGGATGGCGTCGTCTGCGCTTACCAGCCGTGTGCATTCCTCAAAACACTGAAGGACTTTACAAAGGTCTTTCAGCTTCGACCACTGCACACCTGTCAACTCCATGTCTGCTCTCAAAGTGCCTGGCCGTGTATCCTCCCACAAATGCATTATGGCCTGCCTCTGCTCGCACAGCCGCTCCACCATGTGCAGGGTGGAGATCCACCTTGTTGCAATGTCGATAATGAGGCGGTGGTTGGGAAGGTGGAGCAATCGCTGCAGCTTCTGCATACGAACGGAGTGTACAGGCGACCGGCAGATGTGCGCGCACAGTCTTCGCACCTTCTGGGGCAGGGCTGTTAACTCCGGATAATTTTTGAGGAAGCACTGCACCACCAGGTTCAAGGTGTGAGCCAAGCAAGGTATGTGGCTGAGTTTTGAAAGGGCTATGGCTGCCACAAAATTACGGCCGTTATCACTAACTACCTTGCCTGCCTCAAGATGTACACTGCCCAGCCATGACTCAGTTTGTCGCTTCAAGTACTCGGCCAGCACCTCGGCGGTGTGTCTGTCGCCCAAACACATCATCTGCAACACAGCCTGCTTACGCTTTCCACTAGCTGCTCGATAGGGGGACACATCGTGTGCAACAGTGGCAGCTGCAGATGGAGTGCTCGTACGACTGCGCTCTGTGGAAGAGCTTTCGCTTCTGGAGGAGGAGGAGGAGGAGGAGGGTCGAACGCCTACAGCCAACTGTTTCCTATACCGTGGGCTAGGCAGCACTGTCCCACCACCGCTGTCCCCTGTGGACCCTGCATCCACCACATTAACCCAGTGCGCAGTGATGGACACGTAACGGCCCTGGCCATGCCGACTGGACCATGCATCAGTTGTGAGGTGCACCTTTCCGCTCACTGACTGCTTGAGTGCATGGACAATGCGGTCTTTCACATGATGGTGGAGGGCTGGGATGGCTTTGCGAGAGAAGAAGTGGCGACTGGGTAGGTCATAGCGTGGTACTGCATAGGCCATGAGTTCCCGGAAAGCTGCGCTTTCCACCAACCGAAAGGGCATCATCTCAAACGAGATTAGTTTGGCAATGTGGGCGTTCAAACCCAGTGTACGCGGATGAGAGACTGAGTACTTTCTTGACCTACTCATAGTGTCTGGGAGGGTGAGCTGGACTTGAGAGCTGCATATGGTGGAAGTAGTGGTGGACAGGGCGGACTGAGAGAGGGTTGATGATGGTGATGGAGTTGGTGTTCTTTCTGATGGCCTAGAATCAGTCTTTCGTTGATATAACAGTGGGATTCCCTGACTGCTGTGGTCTTGCAACGACACCTCAACATTTGCTGCTGTGCTAACCGGTGGGCTTACAGTGGGGGAAACAATGTAGCGTTGCTGACTACCTTCGTTGTGATCAGTTGCACATGTGGCACTTGAGGTTTGGTGTTGTGTCCACGCTTGCAAGTGCATGCTGGTTAAATGTCTAAGCATGCAACTGGTATTCAAATTTTTCAGATTTTTCCCTCGGCTAAAGGTCTTTGCGCACTTCTTACAGATAACCTTGGCCTGATCATGAGGATTTTGTTCAAAAAAGTGCCACACTGCACTCTTCCTACTTTGGCAGACATTTTGCGGCCTAGCACGCTGTGATCTTTTGACCCTCTGGACAAGCTGTCCAGCAACTCTTTTGATGTTTGGAACCTGTCTTTGGAGTGCTCCGGGCCTGCCAGATAACAGCTGTTGCGATGTCGATGTCTGCTGTGGATGCTCCTCATCTGAGCTATTGTAAGCAGCACCCTCTTCCCCAATGGATGCCAATCTGGGTCAACAACTGGGTCATCCATCACCTCCTCTTCTATGTCATGTGCACCTTCCTCTGTGTCACCGTGTATGGTGGCATAGTGTGCGGGAAGGGGCACCTGAGTCTCATCAGGGTCAGAATCTGGCTCTGTACACTGCGAGGACAATGTAGTGCTCTGAGTGAATGTACAAGCAGAATCATCCATCAGCGTCTGTGCATCAGTGCACTCCATGTCAGATTCATCTTGGCCTGGGTAATTCACCATTTCACTTGATAATCCAGGCATGGTATGTGAAAACAGCTCCATGGAGTAATCAGTAGTATGGCCTGCGTCATCCTTCAATCTTGGTTGGGGTGAAGGACACAAGGAAAGGTGTGGTTCATGAACATGAGCCTCCAATGACGACTCAGTGCTTTTACTTTTTACAACTGAAGAAGAGGAGGCGATAGAAATGGAGGCTGAGTCAGCAATGTAAGACAAAACTTTTTCCTGATGCTCTGGCTTTAAAAGCGGTTTGCCAATTCCTAGAAAACTAAGCGTTCGAGGCCTTATGTAGCCAGACGATGACGCAGGGTCAGCACCTCCTGCATTCGGTCCTATTTTGCTCTTGCCACTACCATCTGATCCACCACCAACACCATCATTACCAGCTGCCAACCCCCGCCCAATTCCACGGCCTCTTCCACCAGCCTTCCTCATTTTTGGTAGAAATGTAGACAAAATCCAACAAACTATATAGTAATGTAAAACAAGGTACAAGGTGTCTATAGGACAGGGGAGATTTTGAATTTCTGCACACACTTGTGGACAGTGGACACTTTTGGATTGTGTGAGGCCCACTGATATCTGAGCGCTATGTGACAGGCTCGATGGCACAGCTGTGACAAAAGTGACTAGAGGATAAGGGAGATTTTGAATCTCTGCACACACTTTTGGACACTGGACACTTTTGGATTGTGTGAGGCCCAATGAATATCTGAGCGCTATGTGACAGGCTCGATGGTACAGCTGTGACAAAAGTGACTAGAGGATAAGGGAGATTTTGAATTTCTGCACACACTTGTGGACAGTGGACACTTTTGGATTGTGTGAGGCGCACTGATATCTGAGCGCTATGTGACAGGCTCGATGGCACAGCTGTGACAAAAGTGACTAGAGGATAAGGGAGATTTTGAATCTCTGCACACACTTTTGGACACTGGACACTTTTGGATTGTGTGAGGCCCAATGAATATCTGAGCGCTATGTGACAGGCTCGATGGCACAGCTGTGACAAAAGTGACTAGAGGATAAGGGAGATTTTGAATTTCTGCACACACTTGTGGACAGTGGACACTTTTGGATTGTGTGAGGCCCACTGATATCTGAGCGCTATGTGACAGGCTCGATGGCACAGCTGTGACAAAAGTGACTAGAGGATAAGGGAGATTTTGAATCTCTGCACACACTTTTGGACACTGGACACTTTTGGATTGTGTGAGGCCCAATGAATATCTGAGCGCTATGTGACAGGCTCGATGGCACAACTGTGACAAAAGTGACTAGAGGATAAGGGAGATTTTGAATCTCTGCACACATTTTTGGACACTGGACACTTTTGGATTGTGTGAGGCCCAATGAATATCTGAGCGCTATGTGACAGGCTCGATGGCACAGCTGTGACAAAAGTGACTAGAGGATAAGGGAGATTTTGAATTTCTGCACACACTTGTGGACAGTGGACACTTTTGGATTGTGTGAGGCGCACTGATATCTGAGCGCTATGTGACAGGCTCGATGGCACAGCTGTGACAAAAGTGACTAGAGGATAAGGGAGATTTTGAATTTCTGCACACACTTGTGGACAGTGGACACTTTTGGATTGTGTGAGGCCCACTGATATCTGAGCGCTATGTGACAGGCTCGATGGCACAGCTGTGACAAAAGTGACTAGAGGATAAGGGAGATTTTGAATCTCTGCACACACTTTTGGACACTGGACACTTTTGGATTGTGTGAGGCCCAATGAATATCTGAGCGCTATGTGACAGGCTCGATGGCACAGCTGTGACAAAAGTGACTAGAGGATAAGGGAGATTTTGAATCTCTGCACACACTTTTGGACACTGGACACTTTTGGATTGTGTGAGGCCCAATGAATATCTGAGCGCTATGTGACAGGCTCGATGGCACAGCTGTGACAAAAGTGACTAGAGGATAAGGGAGATTTTGAATCTCTGCACACACTTTTGGACACTGGACACTTTTGGATTGTGTGAGGCCCAATGAATATCTGAGCGCTATGTTACAGGCTCGATGGCACAGCTGTGACAAAAGTGACTAGAGGATAAGGGAGATTTTGAATTTCTGCACACACTTGTGGACAGTGGACACTTTTGGATTGTGTGAGGCCCACTGATATCTGAGCGCTATGTGACAGGCTCGATGGCACAGCTGTGACAAAAGTGACTAGAGGATAAGGGAGATTTCGAATCTCTGCACACACTTTTGGACACTGGACACTTTTGGATTGTGTGAGGCCCAATGAATATCTGAGCGCTATGTGACAGGCTCGATGGCACAGCTGTGACAAAAGTGACTAGAGTATAAGGGAGATTTTGAATCTCTGCACACACTTGTGGACACTGGACACTTTTGGATTGTGTGAGGCCCAATGAATATCTGAGCGCTATGTGACAGGCTCGATGGCACAGCTGTGACAAAAGTGACTAGAGGATAAGGGAGATTTTGAATCTCTGCACACACTTGTGGACACTGGACACTTTTGGATTGTGTGAGGCCCAATGAATATCTGAGCGCTATGTGATAGGCTCGATGGCACAGCTGTGACAAAAGTGACTAGAGGATAAGGGAGATTTTGAATCTCTGCACACACTTTTGGACACTGGACACTTTTGGATTGTGTGAGGCCCACTGATATCTGAGCGCTATGTGACAGGCTCGATGGCACAGCTGTGACAAAAGTGACTAGAGGATAAGGGAGATTTTGAATTTCTGCACACACTTGTGGACAGTGGACACTTTTGGATTGTGTGAGGCCCACTGATATCTGAGCGCTATGTGACAGGCTCGATGGCACAGCTGTGACAAAAGTGACTAGAGGATAAGGGAGATTTTGAATCTCTGCACACACTTTTGGACACTGGACACTTTTGGATTGTGTGAGGCCCAATGAATATCTGAGCGCTATGTGACAGGCTCGATGGCACAGCTGTGACAAAAGTGACTAGAGGATAAGGGAGATTGGATTGCTTTTAAAAAAGCAGTTTGCGGAGCAGTGGGTAAACAGCAATGCAGGAATGTCAGGAAGCCTTAGAAGGCAGCCCAACAACCAACACCACTGATACACCACTATATAGCCTCCCCTTGCACTGCACACACAGTGACTGGTGTGTTGTGCAGGCCAAATTGCTAGCAGCAGAAGCAGTTTTTTTTTCTTCTCAGCAGGACAAAAAAAAAAAATTGGGATTGCTTTTAAAAAAGCAGTTTGCGGAGCAGTGGGTAAACAGCAATGCAGGAATGTCAGGAAGCCTTAGAAGGCAGCCCAACAACCAACACCACTGATACACCACTATATAGCCTCCCCTTGCACTGCACACACAGTGACTGGTGTGTTGTGCAGGCCAAATCGCTAGCAGCAGAAGCAGTTTTTTTGTCTTCTTCCCTGCCTAACGCTCTCCCTACAGAATCAGCAGCAACCTCTCCCTATACTAAGATCGGCAGAAGTAAGATGGCGGTCGGCGTGCACGCCCTTTTATACCCCCTGTGACGCCCACCAAAGCAAGCCAATCACTTGCATGCCCTTCTGAAAGATGGTGGTGACCCGTGCCTATGTCATCACGTTGCCCACAGTGTCCGTGGATCCTGATTGGCTGAAAAAGAGCGCAAAACAAACTTTTGAAACGCGACTTTGGCGCGTAAGTCGCCGACCTCGTGGCCGACCTCATCCTAGGGTCGGGTTTCGTTTCATGAAACCCGACTTTGCCAAAAGTCGGCGACTTTTGAATTTTTTCGACCCATTTCGCTCAACTCTATTGACGACTACTGGTTGGCCAGCATCCTGGATCCATGCTATAAAGGCAAATTCCAAAACATGATGCCACAGGAGAACCTAGAGCTAATATTGGTTAACAAACAAGCAACTCTGGTAAACCGTTTGTTTGAGGCATTCCCAGCACACAGCGGCAGTGATGTTTTTCCAACGAGCCGTAGGGGGCAACATGGAAGAGGTGTTCGTGGTGCACACAGCTGAAGTGGCGTTGGACGCAGGGGTTTCATGACTATGTTGTGGACTGATTTTTCAAGTCCCGCTCACACGACTGGTAATACTGCATCGATCGAAAGTGACAGGAGACAGCAGTTGTCAACTATGGTAACAAACTACTTCTCCTCCCATATCGATGTTCTCCCTCACCGGTCATTCCATTTTGATTATTGGGCCAGTTAACTTGACACCTGGCCTGAATTGACACAATATGCCTGCTGCTAGTGTGCTATCCGAAAAAGTCTTCAGTGCAGCTGGATCAATCCTGACAGAAAAAAGGACCCGTCTGATGACCCAAAATGTTGATGATCTAACCTTCATTAAAATGAACCATGCATGGGTTTCAAAGGATTTTGACCCACCCTCCCCTGCTGACACGTAGGTTGCCAGAAAAATGGCTTGCTTTTGTCCTCCTCTTCCGCTGACTTCTCCAATTACTCCATTTGCAGCTGCTGAATGTCCAACATCAACATATGCCATTTTTTCCACCTCCCTAACTGGGCTGCCTCCCCCCACAGGGCCGGGGTCACCACTTGGCGCACCCCCGGTGGGGGTGCACACCCGCCGTCAGACACACTGGCGTACTATGAGGGGCCCTGTGCCAGTACCGCCGCCCATGAGTGGGCCCCCCCTGCTTGCTCAGGATCACAGCACTTGCAAAGTTGAAATCCTTACCTCTCCCTGCTCCACCGCCGTGACGTCTTCCGCGTTTCCTGACAGTGACATTCTGGTCAGAGAGCGCGATGAAATCACGTCTGTACGCTCTCTGCCTAAACAGTCCAAGTGCAGTGAGATGGAAGATGGGGACGACGAGGAATCCAGACTAGTACAGGGATTCCCTAGCGAGGAGACTTATTTAATTGTTTTCAATGTTGGGACAGCAATTTTTGGGGAGCACTGCACTCTGGAGAATGATATATGAGGCCCACCATACACTGGAGCATTCCAGAGGTGGACATCAGACACTTGAGCAGTATTTACAGGGCCCATTATGCAATGGAGCATTAGAAATGGGGCCCATTATATATGGAGCATTATTTGGGCCCATAACACAGTGGAGCTTCATCCATGGGGACCAACATATACTGTAGCATTATGTGGAGCTCATCATATACTGTATGGAACATTATATGGGACCAATGATTCTGTATGGAGAAATATATGGGCCTCATTACTCTGTATAGCGCACTATGCGGTGGCCATAATACTGTATGGAGGAATATACTGTCCGTTTTTGGACCTATTGGAGAACTTAAAATGGATATTAGTCATGAGATGTAAGAAGTGAAGAATTTTTCATTGTACTATACCGCTATTTCTCTGCCGTATCGGAGCATCATGAATTGTGGCATGTGTTAAAGGAGCCCATTGACACTCTTTGGCCCTGGGTCCACGAAAATATGGAGCCAGCCCTACCCCCCCACAACTTTAGCCAAATAACCCCCAGTTTTCAGTGCGTAACTATTATTATAAAGTAAATTAAGGTTGACAAGCTTCAGTAATAAGAATTGATGTTTTTGGCATTAAAATCGGCACTGTAGGTGTGTTTCCTGTCCTCCACTCCCTGCCGACTTTTCTTCCCCATTGACTTGCATTGGGTTCCGTGTTTCAGTCGGCCTTCGACTTTTCACGATAATCGGCCGATTTCTTTCGACCCGACTTTTGCGAAAGTCGGGTTTCATGAAACCCGACTCGACCCGAAAAAAGGCAAAGTCGCTCATCGCTAGTGATGACCTTTATGTCAGAAGACTGGCATCAGACGATGGTGTGCATTTCAAGTTTTAAACACCGGCCCTACCATTTTTTAAAATGTCTAATGGTTGGGGCTTGGTGGGGGAAGGGACCAATCACAGGCTGCCAGGTTCACTATAAATTATGCCAGAACGTTGCGTGATCTGTATCAAAAATAACCTGCAGCTCATACAGTTCTGCTTCAGAAGGCACAGATTCACCATATTATCAAGAGATGGACCTATCTGCCAAGCTGATCATGAACTGGCCCCAGGATCTACTGGAAAGCTAGAGCACTTTACAAAAACCTAATACACATTTATACCCTACTCGTAAATGTAGCTGCTTTCCACATGAAGCATAAATTGTCCAATCTACAGTATTTTTATAGAAAAGCTTTAAATCAACACTGCACACCTTTATCTAATGTTCATCAACATGAGCAGCTAAGAACTCACCTGTGACCACTGTCCCTGGATGGATCAGAATAAATCACATTTATCTTCTGAAAATAAAATAATTTATTATTGTATCAAAATCAAGAAGGGACAACCCCCAGGAACTTAGATCCTAAAGCCTTGCCCCTCCCCCATATTTTCAGCATTTATCATCACCATCTTCAGGGTGTGAGGTGGAGCTCAATGTCTATATGGTTTCTTGGATTTTTCCCTCGCATCACGTATGAGGTCTCAATGATGGTAGACAGGGCTTGATGAAATGTCTTGGGTCAGGAGGTCTCAGGAAGGTACTTCCATGGAGACTCTGGAGATGGATGCAGTTCATGAGGGCAAGGATCAGGTAATTAGAAGTGCCAGATGACATTAGTGGTGGAATTCCTGACTTCCATTTTTACTTTGGTTACTCATAGATCGTGTAGACTTCACAGGTCCATTCAAGGCTTTTGCAATTTCATTGGAAAATTTATCTCCAATGATGCTGACAATTCTCTTTCCCGTAAATTCATTATCATCATACAGGAGCCAAACGCCCTTCTCCACCTCATGAGACAAGACTCTGAATGCAATTTTTTCGTAAGATTCACCTTTAAAGATTTGACAGTTCACCTTATAGTCAATGTCAGGGTAGACTGTAATGGTGTGCTCTTCTAAACCACCAGGTAATTTTCTCAATGATCCGATTTTTGGGATCCTTATGCCATGGCTGTAGCCGCCTTCCTTGTACACAGCGATATTTCCCTTGTATAATATAGAATCACCGCACACTCTGAGAAATATAATGCCAACAAGTGTTCAATTTATTATGTACAAAGACATGTGGGAGCCAAAAAAGAATATAAAGCACTAGATAGAAGCGATATATATAACGACGTTTCGGCTCAGCCCGAGCCTTTATCAGTTTATCGCTGAATCCGTTTTCAAATCTTTTGAATAGATTGTAAGAGAACTCCCAAGAAAATAGCCCAAGTAAAACGGCTGTGCTTATAGTGCTGTAAAGCGGCGCTCCCGCGCCCGGCTGCAATGGCTTAAGAAGCTCCATAGAATATGCCCCATGTGCTGCTCCATAAAGGTTGATGGCCCCATAAGATGCCCCATAGAATATACCCCATATGCTGCTCGATAAAGGTTATGCCCCATAAGATGCTCCATAGAATAGGCCCCATATGCAGCCCCATAAGATGCTCCATAGAATAGGCCCCATATGCTTCCCCATAAGATGCTCCATAGATTATGCCCCATATGCTGCCCCATAAGATACTCCATAGAATATGCCCCCATATGCTGCCCCATAAGATGCTCCATAGATTATGCCCCCATATGCTGCCCCATAAGATGCTCCATAGAATATGCCCACATATGCTGCCCCATAAGATGCTCCATAGATTATGCTCCCATATGCTGCCCCATAAGATGCTTCATAGAATATGCCCACATATGCTGCCCCATAAGATGCTCCATAGATTATGCCCCCATAAAATTCTCCATAAGATGCTCCATAGAATATGCCCCCATATGCTGCCCCATAAGATGCTCCATAGATTATGCCCCATAAAATACTCCATAGATAATGCCCCATAAGATGCTCCATAGATTATGCCTCTATATGCTGCCCCATAAGATGCTCCATGGATTATGCCCCCATAAGATGCTCCATAGATTATGCCCCCATAAGATGCACCATAGATAAATACCCCCCATATGCTGCTGCAAAAAATTACATACTCACCTCTTGTCGCTGGGGGCCAGGTGCCGGTGTGCTGAGCAGGTGGGGACACTGGCGCGCTATGGAGGCCAGGTGCCGGTGTCGCCACTGGCTCAGGACCCGGTACCTGAGATATTCACCTGTCCACGGTCCACCGCTGCTCGCTGCTGTCTGCCGGGTCCTCTGCAGTGACGTTCAGGCAGAGGGCGCGGCGCGCACTAACCATGTCATCGCGCCCTCTGCTGCCTGAACATCACTGACAGAGCACCCAGCACACAGCGTCAAGCAGCGGTGGACCGGAGACAGGTGAATATTGCATATACTTACCCCCTCCTGGCGCTTCTCTGCAGCCCCATTTTCCAATGGTCTCTGGTGCATGCCTTCAGTGGTCACGTGGTACCGCTCATTAAAGTCATGAGTGCATATTCATGATTTTAATGAGCGGTACCACGTGAACGCTGAAGGCAGGCGCCCTGAGACCATGGGACATGCAGGGGAGCCGCAGAGAGGCGCCAGGGGGGTCAGTGTGATCTGACAAATCTGCTCCCTCTCACCCACCAACCCCCTGGCATATATGACTCGCTTATAAGCCGAGAGGGGGACTTAAAGCCCAAGAAAATGGGCTGAAAATCTCAGCTTATACGTGCGTATATACGGTATTTATACTTTGCTTTTATTATTATTTAGAAAATTGAATCTTCTTATATATATATCTTTTATAGTTTGTATTTTAGTATTCACTTTATAATTGTTATTCATGAAAGCAATAACACCGGGCGCTGTCTCTGATATAGAGGGGTCTGTGTTAAACATTTCTTTCTTTCTGAAAGTGTAGTAAGCTGGTTAGAATTGGATCGAAAGGAATTTTGACAGAATCCATAATTTATGATTTTGTTTTTCCCAACTTAAATATCTTCTGTCTTAGGTAATGTAAGAAGCCATTCCCACTTTTCTTATCTTTGTGCTTGTAATAAAAACTTGTGGCTTGGCTTCTGACAAGCCAGGACAAGTCAGACAAGCCAGTACACCAAGAGACCTCTGCTTGTGTGCTCTTGTCTCCCTGATTTGATCAAAACTGGCAAACGTGTGAAACCTTTTGAGTTTCTCCTAAAACTTTCCATACAGGTTTCCACATCAATATATATCATACTGAGTGACTATACAGCTACATCACCTTCCTATATATCACACTGAATGACTATACAGCTACAACATTTCCCTATATATCAAACTGAGTGACTATACAGCATTTGCATTTCCATATATATCACACTGAGTGACTATACAGCTACATCACCCACCTGTGTATCACACGGCAAAACTATACAGCATCATCATATCCATATATATGACACTGAGTGAATATTCAGTGACAGCACATCCCTATATATCACACTGTCTATACAGCTACAGCGCCTTCCTATATATCACACTCAGTGACTGTATAGCTACAGTACCTCCCTATATATTACACTGAGTGTCTATACAGCTATGGCACCTCCCTGTATATCACGCTGAGTGACTATACAGCTACAGCACCTCCCTATATATCACACTGAGTGACTATACAGCTACAGCACCTCCCTGTATATCACACTGAGTGACTATACAGCTACAGCACCTCCCTGTATATCACACTGAGTGACTATACAGCTGCAGCACCTCCCTATATATTACACTGAGTGTCTATACAGCTACAGCACTTCCATATATATTACGAGTGACCAATTCTGTATTAGTATTCACAAACTATAACTATCACTTACAGTTTTAATCTGGTACATCAGCAGAGAATTAGTCCACCACAATCACATTAGGCCTTTTTCTAGCCCTATGCTGTGTGCTCTGAGCACCTATCCCTACTCAGTGCAAATATAAAATTGCGTTCCTTGGCTGGCCCCTATCTGTGAAAGCCCCCTTGATAAGCTTGGCAAAAAATGTGATCTGGTTGTTGCCACAGGGCATTAGAGGGAAGTCCTGGCAGCGGTGCCTGATGACAGTATACAAGATTAGTGCATCTTCAGCAGTATGTGTCATGGCACCAGGTGAGATGAATCACATGTTAGCTAAATTCACATGGAAATGTGAATTTTATAAATTGTGTGTCAAACTCGATTCTGCGCGAAACAATCCTCTTATATTTATCAATGAGGCTATGTGCACACGCTGCGGATTGGTCTGCGGATTTATTATCTGCGGAACCGCAGGTAAAATGACCTGCGGATTGGCCTGCGGTTTATCACCTCTACAATGGAGGAGATGGTAAACCGCAGCAGAATCCGGAGAAAAGAAGTGACATGTCATTTCTTTCTGCGGATTCCAAACCACAGCTTTTCCGCTGTTAAAAGTCCGCAGCATGTGCACAGCGGAATGTAAATCCCATAGGATAACATGCTACTGTACACTGTCTGCAGAACTGATGCAGTTTTGCTGCGGTCAAAACCGCAGCAGAACCGCAGCAAAAACCGCAGCGTGTGCACATAGCCTGATGCTTTATGAGAAGTGTTGAGCGATACCATCCGATACCCTAAAATATCGGATCGGATGGTATCGGCCCGATACGAAAAAAGTATCGGGTATCGCCGATTCTGATACTGGAAGTCCCATTCAAGTTTATGGGACTTCCGGTATCGGAATAAGAAAAACCCTTTTCTGTACTTGTACAGCCTCTCGGGGGGGTGTGCGGACCTTCCGGGGGGTCTGTGCCGACTGCCCGGGGGTCTGTGCGGACTGCTGGGGGTCTGTGCGGATTGCCGGGGGTCTGTACCAGCCTTCCGGGGGGCTGTGCCGGCCTGCCGGTGGTCTGTACCGACTGTCCGGGGGTCTGTGCAGGCTGCGGGGGTCTGTGCAGGATCGTCCGATGGGACTAAAAGTCCCATCGGGCGATGCCTGCTACCATGATGGTGATTGACACATTAGCCAATGATGGGACAGTAGTAGTCCCATCATCCGGCCTATGTGTTGAATGTACAAAAAAAAATACATACTACATACATGCTACAAGCTGCATACATACTACATACATGCTACATACATGCAACATACATACTACATACATACTACATTCATACAACATACATACATACTACATACATACTACATGCTACATACATGCAACATACATACTACATATATGCTACATACATACTACATACATGCTACATACATACTACTTATGTACTACATTCATGCAACATACATACATACTACATATATACCACATGCATGCAACATGCATACTACATATATACTACATGCAACATGCATACTACATATATGCTACATGCATGCAACAAATATATATACTAAATATATATTACAGGCAACATGCTTACATACTACATGCATGCAACATATATAGATACAACATATATACTACATGCATGTAACATACAAATATACTACATATATACTACATGCAACATACATACTACATATATACTACATGCATGCAACATACATACTACATATATACTACATGCATGCAACATACATACTACATATATACTACATGCATGCAACATACATACTACATATATACTACATATATACCACATGCATGCAACATACAAACATACTACATATATACCACATGCATGCAACATGCATATATACAACATATATACTACATGCATGCAACATACATGCTACATACACTCACTGGCCACTTTATTAGGTACACCTGTCCAACTGTGTGTTAAGACTTAATTTCTAATCAGCCAATCACATGGCGGCAACTCAGTGCATTTAGGCATGTAGACATGGTCAAGACAATCTCCTGCAGTTCAAACCGAGCATCAGTATGGGGAAGAAAGGTGATTTGAGTGCCTTTGAACGTGGCATGATTGTTGGTGCCAGAAGGGCTGGTCTGAGAATTTCAGAAACTGCTGATCTACTGGGATTTTCACGCACAACCATCTCTAGGGTTTACAGAGAATGGTCCGAAAAAGAAAAAAAATCCAGTGAGCGGCAGTTCTGTGGCCGGAAATGCCTTGTTGATGCCAGAGGTCAGAGGAGAATGGGCAGACTGGTTCGAGCTGATAGAAAGGCAACAGTGACTCAAATTGCCACCCGTTACAACCAAGGTAGGCAGAAGAGCATCTCTGAACGCACAGTGCGTCGAACTTTGAGGCAGATGGGCTACAGCAGCAGAAGACCACACTGGGTACCACTCCTCTCAGCTAAGAACAGGAAACTGAGGCTACAATTTGCACAAGCTCATCGAAATTGGACAGTAGAAGATTGGAAAAACGTTGCCTGGTCTGATGAGTCTCGATTTCTGCTGCGACATTCGGATGGTAGGGTCAGAATTTGGCGTAAACAACATGAAAGCATGGATCCATCCTGCCTTGTATCAACGGTTCAGGCTGGTGGTGGTGGTGTCATGGTGTGGGGAATTTTTTCTTGGCACTCTTTGGGCCCCTTGGTACCAATTGAGCATCGTTGCAACGCCACAGCCTACCTGAGTATTGTTGCTGACCATGTCCATCCCTTTATGACCACAATGTACCCAACATCTGATGGCTACTTTCAGCAGGATAATGCGCCATGTCATAAAGCTCGAATCATCTCAGATTGGTTTCTTGAACATGACAATGAGTTCACTGTACTCAAATGGCCTCCTCAGTCACCAGATCTCAATCCAATAGAGCATCTTTGGGATGTGGTGGAACGGGAGATTCGCATCAGGGATGTGCAGCCGACAAATCTGCGCCAACTGTGTGATGCCATCATGTCTATATGGTCCAAAATCTCTGAGGAATGCTTCCAGCACCTTGTTGAATCTCTGCCACGAAGAATTGAGGCAGTTCTGAAGGCAAAAGGGGGTCCAACCCCTTACTAGCATGGTGTACCTAATAAAGTGGCCAGTGAGTGTATACTACATTCATACAACATACATATATACTACATTCATTCAACATACATATATACTACATATATACTACATGCATACTACATATATACCACATTCATGCAGCATACATATATACTACATATATACTACATATATACTACATTCATTCAACATACATATATACCACATATATACTACATGCATACTACATATATACCACATTCATGCAGCATACATATATACTACATATATACTACATGCATACTACATATATACCACATATATACTACATGCATGCAACATATATATATATATATATATATATATATATATTACATGCAACATTCATACTACATATATACTACATGCATAGTACATATATACCACACGCATGCAGCATACATATATACTACATACATACTACATATATACTACATTCATTCAACATACATATATACTACATATATACTACATGCATACTACATATATACCACATTCATGCAGCATACATATATACTACATACTACATATATACTACATTCATTCAACATACATATATACCACATATATACTACATGCATACTACATATATACCACATTCATGCAGCATACATATATACTACATATATACTACATGCATACTACATATATACCACATATATACTACATGCATGCAACATATATATATATATATATATATATATATATATATACACTCACTGGCCACTTTATTAGGTACACCATGCTAGTAAGGGGTTGGACCCCCTTTTGCCTTCAGAACTGCCTCAATTCTTCGTGGCAGAGATTCAACAAGGTGCTGGAAGCATTCCTCAGAGATTTTGGACCATATTGACATGATGGCATCACACAGTTGGCGCAGATTTGTCGGCTGCACATCGCTGATGCGAATCTCCCGTTCCACCACATCCCAAAGATGCTCTATTGGATTGAGATCTGGTGACTGAGGAGGCCATTTGAGTACAGTGAACTCATTGTCATGTTCAAGAAACCAATCTGAGATGATTCGAGCTTTATGACATGGCGCATTATCCTGCTGAAAGTAGCCATCAGATGTTGGGTACATTGTGGTCATAAAGGGATGGACATGGTCAGCAACAATACTCAGGTAGGCTGTGGCGTTGCAACGATGCTCAATTGGTACCAAGGGGCCCAAAGAGTGCCCAGAAAAAATTCCCCACACCATGACACCACCACCACCAGCCTGAACCGTTGATACAAGGCAGGATGGATCCATGCTTTCATGTTGTTTACGCCAAATTCTGACCCTACCATCCGAATGTCGCAGCAGAAATCGAGACTCATCAGACCAGGCAACGTTTTTCCAATCTTCTACTGTCCAATTTCGATGAGCTTGTGCAAATTGTAGCCTCAGTTTCCTGTTCTTAGCTGAGAGGAGTGGTACCCAGTGTGGTCTTCTGCTGCTGTAGCCCATCTGCCTCAAAGTTCGACGCACTGTGCGTTCAGAGATGCTCTTCTGGCCACCTTGGTTGTAACGGGTGGCAATTTGAGTCACTGTTGCCTTTCTATCAGCTCGAACCAGTCTGCCCATTCTCCTCTGACCTCTGGCATCAACAAGGCATTTCCGGCCACAGAACTGCCGCTCACTGGATTTTTTTTCTTTTTCGGACCATTCTCTGTAAACCCTAGAGATGGTTGTGCGTGAAAATCCCAGTAGATCAGCAGTTTCTGAAATACTCAGACCAGCCCTTCTGGCACCAACAATCATGCCACGTTCAAAGGCACTCAAATCACCTTTCTTCCCCATACTGATGCTCGGTTTGAACTGCAGGAGATTGTCTTGACCATGTCTACATGCCTAAATGCACTGAGTTGCCGCCATGTGATTGGCTGATTAGAAATTAAGTCTTAACACACAGTTGGACAGGTGTACCTAATAAAGTGGCCAGTGAGTGTATATACTAAATATATATTACATGCAACATTCATACTACATATATACTACATGCATAGTACATATATACCACACGCATGCAGCATACATATATACTACATGCATGCAACATACATACAACATATATACTACATGCATGCAACATACATACTACATATATACCACATGCATGCAACATACATATATACAACATATATACTACATGCAACATACATACTACATATATACTACATGCATGCAACATACATACACACTACATATATACTACATGCATACTACATATATACCACATGCATGCAACATGCATACTACATATATACAACATATATACTACATTCATGCAACATGCATATATACTACATATATACTACATGCAACATGCATACTACACATATACTATATGCATGCAACATACATACTACATATATACCACATGCATGCAACATGCATACTACATATATACTACATATAAACTACATGGATGCAACATGCATAGTACATATATACAACATATATACTACATGCATGCAGCATACATACTACATATATACCACATATATACTACATGCATACTACATATATACCACATGCATATTACATATGTACCACATATATACTACATACATATATACTACATATATACTACATGCAACATGCATACTACACATATACCACATGCATGCAACATACATACTACATATATACCACATGCATGCAACATGCATACTACATATATACTACATATAAACTACATGGATGCAACATGCATAGTACATATATACAACATATATACTACATGCATGCAGCATACATACTACATATATACCACATATATACTACATGCATACTACATATATACCACATGCATATTACATATGTACCACATATATACTACATACATGCAACATACATATATACTACATATATACTACATGCAACATACATACTACATATATACCACATGCATGCAACATGCAAACTACATATATACTACATGCATGCAACTTGCATACTACATATATACCACATGCATGAAACATGCATACTGCATATATACAACATATATACTACATGCATGCAACATACACACTACATATATACCACATATATACTACATGCATACTACATATAAACCACATGCATGCAACATACATACTACATATATACCACATATAAACCACATGCATGCAACATACATACTACATATATACAACATATATACTACATGCATGCAACATACACACTACATATATACCACATATGTACTACATGCATACTACATATAAACCACATGCATGCAACATACATACTACATATATACCACATATATACTACATGCGTACTACATATATACCACATATATACTACATGCATGCAAAATATATATACTACATATATATTACATGCAACATACATACTACATATATACTACATGCATGCAATATACATACTACATATATACTACATGCATACTACATATATACAACATATATACTACATGCATGCAACATGCATACTACATATATACCACATATATACTACATGCATGCAACATACATATATACTACATGCATACTACATATATACTACATGCATACTACATATATACTACATGCATGCATACTACATATATACCACATATATACTACATGCATGAAACATACATACAACATATATACTACATGCATTCAACATGCATACTACATATATACAACATATATACTACATGCATACTACATATATACTACATGCATGCAACATGCATACTACATATATACTACATATATACTACATTTATACAACATATATACTACATGCAACATACATATTACATATATACCACATTCATGCAACATACATATATACTACATGCAACATACATATACACTCCGTATATACTACATGCATACTACATATATACCACATATATACTTTATGCATGCAACATATTTATACTACATATATATTACATGCAACATACATACTACATATATACTACATGCATGCAACATACATACTACATATATACTACATGCATACTACATATATACCACATGCATGCAACATACATATATACAACATATATACTACATGCATACTACATATATACCACATATATACTACATGCATGCAACATACATACATACAATATATACTACATGCATGCAACATGCATACTACATATATACCACATATATACTACATGCATGCAACATACATACATACAACATATATAGTACATGCATGCAACATGCATACTACATATCTACAACATATATACTGCATGCATGCAACATACATAAATACAACATATATACTACATGCAACATACATACTACATATATACTACATGCATGCAACATACATACATGCTACATATATACTACATGCATTCTACATATATACCACATGCATGCTACATGCATACTACATATATACTACATATATACCACATTCATGCAACATACATATATACAACATATATACTACATGCAACATGCATACTACATATATACCACATATATACTACATGCATGCAACATACATATATAGTACATGCATGCAACATGCATACTACATATCTACAACATATATACTGCATGCATGCAACATACATAAATACAACATATATACTACATGCAACATACATACTACATATATACTACATGCATGCAACATACATACATGCTACATATATACTACATGCATTCTACATATATACCACATGCATGCTACATGCATACTACATATATACTACATATATACCACATTCATGCAACATACATATATACAACATACATACTACATGCAACATGCATACTACATATATACTACATGTATACTACATGCATGCAACATACATATATACTACATATATACTACATGCAACATGCATACTACATATATACTACATGCATGCAACATACATACTACATATATACTACATGCATACTACATATATACCACATGCATGCAGCATGCATACTACATATATACCACATATATACTACATGCATGCAGCATGCATAGTACATATATACAACATATATACTACATGCATGCAACATGCATATATACTACATGCAACATGCATACTACATATATACCACATACATGCAACATACATACTACATATATACTACATGCATACTACATATATACCACATGCATGCAACATGCATACTACATATATACCACATATATACTACATATATACCACATATATACTACATGCATGCAACATACATATATACTACATGCAACATGCATACTACATATATACCACATGCATACTACATATATACCACATATATACTACATGCATGCAACATACTTATATACTACATGCAACATACATACTACATATATACGACATACATACTACATATATACCACATGCATGCAACATGCATACTACATATATACCACATATATACTACATGCATACTACATATATACTACATACATGCAACATACATATATACTACATATATACCACATGCATGCAACATGCATACTACATATATACAACATATATACTACATGCATGCAACATACATTTTACATATATACCACATATATACTACATGCATACTACATATATGCCATATGCATGCAACATACATTTTACATATATACCACATATATACTACATGCATACTACATATATATAGCACATGCATGCAACATACATATATACTACATGCATGCAACATACATATATACTTCATGCATACTACATATATACCACATATATACTACATGCATGCAACATACAGTCATGGCCAAAAGTTTTGAGAATGACACAAATATTAATTTTTACAAAGTCTACTGCTTCATTTTTTCTAATGGCAATTTGCATATACTCCAGAATGTTATAAAAAGTGATCAGCTTAACAGCAATTACTTGCAAAGTCAATATTTGCCTAGAAAATGAACTTTATCCCCCAAAACACATTTCATCATCATTGCAGCACTGCCTTAAAAGGACCAGCTAACATCGTTTCAGTGATTGCTCCATTAACACAGGTGTGGGTGTTGATGAGGACAGGGCTGGAGATCAATCTGTCATGATTAAGTAAGAATGACACCACTGGACACTTTAAAAGGAGGCTGGTGCTTGGCATCATTGTTTCTCTTCTGTTAACCATGGTTATCTCTAAATAAACACGTGCAGTCATCATTGCACTACACAAAAATGGCCTAACAGGGAAGAGTATCGCAGCTAGAAAAATTGCACCTCAGTCAACAATCTATCGCATCATCAAGAACTTCAAGGAGAGACGTTCCGTTGTTGCCAAAAAGGCTCCAGGGCGCCCAAGAAAGACCAGCAAGAGCCAGGACCGTCTCTTGAAAGTGTTTCAGCTGCGGGATCGGGCTACCAGCAGTGCAGAGCTTGCTCAGGAATGGCAGCAGGCAGGTGTGAGTGCATCTGCACGCACTGTGAGGCGGAGACTCTTGGAGCAAGGCCTGGTCTCAAGGAGGGCAGCAAAGAAGCCACTTCTCTCCAGGAAAAACATCACGGACAGACTGATATTCTGCAAGAGGTACAGGGAGTGGACTGCTGAGGACTGGGGTAAAGTCATTTTCTCTGATGAATCCCCTTTTCGATTGTTTGGGACATCTGGAAAACGGCTTATTCGGAGAAGACCAGGTGAGCGCTACCACCAGTCTTGTCTCATGCCAACTGTCAAGCATCGTGAAACCATTCATGTGTGAGGTGGCTTCTCAGCCAAGGGAATGGGCTCTCTCTCAGTCTTGCCTAAAAACACAGCCATGAATAAAGAATGGTACCAGAATGTCCTCCGAGAGCAACTTCTCCCAACCGTCCAAGAGCAGTTTGGCGATCAACAATGCCTTTTTCAACATGATGGAGCACCTTGCCATAAAGCAAAGGTGATAACTAAATGGCTCAGGGAACAAAACATAGAGATTTTGGGACCATGGCCTGGAAACTCCCCAGATCTTAATCCCATTGAGAACTTGTGGTCAATCATCAAGAGACGGGTGGACAAACAAAAACCTTCAAATTCAGACAAAATAAAAGCATTGATTTTGCAAGAATGGACTGCTATCAGTCAGGATTTGATCCAGAAGTTGATTGAGAGCATGCCAGGGAGAATTGCAGAGGTCCTGAAGAAGAAGGGTCAACACTGCAAATATTGACTTGCTGCATTAACTCATTCTAACTGTCAATATAACCTTTTGTTACTCATAATATGATTGCAATTATATTTCTGTATGTGATAAAAACATCTGACAAACACATAAAAACCAGAGGCCAGCAGATCATGTGAAAATGTAATATTTGTGTCATTCTCAAAACTTTTGGCCATGACTGTATATATACTACATACATACTACATATATACTACATGCATGCAACATACATACTACATATATACCACATGCATGCAACATACATATATACAACATATATACTACATGCATGCAACATACATACCACATATACACCAAATATATACTACATATATACCACATGCATGCAACATGCATGCTACAGATATACCACATATATACTACATACATGCAACATACATACTACATATATACCACATGCATGCAACATACATATATACAACATATATACTACATGCATGCAACATACATACCACATATACACCAAATATATACTACATATATACCACATGCATGCAACATGCATACTACAGATATACCACATATATACTACATGCATGCAACATACATACTACATATATACCACATGCATGCAACATACATATATACAACATATATACTACATGTATGCAACATACATACCACATATACACCAAATATATACTACATATATACCACATGCATGCAACATGCATACTACAGATATACCACATATATACTACATACATGCAACATACATACTACATATATACCAAATATATACTACATGCATGCAACATACATATATACTACATGCAACATGCATGCTACATATATACCACATGCATGCAACATGCATACTACATATATACTACATACATGCAACATACATACTACAGATACACCACATATATACTACATGCATGCAACATACATATATACTACATGCAACATGCATGCTACATATATACCACATGCATGCAACATGCATACTACATATATACCACATGCATGCAACATGCATACTACATATAAACCACATATATACTACATGCATGCAACATACATATATACTACATATATACTACATGCAACATACATACTACATATATATTACATGCATGCAACATGCGTACTACATATATACCACATATATACTACATATATACCACATATATACTACAGGCATGCAACATACACACATACTACATATCTACTACATGCATGCAACATAAATAGATACTACATATATACCACATGCATGCAGCATGCATACTACATATATACCACATATATACTACATGCATGCAACACATATGTACAACATATATACTACATATATACTACATACATGCAACATACATACTACATATATACCAAATATATACTACATGCATACTACAGATATACCACATATATACTACATGCAATATGCATACTACATATATACCACATGCATGCAACATGCATACTACATATAAACCACATATATACTACATGCATGCAACATACATATATACTACATATATACTACATGCAACATACATACTACATATATATTACATGCATGCAACATACATACATACTACATATATACCACATGCATGCAACATGCGTACTACATATATACCACATATATACTGCATATATACCACATGCATACTACATATATACCACATATATACTACAGGCATGCAACATACACACATACTACATATATACTACATGCATGCAACATAAATAGATACTACATATATACCACATGCATGCAACATGCATACTACATATATACCACGTATATACTACATGCATGCAACATACATACTACATGCATACTACATATATACCACATGCATGCAACATACATATATACTACATATATACTACATGCATGCAACATAAATACATACTACATATATACCACATGCATGCAACATGCATACTACATATATACCACATATATACTACATGCATGCAACATACATATATACTACATATATACCACATGCAACATACATAATACATATATACTACATATATACTACATGCATACCACATATATACTACATGCATACTGCATATATACCACATGCATGCAACATACATATATACAACATATATACTACATGCATGCAACATACATATATACTACATGCAACATGCATACTACATATATACCACATATATACTACATGCATGCAACATACATATATAATACATATATACTACATGCAACATACATACTACATACATACTACATATATACCAAATGCATGCAACATGCATACTACATACAGTACACTCACTGGCCACTTTATTAGGTACACCTGTCCAACTGTGTGTTAAGACTTAATTTCTAATCAGCCAATCACATGGCGGCAACTCAGTGCATTTAGGCATGTAGACATGGTCAAGACAATCTCCTGCAGTTCAAACCGAGCATCAGTATGGGGAAGAAAGGTGATTTGAGTGCCTTTGAACGTGGCATGATTGTTGGTGCCAGAAGGGCTGGTCTGAGTATTTCAGAAACTGCTGATCTACTGGGATTTTCACGCACAACCATCTCTAGGGTTTACAGAGAATGGTCCGAAAAAGAAAAAAAATCCAGTGAGCGGCAGTTCTGTGGCCGGAAATGCCTTGTTGATGCCAGAGGTCAGAGGAGAATGGGCAGACTGGTTCGAGCTGATAGAAAGGCAACAGTGACTCAAATTGCCACCCGTTACAACCAAGGTAGGCAGAAGAGCATCTCTGAACGCACAGTGCGTCGAACTTTGAGGCAGATGGGCTACAGCAGCAGAAGACCACACTGGGTACCACTCCTCTCAGCTAAGAACAGGAAACTGAGGCTACAATTTGCACAAGCTCATCGAAATTGGACAGTAGAAGATTGGAAAAACGTTGCCTGGTCTGATGAGTCTCGATTTCTGCTGCGACATTCGGATGGTAGGGTCAGAATTTGGCGTAAACAACATGAAAGCATGGATCCATCCTGCCTTGTATCAACGGTTCAGGCTGGTGGTGGTGGTGTCATGGTGTGGGGAATTTTTTCTGGGCACTCTTTGGGCCCCTTGGTACCAATTGAGCATCGTTGCAACGCCACAGCCTACCTGAGTATTGTTGCTGACCATGTCCATCCCTTTATGACCACAATGTACCCAACATCTGATGGCTACTTTCAGCAGGATAATGCGCCATGTCATAAAGCTCGAATCATCTCAGATTGGTTTCTTGAACATGACAATGAGTTTACTGTACTCAAATGGCCTCCTCAGTCACCAGATCTCAATCCAATAGAGCATCTTTGGGATGTGGTGGAATGGGAGATTCGCATCAGGGATGTGCAGCCGACAAATCTGCGCCAACTGTGTGATGCCATCATGTCAATATGGTCCAAAATCTCTGAGGAATGCTTCCAGCACCTTGTTGAATCTCTGCCACGAAGAATTGAGGCAGTTCTGAAGGCAAAAGGGGGTCCAACCCGTTACTAGCATGGTGTACCTAATAAAGTGGCCAGTGAGTGTATATACTACATATATACTACATGCATGCAACATACATATATACTACATGCATGCAACATACATACATACTACATATATACCACATGCATGCAACATGCATACTACATATATTCTACATATATACTACATGCATGTAACATACATATATACTACATACAATACATTCATACAATACATACATATAGACATACAGTACATATAGCATAGAGTACATACTCACCATCACTTTTCACTTTGATCCCCGAAGCCATTGTCATCTATGGAATAAATATTAAAATAACAAATCACCAATATACTTACCCCTGTTCCGCAGAAGTCCACGAGTGTCCCACAATGATCTTGCATGGAGAACAGCAGCATCAGCTGATGCTACCGTTCTTTACGGGCTCCAGGAAACCAGTGTCGGGGGTAGGTATCCTTCCGCCCTGTATTCCTCCGCCACTGTAAAAAAAAAAAAAGTCCCTAGTCTCCTTTTATGGCATTGCTGTGGGAGAAATTTCCCATGCAGCTTTTGCCATAAAGTGAGACTAGGGGCTTTTTTTTACAGTGGCGGAGGAATACAGTGCGGAAGGATACCTACCTCCTGACACTGGATTCCGGAAGCCCATAGAGAACGGTAGCATCAGCTGATACTGCTTTTCTCCACGCAAGATCGTCGTGGGACACTCGTGGACTTCTGCGGATCAGGGGTAAGTATATTGGTGGTTTGTTATTTTAATATTTCTTCCACATATGACAATGGCTTTGGGGATCAAAGTCCTCAATCCCCACAATTTTAAGCGTGTCCTGAAAACGCATTTATTCAGACTGGCCTATCGCCTCAACACATTAACCTAACCTATCCCTGTGTGGCAGAGCCAAAAGTTTTACCATAACCAGGTTCCCAGCATCATGTTCCCACATGCTTTATGCATCCATTAGCCCTCTGTGTCTGTACTGTTACACACTTAACATTATGGCTGGTCCATACAATCAGAGCAACTGTTACCACCCACCTTTCATGTCTCCCTCTTTCCTCATAGACTGTAAGCTTGCGAGCAGGGCCCTCACTCCTCTTGGTATTTGTTAAAATCTACTGTATGTGATTATTGTTATGCTGTAATGTCTATTGTCTGTACAAATCCCCTCTGAAATGTAAAGTGCTGCGGAATATGTCGGCGCTTTAAAAATAACATTTATTATTATTATTATTATTATTATTATTATTATTGTTATTATTATTATTATTATTATTAAAGTGACAAGTGATGGTGAGTATGTACTCTATGTTATATGTACTGTATGTCTATATGTATGTATTGTATGAATGTATTGTATGTAGTATATATGTATGTTGCATGCATGTAGTATATATGTGGTATGTTTGTATGTTGCATGCATGTAGTATATATGTAGTAGGTATGTTGCATGTAGTATATATGTTGTATATATGTAGTATGCATGTAGTATATATGTTGTATGTATGTTGCATGCATGTAGTATATATGTGGTATATATGTAGTATGTATGTTGCATGCATGTAGTATATATGTGGTATATATGTAGTATGCATATTGCATGCATGTGGTATATATGTAGAATGTATGTTGCATGCATGTAGTATATATGTAGTATGCATGTTGCATGTAGTATATATGTAGTATATATGTAGTATATATGTATGTTGCATGCATGTAGTATATATGTGGTATATATGTAGTATGCATGTTGCATGCATGTAGTATATATGTATGTTGCATGCATGTGGTATACTGTATATGTAGTATGTATGTAGTATATATGTAGTATGTATGTAGTATGTATGTTGCATGCATGTAGTATATATGTAGTATGTATGTTGCATGTAGTATATATGTAGTATATATGTATGTTGCATGCATGTAGTATATATGTAGTATGTATGTTGCATGTAGTATATATGTTGTATATATGTAGTTTGGATGTTGCATGCATGTGGTATATATGTAGTATGTATGTTGCATGCATGTAGTATATATGCATGTTGTATGCATGTAGTATATATGCTGTATGTATGTTGCATGCATGTAGTATATATGTGGTATATATGTAGTATGCATGCTGCATGCATGCATGTGGTATATATGTAGTATGTATGTTGCATGCATGTAGTATATATGTAGTATGCAGGTAGTATATACGTTGTATGTATGTTGCATGCATGTAGTATATATGTAGTATGCAGGTAGTATATACGTTGTATGTATGTTGCATGCATGTAGTATATATGTAGTATGCAGGTAGTATATACGTTGTATGTATGTTGCATGCATGTAGTATATATGTAGTATGTACGTTGCATGTAGTATATATGTTGTGTATATGTATGTTACATGCATGTGGTATATATGTAGTATGCATGTTGCATGCATGTAGTATATATGTGGTATATATGTAGTATGTATGTATGTTGCATGCATGTAGTATGTATGTAGCATGTATGTAGTATGTATGTAGCATGTAGTATGTATTTTTTTTTTTTTTACATTCAACACATAGGCCGGATGATGGGTCTACTACTGTCCCATCATTGGCTAATGTGTCAATCACCGTCATGGTAGCAGGCATCGCCCGATGGGACTTGTGGTCCCATCGGACGATGCCTGCACAGACCTCCGCAGCCTGCACAGACCCCCGGACATTCGGCACAGACCACCGGCAGGCCGGCACAGCCCCCCGGCAGGCCGGTACAGACCCCCGGCAGTCCGCTCAGACCCCCGGACAGTCGGCACAGACCACCGGCAGGTCGGTACAGACCCCCGGCAGTCCGCTCAGACCCCCGGCAGGCCGGTACAGACCCCCGTAGCCTGCACAGACCCCCAGACAGTCTGTCAGGAGTGAGGCGGAGGAAGACAGTCAGTCAGGAGAGGCTGAGCACTGGTCTTAGTGGAAGATCTCCCATGGAACAGAATAGAAGAAGGAGTGCTCAGTGATCTGAGCCAGCTGGCACGGGGAAGAAGAGAGAGAGAAGGAGAGATAGAGAGACGTAGAACTGTAGCCTAAGTTTCCATAGAAAGAGAAGGACAAGTACGGAACGAAGGAGAAGAGAACAGAGAGGAGTTGTGGGTTGAGAGAGTACCCTGCCTTTAGGTTCTCAGCGCAAGGCCGGGGCCCGGTCCCCGAGGTTGTATGGACACTTATGGTTCTGCAGCAGACACCGGTGGAGTAATTGGCTGTATATGCACTATTCCCATCAAAGACTTGGGACACAACAGCAATTGGATAGTGAGCCAGGACTCCTGAACAAGGAGTCCCCGAAAGAGGCTACAGCTGTCTGTCATACAAGTAGAGACTAGGAACACCTAGAGAGAGGCATTCCAGGGTAACTAAGTACTGGAGTGCTTCGCCCTCAAAGGCGCATTGGAGGAGTCGTTCAGAAAGGTACATGTTGGTGGAGAGGATCCGATCTTGCCCGGAGGTTGGCCGAGTCTCTGCCCCAGAGGACACGGCACGGAGGCAGGTGCAGTGGTGCACTACAGACTGAGAGTAAAGCTTTGGAACTACAACCTCTGGTGTCCTCCATTGATTCTGCGCCGACGTACTCAGCCCTGCTACATCTGGGCACTAACGCCTGCACTGCCCTGGGACTCCAGCTCCACCTGTGGGGAGCTTTACCATCTAAGCTGCGCACACCATCAGTCCCAGCGGATCTGCACGCAGCGTTGGGTTAACACCTTGCTTGCCAAACACCACAGGTGGCGTCACGAACTATCCATATAAACTACACCATAAAAAGCACCCCTTTTGTTGGGCGCCCAGGGCCACGGACCGGGTCACTGCCACCGCAGCACATTCCCCCCCCACACCGGCCTGGTACCGAGTACCCCACTGCCCTGGGGCAGGGGCGACCCAATATCGCTAGCAATATCGCTAAAGCGTCACCGATTTTGTGACCCAGTAGTGATATTGCTAGCGATATCGATACATGTGATATTTACCTCCGACCGGTTCCCCCACTGGTTATCGCTGATGGCGCGGGATCGGCCTGGTCCATTTCTCATGGATGTAGGAGGAAGACGGACACCCTCGCCGCTTCTGGAAGGTAAGAGCGACCGCCGATCGCTGCTGCATCGCTGGTGAGATTTGCCTGTGTGGCAGCTCACTAGTGACCATTTAGCGATGCACCAGCGATCCTGACCGGGTCGTATTGTGGTCAGGATCGCTGGTGCATCGCTAAATGTAAAGGGGCCTTAATGCCCATAAATAAAATACTGAGTGACCAATCGCCTCCAAAAGTCACATCATCAGTAAGTAAATTAAGTCTACTGCCTTCCCCAATCTTATCTGATTTGTAATGTAAAAGTTACTTCTGACCTTTCTTCAATAATTGTCAATAATCGTTAATACTTTAAAAAAATTTACAGTGATAAAAAAAAGAATAAAGTCTACTGGTGTGTGATTTCTTCCCGTTATAACTACAGATGTTCTGTGAAGGCCTCAGAGGTTTGTGTGAGAACATTAGGGATCAAACAGCATCATGAAAGCAAAGGAGCACACCAATTTTTTAATTAGGAGTGTATAATCTAAACAATTTTAAATTTAACAATAAGGTATTATTGTTTTTAGTGGGTTTTTCTTTTATGGTTTTGAGTTTTGTTGGACCCCTGTCCTCTATATAAATAATTTTTGATGTTTCTGGATCGCCCCCGGGGCAGTGGGGTTACTCGGTACCAGGCCGGTGTTTCAGAGGGAGGTGTCACATTGGCGGAGACCCGGTCCGTGGCCCTGGGCGTCCATGCAAAAGGGATGAAATGTAGCTGAATAAAGTTTATAAGTGGATGATACGTGACGCCACCTGTGGTGCTCAGCAATGAAGGGGTTAAGCCGACGCTGCGGTGCAGATCCTCTGGGACAGATGGTATAAGGCAGCAAGATGTAATAGCTCCCCACAGGTAGAGCTGTAGTCCCAGGGCAGTAGTAATAGGTGTTGAGGAAGAGGGTGTAGTGTCTGGCACAGAGATGTAGCAGTGCTGGAGGGGTTGCAGGAAGAAGGCAATGACACAACAGGGTGCATTTTCCTTTACCTTCACTTTGCTTTGTAAGTGCAGTCCAGGATCCAGATTACAGATGGAACAGGAGTTGATCAGCCTGGAAGCAACATTGGAATCTCTCTATGCAGATGGGTTGCGTCATCTCCTTCCTAGCGCTTATCTGAGGTACTTGCTAGAGTTGAGCAAAACGGGTCGGTCAAATTCTTAAGTTGGCGACTTTCGCTAAAGTCGAGTTTCATGAAACGAAACCCGACCATAGCGTGAGGTCGGCCACGAGGTCGGCGACCAGAGCGCCAAAGTCGCGTTTCAAATGATGCTTCCAGCGCCCTTTTTCAGCCAATGATGGAGGACGCACACTGTGGGCAACGCGATGACATGGGCATCGGTCGCCACCATCTTTGAGAAGGGCATGCAAGTGATTGGCTGGCTTTGTGTGGCGTCACAGGGGCTATAAAAGGGCGTGAACGCCGACCGCCATCTTATGCCGATCTTTGCATAGGGAGAGCTGCTACTGCTGCTGATTCTGTAGGGAGAGCGTTAAGGAAGAAGAACCAAAAAAACTGCTTCTGCTGTTAGTGATTTCAACTTACAACACAGCAGCTTGTGTGCTGTGACAGGGGAGGCTCTATTTTGGTGCATCAGCTCTGTTGGTTATTAGGCTGCCTTAAGGCTCCCTGATAGCTGCACTGCTGTGCAAACTGCTTTTTTAAAAGCAAAAATACTTTTCTTCCTCCTTTCTGCACAGTTACCAAGCGTTCATTTTACCACCCTTTTGTGTGTGCAGCAGTCCTGCTTATTAGGCTGCCTGCGTCCATACTTGGACTGAGAACATCATTGTCAGCCTCCTAAAATCTCTAGTGAGATCCAAATTCTCACCAATCCTATAGACACCCTCCACCTTGTCATACACCATCCAATTTCAGCCTGTTAAATTGAGGTGTAATCTCTACTGGGCCAGAGATAATAGTTCAGCCTCCTAAAATCTCTAGGGAGATTAAAATTCTCCCCAATACTATATACACTGTTATGAAGGGGTCACCGAGGAGGACAACAAAAAGCTAAGTCCCAGAAAACCAGAGAGGTTGGTAACTATGCAGATTGCAGATCCCTGACCTTATCCACACAACTAGCAGTAACAGTGGAGTGTTCCTACGATGATCTAGATGCCTCGTCACCGCCGGAGGACTACATAAGCCTAAAGCAAGAAAAGGGAAAACTAATTGCCCCAGAGCAGACCCCAAAGGAATAGACAGCCCCCACACATGTATTGACGGTGAATCAAGATGAAAACACAAATACAGGCAGGAAAATAGGCTGAGCAAACAATGGGGCCCAAACTAACTGTAAATAAAAGGAAAGGAAAGACACTGTCTGCAATCTGCCACAAACCCTACAAAAATAATGTCCAACACTTATGATAACAAAATTAACCCTGAAGTCACTAGACTTCTCCCACTATATCAGCACTCTGAAATATTCTGAGACAGAGCAAAAAGAGGCCAATCTAATAAGGGACTAAAAAGCAAATTGGCAAATACAGATAAATAAAAGTGGAAATTCAGCACAGCCCCAGCCGGGGCTGGCTGAACACACAAAAAACTGAATAGACCAACAAAATCAAGTGTGAACATCAGCAAAAACACTTAGCTTTGAGAAGGCTGGAACAGAGCTGAAAACCAAGACCTGAGTAGCCAGAAGCAATCACCAGCACTGACTTAGGGCATCGGCTGTCTTAAATACAGTCTAAGATTCCTGAGGTCCAATCGTCATCCTCATTATCAGGTGGTAGATCTCTACTGATTAAATCAGTCTCACCACCTCCTGTCACCACCAGAGGGAGTCTGGAAGGAGAACTCACTAGTGGTGGACAAGAGAATGAACTCACAACAATAAACCTTGTACCTTGTTTTACAGTACCATATAGCTGGTGGTATTTTGGGTAAATTTTTCCAAAAATGAGGAAGTATTGGGTAAGAGACCGTGGAAGTGGGCGGGGGTTGCCAGCTAGCACTGATGGTGGTGGTGGTGCATCTGCTGGTAGTGGCAAAAGCACAATAGCACCTAAGGCAGGAGGTGTTGAGCCTGCGTCATCGTCTGGCTCCACAAGGCCTCAAAGGCTCCTTTTTCTGGGAGTAGGTAAACCGCTTTTAAAGCCGGAGCTTCAGGAACAAGTTTTGGCTTACATTGCTGACTCAGCCTCCAGCTCTATTGTCTCTTCTTCTGAAGTTTCAAAAAATAAAAGCATGTCAGTGGAGGCTCCTGGTCAGGAACAACACCTTTCCTTGTATGTATGTATGTCATCCCCTGAGGAAGAAGTGCTATATACTTCAAAACGCGTTGGGAAATAAATGGTTAATCTTTCATCATAACCTGGATTCGTCATTTTGTCAAGCAGCGCACTAAAGTCCATGAATTTGTTCCATTAGAAACTGAGGTTTTGGCGGTCACGGAGTTGACCTTTGGACGTGCAGCAGGCTGACCACGGATCTTACATGTCTTAAACTCTCCTGGAAAGGGTGAATATATTTCTATTATTTCCTTCAAGATTTTACCCGGATAAGACCCTATTGCGCTTTTTCTCTCATAGTTTATCTATATTAACAGCTGTTATCTGGCAGGCCCGTAGCAGTCCAAAAACGGGTTACAAAAAACAAGAGTTGCAGGACAGCTTGGCCAAACGGTCAAATTAGCACAGTGTGCAAGGCCTCAAAATGTCTTCCATAGTAGGAAGAGTGCAGTGTGGCACATTTTTGAACAAAATCCTAATGATCAGGCCAAGGTTATCTGTTAGAAGTGCGCAAAGACCTTTAGCCGAGGGAAAAATCTGAGAAATTTGAATACCAGTTGCATGCTTAGACATTTATCCATCATGCACTTGCAATCGTGGACTGACTACCAAACCTCACGTACCACATGTGCACCTGCTCCGAATGAAGGTAGTCAGCAACGCTACATCGCTTCCCCCACTGTAAGCCCACCAGTTAGCACACCACCAGCAGCAAATGTTGAGGTGTTGTCGCAAGGCCAAAGCAGTCAGGGAATCACAATGTTATTGCTACGAAAGACTGAATCTAGGCCATCAGCAACACCACCAACACCATCACCATCACCAACCCTCTCTCAGTCCGCCATGTCCACCGCTATTTCCACCATATGCAGCTCTCAAGTCCAGCTCACCCTACCAGAGACTTTCAGTAGGACAAGAAAGTACTCATCCTCTCATTCACGTACACACTGTTTGAACGCCCACATTGCAAAACTAATCTCGTTAGAGATGATGCCCTACCGGTTGGTTGAAAGCGAAGCTTTCCACGAGCTCATGGCCTACGCAGTATCATGCTATGACCTACCCAGTCGGCACTTCTTTTCTCGAAAAGCCATCCCAGCCCTCCACCTGCATGTGAAAGACCGCATTGTCCATGCACTCAAGCAATCAGTGAGTGGAAAGGTGCACCTCACAACAGATGCATGATCCAGTAGGCATGGCCAGGGCCGTTACGCGTCCATCACTGCGCACTGGGTTAATGTGGTGGATGCAGGGTCCACAGGGGACAGCGGCGGTGGGACAGTGCTGCCTAGCCCACGGTATAGGAAACAGTTGGCTGTAGGCGTTCGACCCTCCTCCTCCAGAAGCGAAAGCGCGTCCACAGAGCGCAGTCGCACGAGCACTCCATCCGCAGCTGCCAGTGGTGCACACGTGGTGTCCTACTATCGTACAGCTAGTGGTAAGCGTCAGCAGGCTGTGTTGAAGAAGATGTGTTTGGATGACAACAGACTCACCGCGGAGGTACTAGCCAACTACTTGCAGCGATAAACTGAGTCATGGCTGGGCAATCTACATCTTGAGGCAGGCAAGGTAGTTAGTGATAATGGCCGGAATTTTGTGGCAGCCATAGCCCTTTCAAAACTCAGACACATACCTTGCCTGGCTCGCACCTTGAACCTGGTGGTGCAGTGCTTCCTCAATAATTATCCGGAGTTAACACCCCTGCTCCATAAGGTGCAAAGACTGTGCTCGCACAACCGCCGGTCGCCCATACACTCCAGTCGTATGCAGAAGCTGTAGCGATTGCTCCACCTTCCCAAGCACCGCCTAGTTATTGACGTTGCAACAAGGTGGAACTCCACCCTGCACATGGTTCAGAGTCTGTGTGAACAGAGGCAGGTTGTAATGCATTTGTGGGAGGATACACGGGCAGGCAGTTTGAAGGCAGACATGGAGCTGTCTGGTGTGCAGTGGTCGAAGATGAAAGACCTCTGTAAAGTCCTTCAGTGTTTGAGGAATGCACACGGCTGGTAAGCACAGATGACGCCGTCATAAGCATAAGCATCCAAATTATGCGTCTGCTCATGCAAACTCTGATGCACATTAAGGAGCAGTCGTCTGCAGCCAAGGAGAAAGAGGAGGAGGGAAGCCTTGATGACAGTCAGCCATTGTCTGCTCAGGGAACTCTCCTGGGCAAGGTGGAGGAAGAAGAGGAAGAGGAGGAGGAGGAGGATGATGGGGATGATTATTTAGGGGAGGAGGATGCTTCTCAGGGGGCAAGAGAAAATGTTGGCATGGCAAGGTCAGGTACAGGGTTTGTGCGTGACTGGAGGGATGTTGATTTGCCAGAAAGTGCTCCTCCACCCAGCACTCGCAGTGCATCATTGACACCTGGAACATTGGCCCACATGTCTGATTATGCCTTGCAGATCCTAAAAAGGGACCCATGCATTGCCAAAATGATGAACGATGACGACTACTGGTTGGCCAGCATCCTGGATCCACGCTATAAAGGCAAATTCCAAAACATCATGCCACAGGAGCTAATTTAAGCTAACAAACAAGCAACTCTGGTAAACCGCTTGTTTGAGGCATTCCCAGCACACAGCGGCAGTGATGGTTCTCACATGAGCCGTAGGGGGCAACATGAAAGAGGTGTTTGTGGTGCACACAGCCGAAGTGGCGTTGGACACAGGGGTTTCATGACCATGTTGTGGACTGAGTTTTCAAGTACCACTCACACGACTGGTAATACTGCATCGATTGAAAGTGACAGGAGACATCAGTTGTCAACTATGGTTACAAACTACTTCTACTCCCAATTCGATGTTCTCCCTCACAGGTCATTCCCCTTTGACTATTGGGCCTGTAAACTGGACACCTGGACTGAATTGGCACAATATGCCTTACAGGAGCTCGCTTGCCCTGCTGCTAGTGTGCTATCCGAAAGAGTCTTCAGTGCTGCTGGATCAATCCTGACAGAAAAAAGGGCCCATCTGTCGACCCAAAATGTTGATGATCTAACCTTCATTAAAATGAACCATGCATGGGTTTCCAAGGATTTTGTCCCACCTTCCCCTGATGACACATAGGTTGCCCGAAAAATGGATCGCTTTTGTCCTCCTCTTCCTCAGACTTTTCCAATTCCTCCATTTTCAGCTGCTGAATGTCCAACATCAACATATGACATTTTTTTCAACCTCCCTAACTGGGCTGCCTCCCCCCAGGGCCTGGGTCACCACTTGGTGCACGCACCCGTGCGAGTGCCGTTGCCCTGGACAGGTGGGTGGGCCCACTCTTGGGCGACGGCACTGGCACAGGGTCCCTCATAGTACAATCAAGTGTCTCTGACGGTGGGGGTGCACACCCGCCGTCAGACACACCGGCGTACTATGAGGGGCCCTGTGACAGTACCGCCGCCCACGAGTGGGCCCCCCCCTGCTTGCTCAGGGCACCAGCACTTGCAATACTTACCTCTCCCTGCTCCACCGCTGTGTAGTCTGGGCTGTTAAATCCTTCACTGGGACTGCCAATACAAATTTGGTGAACTGATAGATGATGGTTAAGACGTAACTATGCCCTGTCCTGCTGGGCTCTGTCTTCAGATGATCAATGGCTTCCATTTGTTATGGACATCGACTCACAATGAGATGCAGTGGTGGTTTCTCATCAGCTTTCACAGTTTTCCGACTCACACACGTGTGACATTCCTGCCCACATTTTTAAATGTGCCCTCTCATGCCAATCCAATAGAATCGCCTACGGCCTGTGGCTTCTGTCTTTTGCACTCCAAAGTTACCTGACAGATCATGATAGGCAGTGAGGACAATGTCTACATCTGTCCCTGTGATCACAATTTGATGGAGATGAGTAATGGTGATGGGTTCCACGGTACTGCAATACAGCAAACCTTTCTTCACAAGAACTGTTTTCGCTGTCTCCACAGACAAAGTAATTGAGGGTCAGCATCGCCTCTGAGAATTCTCCCGGGAGTTTTTCCCATGATTAGTAATTCCCAAATTTCTGCAGTCACTCGACTTTCCGTCTGTACTTGTATCCATCTCGTTTCCTCTTGCGGAGAGTCTGGACTGTCTTACTGAGACTGAAATATATATGAAGATTGAGAAATCCCCCAACAGTGTATTCTGGTGTACGCTTCGAATACATTACCCTTTTTCTACTTTTTAGATTCTTGTCTAATCCATACTGAGGCTGTGAGTGTCTCTGTCCGGATACGGAAATATACACAGAGATTTTTAATGTGTAAACTATGCTACATATATACCTGTTATCCGGTGATACTGTACCCTTTCTCAACTTTCTACAATCTAGTGGAATCCATACTGGGCCTGAGAACATCTGAGTCTGCCTCCTGATTAGAGAAGAGTGGTGTTCGAGTCGACCTGTTCGCCAAGTTCAAATTCGAGCTGTTTTGGGCGGTGTTCGAGCCGTTCGTCGAACTTGAACACTTTGCTTAAAATTCGGCTGTTAGAGGTTCCGTTCGAGAACGGTTCGTTCACCAAAAGCGTAACTTCATTTTCACATTAATAATGTTTTTCAATGTTAATAGACTGTTTCATGGCATAGTAGCGGCGTCTGGTAGCCAGCGGTGTAGTGCACCTGTCAAGGAGCTACACCGTGTGTGTTTCTAATAAATTTTTACCGCAACTTGTCCAGAAAATACTTTTGGGCCTTGTAGCACTGTCTGCTACTCAGCAGAGGAGCCCATCAGTGAACCAAGCTGTGCCGCCTGTTTATGTAAGAACCATTTTTTAACTCCATTTAGCCTAGTCAATACTTTGGGCCTAGTACCTGTGTCTACTGCTCAGCAGAGGAGCCCACCCGTGAACCTAGCTATGCCGAATCCCACCAAGGACAACATCTGCAAGGAGTTTGTATGTTCTCCCCGTGTTTGCGTGGGTTTCTTCCGGGTACTCCGGTTTCCTCCCACATTCTAAAGACATACTAATAGGGAATTTAGATTGTGAGCCCCATTGGGGACAGTGATGATAATGTGTGCAAACTGTACAGCGCTGCGGAATATGTTAGCGCTATATAAAAATAAAGATTATTATTATTATTATTTATTATGCCGCCTGTTTATGTAAGCACTGTCTGCTACTCAGCAGAGTTGCCGCCTGTTTATGTAAGAACTACGTGCTACTCAGCAGAGGAGCCCAGCTGTTAAGCAAGCTACAGCACCTGTGGTTTGGACAATTAATTTTTTCACATTCATCCTGGAATGCTGGTTAGGCCTAATTCCGGAATTCCGGTTGACCTGCACTTACTGGGAAATCCTCGTTCGCCGGGAAGAATTGGAATCCCAGATCCCCATCACTAGCGGGGTTCAACGGGTTATCTGCACCTGTAAGCGACACACGCTGGACCTTTCAGTGTAGTGCGCATGAAGCCACGGACATAGAATCATAGAATCATAGAATCATAGAATTGTAGAGTTGGAAGGGACCTCCTGGGCCATCTGGTCCAACCCCCTGCTCAAAGCAGGATTCGCTAAATCATCCCAGTCAGATGTCTGTCCAGCCTCTGTTTGAAGACTTCCATTGAAGGAGAACTCACCACTTCTCGTGGCAGCCTGTTCCACTCATTGATCACTCTAACTGTCAAAAAGTTTTTTCTAATATCTAATCTGTGTCTCCTCCCATTCAGTTTCATCCCATTGCTTCTAGTCTTTCCTTGTGCAAATGAGAATAAAGTTGATCCTTCTACAATGTGACAGCCCTTTAGATATTTGTAGACAGCTATTAAGTCTCCTCTCAGTCTTCTCTTTTGCAAACTAAACATTCCCAAATCCTGCAACCTTTCCTCATAAGACAGGGTTTGCAGACCGGTCACCATTCTGGTCGCTCTTTTCTGAACTTGCTCCAGTTTGTTGATGTCTTTTTTAAAATGTGGTGCCCAAAACTGGACACAATATTCCAGATGAGGTCTGACCAAAGAGGAGTAGAGGGAAATAATGACTTCACGTGATCTAGACTGTATGCTTCTGTTAATACATCTTAGAATTGCATTTGCCTTTTTTGCTGCTGCATCACACTGTTGACTCATATTCAGTCTGTGATCTATTAGTATACCCAAGTCTTTTTCACATGTGCTGTCACTTAGCCCTATTCCTCCCATTCTATATATGCTTTTTTCATTTTTATTGCCCAGATGTAGTACTTTGCATTTCTCCCTGTTAAAAACCATTCTGTTAGTTGCTGCCCACTTCTCCAGTTTATTTAAATCTTTTTGAATCCTCTCTCTCTTCTCTAGTATTAGCTATCCCTCTTAGCTTTGTGTCATCAGCAAATTTAATCAGTTTACCCTCAATTCCTTCATCTAAATCGTTGATAAAGATGTTGAACAATACAGGGCCCAGGACAGAGCCCTGTGGTACCCCACTTGAGACATTCTTCCAACTGGATGTGCAGCCATTTACGACCACTCTTTGGGTCCGATCACTAAGCCAGTTATGAATCCACCTAACAGTTGCCTTGTCCATTCCATACTTAGTCATTTTTTCAATAAGGATTGTATGAGAGACTTTGTCAAATGCTTTGCTGAAGTCAAGATATACTATATCTACAGCATTTCCTTGATCCACCCAATCAATGATACCGTCATAGAAGGAAATTAAGTTAGTCTGACATGACTTATTAGTTACAAACCCATGCTGACTCTGTTTAATCACTTCATTCTTATCCAGGTATTGACATACATGTTGTTTAATAATTTGTTCAAAGATCTTTCCTGGTATAGAAGTCAGACTCACCGGCCTATAGTTGCCTGGGTCCACCTTCTTCCCCTTTTTGAAGATAGGAACAACATTTGCTCTTCTCCAGTCTTCTGGCACTTCTCCTGTTCTCCAAGAATTTTCAAAGATTATGGAGAGGGGTTCAAAAATTTCTTCTGCTATCTCCTTCAGTACTCTGGGGTGTAATTCATCTGGACCTGGAGATTTGAATTCATTTAGGCTGGCTAAGTGTTTCCTCACTATCTTTCTGTTTATAGATATCCTGGATTCTTCTATTCCCTTAATAGGACAGTGAATAACAGTTGATGTTACATTTCCTTTCTGAGAGAAAACAGATGCAAAATAGGAATTTAAAAGTTCAGCCTTCTCAACATCCTGTCTTACCATTTCATCATTTTCATCCTGTAAAAATCCTATAGCATCTTTGACTTTTCTTTTACTTTTGACATATCCCCAAAATCCTTTATTATTGCTTTTGACATCTCTTGCAAGCCTCAATTCATTTTCAGCTTTAGTTAATCTGATTTGTGCCCTGCAGGTTCTGCAGACAGCATTATATTCTTCTTCAGATATGCCTCCCTCTTTCCATTTTATAAACATTTCTTTCTTCCTTTTTAGCATGTGCTTAAGTTCTGTGTTCATCCATCCTGGTTTCCTTAAATGCTTCCTATTCTTCTCTCTTTTCGGAATTGTTAACAACTGTGCTTTGAGAATTTCATTTTTCAAGATTTCCCATCCTTCCTGGACATTTTTGTCCTTAAGTATATCCAGCCATATCCAGTCTGTCATGTAAGGGCATGACAGACCTGTTATTGCTCGATCTCGCGTGCCAGAGCCTCACGTGTCCCTCTAGTAAGCTGGACGCGGACCGCGGGGTCATGCCGGAGTCTCGTTCGTTAACGGAATTAAGCTGACAAATCGCTAGCACAACTAAAAACGGCCATGCACCACCACCCACAGAATCGACAAAGCTTGCAATCTGTCCATCTTTTCCGTAGCCGGCATGATTGAGGTTTCCCGTGTGGAGTCCAATTAAGCCGCAGTCTCCACTCCTGGTGGTGCCCTTCTGGACATTCCTTTAAGGTTCAGCTTTGCAATCATACTGCCCCCCGGAAACCAAACACTTTGCCTTCATGGACGCTGTTCGGAGGGTCGTGGGAATAATGCCGCCTGATCTGCAGTTGGCATAATTTATAGTGGGAAGTCCAACGGTATATAATCGTCTTCAATTTTAGAATTTTACATTTTTTTTATTTTAGATTTTTAGTCCAGCCTTTCTTGACTTTATAAGGGCATGACATGCCTATATCTGTGTCTCCTCCTCCTCCTTTTACTCCTCCACCTCTTTTCTATATGTAGTTGCCCTTTTCCATATGTTATTTTTGTCTTCTGAGCATTGTGTCTGCTTTGGGACACCTTTTAAGGTGTTTTGTAATTGTTTTCTATGTGTTTGTATGTGTTTGTGTTTGCCTGCCATTGTTTTCAATGGGGCTCGACGGTGTTCGACGAACATTCGACGAACTTGCCTCCTATTCGACGAACCGAACCCGAACACTAGCGGGGTGGCTCAACACTACTCCTGATATATAGACGTACATTCTTAATGTTTAAACTATGCTATATATACCTGGTATCTGGTGATACTGTACCCCTTCTGCCAGGAAGTCCACCCACCACTCTAAGTGTATCATTGACACCTGAAACATTGGCCCACATGTGTGATTATTTCTTGTGGATCTTCTTTTTATATTGTGGTGTGATCCATCCTGAGCATGTGACAGTCTGTGGGTTACTCCTGCAATTTATATTTATATTTAAAAATTACCCCAACACTGTATACAGCTCTACGCTTGTGATACATTACCCATTTACTGCTTTTTATATTCTGGTCTAATCCAAACTGACCAAGTGAGAGTCTGTTTCTGACTGTGGAAATAAATACTGAGATTGACAATGACCCCTACACTGTGTACAGCTGTACGCTTCAGATCCATTACTGGTTAACAGCTTTTTATTTTGTGTTGTAATCCATACTGAGCCTGAGAGCGTCTGTGTGAGCCTCCTCAAAGATTTAGAATGTTTAAACTATACCATATATACCTGGTATCTGATGATACTGTACCCTTTTTCTACTTTTTATATTCTTGTCTAATCCATACTGAGCCTGTGAGCGTCTCTGTGTGACTCATTAAATATATAGGGAGATTGTCAATTGTCCTTTGACTGTATAGAGCTGTACGCTTCTGATACAGTGCCATATATCTGATGTTATTTTGGGTACATTTTCTCCAAAATTTGGAACTATGGTGGAAGAGGCCGCGGACGTGGGTGTGGGGGGGCCAGCTGGTACTGATGGTGGTGGTGCATCTGCTGGTAGTGGCAAAAGCACAATAGCAGCTAAGGCAGGAGGTGTTGAGCCTGCATTATGGTCTGGCTCCTGAACGCCTGGAAGGCTACCTTTTCAGGGAGTAGGTTAACAGCTTTTAAAGCCGGAGCTTCAGGAATTGGTTTTGGCTTACATTGCTGAAACAGACTCCAGCAAATATGCCCTCCTTTTCTGAAGTTTCAAAAAATGCAAGCACTGAGTCATCAAGTGCTGGCTCCTGGTCAGGAAGATCCCCTTTCCTTGTGTCCTTCACCCCCACCAAAAGTGAATGATGCAGCAGGCCACACTTCACATTAGTCCATGTAGCTCTTTCCCACATACCATGCCTGGGTTATCAAGTCAAATTCTGAATTCCCCTGTTGAATCTGACATGGAGTGTGGGTGGCCAGCCAGAGCAGTGGGGTTAATACCGGGCCGGTGTCTCAGAGGGATGTGTCACGGAGGTGGTGACCCGGTCCGTGGGCATGGGCGTCCATGCAAAGGGGTGAAAAACGTTTATAGGTGAATGATACATGACACCACCTGTGGTTTCTGATCAGATTGACCAGCGCTGCAGTGTCGCTTCTCTGGGACAGATGATGTGGTGCAGCTAAGATGTAGAAGCCCTGCACAGGTAGGGCCATAGTCGCAGGGCAGATGAAAGAGTTGGTATGTGTTTTGCAGTGCAGGATGTCGCAGAGCCGGGCGCCAGGTGCAGGAGAAAGATGACAGACACAGTCGTGCAGTTCCTTTACCTGTACTTGGTAAGTGCCGTACAGGACCCAGAGTTCAGAAGGAGAAGAAGTTGGTCTGCCTGGAAGCAAATTAGGAATTCTGTCTCTGCAGATAGGTAGTGTGGCCTCCATTCTAGCGCTTATCTGAGGTACTCGCAGTACTGAGTTCACTGAAGTTCCCCCTGTTGACTCTCTTTTGAAACTTTCTCGTATGGCAGGCAGCCATAGCCTTTTCCTTCTGGCTCACACAAGTCGCTGCTGGGGGCTCCGAGCCTTAGTTGGGAACAAAGCATTAACAGCTGCTACTTCCTCCGGTTTCTGCTGCAGGACCGTCAGTGTCCCTACAAACTCAGAGACCGGAATCTGGACCATGCGCTCCAGCTAGGAGTGAGCCTTAACTCTGCTCATCCTCCAGCTCCCCTTCTCACATCCACACACTTCCTCTTCCCTTCACATACTGCCCTAGCTTCCCTCCTCCCAACCACAGAGAGCAGCTCCTCAGCAGTCAGGTTCAGAGCTCTCCCTGCTGGCCCGGAGTGGGAAATGTGTTGTGTGTTGGTTTAACTGCTAGAGAGATCCTTCGTTGCTCCCAAAAAAGACATCACACTCCCTAGGAGTAAGGTAATGCCACTGTGGCGACCGTACTCCTGGGGGCACCACAAGTGCACTGATGCCCAGCCACTGCTAGATGATTCTGCTGGTACATTGACCCAGACCACTACATTCCCCTCGCACTCTACACAGCCAGAATCTGACCCTGATGAAACTCAGGTTCCCCTTCCCCCATACTATACCACCTTACACGGTGACAAAGAGGAAGGTGCAGATGAAAGTGCAGGTTCCTTGAGCAGGTGGGGGGGCATACTCATGGGCGACGGCACTGGCACAGGGCCCCTCATAGTACGCAAAAGTGTCTCTGCCGGTGGGAGGGGGAGAGCCCACGGGAGGGCCCACCCCGTCAGACACACCGCCGTACTATGAGGGGCCCTGTGCCAGTGCCGTCGCCAATGAGTGGGCCCTCCCTGCTTGCTCAGGATCACAGCACTTGCAAAGTTGAAATACTTACCTCTCCCTGCTCCACGCTGTGACATCTTCTGCGTTTCCTGACTGTGACATTCTGGTCAGAGAGCGGGATGACATCACGTCTGCAGGCCCTCTGCCTACACAGTCCAAGTGCAGAGAGATGGAAGATGGGGACGACGAGGAGTCCAGACTAGTACAGGGATTCCCTAGCGAGGAGACTTATTTAATTGTTTTAAAGGTTGGGAGCAATTTTTGGGGAGCACTATACTCTGGAGAATGATAGATGGGGCCCACCATACACTGGAGCATTCCAAAGGTGGACATCAGACACTGGAGCAGCATTTACAGGGGCCATTATACACTAGAGCATTAGAAATGGGGCCCATTATATATGGAGCATTATTTGGGCCCATTAGACACTGGAGCTTCATCCATGGGGACCAACATATACTGTAGCATTATGTGGAGCTCATCATATACTGTATGGAACATTATATGGCACCAATGATTCTGTATGGAGAAATATATGGGCCTCATTACTCTGTATAGCGCACTATGCGGTGGCCATAATACTGTATGGAGTAATATACTGTCCGTTTTTGGAGCTATTGGAGAATTTAAAATGGATATCAGTCATGTGATGTAAGAAGTGAAGTATTTTTCATTGTACTATACTGCTATTTCTCTGCCGTATCAGAGGATCATGAATTGTGGCATGTGTTAAAGGAGCCCATTGACCCTCTTTGGCCCTAGGCCCACGAAAATCAGGAGCCAGCCCTACCCCCCCCCACAACTTTAGCCAAATAACCCCCAGTTTTCAGTGCATAACTATTTTTATAATGTAAATTAAGGTTGACAAGCTTAAGTAATAAGAATTGATGTTTTTGGCATTAAAATGGGCACTGTAGGTGTTTTTCCTGCCCTCCACTCACTGCCGACTTTTCTTCCCCATTGACTTACATTGGGTTTCGTGTTTCAGTCGGCCTACGACTTTTCACGATAATTGGCCGATTTTGTTCGACCCGACTTTTGCAAAAGTCGGGTTTCATGAAACCCGACTCGACCCGAAAAAAGGCAAAGTCGCTCATCTCTAGTTACGACCCTGTTTGTCAAGAGATTGTATTCCAGAGCAAGAGTTGTTGCACACCCCAAGTGAAGTTACAGCGAACCCTGTAGCAGATGAAGAGGAGGAATCTGAAGTCAACAACCCGACCATGGGAAACATGTCTACAAGTCCCCAAGGACAACCTCATAAAGTTGAGCCAGTGGAATCTACCACTCCTTCTGCCTTAAGGCGCTCCGAACATTTCACCGCAGGCGTACCCCCATATCCGCTACAATCAAGATCAGTTTGTCTGGCAACAGATAGTCCAAGGCTTGTAAGAATTCCAGCATGAAATGGAGAAACTTTTGCCTGTCGAATGGCGAGCTAAAAGAGAGGGAGAATGTAAGGAGGACTACCAGAGCAGGGGTACCTTTTACTCGCCGCTCCCGGAACTGCCGGGGCTGTCACCCATGTTGCAGGGGGGAAAGTGCCGAGTGCTGGACAAACTCGGTCATGTGACTGAGGAAGACAAGGCAGGACTAGATAGCGCTGCATGTGGGAAAAGAGAGGAGGCTCGCGCGGGACAGCTGCGTGAGGAGTCAGGCTCTGTGGCCGCTGTGAAGGCAGAGCATCTCGTTGGCACGGGGCGCCCCGTCAGACCCTCTGCAGAGAGGACTATTGCTGGTAGGAGACTAGTTGACAGTTTTCCACTACCCTCCTCGCCAGGAGGTGACATAGGGCCGACGCCACAGACTGTGCAGTTACAGTAAAAGCACTCCACGAGAGATGCCCGGCTAGGCCGAGACCTGTTGAACAAGGACTTGCATACACCGCGGAGTGAAGGCTCATTCTGGCGGTTCCTCCAGTTTGACTCAGTACCTTGCGAGACACCATTAGGTATGGGAAATCTACCCGCTTCTCAGAGATCATAGAATCATAGAATCGTAGAGTTGGAAGGGACCTCCTGGGCCATCTGGTCCAACCCCCTGCTCAAAGCAGGATTCGCTAAATCATCCCAGTCAGATGTCTGTCCAGCCTCTGTTTGAAGACTTCCATTGAAGGAGAACTCACCACTTCTCGTGGCAGCTTGTTCCACTCATTGATCACTCTAACTGTCCAAAAGTTTTTTCTAATATCTAATCTGTTTGCTGTTGTCGGTGCCACCGCTGGATCCTCACCTGCCACAGCCTTCACTGAGACAACCCGTGCCACTGCCATTGGTGCCATCGTTGGAACCCCGAGGCTCTGCATACCGGAAAACATCAGACTGATAAGTGTCACATATTTTCATATTGAACTACCATTCACCCTTTACCCATTTATCCTACTTCCCACTTATGCCCCTTTCCTACTACACCACTGCAATTCCTCACTCCCTGCATGGAGTGCATTTATTGTTTAATAAAACCCTTAACTCTTGATCTGTCTACTGTCCGTGGCAATAAAATACACTATAGGAACAGAAAAGCGCAAATAGGGTCTTATCCAGGTTAATGTAAAAGATAAAAGATATATAAGAAATCCACTCATCTGTTGCAGGAGAGATCAGGCATGTAAGGTTAGAAGTCAGCTGCTGCACGTGCAAAGGTCAACCGCAAATAAAGTATATCAATTCTTGTGGAACTAATTTATGGACTTCCATGCGCTGCTTGACAAAATACAGGATTCCAATTATGGTGAAAGATTAATCATTTATTCCCCAATAAATTATTAATCTTTCACCATAATTGGAATATTGTATTTTGTCAGGCAGCGCATGGAAGTCCATAAATTAGTTCCATAAGAATTGATACTGTCCGTGGTAACATCCTGTGTTCCTGCGATTTCTTCAAATACCTGGATGATTCTGTGAGCGATTGGGAGAAGGTGTTGTGGTCAGATGAAACAAAAATTGAGCTCATTAGCATTAACTCAACTCGCAGTTAGGGATGAGCAACTTTGCCTTTTTTAGGGTCGAATCGAATGAAATCGGCCGACTATCGTGAAAAGTCGGAGGTTCAGCTGAAACGCGAAACCCAATGTAAGTCAATGTGGAAGCAAAGTCGGCAGGGAGTGGAGGACAGGAAACACACCTACAGTGCCCATTTCAATGTCAACAACATCAATTCTTATAACTTAAGCTTGTCAACCTTAATTTACTTCATAATAATAGTTACGCAATGATAACTGGTGGTTATTTGGCTAAAGTTGTGGGGGGGGGTAGGGCTGGCTCCAGGTTTTTGTGTGCCCCGGGCCAAAGAGTGTCAGTGCGCCCCTTTAACACATACCACAATTCATGATGCTCCGATACGGCACAGAAATATAGGTATAGTACAATGACAAATACTTCACTGCTTACATGACATGACTGATATCTATTTTAAATTCTACAATAGCTCAAAATCCGAACAGTATATTACTCCATGCAGTATTATGGCGACCACATAGTGCGCCATACAGAATAATGAGCCCCATATATTGATCCATACGGAATAATTGGTCCCATATAATGTTCCATACAGTATATGATGTGTTAGGAATGGCAGAACGCACTAAATAAAAATAATAATAAAGTGTGTTCGCCGCTCGGGGTCCACCGTGCAGTAGGTGTTATAACCGCTGCTGAGTAATGGAAGACAAGCAATATGGCGATATAATGCGCACGGGTTCAACTTCACCCGAAGTGCGCAGAGCGGGTTCTGTTCACACATAGAGGCGCCGCAACAAAAACATGCAAAAGGCTGAGCCTGTTAGAGTCACAGGCCTCAGGTATATGCACACATGGTATCAGGTCACAGGAGCAGGAACTAAGACAGAGGGGCTGCGTCCGTCTAGACCTACCGTGTGTGTGGCGTCGCTACTGCGAGTGCCAAGCAGGGCTGCAACTGCAGCGTGGCGCAGGACACTGCCGCTCGACGACAAAGCCAGAAAGCAAGCGCAATGTCGGACGCTAGCGTAGCGGTGCGGTGTGCACAGTGGCTTAAGGCTTGCCACTGACTGGCGCTGACAGCTAAACTAATTCCCTAACCACATGCGTAATATCAGAGGGAAGGGTGTTGTGAGTTCATTCTCTGGTCCACCAGTAGTGAGTTCTCCTTCCAGACTCCCTCTGGTGGTGACAGGAGGTGGTGAGGCTGATTTAATCAGTAGAGATCCACCACCTGATAATGAGGAGGACGATTGGACCTCAGGAATCTTAGACTGGATTTAAGACAGCTGACGCCCTAAGTCAGTGCTGGTGATTGCTTCTGGCTACTCAGGTCTAGGTTTTCAGCTCTGTTCCAGCCTTCTCAAAGCTAGGTGTTTTTGCTAATGTTCACACTTGATTTTGTTGGTCTATTCAGTATTTCGTGTGTTCAGCCAGCCCCGGCTGGGGCTGTGCTGAATTTCCACTCTTATTTATCTTCATTTGCCAATTAGCTTTTTAGTCCCTTATTAGATTGGCCTCTTTTTGCTCTGTCTCAGAATATTTCAGAGTGTTGATATAGTGGGAGAAGTCTAGTGACTTCAGGGTTAATTTTGTTATCAGAAGTGTTGGACATTATTTTGTAGGGTTTTTGGCAGATTGCAGACAGTGTCTTTCCTTTCCTGTTATTTATAGTTAATTTGGGCCCCAGCATTTGTTCAGCCTATTTTCCTGCCTGTGTTTGTGTTTTCATGTTGTTTCACCATCAATACATGTGTGGGGGCTATCTATTCCTTTGGGGTCCGCTCTGGGGCAGTTAGTTTTGCCCTTTTCATGCTTTAGGCTTATGTAGTCCTCCGGCGGTGACGAGGCATCTAGATCATCGTAGAATGCTCCACTGCTACTGCTAGTTGTGTGGTTAAGATCAGGGATCTGCAATCTGCATAGTTACCAACCTCTCTAGTTTTCTGGGACTTAGCTTTTTGTTGTCCTCCTCGGTGACCCATTCATAAGAATCACCAGCCATACCGCAGATTCTAGGGTACTCAAAAGCAGGGAAAAATTGTTTAAAAGAAAAAGAGAAAAAAAGTGTCAGAATTTTTTTTATATATATATTTTTTCCTCTTTCTTTTTTCTGGGGCCGTAGGAGGATTTTTTTTTCTCCTAATGGAGATTAAGCAACTGTCTGATTGTGTGGAGCAACTTACTGCTGAAGTGCAGGGAATTTCTACCTACCTCATTCAGTCACATGCTGCTGAACCTAAGATTCCTACTCCTGATGTGTTTTCTGGGGATCTGTCTAAATTTCTGAATTTTAAGAATAATTGTTAATTATTTCTTGCCTTGAAGCCTAACTCATCGGGGAGCTCTGTGCAGCAGGTTAAAATTGTCATCTCCTTGCTGCGCGGCGATCCCCAGGATTGGGCTTTTTTTCTGACACCTGAAAATCCTATTTTGACTAATGTGGATGCATTTTTTCAAGCCTTGGGGTTGTTGTAGGATGAACATAATGCCGTTGATCAAGCTGAAAGAACCCTGTTGGCATTAAGCCAGGGTCAGGATTCTTCAGAGTTATACTGTCAAAAATTCCAAAAGTGGGCGTTCCTTACTATATGGAATGATAGTGCATTGGCAGCTCTCTTTCGGAAGGGTTTGTCAGAGACCGTAAAAGATGTTATGGTGGGATTTCCTGTTCCCTCTGGTTTGGATAATTCTATGTCATTAGCCATTGAAGTTGATCGGCGTTTACGTGAACGTAAAAATACACGGGAGGCGCTGCCACCTTTTGAACAAATGTCTGAACCTATGCAATGTGATGGGGCTTTGTCTAGGTCGCAAAGTCAGAAGTTTAGAAGGCATAATAAGCTGTGTTTTTTGTCTGTGAAGACGCCTCTCATACTATTTCTGTCTGCCCTAAACGAGAGAAACGTTTTGCACACACATTTGCTGTAGGTAGTGTACAACCTAAGTTTCTTTTGGCAATTACTCTGATCTGCTCCTTATCCACGTTTTCCACTAAGGCTTTTGTGGATTCAGGAGCAGCATTGAATCTGATGGATTTGGACTTTGCTAAACGTTGTGGTTTGTCCATGACGCCTCTGCGGACGCCTATTCTTTTGAGGGGTATTGATGCTACTCCTTTGGCGGAGAATAAACCTCAGTTTTTGACCCAGGTGATAATGCGAGTTCCCCAGACCACCAAGAAAATTGTAAATTTCTGGTGCTGCATGTTACAGAACCACTCAGCACCCAGAATATGTTGTGCAGTTACATGTATATATAATATGTTCCATGTGAGATGCATGTCCCTAATGTATCAGCCCACAGACTGCACCTCTGGGCAGAGGGGACACGATATTCTCCTTTTGTCCGCCCTCCCCCCACCTTTGTAATTCCCACAGTAAACATCCGCAGGCTCCGGCCACCTGCGGCTTTTGAAATGCATGTCTGGCCTGACGCTTTTCTATTGGCCTGCCCTCTGTATCTGTGTGATATATTCTGTGTCCTGTGAGTAAAGTGTTGTCAGACTGGAAATACGTGGAGAAGCAGTGATCTTTTATATGCGCCCATGCACTCAGAGGAATTCCAGCCAGCGTCCTTCATTCAGACTCCAGCCCATGCAGAGCGGACCTCCGAAAACATGGGGTGGTACTGAAAGAGGTACCCCAGCTTGGAAGACCCCGTTACACTGGTGGCAGCAGTGGGATTTGATACCCCTTCTACAGGAGAAAGGAATGAATGGAAAATGACTACCAGAAGTTAAAGAGGACTACATTAAAAGATCTGGTGGAAGCCCGAGGGTTGATCGCCAGCAACAAAACAAAAGCAGATTTGATAGCAGCCATCATGGAACACGACAGTGCAGCGCCCCCCCCAATGTAAATGTGAAGGAGACCGAATTCCAGAGGGAGGTAAAGAACAGACTGGCTTTCTATGGCCCAAACCCTGCAGTAGAGATTATACGAGAGGTGATGGCTGATGTGCGTACTGATCTGAAGGAAAAGATGGCTGAGCGGACCAGGATAGAGCTAGCCAAGATGGAGATGGCAGAGTGGACCAAAGTAGAGCTGGCCAAGATGGAGATGGCAGAGCGGAGAGAGGAGAGTCAGCGAGCAGGGGGAGCTCTGGCCTTCGAACAGGTACCTTCAACAGTAAGCCACAAAAAGATCCAGTACAATGCCTTCCGACAGTTGGGGGAGGCAGAAGAAGACATTGATGGCTTTCTGCAGGACTTTGAGCGGCAGTGTGCCCTTCATCAAGTAAAGCCGGAGGAACGGGTTCAGATTCTGACCAGCAAGCTGACAGGCCGGGCAGCGGATGCCTATCGCACGGTACCTGATGAGGACTGTATGGACTATGAGCGGATCAAAGAAGTGATCTTGGCCCGGTATGCGCTGACACCAGAGGCCTACCGCCAAAAGTTCAGCGGACTTATAAAACGCATAACCAATACCCAAGCTGAATGGGCTTGTAAATTACGGCGGTCACTGCTACAGTGGGTATAAGGGAGCCAAGCAACCACTAAGAAGGACGTCCTCCTGCTCTTCCTGTTAGAACGATTCTTTAATGGACTAAACCCCGAGACACAGGAATGGCTTCGGGACAGGCGGCCAACGACTCTTGAGGAAGGCGCTCGTCTGGCCGATGAACATCATGATGCCAGGAGGCCGCAGTTGTCCGAATCAAAGGTGGTCACTAGGGGCCCGCCCATGGACCTGGAGGGCCCCAAACCACCGAAGATTGTAGGGGGACCAGCTAGAAACTCAGCCTACCACAGTCCCCCTTGGGCGCCATGCCACACCTGCCATCAGCTGGGCCACCTGCAAAGACAATGCCCCAACCGGACTCATCATACCCAGTGGCCAAAGGCTGGAACAGCTACCTTCAGCCGGGCTGCTGTACACTGCTACCAAGGCGAAGCTGACCCGGCATTGGGGGCTATGATTAACCAAGGGCTGGAAGAGATGGAGGAAGTGCTGCATGAAGTAGACCCCGTGCAGGCAGCCCGGGCAGATAATCGACAACAGCATCGACAGGTCGTGTGGGTTAATGGGAAACGTATGCAGGGACTAAGAGATTCCGGGGCAACTTTGACCCTTGTGAAGCCTCATCTCGTCCGGGACCAAGAGAAGACTGACCGGACAGTGGCAGTCGATGTAGCAGGGGGAGCCATACATCGATTACCCACTGCCAGGATTCACCTGAACTGGGGAGTCGGGGATGGCCTTGTTGAGGTCGGCTTGATGGAGGATTTGCCTGCAGACGTCTTGCTGGGAAATGACTTGGGGCCCATGTTGTCTCGGTGGCCCCTCTGGCTGAGACCTATCCTGTGACCACCCGGAGACAAGCTCGAGCTGCGGAGGCGGAATCACACTCAGAGGAGGCCCTGGTAAGACATCCCAGCCCTGCACGTATTCCCATAGCCAGACACATTTCTTGGGCCACCCCAGATGAATTTAAGAGGGAGTTACTTGAGGATCCTTCATTAGAGGGATATCGTGGGAAGGCACAGGAGGGGAGAGGAGTACTGGAATGGGAACAGTTTGTATGGAAGCAGTGACTCCTCTACCGGATCACAGAGCAGCACCACACAGGGACGAGCCCCACTATAAAACAACAGCTGGTAGTTCCCAAGAAGTATAGGCAGGAGTTACTGCGAATCTCTCATGATATACCCTTGGCCGGGCACTTCGGCGTCAGTTGCACCAGGCATCGTCTGACACAAAACTTCTTTTGGCCGGGGGTAACCTATGATGTTCGTCAGTACTGCCAGACCTGTGACAGTTGTCAGCGCATTGGCAAGAGGGGGGATCAATGCAAGGCCAAATTACGCCCCCTCCCCATTGTGGTGGAACCTTTTAGCCGAGTAGCGGTCGATCTGATAGGGCTGTTAGCCAAACCCAGTCCGTCCGGGAAAAAGTATATATTGACAATGGTAGATTATGCCACACGGTATCCAGAGGCGGTTGCATTACCTAACATACTGGCAGAGACGGTGGTGGCCGCTCTGCTCCAGGTTTTCTCACGGGTTGGATTTCCCCAGGAGATTATCTCGGACCAGGGTACCCAGTTTACAGCAGAGGTGACCAACCAACTGTGGAAGCTGTGCGGCGTAAAGTCCATTAGAAGCACCCCGTACCACCCGCAAACCAATGGGTTGTGTGAACGCTTTAACGGGACATTAAAACAGCTCATTGGGACTTTTACCAGGACCTACAGGGACTGGGAGAAATTCTTGCCACACCTCCTGTTTGCCTATTGGGAGGTGCCCCAAGAAACCACGGGGTTCTCCCCGTTCGAGCTGGTATACAGGAGACGGATAAGGGGAACCCTAGACTTAGTGCTGGAACACTGGGAAGGGGAGGGCCTCATAGAAGGGGTACCTATTGTACCCTATGTGCTGGAATTCCGGGACCGCCTACAGGAGCTGACCCAGGTTGTACGTGAGAATCTGCAGGCGACACAGCGGCGCCAGCGCTTATGGTACGATCGGAGGGCCAGAGAGCGCACTTTGGAAATAGGACAGAAGGTCCTGGTGTTAGAGCCTACTAAGCAGAATAAGTTTCAAGCTGCATGGCAGGGGCCCTACCAGGTAGTGGGGAAAATAGCCGACACAACCTATAATGTCGCCGATTGTGACGACCCCAGGGTTATCCGCATGTTCCACGTGAATATGCTGAAGCCCTACCGGAAGTGCCCTGAAGAGGTAGTAGCCATCTGTGCACCTGAAGCAGAGGATTTAGCCGGACTTCCCTTGCCGGATGTCTTAGGGGAAAGGACTCAGTCTAAAACATGGGACCAGGTACACTTGGGTGAAGACCTAGGCCCCCGGGAGAGACAGCAGGCGGAGGCGTTGTTGAGGCTGCGACAGAGGATGTTTTCAGAGAGACCGGGGTACACTCGCCTGGCACAACACAAGGTTGAGACCCAGGATCAGACCCCCCTGCGACAAAACCCCTTCCGCGTCCCTGATTCTGTACGAGAGGGGATGCGACAAGAGATACAAGAGATGTTGCGTTTAGGGGTCATTGAAGAGTCAGATCGTCCCTGGGCATCCCCCATAGTGTTAGTGCCCAAGAAGGATGGGACTACACGGTTTTGTGTAGACTATCGTAAGCTCAATGAGAAAACAGTGACGATGCATATCCCATGCCGCGTGTGGATAAGTTGTTAGACCGGCTGGCGGGGGCAAGGTATTTGACCACCATCGATCTATGCAAAGGCTACTGGCAGATTCCTCTAAGGCTGGTTTCACATTTGCGTTTTTTAGCGCTGGAAAAAAACGCACACCTGCGCATGCGTTTTTTCCCCTATATTTAACATGGGTGCGCATACCTGCGCTGCGTTTTTTTGGGGTGTGCGTTGGGATTTTCCAGACGCAGCATGTTGCATTTTTTGGCCCTGCAAAAAAGCGCATGCGCACATATGCACACGTTTTGCGCTAAAAATGGCCATTATAGCCTATGGATGCGCATATGTGCGCACTGGCATGCTCATGTATGCGTTTTTTTGCATATGCGTTTTTTTTTTAAACCATGGAATTTAGGGGTTTGGGTTAGAATTAGGGTTAGTTAAGGGGGTTTAGGGTTAGGGTTATGGTCAGGGTCAGGGTTAGGGTTGGGGTTTGGGTCAGGGTTAGGGTTAAGTATGGTTTTGTTAAGGATTAGGGTCATGGTTAGGGTCAGGATTAGGGTTAAGTATGGTTTTGTTAAGGGTTAGGGTCAGGGTTAGGGTTAGGGTTAGGGTCAGGGTTAGGGTTAGGGTTAGGGTCAGGGTTAGGGTCAGGATTAGGGTTAAGTATGGTTTTGTTAAGGATTAGGGTCATGGTTAGGGTCAGGATTAGGGTTAAGTATGGTTTTGTTAAGGGTTAGGGTCAGGGTTAGGGTTAGGGTTAGGGTTAGGGTCAGGGTTAGGGTTAGGGTTAGGGTTAGGGTCAGGGTTAGGGTCAGGATTAGGGTTAAGTATGGTTTTGTTAAGGATTAGGGTCAGGGTTAGGGTCAGGATTAGGGTTAGTATGGTTTTGTTAAGGGTTAGGGTCAGGGTTAGGGTTAGGGTTAGGGTTAGGGTCAGGGTTAGGGTCAGGATTAGGGTTAAGTATGGTTTGGTTAAGGGTTAGGGTCAGGGTCAGGGTTAGGGTTAGGGTTAGGGTTAGGGTTAGGGTTAAGTATGGTTTTGTTAAGGGTTAGGGTCAGGGTAGGGTCAGGGTTAGGGTTAGGGTTAGGGTTAGGGTCAGGGTTAGGGTTAGGGTTAGGGTCAGGGTTAGGGTTAGGGTTAGGGTTAGTTAGGGTTTAGGGTTTGGGTTAGGGTTAAGTATGATTTGGTTAAGGGTTAGGGTTAGGGTTAGGGTCAGGGTTAGGGTTAGGGTTAGGGTCAGGGTTAGGGTTAGTAAAGTCATGGTTTGGGTAGTGTGAGGGGCCACCTAAAAATGTTGGAAAAAAACGCAAACGCGGTAAAAACGCGCTAAAAACGCATACAAACGCATAAAAACGCTGCGTTTTTTTCATGCATGCTCATAAAAATGCTTGAAAAAAACGCAGCAGTTGTATGCTTATGTATGCGTTTTTTCAATGCGTTTTTTTGCGGGAAAAACGCGCTGCAAAAAAAAGCAAGTGTGAAACTAGCCTTAGTCCTGACACTATTCCCAAGTCGGCATTTGTCACCCTGTTCAGCTTATTCCAGTTTCGAGTTATGCCATTCGGGGTGAATAATGCTCCGGTGACCTTCCAAAGGCTGGCTGACCGGCTTCTGGATGGTCTCCAGGACAATGCTTGTGCCTACCTGGACGACATCGCCATCTACAGTGCGACATGGGAAGAGCATCTAAATCACCTAGAGACAGTTTTGGACAGGATCCACCAGGCCGGAATCACCCTGAACCCAAACAAGTGTCACGTGGGCAAAGCAGAGGTTTAGTATTTAGGGCATTGGGTGGGAAGTGGGAAACAGCGACCAGAACCAGCCAAGATTGAGGCCATAGCCAATTCGCCCATCCCACGCACTAAAACCCAGGTCATGGCGTTTCTAGGGACAGCGGGGTATTACAGGAAATTCGTTCCCAATTACAGCAGCGTAGCCAAGCCCCTCACTGATTTGACCCGTAAGAACCAACCCCGCCAGGTAACCTGGACCTCAGAGTGTGAGGAAGCCTTCCGCCAACTAAAGGCCGCCCTCACCAATACCCCTGTATTGGCTGCACCCGATCCAACTAAACGTTTCCTGGTTCACACAGACGCTTCTACGTTTGGATTGGGGGCAGTACTGAGCCAAGTCGGGCCGGACGGCCAAGTACACACGGTAGCTTACCTGAGTCGGAAACGACTGCCCCGTGAAGTAAGCTATGCAGGCATCGAGAAGGAGTGCCTGGCGGTAGTATGGGCACTCAAGAAGTTGCAACCATATTTGTATGGACGACAGTTTTCCCTCCTAACGGACCATAATCCCCTAGTCTGGCTTAATCGGGTCTCCGGAGACAACGCCAGATTGCTGCGGTGGAGTTTAGCCCTACAACCTCTGGACTTCACCATCCACCACAGACCCGGCAAACAAAATGGTAACGCCGATGGACTAAGTCGACAAACGGAACTTGTACCAACCCCATAAACTTCGGTCATCCCCAAACCGATCCGTTGAGGGTCAGACTGTGTATGCCGATCGCGTCGCTGAAAAGGGGGAGCCGTGTTACAGAACCAATCAGCACCCAGAATATGTTGTGCAGTTATATGTACAGTATATATAATATATTCCATGTGAGATGCATGTCCCTAATGTATCAGCCCACAGACTGCACCTCTGGGCAGAGGGGACACGATATTCTCCTTTTGTCCGCCCTCCCCCCACCTTTGTAATTCCCACAGTAACCATCCGCAGGCTCCGGCCACCTGCGGCTTTTGTAATGCATGTCTGGCCTGACGCTTTTCTATTGGCCTGCCCTCTGTATCTGTGTGATATATTCTGTGTCCTGTGAGTAAAGTGTTGTTAGACTGGAAATACGTGGAGAAGCAGTGATCTTTTATATGCGCCCATGCACTCAGAGGAATTCCAGCCAGCGTCCTTCATTCAGACTCCAGCCAAAGCAGAGCGGACCTCCGAAAACACGGGGTGGTACTGAAAGAGGTACCCCAGCTTGGAAGACCCCGTTACACTGCATAATTTGCATGATACTATTGTTCTGGGTTTTCTCTGGTTGCAGGCTCATAAACCAGTTTTGGATTGGAAATCTGGGTCTGTGGTGAGTTGGGGCTGTCAGTGTGTTCTTAGGGACGCTCCTGTTTTCTACACCTCTCCTCAGTCTTATGATATTCCTGATTATCTGGCCGATTTTTCTGATGTATTTAGTGAGAGTAAGTGTGCGTCTTTGCCCCCTCATAGGAGTTATGACTGTGCAATTGAGTTGATGCCTGGGTGTAAATTTACCCGAACATGATGCTATGCGATCCTATATTAAGGAGTCGTTGGAGAAGGGTCATATTAGACCATCCTCTTCACCCTTAGGTGCTGGGTTTTTTTTTTGTGGCCAAGAAAGATGGTTCATTAAGACCGTGTATTGATTATCGTTCCCTTAACAAGATGACGGTTAAATATCAGTACCCGTTACCTCTGATGTCTGATTTATTCTCCAGAGTTAAGAGTGCCTGCTGGTTTACTAAGTTTGACCTCAGGGGGGCGTATAATCTAATTCGCATCAAGCATGGGGATGAATGGAAAACGGCGTTTAATACTCCGGAGGGATATTTTGAGTACCTGGTGATGCCTTTTGGGCTCACTAAAGCCCCTTCCTTCTGTCTTCCAATCCTTCATGAATGATATTTTCTGGGACTTTGTGGATAAGTTTTTGATCATCTATTTGGATGATATTCTGATTAGAGTTGAGCGAAACGGGTCGAAAAATTTCAAAAGTCGCCGACTTTTGGCAAAGTCGGGTTTCATGAAACGAAACCCAACCCTAGGATGAGGTCGGCCACGAGGTCGGCGACTTACGCGCCAAAGTCGCGTTTCAAAAGTTTGTTTTGAGCTCTTTTTCAGCCAATCAGGATCCACGGACACTGTGGGCAACGTGACAACATAGGCACGGGTCACCATCATCTTTCAGAAGGGCATGCAAGTGATTGGCTTGCTTTGGTGGGCGTCACAGGGGGTATAAAAGGGCGTGCACGCCGACCGCCATCTTACTTCTGCCGATCTTAGCATAGGGAGAGGTTGCTGCTGATTCTGTAGGGAGAGCGTTAGGCAGGGAAGAAGAAAAAAAAACTGCTTCTGCTGCTAGCGATTGTGCCTGTACAACACACCAGTCACTGTGTGTGCAGTGCAAGGGGAGGCTATATTGTGGTGTATCAGTGGTGTTGGTTGTTGGGCTGCCTTCTAAGGCTTCCTGACAGCTGCATTGCTGTTTACCCACTGCTCTGCAAACTGCTTTTTTAAAAGCAATCCCAATTTTTTTTTTTTGTCCTGCTGAGGTACTGAGCGTGCATTTTTTCACACCATACAGCGGTGTACGCTCCTCACACAGTACCGTGTAACGGCTGTTATCACAGCCACAGTGAAGCTATCTGTGTCACTCTGTGAGAATAAGTCGAGGACATGTTCCGTTCTTACAGACCTGCACTCTAGGGAGATTCCTACTCTGCCCAATTCTACATACACCTTGTAGTTTGTGATACACTAGCCAATTTCTGCCTGTGACATAGCGCTGTGATATTCAGTGGGCCTCACACAATACAAAAGTGTCCAGTGTCCACAAGTGTCTGCAGAAATTCAAAATCTCCCTTATCCTCTAGTCACTTTGGTCACAGCTGTGCCATCGAGCCTGTGACATAGCGCTCAGATATTCAGTGGGCCTCACACAATCCAAAAGTGTCCAGTGTCTGCAGAAATTCAAAATCTCCCTTATCCTCTAGTCACTTTGGTCACAGCTGTGCCATCGAGCCTGTGACATAGCGCTCAGATATTCAGTGGGCCTCACACAATCCAAAAGTGTCCAGTGTCTGCAGAAATTCAAAATCTCACTTATCCTCTAGTCACTTTGGTCACAGCTGTGCCATCGAGCCTGTGACATAGCGCTCAGATATTCAGTGGGCCTCACACAATCCAAAAGTGTCCAGTGTCTGCAGAAATTCAAAATCTCACTTATTCTCTAGTCATTTTGGTCACAGCTGTGCCATCGAGCCTGTGACATAGCGCTCAGATATTCAGTGGGCCTCACACAATCCAAAAGTGTCCAGTGTCTGCAGAAATTCAAAATCTCACTTATCCTCTAGTCACTTTGGTCACAGCTGTGCCATCGAGCCTGTGACATAGCGCTCAGATATTCAGTGGGCCTCACACAATCCAAAAGTGTCCAGTGTCTGCAGAAATTCAAAATCTCACTTATCCTCTAGTCACTTTGGTCACAGCTGTGCCATCGAGCCTGTGACATAGCGCTCAGTTATTCAGTGGGCCTCACACAATCCAAAAGTGTCCAGTGTCCACAAGTGTCTGCAGAAATTCAAAATCTTCCTTATTCTCTAGTGACTTTGGTCACAGCTGTGCCATCGAGCCTGTGACATAGCGCTCATATATTCAGTGGGCCTCACACAATCCAAAAGTGTCCAGTGTCTGCAGAAATTCAAAATCTCACTTATTCTCTAGTCACTTTGGTCACAGCTGTGCCATCGAGCCTGTGACATAGCGCTCAGATATTCAGTGGGCCTCACACAATCCAAAAGTGTCCAGTGTCTGCAGAAATTCAAAATCTCCCTTATCCTCTAGTCACTTTGGTCACAGCTGTGCCATCGAGCCTGTGACATAGCGCTCAGATATTCAGTGGGCCTCACACAATCCAAAAGTGTCCAGTGTCCACTAGTGTGAGCAGAAATTCAAAATCTCCCTTATCCTCTAGTCACTTTGGTCACAGCTGTGCCATCGAGCCTGTGACATAGCGCTCAGATATTCAGTGGGCCTCACACAATCCAAAAGTGTCCAGTGTCCACAAGTGTCTGCAGAAATTCAAAATCTCCCTTATCCTCTAGTCACTTTGGTCACAGCTGTGCCATCGAGCCTGTGACATAGCGCTCATATATTCAGTGGGCCTCACACAATCCAAAAGTGTCCAGTGTCTGCAGAAATTCAAAATCTCCCTTATCCTCTAGTCACTTTGGTCACAGCTGTGCCATCAAGCCTGTGACATAGCGCTCATATATTCAGTGGGCCTCACACAATCCAAAAGTGTCCAATGTCTGCAGAAATTCAAAATCTCCCTTATCCTCTAGTCACTTTGGTCACAGCTGTGCCATCGAGCCTGTGACATAGCGCTCATATATTCAGTGGGCATCACACAATCCAAAAGTGTCCAGTGTCCACTAGTGTGAGCAGAAATTCAAAATCTCCCCTGTCCTATAGACACCTTGTACCTTGTTTTACATTACTATATAGTTTGTTGGATTTTGTCTACATTTCTACCAAAAATGAGGAAGGCTGGTGGAAGAGGCCGTGGAATTGGGCGGGGGTTGGCAGCTGGTAATGATGGTGTTGGTGGTGGATCTGATGGTAGTGGCAAGAGCAAAATAGGACCGAATGCAGGAGGTGTTGAGCCTGCGTCATCATCTGGCTCCATAAGGCTTTGAAGGCTTAGTTTTCTAGGAGTTGGCAAACCGCTTTTAAAGCCAGAGCATCAGGAAAAAGTTTTGTCTTACATTGCTGACTCAGCCTCCAGCTCTATCGCCTCCTCTTCTTCAGTTGTAAAAAGTAAAAGCACTGAGTCGTCATTGGAGGCTCATGTTCATGAACGACACCTTTCCTTGTGTCCTTCACCCCAACCAAGATTGAAGGATGACGCAGGCCATAATACTGATTACTCCATGGAGCTGTTTTCACATACCATGCCTGGATTATCAAGTCAAATGTTGAATTACCCAGGCCAAGATGAATCTGACATGGAGTGCACAGCCGCTGATGGATGATTCTGCTGGTACATTCACTCAGAGCACTACATTGTCCTCGCAGTGTACAGAGCCAGATTCTGACCCTGATGAGACTCAGGTGCCCCTTCCCGCACACTATACCACCATACACGGTGACACAGAGGAAGGTGCACATGACATTGAAGAGGAGGTGATGGATGACCCAGTTGTTGACCCAGATTGGCATCCATTGGGGGAAGAGGGTGCTGCTTACAATAGCTCAGATGAGGAGCATCCACAGCAGACATCGACATCGCAACAGCTGTTATCTGGCAGGCCCGGAGCACTCCAAAGACAGGTTCCAAAAATCAAAAGAGTTGCTGGACAGCTTGTCCAGAGGGTCAAAAGATCACAGCGTGCTAGGCCGCAAAATGTCTGCCAAAGTAGGAAGAGTGCAATGTGGCACTTTTTTGAACAAAATCCTCATGATCAGGCCAAGGTTATCTGTAAGAAGTGCGCAAAGACCTTTAGCCGAGGGAAAAATCTGAAAAATTTGAATACCAGTTGCATGCTTAGACATTTAAACACCATGCACTTGCAAGCATGGACACAACACCAAACCTCAAGTGCCACATGTGCAACTGATCACAACGAAGGTAGTCAGCAACGCTACATTGTTTCCCCCACTGTAAGCCCACCGGTTAGCACAGCAGCAAATGTTGAGGTGTCGTTGCAAGGCCACAGCAGTCAGGGAATCCCACTGTTATATCAACGAAAGACTGATTCTAGGCCATCAGAAAGAACACCAACTCCATCACCATCATCAACCCTCTCTCAGTCCGCCCTGTCCACCGCTACTTCCACCATATGCAGCTCTCAAGTCCAGCTCACCCTCCCTGACACTATGAGTATGTCAAGAAAGTACTCAGTCTCTCATCCGCGTACACTGGGTTTGAACGCCCACATTGCCAAACTAATCTCGTTTGAGATGATGCCCTTTCGGTTGGTGGAAAGCGCAGCTTTCCGCGAACTCATGGCCTATGCAGTACCACGCTATGACCTACCCAGTCGCCACTTCTTCTCTCGCAAAGCCATCCCAGCCCTCCACCATCATGTGAAAGACCGCATTGTCCATGCACTCAAGCAGTCAGTGAGCGGAAAGGTGCACCTCACAATTGATGCATGGTCCAGTCGGCATGGCCAGGGCCAGGGCCGTTACGTGTCCATCACTGCGCACAGGGTTAATGTGGTGGATGCAGGGTCCACAGGGGACAGCGGTGGTGGGACAGTGCTGCCTAGCCCACGGTATAGGAAACAGTTGGCTGTAGGCGTTCGACCCTCCTCCTCCTCCAGAAGCGAAAGCTCGTCCACAGAGCGCAGTCGTACGAGCACTCCATCTGCAGCTGCCACTGTTGCACATGAGGTGTCCCCCTATCGAGCAGCTAGTGGAAAGCGTCAGCAGGCTGTGTTGCAGATGATGTGTTTGGGCGACAGACACACCGCCGAGGTGCTGGCCGAGTACTTGAAGCGACAAACTGAGTCATGGCTGGGCAGTGTACATCTTGAGGCAGGCAAGGTAGTTAGTGATAACGGCCGTAATTTTGTGGCAGCCATAGCCCTTTCAAAACTCAGCCACATACCTTGCTTGGCTCACACCTTGAACCTGGTGGTGCAGTGCTTCCTCAAAAATTATCCGGAGTTAACAGCCCTGCTCCAGAAGGTGCGAAGACTGTGCGCGCACATCCGCCGGTCGCCTGTACACTCCGTTCGTATGCAGAAGCTGCAGCGATTGCTCCACCTTCCCAACCACCGCCTCATTATCGACATTGCAACAAGGTGGAACTCCACCCTGCACATGGTGGAGCGGCTGTGCGAGCAGAGGCAGGCCATAATGCATTTAACATAGTAACATAGTAGCATAGTTATTAAGGTTGAAGGGAGACTTTAAGTCCATCTAGTTCAAACCATATCCTATCCTAACTTGCCCTAACATGTTGATCCAGAGGAAGGCAAAAAAACCCCATGTGGCAACAGTAAGCTTCACATTGGGGAAAAAAATTCCTTCCCGACTCCACATACGGCAATCAGACTAGCTCCCTGGATCAACGCAATATTAAGGAGACTAGTGTATATACCCTGTAATATTATACTTTTCAAGAAAGGCATCCAGTCCCATCTTAAATTTTAGTAGGGAATCACTCATTACAACATCATATGGCAGAGAGTTCCATAGTCTCACTGCTCTTACAGTAAAGAATCCGCGTCTGTGAGTATGCTTAAACCTTCTTTCCTCCAGACATAGAGGATGCCCCCTTGTCCCCGTCACAGGTCTAAGAGTAAAAAGATCATTAGAAAGGTCTTTGTATTGTCCCCACATATATTTATACATTGTAATAAGATCACCCCTAAGCCTTCGATTCTCCAAACTAAATAACCCCAAGTGTAATAACCTGTCTTGGTACTGCAGACCCCCTAGTTCCCTAATAACCTTGGTCGCTCTTCTCTGCACCCGCTCCAGTTCAGCTATGTCTTTCTTATACACCGGAGACCAGAGCTGTACACAGTATTCTAAGTGTGGTCGCACTAGTGACTTATATAGAGGTAAAATTATGTTCTCCTCATGAGCATCTATGCCTCTTTTAATGCATCCCATTATTTTATTTGCCTTTGCAGCAGCTGCTTGACTGTGGCCACTAAATGTGAGTTTGTCGTCCACCCATACACCCAGGTCTTTTTCAGTGACTGTTTTGCCCAGTGTTTTACAATTAAGCACATAATTATACAACTTGTTCGTTCTACCCAAGTGCATGACCTTACATTTATCCCCATTAAAGCTCATTTGCCATTTATCAGCCCAAGCTTCTAGTTTACATAAATCCTCCTGTAATATAAAATTGTCCTCCTCTGTATTAATTACCCTGCAGAGTTTAGTGCCATCTGCAAATATTGAAATTCTACTCTCTATGCCCCCTACAAGGTCATTAATAAATATGTTAAAAAGAAGCGGGCCCAAAACTGACCCCTGTGGTACCCCACTGCTAACCGTGACCCAGTCCGAGTGTGCTCCATTAATAACCACCCTTTGTTTCCTATCCCTGAGCCAGCTCTTAACCCACCTACACATATTTTCCCCTATCCCCATTGTTCTCATTTTATGTATCAACCTTTTGTGTGGCACCGTATCAAAAGCTTTTGAAAAGTCCATGTACACCATGTCCACTGCATTCCCTTGGTCCAGTCCGGAACTTACCTCTTCATAAAAGCTTATCAGATTAGTCTGACAGGAACGGTCCCTTGTAAACCCATGTTGATATTGGGTCATGAGGTTATTCTTCTTCAGATACTCCAGTATAGTATCTCTTAGAAAACCCTCCAGGATTTTACCCACAGTTGAGGTTAAACTTACTGGCCTATAATTTCCAAGTTCAGTTTCTGTCCCCTTTTTGAATATTGGCACCACATTTGCTATACGCCAGTCCTGTGGTAGAGACCCTGTTATTATGGAATCTTTAAAGATTAAAAATAGTGGTCTATCTATGACTGTGCTTAGTTCCTGCAGTACTCGGGGGTGTATCACATCCGGGCCCGGGGATTTGTCAATTTTAGTGATTTGTAGACGCCGCCGTACTTCCTGCTGGGTTAAGCAGGTGACATTTAATGGAGAATTTTTATCCCTGATCATGTTATCCGTCATGGGATTTTCTTGTGTAAATACTGTTGAAAAAAAGTCATTTAGCATATTGGCTTTTTCCTCATCCTCATCCACCATTTCACCCAGACTATTTTTAAGGGGACCAACACTATCATTTTTTAGCTTCTTACTATTTATGTAGATAAAGAATATTTTGGGATTATTTTTACTTTCTCTGGCAATGAGTCTCTCTGTCTCAATCTTTGCTGTCTTGATTTGCTTTTTACAGAATTTATTTAATCTTCTGTATTTATTTAATGCCTCATCACTACCTACTTGCTTTAATTCTCAAAATGCTTTATTTTTTTTTTTTTTTTTGTGGGAGGATACACGGCCAGGCACTTTGAGAGCAGACATGGAGTTGACAGGTGTGCAGTGGTCGAAGCTGAAAGACCTCTGTAAAGTCCTTCAGTGTTTTGAGGAATGCACACGGCTGGTAAGAGCAGACGACGCCATCCTAAGCATGAGCATCCCACTTATGCGTCTGCTCATGCAAACTTTGACGCACCTTAAGGAGCAAGCTTCTGCAGCCAATGTTGATGAGGAGGAAGAGGAGGAGGGAATCCTTGATGACATTCAGCCATTGTCTGCTCAGGGACCTCTCCTGGACGAGGTGGAGGAAGAAGAGGAGGAGGAGGAGGAGGATGATGGGGATGATTACTTAGGGGAGGAGGATGCATCTCGTGGGGCAAGTGAAAATGTTGGTGTGGCAAGGTCTGGTACAGGGTTTGAGCGTGACTGGAGGGATGTGGATTTGCCAGAAAGTGCTCCTCCAACCAGCACTCGCAGTGCATCATTGACACCGGGAACATTGGCCCACATGTCAGATTATGCCTTGCAGATCCTAAAAAGGGACCCCCGCATTGCCAAAATGATGAACGATGACGACTACTGGTTGGCCAGCATCCTGGATCCACGCTATAAAGGCAAATTACAAAACATCATGCCACAGGAGAACCTTGACCTAATATTGGCTAATAAACAAGCAACTCTGGTAAATCGGTTGCTTGAGGCATTCCCAGCACACAGCAGCGGTGATGGTTCTCACACGAGCCGTACGGGCTGGGGGCAGCTTGGCAGAGGTGTTCGTGGTGCACACAGCAGAAGAGGCGTTGGAGACAGGGGTTTCATGACAATGTTGTGGACTGATTTTTCAAGTACCGCTCACACAACTGGTAATTCTGCATCGATGGAAAGTGACAGGAGACAGCAGTTGTCAACTATGGTTACAAACTACTTTTCCTCCCATATCGATGTTCTCCCACACAGGTCATTCCCCTTTGACTATTGGGCCGCTAAACTGGACACCTGGCCTGAATTGGCACAATATGCCTTACAGGAGCTCGCTTGCCCAGCTGCAAGTGTGCTATCGGAAAGAGTCTTCAGTGCAGCTGGATCAATCCTGACAGAAAAAAGGACCCGTCTGTCAACCCAAAATGTGGATGATCTAACCTTCATTAAAATGAACCACGCATGGGTTTCCAAGGATTTTGTCCCACCTTCCCCTGATGACACATAGGGTGACAGAAAAATGGCTTGCTTTGGTCCACGTCTTCCTGGGACTTGACCTATTTCACCTTTTGCATCAGCTGAATGTCCAACATCAACATATGCCACTTTCTAAAACTCGCTAACTGTGCTGCCTCCCCCCCCCATGGCCGGGGTCACCACCTAGCGCACGACACCGTGCGAGTGCCGTTGCCCTGGACAGGTGGGTAGGCCGACTCTTGGGCGCGGGCACTGGCACAGGGTCCCTCATAGTGCAATCAAGTGTCTCTGATGGTGGTGGTGCACACCCGCCGTCAGACACACCGCCGTACTATGAGGGGTCCAGTGCCAGTACCGACGCCCACGAGTGGGCCCCCCTTGCTTGGGCAGGGCCCCAGCATTTGCAATCTTTACCTCTCCCTGCTCCTCCGCTGTGTAGTCTGGGCCGTTAAATCCATACTGTGCCTGACACCGTTTGAGCCTGCCTCCTGATGTATAGACATATATTTTGAATGTGTACACTATCCATACATGTTATCCGGGGATACGGTACCCTTTCTCACCTTTGTGCAATCACGTGCAATCCATACTGGGCCTAACACCATCTAAGCCTGCCTCCTGATGTATAGACATATATTTTGAATGTGTACACTATGCTATCCATACATGTTATCCGGGGATACGGTACCCTTTCTAACCTTTGTGCAATCACGTGCAATCCATACTGGGCCTAACACCGTCTGAGCCTGCCTCCTGATGTATAGACATATATTTTGAATGTGTACACTATGCTATCCATACATGTTATCCGGGGATACGGTACCCTTTCCAACCTTTGTGCAATCACGTGCAATCCATACTGGGCCTAACACCGTCTGAGCCTGCCTCCTGATGTACAGACATATATTTTGAATGTGTACGCTATCCATACATGTTATCCGGGGATACGGTACCCTTTCTAACCTTTGTGCAATCACGTGCAATCCATACTGGGCCTGACACCGTTTGAGCCTGCCTCCTGATGTATAGACATATATTTTGAATGTGTACGCTATCCATACATGTTATCTGGGGATACGGTACCCTTTCTCACCTTTGTGCAATCAAGTGTAATCCATACTGGGCGTGAGAACGGCTGGCGAGCTGTTAAGCAAGCTACAGCACCTGTGGTTTGCACACGTAAGTTTTTCATTTTTTCAGGAATGACGGTTAGGCCTAATTCCGGAACTGCGGTTGACCTGCACTTACTGGGAAATCATTGTTCGCGGGTAATAATTGTAATCAGTGATCCCCATCACTAACGTTGTTCAGCGGGTTATCTGCACCTGTAAGCGACAAACGCTGGCCTTTTCAGTGTAGCGCACATGCAGCCACGGACATGTAAGGGCATGACACACCAGTTATTGGCCAATCTCATGTGCCAGAGCCTCACGTGTCCCTCTAGTAAGCCGGACTCGGACCGCGGGGCATGACGGAGTCTCGTTCGTTAACGGAATTAAGCTTGCAATGTGCGCATCTGTTCTGTAGCTGGCATAGTTGAGGTTTCCCAGGTGGAGTCGAATTTAACCGTAGGCTCCACTCCTGGTGGTGCCCTTCTGGACATTCCTTTAAGGTTCAGCTTTGCAACCATACTGCCCACGTAAAACAAACACTTTGCCTTCATGAACGCTGTTTGGAGGGTCATGACTCGTGGGAATAACGCCGCCCAATCAGTTAACCTGCTAGAGAGATCGTTCGTTGCTCCCAAGCATGACATCACACTCCCTAGGAGGAAGGTAATGCCACTGTGGCGACCGTACTCCTGGGGGCGACACAAGTGCACTGATGCCCAGCCACTGCTCGATGAATCTGCTGGTACATTGACCCAGACCACTACATTCCCCTCGCACGCTACACGGCCTGAATCTGACCCTGATGAAACTCAGGTTACCCTTCCCATATACAGTTCCATCTTACACGGTGACAAAGAGGAAGCTGCAGATGAAAGTGCAGGTTCGGCCCACCCACCATCAGACACACCACCGTACTATGAGGGGCCCTGTGCCAGTGCCGTCGCCAACGAGTGGCCCCCCCCCCTGCTTGCTCAGGATCACAGCACTTGCAAAGTTGAAATACTGTGCAGTGAGATGGAAGATGGGGACGACGAGGAGTCCAGACAAGTACAGGGATTCCCTAGCGAGGAGACTTATTTGATTGTTTTCAATGTTGGGACAGCAATTTTTGGGGGGCACTATACTCTGGAGAATGATAGATGGGGCCCACCATACACTGGAACATTCCAAAGGTGGACATCAGACACTGGAGCAGCATTTACAGGGCCCATTATACACTAGAGCATTAGAAATGGGGCCCATTATATTTGGAGCATTATTTGGGCACATAAGACAGTGGAGTTTCATCCATGGGGACCAACATATACTGTAGCATTATGTGGAGCTCATCATATACTGTTTCAAACATTATATGGGACCAATGATTCTGTATGGAGAAATAGATGGGCCTCGTCATGAGATGTAAAAAGTGAAGTATTTTTCATTGTACTATACCGCTATTTATCTGCCGTATCGGAGCATGATGAGTTGTGGTATGTGTTAAAGGGGCGCTCTTTCGCCCAGGGCACATGAAAACCTGGAGCCAGCCCTCCCCCCCCACAACTGTAGCCAAATAACCCCCATTTTTCAGTGCGTAACTTGTATTATGAAGTTAATTAAGGTTGACAAGCTTAAGTAAGAAGAATTGATGCTTTTGGCACTCAAATGGGCCCTGTAGGTGTGTTTCCTGTCCTCCTCTCACTGCCGACTTTTATTCCCCATTGACTTACATTGGGTTTCGTGTTTCGGGACGACCCCGACTTTTCCCTATAATCGGACGATCTTGCTCGACCCGACTTTTGGAAAAGTCGGGTTTCACGAAACGAAACGCGACCCTAAAAAACCAAAAGTCACTCAACTCTAATTCTGATCTTTTCCAGTGATTGGGATTCTCATGTGGAACATGTTCGGACTGTGTTCCGGATTTTGAGGGAGAATTCCCTGTTTGTTAAGGGATCAAAATGCCTCTTTGGTGTACAGAGGATTTCATTTTTGGGATTTATCTTGTCTCCGTCGACTATTGAAATGGACCCGGCCAAGGTACAGGCCATTTGTGATTGAGTTCAACCTACTTCTTTGAAGGCTCTCCAGAAGTTTTTGGGTTTTGCTAATTTCTATCATAAATTTATAGGTAATTTTTCTGGTATTGTCAAACCACTGACTGATCTGACCAAGAAGGGCGCCGATGTGCTTAATTGGTCTCCTGAGGCTTAATTGGTCTTCTAAGGCTGTTAATTGGTCTCCTGAGGCTGTTAATTGGTCTCCTGAGGCTGGTCTCCTGTTGGCTCTCCTGAGGCTTGTGGAACTAAGGAGGCTGTCTTACTTCAGCTCCAGTTTTACGGCAACCTGATGTCTCACTTCCATTTCAGGTGGAGGTAGATGCTTCTGAGATTAGTGCAGGAGCTGTTTTGTCCCAAAAAGACCCTGTGACTTCTAAGATGAATCCTTGTGCCTTCTTTTCTCATAAGTTCTCCCCCTCTGAACGCAACTATGACGTGGGGAATCGGGAATTGTTGGCCATGAAGTGGGCATTTGAGGAGTGTAGACATTGGTTGGAGGGAGCTAGACATCAAGTCGTGGTCCTCACCGATCACAAGAATTTGATTTATCTGGAGTCGGCCAAACGCTTGAATCCTAGACAGGCTAGATGGGCCTTGTTTTTCACGCGTTTTAATTTTGTGGCCTCTTTTCTTCCAGGCACTAAGAATGTTAAAGCAGACGCTCTTTCTAGGAGTTTCTTTGCTGATTCTCTTAACGTGACCGAGCCTACTACCATCCTAGGTGAGGGGGTAGTCTTTCTGCCATTTTGCCCGATTTGAGACGCACCCTGGAGGAATTTCAGGAGGATAAACCTGTGCGTTGCCCTATGGGAAAATTGTATGTTCCTGACCAGTGGAGAAAGAGAGTAATGTCTGAAGTTCATTGCTCCGCATTGGCTGGTCATCCAGGTAGTTTTGGTACCAGAGATTTGGTGAGTCGGTCTTTTTGGTGTCCCGCCTTATCTCGTGATGTCAGGAATTTTGTGCAGTCCTGTGGGACTTGTTCTCGGTCTAAACCCTGTTCTCGTTCTAGTGGGTTGCTGATGCCCCTGCCGTTGCCCAAGAGGTCATGGACCCATATCTCAATGGATTTTATTTTTGATCTTCCTGTCTCCCAGAGAATGACTGTTATCTGGGTGATTTGTGATAGATTTTCGAAGATGGTCCATCTTGTACCACTCCCAAAGTTGCCATCTTCCGCTGAGCTGGTGCCCTTGTTTTTACAACAGGTGGTTCGGTTACATGGGATTCCTGAGAACATTGTGTCGGATAGAGGAGTCCAGTTTGTTTCCAGATTTTGGAAAGCTTTTTGTTCCAATCTGGGAATTCAGTTATCCTTCTCCTCCGCGTTTCATCCCCAGACTAATGGGCAGACTGAGAGAACAAACCAGACCTTGGAGTCTTATTTAAGATGTTTTACATCTTCAAACAGAGGCTGGACAGACATCTGACTGGGATGATTTAGCGAATCCTGATTTGAGCAGGGGGTTGGACCAGATGGCCCAGGAGGTCCCTTCCAACTCTACGATTCTATGATTCTATGATCAGGATGATTGGGTTTCATTTTTGCCCTTGGCCGAATTCGCACAGAACAATAGAGGTAGTTCTGCCACTTTGATGTCACCCTTTTTCCGTAATTTTGGGTTTCATCCTCGATTCTCTTCAGGGCAAGTGGAATCTTCGTCCTGCCCAGGTGTGGATACTGTGATTGAGAGAATGCAGCAGATATGGGACCAAGTAGTAGATAAGTTGTCACTCTCTCAGGAAAAGGCCCAGCGATTTTCCTACCGACGTAGGACCATTGGTCCCCGGTTTAAAGTGGATGATATTGTCTAGTTGTCATCTAAGAATATTCCTATGAAGGTCGAATCTCTAAAATTTTCAAGCCAAGATTTATTGGACCTTATAAAATTTTGGAGATTCTTAATCCTGTTTCTTTTCGATTGGCTCTTCCAGTTACGTTCAAGATCCATAACGTATTTCATAAATCACTGTTGAAGAGGTTTGTTGAGCCAGTGGTTACTATGGCAGCACCTCCTGACCCTGTATTGGTTAAAGGCAATATGGAATATGAGGTAGAGAAAATATTGGATTCTCGTTTGGTTAGACGGAAACTCCAGTATTTGGTCAAATGGAAGGGTTATGACCAGGAGGATAATTCCTGGGTCTCTGCCTCTGATATTCATGCCAATAGATTGGTTCATGATTTTCACCGGACCCATCCTGATCGGCCTGGTGGCATGTATGAGGGTTCGGTGACCCCTCCTCAAGGGGGGGTACTGTTGTGAGTTCATTCTCTGGTCCACCAGTAGTGAGTTCTCCTTCCAGACTCCTTCTGGTGGTGACAGGAGGTGGTGAGGCTGATTTAATCAGTAGAGATCCACCACCTGATAATGAGGAGGACGATTGGACCTCTGGAATCTTAGACTGGATTTAAGACAGCCGACGCACTAAGTCAGTGCTGGTGATTGCTCCTGGCTACTCGGGTTTAGGTTTTCAGCTCTGTTCCAGCCTTCTCAAAGCTAAGTGTTTTTGCTAATATTCACACTTGATTTTGTTGGTCTATTCAGTTTTTTGTGTGTTCAGCCAGCCCCGGCTGGGGCTGTGCTGAATTTCCACTCTTATTTATCTTTATTTGCCAATTTGCTTTTTAGTCCCTTATTAGATTGGCCTCTTTTTGCTCTGTCTCAGAATATTTCAGAGTGCTGATATAGTGGGAGGAGTCTAGTCAGGCATGTAAGGTTAGAAGTCAGCTGCTGCACGTGCAAAGGTCAACCAAGTGACCGCTAATAAAGTATACAGTATCAATTCTTGTGGAACTAATTTATGGACTTCCATGCGCTGCTTGACAAAATGCAGGATTCCAATTATGGTGAAAGATTAATCATTTATTCCCCAATAAATGATTAATCTTTCACCATAATTGGAATATTGTATTTTGTCAGGCAGCGCATGGAAGTCCATAAATTAGTTCCACAAGAATTTATACTGTCCGTGGCGACATCCCGTGTTCCTGCGATTTCTTCAAATACCTGGATGATTCTGTGAGCGATTGGGAGAAGGTGTTGTGGTCAGATGAAACAAAAATTGAGCTCATTAGCATTAACTCAACTCGCCGTTAGGGATGAGCAACTTTGCCTTTTTTAGGGTCGAGTCGGGTTTCATGAAACCCGACTTTCTCAAGAGTCGAGTCGAATGAAATCGGCCGACTATCGTGAAAAGTCGGAGGTTCAACTGAAACGCGAAACCCAATGCAAGTCAAAGGGGAAGCAAAGTCGGCAGGAAGTGGAAGACAGTAAGCACACCTACAGGGCTCATTTAAATGCCAACGACATCAATTCTTATTACTTAAGCTTGTCAACCTTAATTTACTAAATAATAATAGTTACGCATTGAAAATGGGGGGTTATTTGGCTAAAGTTGTGGGGGGGTAGGGCTGGCTCCAGATTTTCGTGGGCCCCAGGCCAAAGAGTGTCAATGGGCTCCTTTAACACATGCCACAATTCATGATCCTCTGATACGGCAGAGAAATATAGGTATAGTACAATGAAAAATACTTCACTTCTTACATGACATGACTGATATCTATTTTAAATTCTACAATAACTCAAAAACCGAACAGTATATTACGCCATACAGTATTATGGCCACCACATAGTGCGCCATACAGAATAATGAGCCCCATATATTGATCCATACAGAATAATTGGTCCCATATAATGTTCCATACAGTATATGATGTGTTAGGAACGGCAGAATGCACTAAATAAAAATAATAATAAAGTGTGTTCGCCGCTCGGGGTCCACCGTGCAGTAGGTGTTATAACCGCTGCTGAGTAATGGCAGACAAGCAATATGGCGATATAATGCGCACGGGTTCAACTTCACCCGAAGTGCGCAGAGCGGGCTCTGTTAACACACAGAGGCGCCGCAACAAAAACATGCAAAAGGCTGAGCCTGTTAGAGTCACAGGCCTCAGGAAAATGCACACTACTGCGAACGCCAAGCAGGGCTGCAACTGCAGCGCGGCGCAGGACACTGCCGCTCGACGACAAAGCCAGAAAGCAAGTGCAATGTCGGACGCTAGCGTAGCGGTGCGGTGTGCACAGTGGCTTAAGGCTTGCCACTGACTGGCGCTGACTGCTAAACTAATTCCCTAACCACATGCGTAATATCAGAGGGAAGGGTGTTGTGAGTTCATTCTCTGATCCACCAGTAGTGAGTTCTCCTTCCAGACTCCCTCTGGTGGTGACAGGAGGTGGTGAGGGTGATTTAATCAGTAGAGATCCACCACCTGATAATGAGGAGGACGATTGGACCTCAGGAACCTTAGACTGGATTTAAGACAGCCGACGCCCTAAGTCAGTGCTGGTGATTGCTTCTGGCTACTCAGGTCTAGGTTTTCAGCTCTGTTCCAGCCTTCTCAAAGCTAGGTGTTTTTGCTAATGTTCACACTTGATTTTGTTGGTCTAATTCAGTTTTTTGTGTGTTCAGCCAGCCCCGGCTGGGGCTGTGCTGAATTTCCACTCTTATTTATCTTTATTTGCCAATTTGCTTTTTAGTCCCTTATTAGATTGGCCTCTTTTTGCTCTGTCTCAGAATATTTCAGAGTGCTGATATAGTGGGAGGAGTCTAGTCAGGCATGTAAGGTTAGAAGTCAGCTGCTGCACGTGCAAAGGTCAACCAAGTGACCGCTAATAAAGTATACAGTATCAATTCTTGTGGAACTAATTTATGGACTTCCATGCGCTGCTTGACAAAATACAGGACTCCAATTATGGTGAAAGATTAATCATTTATTCCCCAATAAATGATTAATCTTTCACCATAATTGGAATATTGTATTTTGTCAGGCAGCGCATGGAAGTCCATAAATTAGTTCCACAAGAATTGATACTGTCCGTGGTAACATCCCGCGTTCCTGCGATTTCTTCAAATACCTGGATGATTCTGTGAGCAATTGGGAGAAGGTGTTGTGGTCAGATGAAACAAAAATTGAGCTCATTAGCATTAACTCAACTCTCAGTTAGGGATGAGCAACTTTGCCTTTTTTAGGGTCGAGTCGGGTTTCATGAAACCCGACTTTCTCAAGAGTCGAGTCGAATTAAATCGGCCGACTATCGTGAAAAGTCGGAGGTTCAACTGAAACGCGAAACCCAATGCAAGTCAAAGGGGAAGCAAAGTCGGCAGGGAGTGGAAGACAGGAAACACACCTACAGGGCTCATTTCAATGCCAACGACATCAATTCTTATTACTTAAGCTTGTCAACCTTAATTTACTAAATAATAATAGTTACGCATTGAAAATGGGGGGTTATTTGGCTAAAGTTGTGGGGGGGTAGGGCTGGCTCCAGATTTTCGTGGGCCCCAGGCCAAAGAGTGTCAGTGCGCCCCTTTAACACATGCCACAATTCATGATCCTCTGATACGGCAGAGAAATATAGGTATAGTACAATGAAAAATACTTCACTTCTTACATCACATGACTGATATCTATTTTAAATTCTATAATAACTCAAAAACCGAACAGTATATTACGCCATACAGTATTATGGCCACCACATAGTGCGCCATACAGAATAATGAGCCCCGTATATTGATCCATACAGAATAATTGGTCCCATATAATGTTCCATACAGTATATGATGTGTTAGGAACGGCAGAACGCACTAAATAAAAGTAATAATAAAGTGTGTTCGCCGCTCGGGGTCCACCGTGCAGTAGGTGTTATAACCGCTGCTGAGTAATGGCAGACAAGCAATATGGCGATATAATGCGCACGGGTTCAACTTCACCCGAAGTACGCAGAGTGGACTCTGTTCACACACAGAGGCGCCGCAACAAAAACATGCAAAAGGCTGAGCCTGTTAGAGTCACAGGCCTCAGGTATATGCACACACGGTATAAGGTCACAGGAGCAGGAACAAAGACAGAGGGGCTGCGTCCGTCTAGACCTACCGTGTGTGCGGCGTCGCTACTGCGAACGCCAAGCAGGGCTGCAACTGCAGCGCGGCGCAGGACACTGCCGCTCGACGACAAAGCCAGAAAGCAAGCGCAATGTCGGACGCTAGCGTAGCGGTGCGGTGTGCACAGTGGCTTAAGGCTTGCCACTGACTGGCGCTGACTGCTAAACTAATTCCCTAACGACATGCGTAATATCAGAGGGAAGGGTGTTGTGAGTTCATTCTCTGGTCCACCAGTAGTGAGTTCTCCTTCCAGACTCCCTCTGGTGGTGACAGGAGGTGGTGAGGCTGATTTAATCAGTAGTGATCCACCACCTGATAATGAGGAGGACGATTGGACCTCAGGAATCTTAAGGCCCTTTTACATTTAGCGATGCACCAGCGATCCGACGAGCGATCCGACCCGGTCAGGATCGCTGGTGCATCGCTAAATGATCGCTAGTGAGCTTTCATACAGAAAGACCTCACAGCGATGCAGCAGCGACGCAGCGCACGATACTTACCTTTCACACACAGCGATCCTGGCGTCCTCCCGCCCGCGTCCAGCGTCGCTCGTCTCACACAGCAGGAAGCCCAGGAGGAAGCTGACGACGAGAAATGGAGCCGGACATTCTCGCGCGATCAGCGATGGACAGCGGGGGAGCCGGTCGTTGGTAAGTATCACACATAGCGATATCGCTAGCAATATCGCTATAACGTCACAAAACCGGTGACATTTTAGTGATATTGCTAGCGATATCGCTTAGTGTAAAACCCCCTTTAGACTGGATTTAAGACAGCCGACGCCCTAAGTCAGTGCTGGTGATTGCTTCTGGCTACTCGGATCTAGGTTTTCAGCTCTGTTCCAGCCTTCTCAAAGCTAGTTGTTTTTGCTAATGTTCACACTTGATTTTGTTGGTCTATTCAGTTTTTTGTGTGTTCAGCCAGCCCCTGCTGGGGCTGTGCTGAATTTCCACTCTTATTTATCTTCATTTGCCAATTAGCTTTCTAGTCCCTTATTAGATTGGCCTCTTTTTGCTCTGTCTCAGAATATTTCAGAGTGCTGATATAGTGGGAGAAGTCTAGTGACTTCAGGGTTAATTTTGCTATCAGAAGTGTTGGACATTATTTTTATAAGGTTTTTTGCAGGTTGCAGACAGTATCTTTCCTTTGCTTTCCTGTTCTTTATAGTTAGTTTGGGCCCCATCATTTGCTCAGCCTATTTTCCTGCCTGTGTCTGTGTTTTCATCTTGTTTCACCGTCAATAAATGTGTGGCGGCTGTCTATTCCTTTGGGGTCTGCTCTGGGGCAGTTAGTTTTTGCCTTTTCATGCTTTAGGCTTATTTAGTCCTCCGGCGGTGACGAGGTGTCTAGGTCATCGTAGGAACGCTCCACTGCTACTGCTAGTTCTGTGGTTAAGATCAGGGATCTGCAATCTGCATAATTACCAACCTCTCTGGTTTTCTGGGACTTAGCTTTTTGTTGTCCTCCTCGGTGACCCATTTCATAATAAGTCAGTCACCAGAATCATACATCCGTCACCATTCACACATAGCAGTATAGTCTATACTAGCGCATGGCGGAATGGCCATGCACACTTTTTATAGCCGTGAGGGACCTTCCAGATCTCCGAGATGGACCAATGAGATCTGGAACAGCACCTGGACACATGACTCCCGATCTCCAATGGGAGATCGTCTCGTGAGCATACCCAGTAGGAGCACAGAGGTACTTAATAATAATAATAATAATAATCTTTATTTATATAGCGCCAACATATTCCGCAGCGCGTTACAGTTGAACAGATTCAAACACAACAGTCATAAGTAACAACGTTAGCAATACAATAATTAAAGTGAAATAAGATTAAATAAGACTTAGTCTCTGGAGTGGTCATCTGCAAAGTAATCTCCTCTGCAGTAGAAAGACAGCAGGAGACCGCAGAATGTGAGGCTCTGGATTCCTGCAGAGCAGACGCAGAAACCTGACGCCTAACATGATTCTGATTCTATGATTCTATGAGCTCCACATAATGCTACAGTGTATGATGGTCCCCATATAATGTGCCATACAGTATAGGACGGTCCCCATAGAGTAGAATGATCCCCACATATTGCTTCATACAGTATAATGAGCCCCATATAAAGCTCCATACAGTATATGATGGGCCCCATATATTGCTCCATACAAAATGGGCTCCATATAATGTTCCATACAGAATAGGCCCCATATGTGCTCCATATAATGCTCCATACCCTATATGATGCCCCATAAACAATGATGCTCCATTGTATGATGGGCCTATATAATGCTCCATATATAATGGGCCCCATATGATGCTACAATATATGATGGGCCCCATGGATGATGCTATATTGTATGATGGGCCTATATTATGCTCCATATATAATGGGCCCCATATGATGCTCTAGTATATGATGGGCCCCATATGATGCTCCAGTATATGATGGGCCCCATGGATGATGCTCCATTGGATGATGGGCCTATATTATGCTACATATATAATGGGCCCCATATGATTCTCCAGTACATGATGGGCCCATGGATGATGCTCCAGTGTATGATGGGCCTATACACTGTGTGCAGAATTATAAGGCAAATGAGTATTTTGATTGATCACATCATCCTTTTCGTACATGTTGTCCTACTCCAAGCTATATAGGCTTGAAAGCCAACTGCCAATTATGTAAATCAGGTGATTTGCATCTCTGTAATGAGGAGGAGTGTGGTCTAATAACATCAACACCCTATATAAGGTGTGCTTAATTATTAGGTAATTTCCTTTCCTTTGGCAAAATGGGTCAGAAGAGAGATTTGAAGGACTCTGAAAAGTCAAAAATTGTGAGATGTCACACTTGGGTAACAGTGATCACAAATTAATAAGTTTTCATGTATCCTTTAATAAGATGTGTAGTAGAGGGGTTACAAGGACACTAAACTTCAGGAAAGCAAATTTCCAATGGATGAGAGATGATCTTGGTGCAATTAACTGGGACGATATCCTGAGACATAAAAATACACAAAGAAAATGGGAGACGTTTATTAGCATTCTGAATAGGACCTGTGCACAATATATACCGTATGGGAATAAACATGCGAGAAATAGGAAGAAACCACTATGGCTAAATAGAGCTGTAAGGGGCACAATAAGGGACAAAAATAAAGCATTTAGCGAATTAAAGCAAGTAGGTAGTGATGAGGCATTAACTAAATACAGAAGATTAAATAAATTCTGTAAAAAGCAAATCAAGACAGCAAAGATTGAGACAGAGAGACTCATTGCCAGAGAAAGTAAAAATAATCCCAAAATATTCTTTAACTACATAAATAGTAAGAAACTAAAAAATGATAGTGTTGGCCCCCTTAAAAATAGTCTGGGTGAAATGGTGGATGAGGATGAGGAAAAAGCCAATATGCTAAATGACTTTTTTTCAACAGTGTTTACACAAGAAAATCCCATGACGGATAACATGATCAGGGATAAAAATTCTCTGTTAAATGTCACCTGCTTAACCCAGCAGGAAGTACGGCGGCGTCTAAAAATCACTAAAATTGACAAATCCCCGGGCCCGGATGGGATACACCCCCGAGTACTGCAGGAATTAAGCACAGTCATAGATAGACCATTATTTTTAATCTTTAAAGATTCCATAATAACAGGGTCTGTACCACAGGACTGGCGTATAGCAAATGTGGTGCCAATATTCAAAAAGGGGACAAAAACTGAACTTGGAAATTATAGGCCAGTAAGTTTAACCTCAACTGTGGGTAAAATCCTGGAGGGTTTTCTAAGAAATACTATACTGGAGTATCTGGAGAAGAATAACCTCATGACCCAATATCAACATGGATTTACAAGGGACCGTTCCTGTCAGACTAATCTGATAAGCTTTTATGAAGAGGTAAGTTTCGGACTGGACCAAGGGAATGCAGTGGACGTGGTGTACATGGACTTTTCAAAAGCTTTTGATACGGTGCCACACAAAAGGTTGATACATAAAGTGAGAACAATGGGGATAGGGGAAAATATGTGTAGGTGGGTTAAGAGCTGGCTCAGGGATAGGAAACAAAGGGTGGTTATTAATGGAGCACACTCAGACTGGGTCAAGGTTAGCAGTGGGGTACCACAGGGGTCAGTTTTGGTCCCGCTTCTTTTTAACATATTTATCAATGACCTTGTAGGGGGCATAGAGAGTAGAATTTCAATATTTGCAGATGACACTAAACTCTGCAGGGTAATCAATATAGAGGAGGACAATTTTATATTACAGGAGGATTTATGTAAACTAGAAGCTTGGGCTGATAAATGGCAAATGAGCTTTAATGGGGATAAATGTAAGGTCATGCACTTGGGTAGAACGAACAAGATGTATAATTATGTGCTTAATTGTAAAACACTGAGCAAAACAGTCACTGAAAAAGACCTGGGTGTATGGGTGGACGACAAACTCACATTTAGCGGCCAGTGTCAGGCAGCTGCTGCAAAGGCAAATAAAATAATGGGATGCATTAAAAGAGGCATAGATGCTCATGAGGAGAACATAATGTTACCTCTATATAAGTCACTAGTGCGACCACACTTAGAATACTGTGTACAGTTCTGGTCTCTGGTGTATAAGAAAGACATAGCTGAACTGGAGCGGGTGCAGAGAAGAGCGACCAAGGTTATTAGGGAACTAGGGGGTCTGCAATACCAAGACAGGTTATTACATTTGGGGTTATTTAGTTTGGAGAATCGAAGGCTTAGGGGTGATCTTATTACAATGTATAAATATATGCGGGGACAATACCAAGACCTTTCTAATGATCTTTTTACTCTTAGACCTGTGATGGGGACAAGGGGGCATCCTCTACGTCTGGAGGAAAGAAGGTTTAAGCATACTCACAGACGCGGATTCTTTACTGTAAGAGCAGTGAGACTATGGAACTCTCTGCCATATGATGTTGTAATGAGTGATTCCCTACTAAAATTTAAGAAGGGCCTGGAGGCCTTTCTTGAAAAGTATAATATTACAGGGTATATACACTAGTTTCATTAATATTGCGTTGATCCAGGGAGCAAGTCTGATTGCCGTATGTGGAGTCGGGAAGGAACTTTTTTCCCCAATGGGAAGCTTACTGTTTGCCACATGGGGTTTTTTTTGCCTTCCTCTGGATCAACATGTTATGGCAAGTTAGGATAGGATATGGGTTGAACTAGATGGACTTAAAGTCTCCCTTCAACCTTAACCCCTTCACCCCCAAGGGTGGTTTGCACGTTCATGACCGGGCCAATTTTTACAATTCTGACCACTGTACCTTTATGAGGTCATAACTCTGGAACGCTTCCATGGATCCCGGTGATTCTGACATTGTTTTCTCGTGACATATTGTACTTCATGTTAGTGGTAAAATTTCATTCAAATAACTTGCGTTTATTTGTGAGAAAAACGGAAATTTGGCGAAAATTTTAAAAATTTCGCAATTTTCCAACTTTGAATTTTTATGTCCTTAAATCACAGAGATACGGCACACAAAAAACTTGATAACTAACATTTCCCACATGTCTACTTTACATCAGCACAATTTTGGAACCAAAATTTTTTTTTGTTAGGAAGTTATAAGGGTTAAAAGTTGACCAGCGATTTCTCATTTTTACAACACCATTTTATTTTTAGGACCACATCACATTTGAAGTCACTTTGAGGGGTCTATATGATAGAAAATACCCAAAAGTGACACCATTCTAAAAACTGCACCCCTTAAAGTGCTCAAAACCACATTCAAGAAGTTTATTAACCCTTTAGGTGCGTCACAGGAATTTTTTTGAATATTTAAAAAAAAATGAACATCTAACTTTTTTTCATAAAAAAAATACTTCAGGTTCAATTTTTTTTATTTTACCAAGGGTAACAGGAGAAATTGGACTGCAAAAGTTATTGTGCAATTTGTCCTGAGTACGCAGATACCTGATATGTGGGGGGGAACCACTGTTTCGGTGCATGGCAGAGCTCAGAAAGGAAGGAGCGCCGTTTGACTTTTTTAATGCAAAATTGGCTGGAATTCAGATTGGACGCCATGTCACGTTTGGAGAGTCCCTGATGTACCTAAACAGTGGAAACCCCCTACAAGTGACCCCATTTTGGAAACTAGACCCCCCAAGGAACTTATCTAGATATGTGGTGAGAACTTTGAACCCACAAGGGCTTTACAGAAGTTTATAACGTACAGCGGTACAATTAAAAAATCATATTTTTTCCACAAAAATGATCTTTTCATCCCAATTTTTATTTTCCCAAGGGTAACAGGACCCTAAAAGTTATTGTGCAATTTGTCCTGAGTACGCTGATACCCCACATGTGGGGGTAAACCACTATTTGGGCGCATGGCAGAGCTCGGAAGGGAAGCAGCGCCATTTGACGTTTTTGGCTGGAATTGAGATCGGACACCATGTCGCGTTTGGAAAACCCCTGATGTACCAAAACAGTGGAAACCCCCCACAAATGACACCATTTTGGAAACTAGACCCCCTAAGGAACTTATCTAGATGTATGTTGAGAACTTTGAACCCCCATGGGCTTCACAGAAGTTTATAACATAAAGCCATACAATTAAAAAATCATATTTTTTCCACAAAAATGATCTTTTCACCCTCAATTCTTATTTTTCCAAGGGTAACAGGACCCTAAAAGTTATTGTGCAATTTGTCCTGAGTACGCTGATACCCCACATGTGGGGGTAAACCACTATTTGGGCGCATGGCAGAGCTCGGAAGGGAAGCAGCGCCATTTGACGTTTTTGGCTGGAATTGAGATCGGACACCATGTCGCGTTTGGAAAACCCCTGATGTACCAAAACAGTGGAAACCCCCCACAAATGACACCATTTTGGAAACTAGACCCCCTAAGGAACTTATCTAGATGTGTGGTGAGAACTTTGAACCCCCATGGGCTTCACAGAAGTTTATAACATAAAGCCATACAATTAAAAAATCATATTTTTTCCACAAAAATGATCTTTTCACCCTCAATTCTTATTTTTCCAAGGGTAACAGGACCGTAAAAGTTATTGTGCAATTTGTCCTGAGTACGCTGATACCCCACATGTGGGGGTAAACCACTATTTGGGTGCATGGCAGAGCTCGGAAGGGAAGCAGCGCCATTTGACGTTTTTGGCTGGAATTGAGATCGGACACCATGTCGCGTTTTGAAAACTCCTGATGTACCAAAACAGTGGAAACCCCCCACAAATGACACCATTTTGGAAACTAGACCCCCTAAGGAACTTATCTAGATGTGTGGTGAGCACTTTGAACCCCCCAGTGCTTCACAGAAGTTTATAACGCCCGGGCATGAAAATAAAAAATTCGTACTTTTTCCACAAACATGATCTTTTAGTCACCATTTTTTTTATTTTCCCAAGGGTACCAGGAGAAATTGGACCCCAAAAGTTGTTGTCCAATTTATCCTGAGTATGCTGATACCCCATATGTGGGAGAAAACTACTGTATGGGCACACGTCGGGGCTCGGAAGGGAAGTAGTGACGTTTTGGAATGCAGACTTTGATGGAATGGTCTGCAGGTGTCATGTTGCCTTTGGAGAGCCCCTAATGTACCTAAACAGTGGAAACCCCCCACAAATGACATCATTTTGGAAACTAGACCCCCTAAGGAACTTATCTAGATGTGTTGTGAGCACTTTGAACCCCCCCAGTGCTTCACAGAAGTTTATAACGCCCGGGCGTGAAAATAAAAAATTCGTATTTTTTCCACAAACATGATCTTTTAGTCACCATTTTTTATTTTCCCAAGGGTACCAGGAGAAATTGGACCCCAAAAGTTGTTGTCCAATTTGTCCTGAGTATGCCGATACCCCATATGTGGGAGAAAACTACTGTATGGGCACACGTCGGGGCTCGGAACGGAAGTAGTGACGTTTTGGAATGCAGACTTTGATGGAATGGTCTGCGGGTTTCATGTTGCCTTTGGAGAGCCCCTAATGTACCTAAACAGTGGAAACCCCCCACAAATGACACCATTTTGGAAACTAGACCCCCTAAGGAACTTATCTAGATGTGTTGTGAGCACTTTGAAACCCCCAGTGCTTCACAGAAGTTTATAACGCCCGGGCGTGAAAATAAAAAATTCGTATTTTTTCCACAAACATGATCTTTTAGTCACCATTTTTTTATTTTCCCAAGGGTACCAGGAGAAATTGGACCCCAAAAGTTGTTGTCCAATTTGTCCTGAGTATGCCAATACCCCATATGTGGGAGAAAACTACTGTATGGGCACACGTCGGGGCTCGGAAGGGAAGTAGTGACGTTTTGGAATGCAGACTTTGATGGAATGGTCTGCGGGTGTCATGTTGCCTTTGGAGAGCCCCTAATGTACCTAAACAGTGGAAACCCCCCACAAATGACACCATTTTGGAAACTAGACCCCCTAAGGAACTTATCTTGGTGTGTGGTGAGCACTTTGAACCCCCAAGGGCTTCACAGAAGTTTATAATGCCAGGGCATGAAAATAAAAAAATCGTATTTTTTCCACAAACATGATCAATTAGTCCCCAATTTTTTCATTTTCCCAAGGGTAACAGGACAAATTGGACCCCAAAAGTTGTTGTCCAATTTGTCCTGAGTACGCTGACACCCCATATGTGGGAGAAAACTACTGTATGGACACACGTCGGGGCTCAGAAGGGAAGCAGTGCCATTTTGGAATGCAGACTTTGATGGAATGGTCTGCGGGTGTCATGTGTGTTTGGAGAGCCCCTGATGTACCTAAACTATTGAAACTCCCAACAGGTGACCCCATTTTGGACACTAGACCCCCCCCACGGAACTTATCTAGATGTGTGGTGAGCACTTTGAACCCCCAAGTGCTTCACAGAAGTTTATAACGCTCGGACGTGAAAATAAAAAAATCATTTTTTTCCACAAAAATGATATTTTTGCCCCCAATTTTTTATTTTCCTAAGGGTAACAGGAGAAATTGGACCCCAAAAATTGTTTGGCAATTTGTCCTGAATAGGCTGATACCCTACATGTGGGGGTAAAACACTGTTTGGGCGCATGGCAGAGCTTGGAAGGGAAGGAGCACCATATGACTTTTTCAACTCAGAATTGGCTGGAATTGAGATCAGACGCAATGTTGCATTTGGAGAGCCCCTGATGTGTCCAAACAGTGGAAAGCCCCAATTCTAACTCCAACCCGAACCCCAACACACCCCTAACCCTAATCTCAGCCCTAACCCAAGCCCTAACCCTAACCCTAGCCCTAACCCTAGCCCTAACCCTAGCCCTAACCCTAGCCCTAACCCTAACCCTAGCCCTAGCCCTAACCCTAGCCCTAACCCTAGCCCTAATGGAAAAATGGAAATAAATACATTTTTTTAATTTTATTATTTTTCCCTAACTAAGGGGGTGATAACGGGGGGTTTGATTTACTATTTATGGCGGTTTTTATTTTTGGCAGCTGTCGCACGCTAAAAGACGCTTTTTATTGTAAAAATAGTTTTTGCATCACCACATATTGAGAGCTATAATTTTTCCGTATTTTGACCCACCGAGTCATGTGAGGTCTTATTTTTTGCGGGACGAGTTGACGTTTTTATTGGTACCATTTTCGGGCACGTGACTTTTTTGATCGCTTTTTATTCCGATTTTTGGGACGCAGAATGAACAAAAACCAGCGTTTCATGAATTTCTTTTGGGGGAGTGCGTTTACACCGTTCTGCGTGCGGTAAAATTGATAAAGCGGTTTTATTCTTTGGGTCAGTACGGTTACAGCGATACCTCATTTAGGTCGTTTTTTTATGTTTTGTCGGTTTTATGCAATGAAAACTATTTTATATAAAAAATAATTATTTTTGCATTGCTTTATTCTGCGAGCTATAACTTTTTTATTTTTTCGCTGATGATGCTGTGTGGCGGCTCGTTTTTTGCGGGACAAGATGACGTTTTCAGCGGTACCATGGATATTTATATGCATCTTTTTGATCGCGCGTTATTACACTTTTTGTTTGGCGGTATGATAATAAATCATTATTTTTTGCTTTGTTTTTTATTTTTATTTTTTAAGGGGTTTGCTAAAGGGGTTAACTAATGGGACAGTTTTAAAGGGCGGGTCGTTACGGACGCGGCGATACCTAATATTTGTACTTTTATTGTTTTGGGGTTTTTTTATTTTCAAAAAATGAATTTATTGGGGAATATTTTTTTTTTTTTTTACTAATTTATTTGGCGATTTTTTTAAAATTATTTTTACATTTTTTTTACATTTTTTTTTTACTTTATTACATAGTCCCAGGTGGGACATCACTGTCCTGTGACAGATCGCTGATCTGTCACATCACAGATCACTGTGACAGATCAGCAATCTGTCACAGGCAGTGCACAAGGCTTCCTCATGCCTGCGCTTTGCAGGCACTGAGGAAGCCAGCTTCCTCCAGGCCCCCGAAGGCCCTCGTCGCCATCTTGGATCCGGGGGCCTGGAGGAAAGGAGTCCCCCGCAGCAGCGCTGCACATTGCGCTGCCGTGGGGGGCTCAGGGAAGCACGGAGGGAGCCCCCTCCCTGCCGATGCTTCCCTTTAACTCCCGGTACACCGTGATCATGTTTGATCGCGGTGTGCAAGGGGTTAACGTGTCGGGGGCGGTCCGTGACCGCCCCTGACACATAGTGCCGGGTGTCAGCTGTGATAATCAGCTGACACCCGGCCGCGATCAGCGGCGCTCACCACGTGGGCGCCGCTGATCGCGCTAGACGTACTATCCCATCCATGGGCATAGGGGCCCGGCTCCCATGGACGGGATAGTACGTCTGATGTCAGGAAGGGGTTAATAACTATGTTACTATGTTACTATGTCTTGCAGAGGAATGCAGCAGTCTTGAAATTGACAAATTTTTGAAGCGTGATCACTGAACAATCAAGCGTTTCATGGCAAATAGCCAATAGGGTCGCAAGAAGCGTGTTGATGAAAAAAGGCTCAAAATAACTGCCCATGAATTGAGGAAAATCAAGCGTGAAGCTGCCAAGATGCCATTTGCAACCAGTTTTGCCATATTTCAGAGCTACAATGCTACTGGAGTATCAAAAAGCACAAGGTGTGCCATACTCAGGGACATGGCCAAGGTAAGGAAGGCTGAAAAACGACCACCTTTGAACAAGAAACATAAGATAAAACGCCAACACTGGGCCAAGCAATATGTTAAGACAGATTTTTTTAAGGTTTTATGGACTGATCAAATGAGAGTGACTCTTGATGGGCCAGATGGATAGGCCCAAGGCTGGATTAGTAAAGGCCAGAGAGCTCCAGTCTGACTCAGACGCCAGCAAGGTGGAGGTGGGGTACTGGTATGGGCTGGTAGCATCAAAGATGAACTTGTGGGTAGTGTTGATACCTACCTCCCGTCATTGTATTCCTGGGGCCCCTAGAGAGCGGTGGAATCAGCTGATGCTGCTGTACTCCACAGGAGATCGTCCTGGGACACTTTTGGATTTCTGCGGATCAGGGAGTTTATCGGTTGTTTGTTATTTTCATATTTTTCCACAGATGACACTGGCTTCGGGGATCAAAGTGGCAAGTAATGGTGAGTATGTACTCTATGTTATATGTACTGTATGTCTATATGTATGTATTGTATGAATGTATTGTATGTAGTATGTATATAGTATGTATGTTGTATGTCTGTAGCATGTTTTATGTATGTTGTATGTATGTAGTATGTATGTAGTATGTAGTATGCATGTATGTTGCATGAGTGTAGTATATATGTAGTATGCATGTAGTATGCACTATGTATGTATGTATGTATGTTGTATGAATGTAGTATATATGAAGTATGTATGTAGTATGTATGCATGTTGTATTAATGTATTATATATGAAGTATGTATGTTGTATGTAGTATGTATGTATGTTGTATGAATTTAGTATATATGAAGTATGTATGTTGTATGAATGTAGTATATATGTAGTATGTATGCTGCATGAATGTATGTATGTTGTATGAATATAGTATATATGTAGTATGTATGTTGTATGAATGCAGTATATATGTAGTATGTATGTAGCATGTATGTATGTATGCTGTATGAATGTAGTATATATGTAGTATGTATGTTGTATGAATGTATGTTGTATGAATGTAGTATATATGTAGTATGTATGTTGTATGAATGTAGTATATATGTAGTATGTATGAATGTAGTATATATGAAGTATGTATGTAGTATGTATGTATGTTGTATGAATGTAGTATATAATGGGCCCCATTTATAATGCTCCAGTGTATAATGGGCCCCGTATATGATGCTCCAGTGTATGATGGGCCCCATTTATAATGCGCAGGTGTATGATGGGCCCCATGGATGATGCTCCAGTGTATGATGGGGCCCATTTATAATGCTCCAGTGTATGATTATTATTATTATTTATTGTTATAGCGCCATTTATTCCATGGCGCTTTACATGTGAGGAGGGGTATACATAAAAACAAGTACAATAATCTTAAACAATAGAAGTCATAACTGGTACAGGAGGAGAGAGGACCCTGCCCGCGAGGGCTCACAATCTTCAAGGGATGGGTGGTAATACAGTAGGCGAGGGTAGAGCTGGTCGTGCAGCGGTTTGGTTGATCGGTGGTTACTGCAGGTTGTAGGCTTGTCGGAAGAGGTGGGTCTTCAGGCTCTTTTTGAAGGTTTCGATGGTAGGTGAGAGTCTGATATGATGTGGTAGAGAGTTCCAGAGTAGGGGTGATGCGCGAGAGAAATCTTGTATGCGATTGTGGGAAGAGGAGATAAGAGGGGAGTAGAGAAGGAGATCTTGTGAGGATCGGAGGTTGCGTGCAGGAAAGTACCGGGAGACGAGGTCACAGATGTATGGAGGAGACAAGTTGTGGATGGCTTTGTATGTCATGGTTAGGGTTTTGTAATGGAGTCTCTGGGCAATTGGGAGCCAGTGAAGGGATTGACAGAGGGGAGAAGCTGGGGAATAGCGGGGGGACAGGTGGATTAGTCGGGCAGCAGAGTTTAGAATAGATTGGAGGGGTGCGAGAGTGTTTGAGGGGAGGCCACAGAGCATGAGGTTGCAGTAGTCAAGGCGAGAGATGATGAGGGCATGGACTAGGGTTTTTGCAGATTCTTGGGTGAGGAATGAACGGATGCGTGAAATATTTTTGAGTTGAAGTCGGCATGAAGTGGAAAGGGTTTGGATATGTGGTTTGAAGGAGAGATCAGCGTCAAGGATTACTCCGAGGCCTTTTGTATGATGGGCCCATATAATGCTCCATATATAATGGGCCCCATATGATGCCCCAGTGTATAATGGGCCCTATCTATGATGCTCAAGTGTATGATGGGCCCCATATATAATTCTCCAGTGTATAATGCTCCCCATATATTGCTCCAAACATTAAAAAAATTAAATACCTCTCCTCGCTGGCCACTGCTCTACTCTAGACTCCTCAGCGTCACCATCTTCCAGCTTTCTGCACTTGGACGGTTCAAGCAGAGGGCATACAGATGTGACATCATCGCGCTCTCTGACCTGAATGTCACTGTCAGGAAACGCGGAAGATGTCACAGCGGTGGAGAAGGGAGAGGTAAGTATTGCAAGTGCTGGTGCCCTGAGCAAGCAGGGGGGGGCCCACTCGTGGGCGATGGCAGTGGCACAGGGCCCCTCACACTACGATGGTGTCTGTGACGGTGAGTCCACAACATGGTCATGAAACCCCTGTCTCCAACGCCACTTTGGCTGTGTGCACCACGAACACCTCTTCTATTTGGCCCACTAAGGCTCGTGGTAGAACCTGCACCGCTGCTGTGTGCTGAGAATGCATCTAACAAACGGTTTACCAGAGTTGCTTATTTGGTCGCCAATTTTAGCTCTAGGTTCTTTTGTGGCATGATGTTCTGTAATTTGCCTTTATAGTGTGGATCGAGGATGCTGGCCAACCAGTAGTCATCATCCTTCATAATTTTGACAATGCGGGGGTCCCTTTTTAGGATCCGCAAGACATAATCACACATGTGGGACAATGTTCCAGGTGTCAATGATGCACTGACAGTGGTGGGTGGAGGAGCACTTTCTGCCAAATCCACATCCCTCCAGTCACACAAACCCTGTACCTGACCATGGCAAGCCAACATTTTCTCTTGCCCCCCCCCAAGAAGCATCCTCCTCCCCAAAATAATCATCCCCCTCATCCTCCTCCTCCTCTTCCTCTTCTTCCTCCACCTCGTCCAGGACAGTTTCCTGAGCAGACAATGGTTGACTGTCATCAAGGCTTCCCTCCTCCTCTTCCTTCTTCTCCGCTGCAGACGCCTGATCCTTAATGTGCATAAGCAGGTGCATAAGTGGGATGCTCATGCTTATGATGGCGTCATCTGCGCTTACCAGCCGTGTGCATTCCTCAAAACACTGAAGGACTTTACAGAGGTCTTTCAGCTTTGACCACTGCACACTCGACAACTCCATGCCTGCCCTCAAAGTGCCTGTCCGGGTATCCTCCCACAAATGCATTACAGCCTGCCTCTGTTCTCACATCCTCTCAACCATGTGCATGATGGAGTTCCACCTTGTTGCAAAGTCTATGATTAGGCAGAGCTTGGGGAGGTGGAGTGATAGCTGCCGCCTCTGCATACTACTGGAGTCTACGGGCGAGCGACGGATGTGCGCGCACAGTCTTCACACCTTATGGAGCAGGGCTGTTAACTCCGGATAATTATTTAGGAAGCACTGCACCACCTGGTTCAAGGTGTGAGCGAGGCAAGGTATGTGTCTGAGTTTTGAAAGGGCTATGGTCGCCACAAAATTACGGCTGTTATCACTGACTACCTTGCCTGGCTCAAGATGTAGACTGCCCAGCCATGACTCAGTTTCTCGCTGCAAGTAGTCAGCCAGTACCCAGTACCTTCGTGGTGTGTCTGTTGTCGCTCAAAGACATCATCTTTAAAACAGCCTGCTGACGCTTACCACTAGCTGTTCGAAAGTGGGACAACTCGTGTGCAACACTGGCAGTTGCGGATGGAGTGCTCGTGCAACTACGCTCTGTCAACGAGCTTTCACTTCTGGAGGAAGAGGATGGTCGAACGCCTACAGCCAACTGTTTCCTATACCGTGGGCTAGGCAGCACTGTTCCACCACCACTGTCCCCTGTGGAGCCTGCATCCACCACATTAACCCAGTGTGCAGTGATGGACATGTAACGGCCCTGGCCATGCCTACTGGCCCTTGCATCTGTTGTGAGGTGCACCTTTCTACTCACTGATTGTTTGAGTGCATGGACAATGCGGGCTTTCACATGCAGGTGGAGGGCAGAGATGGCTTTTCTAGAAAAGAAGTGCCGACTGGGTAGGTCATAGCATGGGACAGTGTAGGCCATGAGCTCTTGGAATGCTTCGCTTTCAACCAAATGGAAGGGCATCATCTCTAATGAGGTCAGTATGGCAATGTAGGCGTTCAAAGCCAGAGTGCGCGGATGAGAGGATGAGTACTTTTTTGTTCCTGACCAGAAGCCAGCACTTGACGACTCAGTGCTTGCAGTTTTTGAAACTTCAGAAAAGGAGGCGATAGAGCTGGAGGCTGTTTCGGCAATGTAAGCCAAAACCTGTTCCTGATGCTCTGGCTTTAAAAGCGGTTTACCTACTCCCATAAAAGGGAACCTTCCAGGCCTTCTTGAGCCAGACGATGACGCAGGCTCAACACCTCCTGCCTTAGCTGCTATTGTGCTTTTGGCATAACCAGCAGATGCACCACCACCACCATCAGTACCAGCTGCCCCCCCACGGCCTCTTCCACCATACTTCCTCATGTTTGGGAAATTGTACCAAAAATACCAGCAGATATATGGTATATGTAAATCTCCGCATATCTATTTCCGGAGTCACACACAGACGCTCTGCCAGTATGTATTTGACCGTTATCCAAGCAGCAGATATATAGTACTGTATCAGAAGCATACAGCTGTATGGGAAAATGTAAATCTCCATATATTTATTTCCGGAGTCCCACACAGACGCTCTCCTAGTATGTGTTTGACCGTAATCCAACCAGCAGATATACGGTACTGTATCAGAAGCATACAGCTGTATGCGCTGTAGGGGAGAATGTAAATCTCTGTATATTTATTTCCGGAGTCCCACACAGACGCTCTCCTAGTATGTGTTTGACCGTAATCCAACCAGCAGATATGCGGTACTGTATCAGAAGCATACAGCTGTATGCGCTGTAGGGGAGAATGTAAATCTCCATATATTTATTTCCGGAGTCCCACACAGACGCTCTCCCAGTATGTATTTGCAGGGGTGTCAATACTTTTGGCCACAACTGTACGCTACTGTATCAGAAGCATACAGCTGTATACATTGTAGGGGAGATTGTAAATCTACGTATATTTATTTCCGGAGTCACACACAGACTCCCAGTATGTATTTGACCGTAATCCAAACAGCGGATATACAGTACTGTATCAGAAGCGTACAGCTGTATACGTTGTATGGGAAAATTGAAATCTCCATATATTTATTTCCAGAGTCACACACAGACACTCTCCCAGTATGGATTTGACCTTAATCCAAACAGCAGATATACGGTACTGTATCAGAAGCGTACAGCTGTATACGATGTAGGGGAGAATGTAAATCTCCGTATATTTATAATAATAATAATAAATTTTATTTCTATAGCGCCGACATATTCCGCAGCACTTTACATTTCAGAGGGGATTTGTACAGACAATAGACATTAAAGCATAACAATAATCACATACAGCATAACAGTAATCACATAGTTTATAACAAATACCAAGAGGAATGAGGGCCCTGCTCGCAAGCTTACAGTCTATGAGGAAAGAGGTAGACACAAAAGGTGGGTGGTAACAGTTGCCCTGATTGTATGGACCAGCCATAATGTTAAGTGTATAACAGTACAGACACAGAGGGTTAATGGATGCATAAAGCATGTGGGAACATGATGCGGGAAATCTGGTTATGGTAAAACTTTTGGCTGTGCCACACAGGGATAGATTAGGTTAATGTGTTGAGGCGATAGGCCAGTCTGAATAAATGCGTTTTCAGGGCACGCTTAAAATTGTGGAGATTGGGGACTAATCGTATTGACCTGGGAAGTGCATTCTAAAGAATTGGCACAGCACATGTAAAGTCTTGGAGACGGGAGTGGGAGGTTCTGATTATTGAGGATGCTAACCTCAGGTCATCAGCAGAGCGAAGGGCGCAGGTAGGGTGGTATACTGAAACAAGGAAGGAGATGTAGGGTGGTGCTGAGCCATGGAGGGCTTTGAGGGTGAGGGTAATAAGTTTATACTGAATTCTGGAGTGGATGGGTAAACAGTGTAATGACTGGCACAAGGTAGAGGCATCGGTGTAACGATCGGTGAGGAATATGATCCTGGCTGCAGCATTCAAGACAGATTGGAGAGGGGAGAGTTTGGTAAGAAGGAGACCGATTAGAAGAGAGTTACAATAGTCGAGACAAGAATGAATAAGAGAAACAGCAAGAGTTTTTGCAGTCAAAAGTAAGAAAAGGTCGAATTCTAGAGATGTTTTTGAGGTGCAGATGACAAGAGCGAGCCAGTGATCGAATGTGGGGGGCGAAGGAAAGCTCGGAGTCAAGTATGACCCGAAGACAGCGGGCATGTTGCTGGGGAGTAATAGTGGAACCACACACAGAAATGGCAATGTCGGGTATAGGTACATTTGTAGAGGGAGGAAACACAAGGAGTTCAGTCTTTGACAGGTTCAGTTTCAGATATAGTGAGGACATGATGTTGGACACAGCACTTAGACAATTGCAGGTGTTTTCTAGAAAGGCTGGTGTGATGTCAGGAGAAGAAGCGTATAGTTGGGTGTCATCAGCATAGATATGGTACTGGAAACCAAATCTACTGATTGCTTGACCAATAGGGGCAGTGTACAAGGAGAAGAGGAGGGGGCCTAGAACCGATCCTGGAGGAACCCCAACAGTGAGGGGAAGGTGAGAGAAGGAGGAGCCAGCAAAAGATACAGTCAAGGAGCGGTCAGAGAGATAAGAGGAGAACCAGGAGAGAACGGTGTCCTTGAGGCCAATGGAAAGGAGCATATTTAGGAGGAGCAGATGATGCACAGTGTCAAATGCTGCAGAGAGATCCAAGAGAATTAGCATGGAGTAATGACCATTTGATTTAGCTGTTAGTAGATCATTAGAGACTTTAGTGACGGCAGTTTCAGTAGGGTGTAAAGAGCGGAAACCGGATTGGAGAGGGTCGAGAAGAGAGTTATCAAAGAGATAGCGAGTAAGACGGGAGTGGACCAGGCGTTACAGGAGTTTAGAGATGAAGGGAAGATTAGAGACAGGTCTATAGTTAGCGGCACAGTTTTGGTCGAGGGATGGTTTTTTAAGTAGTGGATGTATGATGGCATGCTTAAATGAGGAGGGAAAGATACCAGAAGAGAGAGAGAGGTTAAATATTTTAGTTAGGTGAGGGGTGACAGCAGGGGAAAGGGACTGGAGGAGATGTGACGGAAATGGGTCACTGGTGCAAGTGGTTGGGCGAGAAGATGCAAGGAGCCTGCTTACTTCTTCTTCTGTGACTGGTTCAAAATCAGAGAGTGAGCTAGATGCAGTGGGGGAGGGAGGACAGTGCATGGTACGAGGTGATTGGGAGATAATTTCCTGTCGAATCAGGTCAATTTTTTCTTTGAAGTAATTGGCCAGATCATCACGGAGCTCCGTGGTTGGGTCCTGTACTCTTGGGTTGAGAAGAGAATGAAAAGTGTCAAAGAGACGTTTCGGGTTATTGGACAGTGAGGTAATGAGGGTGTTGAAATAGGTTTGTTTGGAGAGGTGAAGGGCAGTGTTGTATGTTCGAAGCATAAACTTATAATGGATGAAATCTTCCTGTAGATTGGATTTTCTCCACAGATGTTCGGCGCACCTGGAGCACCGCTGCAGGAAACGTGTTTGCAGGGTGTGCCAGGGTTGTCGCCGTCTGCGTTGTGGTGTTCTATTCATAGGGGGTGCAAATTCATCCAGGGCACTTTGAAGTGTTTCATTGTAATGCTTCAATGCAGAATCAGGACATGAGAGGGAGGAGATAGGGGCCAATGAAGACTGCAAGTTCTTCATGAGTTTCTGGGTATTAATTGCCTGCATGTTTCTATAAATAAGGACAGTGGGGGTGACCTGAGCAGCCTGGCAGTTCTTGATAGAGAATGAAAGAAGATTGTGTTCAGAGAGTGGGAGAGGGGAGTTTGCAAAATCATCCACTGTACATAGCCGAGAGAAGACCAAGTTGAGGGAGTTTCCGTCTTCATGCATTGGAGAATTAGTAAGCTGTGAAAGGCCTAATGAGGAGGTTAGAGATAAAAGGGGAGTAGCAGATGGGGAGAGGGGAAGAGCAATGGGGATGTTGAAATCTCCCATGATGAGGGTAGTGATGTCACAGGAGAGAAAATGTGGAAGCCAAGTGGCAAAGTGATCCAGGAACTGATGGGAGGGGCCGGGAGGACGATACACCACCGCCACTCGCATGGAGAAGGGGGTGTAGAGTCTGACGGTATGGACCTCAAAAGAAGGGAAGACTAGTGAGGGTAGTTGAGGGATAACCTGAAAGGTACATTTTGGTGATAGGAGCAGACCAACGCTTCCACCTGCTCTATTGTCTGATTTTGAGGTATGAGAGAAGTGTAGTCCCCCGTCTGAAAGAGCAGCAGCAGCGGAAGTGTCTGACTGCTGGATCCAGGTTTCAGTAAGAGCCATGAGGTTAAGAGAATTAGAAAGGAAAAAGTCATGAGTGAAGGAGAGTTTGTTACACACTGAGCGAGAATTCCAAAGTGCACAATTAAGAGAGACAGATGGCATGCAGGGAATATTAATAAGATTAGAGGGGTTTCTGAGTATAGCAGTTGGGGGGTTTTACTTTCTATAACATGGGGGACCAGGGCTGGGAGCAATGTCTCCTGCGACTAGGAGGAGGATAGAAAGAGTGAGCAGATGGTTAAGTGATTTGTGAGAGCGTCTCTTATGTTGAATGGTGGGACTGAGTGGATCTGTGCAATTTAACATTGTGAAAAGAGTGCTATACATAGGAGAGGAAAGGAGTGAGGGGCCGATATGGATGGAGTGTAGAGAGTTAATGCCGGTGCCGTGGATGTGTGTGAATGCAGCGGCCATTATATAAATTACACAAATGCATATGGTATATATTTGTTGTACTCCTATAGTACAGAGAGTAGATGTATATAAATGTCTTACCTGTCTCCTGCCCTGTCTAACTGCCATGTTATAACTGCCAGTACTTTGATAAACTGTACTTCGACAAAGTGTGCATAAATGCCCCCTGCATAAATGCTGTCCCCAAGCTATGTTTGAATATATAGGAGGATAAGACTTAGAACTTGTTTTTTTTGCTCTCTCTCTTCTCGTTAATCAATCAAGCTAAATTGAGGCAGCAGGACCCAATAAAATGTTGTGGTCAAATAAACAGATGTCCAGCACTACATGGATCATAAAGCACTTTGAACAGTTTCTTGACCTCACAACATAAGGGTACAAGCAGAGTAAGTTGAAAAAACTATATACCAGATAGAAGCTCGCATAGTTGAAAACACATATATAGCATTCAGGATTTATTTCCGGCGTCACACACAGACGCCCTCCCAGTATGTATTTGACCGTAATACAGACAGCAGATATACGGTACTGCATCAGAAGCGTACAGCTGTATACGTTGTCGGGGAAAATTTAAATCTCCGTATATTTATTGCTGGAGTCACATACAGATGCTCTCCCAGTATGTATTTGACCGTAATCCAACCAGCAGATATATGGTACTATATCAGATTTGTACAGCTGTATACGTTGTAGGGGAAAATGTAAATCTCCGTATATTTGTTTCCGGAGTCCCACACAGACGCTCTGCCAGCATGTATTTGACCGTAATGCAACCAGCAGATATACGGTACTGTATCAGAAGCGTACAGCTGTATATGTTGTAGGGGAAAATTGAAATCTCTGTATATTTATTTCCGGAGTCACACACAGACGCTCTCCCAGTATGTATTTGACCGTAAGCCAACCAGCAGATATATGGTACTGTATCAGAAGCGTACAGCTGTATACGTTGTAGGGGAGAATGTAAATCTGAGTATATTTATTTCCGGAGTCACACACAGACGCTCTCCCAGTTTGGATTTGACCGTAATCCAAAAAGCAGATATACGGTACTGTATCAGAAGTGTACAGCTGTATACGGTGTAGGGGAAAATTTAAATCTCCGTATTTATTTCCGGAGTCACACACGGATAGTCAGCATGTATTTGTCCATGATACCAGCCGGTACATGGTAGTGTGTGAGGAGCGTACAGCTCTATACGTTGTGGGAAAAAATGAACGCTCGGTAACTGTGCAGAAAAAAAGAATAAAAGTATTAGTGCTGAGTAAAAAGCAGTCTGCTCAGCAGTGTACACACAGCAATGCAGCTATCAGGCAGCCTAATAAACAGCGCTGCTGCACACAAGAAAATCCTCCCCTGTCACTGCACACTAACTTTACAGCACAATTGCTATCAGCACAAGCACAGAATCTTTTTTCTGTCCTGCCTATCTTTTTTCTTTCCTGCCTAACTCTCTCCCTACTGAGAAACAGCGGCAGCAATCTCTCCCTACGCTAAGATCGGCAGAAGTAAAATGGCGGTCGGCGGTCAGGGCTTTTATAGCCACTGTGATGCCACACAAAGCAAGCCAATCACTGCAATGCCCTTCTCTAAGATGGTGGTGGCCGCTGCACATGTCATCGTATTGCCCACAGTGTGCGTCCTTGCTCATTGGCTAAGAAAAGGCGCCTGTAAGCATTGTGGGAAACGCGACTTTGGCGTTCGGGTCAACGACCGCATGGCCGACTTCACGCTATGGTCGGGTTTCGCTCTGCGAAACCTGACTATGGCGAAAGTCAGCGTTTTTTAATCTGACCGACCTGTTTCTCTCAACCCTACTGGTGAGTCTATAGGGATTCTGACCCTGTGTCTTGGGGCAGAGTCCTGTGACTTTACACCAGCGCTCACATCGCCGAGGTCTGTGAGCTTAACAGGCTTCGGCATCTATATTCAGCGGTAGTGCAGCTCTGTGAAGCAACAGAGTCCGCCCCAGTACACACCAGGTGACCTGCGTCTGTGTTCATTATACCGCCATATAGCATCCGCCATTACCAAGCAGCAGTTACCATCTCTGCACGGTGGCCCCCGGGCTGCGAACGCACCTAAATACCTTCTTTATTATTTGGTGCGTTCCGCCAGCCCTTAACATAGTGTGAGTAGATTGAGGGCTGAGGAAAGGACGGATTCTGGAGATATTTTTGAGTTGGAGGCGACATGAGGTGGCAAGAGTTTGGACGTGTGGTTGGAAGGACAGGGCAGAGTCGAGAGTTACTCCGAGGCAGCGGATTTCAGGTGCGGGAGAGCGTGATGCCATTTACCATAATAGATAGATTGGTAGGGAAGATACGTGAGATGGAGGAAAGATGATGAGTTCGGTTTTGTCTACATTGAGTTTTAGGAAGCAAGAGTTGAAGGAGGAAAGGGCTGATACACACTCTGGGATTCTGGACAGCAGAGAGGTGATATCTGGGCCAGAGAGATAGATCTGAGTGTCGTCCGCATACAGGTGGTACTGGAAGCCATGGGACTTTATGAGTTATCCTAGGCCAAGGGTATAGATGGAAGAAAGTAGGGGCCAAAGGACAGAGCCTTGAGGGCCTCCAACAGAGAGAGGGCTGGTTGAAAAGGTAGTGTGGGAGTGGGAAACGCTAAATGTGCGGTCAGAAAGGTAAGAGGCGATCCAGGACAGGGCAAGGTCTTTGATGCCAAGGGAAGAAAGATTCTGTAGCAGTAGGCAGTGGTCGACTGTGTCGAACGCAGAGGACAGGACGAGAAGAAGGAGAATGGAGAACTGTTAGCTTTGGCTGTGAGTAAGTCATTAGTAATTTTGGTCAGGGCAGTTTCAGTGGAGTGGTGGGGGCGGGAGCCAGATTGGAGGTTGTAAAGGACAACAAACCCTGTCTTATGAGGAAAGGTTGTAGGATTTGGGAATGTTTAGCTTGCAAAAGAGAAGACTGAGAGGAGACTTAATAGCTGTCTACAAATATCTAAAGGGCTGTCACATTGTAGAAGGATCAACTTTATTCTCATTTGCACAAGGAAAGACTAGAAGCAATGGGTTGAAACTGAATGGGAGGCGACACAGATTAGATATTAGAAAAAACTTTTTGACAGTTAGAGTGATCAATGAGTGGAACAAGCTTCCACGAGAAGTGGTGAGTTCTCCTTCAATGGAAGTCTTCAAACAGAGGCTGGACAGACATCTGACTGGGATGATTTAGCGAATCCTGCTTTGAGCAGGGGGTTGGACCAGATGGCCCAGGAGGTCCCTTCCAACTCTACGATTCTATGATTCTATGATTCTATGATTCTAAGGAGAGAGTAAGATGAGAGGAGGGAGGAAAGTTGAGCATGGACATGCTGCTCAAGGAGTTTGGAAGCAAACAGGAGCAGTGATATGGGGCGATAGCTGGGCATAGCAGTTGGGTCGAGGTTTTGTTTTTTTGAGGATGGGTGTGATTTTGGCATGTTTGAAGGCAGAGGGGAAGGTACCAGAAGATAGCGATAGGTTGAAGAGATGGGTTAGAGCTGAAATTAGCATTTTAGTGAGGTTGGGGAGCAGGTGGGAAGGGATGGGGTCAAGTGCACAGGTGGTGAGGTGTGATTTGGAAAGGAGATGAAAAAGCTCTCCTTCAGTGATGTCGCAGTGGGAGGTTATTAGGGAAGGGCAGAGGTCTGGTATATGGAGTGGTTGGAGTGGTGGAACAGTAAAGGTTTGCCTTGTTTTTGAAGTAGGTGGCAAAGTCCTCGGCAGAGATGAGGGGAGTTGGAGGTGGCAGTGGTGGGTGCAGCCTGGGGTCCACCGTGCAGAGATGGAAAACTATTCTTGTGGTCGGTGAACACCTGGAAAGGGTGGCGAGCCCCCTCCAGGAGGTGTCTCCACTCCGGGAAGGCCATCTTCATCGCTAGCAACTCCCTGTCCCCGATGGAATAATTCCTCTCCGCCGGTGTGAAGGTCTTAGAGAAAAAGAAGCATGGGTGCTTCCGACCTTGCATGTCCTTCTGGAACAGGACCGCTCCAGCACTGGCCGAAGAGACATCCACCTCAGAATGAAGGGTCTATCTACATCGGAGTGATGTAGGATGGGAGCGCTAGCAAAATGGGACTTAATGGAGGAAAAGGCCTTGGAGACAGGTTCCGACCACGACTTGGGATTTGCACCCTTCTTGGTGAGGGCCACCAAGGGGGCTACCAAAGTCTAGAAGTGGGGGATAAATTGGGGATAGTAATTTATGAACCCCATAAAGCGCTGCATTGCTTTGAGAGAATGGGGCTCTTGCCAGTCCATCACCGCTTGTAGCTTGGCAGGATCCATGGCCAATCCATGGGCGGAGATGATATAGCCCAGGAAAGGCACGGACTCCTGCTCAAACACATATTTCTCCAGCTTGGCATAGAGGGAGTTTGCCCGCAGGATGTCGGAAACTTTGCAAACATCTCTCTGGTGGGAGTCGATATCTGGAGAGTAGACGAGAATATCATCCGGATAGACTACTACCGAGGTGGTAAGCATATCCTGGAAAATATCGTTCACAAAGTCTTGGAAGACGGCCGGGGCATTACAGAGCCCGAAGGGCATCACCAGGTATTCATAGTGCCCGTCCCTGGTGTTAAATGCTGTCTTTCATTCATCTCCCTTGCAATTGCGAATGAGGTTGTAAGCCCCCCGCAGATCGAGTTTGGTAAACACTCTCGCTCCTCGTAGCCTATCAATCAGCTCCAATATCAGGGGCAGAGGGTACTTATTCTTAATGGTGATGGCATTAAGACCCCTGTAATCGATGCAAGGATGCAGTTCTCCATTCTTCTTCTGGACGAAGAAGAATCCCGCCCCTGCTGGTGATACCGACTTCCTAATGAATCCCCTTGCCAGATTCTCCCTGATATACTGAGACATGGCCTCTGTCTCCGGGAGTGAAAGGGGATAGACTCGACCCTGAGGAGGCTCAGCACCAGGCAAGAGGTCAATAGGACAGTCGTAGGGGCGATGGGGCGGAAGAGTCTCCGCCACCCTCTTGGAGAACACGTCTGCATACTGTTGATATTGTTTGGGAAAAGAGGAAAGATCTGCGGGGAGTTCGGTGGAAGCAACCTGAATGCACTCCCTCTGACATCTACCGTCACAGGCTTTATCCCAACCGAGAATCCTCCCCGAGGACCACTCTATATGGGGAGAGTGGAACCGTAACCAGGGAATCCCTAAAATGACCTGGTCGATAGCCTCGGGCATGACAAGGAGGGATAACATCTCCTGATGTGAAGGAGACACCGAGAGTATCAAAGGGCGGTCTGGTGGGTAATCTGTGAGGGTAGAGTCGCACCGTTCACCACTCTGACGGTAACTGGCTTGGCCATCATAACCAGGGGTATTGCCTGCCATTGAGCGAAGGCAGAAGACAGATAAAATTGCCCTCTGCTCCAGAGTCCACGCAGAACTCCACCGCCAGAGTGGATGAACCAAACCCAAGCATCCCCTTAAAGGTCAGCTTGGAGGAGAACAATGTTGACTCTAGTGAGCCTCCTCCTATGACCATTAGAGGCGAGCGTCTCCCTGGACGCTGTGGGCACCAGTTGGCAAGGTGACCAGACTGCTGGCAAAGATGACAGACCACTGGTGTTCGAGCGGACTGGGACCTGGATCCCGCGCAAGAATCCCTCATGGCCCCCTGAGGCTCGGGCGCCCGATCTGGAGATCCCAGAGGTTTAGCAAAACTAGGTGCCAACCTAAACCTCTGCCTACACTGGGACTGCGCCAACCCTCACTCGGTGAAGTGAATGTCTATATGAGTGGAGACTGTGATGAGCTCCTCCAGTGTGGCAGGAATCTCCCTGGTGGCCAGGGCGTCCTTCACGTGGTCAGCCAAACCCCTCCAGAACACCGGGATGAAGACCATATCTGGCTATCTGGCCACTCCAGCTCAGAGACCAAGGTCCGAAACCAGATGGCATAATGGCTGACCAAGGATGAGCCCTGTGACAGTGCAAGCAGCTGGAGCGTGGTATTATGGGTGACTGTTGTGAGTTAATTTTCCCCTTCACTACTGAGGCCCGAGGAACTCCCTCTTCTGGTAAAGAAAGGTAGTGAGCCTGATTATCAAACACCTGAGTCTGATGATGATGACTGGCTGAGTGGAGTTACTGACTGGATATAAGGCTGCCGACGCCCTTCTGCCCTGCGGGTGATTTCTCTGTGGGATCCTTGGAGACCAGTCTGAATTCCTGCTCCTCTAAAGCTAAGTTTTCTGCTCGGCTTTTTGCATTTGTGCTTCGACTTTATTTTGCTTTGTTTTTCTGGATTTCTGCCATTCCCTGCTGGGGTGTGCTGAAATCCTTTAGCTCTGTCTTCTGAAAATACCTGAGTGCTGATTTAGTTTTTGAAGCCTAGCTGCTTCAGGGTCTTTTTCATATCAGCTTGTTGGCTTATGTCTTTGATAGGGTTTTGGCAGATTGCAGACAGCAACCTTCCTTTCCTGTTCTGTTTAGCTAGCTTGGGCCCCATCGTTTGCTCAGCCTATCTTTCTATCTGTGTGAGTGTTTTTTCATCTTGCTTCACCGTTTTTATATGTTGGGGGCTGCCTTTTACTTTGGGGTCTGCTCTGGGGCAGTTTAGATTTCCTTTTCTGTCTTTAGGCTATTTAGCGCTCCGGCTGTGATCGAGGGGTCTAGGGCATCGTAGGAACCCCCCACAGCTACTGCTAGTTGTGTTGATAGGTTCAGGGGTCTGCAATCTGATAGTTGCCAACTTCTCTGGTTTTCTGGACGTAGCTTCTATTTTTGTGTCTGCCTCCTACCTACTACCTATTTAGGTAGTTTTGGGCCCCGTCTTTGCTCAATCTATCTTTCTGTCTGTGTTAGTATTTTCATCTTGCTTCACCGTCATTATATGTTGGGGGCTGCCTATTGCTTTGGGGTCTGCTCTGGGGCAGTTTAGATTTCCCCTTTCTTTCTTTAGGCCTATGTAATTCTCCGGCTGTGATCGAGGGGTCTAGGGCATCATAGGAACCCCCCACGGCTACTGCTAGTTGTGTTGATAGGTTCAGGGGTCTGCAATTTGATAGTTGCCAACTTCTCTGGTTTTCTAGACTTAGCTTGTATTTCTGCTTTTGCCTCCTACGGTGACTCATTCATAACAGAATCACCCGCCATACCGCAGATTCTAGGGTACTCAATAGCAGGAAGGAATTGTAAAAATGGAAAAAAAAAAAAAAAGTGTGTATATTTTTTCCTCTATATCTCTGAGGCCGTAGGGGGAATTTTTTTTTTTCTCTCAATGGAGATAAAGCAATTGTCTGATCGTGTGGAGCAGCTCGCTGCGGAAGTGAGGGGAATTTCCGCCTACCTTGCTCATTCATATGCTGCTGAACCAAAGATTCCTACACCTGATGTATTTTTTGGGGATCGGTCTAAATTTTTGAATTTCAAAAATAATTGTAAATTATTTTTTGCCTTGAAGCCTAACTCGTCAGGGAGCTCCGTGCAGCAGGTTAAAATTGTCATCTCTTTGCTGCGTGGCGATCCCCAGGATTGGGCGTTTTCTTTGAAACCGGATGATCCTATTCTGACTAATGTGAACGCATTCTTTCAAGCTTTGTGGTTGTTGTATGACGAACCTAATACCATTGATCAGGCTGAAAAGACCCTGCTGGCATTGAGCGAGGGTCGTGATTCTGCAGAATTGTACTGTCAAAAATTCCGAAAGTGGGCAGTACTTACTACCTGGAATGATAATGCCTTGGCTGCTCTCTTTCGGAAGGGGTTGTCAGAAGCCGTAAAAGATACTATGGTGGGATTTCCTGTTCCCTCTGGTCTTGACGATTCTATGTCATTAGCCATTCAGGTTGATCGGCGTTTGCACGAACGCAAAGCTGCACGAGAGGTGTTGCCACCTGTTGAACAAATGTCTGAACCTATGCAATGTGATAGAGTTTTGTCCAGAGAGCAGCGTCAGGAGTTCAGAAGGCGTAATAAGTTGTGTTTTTTTCTGTGGAGATGCCTCGCATATTATTTCTGTCTGTCCTAAACGAGAGAAACGCTTTGCACACACGTTTTCTGTTGGGGGTGTTCAACCTAAGTTTCTTCTGGCTATTACTCTGATCTGCTCCCTGTCCACATTTTCCGCCAAGGCTTTTGTGGATTCGGGAGCAGCCCTAAACCTAATGGACTTGGATTTTGCTAAACGTTGTGGATTTCCGATTACACCTCTGCAGACGTCTATCCCTTTGAGGGGGATTGATGCTACTCCTTTGGCTAAAAATAAACCCCAGTTTTGGACCCAGGTGGTAATGCGGGTCGCCCCAGACCATCAAGAAAATTGCAGATTTTTGGTGTTGCATAATCTGCATGATGCTATTGTTCTGGGGTTTCCCTGGTTACAGATTCATAATCCAGTTTTGGATTGGAAATCTGTGTCTGTGGTGAGTTGGGGTTGTCGGTGTGCCTTTAGTGAGGCTCCGGTGTTTTCCACCTCTCCTCAGTCGCATGATGTTGCTGATTATTTGGCGGACTTTTATGATGTATGTAGTGAGAATGAGTCTGCGTCTCTGCCTCCTCATAGGAGTTATGACTGTGCAATTGAACTGAGCCCGGGGTGTAAATTTCCCAAGGGTCGGCTCTTCAATTTATCTGTACCCGAGCACGAGGCTATGCGATCCTATATTAAGGAGGCGTTGGAGAAGGGTCATATTAGACCATCCTTGTCACCCTTAGGCCTCTTTCACACATCAGGTTTTCGCCGTCAGGCGCGATCCGGCGCTTTTGACAGAAACCGGATCCGGCGAAATGCAATGCCGGATCCGGTTTCCCCCCCATTGACTTGCATTTGCGCCGGATCGCGCCGGATGGCCATGCGTTTCATCCGGTTTTCGCCGGATCCGGCAATGTGTCGCGATCCGGCCTCTGGAAAAAACGGCTACTGTAACGTTTTTTGTCTCCGGCGAAAAAGCCGGACACGCCGGATCCGGCGCGTCCGGCTTTTTCACACAATGAAAGCCTATGAGCGCCGCAATGCGCCTGATCCGGCGAAAGCCGGATCCGGTGGCCGGATCCGGTTTTTTTGGTCTGAGCATGCTCAGTAGCTCTGCCCACAAGACATATATAAAAGCAAGACAGTGGGACCCACAGCCACACCCAACATGCCACCCAAGAAAGCAACCAAGCGCAGCAGGAGAAGGCAGGAGACCACTGCAGCACCATCAGCACCACCACCACCCCAAATGGAGCAGCAAATGGAACATGCTGAGGAGGGGAAGCCAGCAGCAGATGAGAGACGGTAATTATCAAATCCCCCATTCCTCCAAACTAGGGCTATTGAATATCAAGATATTCATTGGCCCTTTGTTTCTCTTTATTCAACAGCCGCCCAATAGATGCAGCAGCAGCAGCAGCAGCAATGGCAGCAGCTGGAACACCACCCACAGGCATGGAGTGTGGCCACCAGGAAGACAGCACATCATCTTCTGGGAGCCCTCCCTCGCATCGTCAGCGTTTGACGGTAAGTTTTTATTTCCAAAATCCATCATCTCTGTAATACATGTCTATTCATTGCCTTTTATTTCAAAACAGGATTCACAAGATGAAGAGGAGCTCCCAGAAGAAGAAGGAAGGGGTGGACAGACACTTGGAGTGGGCTCACAATTGGTAAGTTTTTTGCATCAAAAGCAGAAACACAACATCACACTACACACAACACATAGAAAACAATGTTCTGCAGACCACACACAGCAAACAAATGCCTACATCCAAAGACATAACATTTTTTGTTTTCTTCTCTAGTCTTCCCAATCTGGTGCTCGGCCAAGAGGTCCTCGCAGTGCCTCCCAGGGTCGTCGGCGACAGCAACGCGGCGGTCACCAGCGTGTAAGTATAAATATTTTTGCTTTGTTTTTTTGCACTTTTTATTTCATTTCTTTTGTGGAGGCTAATTATGTTATTTTTGTCTTTTTCTTTAACAGCCTTCACAGCGTGCACCCGACTCTGACGGTGAGGATGGAGGACTCGATGTGGACCACCTCATCGATCTCGTCAGAGAAAGGGAGCCGCTCTGGAATATGGCTGACCGCCGCCACGCTGACCTTATCGTTACCCGACGACTCTGGGAGGAAATCTGTTCGCTCCTTGTGGGCCGCTGGGAGGACCTCGATGTTCGGGCCCAGATTAAAGAGCGTAAGTATATACAGTACCGGTTGCTTGATGTAAACCAGTGTTTCCCGAACTCAAGTCCTCGTGGTCCCCACGGATCATGTGTTCAGGATTTCTATTTACTATGGAAATCCTGAAAACATGACCCCTGGGGACCATGAGGACTGGAGTTTGTGAAACACTGATGTTGTATACTAACCACTCCTTTCTCGTTTCAGGGAACAGAATTGTGAATCGGTGGCGGTCTGTGAGGGATCGTTTCAAGAAGGAGTTCAATAAAGAGATGCGGGCCCCGAGTGGATCTGGAGGACGCAGGAGCAAGTACAAGTATGCACAAGCCCTGTCGTTCCTCCGGGAAACAATGGTCACTAGAAGGTAAATATTACACACCACATGTGAAAAAAAATGTTAGATGTAACTTTTTTTTTTCAGCCAGGGCCATACCATGTCAGTATTTTAATTGTTTTTTTCTCTTTATTCCACAGCACGGTGAGCAGCACTCGGGAGCCTGCACGATTGGACCCTTCTGAGGCGATCCCTGAGGAGACCGGCACCGAGGGACACTTCGACCGCCCCGGTACATCTGCACCTTCCCAGCCTTCCCACACATTCGACCCATCTGTCCCATCCACCAGCACAGGAGCATCGTGGCCGCCTACATTACATGAAGCTGCTGGTGAGGAGATCGCTTTCCCTTTACCCCACCCTTCTGCCCCTGCCACCTCTAGTACACCTGCGGGTACTGGGCAGCAGCGGCAGAGGGGTCAGGAAAAGAGTTATGCGCCAGAGTTCTTGCATCTGAATGCATCTTTCCAGAACTGTCTAAAAGTCTTGTCAGAGCAAATCTCCGCAGGCTTTCAGCAGATCAACTCCAGCATTCTGGAGGTGAAGACACATCTGCAAACCATGCATTCAGAAGCAAGATCTTCGCCAAACCACACCTTTTTCAGGTCTGTTGTGGAGCGCATGGCAACACTATCTCCTACCCAGCAGATGCATGTAATGCATTCGTGCCACGGTGCTCTACAGCAGGTTACCTCCCAACCTCCACCTCCCACCACTGTAGTTCCTCCACCTGCACCCCCTCCAGCCACTTTCCATCCTCCCCCTCCTATTACATCTGCACCCCCTCCAGCCACTTTCCATCCTCCCCCTCCTATTACATCTGCACCCCCTCCAGCCACTTTCCATCCTCCCCCTCCTATTACATCTGCACCCCCTCCAGCCACTTTCCATCCTCCCCCTCCTATTACATACCAGCAACCTCACCAGTACCAGCAACCTTCCCAGTACCAGCAACCTCCCCAGTACCAGACATCTCCCCACTTCCAGCAACCTGCCCCGTACCAAACTCCTTCCCCGTACCAAACTCCTTCCCCGTACCAAACTCCTTCCCCATACAACTTTCCATCAACATCATCTGCTCCTACAGTCCCTGCCCAACCCTCCACTCCACCGCCCACCACCTCTTCTGCCTCCCACATGTCCACCCATTCTGTAGCTTTTTCCACACCATCACCTCTAACTGTTCCTTCCCCACCACGATCCCAGTCCTCTCTCCACACTCCCATTGTCGAAGTGTCCCGCAGCCCCTCCAGCTGTATTTCCACCCCACACTACACCGAGTTATAATGTTTTTTTTGTAATAAAAATGCCCATTTGGTTGGTTTCAAACCTTTATTAAAAAAGTTTTTTTAACTTTAAAAACAGTTTACACAAAAAAAAATATTTTAAATAAAAGTTAAATTATCGTTTCACAATGGTTGTCTGTCATTTCTTTCTGCGGCGAAATATGTTTAAAAAAAAGGTTAAATACAGGGTATTTCAAAGGTAAAAAGGTATTCAAAACCAGGTATATAACTGTGGGTAAATTTTAGCTTTTTGCCACAGTTGTGTTCCTGGTTGTGTTTGAAGCAAAGTATTTCACCTGAAAAGTTGTGTTTATTGTTGGTGAATTCCTAACAATGTACACAACTTTTGTTAAAAGGTGAAATACTTTGCATAAAACACAACCAGGTACACACCTGTGGCCTAAAGGTAAAAATAGTAAGACCATGACAAGATAGCCAACTTTGGTTGGCAAAGGTATATACTGTTGGTCCAGAAGGTACACAAGTTTGGTTGGGCACAAATCTTTCACACTCTGTCATCCTGCCAGTGTACTCTGCCTTGAGGTGACATAAAGTATAGTGCAAAATTGTCCCTCATTACTGAAACCGTCACAGAACTTCTAGTGGTAATATTTCCAATGACAACATCCATCTTCGCTACTTGCTCTTCTCTCCAACCTGCACTTTCTCCTCTACAACCTGTCAAAGAAGGGCTGTAGGAACATGCTATATATAGTTTTCCAGTAGCCAATCCCGTTCGGAAGGCCACAAGGGTCAATTTTAAAAACCAGATCCGGCGTAATCCGTCGAAAAACGGATAGAAAAACGGATGAACCGGATGAGACGGATCCGGTTTTGTCTGTCAAGAACAAGACGGATCCGGCAGAAAACCGGATCCGGCACATCAGGTTTTACAAAACATTTGCCGGATCCGGCATTCCGGCACGACGCCGGATCGCGCCTGACGCCGAAAACCTGATGTGTGAAAGTAGCCTTAGGTGCCGGTTTTTTTTTTGTAGCCAAAAAGGATGGATCATTAAGACCTTGTATTGATTATCGTGCCCTCAACAAAATTACTGTTAAATATCAGTATCCGTTACCCCCTGATTTCTGATCTATTCTCCAGAGTTAAAGGTGCTTGCTGGTTTACCAAGCTTGACCTCAGGGGGGCGTATAATCTTATTCGCATTAAGCATGGGGATGAATGGAAGACGGCGTTTAATACTCCGGAGGGACATTTTGAGTACCTGGTGATGCCTTTTGGGCTCACTAATGCCCCTTCTGTCTTCCAGTGCTTCATGAACGATATTTTCCGAGATTTTGTCGATAAATTTTTGATTATCTATCTGGATGATATTTTGATCTTCTCCAAGGATTGCGATTCTCATGTGGAACATGTTCGGACTGTGTTCCGGATCTTGAGGGAGAATTCTCTGTATGTCAAAGGATCTAAATGCCTTTTTGGAGTACAGAGGATTTCTTTTTTGGGATTTATTTTGTCCCCGTCAACTATTGAAATGGACCCGGCCAAGGTACAGGCCATTCACGATTGTGTTCAGCCCACTTCTTTGAAGGCCCTCCAGAAGTTTTTGGGTTTTGCTAATTTTTATCGGAAATTTATAGCAAAATTTTCTAGTATTGCCAAGCCATTGACTGATTTGACTAAAAAGGGTGCTGATGTGTTAAATTGGTCTCCGGAGGCTGTTTCTTCCTTTCAGGAGCTGAAGCAAAGATTCACCTCCGCCCCGGTTTTGCGGCAACCTGATGTCTCACTTCCATTCCAGGTAGAGGTGGATGCTTCTGAGATTGGTGCAGGAGCTGTTTTGTCCCAAAAGGATCCTGTAACATCTAAAATGAATCCCTGTGCTTTCTTTTCCCGAAAGTTCTCTCCATCTGAACGTAACTATGATGTGGGGAATAGGGAACTGTTGGCCATGAAATGCGCATTTGAGGAGTGGAGACATTGGTTGGAGGGAGCTAAGCATCAAGTCGTGGTCCTCACTGACCACAAGAATTTGATTTACCTAGAGTCGGCTAAGCGCTTGAACCCTAGACAGGCTAGGTGGGCCTTGTTTTTTACACATTTTGATTTTGTGGTCTCTTTCCTTCCTGGAACTAAGAATGTCAAGGCAGACGCCCTCTCTAGGAGCTTCTTTGCTGATTCTCCTGTGGGGACCAAGCCTGCTACCATCTTAGGCGAAGGGGTAGTTCTTTCTGCCATCTCGCCCGATTTGAGACGTGCTCTGGAAGAGTTCCAGGAGGACAAACCTGAGCGTTGTCCCAGTAGAAAGTTGTATGTTCCTGACCAGTGGAAGAAGAGAGTGATGTCTGAAGTTCATTGCTCTGCTTTGGCTGGTCATCCAGGTATTTTTGGTACTAGAAATCTGGTGAGTCGTTTTTTTTGGTTGCCCTCCTTGTCTCGTGATGTCAGGAATTTTGTGCAGTCTTGTGGGACGTGCTCCCGGTCTAAATCGTGTTCTCACTCTAGTGGGTTGTTGATGCCTTTGCCTGTCCCCAAGAGGCCATGGACCCATATTTCAATGGATTTCATCTCTGATATGCCTGTCTCTCAGAGGATGACTGTTATTTGGGTGATTTGTGATAGGTTCTCTAAGATGGTTCATCTTGTACCACTCCCTAAGTTACCGTCTTCCTCTGAGTTGGTGCCCCTGTTTTTACAACAGGTGGATCGTTTGCACAGGATTCCTGAGAACATTGTATCTGACAGAGGAGTCCAGTTTGTGTCTAGATTTTGGAGAACTTTCTGTTCCAGGCTGGGAATTCAGTTGTCCTTCTCCTCTGCTTTTCACCCTCAGACCAATGGGCAGACAGAGAGAACAAACCAGACCTTGGAGTCATATTTGAGATGTTTTATTTCTGCTGATCAGGATGATTGGGTTTCATTTTTGCCCTTGGCCGAATTTGCTTTAAATAATAGAGCTAGTTCTGCCACTTTGATGTCACCTTTTTTTGTAACTTTGGGTTTCATCCTCGATTTTCTTCAGGGCAGGTGGAGCCCTCTGCCTGCCCAGGTGTTGACACTGTGGTGGAGAGAATGCACCAGATCTGGGACCAAGTGGTGGATACGTTATCTCTCTCCCAGGAAAAGGCCCAGCGGTTTTCCAACCGACATAGGACCATTGGTCCCCAGTTTAAGGTTGGTGATATGGTGTGGTTATCATCAAAAAATATTGCTATGAAGGTGGCTTCTCCTAAGTTTAAGCCTAGATTTATTGGACCTTACAAGATTGTGGAGATTATTAATCCGGTCTCTTTTCGTTTGACTCTTCCTGTCACATTTAAAATCCATAATGTGTTCCATAAATCTTTGTTGAAGAGGTTTGTTGAACCTGTTGTTCCGGGGGTGGCACCTCCAGACCCTGTATTGGTTGAAGGTAACATGGAATATGAGGTAGAGAAAGTACTGGATTCCCGTCTGGCTAGACGGAGACTCCAGTATTTGGTTAAGTGGAAGGGTTATGGTCAGGAGGATAATTCCTGGGTCTCTGCCTCTGATATTCATGCCAAAAGATTAGTGCGTGCCTTTCATCGGGCTCACCCTGATCGCCCTGGTGGCGTAGTTGAGGGTTCGGTGACCCCTCCTCAAGGGGTAGGTACTGTTGTGAGTTCATTTTCCCCTTCATTACTGAGGCCCGAGGAACTCCCTCTTCTGGTAAAGAAAGGTAGTGAGCCTGATTATCAAACACCTGAGGCTGATGATGACTGGCTGAGTGGAGTTACTGACTGGATATAAGGCTGCCGACGCCCTTCTGCCCTGCGGGTGATTTCTCTGTGGGATCCTTGGAGACCAGTCTGAATTCCTGCTCCTCTAAAGCTAAGTTTGCTGCTCGGCCTTTTGCTTTGGTGCTTTGTCTTTGTTTAGCTTTGTTTTTCTGGATTTCTGCCATTCCCTGCTGGGGTGTGCTGAATTCATTTAGCTCTGTCTTCTGAAAATACCTGAGTGCTGATTTAGTTTTTGAAGCCTAGCTGCTTCAGGGCCTTTTTCATATCAGCTTGTTGGCTTATGTCTTTGATAGGGTTTTGGCAGATTGCAGACAGCAGCCTTCCTGTCCTTTCCTATCTAGGTAGTTTTGGGCCCCGTCTTTGCTCAATCTATCTTTCTGTCTGTGTTAGTATTTTCATCTTGCTTCACCGTCATTATATGTTGGGGGCTGCCTATTGCTTTGGGGTCTGCTCTGGGGCAGTTTAGATTTCCCCTTTCTTACTTTAGGCCTATGTAATTCTCTGGCTGTGATCGAGGGGTCTAGGGCATCGTAGGAACCCCCCACGGCTACTGCTAGTTGTGTTGATAGGTTCAGGGGTCTGCAATCTGATAGTTGCCAACTTCTCTGGTTTTCTGGACTTAGCTTGTATTTCTGCTTTTGCCTCCTACGGCGACTCATTCATAACATTTGACCTCTTTTTGCTCTGTCTCAGAATATTTCAGAGTGCTGATATAGTGGGAGAAGTCTAGTGACTTCAGGGTTAATTTTGCTATGAGAAGTATTGGACATTATTTTTGTAGGGTTTTTTGCAGGTTGCAGACAGTGTCTTTCCTTTCCTTTCTAGTTAGTTTGGGCCCCATCATTTGCTCAGCCTATTTTCCTGCCTGTGTTTGTGCGTTCATCTTGTTTCACCATCAATACATGTGTGGGGGCTGTCTTTCCTTTGGGGTCTGCTCTGGGGCAGTTAGTTTTCCCCTTTTCATGCTTCAGGCTTATTTAGTCCTCCGGCTGTGATGAAGCGTCTAGGAACATCGTAGGTACGCTCCATGGCTGCTGCTAGTTGTGTGGTGGGATCTGCAATCTGCATAGTTACCAACCTCTCTGGTTTTCTGTGACTTAGCTTGTTTTGCTTTTTTTCTCCTCGGTGACACATTCATAACACCGGGGCCCACCATGCAGAGATGGAAAACTGCTGCTCAGTAATGGCGGAGACTATATGGTGTAGTACTAACTAGACACCTGCGGGTTAACCGCTGATCTGGTGTGTACAAAAGGGGGCTATTATCTCACAGAGCCGCAGTATCGGTAAACATAAATGCCGAAGCCTGTTCAAGCTCACAAACTCGGCAATGAGGAGCGCTCCGCAAATGGTCACAGAACTCAGCCCCACGGACACGGGGTCAGAGTCCCTCTAGACATGCAAAGCGCATGGTGCTGCAACTGTGAGGCCAGCAGTAGATACACTACAGATATAGTATGCAAGTGTGCGCAGCACCGCTCTGGCGCATGCCAGTAATCGTCCCGGGTTGGGCTAAGATAGCGCACAACTTGCGCACGGCGCTGCACAGGCGGTTACTGTTGCTAGGCGCAGTATGGGTATGTATGGGTAGGCACAATCGGACGCTAGTGGGTGTGGATACTAGGAGCATGGCGGCATAAGCATTGCCATCCGTTGGCGCTGACTCCAACTCTAGTTCCCAAACAAAAGCACAACCAGAGGGAGGGAGTTTTTAATGAGTGAGTCACCAGTCTCATGCATCCATCATCATACACACAACTACCAACAAAAGTCTATACTAGCGCACGGCTGTGCGGTCATGCAATCCTTTTATAGGTGCTGCCTTCCGGGACCTTCCAGATGGTCCAATCCAAGCTGCAACAGGATCTGAGCATGTGACCCATGGCCTCCAATAAGAGGACGACCCTCGGGCATGCTCAGTAGCCCGAAAGAAGGACTCAGTCCCAGGAGCTGCTTGCTGCTGACCAGTGCAGGCTGCTATAGCTGACCCTGAGATGGCAGCAGCAGCTGAACCGACAGCACTGGCCTGATCAAGACGCCGGGAACGATGTCTTTGCTGAGCAACCTCTTCTGCGGCCGGGACTGAATGGGAGACTGCAGAAGGCAAGGCTCGAGATTCCTCCTGTGCAGAGGCAGGAACCCAACGCCTAACAGGAGCTTGTTTGAAAGCAGTGAAGTCGTCTGGCAGGCGTATTTTCTTCCAACGCCGCTCTGCGACCCTGAATAATTGTCGAAGTTTTTTGGTGAGATTTTTGTGCCAGGGTTGCCTATTGATTCGTTGCACTTTGCCATTCATGAGAGTGGCGACTGAGTCTATGGTTGATGTGAGGGTGGCATTATACTGTAGAAAGCAGTGGTACTGTCCATGTTGTGGACTGAAGATATGGAGGACAGAGGTAGAAGAGAGTCTGAGAGTCTATGAATGTCTAGGTTTGCGAGGTTTCTGTGAGAGTGGCTGGACATGGGGGGCAGGTGAGGAGGATAGGGATGAGAAGGTGAGTAGGTGGTGGTCAGATAGGGGGAGGAGAGAGGTTGTGAGATTAGATAGGGAACAGAGGTGGGTGAAGATGAGGTCTAATGTTTGTCCATCTGTGTCCAAAGGATAAAGTGACAGGAGTTTGGAGGCTGCTGGCTGGCGGGTGTCAATAGGGATATTAAAGTCACCCATGATAATGGTGGGGATGTCAGCAGAGAGAAAGTGAAGAAGCTAGGTGGAGAATTGGTCGATAAAGGCAGTGGCTGAGCCTGGTGGTCGACAGCCATTTGGAGATTAGAGGGAGAGTAGGTATGGACAGAGTGGACCTCGACAGAAGGGAGGATAAGGGAGGGTGGCGGTTGGATAGGGTTGAAGGAGCAGTTTTTAGAGAGAAGGAAACCCACTCCTCCGCTATGTCTGTTGCAAGAGCGAGGAGTGTGGGTAAAGTGGTGGCCACCATAACTCAGTGCAGCAGGGGAGGCCGTGTCAGGGTGCGTCAGCCAGGTCTCAGTGAGGGCCAGGAAGGAAAGGTTGCAGGAAGTAAAGAGAACATGGATCACGTGGAGCTTGTTGCAGACAACTTAATATGTTGAAAATGGACTTGAAGTCTATCAGTTAATGTGTGGTGACATCTGGAACCAGGACCGAAGAGCCCATGGAGATCTCCAATCCAAAAGTGAGTGATGTTCACTTCTTCCTCAACCCCCCAACAGACAGGACATTATATTTTCTTTGTGGAGTGCCAGAGTGTGCTCTAATAGTAGCTCCACACAAGAATACCACCCTGGCAACTTCGCAATAGTACTAGATTACCTGATATCAAAAGAAGGAGGAATGTTTTAAATAATTGGTTCTACCTGTTGCAATTACACTCACTGGCCACTTTATTAGGTACACCTGTCCAACTGTGTGTTAAGACTTAATTTCTAATCAGCCAATCACATGGCGGCAACTCAGTGCATTTAGGCATGTAGACATGGTCAAGACAATCTCCTGCAGTTCAAACCGAGCATCAGTATGGGGAAGAAAGGTGATTTGAGTGCCTTTGAACGTGGCATGATTGTTGGTGCCAGAAGGGCTGGTCTGAGTATTTCAGAAACTGCTGATCTACTGGGATTTTCACGCACAACCATCTCTAGGGTTTACAGAGAATGGTCCGAAAAAGAAAAAAAATCCAGTGAGCGGCAGTTCTGTGGCCGGAAATGCCTTGTTGATGCCAGAGGTCAGAGGAGAATGGGCAGACTGGTTCGAGCTGATAGAAAGGCAACAGTGACTCAAATTGCCACCCGTTACAACCAAGGTAGGCAGAAGAGCATCTCTGAACGCACAGTGCGTCGAACTTTGAGGCAGATGGGCTACAGCAGCAGAAGACCACACTGGGTACCACTCCTCTCAGCTAAGAACAGGAAACTGAGGCTACAATTTGCACAAGCTCATCGAAATTGGACAGTAGAAGATTGGAAAAACGTTGCCTGGTCTGATGAGTCTCGATTTCTGCTGCGACATTCGGATGGTAGGGTCAGAATTTGGCGTAAACAACATGAAAGCATGGATCCATCCTGCCTTGTATCAACGGTTCAGGCTGGTGGTGGTGGTGTCATGGTGTGGGGAATTTGTTCTTGGCACTCTTTGGGCCCCTTGGTACCAATTGAGCATCGTTGCAACGCCACAGCCTACCTGAGTATTGTTGCTGACCATGTCCATCCCTTTATGACCACAATGTACCCAACATCTGATGGCTACTTTCAGCAGGATAATGCGCCATGTCATAAAGCGCGAATCATCTCAGATTGGTTTCTTGAACATGACAATGAGTTCACTGTACTCAAATGGCCTCCTCAGTCACCAGATCTCAATCCAATAGAGCATCTTTGGGATGTGGTGGAACGGGAGATTCGCATCAGGGATGTGCAGCCGACAAATCTGCGCCAACTGTGTGATGCCATCATGTCAATATGGTCAAAAATCTCTGAGGAATGCTTCCAGCACCTTGTTGAATCTCTGCCACGAAGAATTGAGGCAGTTCTGAAGGCAAAAGGGGGTCCAACCCCTTACTAGCATGGTGTACCTAATAAAGTGGCCAGTGAGTGTATATTGACCCTGCTGACAATCTCCAGGTCAAAGTAGACATACATAAAATAAATTAACTAAGGGACAAACAGATAACCCCTTCCTGATATATGCTGTATGTGTACGGTGCCAGAGGAGCTGTGTTTCTACAAACCACCATATATATCTAGTGCCATGATGGCGCGGGCTCACACCACTGAGATCGAGTGCGGGTGTCAGCTCTATGTAAGAGCTGACACCATGCAGCAATGCCCACGATCGGTGTAAGCACTGATCTCAAACGTTTAACCTCTCCAATGCCATTGTCAAAAGTGACCGCGACATCGAGGATCATTGCAGAGGGAGGGAGCCCCTAAGCGATTGAGTTGTGCTGATGGTCTCCATGGTGACCCCTGGCCACAGGGTCCTTCAGGGTCCTGCAGGGAAGGTGGCCAGTGAGGACCTGCTAAAAGCAGCACCTGACTCCTCCTCCCCTGCCAGTCGTTTGCTACTCCGATGCGCTGCAGTGCAGAACCATTGCAGAGTATCAGATCAGCAGTCTTTCAGCATAAGGATGATGTCTCATCCTGGGAGAATGTACAAAATTTAAAAAAAAGTTATTAAAAAGTGTCAAAATATTTTTTAAAAATCCTCAAATAAAGAAAAAAAAAATGAAAAAATATTACTGCAATAAATACATTTATGTAACAAAAAAAAGTATGCATATTTGGTATCGCCGCGCCCATAACGACCGCTCTATAAAACTGTACCACTAGTTAACCCCTTCAGTGAACATCGTAAAAAAAATAAATAAAGAGATAACTTTTAAATTCTAGTACCCATTTCTACATGAAAAGCTTTGACCACCAACATAAGCAGTAGAACCCACCTGCCACTGATGGGCTCTGATTGGATAAATCAGAAGAGTTCACAATTATCTCATGCAAGCTCAAGCTTTTATTATAGCATCAGGAACAAGTAGCAAATCAAGAAATACAACTCCCGGAATCCAGGACTTGAAGCTTTCAGAGTTGATCCTCACCATCTTCAGAATGTGAGATGGAGCTCAAAGTCTCTACCGTATTCTGACTTCTTTCCCTCACATCATGTGTGAGGTCTCACTGGTATTGTGTGGACGAGGACTGATGAAATGTCTCTGGTAAGTTGATAGCAGATGGTTCTTCCATGGAGGCTCTGGAGATGGGTGCAGGTTAGGGAGGCAGGGATCAGGAAAGCGGAGGAGATAGACGGCATCACTCACAGATTCCGTGACTTCTATCTTTAGTTTGGTTTCTCATAGGTTGTGTAGGCTTCCAGAGACTTCACAGGTCCATTCAAGGATATCACAGTTTCATTAGGAACTTTATCTCCAACGATGCTGACAATTCTGTTTCCATGAGATTCAGTATCATCAAACAAATACCAAACGCCCTTCTCGACTTGGTGAGACAAAACTGGGAAGGATAATTTTTTGTAAGATGCGCCTCTTAGCCTCTGACTGTCCCCTTTATAGTCAGTTCTTGGGTAGACTGAAATGACATAGTCGACCAAACCACCAGGCAATTTTCTCATTGAGCCGATGTTTTTGATCTTTATGTTAGAGCCGTAGTCTCCTTCCTTGTACACAGCGATGTCTCCCTTGTAGTCGGCTTCAGAAAACACAATCCAGATTCCATCCGATACTTTAATGGACTTCACTTCTTCTATAATGGCCAGAGATTTAAAGTCCTTTGTATCGTCCAAGATCTTAACTTCATCTCCACCAAAGCTTTCTACAGAAAACAGCTGGATCTTGCTCATTTTCTGCTTTTTGGTCTTATTCAGGATCAGGATTTAAGCTCAGTGTGATTGATGCCTTCTGCGAGTCTCCATTTATAGGAGATGGGAGGAGATTACACAAGACTCGCTTCATGAGAAATAATTCACTCAGATTCTACTGAAAACCACTTCAGTTCTTACACCACATCCTTACTGATGAAAACATTCAAAAGAACTAACATTTCTGCAGAAAATAGATAAAGAAGTTACCTCGGAAAAAATCCATAGCGTTCAATCGATCTCTGACACGAATCATTTGTCAACTGTTTACTGTACTATAAAAATTCATTGTGTTATGGTTTACCCTCAATGTAATTTATCATCAGAGTCATACTTCCCCTCTTTTGGATACTGACATTGTGTCCCTCATTACTCGCTCTGACAATAGTGGTGTCTGAATGGTGAATTTTCGCCTATAAGTTCACAGAGACCCCCCTGAACCCAACCAAAAGGTCACTCAATACAGTTGTGGTTTTGACACAGTTTCCAATTTCAAATTTTAAAGTTGCACTAATTCTAAATTGTTCTGAAGATTCAGCAGATTATATGCAAAAATTGCAGTCATTTCTTGCCTTGAACTGTGTTAATCGCCAAAAATTTTATTTTCACTGATTTGCAATGCTGCCATAAAATCACTAGCTGTCATCATTTCAATCATCTTCTTGTTAACCCTGGAGAAAGTTTTAACAGGGACAGGGCAGCTGATATCACTCTGTCATGCTAATTGAATTATACTGGAATACTGGTTGTCTTAAAAGGAGTCTTTGCAAGGCATTGTTTTCGTTCAAAATGGCTTTACAGGCAAGGACTAGAGTTGAGCGAAACAGGTCGGTCAGATTCAAAAGTCGCCGACTTTCGCCAAAGTAGGGTTCTGTGAAACGAAACCCGACCATAGCGTGAAGTCGACTATGCGGTCGTCGACCCGAGCGCCAAAGTCAGTACCCAGAAAGCTTTCAGGTGCCTTTTCTCAGCCAATGAGCAAGGACGCACACTGTGGTCAACGAGATGACATCAGCAGCCACCACCACCATCTTAGAAAAGGGCATTGCAGCGATTGGCTTGCTTTGGGGCGCGTCATAGTGTATATATAAGCCCTGACCGCCGACCGCTATTTTTCTTCTGCCGATCTTAACATAGGGAGAGGTTGCTGTTTGTCAGTAGGGAGAGAGATAGGGCTGTAAAAATCAAAGAAGAAGTTCTTATGTGCTTCTGCTGATAGCGAGTGTGCTGTACAGTTAGTGTGCAGTGACGGGGAGGAATTTGTTGTGTGCAGCAGCGCTGGTTATTAGGCTGCCTGCAACTGTATTGCTGTGTGTACACACTTATTACACAGCAGTCATACTTTTATTCTTTTTTTCTGCACAGTTACCAAGCGTTCATGTTTTTACCTCACTGTATAGAGCTGTATGCTCCTCACACACTACTGTGTAATGGCTGGTATCACGGACAAATACATGCTGACTATCTGTGTGTGACTCCGGAAATATATACAGAGATTTAAATTATTCCATACACCGTATACAGCTGTACACTTCGGATACAGTACCGTATATCTGCTGTTTGTAACACGGTCAAATGCATACTAAGAGAGCGTCTGTGTGTGAGTCTGGAAATATATACGGAGATTCAAATTTTTCCTTACACCGTATACAGCTGTATGCTTCTGATACAGTACCGTATATCTGCTGTTTGTATTATGGTCAAATCCATACTGAGAGAGCATCTGCGTGTGGCTCGTGAAATATATACGGAGATTTCAATTTTTCCATACACCGTATACAGCTGTACGCTTCGGATACAGTACCGTATATCTGCTGGTATTTTGGGTACATTTTCCCAAACATGAGGAATTATGAAGGAAGAGGCCGCGGATGTGGGCGGGGGGGCCAGCTGGTACCGATGGTGGTGGTGGTGCATCTGCTGGTAGTGCCAAAAGCACAATAGCACCTAAGGCAGGAGGTGTTGAGCCTGCATCATCATCTGGCTGCAGAAGGCCTGGAAGGCTCCCTTTTCTGGGAGTAGGTAAACCGCTTTTAAAGCCAGAGCATCAGGAACAGGTTTTGGCTTACATTGCCGAAACAGCCTCCAGCTCTATTGCCTCCTCTTCTGAAGTTTCAAAAAATGCAAACACTGAGTCATCAGGGCAGACTCCTAGTCAGGAGCACACCTTTCCTTGTGTCCTTCACCCCTACCAAAAGTGAAGGATGCGGCAGGCCACACTACAGATTACTCCATGGAGCTCTTTTTCACATACCATGCCTGGGTTATCAAGTCAAATCGTGAATTCCCCAGTCCAAGTTGATTCTGACATGGAGTGCACTGATGCACAGCCACTGCTAGATTTATCTGCTGGTACATTCACCCAGAGCACTACATTCCCCTCGCAGTCTACTGAGCCAGAATCTGACCCTGAAGAAACTCAGGTGCCCCTTCCCGCATACTATACCACCTTACACGGTGACACAGAGGAAGGTGCAGATGAAATTGAAGAGGAGGTGATGGATGACCCAGTTGTTGACCTGGATTGGCATCCATTGGGGGAAGAGGGTGCCGCTGGCAATAGCTCAGAAGAGGAGGAGGATCCGCGGCAGGCATCGATATCGCAGCTGCGGTTATCTGGCAGGCCCGTAGCAGTCCAAAAACATGTTAAAAAAACAAAAAGAGTTGCAGGACAGCTTGGCCAGACAGTCAAATTAGCACAGTGTGGAAGCCCTGAAAATTTATCCCATAGTAGGAAGAGTGCAGTGTGGCATTTTTTTGACCAAAATCCTATTGATGAGGTAAAAGTTATCTGTAAGAAGTGCGCAAAGACCTTTAGCCGAGGGAAAAATCTCCGAAATTTGGATACCAGTTGCATGATTAGACATTTAAACAGCAGGCACTTGCAAACGTGGATGCACTACAAAACCTCATGTAGCACATGTGCACCTGCTCCGACTGAAGGTAGCCAGCAATGCTACATCACTTCCCCCACTGTAAGCCCACCGTTTAGCACACCACCAGCAAGAAATGTTGAGGTGTCGTCGCAAGGCCAAAGCAGTCAGGGAATCACAATGTTATTGCAACGAAAGACTGAATCTAGGCCATCAGCACCATCACCATCACCAACCTCCTCTCAGTCCGCCAGGTCCACCGCTAGTACCCCATATGCAGCTCTCAAGTCCAGCTCACCCTAGCAGACACTCTGAGTGGGACAAGAAAGTACTCATCCTCTCATCCGCATACACTGGCTTTAAACGCCTACATTGCCAAACTGATCTCATTAGAGATGATGCTCTTCCGTTTGGTTGAAAGCGCAGCGTTCTGAGAGCTCATGGCCTATGCTGTCCCACGCTATGACCTACCCAGTCGGCACTTCTTTTCTAGAAAAGCCATCCCAGCCCTCCACCTGCATGTGAAAGACCGCATTGTCCATGCACTCAAACAATCAGTGAGTGGAAAGGTGCACCTCACAACAGATGCATGGTCCAGTAGGCATGGCCAGGGCCGTTACGTTGTGTTTAGAGATGAGCGACTTTGCCTTTTTTCGGGTCAAGTCGGGTTTCATGAAACCTGACTTTCGCAAAAGTCGGGTCGAACGAAATCGACCGACTATAGGGAAAAGTCGGAGGCCGACTGAAACACGAAACTCAAAGCAAGTCAATAGGGAAGCAAAGTCGGCAGGGAGCGGAGGACAGGAAACACACCTACAGTGCCCATTTCAATGCAAAAAACATCAATTCTTATTATTGAAGCTTGTCAACCTTAATTTACTTCCTAATAATAGTTACGCATTGAAAACTAGGGGTTATTTGGCGAAAGTTGTGGGGGGGTAGGGCTGGCTCCAGGTTTTCGTGTGCCCTGGGTCAAAGAGTGTCAGTGCGCCCCTTTAACACATACCACAACTCATGATGCTCCGATACGCCACAGAAATATAGGTATAGTACAATGACACATACTCACTGCTTACATGAAATGCTGCTCCAGTGTCTGAGCTGCCCCATTTACATTGCTCCAGTACATGATGGGCCTTATGGATGATGCTCCAGTGTATGATGGGCTCCATTAATGCTCCATATATAATGGGCCCACATATAATGGGCCCCATTTGTAATGCTCCAGTGTATAATGTGCCCCTTAGATGCTGCTCCAGTGTCTGATCTGCCCCATTTACAAAGCTCCAGTGCATGATGGGCCTCATGGATGATGCTCCAGTGTATCATGGGCCCTAATAATGCTCCATATATAATGGGCCCCATTTGTAATGCTCCAGTGTATAATGGGCCCCTTAGATGCTGCTCCAGTGTCTGATCTGCCCAATTTACAATGCTCCAGTACATGATGGGCCTCATGGATGATGCTCTAGTGTATCATGGTCCCTAATAATGCTCCATATATAATGGGCCCCATTTGTAATGCTCCAGTGTATAATGTGCCCCTTAGATGCTGCTCCAGTGTCTGATCTGCCCCATTTGCATTGCTCCAGTACATGATGGGCCTCATGGATGATGCTCTAGTGTATCATGGGATCTAATAATGCTCCATATATAATGGGCCCCATTTGTAATGCTCCAGTGCATAATGTGCCCCTTAGATGCTGCTCCAGTGTCTGATCTGCCCCATTTGCATTGCTCCAGTACATGATGGGCCTCATGGATGATGCTGCAGTATATGATGGGCTCTAATAATGCTCCATATATAATGGGTCCCATTTGTAATGCTCCAATGTATAATGGGCCACTTAGATGCTGCTCCAGTGTCTGATCTGCCCCATTTACAATGCTCCAGTACATGATGGGCCTCATGGATGATGCTCCTGTGTATCATGGGTCCTAATAATGCTCCATATATAATGGGCCCCATTTGTAATGCTCCAGTGTATAATGGGCCCCTTACATGCTGCTCCAGTGACTGATCTGCCCCATTTACATTGCTCCAGTACATGATGGGCCCTATTTTTAATTAACCCAGGCATGGTATGTGAAAAGAGCTCCATGGAGTAATCTGAGGTGTGTGCTTCCACATCCTTCACTTTTGGTGTGGGTGAAGGACGCAAGGAAAGGGGCTGCTCCTGACCAGAAGCCTGCAGTTACGACTCAGTGCTTGCATTTTTTACAACTTCAGAAGAGGAGGCGATAGAGCAGGAGGCTGTTTCAGCAATGTAAGCCACAAACAGTTCCTGATACTCCGGCTTTAAAAGCAGTCTACCTACTCCCAGAAAAGGGAGCCTTACAGGCATTCCAGAGCTGCACCATGACGCTGGCTCAACACCTCCTGCCTTAGCTGCTATTGTGTTTTTGGCACTACCAGCAGATGCACCACCACAACCATCAGTACCAGGTGGCCCTCCACACCCACATCCACGTCCTCTTCCACCATAGTTCCTCATGTTTTGGGAAATGGACCCAAAATACCAGCAAATATATGGTACTGTATCAGAAGCGTACAGCTCTATACAGTCTATGGATAACAGTAAATCTCTATATATATTTCATGAGGCATACACAGATGCTCACAGGCTCAGTATGGATTACCCAATAAAATAACAAGTTGAAAAAGGGTACAGTATCACCAGATACAAGGTATATATAGTATAGTGTAAACATTCTGATTCTCCATATACATTTCAGGAGGCAGACACAAACACTCTCAGGCCCAGTATGGATTACACAAGAATATGAAAAGCTGTAAAAGGGTTATGTAACACAAGCGTACAGCTGTATACAGTGTTGGGGTAATCTTAAAGTTCCAAATATATTGCCAGAGTAACAGACAGACGTTTACAGGCTCATTATGGATTACACCAGAATCTAAATAGCTAAAAAGGTTACTGTATCAGAAGCGTTCTGCTGTATACAGTGTTGGCCAAATTGAAAATATCGGTATATATTTCCGTAGTCACCCTCAGACGCTCACTCAGTTTGGTTTTGACCATAATAAAAAATTTTGTATAAAAGGTCCTGGATAACAAGATAGAAAGTATATATTTTTTAGGGTACAATTGAAATCTCCATAAAAATAGTCCCATAGTCACTCTCAGATGCTTATACAGTATGGATTTGACCGTAATGCTAAATGTCGAACAAAGGTACTGTGTAACAAGATACAAGCTGTATCGAGTATAGTGTAAAAATTTGTTTCTCCGATTCACCATATATATAGAAGGTGTAATCCACACACGCTCACTCACTATGGATGATGTAGGGAAGGTGGACTGACAGACAAACCAGCCTGTAGTGAGAAGCAGAGGTGTAGCGCAGTGTAGGTGTGAAACCGCTAAGATAAAGAGAAAGGGTCCAGTGTTTAGCTTGCCCATTGGAGGACAGTGGAGAGTGTAGGAGTGGGACTGAATAACTGCCATTGGTCAGAGAAACTGTTAGGTGATGGTGGGTTGAGTTACCAGGACTGGAAGTATAAAAGGCTGAGGGAAGGTTCTGGAAGAGTCAGTCAGTGAAGGGAGCACAGTAAAGAGGAAGTTCTGCTGAGGTAACAGAGACAGTGGAAAGGCTCCAGAGAGTACTGACAGTTGAGGAGGTCACGGGGCAGTGGCCCAGAGGACGGTAGCTGCAGACAAAGACAGCCTGGGCTATCATACGGACGGTGTGCTCAGACTGGTGCAGCGCTGTGGTGGTTGGGCCTAGGACAGCCGCAATGGAAGAGCCACAGAGGATGCCACGATTATAGTTACAAAGGAAGTGAAGGTACCGGGGCCTGTGTACAGAGAAATGTGAAACGGCTGTGGTGAATTGCTGTTGTCGACAGAAGGATGGGCACTAAAAACGGACCTGTTCAATACAAACTCTGTCTCAGTCTCGTGTTTGTCTGCGGCAAGAGGAGGGTCCCACCACACAGTTGGTTATCCTACAGATGATACCTTAATATAAATTTTTGAAACAAGGTACTGTATCAGCCCATACCAGGTGTGTCCAGTCTAGGGTTAAATTTCCGTCTATACTTCCGGAGTCAGACACAGACACTCACAGGCTCACTATGTATTACACCAGAATTAAAAAAGTAGAAAAAGGGAAAGGTATTCATAGCGTACACTGTTATGAATGAGTCACCGTAGGAGGCAAAAGCAGAAATACAAGCTAAGTCCAGAAACCCAGAGAAGTTGGCAACTATCAGATTGCAGACCCCTGAACCTATCAACACAACTAGCAGTAGCCGTGGGGGGTTCCTACGATGCCCTAGACCCCTCGATCACAGCCGGAGAAATACATAGGCCTAAAGAAAAAAAAGGGGAAATCTAAACTGCCCCAGAGCAGACCCCAAAGCAATAGGCAGCCGCCAACATATAATGACGGTGAAGCAAGATGAAAATACTAACACAGACAGAAAGATAGACTGAGCAAAGACGGGGCCCCAAAACTACCTAGATAGCAAAGGACAGGAAGGCTGCTGTCTGCAATCTGCCAAAACCCTATCAAAGACATAAGCCAACCAGCTGATATGAAAAAAGGCCCTGAAGCAGCTAGGCTTCAAAAACTGAATCAGCACTCAGGTAATTTCAGAAGACAGAGCTAAATGAATTCAGCACACCCCAGCAGGGAATGGCAGAAATCCAGGAAAACAAAGCAAAAACAAAGTCAAAGCACAAAAGCAAAAGGCCGAGCAGCAAACTTAGCTTTGGAGGAGCAGGAATTCAGACTGGTCTCCAAGGATCCCACAGAGAAATCACCCGCAGGGCAGAAGGGCGTCGGCAGCATTATATCCAGTCCGTAACTCCACTCAGCCAGTCACAATCATCAGCCTCAGGTGTTTGACAATCAGGCTCCCTACCTTCTTTTACCAGAAGAGGGAGTTCCTCGGGCCTCAGTAATGAAGGGGAAAATGAACTCACAACAGTACACCAGTATACAGTGTGGTGGTACTTTTAAATCTTCATATATATTTCAATCTCAGTAAGCCAGTCCAGAATCTCCGCTACTGGAAACTACATGGATACAAGTATAGACACAAAGTCGATTGTTAGCAGAAATTTTGGAATTACTCATCGCGGGAAAACCTCCCAGTGGATGTTGCAGAGGCGATGCAGACCCTCAATTACTGTGTCTGTGGAGAAAGCGAAAAAGGTTCTTTGTGAAGAAAGGTTTGCTTTATCGCAGTAGGGTGGATCACATCACCGTTACTCGTCTCCATCAAATTGTGATCACAGGGAGATATGTACCCATGGTCCTCACTGCCTATCATGATGTGTCTGGTCATTTTGGAGTGCAAAAGACAGAAGTCACAGGCCGTAGGCGATTCTATTGGATTGGCATGAGAGTAGACATTGAAAAATGGTGGCAGGAATGTCACACGTCTGTGACTATCACAACTGTGAAAGGTGATCATAAACCACCACTGCATCCACTTGTAAGTTGACGTCCATTTCAGAGCAACGGCACTTGCCCGGGTGCGCCAGGTCTTGACCCCAGCCATTGGGGGAGGGGTGGGCAGCCCAGTTAGGGAGGTTTAAAAATTGGCATATGTTGATGTGTTGGCTGGACATTGAGCTGCTGCAAAGGGCATAATTGGGCAAGTCCGAGGAAGAGGAGGAAAAAAACGATGTACTTTTCTGGTAACCTATGTGTCATTAGGGGAAGGTGGTACAAAATCCTTTGAAACTCATGCATGGTTCATTTTAATGAAGGTTAGATCATCAACATTTTGTGTCGACAGACGGGTCCTTTTTTCTGTCAGGATTGATCCAGCAACACTGAAGACTCTTTCAGATAACACAGTAGCAGCAGGGCAAGCGAGCTCCTGTAAGGCATATTGTGCCAATTCAGGCCATGCATCCAGTTTAGAGGCCCAATAGTCAAAGGGGAATGACCTGTGAGGGAGAACATCGATATGGGAGGAAAAGTAGTTTGTAACCATAGTTGACAACTGCTGTCTCCTGTCGCTTTTAATCGATGCAGTATTAGCAGTCGTGTGAGCGGTACTTGAGAGATCATTCCACAACATGGTCCTTAAACCCCTGTCTCCAACGCCACTTCTGCTGTGTGCACCACGAATACCTCTTCCATTGTGCCCACTATGGCTCGTGGGAGAACCAGCACCGCTGCTGTGTGCTGGGAAAGCCTCAAACAAATGGTTTACCAGAGTTGCTTGTTTGTTTGCCAATATTATCTCTAGGTTCTCCAGTGGCATGATGTTGTGTAACATGCCTTTGTAGCATGGATCGAGGATGCTGGCCAGCCAGTAGTCATCATCCCTCATCATTTTGGCAATGCGTGGGTCCCGTTTTAGGATCCACAAGGCATAATCGCTCATGTGGGCCAATGTTCCAGGTGTCAATGATGCACTGCCCGTGGTGGGTGGAGGAGCAGTTTCTGGCAAATCCACATCCCTGCAGTCACGCACAAACACTGTACCTGACCTTGGAACGCCAATATTTTCCCTTGCCCCCTGAGAAACATCCTCCTGCCCAAAATAATCATCCCCCTCATCCTCCTCCTCTTCCTCTTCTTCCTCCAGCTCATCCAGGATAGTTCCCTGACCAGACAATGGCTGACTGTCATCAAGGCTTCCCTCCTCCTCCTCTGCTGCAGACGCCTGCTCCTTAATGTGCGTCAAACTCTGCATGAGCAGACGCATAAGTGGGATGCTCATGCTTTTGATGGCGTCGTCTGCGCTTACCAGCCGTGTGCATTCCTCAAAACACTGAAGGACTTTACAGAGGTCTTTCAGCTTTGACCACTGCACACCCGACAATTCCATGTCTTCCCTCAAACTGCCTGCCCGTGTATCCTCCCACAAATGCATGACAGCCTGCCTCTGTTCGCACAGCCTCTCAACCATGTGCAGGGTGGAGTTCCACCTTGTTGCAACGTCTATGATTAGGCGGTGCTTGGGGAGGTGGAGCAATCGCTGCAGCTTCTGCATATGACTGGAGTGTACGGCCGAGCGACGGATGTGCTAGCACAGTCTTCGCACCTTATGGAGCAGGGATGTTAACTCCGGATAATTACTAAGGAAGCACTGCACCACTAGGTTCAAAGTGTGAGCCAGGCAAGGTATGTGTGTGAGTTTTGCATGGGCTATGGCTGCCACAAAATTACAGTCGTTATCACTGACTACCTTGCCTGCCTCAAGATGTAGACTGCCCAGCCATGACTCTGTTTGTCACTGCAAGTAGTCGGCCAGTACCTCCGCGGTGTGTCTGTTGTCGCCCAAAGACATCATCTTTAACACAGCCTGCTGACGCTAACCACTAGCTGTTCGACAGTGGGACACGTCATGTGCAACACTGCCAGCTGCGGATGTAGTGCTCATGCGACTGCGCTCTGTGGACGAGCTTTCGCTGATAGACGAGGTGGAGGAGTGAAAGCCTACAGCCAACTGTTTCCTATACTGTGGGCTAGGCAGCACTGTTCCACCGCCGCTGTCCCTAGAGGACCCTGCATCCACCACATTAACCCAGTGCGCAGTGATGGACACGTAACAGCCCTGGCCATGCCGACTGGACCATGCATCAGTTGTGAGGTGCACCTTTCCACTCACTGACTGTTTTAGTGCATGGACAATGCGGTCTTTCACATGTCGGTAGAGGGCAGGGATGGCTTTTCGAGAAAAGAAGTGCCGACTGGGTAGGCCTAGATTCAGTGTTGTGTTGCAAAACCATTGTGATTCCCTGAGTGCTTTGGCCTTGCGACGACACCTCCACATTTAGTGCTGGTGGTGTGCTTAATGGTGGCAGTGGTCTTACAGTGGGGGTAGCGATGGAGCATTGTTGGCTACCTTCAGTCGGAGCAGGTGCACATGTGTACCTGAGGTTTTGTAGTCCGTCCACGTTTGCAAGTGCATGTTGATTAAGTCTAAGCATGCAACTGGTATTCAAATTTCTGAGTTGTTTACCTCGGCTAAAGGTCCTTCCACACTTCTTACAGGTAACCTTTGCCTCATCAGTAGGATTTTGGTCAAAAAAATGCCACACTACACTCTTCCTACTATGGTAAACATTTTCTGGCCTTGCACGCTGTGCTAAGTTGACCGTCTGGTCAAGCTGTCCTGCAACTCTTTTAGTTTTTGTTCCACGTTTTAGGACAGCTACGGGCCTGCTAGATAACTGCTGCTGCGATGTCAATGCCTGCTGCGGATCCTTCTCCTTATCTGAACTATTGCCAGCGCCATCCTCCTCCCCCAATGGATGCCAATCCGGGTCCAGAACTGGGTCATCCATCACCTCCTCTTCAAAGTCATCTGCACCTTCCTCTTTACCTTCCTCTGTGTCACCGTGTAAGGTGGTATAGTATGCGGGAAGGGGCACCTGAGTTTCATCAGGGTCAGATTCTGGCTCAATAGACTGCGAGGGCAATGTAGTGCTGTGGGTCAATGTACCAGCAGAATCATCTAGCAGTGACTGTGCATCAGTGCACTACATGTAAGATTCATCTTGGACTGGGGAATTCAGGATTTGACTGGATAACCCAGGCATGGCATGTGAAAAGAGCTCCATAGAGTAATCTGAAGTGTGGGCTGCTGCATCCTTAACTTTTGGTGGGGGTGAAGGACACAAGGAAAGGGTTTTTTTATGACCAGAACCCTGCACTGACGACTCCGTGCTTGCAGGTTTCGACCATTCAGAAGAGGAGGCAATAGAGCTGGTGGCTGTTTCAGCAATGTACGCCAAAACCTGTTCCTGATGCTCCGGCTTTAAAAGCGGTTTTCCTAATCCAAGAAAAGGCAACCTTACGGGCCTTCTTGGGCCAGGGGATGATGCAGGCTCAACACCTCCTGCCTTAGCTGCTATTGTGCTTTTGCCAGAACCAGCCGATGCACCACCACCATCAGTACCAGCTGCGCCCCTCTGCCCACATCCGCGGCCTCTTCCACCATACTTCCTCATGTTTGGGAAAATGTACCAAAAATACCAGCAGAGAGATGGTACTGTATGAGGAGCATCCAGCTGTGTAAGGTGTATTAAACAAATTAAATCAACGTATATATTATGTTAGTCACAGACGCTCTCACAGTATGTATTGGACCGTAATCCAACAAGCAGATATACGAACTGTATCAGAAGTGTACAGCTGTATACGATTTTTGTGCAACTAACAATCTCCATATAGGTATTTACGGAGTGTCACACACACACACGCTGACTAGGTCTGTGAAGACTCAGACATCAAGGTTAGATTTCAGAAAGGCAGATTTTAAGGGATTCAGAAAGAGAATTGGAGGGATCCAATGGCTGGATATCCTTAAAGACAAAAATGTCCAGGAAGGATGGGAAATCTTGAAAAATGAAATTCTCAAAGCACAGTTGTTAACAATTCCGAAAAGAGGGAAGAATAGGAAGCAGTTAAGGAAACCAGGATGGATGAACACAGAACTTAAGCACATGCTAAAAAGGAAGAAAAAAATGTTTATAAAATGGAAAGAGGGAGGCATATCTAAAGAAGAATATAATGCTGTCTGCAGAACCTGCAGGGCACAAATCAGATTAGCTAAAGCTGAAAATGAATTGAGGCTTGCAAGAGATGTCAAAAGCAATAATAAAGGATTTTGGGGATATGTCAAAAGTAAAAGAAAAGTCAAAGATGCTATAGGATTTTTACAGGATGAAAATGATGAAATGGTAAGACAGGATGTTGAGAAGGCTGAACTTTTAAATTCCTATTTTGCATCTGTTTTCTCTCAGCAAAGAAATGTAACATCAACTGTTATTCACTGTCCTATTAAGGGAATAGAAGAATCCAGGATATCTATAAACAGAAAGATAGTGAGGAAACACTTAGCTAGCCTAAATGAATTCAAGTCTCCAGGTCCAGATGAATTACACCCCAGAGTACTGAAGGAGATAGCAGAAGAAATTTTTGAACCCCTCTCTATAATCTTTGAAAATTCTTGGAGAACAGGAGAAGTGCCAGAAGACTGGAGAAGAGCAAATGTTGTTCCTATCTTCAAAAAGGGGAAGAAGGTGGACCCAGGTAACTATAGGCCGGTGAGTCTGACTTCTATACCAGGAAAGATCTTTGAACAAATTATTAAACAACATGTATGTCAATACCTGGATAAGAATGAAGTGATTAAACAGAGTCAACATGGGTTTGTAACTAATAAGTCATGTCAGACTAACTTAATTTCCTTCTATGACGGTATCACTGATTGGGTGGATCAAGGAAATGCTGTAGATATAGTATATCTTGACTTCAGCAAAGCATTTGACAAAGTCTCTCATACAATCCTTATTGAAAAAATGATTAAGTATGGAATGGACAAGGCAACTGTTAGGTGGATTCATAACTGGCTTAGTGATCGGACCCAAAGAGTGGTCGTAAATGGCTGCACATCCAGTTGGAAGAATGTCTCAAGTGGGGTACCACAGGGCTCTGTCCTGGGCCCTGTATTGTTCAACATCTTTATCAACGATTTAGATGAAGGAATTGAGGGTAAACTGATTAAATTTGCTGATGACACAAAGCTAGGAGGGATAGCTAATACTAGAGAAGAGAGAGAGAGGATTCAAAAAGATTTAAATAAACTGGAGAAGTGGGCAGCAACTAACAGAATGGTTTTTAACAGGGAGAAATGCAAAGTACTACATCTGGGCAATAAAAATGGAAAAAACATATATAGAATGGGAGGAATAGGGCTAAGTGACAGCACATGTGAAAAAGACTTGGGTATACTAATAGATCACAGACTGAATATGAGTCAACAGTGTGATGCAGCAGCAAAAAAGGCAAATGCAATTCTAGGATGTATTAACAGAAGCATACAGTCTAGATCACGTGAAGTCATTATTTCCCTCTACTCCTCTTTGGTCAGACCTCATCTGGAATATTGTGTCCAGTTTTGGGCACCACATTTTAAAAAAGACATCAACAAACTGGAGCAAGTTCAGAAAAGAGCGACCAGAATGGTGACCGGTCTGCAAACCCTGTCTTATGAGGAAAGGTTGCAGGATTTGGGAATGTTTAGTTTGCAAAAGAGAAGACTGAGAGGAGACTTAATAGCTGTCTACAAATATCTAAAGGGCTGTCACATTGTAGAAGGATCAACTTTATTCTCATTTGCACAAGGAAAGACTAGAAGCAATGGGATGAAACTGAATGGGAGGAGACACAGATTAGATATTAGAAAAAACTTTTTGACAGTTAGAGTGATCAATGAGTGGAACAGGCTGCCACGAGAAGTGGTGAGTTCTCCTTCAATGGAAGTCTTCAAACAGAGGCTGGACAGACATCTGACTGGGATGATTTAGCGAATCCTGCTTTGAGCAGGGGGTTGGACCAGATGGCCCAGGAGGTCCCTTCCAACTCTACGATTCTATGATTCTATGATTCTATGGTATAAAAGTGACTGCAATGCGAATAGCAGATATACAATACTGTTGGAGAATCGGACAGCTCTATATGATGTGTGTATGTAAAATTGTCAAGCTCCGTGCATTTGTATACGGACTAACACATGCTGTCTCTGTCTAGTTTTGACCGTCATCAAACAGCAGATATACGAAACTGTTTGAAAAATGGACAGGACTCTAAGATGTAGGTCTGGAAAAACGGAAAAACTCCTCGGCTTTTTTTTCCAGCGTCATACACAGGTAGCTTCTATTTGTCCGTGCTAGAAGGCGGTACACAGCAGTGTGTGAGGAGCGTACAACGCTGTATGGTGTGTGTATGGAAAATTGTCAAGCTCCGTGTATTTGTATACGGACTGAACATGCTGTCTCTGTCTAGTTTTGACCATCATCAAACAGCAGATCTATGAAACTGTTTGAAAAATGGACAGGACTCTAAGGTGTAGGTCAGGAAAAATGGAAAAACTCCTCTTCTTTTTTTCCAGAGTCACACACAGGTAGCTTTTATTTGTCCATGCTAGAAGGCGGTACACGGTGGTGTGTGAGGAGCGTGCAATGCTGTACGGTGTGTGTATGTAAAATTGTCAAGCTCCGTGTATTTGTATACGGACTGACACACGCTGTCTCTGTCTAGTTTTGACCGTCATCAAACAGCAGATATACGAAACTGTTTGAAAAATGGACAGGACTCTAAGGTGTAGGTCTGGAAAAACTCCTCGGCTTTTTTTTCCAGAGTCACACACTGGTAGCTTCTATTTGTCCGTGCTAGAAGGCAGATCACGGTAGTGTGTGAGGAGTGTACAACACTGTATGGTGTGTGTATGTAAAATTGTCAAGCTCCGTGTATTTGTATGCGGACTGACACACCCTGTCTCTGTCTAGTTTTGACCGTCATCAAACAGCAGATCTACAAAACTGTTTGAAAAACGGACAGGACTCTAAGGTGTAGGTTTGGAAAAACGGAAAAACTCCTCGCTTTTTTTTTACCAGAGTCACACACAGGTAGCTTCTATTTGTCCGTGCTAGAAGGCGGTACATGGTAGTGTGTGAGGAGCGTACAATGCTGTACGGTGTGTGTATGTAGAATTGTCAAGCTCCGAGTATTTGTATATGGACTGACACACGCTGTCTCTCTCTAGTTTTGACCGTGATCAAACAGCAAACATACATTTTTCTCTGGTGAGCCATGGGCCAAGTTCAGACCAGTGAGCAGTTGCTGCTGGCCCTCACTGAGATGAGTGAGGAGCTGCATGATGTGTTTCAGCAGCACCTGCAGCAGAATTATGGGTCTGAGGCTTATCCTCTGCCTCAACTAGAGGGTCCATATATGGCTTTGGCGAGGATGTGCCGTGGAGTCACTGCTGGGGAGCAGGACTTGCTTATACAGGCGGACGTACCCAGGCAGGTGGGTGGAATCGGTATCCCCATGGTGCTGCCTGGTGTTCCCCAAGGTGAAGTGGTACGTCCCTGTAGTGAGCAGACTAATGATTTAGTCCTTGGCACTGACGCCGAAAATTCTGTACTGTCAGAGAAGCCGTGCCCCCTGGGTCGTGTGGAGGAAGACGACCTGGGAGTGTATATTTCCTCCTCGCCCTCAGAAGGTACTATGTCAGCAGAGGTGATGGTTGGCGAGGTACCTGAGGGCATACCGGTGCTTGTTAACAGTGGAGCAGAAGTTTGTCTGGTGGATGCTCAGTTTGTCCAGACTCATGGTCTGAGTGTTGAGACGCCGGACAAACCCATAAGCGTCCAGGCCATTAACTCCGTCCCACTGAGCCAGGGGGGTTAAACCAAGTCGTAGAAGACATTGTGCTGTATAGTGTACATCATGATGAGTCCCAGTCATACTGCGTCTTGGAGGGAAATCCAGCACCTATCGTTGTGGGCCCCCCTTGGTCTAAAAATCACAACCCGGTTTTGGATTGGCGAACTAGGGAAGTAGTCAGCTGGGAGCAGTCGTGTGAGGGCTGCTGCCTAGGGGCTACTGTCTCTGCCGTCTCTCTACAAACGTCCCCTTCCTCTCCGGTGAGAGCAGCAGAGGGGCTGCAGGAGAGTAGGGGCAAGTCTCAACCCTTGCCATTAGCCAACCCTGGGAGGCGGAGACCACATGGTGGAAGGGGTTGGAGGGTGGTGTACCCCTTGGTGAATTGCGGGGGTGTGAGTGTGGTGACACAGGGGGACGCCTCTGTTTTCAGTTCCAGAAAGAGTTCACCGTATTGTGACAAACGAATGTGTGGCAATAAATGTTCATGTCGGACCTGTGTGTGAACGAGCATGTATGGGTGGCCACCAAAAACATCCAGTGGAAGTGTGTTGCGGGGTCTGGAATTCTCAGGTGATCGGGCGGTATCTGGTGTCGGCTATCCAAGGCCCAGAGACTTACCAGCTGGAGATACCCCCAAACATGCACATACACAACTCGTTCCCCAGGTCGGTACTTTGGAAATGGGTGGTGCCTCCGGAACATACTTTGCCAATACCAGCGGTGCTCATTTGTCATAAACCTGAAGTGCAGGTAGTTGCTGGGGTGAACTCTGGACCTGGGCGTCCCCGCTGTGGGTGGTTCCCTGATGAGGCGCGGTCTTGAGGGTCCAGAGGCCCCTCATTAAGGGCAGGCTACTGTCATGATCCAAGTTGGATTATGACAGATAAATGCACAAGTAACCTTTTTTTTCCTTAAGCTGTGTGCTTAAAGATAGTTTTGCCCCCGGTGGCCATTAGGGTCCTCACTGTGTGGTTTCAGTTCTAGTTTTGCCCCCGATGGCCGTTAGGGCCATTGCACTTGATGTTTTCTTTGCTTTGCCATTTGCCCCCGGTGGTGACTGGGGTTATAGCAGTTTTTGGCCCCTGATCATTTTACCATACCCTTTTCCTATATAGGGTCACATGGTCTATGAGCAGGTGTTGGTGATAGCGTCTTTTAGGGATTCCAACCACCATGAAGGGAGCAACTGGCTGCAGTGTGAAGCCACTGCAGAAACCTGGTGAAGTTAGCAGCTGGCTTGAAGGTTGGAGCCACTGCTGAAACTGGTGTTGAACTCTGGCTGCCCGGTGTCCGCAGCAGAGTGAGATGGTGAAGGTGGCAGCTGGCTCTAAGGTGTCGAGCCACTGCAAACAGTTAATCCGGTGATGCACTCTGCTGCCTGGTGCTGCAGCAGAGCAAGATAAGTCTTTTTGGTGTTTCCCCTGTTTGTATTTTTCCCTGGTGTGTATTAGTACAGTGGTGAGGCCAGTGCCTGCACCACCCAGCTCCCTAGCAAGGGATAGGTGTAGGGTGTGCTAGGGTGACAGGTATCCTGATCAGCGCCCCGTGGGGAACCGGCCTAGGGATCGTTAGGAGTGGAGGGACACTGACTCAGGGAAGTGCAGGAGGTCTCCACGTCCCCGTTCCCTATCGCAGGGCCCACCGTTGTAACTGTTGCCCCTTTCCCCGTGTCTTGCTGTTTCAGTTACCGGCCTGCGGGTCATGTCACACAAGACGGGTCCACTTGACACTAACAATCCAAGGCTAGTTTTCTACTTCCTTGAAAGATGGCAGATGTTCCCTGAGAGCCACTTACACATGCCTAGAAGCCATGATGACAAGCCCATAGTACTCCCAGAACCAACTCCACCTTGGATTCCATCACCTCAGCCACAGCAAACACCGTACCAACACCTCCAACCACAAGTGCACTTCTCAAATCCAGCTGCGCCTGCCCAATATGGCCACGTAAACATTCCCACTGTAGGAGCATGGTCTCCACATGGACATGTTCGACACGGCCATTCTGGGGGTTTTAGCCAAATGACAAACACAAATCCACATGACTATGGATACCATTACCAAAGTGGCCAATACCATGTCCCACAACAGCCCTTCCCTTGTCTCGGAATCCAGCCTCATTCACCTCTCAGGGGCCCAATAAAGTGGGAAACCAAAATCAACAAACAAGTCGTGCGGTGCTGGTGCCATCATCTCTACCTTCCTACCATATTTTGTAAAAAATAGTATTTTCAGGGTAATGTCCTTGTTTGTTTGTTTAATGTTTCCATGGAATATTTTCCTAAGTTGCCAAATAATCTTAATATGCTTTTTATACAAATTATACTTGTTATAAATAAAACTGTTAATTAAATGTGTGATTTATGTTTTTGAAAATATATACTCCATGCTTCAGATATAGAGAGTATTTTTGAACATAGATAGGCATCATACCCTTAGGTCATTAACAGTTGATTCTGGTAATTAATTAAACAAAGGATATTAAAACATAGACACAGCATAGTGTAGCCAAGAAGTAGATCCCTCTGTGATTCCAAATAATTTGTGAATATGTCCCGCACTTGAAGGCCAGAGAGCTGATGACGTGGATTGGCAACATGTGTTCTAGGTCTGCCATTATAACACAAATTCTCCATCATCAGCATCATTATTTGTTGACATTCATAGATACTCGTGAAATTGTGAAAGATGACACACTGTCATGCTCGTCATGTCTGTTATGCTGCATGACCCCTGGAGCAGTGTGCACGCGCACCTCATCTCATGGCTGCCTGCCGTTGCGCACTCGTGCTCTACCTCATGGCTATACGACATTGCTTGTGCGCACATGTGCTACCTCTCATGGCTGGGCGTCATCGCTAGTGTGCACACGTACCTCACCATGGCTGCATGCTGTTGCTGTGCGCATGTGTGTGGATCACCCCCTAGGGCTGTGGGATACTCGGTATCGGGCCGGTGTCTCAAAGGGATGTGTCACGGTGGTGGCGGCGACCTGGTCTGTGACCCTGGGTGTCCATGTAAAATGGGTGAAATGGAGATGAATAAAGTTTATGATAATTCGTGACGCCACCTGTGGTACTCAGCAATGGAGGTGTTAAGCCGACGCTGCAGTGCAGATCCTCTGGGACAGATGGTATAAGGCAGCAAAGATGTAATAGCTCCCCACAGGCAGGGCTGTAGCCCTAGGGAAGTAGTAATAGGTGTAGCGGTAGATGGTGCAGTGTTAGGCACAGAGATGTAGCAGTGCTGAGTGAGTTGGCGCAGGAGAAAGGCAATGACACAGCTGAATGCAGTTCCAATTCTTTTACTCACGTTTCTGGCACATACAGGTGCCCGCTTCAGTGCCGCAGCCTCCAGGTCAGGGACTCAGCCAACTCCCAGGCAGATGGAAATAACCCTTCCAGCACTCGCTTTCGTGTGCCTATTCTGAACGTCTGCTTTCTAGCGCTACTCTGAAGTACTTGTAGTTCTGAAATACACTCAAGTCCCTCCTTCTTGATGTTACTTATGACTCCACTCAGTTGACAGGCAGCTGTAGCCTGCTTCGGGGACTCCTTAAAATCATGTCGCGGCTCACACAACATTGCCACTGTGTCTTCGAGTCTTACGTGGGAATAAAGTAGTCACAACTTCTATTCCTCCGGTTTCTGCTGCAGGATCATTAGTATCACACACAGCCTCGGATACCGGCGCCCTGCCTTGGCGCATTAAACTTATGAAAGGGCTCTGCACCGGCCCTTGTCCCCAGTCTCTCTCCTCCTCACATTTCTGGCACAGGCAGGTGCCCGCTTCAGTGCCGCAGCCTTCAGGTCAGGGACTCAGCCAACTCTCAGGCAGATGGAATTAACCCTTCCAGTACTCCCTCTTGTGTGCCTTTTCTGAACGTCTCCTTTCTAGCGCTACTCTGAAGTACTTGTAGTTCTGAATTACACTCAAGTTCCTCCTTCTTGATGTTACTTATAAATCCACTCGAATGACAGGCGGCTGTAGCCTGCTTCAGGGACTCCTTACAATCATGTCTTGGCTCACACACGCTGCTGTGTCTTCGAGTCTTAGGTGGGAATAAAGCGGTCACAACATCTATTCCACCGGTTTCTGCTGCAGGATCATTAGTATCACAAACAGCCTCGGATACTGGTGCCCGGCCTTGGCGCAATGAACTTAGGGAAGGGCTCTTCACCGGCCCTCGTCCCCAGCTCTCTCCTCCTCACGTTCCATGCTTATATATCTTCCTTCTGAACAACTGATCCTTCACTCCTTCTCTTCCCTTGCCAACAGCTCCAGCTTACAGAAGTCTGCTGCAAACACGTTCTCTCACTATCCCCCTCCGAGGATCTTCTGACTAACTTCCTGTCAGCTTTCCCCTCTAGTGTTTCTAAGCTCCACCCACCACCCGGCACTCTTCATGAACCAAAGCAGCTGCCATAAAGGGTGCTCTGCTGTTCTAAGGTGTCTGTGCTGAATGTAGGTGTTGGAGTCTGGTCAGGTGTTCCATCTTACCTGGGAAGTGGGATACTACACCTCAGGAGGAGGTGCAGTACCTCTGCGGCGACTGAACCCTCAGGGGCGCCACATACTCCCCCCGCTACCGCAGCAAGTCCACGGGCTGTAAACAAACGAGAATGCAAGATGTTACTGGAACATACAAATTAGTTTTTTTTTAAATTAACAACTTCTCTTAAGGAGAGGACTATAAAAACTTGAACGTTACTGAACATTGTAAGTATAACTTCCTATGGCTTAAGTGCTATTTTGTATTATATCCTATATACTACTGGGTCACCCCCGCTCGCCCAGGGCAGCGGGGTTACTCGGTACCGGGCCGGTGTCAGGAGGGGAAAGCTTCACGGCAGCTGTGACCCAGTCCGTGGCCCTGGGCGCCCAATATCAATGGCGGTGATGTTAATGGTGTTAAAGTTTATATGAATCGTGACGCCACCCGTGGTGTTTGGCAAGTAAGATGGTGAGCCAACGCTGCATGCAGATCCACTGGGACTGATGGTGTGGTGCAGAAGAGATGGTATAGCTCCCCACAGGTGGAGCTGTAGTCCCAGGGCAGTGTAGGTGCAATGGATGAGGAGAGGTGCAGGATGGTGTAGATATTGTTACCCAGGTGTAGCAGTGCTGGAATAACTGGAGGACACCAGGGTGTGCGGTTACAAAGCTTTTGTCAGGATCCTGTCAGAGCCGGCGTGCAGGCTACGCTGAGCAGGGACTCACCCGCACTGTAGGAGTACCGAGGTCAGGTACAGCCAGAAAGTACCGATACTCAGGACCTGTGGACACTGAAGTTAGCAAGCAGACACAGGCCTACGATCATGTGACTAAGGGAGCAGGGCTTAGCGTCCTGCTTCGTGACATGGCAAGACACCATACAGGATTACTCAGAGTCAGGCAAAACGGGGTTTATACACAGAGATAGCAGTAATGTACCAGGGATGAGACAGAATGGATAGTCAGGGCCAAGCAGAAGTCAAAACCAAATGGAAATAGAAGGTACCAAGCAGAATCCAAAACAATATCCAGAGCACAGGCCGAGTTATACACAGATAATCAAGCATCCAGAACACAGCACAAACACACTCAGGGGTCACCACACTATGCCAAGGGCAAGAGTATAACTGACAGGGATGGGAGCATCCTGAGGCTATAACAAGCCTCTCCCAGAACCAGGGAGAGGCCACAATCATAGCCCCAGGTGTGCAGGTAAGCCTGCACCGGGATCACAACCTTTAATCCCAGAAATGCCAGTCATCAGCACTGGTTCCAGACATTAACCCCACGTGTGCGAGTCAAACCACACTGAGATCATGACAGCTTTAGTCACTGTTTGCAGTTCACACACACACCTGCCTCCGTACTGTGTTCTCCGGGTCAGGGCTCCAGCCAACCTCCAGGCCGGATAGGGTACTCCCTTCCACACTCCGCCAACATGTACCTCACTGAACGACTCCTCCAAAACGCCTTTAGGTGTGAAGCACTCCAGTACTTAGTTACCCTGGAATGCTTCTCTCTAGGTGTTCCTAGTCTTTACTTGTATGACAGACAGCTGTCGGCTCTCTATTCAGTTGCTGTTGTGTCCCAAGTCTATGAGGGGAGTAAGGCGTTAGTGGCTCACTACTCCTCTGGTGTCTGTTGCCGGACATAAAGATCCAATCAACCTCGGGGACCGGGCCCCAGCCTTTGCGCTCTGGACTGGAAGGGTTCTCTCTCTTTGTCAACCTGCTTCCCACCGTCCTTCTATTCTCCTTCGTTCCGATCTGTTCTATCTCTCTTATGGAATCTGTAGTCTCCAGTCTACGTCACTTTCTCCTTCTCTTCCTTCCCGTGCCAGCTGGCCCTGTTCACTGGGGCAGCTGCAGCACTCCTTCCTCCATCCCTTCTTCCAGGAGTCCCCACTCCTCACTGAGTGGCTGTCCTTTTCTACTCCACCTGCCTTCTTCTGCGGACTGACCTCAAATCCTACACCTTCCCTCTCTTTTATATCTAACTCCACCCGCCTCCCCAGCACCTCTCGTGTTACGAAGCCAGGGACCACAAAAGGCACCCTATGACCTTTCCAGCATAAAGCATGGATGGGTCCCTGCTGAACTATCCTGTGTGTGGGGTGCAGGTGTGGAGTGTGGTCAGGAGCACCCACCTTACCTGGATGGTGGGGCACTACACCTTAGGAGAAGGTGCAGTACCTCTGTGGCGACTGAAGCCTCAGGGGCAACACAGTTCCTCACAAGGTCAGCTCGCCCTAGGTGGGTGGGTGCCACGACCCAGAGGGTCCACTCTAAAAAATTGACTCAGCAGAAGCTGACTCCGTCACACACAGGCCTTAATCACACCATTCAGATTAGCTTCACTTAATTGGATGGCTGACCTCTGGACCCTTTATTTTGCAAATAGGAATCCAAAGGCACACTCCACCATTCGTCGTGCGTGGGATAGCCAATAGTTAAAAATTTGCCACTGGTGGTCCAGGCCATGGATATGGCCTCATGACATTGTGGTTCAATTGAAATGCCTCATCAGCATAAGGAACCGCTTCCAAAAGTGAACCTGGTAGCAGGGCTGTGGAGTCGGTAAGCCAAACCTGCGACTCCGACTCCGACTCCTCAATTTCCCTTACACCGACTCCGACTCCAACTCCGACTCCGACTCCACGACTCCGACTCCGACTCCCACACATATTGCTTATATTTAAGTGAAAAATTTATTGTAGTACAATGTGAACCTCAGACATTTAATCATTTTTATGATCCAATAATCAAGATATTTAGATAGAACAGAATATATATTGGTGTACTACCCGGCTTTCATTCTTTTTGGTACAGATACGATATGGATAGACAGATATGGATAAATGGATATATAGATAGAGCAGATTTCGAATCTGCTTTTGCTATTGAAAACATTATCTATGAGCTCAAAAACCTTTCAGGTGATGCAGTTTTTTAAAAAGATGATCAGCTTTTGCAGCTGAAAAATGTATCCTCAAAAAACACAGGAAAAACGCTGTGTGTGAATGTAGCCTTAGATCAGGAATAGAACAGTCATTTATAGGACATTTCATAACTTTCCCAAACTCCTATGAAAAAATATTCAGCACATCCTGCATTGAATTACTGTACCCAATTTATTATATATTTTAGGAGTCGGAGTCGGTCCATTTTATACCGACTCCAAGTCCGACTCCGACTCCACCAAAATGAGCACCGACTCCGACTCCACGACTCCGACTCCGACTCCACAGCCCTGCCTGGTAGAACGTGTGGGGGTGGGATGGACAAATCATTATTTCGCATCCCATTATGAAAGAATTTAAGACTCTGGAGTCTCCAGTTCTTCCATAGGCCCCAATATTTACAATTATAAACCTGTATGTGCTGTCGACCAGGGCAAACAGCCCTACAGAAAAAAATTGCTTATAATTGTAATATTGGGATCCTGAGTTTGGCCGCTTACGAACACGGATGTGCGTTCCATCCAGGAATCCTAGGCAGTTGGGGAACTGGCATGTTTATTCAAAGCCATGGGCTATCCGCAGCCAGTCTTCTTGTTTGGGCTCGAGCATAACTGAATTATGGAGGAGGGCCCATATTTCTGGACAAGTAGAGCGTACAACGCCTGAGATGGTGGATCTCCCAATCAAAAACTCCTGATGAAGTGCCGCATAGGAGAGACCAGTAAACAGAAATCTAAAATTAAAAATAAACAAAAAACAAATCAGAAAAAAAATCTACACGCATAACATTAACAGTGTAGACCATCATAAAATTAAGGACCATAGAAAAATAAACCCTGGGTCAACAATAGACATCACTATTACATGCAAAGGAACTGTCCAGTTTGAATTACATCAGGGAGTGCTAATGACAAAATGTTGTGAAGTAATTGAAGTAAAGGTGCCATAAACATTCACACCATATTTTGAAATAACGTATGGGCAGAGCAGGTTACAAAATGAACATTACATTTAATAGGCAACAAATATTGGATGAATACATACCGAGCTGTAAGTAAAAGCCGCTCCTCTGACTAAATACATTTGTGGTTCTCAGCCTGGATGCTCGCATCTTAGCACCGACAAGGTTGAAAACTATTTCTCCCCCTGGTGTGGGACAGAACGACGGAGAGGTGAGGTGTATGGTTGTTTAATTATTTTAGTTATATTACAGGAGATCGAGGGCTTCGGTGGAATTAGGCGAGGTTGTAAGTATGGTTTAATTAAGATTATTAAAGGAGGCTCTGTCATTCTTTCAATTAAAGGACTTTTTTCTGAGTGTCTGTGTTTTCTTACAATGTGACTATGAGGATAGCAAACACTGGATGTTTGGGCCCCCCCCCATTCAAGCGAATGCGGTCCTGGTTCGGGTCCGGGTACTGTTTACATTTCATCTCTAGTAATGAGAAAACTGCCTTTCAGAGGTGAGGAGATATCTGCCTGTGGCGGGTGAGGAGATAACCGCCTGTGAGTGATAAGGAGTTAACTGCCTGTGAGGGGTGAGGAGGAAACCGCTTGTGAAGGATAAGGAGTTAACTGCCTGTTTCAGGTTAGGAGATAATTGCCTGTGAGGGAAAAGGAGTTAACTGCCTGTGAAGGGTGAGTACATACTGTAACTGTCTGTGAGGGATGAGGAATAACTGACTCTGTGGGATGAGGAGATAAATACCAGTGAGGGGTGAGAAGGTAACTGCTTGTGATGGGTGAGGAGTAGAGTTGAGCGACTTTTGGTTTTTTAGGGTCGAGTTTCGTTTCGTGAAACCCGACTTTTCCAAAAGTCGGGTCGAGCAAGATCGGCCGACTATAGGGAAAAGTCGGGGTCGTCCCGAAACACGAAACCCAATGTAAGTCAATGGGGAATAAAAGTCGGCAGTGAGAGGAGGACAGGAAACACACCTACAGTGCCCATTTGAATGCCAAAAGCATCAATTCTTCTTACTTAAGCTTGTCAACCTTAATTAAATTCATAGTACAAGTTGCGCACTGAAAAATGGGGGATATTTGGCTAAAGTTGTGGGGGGAGAGGGCTGGCTCCAGGTTTTCATGTGCCCTGGGCGAAAGAGCGCCCCTTTAACACATACCACAACTCATCATGCTCCGATACGGCAGATAAATAGCGGTATAGTACAATGAAAAATACTTCACTTTTTACATCTCATGACGAGGCCCATCTATTTCTCCATACAGAATCATTGGTCCCATATAATGTTTGAAACAGTATATGATGAGCTCCACATAATGCTACAGTATATGTTGGTCCCCATGGATGAAGCTCCACTGTCTTATGGGCCCAAATAATGCTCCAAACATAATGGGCCCCATTTCTAATGCTCTAGTGTATAATGGGCCCTGTAAATGCTGCTCCAGTGTCTGATGTCCACCTTTGGTATGTTCCAGTGTATGGTGGGCCCCATCTATCATTCTCCAGAGTATAGTGCTCCCCAAAAATTGCTGTCCCAACATTGAAAACAATGAAATAAGTCTCCTCGCTAGGGAATCCCTGTACTAGTCTGGACTCCTCGTCGTTCCCATCTTCCATCTCACTGCACAGTATTTCAACCTTGCAAGTACTGTGATCCTGAGCAAGCAGGGGGGGCCCACTCGTTGGCGACGGCACTGGCACAGGGCCCCTGATAGTACGGTGGTGTGTCTGATGGCGGGTGGGCCGAACCTGCACTTTCATCTGCAGCTTCCTCTTTGTCACCGTGTAAGATGGAACTGTATATGGGAAGGGTAACCTGAGTTTCATCAGGGTCAGATTCAGGACGTGTAGCGTGGGAGGGGAATGTAGTGGTCTGGGTCAATGTACCAGCAGATTCATCGAGCAGTGGCTGGGCATCAGTGCACTTGTGTCGCCCCCAGGAGTACGGTCGCCACAGTGGCATTACCTTCCTCCTAGGGAGTGTGATGGCATGCTTGGGAGCAACAAAGGATCTCTCTAGCAGGTTAACTGATTGGACGGCGTTATTCCCACGAGTCATGACCCTCCAAACAGCGTTCATGAAGGCAAAGTGTTTGTTTTACGTGGGCAGTATGGTTGCAAAGCTGAAACTTAAAGGAATGTCCAGAAGGGCACCACCAGGAGTGGAGCCTACGGTTTAATTCGACTCCACCTGGGAAACCTCAACCATGCCAGCTACAGAACAGATGCACACATTGCAAGCTTAATTCCGTTAACGAACGAGACTCCGTCATGCCCCGCGGTCCGAGTCTGGCTTACTAGAGGGACACGTGAGGCTCTGGCACATGAGATTGGCCAATAACTGGTGTGTCATGGCCTTACATGTCCGTGGCTGCATGTGCGCTACACTGAAAAGGCCAGCGTTTGTCGCTTACAGGTGAAGATAACCCGCTGAACAACGTTAGTGATGGGGATCTGTGATTACAATTATTACCCGCGAACGATGATTTCCCAGTAAGTGCAGGTCAACCGCAGTTCCGGAATTAGGCCTAACCGTCATTCCTGAAAAAATGAAAAACTTACGTGTGCAAACCACAGGTGCTGTAGCTTGCTTAACAGCTCGCCAGCCGTTCTCAGGCCCAGTATGGATTACACGTGATTGCACAAAGGTGAGAAAGGGTACCGTATCCCGGATAACATGTATGGATAGCATAGTGTTCACATTCAAAATATATGTCTATACATCAGGAGGCAGGCTCAGACGGTGTTAGGCCCAGTATGGATTGCACGTGATTGCACAAAGGTGAGAAAGGGTACCGTATCCCCGGATAACATGTATGGATAGCATAGTGTACACATTCAAAATATATGTCTATACATCAGGAGGCAGGCTCAGACGGTGTCAGGCACAGTATGGATTTGACGGCCCAGACTACACAGCGGAGGACCAGGGAGAGGTAAAGATTGCAAATGCTGGGTCCCTGCCCAAGCAAGGGGGGCCCACTCGTGGGCGTCGGTACTGGCACTGGGCCCCTCATAGTTCAGCGGTGTGTCTGACGGCGGGTGTGCACCACCACCGTCAGAGACACTTGATTGCACTATGAGGGACCCTGTGCCAGTGCCTGCGCCCAAGAGTCGGCCTACCCACCTGTCCAGGGCAACGGCACTCGCATGGTGTCGTGCGCTAGGTGGTGACCCCGGCCATGGGGGGGGGGAGGCAGCACAGTTAGGGAGTTTTAGAAAGTGGCATATGTTGATGTTGGACATTCAGCTGATGCAAAAGGCAAAATAGGTCAAGTCCCAGGAAGAGGTGGAACAAAGCAAGCCATTTTTTTGTCACCCTATGTGTCATCAGGGGAAGGTGGGACAAAATCCTTGGAAACCCATGCATGGTTCATTTTAATGAAGGTTAGATCATCCACATTTTGGGTTGACAGACGGGTCCTTTTTTCTGTCAGGATTGATCCAGCTGCACTGAAGACTCTTTCCGATAGCACACTTGCAACTGGGCAAGCGAGCTCCTGTAAGGCATATTGTGCCAATTCAGGCCAGGTGTCCAGTTTAGCGGCCCAATAGTCAAAGGGAATGACCTGTGTAGGAGAACATCGATATGGGAGGAAAAGTAGTTTGTAACCATAGTTGACAACTGCTGTCTCCTGTCACTTTCCATCGATGCAGTATTACCAGTTGTGTGAGCGGTACTTGAAAAATCAGTCCACAACATTGTCATGAAACCCCTGTCTCCAACGCCACTTCTGCTGTGTGCACCACGAACACCTCTGCCAAGCTGCCCCCGGCCCGTTCGGCTCGTGTGAGAACCATCACCGCTGCTGTGTGCTGGGAATGCCTCAAGCTACCGATTTACCGGAGTTGCATGTTTATTAGCCAATATTAGGTCAAGGTTCTCCTGTGGCATGATGTTTTGTAATTTGCCTTTATAGCGTGGATCCAGGATGCTGGCCAACCAGTAGTCGTCATCGTTCATCATTTTGGCAATGCGGGGACCCTTTTTAGGATCTGCAAGGCATAATCTGACATGTGGGCCAATGTTCCCGGTGTCAATGATGCACTGCGAGTGCAGGTTGCAGGAGCACTTTCTGGCAAATCCACATCCCTCCAGTCACGCACAAACCCTGTACCAGACCTTGCCACGTCAACATTTTCACTTGCCCCACGAGATGCATCCTCCTCCCCTAAGTAATCATCCCCATCATCATCCTCCTCCTCCTCTTCTTCCTCCACCTCTTCCAGGAGAGGTCCCTGAGCAGACAATGGCTGAATGTCATCAAGGATTCCCTCCTCGTCAACATTGGCTGCAGACACCTGCTCCTTAAGGTGCTCCTTTAAGGTGCTCCTTAAAGTTTGCATGAGCAGACACATAAGTGGGATGCTCATGCTTAGGATGGTGTCGTCTGCGCTTACCAGCCGTGTGCATTCCTCAAAACACTGAAGGACTTTACAGAGGTCTTTCAGCTTCGACCACTGCACACCTGTCAACTCCATGTCTGCTCTCAAAGTGCCTGGCCGTGTATCCTCCCACAAATGCATTATGGCCTGCCTCTGCTCGCACAGCCGCTCAACCATGTGCAGGGTGGAGTTCCACATTGTTGCAATGTCGATAATAAGGCGGTGGTTGGGAAGGTGGAGCGATCGCTGCAGCTTCTGCATACGAATGGAGTGTACAGGCGACCGGCGGATGTGCGCGCACAGTCTTCGCACCTTCTGGAGCAGGGCTGTTAACTCCGGATAATTTTTGAGGAAGCACTGCACCACCAGGTTCAAGGTGTGAGCCAAGCAAGGTATGTGGCTGAGTTTTGAAAGGGCTATGGCTGCCACAAAATTACGGCCGTTATCACTAACTACCTTGCCTGCCTCAAGATGTACACTGCCTAGCCATGACTCAGTTTGTCGCTGAAAGTACTCGGCCAGCACCTCGGCGGTGTGTCTGTCGCCCAAACACATCATCTGTAACACAGCCTGCTGACGCTTTCCACTAGCTGCTCGATAGGGGGACACCTCATGTGCAACAGTGGCAGCTGCAGATGGAGTGCTCGTACGACTGCGCTCTGTGGACGAGCTTTCGCTTCTGGAGGAGGAGGAGGAGGGTCGAACGCCTACAGCCAACTGTTTCCTATACCAAGGGCTAGGCAGCACTGTCCCACCACCACTGTCCCCTGTGGACCCTGCATCCACCACATTAACCCAGTGCGCAGTGATGGACACGTAACAGCCCTGGCCATGCCGACTGGACCATGCATCAGTTGTGAGGTGCACCTTTCCACTCACTGACTGCTTGAGTGCATGGACAATGCGGTCTTTCACATGATGGTGGAGGGCTGGGATGGCTTTGCGAGAGAAGAAGTGGCGACTGGGTAGGTCATAGCGTGGTACTGCAAAGGCCATGAGTTCGCGAAAAGCTGCGCTTTCCACCAACCGATAGGGCATCATCTCAAACGAGATTAGTTTTGCAATGTGGGCGTTCAAACCCAGTGTACGCGAATGAGAGACTGAGTACTTTCTTGACCTACTCATAGTGTCTGGGAGGGTGAGCTGGACTTGAGAGCTGCATATGGTGGAAGTAGCGGTGGACAGGGCGGACTGAGAGAGGGTTGATGATGGTGATGGAGTTGGTGTTCTTTCTGATGGCCTAGATTCAGTATTTCGTTGATAAAACAGTGGGATTCCCTGACTGCTGTGGCCTTGCAACGACACCTCAACATTTGCTGCTGTGCTGACCGGTGGGCTTACAGTGGGGGAAACAATGTAGCATTGCTGACTACCTTCTTTGTGATCAGTTGCACATGTGGTACTTGAGGTTTGGTGTTGTGTCCACGCTTGCAAGTGCATGGTGGTTAAATGTCTAAGCATGCAACTGGCATTCAAATTTTTCAGATTTTTCCCTCAGCTAAAGGTCTTTGCGCACTTCTTACAGATAACCTTGGCCTGATCATGAGGATTTTGTTCAAAAAAGTGCCACACTGCACTCTTCCTACTTTGGCAGACATTTTGCGGCCTAGCACGCTGTGATATTTTGACCCTCTGGACAAGCAGTCCAGCAACTCTTTTGATTTTTGGAACCTGTCTTTGGAGTGCTCCGTGCCTGCCAGATAACAGCTGTTGCGATGTCGATGTCTGCTGTGGATGCTCCTCATCTGAGCTATTGGAAGCAGCACCCTCTTCCCCCAATGGATGCCAATCTGGGTCAACAACTTGGTCATCCATCACCTCCTCTTCAATGTCATGTGCACCTTCCTCTGTGTCACCGTGTATGGTGGTATAGTGTGCGGGAAGGGGCACCTGAGTCTCATCAGGGTCAGAATCTGGCTCTGTACACTGCGAGGACAATGTAGTGCTCTGAGTGAATGTACCAGCAGAATCATCTATCAGTGGCTGTGCATCAGTGCACTCCATGTCAGATTCATCTTGGCCAGGGTAATTCACCATTTCACTTGATAATCCAGGCATGGTATGTGAAAACAGCTCCATGGAGTAATCAGTAGTATGGCCTGCGTCATCCTTCAATCTTGGTTGGGGTGAAGGACACAAGAAAAGGTGTGGTTCATGAACATGAGCCTCCAATGACGACTCAGTGCTTTTACTTTTTACAACTTCAGAAGAGGAGGCGATAGAGTTGGAGGCTGAGTCAGCAATGTAAGCCAAAACTTTTTCCTGCATCTCTGGCTTTAAAAACGGTTTGCCAACTCCTAGAAAAGTAAGCCTTCGAGGCCTTGTGGAGCCAGACGATGACGCAGGCTCAACACCTCCTGCATTCGGTCCTATTTTGCTTTTGCCACTACCATCAGATCCACCACCAACACCATCATTACCAGCTGCCAACCCCCGCCCAATTCCACGGCCTCTTCCACCAGCCTTCCTCATTTTTGGTAGAAATGTAGACAAAATCCAACAAACTATATAGTAATGTCAAACAAGGTGCAAGGTGTCTATAGGATAGGGGAAATTTTGAATTTCTGCACACACTTGTGGACACTGGACACTTATGGATTGTGTGAGGCCCACTGAATATCAGAGCGCTATGTCACAGGCTCGATGGCACAGGTGTGAAAAAAGTGACTACATTATAAGGGAGATTTTGAATTTCTGCACACACTTGTGGACACTGGACACTTGTGGATTGTGTGAGGCCCACTGAATATCAGAGCGCTATGTCACAGGCTCGATGGCACAGGTGTGAAAAAAGTGACTACAGGATAAGGGAGATTTTGAATTTCTGCACACACTTGTTGACACTGGACACTTATGGATTGTCTGAGGCCCACTGAATATCAGAGCGCTATGTCACAGGCTCAATGGCACAGGTGTGAAAAAAGTGACTACAGGATAAGGGAGATTTTGAATTTCTGCACACACTTGTGGACACTGGACACTTATGGATTGTGTGAGGCCCACTGAATATCAGAGCGCTATGTCACAGGCTCGATGGCACAGGTGTGAAAAAAGTGACTACAGGATAAGGGAGATTTTGAATTTCTGCACACACTTGTGGACACTGGACACTTATGGATTGTGTGAGGCCCACTGAATATCAGAGCGCTATGTCACAGGCTCGATGGCACAGGTGTGAAAAAAGTGACTACAGGATCACGGAGATTTTGAATTTCTGCACACACTAGTGGACACTGGACACTTTTGGATTGTGTGAGGCCCACTGAATATCACAGCGCTATGTCACAGGCAGAAATTGGCTAGTGTATCACAAACTACAAGGTGTATATAGAATTGGGCAGAATAGGAATCTCCCTAGAGTGTAGGTCTGTAATCCTTCCACAGTGACACACAGATAGCTTCACTGTGGCCGTGATAACAGCCGTTACACGGTACTGAGAGGAGCGTGCATGTACACGGCTGCCCGGTGTACGTAAAATTGTCAAGCTCCGTGTTTTTTAAGTATACGGACTGACACACGCTGTCTCTCTACAGTTTTGAATGTGATCAAACAGCAAATATATTTAACTGTTTGAAAGCTAGACAAAACTAGAAGGTGCAGGTCTGTAAGAACGGAACATGTCCTCGACTTATTCTCACAGAGTGACACACAGATAGCTTCACTGTGGCTGTGATAACAGCCGTTACACGGTACTGTGTGAGGAGTGTGCACCGCTGTATGGTGTGAAAAAATGCACGCTCAGTAACTCAGCATGACAAAAAAAAAAAATTGTGATCGCTTTTAAAAAATCAGTTTGCAGTGCAGTGTGTAAACAGCAATTCAGCCGTCAGGAAGCCTTAGAAGGCAGCCTAACAACCAACACCGCTGATCCACCAAAATATAGCCTCCCCTTTCACTGCACACACAGTGACTGGTGTGTTGTACAGGCAAAATCGCTAGCAGCAGAAGCAGTTTTTGTTTCTTCTTCCCTGCCTAACGCTCTCCCTACAGAATCAGCAGCAACCTCTCCCTATGCTAAGATCGGCAGAAGTAAGATGGCGGTCGGCGTGCACGCCCTTTTCTACCCCCTGTGACGCCCACCAAAGCAAGCCAATCACTTGCATGCCCTTCTGAAAGATGGTGGTGACCCGTGCCTATGTCATCACGTTGCCCACAGTGTCCGTGGATCCTGATTGGCTGAAAAACAGCGCAAAACAAACTTTTGAAACGCGACTTTGGCGCGTAAGTCGCCGACCTCGTGGCCGACCTCATCCTAGGGTCAGGTTTCGTTTTATGAAACCCGACTTTGCCAAAAGTCGGCGACTTTTGAAATTTTTCGACCCGTTTCGCTCAACTCTAGTGAGGAGATAACTGCCTGTGAAGGATAAGGAGGTAACTGCCTGTGAGAGATGAGAGGTAACTGCCTGTGAGGGATGAGGAATAACTGACTCCGTGGGATGAGGAGATAAATACCAGTGAGGGGTGAGAAGATAACTGCTTGTGATGGATGAGGAGATAACTGCATGTGATGGATGAGGAGTTAACCACCTGTGAGGGATGAGGAGGTAACTGCCTGTGAAGGGTGAGTAGATAACTGCCAGTGAGGGATGACGAGGTAACCAATCCATGAGGAATAAGGTGTGAGACACTGCCTGTGAGGGATGAGGAAATATCTGCCTTTGAGGGATAAGGAGGTAGCTGACTGTGTTGGGTGAGGAGATAACTGCATGTGACGGGTGAGGAGATAACTGCCTGTGAGGGGTGAGGAGATAACTGCCTGTGAGGGGTGAGGTGGTAACCGCCTCTGTGGGACGAGGAGATAACTGCCTGTGAGGGGTGAGTACATAACTGTCTGTGAGGGGTGAGGAAATAACTGCCTGTGACGGATGAGGAGATAACTGCATGTGATGGGTGAGGAGATAACTGCCCGTGAAGGGTGAGGGGATATCTGCCTGTGGCGGGTGAGGAGATAACCGCCTCTGAGTGATAAGGAGTTAACTGCCTGTGAGGGGTGAGGAGGAAACCGCTTGTGAAGGATAAGGAGTTAACTGCCTGTTTCAGGTTAGGAGATAATTGCCTGTGAGGGAAAAGGAATTAACTGCCTGTGAAGGGTGAGTACATAACCGCCTGTGAGGGATGAGGAATAACTGACTCCGTGGGATGAGGAGATAAATACCAGTGAGGGGTGAGAAGATAACTGCTTGTGATGGATGAGGAGATTGTGACGAACAGCCCACGGCCGTTCGTCCACTTACGGGTGACTAACGGGGGTCCTGCTGCCACCAAAACGCGACGGACAGCGGACCCTGTGTCACCACTATGTCACAGTCCCACCACTGACACTGGTGTATCAGCGGACGGAGGGACGAGACACAATGCCGGCACACGGCTATCACAGGCATAGTTGGGGCTTATCTTAGTTATCCCACCACTGGCACCATGTGACAAAAATATCCAGCAAGCTACTCTCGCTCTACAATTTGCTGCAGGGGGAGTTTAATTTGGATGCCCCGCCACTGCTATCAATCTTCCAAGTACTGAGGGGATTTATGTATATCCCACTTTCTCAGTTCCACTTTGGAACTCGCAGCTCTCCGGCACCCCCCTTACCCTCAGGTCAGTCGTTGTTAAGCATCTAGGATAATTAGTCGCCGGACGGGCTGCCTGTTGTGAACCAGCAATCAGGCTTCTGCAGTAAGGGAATTATCAATGCTGTGGCCGCAGCCCCTCATTCAGCAATATAAGACCCTTCTAAACTGCCAGCAAGCCGCAATAGCCGTACACAACACGCTGCCACCAGTCACGGTTACTTAATTCACAGTGTTAAATTAAGAGGGTCCGTTGCAAACCCCTTGAATTAGTAGCGATTATCTATCAAAGGCGTATAGTTTGATTCTTAGAGCATGGAGACAGATCTAAATAATTATTTCATTTATTTTCCGAAAGAGGACAGTGATTACAGATAAAAGTTGCTATAAAATTGAGACATAAAATATGTACATTAGACAAGTATAAAGCAAAGTGGATGAAAGAAGAAGGTACACTCACATTTAGTAAGTTGTTGTTAGGCATCCCATGTGGCTTTAAGGGGGGTGGAGGCGGAGCTGCACGTCTCCACTCATCTGGGTTCTGCTCAGCACGAGGATTCGAGCTCTTCTGAGCTGGTTTGCCCAGGGAATGCCTTATAGACTTTCCTATGTGACATCACGGAGAGGTGCATTCTGGGTTGATCCCACCTCTCTTATCCAAGTTATGTTTTGGCTACAAAACTTAGATTAGCTATAACTTTATGGGAGAAGCTGGTATGGACTCATCAGTGGTATCATGTTTCCCAGCGTAATGAGCCTATCAAGAAAACATCAAACATCTATGCGATATGACCATCCATTTGGGCGCAAATCCTATCTCATGTTCTGGACAGGGTAGAACTTCGAAAGATACGCGGTATCGAAGCTGGGACCGCTCAGGTTACAAAAATATGATTTTCATATCTCTACTTGGTACGGTTTTCGCAGGGCAGGCTCTTATAGTTTTATTCAAACCTCTTTGTTTCAAACAAAGAACCATCCCGCACTTTTTTCTCTCAGCTGTGGAGAGGAAACAAATGGTTGTAACAGCAGGGGGTCACCTATTACTAGTGCAAACACAGGCTGTAGAGGAGGGGGGTGGCACTGCTCTGTGTGTGTGTGAAGGGAGGAGGGGTGAAGCTGCAGAGCTAGCAGCCTGGATTGTCATATGTGCCGGATCTTTCTGGAAAGTTACAACAGAAAACATCATATTTTGTAGACAAAACCCCATACCTCACAGACATTGTACATCACAGAGATAACTGCCTGTGACAGATAAGGAGATAACTGCTTGTGAGGGATGAGGAGATAACTGCCTGTGAGGGATGAGGAGATAACTGCCTGTGAGGGATGAGGAGATAACTGCCTGTGAAGGGTGAGGAAATAACTGCCTGTGACGGGTGAGGAGATAACTGCCTGTGAAGGGTGAGGAAATAACTGCCTGTGACGGATGAGGAGATAACTGCCTGTGAAGGGTGAGGCGGTAACTGCCTGTGACGGATGAGGAGATAACTGCCTGTGAAGGGTGAGGCGGTAACTGCCTGTGACGGATGAGGAGATAACTGCCTGTGAAGGGTGAGGCGGTAACTGCCTGTGACGGATGAGGAGATAACTGCCTGTGAAGGGTGAGGCGGTAACTGCCTGTGAGGGATAAAGAGTTAACTGCTTTTGAGGGATGAGAAGGTAACGCCTGTGGGGGATAAGGAAATATCCTCCTGTAAGGGGGAGGAGATAACTGCCTGTGAGGAATGAGGAGTGTGAAGAGAATTACCCAGCCAGAGACAGCTGTAGACTGGTGCCTCAGTGTGAGAGACGGCACTGTGATACAGTAACAGTGTGAGTAGGCCTGAGACGTGTGAATGTGCCAGCCAAGCTATAGTAGTAAATTGCTGCCATGAAGAAATGAGAGAGAACAGCAGTTACCATCACTGTGAGTAGACTGGTCAGACTGCAATTTTGGCAAATGCCAGATGGTGCATTGGGCCACATTGGCCTGCTGCACTTGCAATGGTTTCCGCATCCCCTGGATGCAGATGCTGTTAGCTAATAGATAAAACAATAATCAGCTACTTCCTCGACCACTTTTCCCAGCTGGATGAAGGATGCTTTTGGCTTGTGGACTGCTTAAAGCATTGCAGTGGATGTTATGTGGCGCACTCACATCCCTTCATTGCACCACTTTCACCAGGCAGGAGACTGCTGGGACCTGTCCAACATAGAGTTGCTTCTTTAAGGGGTGATGTCACCAGACAGGGCATTCATTACAGTGCAAAGTTCATACCATGAAGCAGCAACATTCATGTTTGCAAGTATGAGGAGTGGTGTCCTGCAGGACAAGGCTGTATATAGAGGGGCAGAGGGAAGTGGTGTCCTGAAGGATGGGGCTGTATATAGAGGGGAAGAGGGAAGTGGTGTCCTGCATGATTGGGTTATATATAGTGGGGCAGAGGGAAGTGGTGTCCTGCAGGATGGGGCTGTATATAGAGGGGAAGAGGGACGTGGTGTCCTGCATGATTGGGTTATATATAGTGGGGCAGAGGGAAGTGGTGTCCTGCAGGATGGGTGTTGTGAGTTCATTTTCCCCTTCACTACTCAGGCCCGATGAACTCCCTCTGCTGGTTAAGAAAGGTAGTGAGCCTGATTATCAAACATCTGAGACTAATGATGATGACTGGCTGAGTGGAGTCACTGACTGGATATAAGGCTGTCGACGCCCTTCTGCCCTGCGGGTGATTTCTCTGTGGGATCCCTGGATACCAGTCTGAATTCCTGCTCTCCTAAAGCTAAGTTTTCTGCTCTGCATTTTGCATTTGTGCTTTGACTTTTGTTTTGCTGATTTCTGCCATTCCCTGCTGGGGTAAGCTGAATTCCTTTAGCTCTGTCTTCAGAAAATACCTGAGTGCTGATATAGTTTTTGAAGCCTAGCTGCTTCAGGGCCTTTTTCCATATCAGCCTGTTGGCTTTTGTATTTCATAGGGTTTTTGCAGATTGCAGACAGCAGCTCTCCTATCCTGTCCTATTTTAGTGAGTTTGGGCCCCATCGTTTGCTCAGCCTATCTTTCTGTCTGTGTGAGTGTTTTTTCATCTTGCTTCACCGTCATTATATGTTGGGGGCTGCCTTTTACTTTGGGGTCTGCTCTGGGGCAGTTTAGATTTCCTTTTCTGTCTTTAGGCTATTTAGCTCTCCGGCTGTGATCGAGGGGTCTAGGGCACCGTAGGAACCCCCCATGGCTACTGCTAGTTGTGTTGATAGGTTCAGGGATCTGCAATCTGATAGTTGCTAACTTCTCTGGTTTTCTGGACGTAGCTTCTATTTTGTGTCTGCCTCCTACGGTGACTCGATCATAACAGAATCACCCGCCGAACCGCAGATCCTACGGTACTCAATAGCAGGAAAGAATTGTAAAAAAAAAAAAAAAAAAGAGTGTGTATATTTTTTCCTCTATATCTCTGAGGCCGTAGGGGGAATTTTTTTTTCTCTCAATGGAGATAAAGCAATTGTCTGATCGCGTGGAGCAGCTCGCTGCGGAAGTGCGGGGAATTTCCGCCTATCTTGCTCATTCACATGCTGCTGAACCAAAGATTCCCACACCTGATGTATTTTTTAGGGATCGGTCTAAATTTTTGAATTTCAAAAATAATTGTAAATTATTTTTTGCCTTGAAGCCTAACTCGTCAGGGAGCTCCACGCAGCAGGTTAAAATTGTCATCTCTTTGCTGCGTGGCGATCCCCAGGATTGGGCGTTTTCTTTGAAACCTGATGATCCTATTCTGACTAATGTGAACGCATTTTTTCAAGCCTTGGGGTTGTTGTATGACGAACCTAATGCCATTGATCAGGCTGAAAAGACCCTGCTGGCATTGAACCAGGGTCAAGATTCTGCAGAATCGTACTGTCAAAAATTCCAAAAGTGGGCGGTACTTACTACCTGGAATGATAATGCTTTGGCTGCTCTCTTTCGGAAGGGTTTGTCAGAAGCCGTAAAAGATACTATGGTGGGATTTCCTGTTCCCTCTGGTCTTGACGATTCAATGTCATTAGCCATTCAGATTGATCGGCGTTTGCGCGAATGCAAAACTGCACGAGAAGTGTTGCCACTATTTGAACAAATGTCTGAACCTATGCAATGTGATAGAGTTTTGTCCAGAGAGCAGCGTCAGGAGTTCAGAAGGCGTAATAAGTTGTGTTTTTTCTGTGGAGATGCCTCGCATATTATTTCTGTCTGTCCTAAACGAGAGAAACGCTTTGCACACACGTTTTCTGTTGGTGGTGTTCAACCTAAGTTTCTTCTGGCTATTACTCTGATCTGCTCCCTGTCCACATTTTCCGCCAAGGCTTTTGTGGATTCGGGAGCAGCTCTAAACCTAATGGACTTGTATTTTGCTAAACGTTGTGGATTTCCGATGACACCTCTGCGGACGCCTATCCCTTTGAGGGGGATTGATGCTACTCCTTTGGCAAAAAATAAACCTCAGTTTTGGACCCAGGTGGTAATGCGGGTCGCCCCAGACCATCAAGAAAATTGCAGATTTTTGGTGTTGCATAATCTGCATGATACCATTGTTCTGGGGTTTCCCTGGTTGCAAATTCATAATCCAGTTTTGGATTGGAAATCTGTGTCTGTGGTGAGTTGGGGTTGTCGGTGTGCCTTTAGTGAGGCTCCGGTGTTTTCCACCTCTCCTCAGTCGCATGATGTTCCTGATAATTTGGCGGACTTTTATGATGTATTTAGTGAGAATGAGTCTTCGTCTCTGCCTCCTCACAGGAGTTATGACTGTGCAATTGAACTGAGCCCGGGGTGTAAATTCCCCAAGGGTCGGCTCTTCAATTTATCTGTACCCGAGCATGAGGCTATGCGATCCTATATTAAGTAGGCATTGGAGAAGGGTCATACTAGACCATCCTCGTCACTCTTAGGTGCCGTTTTTTTTTTTTTGTAGCCAAAAAGGATGGATCATTAAGACCTTGTATTGATTATCGTGCCCTCAACAAAATTACTGTTAAATATCAGTATCCGTTACCCCTGATCTCGGATCTATTCTCTAGAGTTAAAGGTGCTTGCTGGTTTACCAAGTTTGACCTCAGGGGGCGTATAATCTTATTCGCATTAAGCATGGGGATGAATGGAAGACGGCATTTAATACTCCAGAGGGACATTTTGAGTACCTGGTGATGCCTTTTGGGCTCACTAATGCTCCTTCTGTCTTCCAGTGCTTCATGAACGATGTTTTCCGAGATTTTGTTGATAAATTTTTGATTATCTATCTGGATGATATTTTGATCTTCTCCAAGGATTGGGATTCTCATGTGGAACATATTCGGACTGTGTTCCGGATCTTGAGGGAGAATTCCCTGTGTGTCAAAGGATCTAAATGCCTTTTTGGAGTACAGAGGATTTCTTTTTTGGGATTTATTTTGTCTCCATCAACTATTGAAATGGACCCGGCCAAGGTACAGGCCATTTACGATTGGGTTCAGCCCACTTCTTTGAAGGTCGTTGAGAAGTTTTTGGGTTTTGCTAATTTTTATCGGAAATTTATAGCAAAATTTTCTAGTATTGCCAAGCCATTGACTGATTTGACTAAGAAGGGTGCTGATGTGTTAAATTGGTCTCCTGAGGCTGTTTCTTCCTTTCAGGAGCTGAAGCGAAGGATTCACCTCCGCCCCGGTTTTGCGGCAACCTGATGTCTCGCTTCCGTTCCAGGTAGAGGTGGATGCTTCTGAGATTGGTGCAGGAGCTGTTTTGTCCCAAAAGGATCCTGTGACATCTAAAATGAATCCCTGTGCTTTCTTTTCCCGAAAGTTCTCTCCATCTGAACGTAACTATGATGTGGGGAATCGGGAACTGTTGGCCATGAAATGGGCATTTGAGGAGTGGAGACATTGGTTGGAGGGAGATAAGCATCAAGTCGTGGTCCTCACTGACAACAAGAATTTGATTTACCTAGAGTCGGCTAAGCGCTTGAATCCTAGACAGGCTAGGTGGGCCTTGTTTTTTACACGTTTTGATTTTGTGGTTTCTTTTCTTCCTGGAACTAAGAATGTCAAGGCAGACGCCCTATCTAGGAGCTTCTTTGCTGATTCTCCTGTGGTGACCAAGCTTGCTACCATCTTAGGTGAAGGGGTAGTTCTTTCTGCCATCTCGCCCGATTTGAGACGTGCTCTGGAGGAGTTCCAGGAGGACAAACCTGAGCGTTGTCCCAGTGGAAAGTTGTATGTTCCTGACCAGTGGAAGAAGAGAGTGATGTCTGGAGTTCATTGCTCTGCTTTGGCTGGTCATCCAGGTATTTTTGGTACTAGAGATCTGGTGAGTCGGTCTTTTTGGTGGCCCTCCTTGTCTCGTGATGTCAGGAATTTTGTGCAGTCCTGTGGGACTTGCTCCCGGTCTAAATCGTGTTCTCGCTCTAGTGGGTTGTTGACGCCTTTACCTGTCCCCAAGAGGCCATGGACCCATATTTCAATGGATTTTATCTCTGATATGCCTGTCTCTCAGAGAATGACTGTTATTTGGGTGATTTGTGATAGATTCTCTAAGATGGTCCATCTTGTACCACTCCCTAAGTTGCCATCATCCTCTGAGTTGGTGCCCTTGTTTTTGCAACAGGTGGTTCACTTGCACGGGATTCCTGAGAACATTGTATCTGACAGAGGAGTTCAGTTTGTGTCTAGATTTTGGAGAACTTTCTGTTCCAAGCTGGGAATTCAGTTGTCCTTCTCCTCTGCTTTTCACCCTCAGACCAATGGGCAGACAGAGAGAACAAACCAGACCTTGGAGTCATATTTGAGATGTTTTATTTCTGCTGATCAGGATGATTGGGTTTCATTTTTGCCCTTGGCCGAATTTGCTTTAAATAATAGAGCTAGTTCTGCCACTTTGATGTCACCTTTTTTTTGTAACTTTGGGTTTCATCCTCGATTTTCTTCAGGGCAGGTGGAGCCCTCTGCCTGCCAAGGTGTTGACACTGTGGTGGAGAGAATGCACCAGATCTGGGACCAAGTGGTGGATAAGTTATCTCTCTCCCAGGAAAAGGCCCAGCGGTTTTCCAACCGACATAGGACCATGGGTCCCCAGTTTAAGGTTGGTGATATGGTGTGGTTATCGTCAAAAAATCTTGCTATGAAGGTGGCTTCTCCTAAGTTTAAGCCTAGATTTATTGGACCTTACAAGATTTTGGAGATTATTAATCCGGTCTCTTTTCGTTTGGCTCTTCCTGTCACATTTAAAATCCATAATGTGTTCCATAAGTCTTTGTTGAAGAGGTTTGTTGAGCCTGTTGTTCCGGGGGTGGCACCTCCAGACCCTGTATTGGTGGAAGGTAACATGGAATATGAGGTAGAGAAAATACTGGATTCCCGTCTGGCTAGACGGAGACTCCAGTATTTGGTTAAGTGGAAGGGTTATGGTCAGGAGGAAAATTCCTGGGTCTCTGCCTCTGATATTCATGCCAAAAGATTGGTGCGTGCCTTTCATCGGGCTCACCCTGATCTCCCTGGTGGCTTGGTTGAGGGTTCGGTGACCCCTCCTCAAGGGGGAGGTACTGTTGTGAGTTCATTTTCCCCTTCACTACTCAGGCCCGATGAACTCCCTCTGCTGGTTAAGAAAGGTAGTGAGCCTGATTATCAAACATCTGAGACTAATGATGATGATTGGCTGAGTGGAGTCACTGACTGGATATAAGGCTGTCGACGCCCTTCTGCCCTGTGGGTGATTTCTCTGTGGGATCCTTGGATACCAGTCTGAATTCCTGCTCTCCTAAAGCTAAGTTTTCTGCTCTGCCTTTTGCATTTATGCTTTGACTTTTGTTTTGCTGATTTCTGCCATTCCCTGCTGGGGTAAGCTGAATTCCTTTAGCTCTGTCTTCAGAAAATACCTGAGTGCTGATATAGTTTTTGAAGCCTAGCTGCTTCAGGGCCTTTTTCCATATCAGCCTGTTGGCTTTTGTATTTCATAGGGTTTTTGCAGATTGCAGACAGCAGCTCTCCTATCCTGTCCTATTTTAGTGAGTTTGGGCTCCATCGTTTGCTCAGCCTATCTTTCTGTCTGTGTGAGTGTTTTTTCATCTTGCTTCACCGTCATTTAATGTTGGGGGCTGCCTTTTACTTTGGGGTCTGCTCTGGGGCAGTTTAGATTTCCTTTTCTGTCTTTAGGCTATTTAGCTCTCCGGCTGTGATCGAGGGGTCTAGGGCACCGTAGGAACCCCCCACGGCTACTGCTAGTTGTGTTGATAGGTTCAGGGATCTGCAATCTGATAGTTGCCAACTTCTCCGGTTTTCTGGACTTAGCTTCTATTTTTGTGTCTGCCTCCTACGGTGACTCGATCATAACAGATGGGGCTGTATATAGATGGGCAGAGGAACATGGTGTTCTGCAGAATGGGGCTGTATATGGAGGCACAGAGGGAGGTGGTGTCCTGCAGGATGGATCTCCATACACCTCACTTAGCGCCAGGTATTCATAAAATAGATCCTGCTCCTCCTGGTGAATAGAGATGAGTGTTCTACCGTTGCAACATCCACAACTTCATCCTGTTACACCTGACCATGTACCATGTGTTTGGAACACACATAGTCACCGCGCACAGTAAATACAGGCAGCACATCGGACTACAAACTACTCAAAAACTGGACAGCAGCTCCCATCATCTACATCACAATCCAGTCATCAAAAAATTTGCTCGGGCAACCAGTTAAACAAAATGCCAGCAATGCCTGGAGCATATTATAAATTCTGTTCCCCCAATTACAAACTGCACTGGACATCCTCTACACCGTCTTCTGGATTATTATTGGAATTGCAGCACCAGCAACACAGATCACCAGCGTCCCTCCACCACTTGATAACCACATTGGTGCCTCCAACCTGTTGGTGGTGCAGCAGCTGGTTTTACAGATTTTAAGACCCTTAACATGGACAGTGGTCAGATGTATGAAATAATTTGGACTGTGGTCAGTAGGAGTGATCATTATGGACAGCAAACAGAAAAAGTCCACACAAAGAACAGTGGTCAGCAGGAGACCACATCATGGACAGTGGTCAGAAAAAGGGCACACCTTGGACAGTGGTCTATGGAGGACCACATATTGGCAATAAAACAGCAGAAAGACATTCCTTGGATAGTTGTCAGCAGGATTTAAAATTGTGGACGCCGTTTAGAAGTGGGGCCCATCATGGACAATAGGATGGGCCCAATAGTCAATGGGATACCACATAATGGCCAGTGGTTAACAAAAGGTCACATAGTTGACAGTAGTCAGCAGGTGACCACATCAAGAACAGTGATTAGCAGCAGGTACCACCATGGAGGGTTGTCAGCAGAAGGTCATATCATGAAAAGTGGTCAGCAGTAGGATCCACACATCGTTGACATTGGACAGTCAGTGGAAGTCCCCATTTTGGAATATAGTCAGTAGATAGACACACAGCTTAAGCAGAGCAGTTTGCCACATCATTGACGGAGGTCAGCAGCAGGTCATATCATCCACAATGGTCAGCAGGAGGCAACATCATGGTTAGTGGTCAGTAGGGGGATATACCTTGGCCAGTGATCAGCAGGTGGATACATCATGGCTAGTGCTCAGCACAGAGCCACATATTTGACTATTTGACATTGATTGGCAGAAGGTCACATAATGAACAACAGTCAGCAACAGTAGTGTTAGGGATACATACTGTAGGTATTTTAGTTTAGCTTTGGTCATCTTGGAAAACTATGGAGATTGACTGATCCATAAAGAAATGTAAATGGGCGAGCGTAATCTAGTTTAGGAAATCTCTTTGGAGTATTACTACTACAAATGAACTTTATATCATTGTGTGTTTTCTATAGAAATCTGTTATTGCCAACCTTCTTGCTAAATTGTGATAAGAATTAACACCATACAAGGAGGTGACTGTGTAGATAAGTGACTGTTATGTCCACAGATCTTTGTCTCAATAAAGGATTAGTCAAGGGTCATGTTCTGCATCATTCTCTGGTGGAGGTCACCGGGGTCATGTCCTGAAGGCTGAGGCCACTTATTAGCAATAAGGATAAACCACGTAATGCCCAGTGGTCAACTGGTGGTGACAACATGGACAGTGGTCAGCAGGTGGCCACATCACAGACAGCAATCAGAAAGATTTCACATCATGGACAGTGGCTAATGGCAGACCACATAATAGACAGTGGTCAATAGAAGGCAACATCATGGGCAATGATTAGCAGCAGCATACACACATCAAGTACAGTGCCCGTCGGGAGTCCACATTTTAGAAAGCATTGAGTAGATAAATACATCAGGGACTTTAGTAAGCAGGATACCACATTATGGACAGTGGTCAGCAGCAGGTCAAATAACCCACATTAGTCAGGAGGAGGCCACATGATTGACAGTGGACAGTAGGGTAAATATCATGCTCAGTGGTCTGCAGGGGGGCACATCATGAACAGTGGTCAGGACAAGCCACATAATGGACAACAGTCTGCAGCAATGGTGTTAGGTATATATAGTTATTTATGCATAGGTTTGGTCATCCTGGAAAACTCTGCAGATGGACTGACCTGTAATGTAAATGGGCGAGTGCAGTCCAGTCTAGAACATTTTTGTGGAGTCTTACTACTGCAGCTCTAGGACATGAACCTTACATCATTGTATATTTTCTGCAGAAATCTGTTATTGCCAACCTTCCGGCAGAACTGTGATAAGAACTGACCACACAGACAAGGTGACTGTGTAGATAACGGACTCTTCTGTCTAACTGGGTCACATCATATAGGCTGAGGCCCGTAGTTCAAAGGAAAATAAATCTTAATACTTCAGTAGTCAAAACATTATAGACAATTGTAACTTCTAACTTTGTGGGAACTGTTTGGTGAAGGCCCTTTTCTGTTTCCCATGATTGTGCTCAGTGAACATGACTAATAAAGACAAGGTTGTGGGAGTTTGGTGGGAAGAAAATGATCAGATGCACAGAGCCCACGCCTTAACTACAATCCAACACAGGGGCGTAACCAGGGCTGCCACTAGGACTTTCGGGGCCCCATACTTGCAAAATTTTCGGGGCCCCCCTTGAGACTCTGCCCAGGCTCCACCCCAGCCCTGCCTCCACCTTTCGAACTGTCCACAGTCCCACTGCTCTCTCTTGGAAAAACTCCACTTCTCCCCAATCACACATTAACAGTTCCCATCTCCAGATCACACACATAGCCAACAGCTCTTGTTCTGGCCAAAAGATTTCTTAAATCCACCACCACAAGGTAGACTCTTTTGGCTGAGCTCTACTCTACTCTAACCTATTAAACATTTGTTATAATATCCAATACAATTTATGTATATTTTTCCTTATTTTTAAATTTTTAAAATTACCAATAATATCACATCCAAAAGGGACAAACACCACCACACCATGTCCAGACCACATATTACCACCACATAGTGACCTATAATACCACATACAAAGAACAAATACAGCCACACCATGACCAGACCACATATTACCAACACATGGTGACTGAATACTATAATACTGATCATTAATTAAAAAAAACACAATACTATCACCATAAGTGCCATTATACACATGAGATCTCTACTTGGTATGTGTATAGGAAATACAGTGATCACTGATGACATTGTACACAGGAGCTCTGTATATAGTGTCAGTACACAGGTAATACAGTGATCACCAGTGACATACACAGGTGCTCTGTATATAGTGCCAGTGTACAGGTAATACAGTGATCACTGGTGACATTGTACACAGGAACTCTGTATACAGCGTATAGTGTCAGTGTACAGGTAACACACTGACTCACCAGTGACATTTCTAGGTAAAGTCCTTTATCTTCGCTTTTCATCTTTCATCCAGCACATAACGCCATCACGTCTTTCAGACAGGGCTTGTCTCTGCAGGAAATAACACAGCTATCTAGAGCTCCACTTGCAGAACACATCACTTAATTTTTTCCCAACTTCTACACTACACCAAGATGAAGAAAAAAAGGTGACAGTGTTGCTCTGCACATTAACAGGACCGCCCCCCATTTAAAACAGCATCCTCAAAAAAATAAAATAAATACATAATTGCAGTAATAATATCCCTTAATTAGCCCCTATGGTACTAATATCCCCCATCCTGGCCCCGTGTATCTCATTTCTGGCTCCAGCCATATGTTCTCCCGTCCTGCCCTCATGAGTATCCATTATGCCCCATATGATCTCCCGATCCTGACCCATCTGTCCCATGATTCTGCCACACCATCTGTCTCCATTCTGCCCCATGATCCTGCACCATGGGTCTCCCATCCTGCCCCCTCCTGTGTCGCACATTCTGCCCCCGTGTCTCCAAACCTGCCCCATTTATCCATTCTGCCCCATCTTCATTCTAACCTCGTGCCTCCATTTTGCCCTTTGTATCCATTCTGCCTCCGTACATCCATTCTGCCATCCTGTGTCCATTCTGCCCTCCTGTGTCCATTCTGCCCCACTGTGTCCAAACTGCCCCACTATGTCCATTCTGCCCCACTGTGTCCATTTTGCCCCATGTCTCCATTCTGCCCTCCAGTGTCCATTTTGCCTGGTGTCCATTCTACCCCCCTGTGTCCATTCTGCCCCCCTGTGTCCATTCCGCCCTCCTGTGTCCATTCTGCCCTCCTGTGTCCATTATGCCCCCTGTGTCCATTCTGCCCTCCTGTGTCCATTCTGCCCTCCTGTGTCCATTCTGCCCTCCTGTGTCCATTCTGCCCCCCTGTGTCCATTCTGCCCTCCTGTGTCCATTCTGCCCTCCTGTGTCCATTCTGCCCTCCTGTGTCCATTCTGCCCTCCTGTGTCCATTTTGCCCCCGTGTCCATTCTGCCCTCCTGTGTCCATTCTGCCCCCCTGTGTCCATTCTGCCCCCCTGTGTCCATTCTGCCCTCCTGTGTCCATTTTGCCCCCATGTCCATTCTGCCCTCCTGTGTCCATTCTGCCCCCTGTGTCCATTCTGCCCTCCTGTGTCCATTCTGCTCTCCTGTGTCCATTCTGCCCCCGTGCCTCCATTTTGCCCCCTGTGTCGTCCATTCTGCCCCCCTGTGTCCATTATGTCCTCCTGTGTCCATTCTGCCCCCGTGCCTCCATTTTTCCCCCTGTGTCGTCCATTCTGCCCCCCCGGCTTGCCGCCGCTTTCAATAAAAAAAGCAAAAAACAAACAAAAACACTTTCTCCTTACCTGGCCGCAGTCCTGGGGCGAAGATCCATCAGTTCTGTTGTAGCGCGCACTGCCGGCGACTGACAATGACGTCAGCTGACAGCCTCCGATTGGCTGGCAGCTTTAACTATTGCCATGCGCGTGACCACGCATGGCAATAGAGTAACTGAGTCTGCGTCTCAGACACAGGTTCAGTTATTTGATGGGCAGTGGGGCCCGATCGGCGAAAGTGACGGGGCCCGATGCTGGCCCCCTCTGCTCACTGGGCCCCATATGCCAGTCAGGGCAGTAATGCCCTGATGGCAGCCCTGGGCGTAACGAGCATGATCAGCACAAAGACACATCATGGACAATGGTCAGCAGGAAGATACATCAAAGACCGTGGCCAACAGGAGGTCACAACATGAACAGTGGTCAGCAAAAAGATACATGCTGGACAGTGGTCTGCCAGATGACACATCATGAACAGTAGTCAGAAAGAGATCACATCGTAGACAGTGTTCGCCAGGAGGATGTATCCATACCTCCCAACTTTTGAAGAAGGGAAAGAGGGACAAAAGTTGAGGCGCACACAGTGGCAAATTTTAGGCCATGCCCTGACCACACCCATTTCACAACTAGTCACACTCATGTCCATGCCCCAACTGCACCTATTTAGCACTTCTGATCACACTGACTGGTACTGAGGACACAGTGGCTGGCATTATGGGCACAGTGACTGGCATTATGGGCACCTTGACTGGTACTGAGGCAAAGAAAGAACAGAAAGAGAAAAAGGAAAACAGAGAAAGAAAGAAAGAACAGAGAGAGAAAGAACGAGGGGAAAGAAAGAACAGAGAGAGAAAGAAAGAGAAAGAATGAAAGAAAGAAAAAAAGAGGGGAAAGAAAGAGAGAACAGAGAAAGAGAAAGAAAGAAGGGAAAGAAAGAACAGAAAAATAGAAAGAAAGAAACAGAGAGAAAGAAAGAACAGAGAGAGAAAGAGGGGACAGAAAAAATGAACAGAGAGAGAGAAAAAAGAGAAAAAAGTAAGAACAGAGAGAGACAAGGAAGAAAGAACAGACAGAAAGAAAGAAAGAAAGAAAGAAAGAGAGGGGAAAGAAAGAGAACAGAGAGAGAAGGAAAGAACAGAGAGAAAGAAAGGAAGAACAGAGCGAGAAAGAAAAGATTAGCGAGAGAAAGAAAGAGGGGAAGGAAAGAGAAAGAAAGAACAGAGCGAAAGAAAGAACAAAGAGAAAGAGAAAGAAAGAGAGGAAAGAAAGAACAGAGAGAGAATGAAAGAAAGAAAGAGGGGAAAGAAAGAAACAGAGAGATGAAAGAGGGGACAGAAAAAAGAACAGAGAGAGAAAGAAAGAACAGAGAGAAAGAAAGAGGGGAAAGAAAGAGAACAGAGAGAGAGAAAGAAAGAAGGGAGAGAGAAGGAAAGGAAGAACAGAGAAAGAGAAAGAACAGAGAGAGAGAAAATGATTAGAGAGAGAAAGAAAGAGGGGAATGAAAGAGAAAGAAAGAACAGAGCAAAAGAAAGAACAAAGAGAAAGAGAAAGAAAGAAAGAGGGGAAAGAAAGAAAGAACAGAGAGAGAAAGAAAGAAAGAACAGAGAGAAAGAAAGAGGGGACAGAAAAAAGAACAGAGAGAGAGAAAAAAGACATAGGGGAAAGAAAGAACAGAGAGGGAGAGACAAAGAAAGAGGGGAAAGAAAGAACATAGGTGGAAGGAATAAAGAAAGAACAGAGAGAAAAGAAGAACAGAGAGAGAAAGAAAGAGGGGACAGAAAAAAAGAACAGAGAGAAAGAAAGATGGGAAAGAAAGAACAGAGAGAAAGAAAGAACAGAGAGAGAAAGGAAGAGGGGACAGAAAAAATGAACAGAGAGAGAGAGAAAGAAAGAAAAGAGAGAAAGATTAGAGAGAGAAAGAAAGAGGGGAAAGAAATAGAAAGAAAGAACAGAGCAAAAGAAAGAACAAAGAGAAAGAGAAAGAAAGAGGGGAAAGAATGAAAGAACAGAGAGAGAAAGAAAGAAACAGAGAGAAAGAAACAACAGAGAGAAAGAAAGAGGGGACAGAAAAAAGAACAGAGAGAGAGAAAAAAAGAAAGAGGGGAAAGAAAGAACAGAGAGAGAAAGAAAAAGGGGAAAGAAAGAAAGAACATAGAGAAAAAGAGAAGAAAGAAAGAACAGAGCGAGAGAAAGAACAGAGAGAAAGAAAGAAAGAGGGGAAAGAAAGAGAACAGAGAGAGAAAGAAAGAACAGAGAGAAAGAAAGGAAGAACAGAGAGAGAAAGAAAGAACAGAGAGAAAGAAAGAGGGTAAAGAAAGCGAAAGAAAGAACGGAGCGAAAGAAAGAACAAAGAGAAAGAGAAAGAAAGAGGGGAAAGAAAGAAAGAAACGGGAAAGAAAGAACAGAGAGAAAGAAAGAAAGGACAGAAAAAAGAACAGAGAGAGAAAAAAGGAAAGAGGGGAAAGAAAGAAAGAACAGAGAGGAAGAGAGAAAGAAATATGGGAAAGAAAGAACAGAGAGAAAGAAAGAGGGGAGAGAAAAAAGAAGAAAGAAAGAACAGAGAGAGAAAGAAAGAACAGAGCGAGAGAAAGAACAGAGAGAAAGAAAGAAAGAGGGGAAAGAAAGAGAACAGAAAGAGAAAGAAAGAACAGAGAGAAAGAAAGGAAGAACAGAGAGAAAAAGGAAGAAAGAACAGAGAGATAAAGAAAGAGGGGAAAGAAAAAGAAAGAAAGAACGAAGCGAAAGAAAGAACAAAGAGAAAGAGAAAGAAAGAGGGGAAAGAAAGAAAGAAACAGGGGAAAGAAAGAAACAGAGAAAGAAAGAAAGAACAGAGAGAAAGAAAGAAAGGACAGAAAAAAAGAACAGAGAGAGAAAGAACAGAGAAAGAAAGAAAGAACAGAGAGAGGGAAAGAAAGAACAGAGAGAGAAGGAAAGAGGGGAAAGAAAGAGAACAGAGAAGGAAAGAAAGAAAGAAAGAAAGAACAGAGAGAGAGAGAGAAAGGAAGAACCGAGAGAAAGAAAGAACAGAGAGAGAAAGATTAGAGAAAGAGAGAAACAAAGAACAGAGGGAGAGAAAGGAAGCAGGGAAAGAAAGAAAGAAAGAACAGAGAGAAAGAAAGAAACAGAGAGAGAAATAAAGATTCTATAAAGATACTATAGCAGCCTGGCTCCCATTTTAGTGCCCACCTGAGCCTCCTGATGCAGGACATATGATGATCCGCTCACATGGCCAACATCCCCGAGTCCAAGGCGATGCCGCTGTCCACGCTGTCGGAGGAGGACACAGTGATGGATCTGAAGCATTCCCTGAAGTGCCTCCATGGTTCCGTCACAATCTCCTCCAGAAATTACCTCATTTCCGGTCAGCTTCCAGCACATCACTTCCGGTGGAACATCGCGTGCAAATTTTAAAGTGCTCCTAGGAGTCCGCCGTGCACTCCTTTGTCCGTGGGAAAAGTAACCTCCTGGCCGGGACAGTGGGGCAGACTCAAAATTGGGATTGTCCTGCTGGATCCGGGATGGTTGAGAGGTATGAAAGCTCCCCACCATACATCTTGTACACACACAGCTCCGCTCCATACACCCTGTACACACACGGCTCCGCTCCATACACACGCAGCTCCACTTCGTACACACCGTACACACACGGCTCTGCTCAGCACCATAAACACACGGCTCAGCTCTGTACACTTTGTACACACAGGGCTCCGCTCCGTACACCTCGTACACACACGGCTCCGCTCCGTACACCTTGTACACACACGACTCCACTCCGTACACCTTGTACAAACACAGCTCCGCTCCATACACCTCGTACACACATGGCTGCGCTCCATACACTTCGTACACACATGGCTCCACTCCGTACACCTCGTACACACACGGCTCCGCACACCTCACACACACTTGGCTCCCCTCCATACACATTGCACACGCATGGCTCTGCTATATCCACACTGTAAACCCCTCCTGACCCCACACATAAACTTCCCCTCATTCAGCACCATGACGGCCAGCACAGCAGAGTCCTGCACACACTGATGCCCCTGATCATGTGACCCCTGACTCCTCCCCTCCTGTGACCTCATCACAGGTCCTGTGCGCACAGAAGAGAACAGCCAAGCGACGTCATTGCAGGCTGTGAGAGGCTGCGGTGGGTCTCTGGGAGGGCAAGGATGGGGTGCATGGGGGGGCATGAGGCTTATCTCCCTGCAGTGTGTGAAAAATAGAGTCCTGGGATGGACAGCGGGCGGGCGGGGAAAAAACGGGCCTGTCCCGCCGAATCCGGGACGGTTGGGGGCTATGTATATCATGGATAGTGGTCAGAAGGACGACACATGGAGAGTGAGGTCAGGTGGAGGACATATTAGGAACAGTGGTCAGCAGAAGGTCAAATCATAGACAGTTGTCAGCAGGAGGTCAAAAAATGGACAGTAGTCACCTGGAGGACACATTATGGACAGTGGTCAGCAAGAGATCAAATTGAAGACATTAGTCACCAGGAGGACGCATAATGTACAGTTAGCAGGAGTACACGTGGACAGTAGGAGGACGCATTATGGACAGTGGTCAGTAGGAGGACACATCACGGACAGTGGTCAGTAGGAGGACACATCTTGGACAGTGGTCAGTAGGAGGATACATCATGAACAGTGTCATGTCCGCCATGTCTGTCATGTTCGCCATGTCTGTCATGCCGCAAGATGCCTGGAGCAGTGTGCACGCGTGCCTTACCTCATGGCTGCACGATGTTGCTGGGTAACCATCCGTCTCTGTCTGACTCTGCAATCCACTGTATTCCTGGAAACCCCTGATCATGTGACCCTTCCTATGTTCCAGTCCTGGTCTGATTCTGCAATCCGCTGTATTCCTGGAAACCCCTGATCATGTGACCTCCTCTATGGTTCTACCCAGGCTGTTCTAGCGATGCTATTTATGATCCTGGAGGATCTGAACACAAAGTCCCTCCCTGGTCCTGACCCGGAAGTACTGGTGCTATGGTGCTATATCAGACCGACCCTCCCTATGGTCAGGGCCTGAGTATCGTGTTGCTTCCCTGCATGGCTGCTTGGTCGCTCCCTGTATTCTGTGCCCCTGCACTTTGCTTTGTCGTGCGTCTCTGCACACGCTCTCTGCTAGTACTCCGTCTCTTGTCCCGTGCCTTGTCTTATGTTTGTCCGTTGTGCTATGTTCGTCCTTGTCCTGCTTGGACTTGTTGTCCTTCTTGTGTTCTCTGCCTTGCCCGTTTCTGCCATGTCTTGCCTTCGCTTTGCACAGTCTTGTGTTCCCTCCTCTGTTCTCTGTTCTTGCCTGTTCTCCCTTGCTCTGATCTATGGTGCTCTCTAGCATGTTTTCTGACTAGTCCCAAGGCTCTGCCTTGGTCCGGCTCTGTGCTTCGGCCTATGCTCCGCTGCTAGCTCTGTTCTCGCTCTGATCTTACTCTGTGTCTCTGCCTAAGTTTTCGCTCCGTGTTCCGTACCTGCCTAGCTCTGCCTTGTTTCTTGTCTTGCTTTGTTGCTTCGGGTTCCCTTTGCATGTGCCTGGCCTTCCTAGCCTCCTGCTTGTGCCTCAGCCGTGCCCGCCCTAGCCGTGCCCGCCTGCTTGGCCTCAGCCGTACTCGTCGGTCAGTGACAGCTGTGTCGCCTGCTATGCCTCAGCCGGGTTCGCTGGAGTCTTGCCCGGCTGTTAGTGCTGCAGACCGATCAGCTAGCCAGTGCCCCAGCCGTGCTCTCTGTGCTTCCTTGCACTTCACGCTGTTTCTTGCACTTCACGCTGTTTCTGCACTGCGCTCTACGTGCTCTCTATAGCACGCGCAGGTCCTTGCCTGCCCTTGGCATACCTCCCTGTGCTTCTCTAAAAGTATGCGCAGGTTTTGCCATGTTCCCTGTCGTGCCCTCTAGCACGCACAGGTCCTAGTCTGTACCTTGTTTCGAACCCTGACCCTGGTGTGCCTCTCTGCACGTGCAGGACTCTGCTTTTAAACTCTGTCCCTGGCATGCCCCTCGGCATGCGCAGACCTCGGTCCTTGAACCTGACCCTGGTGTGTTCGTTTGCACATGCAGGACTCTGCTCTGAACCTGTCCCTGGCGTGTCCCTCTACACGCGCAGGCCTCCGTCCTTGTACCTGTCCCTGGTGTGTCCCTCTACACGTGCAGGCCTCCATCCTTGTATCTGTCCCTGGCGTGTCCCTCTACACGCGCAGGCCTCCGTCCTTGTACCTGTCCCTGGTGTGTCCCTCTACACGTGCAGGCCTCCATCCTTGTATCTGTCCCTGGCGTGTCCCTCTGCACGCGCAGGCCTCAGTCCTTTAACCTGACCCTGGTGTGTTCTTTTGCATGCACAGGACTCTGCTCTGATGCCTGGATCCTGTCAGTCCTTGCCAGTCTTCCGGAGTCCGATGCTTTCGCACCTGCTTTGAACCCTGGCATGTCTCCTTGTACGCACTCTGCCTTGGACTCTGGCGTGTCTCTCGGCACGCACCTTGTCTTAGACTCTGGTGTGTCCTAGCACGCATCCCTTCTAGGAACTCTTGTGTGATCCCTAACACGTACCCTGCCCGGGACTCTGGTATGTTTTCTGCACGTGTTATGTCTGGAACATTTGGCGTGCCCTTGCTCGCACCTTGCCATGTTTCACCGTTTGAGCCCTGCATCTGATTCTCTGTTTTTGCCTTGTATCTGATTAATGTGTGTAACCACGTTTGCTGAAGAAATCCTGTGACCTTGCTTATGTTTCATATCCTGTTCGTCCTGTTGCTAGACACTCAATAGTGTCTCCCTGAGCCGGCCGTCTGGTCCAGCTGCCATGGTGGCTCACTCCCTTGGTCTTGCCCCTGACACTCCCTGTACAGGGGGAGGGTTCTCACTAGGTCAGCTCGCCCTAGGTGGGTGGGTGCCACGGCCCAGAGGGTCCACTCTAAGAAGAAAAACAACTCAGCGCAAGCTGACGCTCATCACAAACAGTGGTCAGCAGGAGGACACATCATAGACAGCAGTCAGCAGGAGGACATATTGTAACGGGGTCTTCCTAACTCGGGTACCTCTTTCAGTACCCCCCCGTGTTTCCGGAGGTCCACTCTGCTTTGGCTGGAGTCTGAATGAAGGACGCTGGCTGGAATTCCTTGGTTACATGGGCGCATATAAAAGATCACTGCTTCTCCACGTATTTCCAGTCTGAGAACACTTTACTAACAGGACACAGAATATATCACACAGATACAGAGGGCAGGCCAATAGAAAAGTGGCAGGCCAGACATACATTACAAAAGCCGCAGGTGGCCGGAGCCTGCCGATATTTACTGTGGGAATTACAAAAGTGGGGGAGGGGGGTGGCTGTGCGCAGCCTGTGGGCTGATGCATTAGGGACATGCATCTCCCATGGAACCTATTATACATACATATAACTGCACAACATATTCTGGGTGCTGAATGGTTCCGTAACACGTAACACATATCATAAACAGTGGTCAGCAGGAGGACACATCATGGACCGTTGTCAGCAGAAGGACACGTGGACAGTAGGAAGATTCATTATTGACAGTGGTTGGTAGGAGGACACATCATGTACAGTGATCAGTAGGAGAAGAATTCAGGAAAAATGTTCAGCCGTAGTGTTGGGGATACATGGGTATTTTGCATAGCTTCGGTCATTTTGGAAAACTCTTTAGATGGACTGATCTGTAAAGCCATGTAAATGGGCGAGTATAGTTTAGTTTTTTTTTCTGTGGAGCCTTGCTATTGCAGTTCTAGGATATGAATTTATATAACTGTGTGTTTTCTACAGAAAATCTGTTATTGCCAACCTTTCTGCAGAAATGTGATAAGAACTGACACATACAAGGTGACTGTGTAGATAACTGACTCTTCTGTCCACAGATCTCTTTCTCAATAGAGGTTTAGTCAGGGTGATGTTGTGTATTATACTCTGGAGAAAGTCTCACTGGGTCACATCATATAGGCTGAGGCCCCGTAGTTCAAAAGGAAGATAAATCTTAATACTTCAGTAGTCAAAACATTGTAGACAATTGTAGTTTCTGACTTTGTGGGAACTGTTTGGTGAAGGCCCTTTTTTATTCCCCATGACTGCCCAGCGCACAAGATATATGCAGACACAGTAACATAGTAACATAACAACATAGTATTTAAGGTTGAAGGGAGACTTTAAGTCCATCTAGTTCAACCCATAGCGTAACATGTTGATCCAGAGGAAGGAAAAAAAAACCCATGTGGCAAACACTAAGCTCCACATTGGGGAAAAAAATTGCTTCCAAACTCCACATACGGCAATCAGACTAGCTCCCTGGATCAACGTGTAGGAGGGTGGACTGACATGTGGACCTGTCTGATGAAGAAGGAATATGTAAAATATGTTGTGTACACTGTTTGCTGAGAATCGTATACATGTCTAAGGAGACAGCTAGAATTAGATAGGGGTGGTGTAGTACCAAGTTTTGGCCACTAGAAGGAGACATAGGATAGTGAGAAAAGGAATCTAACAGCAGCTGAAGCTGGGAAACGCAGTGTCGTGGTGGGCGGAGTTACGGGACTGAGGAGGGGAATTTCCAAGACAGGGGATAAAAGGAAAGAGAGTCCCAGGGTCAGGCAGAACCCCGGAGGAGAGAGAGGAGGGAAGAGCTCAGGAGAATACGGAGGAAGGAAGAGTTCAGGAAGAGAGAGAGACAGAGGAGAAAGGGAGAGACGGATAGCCAGGGGGTGGCCCTGACAAGACAGCTGCTGATTAAAGGATGCCTGGGGTACCGGTCGGCTGGACATTGAAGGGTCAGTAAGTGTTGCAGCGGGCAGACTCTACCAGGGGGAGCGTTGTGGCCGTGGGCCTAACGGCAGCCACGGTAAAAGAACCCAGAGGGTCATCACCGACAGGAGTAAGAGGAGGTGACAGGTACCCAGGCCAATGTGCAGAAGCTGTCGTGTTTGCTGTGGATGTCAAGAGGACACCCAATAAAGTTGGACCTGATTGAACTTGTTTCTGCATCTGTTGTCAGTCTGTCTCGCAGCCGAAATCGACCACCCCCCTGTCGGCACACGTACTACAAACGCAATATCAAGGAATCTAGTGTATATAACCTGTAATATTATACTTTTCAAGAAAGGCATCCAGTCCCTTCTTAAATTCTAGTAGTGAATCACTCATTAAACAAGGATGGAAGAACATAAGCGGCCACACACAGCCCGGACCTCAGCCCCATCCAACACCTAAATTGGAGCTTATGAGCACAGTTTCCTGTTGTGAGTTCATTTTTCCCTTCACCATTGAGGTCTGATGAACTCCCTCCTCTGGTGAAGGAAGGTAGTGAGGCTGATTACCAAACACATGGGCAGCTAGATGATGACTGGGTGGCTGGAATTGAGGACTGGATATAAGGCTGCCGACGCCCTTCTTCCTGGCTGGTGATTTTCCTGCTGGATTCTTGGAGACCAGTCTGATTCCTGCATCTCAAAGCTAAGTTTTTCTGCTCTGCTTTGTACTCTTCAGTTTTGTTTTTGTTTTGCCTTGTTTTTTGGGAGTTCTGCCATCCCCGGTCGGGGGTGAGCTGAATTCCATTTTTGTCTCTGATCTGTTGATCTTTTGCTCTGTCTTCAGAATATACCTGAGTGCTGATATAGTCTTTTGAAGCCTAGCGTCTTCAGGGCCTGTTTTTCCTATCAGTCAGTTGGCTCATTTTGATAGGGGTTTTGCGGATGGCAGACAGCAGCTTTCCTATCCTGTCCTATGTAGTTAGCTTGGGCCCCATCATTTGCTCAACCTATCTTTCTATCTGTGTTAGTGTTTTCATCTTGCTTCACCGTCATTATATGTTGGGGGCTGCCTATTGCTTTGGGGTCTGCTCTGGGGCAGTTTAGTTTTTCCCCTTTCTGTCTTTAGGCTATGTAGTTCTCCGGCTGTGATCGAGAGGTCTAGGGCACCATAGGAACCCCCCACGGCTACTGCTAGTTGTTGTGGATAGGTTCAGGGGTCTGCAATCCGATAGCTTCCAACCTCTCTGTTTTTTCTGGACTTGGCTGATATTTTGTTTTTTCCTCCTTCGGTGACTCATCATAACAATTTCCCCCAAACATCAGTGTCTGACCCCACAAATGATCTTCTGGATGAAGGGACAAAAGTCCCCACAGACGCCTTAACCCCTTCACCCCCAAGGGTGGTTTGCACGTTCATGACCGGGCCAATTTTTACAATTCTGACCACTGTACCTTTATGAGGTCATAACTCTGGAACGCTTCCATGGATCCCAGTGATTCTGACATTGTTTTCTCGTGACATATTGTACTTCATGTTAGTGGTAAAATTTCATTCAAATAACTTGCGTTTATTTGTGAAAAAAACGGAAATTTGGCAAAAATTTAGAACATTTCGCAATTTTCCAACTTTGAATTTTTATGCCCTTAAATCACAGAGATACGGCACACAAAAAACTTGATAACTAACATTTCCCACATGTTTACTTTACATCAGCACAATTTTGGAACCAAAATTTTTTTTTGTTAGGAAGTTATAAGGGTTAAAAGTTGACCAGCGATTTCTCATTTTTACAACACCATTTTATTTTTAGGACCACATCACCTTTGAAGCCACTTTGAGGGGTCTATATGATAGAAAATACCCAAAAGTGACACCATTATAAAAACTGCACCCCTTAAGGTGCTCAAAACCACATTCAAGAAGTTTATTAACCCTTTAGGTGCGTCACAGGAATTTTTTTGAATATTTAAAAAAAAATGAACATCTAACTTTTTTTCACAAAAAAAATACTTCAGGTTCAATTTTTTTTATTTTACCAAGGGTAACAGGAGAAATTGGACTGCAAAAGTTATTGTGCAATTTGTCCTGAGTACGCTGATACCTGATTTGTGGGGGGGAACGACTGTTTCGGCGCATGGCAGAGCTCAGAATGGAAGGAGCGCCGTTTGACTTTTTCAATGCAAAATTGGCTGGAATTTAGATCGGACGCCATGTCACGTTTGGAGAGTCCCTGATGTACCTAAACAGTGGAAACCCCCTACAAGTGACCCCATTTTGGAAATTAGACCCCCCAAGGAACTTATCTAGATATGTGGTGAGAACTTTGAACCCACAAGGGCTTTACAGAAGTTTATAACGTACAGCGGTACAATTAAAAAATCATATTTTTTCCACAAAAATGATCTTTTCACCCCAATTTTTATTTTCCCAAGGGTAACAGGACCCTAAAAGTTATTGTGCAATTTGTCCTGAGTACGCTGATACCCCATATGTGGGGGTAAACCACTATTTGGGCGCATGGCAGAGCTCGGAAGGGAAGCAGCGCCATTTGACGTTTTTGGCTGGAAATGAGATCGGACACCATGTTGCGATTGGAAAACCCCTGATGTACCTAAACAGTGGAAACCCCCCACAAATGACACCATTTTGTAAACTAGACCCCCCAAGGAACTTATCTAGATGTGTGGTGAGAACTTTGAACCCCCCAGTGCTTCACAGAAGTTTATAACGCCCGGGCGTGAAAATAAAAAATTCGTATTTTTTCCACAAACATGATCTTTTAGTCACCATTTTTTTATTTTCCCAAGGGTAACAGGAGAAATTGAACCCCAAAAGTTGTTGTCCAATTTGTCCTGAGTACGCTGACACCCCATATGTGGGAGAAAACTACTGTATGGACACACGTCAGGGCTCGGAAGGGAAGTAGTGACGTTTTGGAATGCAGACATTGATGGAATGGTCTGCGGGTGTCATGTTGCCTTTGGAGAGCCCCTAATGTACCTAAACAGTGGAAACCTCCCACAAATGACCCCATTTTGAAAACTAGACCCCCTAAGGAACTTATCTAGATGTGAGGTGAGCACTTTGAACCCCCAAGGGCTTCACAGAAGTTTATAATGCGAGGGCATGAAAATAAAAAAATCGTATTTTTTCCACAAACATGATCAATTAGTCCCCAAGTTTTTCATTTTCCCAAGGGTAACAGGAGAAATTGGACCCCAAAAGTTGTTGTCCAATTTGTCATGAGTACGCTGACTCCCCACATGTGGGAGAAAACTACTGTATGGACACACGTCGGGGCTCGGAAGGGAAGCAGTGACGTTTTGGAATGCAGACTTTGATGGAATGGTCTGTGGGTGTCATGTGCGCTTGGAGAGCCCCTGATGTACCTAAACTATTGAAACTCCCCACAAGTGACCCCATTTTGGACACTAGACCCCCCACGGAACTTAGAAGTTTATAACGCTCGGACGTGAAAATAAAAAAATCTTTTTTTCCACAAAAATGATATTTTTGCCCCCAATTTTTTATTTTCCTAAGGGTAACAGGAGAAATTGGACCCCAAAAATTGTTTTGCAATTTGTCCTGAGTAGGCTGATACCCTACATGTGGGGGTAAAACACTGTTTGGGCGCATGGCAGAGCTTGGAAGGGAAGGAGCACCATTTGACTTTTTCAACTCAGAATTGGCTGGAATTGAGATCAGACGCAATGTTGCATTTGGAGAGCCCCTGATGTGCCCAAACAGTGGAAACCCCCAATTCTAACTCCAACCCTAACCCCAACACACCCCTAACCCTAATCTCAGCCCTAACCCTAACCTTAACCCTAGCCCTAACCCTAACCCTAACCCTAGCCCTAACCCTACCCTAACCCTAACCCAAGCCCTAACCCTAGCCCTAACCCAAATGGAAAAAAATACATTTTTTTATTGTATTATTTTTCCCTAACTAAGGGGGCGATAACGGGGGGTTTGATTTACTATTTATGGCGGTTTTTATTTTTGGCGGCTGTCACACGCTAAAAGACGCTTTTTATTGTAAAAATAGTTTTTGCATCACCACATATTGAGAGCTATAATTTTTCCGTATTTTGACCCACCGAGTCATGTGAGGTCTTATTTTTTGCGGAACGAGTTGACGTTTTTATTGGTACCATTTTTGGGCACGTGACATTTTTTGATAGCTTTTTATTCCAATTTTTGGGACACAGAATGAACAAAAACCAGCGCTTCATGAATTTCTTTTGGGGAAGTGCGTTTACACCGTTCCGCGTGCGGTAAAATTGATAAAGCGGTTTTATTCTTCGGGTCAGTACGGTTACAGTGATACCTCATTTAGGTCTTTTTTTATGTTTTGTCGGTTTTATGCAATGAAAACTATTTTATATAAAAAATAATTATTTTTGCATCGCTTTATTCTGCGAGCTATAACTTTTTTATTTTTTCGCTGATGATGCTGTGTGGCGGCTCGTTTTTTGCGGGACAAGATGACGTTTTCAGCAGTACCATGGATATTTATATGCGTCTTTTTGATCGCGCGTTATTACACTTTTTGTTTGGCAGTATGATAATAAATCATTATTTTTTGCTTCGTTTTTTTATTTTTATTTTTTAAGGGGTTCGCTAAAGGGGTTAACTAATGGGACAGTTTTATAGGGCGGGTGGTTAACGGACGTGGCGATACCTAATATGTGTACTTTTATTGTTTTTTGTTTTTTTTATTTCCAAAAAATGGATTTATTTGAGGGAATATTTTTTTTTTTTCTAATTTATTTGGCGATTTTTTTAAAATTATTTTAACACTTTTTTTTTTATTTTTTTTAACTTTATTAAATAGTCCCAGGTGGGACATCACTGTCCTGTGACAGATCGCTGATCTGTCACATCACAGATCACTGTGACAGATCAGCAATCTGTCACAGGCATTGAAGAAGGCTTCCTCATGCCTGCGCTTTGCAGGCAGTGAGGAAGTCAGCTCCCTACAGGCCCCCGAAGGCCCCCGTCGCCATCTTGGATTCGGGGGCCTGCAGGAAAGGAGCCCCCTGCAGCAGCGATGCACATTGCGCTGCCGTGGGGGGCTCAGGGAAGCACGGAGGGAGCCCCCTCCCTGCTGATGCTTCCCTTTAACTCCCGGTACACAGCGATCGTGTTTGATCGCGGTGTGCAAGGGGTTAACGTGTCGGGGGCGGTCCGTGACCGCCCCTGACACATTGTGCCGGGTGTCAGCTGAGATAATCAGCTGACACCCGGCCGCGATCAGCGGCGCTCACCACGTGGGCGCCGCTGATCGCGGTAGACGTACTATCCCGTCCATGGGCATAGGGGCCCGGGGCCCATGGACGGGATAGTACGTGTGATGTCAGAAAGGGGTTAAACATCTTTTAGGAATATCTACCAGAGAAGCAGGAGCCTTAACCCCAGAAGCTTTTTTCGGTTTTGCGTTTTTGTTTGTCGCTCCCCTCCCTCCCAGAGCCATAACTTTTTTTATTTTTTCATCAATATGGCCATGTGAAGGCTTATTTTTCCGGGACGAGTTGTACTTTTTAACGACATCATAGGTTTTACCATGTCATGTACTAGAAAATGGGAAAAAAAATTCCAACTGCGGTGAAATTGCTAAAAAAGTACAATCCCACACTTGTTTTTTGTTTGGCTTTTTGGCTAGGTTCACTAAATGCTAAAACTGCCCTGCCATTATGATTCTCCAGGTCATTACGAGTTTATAGACCACTGAGTGATGCTCATAGCAATCCGGCACTGATAACTAGAGTTGAGCGAATTGGGTCAAAAAAATTCAAAAGTCGCCGACTTTCGCCAAAGTCGGGTTTCATGAAACTAAACCCGACTTTAGCGTGAGTTCGGCCACGAGGTCGGCGACTTTAGCGCCAAAGTCGCGTTTCAAAAGATGCTTTAGCGCTCTTTTTCAGCCAATCAAGAAGAACGGACACTGTGGGCAACATGATGACATAGGCAGCGGTCACCACCATGATTGAGAAGGGCATGCAAGTGATTGGCTTGCTTTGTGTGGCATCACAGGGGGTATAAAAGGGCGTGCACGCTGACCGCCATGTTACTTCTGCTGATCTCATAATAGGGAGAGCTGCTGCTGCTGCTGATTCTGTAGGGAGAGCGTTAGGCAGGGAAGAAGATACCAAAAACTGCTTTTGCTGCTAGCGATTTTGCCTGTACAACACACCAGTTACTGTGCAGTGCAAGGGGAGGCTATGTTTTGGTGCATCAGCTCTGTTGGTTATTAGGCTGCCTTATAAGGCTACCTGATGGCTGCATTGCTGTTTTCACACTGCTGAGCAAACTGCTTTTTTCAAAGAAATCCAAATTTTATTGTTTTGTCCTGGTGCGTTACTGAGCGTTCATTTTTTCACACACCGTACAGCGGTGTACGCTCCTCACACAGTACCATGTACCGGCTGTTATCACGGCCAAATTGAAGCTGTGTGTGACTCTGTAAGAAAAAGACGAGGAGTTTGTCCGTTCTTACAGACCTACACTCTAGGGAGATACCAATTCTGCCCAATTCTATATACACCTTGTAGTTTGTCATACACCAGCCAATTTCTGCCTGTTACATTGCTGTGTAATCTGTCCTGGGACTGAGACAATAGTTCAGAGTCCTCCAATCTACAGTGAGCTTCAAATTCTCACCAATACTATATACAGCTTCTGCCTTCTCATACACCAGCCAATTTCTGCCTGTCACATTGCGGTGTAATCTCTACTGGGCCTGAGACAATAGTTCAGCGTCCTCCAATCTACAGTGAGATTCAAATTCTCACCAATACTCTGTAGACCCTTTACCTTGTTTTACAGTACCATATAGCTGTTGTTATTTTGGGTACCTTGTTCAAAAAAAATGAAGAAGTATGGTGGAAGAGGCCGTGGAAGTGGGCGGGGGTAGCCAGCTGGTCCTGATGGTGGTGGTGTTGGTGTTGCATCTGCTGCTAGTGGCAAAAGCACAATAGCACCTAAGGCAGGAGGTGTTGAGCCTGCGTCATCGTCTGGCTCCACAAGGCCTTGTAGGCTCCATTTTCTGGGAGTAGGTAAACCGCTTTTAAAACCGGAGCTTCAGGAACAAGTTTTGTCTTACATTGCTGACACAGCCTCCAGCTCTATCGCCTCCTCTTCTGAAGTTTCAAAAAATAAAAGCACTGAGTCATCAGTGGAGGCTCCTGGTCAGGAACAACACCTTTCCTTGTGTCCTTCACCCCTCCCAAAAGTGAAGGATGCGGCAGGCCACACTACAGATTACTCCATGGAGCTCTTTTCTCATACCATGCCTGGGTTATCAAGTCAAATCGTGAATTCCCCAGGCCAAGATGAATCTGACATGGAGTGCACTGATGCACAGCCACTGCTAGATTTATCTGCTGGTACAGTCATGGCCAAAAGTTTTGAGAATGACACAAATATTAATTTTTACAAAGTCTACTGCTTCATTTTTTCTAATGGCAATTTGCATATACTCCAGAATGTTATAAAGAGTGATCAGCTTAACAGCAATTACTTGCAAAGTCAATATTTGCCTAGAAAATGAACTTTATCCCCCAAAACACATTTCAACATCATTGCAGCCCTGCCTTAAAAGGACCAGCTAACATCGTTTCAGTAATTGCTACATTTACACAGGTGTGGGTGTTGATGAGGACAGGGCTGGAGATCAATCTGTCATGATTAAGTAAGAATGACACCACTGGACACTTTAAAAGGAGGCTGGTGCTTGGCATCATTGTTTCTCTTCTGTTAACCATGGTTATCTCTAAAGAAACACGTGCAGTCATCATTGCACTGCACAAAAATGGCCTAACAGGGAAGAGTATCGCAGCTAGAAAGATTGCACCTCAGTCAACAATCTATCGCATCATCAAGAACTTCAAGGAGAGAGGTTCCCTTGTTGCCAAAAAGGCTCCAGGGCGCCCAAGAAAGACCAGCAAGCGCCAGGACCGTGTCTTAAACGTGTTTCAGCTGCGGGATCGGGCTACCAGCAGTGCAGAGCTTGCTCAGGAATGGCAGCAGGCAGGTGTGAGTGCATCTGCACGCACTGTGAGGCGGAGACTCTTGGAGCAAGGCCTGGTCTCAAGGAGGGCAGCAAAGAAGCCACTTCTCTCCAGAAAAAACATCATGGACAGACTGATATTCTGCAAGAGGTACAGGGAGTGGACTGCTGAGGACTGGGGTAAAGTCATTTTCTCTGATGAATCCCCTTTTCGATTGTTTGGGACATCTGGAAAATGGCTTATTCGGAGAAGACCAGGTGAGCGCTACCACCAGTCTTGTCTCATGCCAACTGTCAAGCATCCTGAAACCATTCATGTGTGGGGTTGCTTCTCAGCCAAGGGAATGGGCTCTCTCCCAGTCTTGCCTAAAAACACAGACATGAATAAAGAATGGTACCAGAATGTCCTCCAAGAGCAACTTCTCCCAACCGTCCAAGAGCAGTTTGGCGATCAACAATGCCTTTTTCATCATGATGGAGCACCTTGCCATAAAGCAAAGGTGATAACTAAATGGCTCAGGGAACAAAACATAGAGATTTTGGGACCATGGCCTGGAAACTCCCCAGATCTTAATCCCATTGAGAACTTGTGGTCAATCATCAAGAGACGGGTGGACAAACAAAAACCTTCAAATTCAGACAAAATAAAAGCATTAATTTTGCAAAGAATGGACTGCTATCAGTCAGGATTTGATCCAGAAGTTGATTGAGAGCATGCTAGGGAGAATTGCTGAGGTCTAGAAGAAGAAGGGTCAACACTGCAAATATTGACTTGCTGTATTAACTCATTCTAACTGTCAATATAACCTTTTGCTACTCATAATATGTTTGCAATTATATTTCTGTATGTGATAAAAACATCTGACAAACACACATAATAACCAGAGGCCAGCAGATCATGTGAAAATGTAATATTTGTGTCATTCTCAAAACTTTTGGCCATGACTGTACATTCACTCAGAGCACTACATAGTCCTCGCTGTGTACTGAGCCAGAATCTGACCCTGATGAAACTCAGGTGCCCCTTCCCGCATACTATACCACCTTACACGGTGACACAGAGGAAGGTGCACATGACATTGAAGAGGAGGTGATGGATGACCCAGTTGTTGACCCAGATTGGCATCCATTGGGGGAAGAGGGTGCTGCTGCCAATAGCTCAGAAGAGGAGGAGGAGCATCCGCAGCAGACATCGACATTGCAACAGCTGTTATCTGGCAGGCCCGGAGCAGTCTGAAAATGGGCTACAAAAACCAAAAGAGTTGCAGGACCTCTAGGCCAGACGGTCAAATTAGCACAGCGTGCAAGGCCTCAAAATGTCTTCCATAGTAGGAAGAGTGCAGTGTGGCACTTTTTTGAACAAAATCCTAATGATCAGGCCAAGATTATCTGTAAGAAGTGCGCAAAGACCTTTAGACGAGGGAAAAATCTGAGAAACTTGAATACCAGTTGTATGCTTAGACATTTAACCACCATGCACTTGCAAGTGTGGACGGACTACCAAACCTCACGTACCACATGTGCAACTGCTCCCAAAGAAGGTAGTCAGCAACGCTACATTGTTTCCCCCACTGTAAGCCCACCAGTTAGCACAGCAGCAAATGTTGAGGTGTCGTCGCAAGGCCAAAGCAGTCAGGGAATCATAATGTTATATCAACGAAAGACTGAATCTAGCCCATCAGAAAGAACACCAACTCCATCAACATCATCACCCTCTCTCAGTCTGCCATGTCCACCGCTAGCTCCACCATATGCAGCTCTAAAGTCCAGGTCACCCTACCAGAGACTATGAGTAGGACAAGAAAGTACTCATCCTCTCATCCGCGTACACTGGGTTTGAACGCCCACATTGCCAAACTAATCTTGTTAGAGATGATGCCCTATCGCTTGGTTGAAAGTGCAGCTTTCCGTGAACTCATGGCCTACGCAGTACCACGCTATGACCTACCCAGTTGGCACTTCTTTTCTCGCAAAGCCATCCCAGCCCTCCACCTTCATGTCAAAGACCACATTGGCCATGCACTCAAGCAATCAGTGAGTGGAAAGGTGCACCTCACAACTGATGCATGGTCCAGTAGGCATGGCCAGGACCGTTACGTGTCCATCACTGCACACTGGGTTAATGTGGTGGATGCAGGGTCCACAGGGGACAGCGGTGGTGGGACAGTGCTGCCTAGCCCACCATATAGGAAACAGTTGGCTGTAGGCGTTCGACCCTCCTCCTCCTCTTCCAGAAGCGAAAGCTCGTCCACAGAGTGCAGTCACACGAGCACTCCATCCGCAGCTGCCAGTGTTGCACACGAGGTGTCCCCCTATCAGCTAGTGCAAAGCGTCAGCAGGCTGTGTTGAAGATGATGTGTTTGGGCGACAGACACACCGCGGAGGTACTGGCCGACTACTTGCAGCGACAAACTGAGTCATGGCTGGGTAGTCTACATCTTGAGGCAGGCAAGGTAGTTAGTGATAACGGCCGGAATTTTGTGGCAGCCATAGCCCTTTCAAAACTCAGACACATACCTTGCTTGGCTCACACCTTGAACCTGGTGGTGCAGTGCTTCCTCACTAATTATCTGGATTTAAAAGGCCTGCACCTTAAGGTTCGAAGACTGTGCTCGCACATCTGCCGGTCGCCGGTACACTCCAGTCGTATACAGAAGCTGCAGCGATTGCTCCACCTTCCCAAGCACCGCCTAATTATCGACGTTGCAACAAGGTGGAACTCCACCCTGCACATGGTTGAGCGGCTGTGCGAACAAAGGCAGGCCGTAATGCATTTGTGGGAGGATACACGGGCAGGCACTTTGAGGGCAGACATGGAGTTGACAGGTGTGCAGTGGTCGAAGCTGAAAGACCTCTGTAAAGTCCTTCAGTGTTTTGAGGAATGCACACGGCTGGTAAGCGCAGACGACGCCATCATAAGCATGAGCATCCTACTTATGCGTCTGCTCATGCTAACTTTGACGCACATTAAGGAGCAGGCGTCTGCAGCCGAGGTTAATGAGAAGGAAGAGGAGGAGGGAAGCCTTGATGACAGTCAGCCATTGTCTGCTCCAAGACCTCTCCTGGACGAGGTGGAGGAAGAAAAGGAAGAGGAGGAGGAGGAGGGGGATGATTATTTAGGGGAGGAGGATGCTTCTCGTGGGGCAAGAGAAAATGTTGGCGTGGCAAGGTCTGGTACAGGCTTTTTGCGTGACTGGAGGGATGTGGATTTGCCAGAAAGTGCTCCTCCAACCAGCACTCGCAGTGCATCATTGACACCGGGAACATTGGCCCACATGTCAGATTATGCCTTGCAGATCCTAAAAAGGGACCCCCGCATTGCCAAAATGATGAACGATGATGACTACTGGTTGGCCAGCATCCTGGATCCACGCTATAAAGGCAAATTCCAAAACATAATGCCACAGGAGAACCTTGACCTAATATTGGCTAACAAACAAGCAACTCTCGTAAACCGGTTGGTTGAGGCATTCCCAGCACACAGCAGTGGTGATAGTTCTCACACGAGCCGTAGGGGCCAGGGGCAGCTTGGAAGAGGTGTTCGTGGTGCACACAGCAGAAGTGGTGTTGGTGACAGGGGTTTCATGACAATGTTGTGGACTGATTTTTCAAGTCCCGCTCACACGACTGGTAATACTGCATCGATGGAAAGTGACAGGAGACAGCAGTTGTCAACTATGGTTACAAATTACTTCTCGTCCCATATCGATGTTCTCCCTCACAGGTCATTCCCATTTGACTATTGGGCCGCTAAACTGGACACATGGCCTGAATTGGCACAATATGCCTTACAGGAGCTCGCTTGCCCAGCTGCAAGTGTGCTATCGGAAAGAGTCTTCAGTGCAGCTGGATCAATTCTGACAGAAAAAAGGACCCGTCTGTCGACCCAAAATGTGGATGATCTAACCTTCATTAAAATGAACCATGCATGGGTTTCCAAGGATTTTGTCCCACCTTACCCTGATGACACATAGGTTGCCAGAAAAATGGCTTGCTTTGGTCCTCCTCTTCCTCGGACTTGACCAATTTCGCCTTTAGCAGCAGCTGAATGTCCCACATCAACATATGCCATTTTGTAAACCTCTCTAACTGGACTGCCTCCCCCCATGGCCGGGGTCACCAGCTAGCGCACGCAACCGTGCGAGTGCCGTTGCCCTGGACAGGTGGGTAGGCCAACTCTTGGGCACGGGCACTGGCACAGGGTCCCTCATAGTGCAATCAAGTGTCTCTGATGGTGGGGGTGCACACCCGCCGTCAGACACACCGCTGTACTATGTGGGGCCCAGTGCCAGTACCGATGCCCACGAGTGTGCCCCCACGTAACTTTTTCATTTTGTCAGGAATGCCGGTTAGGCCTAATTCCGTAATTGCGGTTGACCTGCACTTACTCGGAAATCATCGTTCGCGGGGAATAATTGGAATCCCAGATCCCCATCACTAACGGTGTTCAGTGGGTAATCAGCACCTGTAAGCGAGAAAAGCTGGTCCTTTCAGTGTAGCGCGCATGCAGCCCCGGCATGTAAGGGCATGATAGACCTGTTATTGCTCGATCTCGCGGGCCAGAGCCTCGCGTATCCCTCTAGTAAGCTTGACGCATACTGCGGGGGCATGCCGGAGTCTCGGTCGTTAATGGAATAAAGCTGAGAAATCGCTAGCACAACTACAACTGGACATACCACACCACACACAGAATCGACAAAGCTTTCAATGTGTGCATCTTTTCTGTAGCTTGTATGGTTGTGGTTTCCCGGGTGGAGTCCAATTAAGCCACAGGCGCCACTCCTGGTGGTGCCCTTTTGGACATTCCTTTAAGGTTCTGCTTTGCAATCATACAGCCCCCGGAAATCAAACACTTTGCCTTCATGGACGCAGTTTGGAGGTTCGTGGGAATAACACCGCCCCATCGCCAGTTGGCCTAATTTATTGGTGGAAAGTCCGACGGTATATGATCATGTTCGATTTCAGAATTTTTTGTTTTGTTTTGGTTTGTATTTTACATTTTTATTCCAGCCTTTCTTGACTTCATAAGGGCATGACAAGCCTATATCTGTGTCTCCTCCACCTCCTCCTTTTACTCCTCCACCTCTTTTCTAAATGTAGTTGCCCTTTTCCATATGTTATTTTTGTCTTCTGAAAATTTTGTCTGCTTTGGGACACCTTTAAAGGTGTTTTGTAATTGTTTTCTATGTGTTTGTATGTGTTTGTGTTTGCCTGCCATTGTTTTCAAAGGGGTTCGACGGTGTTCTTCGAACGTTCGACGAACATTCGACGAACTTGCCTCCTGTGCGACGAACCAAAACACTAGCGGGGTGGCTCAACACTACTCCTGATATATAGACGTACATTGTTAATGTTTAAAGTATGCTATATATACCTGGTATGTGGTGATACTGTACCCTTTCTGCCGGGAAGTCCTCCTCCAACTAACACTCTATGTGTATCATTGACACCTGGAACATTGTCCCACATGTGATTATTTCTTGCGGATCTTCTTGTTATATTGTGGTGTGATCCATCCTGCAATTTAGATGTAGATGTAAAAATTACCCCAACACTGTATACAGCTCTACGCTTGTGATACATTACCCATTTACTGCTTGTTATATTCTGGTCTAATCCAAACTGACCAAGTGAGAGTTATTTTCTGACTGTGGAAATAAATACTGAGCTTGACAACAATGACCCCTACACTGTGTACAGCTGTACTCTTGAGATCCATTACCGTTTTACGGCTTTTTAGATTGTGTTGTAATCCAATACTGAGCCTGAGAGCATCTGTGTGTGCCTCCTCAAATATCTACGGAGATTTAGAATGTTTTAACCAGGGGTCCCGAACCGCCGGTCCGTGGCCCAGCAGTGCCCTTGCCGGTCCACGGACACAAGTGGAGCCAGGGGCGGTCAGTGGCATAGCGGGGGCAGTGCGCAGCAATTCCTAGATTGCACTCATGTGTAGCGGTGGCCAGGGAGCGATCCAAGCAGCTCTGCTGCCTGCAAGAGGGAATAGCAGGAGCGGAGCTGCAAGGACCCGTCCAGCTTCCTGCCCGCCGCCCACGCTTCCTGTCTCTGACTGACACAGAGAGGAGCGCGCCACTGAATGACGTCATCATTCAGCGGCCGCTGCTGTGTCAGAGCGAGGAAGCGCGGGCAATGCTGCGGACAGGTGAGAGGAGAGAGGTGGTGTCTGTGTGTGTGTATATATAATGTGTGTGTATGTATGTCTGTCTGTGTGTGTATATGTATGTCTGTGTGTTTGTCTGTGTTTGTGTAGGTTAGCCTGACCCTGGAGGAGATGGGGACATGAGGAGAAGACTGTGATGGGGAGAGAAGGCCATGATACCTGGGGTGATGGGAGAAGGCCATGATTGGGGTGATGGAGAGAAGGCATTGATGGGAGTGATGGGGAGAAGGCAATGATGGGAATGATGGAGAGATGGCAGTGTTGGGGTGAAGGCAATGATGGGGAGAAGGGAGTGATGGGGTGAAGGCAATGATGGGGTGATGGAGCAGGCAAGGATGGGGGTGATGGAGCACTCATTCAAAACCTATGGTGAGTTGAGTCACATTATAAATGTTATCATTTAATTATAAGTATGCACTGCTACACTACAACCGTGTCCATAGCCCCGCCCCCTTATGACCAAAGCCCCGCGCCTGCCACACCTCCATCCCCGCCCTGCCGGGGCATGGAAGAATGGTCTTGCTTGAAACCGGTCCCTGGTGCAAAAAAGGTTGGGGACCACTGGTTTAAACTATACTGTATCTACCTGCTATCTGATGATACTGTACACTTTGTCTAATTTTTATATTCTTGTCTAATCTATACTGAGCCTGTGAGCGTCTCTGTGTAACTGATGTAATATATAGGGAGATTGACAATTATCCTTTGACTGAATAGAGCTGTACGCTTCTGATACAGTGCCATATATGTGATGTTATTTTGGGTCTATTTTCTGCAAAATTTGGAAGTTTGGCGGAAGAGGACGCGCACGTGGGCGTGGGGGGGCCAGCTGGTGCTGATGGTGGTGGTGCATCTGCTGGTAGTGGTAAAAGCACAATAGCAGCTAAGGCAGGAGGTGTTGAGGCTGCATCATGCTCTGGCTCCGGAACGCCTGGAAGGCTACCTTTTCTGGGAGTGGGTTAACCGCTTTTAAAGCCGGAGCATGAGGAACTGGTCTTGGCTTACATTGCCGAAACAGACTCCAGCAAATATGCCCTCCTCTTCTGAAGTTTCAAAAAATGCAAGCACTGAGTCGTCAAGTGCTGGCTCCTGGTCAGGAAGAACCCCTTTCCTTGTGTCCTTCACCCCCACCAAAAGTGAATGATGCAGCAGGCCATACTTCACATTAGTCCATGTAGCTCATTCTATCATACCATGCCTGGGTTATCAAGTCAAATTGTGAATTCCCAAGTCCAAAATGAATCTGACATGGAGTGTGGGTGGCCAGGCAGGGCAGTGGGGTTAATCGGTATCGGGCCGGTGTCTCAGAGGGATGTGTCACGGTGGTGGTGACCCGGTCCGTGGCCCTGGGCGTCCATGCAAAGGGGTGAATTACATTTATAGGTGAATGATACGTGACGCCACCTGTGGTTTCTGATTAGATTGACCAGTGCTGCAGTGTCGCTTCTCTGGGACAGATGTTGTGGTGCAGCTAAGATGTAGAAGCCCTGCACAGGTAGGGCCGTAGTCGCAGGGCAGATGAAAGAGTTGGTAGATGGTGTGCAGTGCAGGATGTAGCAGAGCCGTGTGCCAGGCGCAGGAGAAAGATGACAGACACAGTCGTGCAGTTCCTTTACCTGTACTTGGTAAGTGCCGTCCAGGACCCAGAGTACAGATGGAGAAGGAGTTGGTCAGCCTGGAAGCCAATTTCAAATTCTCTCTCTGCAGATAGGTAGTGTGGCCTCTGTTCTAGAGCTTATCTGAGGTACTCGCAGTGCTGAGTTCAATGAAGTTCCCCCTGTTGACTCTCTTTTGGAACTTTCTCATATGGCAGGCAGCCATAGCCTTTTCCTTCTGGCTCCCACACGTCGATGCTGGGGCCTTCGGCCTTAGTTGGGTACAGAGCATTTACAGCTGCTACTTCCTCCGGTTTATGCTGCAGGAACGTCAGTGTCCCTACAAACTCGGAGACCGGAATTTGGACAATGCGCTCCAGCTAGGAGTGAGCCATAACTCTGCTCATCCTCCAGCTCCCCTTCTCACGTTCACACACTTCCCCTTCCCTGCACAGAGTGCCCTAACTTACCTCCTTCTGACCACAGAGAGCAGCTCCTTAGCAGTCAAGTTCAGAGGTCTTCTTGCTGGCCTGGAGTGGGAAATGTGTTGTGTGTTGGTTTAACTGCTAGAGAGATCCTTCGTTGCTCCCAAGCATGACATCACACTCACTAGGAGGAAGGTTATGCCACTGTGGCAACCGTACTCCTGGGGACGCCACAAGTGCACTGATGCCCAGCCACTGCTAGATGATTCTGCTGGTACATTGACCCAGACCACTACATTCCCCTCACACTCTACATAGCCAGAATCTGACCCTGAGGAAACTCAGGTTACCCTTCCCATATACTGTACCACCGTACACGGTGACAAAGAGGAAGGTGCAGATGAAAGTGCAGGTTCCTTGAGCAGGTGGGGGGCATACACATGGGCGATGGCACTGGCACAGGGCCCCTCATAGTACGCAAAAGTGTCTCTGCCGGTGGGCCCACCCGGGCCATCCGACACACCGCCACACACTGCCGTACTATGAGGGGCCCTGTGTCAGTGCAGTCCCCAACGAGTGAGCCCCCCTGCTTGCTCCGGATCACAGCACTTGCAAAGTTGAAATACTTACCTCTCCCTGCTCCACCGCCATGACGTTATCCGCGTGTTCTGACAGTGATATTCTGATCAGACAGCGCAATGACATCACATCTGTACGCCCTCTGCCTAAACAGCCAAGTGCAGTGAGATGGAAGATGGAGGCAATGAGGAGTCCAGACTAGTACAGGGATTCCCTAACGAGGAGACTTATTTAATTGTTTTCAATGTTGGGACAGCAATTTATGGGGAGCACTATACTCTGGAGAATGATATATGAGGCCCACCATACACTGGAGCATTCCAAAGGTGGACATCAGACACTGGAGCAGCATTTACAGGGCCCATTATGCACTGGAGCATTAGAAATGGGGCCCATTATATATGGAGCATTATTTGGGCCCATAAGACAGTGGAGCTTCATCCATGGGGACCAAGATATACTGTAGCATTATGTGGAGCTCATCATATACTGTTTCAAACATTATATGGGACCAATGATTCTGTATGGATAAATATATGGGCCTCATTACTCTGTATAGCGCACTATGCGGTGCCCATAATACTGTATGGAGTTATATACTGTCCGTTTTTGGAGCTATTGGAGAATTTAAAATGGATATCAGTCATGAGATGTAAAAAGTGAAGTATTTTTCATTGTACTATACCGCTATTTCTCTGCCGTATCGGAGCATCATGAGTTGTGGTATGTGTTAAAGGGGCGCTCTTTGGCCCAGGGCACATGAAAACCTAGAGCCAGCCCTACCCCCCCCCACAACTTTAGCCAAATAACCCCCAGTTTTCAGTGCGTAACTATTATTATGAAGTAAATTAAGGTTGACAAGCTTTAGTAATAAAAATTGATGTTTTTGGCATTAAAATGGGCACTGTAGGTGTGTTTACTGTCCTCCACTCACTGCCGACTTTGCTTCCCCATTGACTTGCTTTGGGTTTCGTGTTTCAGTTGGCCTTCGACTTTTCACGATAATCGGCCGATTTCGTTTGACCCGACTTTTGAGAAAGTCGGGTTTCATGAAACCCGACTCGACCCGAAAAAAGGCAAAGTCGCTCATCTCTAGTATTGAAGCCACTCGGGTATAAGACATCCTGAGGGATCTTCCTCATTCCATTTACAAATCTACAAACAATCCATCTTTATTGATCTGGGTCCCAAACTCATGGCTGTAACTCATCACAAAGCTGCTCTAGAGGGTGGAAATCAGGTGACTGGCTCGCCCATTGTAACAGGCAGACATTTTTTTTTACTACATTGGATGTGTGCTTAGGATCATTGTCCTGGTGGAGTTTCCAGCCCCTGCCTATTCTGGTTTTACCATGTGGCAGCATTACATTCTCCAGTAATACCTTGTACATGGTAGCATTCATATTTCCATCAATTCTATGCAGAGGACCAATGGCAGATACATAAAAGCAGCCCATATCATGACATTGCCCCCACCATGTTTCACTGAAGGCGTTTGATACCTCACATCATTATGTTTTCCTATTGAGCGGTATATATAGTGCTTGAATTCATCCGACCACAACACCTTAGACCAATCTTTCTCTTTCCATTGGTTGTGTTCTTTGGCAAATGCAAGTCAGACCTTCTGGTTCCTTGCAGAGATGAAAGTCTTCTTGACTGGACTTTGTGCATTCAGCCCTACTGCTCTTAGCCGTCGCCCGACAGTTTGGCGACTCACTTTGGCCTCATATTCTTGGTTTATTTTGTGTGACATCTGTACAGCACTTTATGATCATCAGATACTGTCTTTTTGTCAACCCCTGAGCAGAGGTGTTTCTAGGCTTTCTGGCACCCGGGGCAAGAATTCAGTTCACGCCCCCCCCCCCGCACACATGCGATCTGCACACTTAGTCATGTACCCACAAGCAGGAAGAGAAGCTCGTTGTCACAGGACCATAAGTATGAGAGTCGCATATGAGTGAAGTGTCCATGTGATGACACTGGAACCTGCAGAGCTGAGTGCTGACATTGCAGCTTCTGAATTCTCACAACGAATGCACTGCACACTTTTAGGATTCTCCCGTACCGGTGGCAAGAGTACACGGTCATGTCAGCACAAGCATGTGATTTGTATACCTCTGGCCACATTCCGACTAGACGTGCCCGGCCTCGCTTGGTTCATTATCATTGAGTGAGGTGTGACGGGGTATACGACAGAGCGAGAAGGGACAACAGGCCGAGGGACGTTCCAACGAGATTTATTAAGGCAGGGAGCATACAAATCAAATATCCATATGGTCCTTAGAGTCCATGAGAAGTCCACAATAAGTCCGCACAATGGAAACAAATCCGGGCACCCCACGATAGTCCTTGTGCCGGGTTCGATAACAATAATCCTTGCAATAGTCCACAGGATTCCACACAATCCCACGGATGTCACGCGCTGGCCTCAACTCAGTTCGTGACTCCTTCCAGGTCCGCACTCAAATCACACTGAACTTAAAAAAGAATGTATTGTCAGAGCTCCTGGGATCAGCCCATCTGAAGGGGGGTAGGGGTCACACCTACTATTCAATGGTTTGGTCCATCAGAAGATTCTAGAAATGTAAGGGCTCCACTGAGTCTACAGGATGTGTATTGTAGGTTATCTTCTGCTTAGGAAACAACAGCCACAGTTCCACTAGCTGTTGACACAAGCCTAAATTAGATTATGGTCCAGGTACATCACAAGACATTGCAAAGTATTGGGGGAAGGAGACATGGTTAATTTACAGCAAATACAAAATACAGGACAAGGCAAAACTACAAAATTATGACATGAGGCCACACATGTCTAGTCAGCATGTGACCGCATGTATGTAAATCACTGGCATGAGAGAATCCTGACAGTGTGCAGTGCGCACTGTGAGAATTCAGAAGTCTGCAGTCACATAGAATGACTGCAGACTCATCACAGACCTGGAGAACCCCTGTAATGCTCCTAACATAAATAAAAACATGAGAATAAGTCAGTATCACAAATAACATTTACATCCAGGTACCTCATAGATGACGTCGTCTCTGGAGTCGTTCTACTCCTTTTCTTCTTCTTGTCCAGTCCCCATGATGAGTTTTCTCATCCACAGCCGTCTCTGCAGACGTCCATCTTCTCTGGTCTTCTGCAGCAAATCTCCACATGACGCCCTTAAAGATAGAGGTGTCATTATAATCAGGGCCGCAGCTATAATGAGGCAAGTTGAGTCAGGTGCTGAAGCGGCAGGCAGCAGGGGGCGGCATTATGCGCTCCTCTACCCGCAGCACCTACAATTTAGCCTCTGCACGCTGGTGCTGCGGTCGTGCAAGAGGCTGTAATTGATGAGATCACAGAAGGGAAGGAGTCAGGGCCCCCTGATCATGTGACCCCTGACTCCTCCCTTCCAGTGACCTCATCACAGGTCCTGTAATCGCTCCTCTCCTCATCTGTAGCGTCTTCACTCCGGATATCATGTGACCCCCTGACTCCTCCCCTCCTATGACCTCATTACAGGTCCTGTGCGCATCAGCCCTTGTTTATTCAGGACTCTGCTGTCTGTGCTGGCTGTCATCATCCTGGATGAGGGAAGTTTATTTGGGGGGTCAGGGGGGTTTACAGGGTGGATGTAGCAGAGTCGCAAGTGTGTGAGGTGTATGGAGCAGAGCTGCACATGTACGAGGTGTACGGAGCAGAGAGGTGTACGGAGTGGAGCTGTGTGTGTACGGAGCGGAGCCGTGTGTGTGTACGAGGTGAACGGAGCAGAGCCGCGAGTGTGTGAGGTGAGCGGAGCTGTGTGTGTGCGAGGTGTATGGAGTGGAGCCGTGTGTGTACAAGGTGTAAGGAGCAGAGCCACGTGTGTATGAGGTGTACGGAGCGGAGCCGCATGTGTACGAGGACCGAGGTGTACGGAGCGCAGCCGCGTGTGTGGGAGGTGCACGGAGCAGAGCTGCACGTGTACGAAGTGTACGGAGTAGAGCCGTGTGTGTGTACGAGGTGTACGGAGCAGAGATGTGTACGGAATGGAGCTGTGTGTGTACGAGGTGTAGAGAGCAGAGCCGCGTGTGTATGAGGTGTACGGAGCGGAGCCGCGTGTGTACGAGGACCGAGGTGTACGGAGCGCAGCCGCGTGTGTGGGAGGTGCACGGAGCAGAGCTGCACGTGTACGAGGTGTACGGAGCAGAGCCGCGCGTGTACGAGGTGTACGGAGTGGAGCCGTGTGTGTGTACGAGGTGTACGGAGCAGAGCCTCGAGTGTGTGAGGTTTATGGAGCAGAGCTGCACATGTACGAGGTGTACGGAGCAGAGATGTGTACGGAGTGGAGCTGTGTGTGTACACGGAGTAGAGCTGTGTGTGTACGAGGTGTACAGAGCAGAGCCGCGAGTGTGTGAGGTGTACGGAGCTGTGTGTGCGAGGTGTACGGAGCGGAGCCGTGTGTGTACGAGGTGTGCAGAGCAGAGCCGCGTGTGTACGAGGTGTAAGGAGCAGAGCCGCGTGTGTGCGAGGTGTATGGAGTGGAGCCGCATGTGTACGAGGTGTACGGAGCGGAGCCGCGTGTGTACAAGATGTACGGAGCGGAGCCGTGTGTGTACGAGGTGTACAGAGCAGAGCCGCATGTGTAAAAGGTGTAAGGAGCAGAGCCGCATGTGTACGAGAACCGAGGTGTACGGAGCGGAGCCGCGTGTGTGGGAGGTGCATGGAGCAGAGCTGCATGTGTTCGAGGTGTACGAAGCAGAGCCGCACGTGTACGAGGTGTACGGAGCAGAGCCTCGAGTGTGTGAGGTGTACGGAGCAGAGCTGCACATGTACGAGATGTACGGAGCAGAGATGTGTACGGAGTGGAGCTGTGTGTGTACACGGAGTGGAGCCGTGTGTGTGTACGAGGTGTACGGAGAAGAGCCACGAGTGTGTGAGGTGTACGGAGCGGAGCTGTGTGTGTGCGAGGTGTACGGAGCGGAGCCGTGTGTGTACGAGGTGTAAGGAGCAGAGCCACGTGTGTACGAGGTGTACGGAGTGGAGCCGTGTATGTGTACGAGGTGTACAGAGCAGAGCCGCGAGTGTGTGAGGTGTACGGAGTGGAGCTGTGTGTGTGCGAGGTGTACGGAGCGGAGCCATGTGTGTACAAGGTGTAATAAGCAGAGCCACGTGTGTACGAGGTGTACAGAGTGGAGCCGTGTGTGTACGAGGTGTACGGAGCAGAGCCGCGAGTGTGTGAGGTGTACGGAGCAGAGCTGCACATGTACGAGGTGTACGGAGCAGAGAGGTGTACGGAGTGGAGCTGTGTGTGTACACGGAGTGGAGTCGTGTGTGTGTACGAGGTGTACGGAGCAGAGCCGCGAGTGTGTGAGGTGTACGGGGCGGAGCTGTGTGTGTGCGAGGTGTACGGAGCGGAGCCGTGTGTGTACGAGGTGTAAGGAGCAGAGCCGTGTGTGCGAGGTGTAAGGAGCGTAGCCGCGTGTGTGGGAGATGCACAGAGCAGAGCTGCACGTGTACAAGGTGTACAGAGCAGAGCCGCACGTGTACGAGGTGTACGGAGTGGAGCCGTGTGTGTGTACGAGGTGTACGGTGCAGAGCCTCGAGTGTGTGAGGTGTATGGAGCGGAGCTGCGTGTGTACGAGGTGTATGGAGCGGAGCCACATGTGTACGAGATGTAAGGAGCGGAGCCACGTGTGTAAGAGGTGTAATGAGCGGAGCCGCATGTGTAAGAGGTGTACGGAGCGGAGCCGCGTGTGTAAGAGGTGTACGGAGCGGAGCCGCGTGTGTAAGAGGTGTAAGGAGCGTAGCCGCGTGTGTGTACAAGGTGTACGGAGCAGAGCTGTGTGTGTGTGCACAAGGTGTACGGAGCGGAGCTGTGCGTGTGGGAGGTGCACGGAGTAGAGCTGCACGTGTACGAGGTGTACGGAGCAGAGATGTGTATGGAGTGGAGCTGTGTGTGTGTATGGAGCAGAGCCGTGTATGTGTACGAGGTGTACAGAGCAGAGTCGCGAGTGTGTGGGGTGTACGGAGTGGAGCTGTGTGTGTGCGCGAGGTGTACGGAGCGGAGCCGTGTGTACGAGGTGTAAGGAGCAGAGCTGCGTGTGTACAAGGTGTAAGGAGCAGAGCCGCATGTGTACGAGGTGTAAGGAGCAGAGCCGCGTGTGTACGACGTGTACGGAGCAGAGCCGGGTGTGTGTACAAGGTGTACGGAGAAGAGCTGCACATGTACGAGGTGTATGGAGCAGAGATGTGTAAGGAGTGGAGCTGTGTGTGTTCGGAGCGGAGCCGTGTGTGTACGAGGTGTACGGAGCAGAGATGTGTACGGAGTGGAGCTGTGTGTGTACCCGGAGAGGATGCGTGTGTGTGTACAAGGTGTACGGAGTAGAGCCGCGAGTGTGTGGGGTGTACGGAGCGGAGACGCATGTGTGCGAGGTGTATGGAGTGGAGCCGCGTCTGTACGAGATGTAAGGAACGGAGCCGCATGTGTGCGAGGTGTACGGAGCAGACATGTGTAAGGAGCGGAGCCGTGTGTGTACGTGGAGCGGAGCTGAGTGTACGGAGCAGAACAGCACGTGTGCGAGGTGTACGGAGCGGAGCAGCGCGTCTGCGAGGTGTACAGAGCAGAGCAGCGCATGTGCGAGGTGTACGGAGCAGAGCCGCACGTGTACGAGGTGTATGGAGCAGAGTCGCACGTGTGTGTATGGAGCGGAGCCGCGTGTGTGTGAGGTGTATGGAGCGGAACCGCGTGTGTACGAGGTGTATGGAGCAAAGCCGCATGTGTACAAGGTTTACGGAGTGGAGTCATTTGTGTATAAGGTTTACAGAGCGTGGCCACATGTGTACAAGGTGTACGGAGCAGAGCCGCATGTGTACGAGGTTTACGGAGTGGAGCCATGTGTGCACTGAGTGGAGCCGTGTGTGCGCAAGGTGTACAGAACAGAGCCGTGTATGAGGCATAAAAAGTGGAACCATGTGTGCATGATGTATGCGGAGCCATACGTGTGCAAGGTGTATGGTGGGGAGCATTCAATGGTGGGGAGCATTCATACCTCCCAGCGGGACAGTCCCGATTTTGAGAGAGATTCTGCCCCACTGCCCCGGCTGGGAGCTTACTTTTCCCGCAGACACAGGAGTACACGGCGGAGCCCCGAAGAGCACTTTAAAATTCGCACGTGACATTCCACCGGAAGTGACATGCTAGAAGCTGACTGGAAATGAGGAAATTTCGGTAGGAGATTGTGACGGAACCATGGAGGCACTTCAGGGAATGCTTCAGCTCTATCACCATGTCCTCCCCCAACAGCGCGGACAGCAGGATCTCCTTGGACTCGGGGATGCAGGCCATGTGAGCGGATCATGATATGTCCTGCATCGGGAGGCTCAGGTGGGCACTACAGTGGGAGCCAGGCTACTATAGTATCTTTATAGAATCTTTCTTTCTCTCTCTGTTTCTTTCTCTGTTATTTCTTTCCCCTCTTTCTTTCTCTCTCTGTTCTTTCTTTCTTTCTCTCTCTGTTTTCTTTTTCTCTCTGTTCTTTCTTTCTTTTCCTCAGTAACAGTCAGTGTGCCCACAGTTCCAGTAGAATAAGGGGGGTAGGAAACTAGGTGGCACTGGGCACATTGAGCCTCTCATACTTTTTACTGGTGTATAATCATATGCCCTGAGCACCCCCATAAAGTGGGCCAGCGCCCACAACAGGGTACAAACCAATCACTATTACTATCAGTCCAAGTGGACAATTATATAGGTAAAGTTAATGTTGTCCCTGTGCCAAGCACTGTGGAGGATCAAAATACACTGAGACCAGAACAGCAGGGTTTGGGCAGAAGAATTATATGGGGCCCATTACACTGTATGAAGCAATATATGGTGCCCATTATGCTGTATGAAGTAATATATGGTGCCCATTATGCTGTATGAAGTAATATATGGTGGATAAGTTATCTCTCTCCCAGGAAAAGGCCCAGCGGTTTTCCAACCGACATAGGACCATGGGTCCCCAGTTTAAGGTTGGTGATATGGTGTGGTTATCGTCAAAAAATCTTGCTATGAAGGTGGCTTCTCCTAAGTTTAAGCCTAGATTTATTGGACCTTACAAGATTTTGGAGATTATTAATCCGGTCTCTTTTCGTTTGGCTCTTCCTGTCACATTTAAAATCCATAATGTGTTCCATAAGTCTTTGTTGAAGAGGTTTGTTGAGCCTGTTGTTCCGGGGGTGGCACCTCCAGACCCTGTATTGGTGGAAGGTAACATGGAATATGAGGTAGAGAAAATACTGGATTCCCGTCTGGCTAGACGGAGACTCCAGTATTTGGTTAAGTGGAAGGGTTATGGTCAGGAGGAAAATTCCTGGGTCTCTGCCTCTGATATTCATGCCAAAAGATTGGTGCGTGCCTTTCATCGGGCTCACCCTGATCTCCCTGGTGGCTTGGTTGAGGGTTCGGTGACCCCTCCTCAAGGGGGAGGTACTGTTGTGAGTTCATTTTCCCCTTCACTACTCAGGCCCGATGAACTCCCTCTGCTGGTTAAGAAAGGTAGTGAGCCTGATTATCAAACATCTGAGACTAATGATGATGATTGGCTGAGTGGAGTCACTGACTGGATATAAGGCTGTCGACGCCCTTCTGCCCTGTGGGTGATTTCTCTGTGGGATCCTTGGATACCAGTCTGAATTCCTGCTCTCCTAAAGCTAAGTTTTCTGCTCTGCCTTTTGCATTTATGCTTTGACTTTTGTTTTGCTGATTTCTGCCATTCCCTGCTGGGGTAAGCTGAATTCCTTTAGCTCTGTCTTCAGAAAATACCTGAGTGCTGATATAGTTTTTGAAGCCTAGCTGCTTCAGGGCCTTTTTCCATATCAGCCTGTTGGCTTTTGTATTTCATAGGGTTTTTGCAGATTGCAGACAGCAGCTCTCCTATCCTGTCCTATTTTAGTGAGTTTGGGCTCCATCGTTTGCTCAGCCTATCTTTCTGTCTGTGTGAGTGTTTTTTCATCTTGCTTCACCGTCATTTAATGTTGGGGGCTGCCTTTTACTTTGGGGTCTGCTCTGGGGCAGTTTAGATTTCCTTTTCTGTCTTTAGGCTATTTAGCTCTCCGGCTGTGATCGAGGGGTCTAGGGCACCGTAGGAACCCCCCACGGCTACTGCTAGTTGTGTTGATAGGTTCAGGGATCTGCAATCTGATAGTTGCCAACTTCTCCGGTTTTCTGGACTTAGCTTCTATTTTTGTGTCTGCCTCCTACGGTGACTCGATCATAACAGATGGGGCTGTATATAGATGGGCAGAGGAACATGGTGTTCTGCAGAATGGGGCTGTATATGGAGGCACAGAGGGAGGTGGTGTCCTGCAGGATGGATCTCCATACACCTCACTTAGCGCCAGGTATTCATAAAATAGATCCTGCTCCTCCTGGTGAATAGAGATGAGTGTTCTACCGTTGCAACATCCACAACTTCATCCTGTTACACCTGACCATGTACCATGTGTTTGGAACACACATAGTCACCGCGCACAGTAAATACAGGCAGCACATCGGACTACAAACTACTCAAAAACTGGACAGCAGCTCCCATCATCTACATCACAATCCAGTCATCAAAAAATTTGCTCGGGCAACCAGTTAAACAAAATGCCAGCAATGCCTGGAGCATATTATAAATTCTGTTCCCCCAATTACAAACTGCACTGGACATCCTCTACACCGTCTTCTGGATTATTATTGGAATTGCAGCACCAGCAACACAGATCACCAGCGTCCCTCCACCACTTGATAACCACATTGGTGCCTCCAACCTGTTGGTGGTGCAGCAGCTGGTTTTACAGATTTTAAGACCCTTAACATGGACAGTGGTCAGATGTATGAAATAATTTGGACTGTGGTCAGTAGGAGTGATCATTATGGACAGCAAACAGAAAAAGTCCACACAAAGAACAGTGGTCAGCAGGAGACCACATCATGGACAGTGGTCAGAAAAAGGGCACACCTTGGACAGTGGTCTATGGAGGACCACATATTGGCAATAAAACAGCAGAAAGACATTCCTTGGATAGTTGTCAGCAGGATTTAAAATTGTGGACGCCGTTTAGAAGTGGGGCCCATCATGGACAATAGGATGGGCCCAATAGTCAATGGGATACCACATAATGGCCAGTGGTTAACAAAAGGTCACATAGTTGACAGTAGTCAGCAGGTGACCACATCAAGAACAGTGATTAGCAGCAGGTACCACCATGGAGGGTTGTCAGCAGAAGGTCATATCATGAAAAGTGGTCAGCAGTAGGATCCACACATCGTTGACATTGGACAGTCAGTGGAAGTCCCCATTTTGGAATATAGTCAGTAGATAGACACACAGCTTAAGCAGAGCAGTTTGCCACATCATTGACGGAGGTCAGCAGCAGGTCATATCATCCACAATGGTCAGCAGGAGGCAACATCATGGTTAGTGGTCAGTAGGGGGATATACCTTGGCCAGTGATCAGCAGGTGGATACATCATGGCTAGTGCTCAGCACAGAGCCACATATTTGACTATTTGACATTGATTGGCAGAAGGTCACATAATGAACAACAGTCAGCAACAGTAGTGTTAGGGATACATACTGTAGGTATTTTAGTTTAGCTTTGGTCATCTTGGAAAACTATGGAGATTGACTGATCCATAAAGAAATGTAAATGGGCGAGCGTAATCTAGTTTAGGAAATCTCTTTGGAGTATTACTACTACAAATGAACTTTATATCATTGTGTGTTTTCTATAGAAATCTGTTATTGCCAACCTTCTTGCTAAATTGTGATAAGAATTAACACCATACAAGGAGGTGACTGTGTAGATAAGTGACTGTTATGTCCACAGATCTTTGTCTCAATAAAGGATTAGTCAAGGGTCATGTTCTGCATCATTCTCTGGTGGAGGTCACCGGGGTCATGTCCTGAAGGCTGAGGCCACTTATTAGCAATAAGGATAAACCACGTAATGCCCAGTGGTCAACTGGTGGTGACAACATGGACAGTGGTCAGCAGGTGGCCACATCACAGACAGCAATCAGAAAGATTTCACATCATGGACAGTGGCTAATGGCAGACCACATAATAGACAGTGGTCAATAGAAGGCAACATCATGGGCAATGATTAGCAGCAGCATACACACATCAAGTACAGTGCCCGTCGGGAGTCCACATTTTAGAAAGCATTGAGTAGATAAATACATCAGGGACTTTAGTAAGCAGGATACCACATTATGGACAGTGGTCAGCAGCAGGTCAAATAACCCACATTAGTCAGGAGGAGGCCACATGATTGACAGTGGACAGTAGGGTAAATATCATGCTCAGTGGTCTGCAGGGGGGCACATCATGAACAGTGGTCAGGACAAGCCACATAATGGACAACAGTCTGCAGCAATGGTGTTAGGTATATATAGTTATTTATGCATAGGTTTGGTCATCCTGGAAAACTCTGCAGATGGACTGACCTGTAATGTAAATGGGCGAGTGCAGTCCAGTCTAGAACATTTTTGTGGAGTCTTACTACTGCAGCTCTAGGACATGAACCTTACATCATTGTATATTTTCTGCAGAAATCTGTTATTGCCAACCTTCCGGCAGAACTGTGATAAGAACTGACCACACAGACAAGGTGACTGTGTAGATAACGGACTCTTCTGTCTAACTGGGTCACATCATATAGGCTGAGGCCCGTAGTTCAAAGGAAAATAAATCTTAATACTTCAGTAGTCAAAACATTATAGACAATTGTAACTTCTAACTTTGTGGGAACTGTTTGGTGAAGGCCCTTTTCTGTTTCCCATGATTGTGCTCAGTGAACATGACTAATAAAGACAAGGTTGTGGGAGTTTGGTGGGAAGAAAATGATCAGATGCACAGAGCCCACGCCTTAACTACAATCCAACACAGGGGCGTAACCAGGGCTGCCACTAGGACTTTCGGGGCCCCATACTTGCAAAATTTTCGGGGCCCCCCTTGAGACTCTGCCCAGGCTCCACCCCAGCCCTGCCTCCACCTTTCGAACTGTCCACAGTCCCACTGCTCTCTCTTGGAAAAACTCCACTTCTCCCCAATCACACATTAACAGTTCCCATCTCCAGATCACACACATAGCCAACAGCTCTTGTTCTGGCCAAAAGATTTCTTAAATCCACCACCACAAGGTAGACTCTTTTGGCTGAGCTCTACTCTACTCTAACCTATTAAACATTTGTTATAATATCCAATACAATTTATGTATATTTTTCCTTATTTTTAAATTTTTAAAATTACCAATAATATCACATCCAAAAGGGACAAACACCACCACACCATGTCCAGACCACATATTACCACCACATAGTGACCTATAATACCACATACAAAGAACAAATACAGCCACACCATGACCAGACCACATATTACCAACACATGGTGACTGAATACTATAATACTGATCATTAATTAAAAAAAACACAATACTATCACCATAAGTGCCATTATACACATGAGATCTCTACTTGGTATGTGTATAGGAAATACAGTGATCACTGATGACATTGTACACAGGAGCTCTGTATATAGTGTCAGTACACAGGTAATACAGTGATCACCAGTGACATACACAGGTGCTCTGTATATAGTGCCAGTGTACAGGTAATACAGTGATCACTGGTGACATTGTACACAGGAACTCTGTATACAGCGTATAGTGTCAGTGTACAGGTAACACACTGACTCACCAGTGACATTTCTAGGTAAAGTCCTTTATCTTCGCTTTTCATCTTTCATCCAGCACATAACGCCATCACGTCTTTCAGACAGGGCTTGTCTCTGCAGGAAATAACACAGCTATCTAGAGCTCCACTTGCAGAACACATCACTTAATTTTTTCCCAACTTCTACACTACACCAAGATGAAGAAAAAAAGGTGACAGTGTTGCTCTGCACATTAACAGGACCGCCCCCCATTTAAAACAGCATCCTCAAAAAAATAAAATAAATACATAATTGCAGTAATAATATCCCTTAATTAGCCCCTATGGTACTAATATCCCCCATCCTGGCCCCGTGTATCTCATTTCTGGCTCCAGCCATATGTTCTCCCGTCCTGCCCTCATGAGTATCCATTATGCCCCATATGATCTCCCGATCCTGACCCATCTGTCCCATGATTCTGCCACACCATCTGTCTCCATTCTGCCCCATGATCCTGCACCATGGGTCTCCCATCCTGCCCCCTCCTGTGTCGCACATTCTGCCCCCGTGTCTCCAAACCTGCCCCATTTATCCATTCTGCCCCATCTTCATTCTAACCTCGTGCCTCCATTTTGCCCTTTGTATCCATTCTGCCTCCGTACATCCATTCTGCCATCCTGTGTCCATTCTGCCCTCCTGTGTCCATTCTGCCCCACTGTGTCCAAACTGCCCCACTATGTCCATTCTGCCCCACTGTGTCCATTTTGCCCCATGTCTCCATTCTGCCCTCCAGTGTCCATTTTGCCTGGTGTCCATTCTACCCCCCTGTGTCCATTCTGCCCCCCTGTGTCCATTCCGCCCTCCTGTGTCCATTCTGCCCTCCTGTGTCCATTATGCCCCCTGTGTCCATTCTGCCCTCCTGTGTCCATTCTGCCCTCCTGTGTCCATTCTGCCCTCCTGTGTCCATTCTGCCCCCCTGTGTCCATTCTGCCCTCCTGTGTCCATTCTGCCCTCCTGTGTCCATTCTGCCCTCCTGTGTCCATTTTGCCCCCGTGTCCATTCTGCCCTCCTGTGTCCATTCTGCCCCCCTGTGTCCATTCTGCCCCCCTGTGTCCATTCTGCCCTCCTGTGTCCATTTTGCCCCCATGTCCATTCTGCCCTCCTGTGTCCATTCTGCCCCCTGTGTCCATTCTGCCCTCCTGTGTCCATTCTGCTCTCCTGTGTCCATTCTGCCCCCGTGCCTCCATTTTGCCCCCTGTGTCGTCCATTCTGCCCCCCTGTGTCCATTATGTCCTCCTGTGTCCATTCTGCCCCCGTGCCTCCATTTTTCCCCCTGTGTCGTCCATTCTGCCCCCCCGGCTTGCCGCCGCTTTCAATAAAAAAAGCAAAAAACAAACAAAAACACTTTCTCCTTACCTGGCCGCAGTCCTGGGGCGAAGATCCATCAGTTCTGTTGTAGCGCGCACTGCCGGCGACTGACAATGACGTCAGCTGACAGCCTCCGATTGGCTGGCAGCTTTAACTATTGCCATGCGCGTGACCACGCATGGCAATAGAGTAACTGAGTCTGCGTCTCAGACACAGGTTCAGTTATTTGATGGGCAGTGGGGCCCGATCGGCGAAAGTGACGGGGCCCGATGCTGGCCCCCTCTGCTCACTGGGCCCCATATGCCAGTCAGGGCAGTAATGCCCTGATGGCAGCCCTGGGCGTAACGAGCATGATCAGCACAAAGACACATCATGGACAATGGTCAGCAGGAAGATACATCAAAGACCGTGGCCAACAGGAGGTCACAACATGAACAGTGGTCAGCAAAAAGATACATGCTGGACAGTGGTCTGCCAGATGACACATCATGAACAGTAGTCAGAAAGAGATCACATCGTAGACAGTGTTCGCCAGGAGGATGTATCCATACCTCCCAACTTTTGAAGAAGGGAAAGAGGGACAAAAGTTGAGGCGCACACAGTGGCAAATTTTAGGCCATGCCCTGACCACACCCATTTCACAACTAGTCACACTCATGTCCATGCCCCAACTGCACCTATTTAGCACTTCTGATCACACTGACTGGTACTGAGGACACAGTGGCTGGCATTATGGGCACAGTGACTGGCATTATGGGCACCTTGACTGGTACTGAGGCAAAAAAAGAACAGAAAGAGAAAAAGGAAAACAGAGAAAGAAAGAAAGAACAGAGAGAGAAAGAACGAGGGGAAAGAAAGAACAGAGAGAGAAAGAAAGAGAAAGAATGAAAGAAAGAAAAAAAGAGGGGAAGAAAGAGAGAACAGAGAAAGAGAAAGAAAGAAGGGAAAGAAAGAACAGAAAAATAGAAAGAAAGAAACAGAGAGAAAGAAAGAACATAGAGAGAAAGAGGGGACAGAAAAAATGAACAGAGAGAGAGAAAAAAGAGAAAAAAGTAAGAACAGAGAGAGACAAGGAAGAAAGAACAGACAGAAAGAAAGAAAGAAAGAAAGAAAGAGAGGGGAAAGAAAGAGAACAGAGAGAGAAGGAAAGAACAGAGAGAAAGAAAGGAAGAACAGAGCGAGAAAGAAAAGATTAGCGAGAGAAAGAAAGAGGGGAAGGAAAGAGAAAGAAAGAACAGAGCGAAAGAAAGAACAAAGAGAAAGAGAAAGAAAGAGAGGAAAGAAAGAACAGAGAGAGAATGAAAGAAAGAAAGAGGGGAAAGAAAGAAACAGAGAGATGAAAGAGGGGACAGAAAAAAGAACAGAGAGAGAAAGAAAGAACAGAGAGAAAGAAAGAGGGGAAAGAAAGAGAACAGAGAGAGAGAAAGAAAGAAGGGAGAGAGAAGGAAAGGAAGAACAGAGAAAGAGAAAGAACAGAGAGAGAGAAAATGATTAGAGAGAGAAAGAAAGAGGGGAATGAAAGAGAAAGAAAGAACAGAGCAAAAGAAAGAACAAAGAGAAAGAGAAAGAAAGAAAGAGGGGAAAGAAAGAAAGAACAGAGAGAGAAAGAAAGAAAGAACAGAGAGAAAGAAAGAGGGGACAGAAAAAAGAACAGAGAGAGAAAAAAGACATAGGGGAAAGAAAGAACAGAGAGGGAGAGACAAAGAAAGAGGGGAAAGAAAGAACATAGGTGGAAGGAATAAAGAAAGAACAGAGAGAAAAGAAGAACAGAGAGAGAAAGAAAGAGGGGACAGAAAAAAAGAACAGAGAGAAAGAAAGATGGGAAAGAAAGAACAGAGAGAAAGAAAGAACAGAGAGAGAAAGGAAGAGGGGACAGAAAAAATGAACAGAGAGAGAGAGAAAGAAAGAAAAGAGAGAAAGATTAGAGAGAGAAAGAAAGAGGGGAAAGAAATAGAAAGAAAGAACAGAGCAAAAGAAAGAACAAAGAGAAAGAGAAAGAAAGAGGGGAAAGAATGAAAGAACAGAGAGAGAAAGAAAGAAACAGAGAGAAAGAAACAACAGAGAGAAAGAAAGAGGGGACAGAAAAAAGAACAGAGAGAGAGAAAAAAAGAAAGAGGGGAAAGAAAGAACAGAGAGAGAAAGAAAAAGGGGAAAGAAAGAAAGAACATAGAGAAAAAGAGAAGAAAGAAAGAACAGAGCGAGAGAAAGAACAGAGAGAAAGAAAGAAAGAGGGGAAAGAAAGAGAACAGAGAGAGAAAGAAAGAACAGAGAGAAAGAAAGGAAGAACAGAGAGAGAAAGAAAGAACAGAGAGAAAGAAAGAGGGTAAAGAAAGCGAAAGAAAGAACGGAGCGAAAGAAAGAACAAAGAGAAAGAGAAAGAAAGAGGGGAAAGAAAGAAAGAAACGGGAAAGAAAGAACAGAGAGAAAGAAAGAAAGGACAGAAAAAAGAACAGAGAGAGAAAAAAGGAAAGAGGGGAAAGAAAGAAAGAACAGAGAGGAAGAGAGAAAGAAATATGGGAAAGAAAGAACAGAGAGAAAGAAAGAGGGGAGAGAAAAAAGAAGAAAGAAAGAACAGAGAGAGAAAGAAAGAACAGAGCGAGAGAAAGAACAGAGAGAAAGAAAGAAAGAGGGGAAAGAAAGAGAACAGAAAGAGAAAGAAAGAACAGAGAGAAAGAAAGGAAGAACAGAGAGAAAAAGGAAGAAAGAACAGAGAGATAAAGAAAGAGGGGAAAGAAAAAGAAAGAAAGAACGAAGCGAAAGAAAGAACAAAGAGAAAGAGAAAGAAAGAGGGGAAAGAAAGAAAGAAACAGGGGAAAGAAAGAAACAGAGAAAGAAAGAAAGAACAGAGAGAAAGAAAGAAAGGACAGAAAAAAAGAACAGAGAGAGAAAGAACAGAGAAAGAAAGAAAGAACAGAGAGAGGGAAAGAAAGAACAGAGAGAGAAGGAAAGAGGGGAAAGAAAGAGAACAGAGAAGGAAAGAAAGAAAGAAAGAACAGAGAGAGAGAGAGAAAGGAAGAACCGAGAGAAAGAAAGAACAGAGAGAGAAAGATTAGAGAAAGAGAGAAACAAAGAACAGAGGGAGAGAAAGGAAGCAGGGAAAGAAAGAAAGAAAGAACAGAGAGAAAGAAAGAAACAGAGAGAGAAATAAAGATTCTATAAAGATACTATAGCAGCCTGGCTCCCATTTTAGTGCCCACCTGAGCCTCCTGATGCAGGACATATGATGATCCGCTCACATGGCCAACATCCCCGAGTCCAAGGCGATGCCGCTGTCCACGCTGTCGGAGGAGGACACAGTGATGGATCTGAAGCATTCCCTGAAGTGCCTCCATGGTTCCGTCACAATCTCCTCCAGAAATTACCTCATTTCCGGTCAGCTTCCAGCACATCACTTCCGGTGGAACATCGCGTGCAAATTTTAAAGTGCTCCTAGGAGTCCGCCGTGCACTCCTTTGTCCGTGGGAAAAGTAACCTCCTGGCCGGGACAGTGGGGCAGACTCAAAATTGGGATTGTCCTGCTGGATCCGGGATGGTTGAGAGGTATGAAAGCTCCCCACCATACATCTTGTACACACACAGCTCCGCTCCATACACCCTGTACACACACGGCTCCGCTCCATACACACGCAGCTCCACTTCGTACACACCGTACACACACGGCTCTGCTCAGCACCATAAACACACGGCTCAGCTCTGTACACTTTGTACACACAGGGCTCCGCTCCGTACACCTCGTACACACACGGCTCCGCTCCGTACACCTTGTACACACACGACTCCACTCCGTACACCTTGTACAAACACAGCTCCGCTCCATACACCTCGTACACACATGGCTGCGCTCCATACACTTCGTACACACATGGCTCCACTCCGTACACCTCGTACACACACGGCTCCGCACACCTCACACACACTTGGCTCCCCTCCATACACATTGCACACGCATGGCTCTGCTATATCCACACTGTAAACCCCTCCTGACCCCACACATAAACTTCCCCTCATTCAGCACCATGACGGCCAGCACAGCAGAGTCCTGCACACACTGATGCCCCTGATCATGTGACCCCTGACTCCTCCCCTCCTGTGACCTCATCACAGGTCCTGTGCGCACAGAAGAGAACAGCCAAGCGACGTCATTGCAGGCTGTGAGAGGCTGCGGTGGGTCTCTGGGAGGGCAAGGATGGGGTGCATGGGGGGGCATGAGGCTTATCTCCCTGCAGTGTGTGAAAAATAGAGTCCTGGGATGGACAGCGGGCGGGCGGGGAAAAAACGGGCCTGTCCCGCCGAATCCGGGACGGTTGGGGGCTATGTATATCATGGATAGTGGTCAGAAGGACGACACATGGAGAGTGAGGTCAGGTGGAGGACATATTAGGAACAGTGGTCAGCAGAAGGTCAAATCATAGACAGTTGTCAGCAGGAGGTCAAAAAATGGACAGTAGTCACCTGGAGGACACATTATGGACAGTGGTCAGCAAGAGATCAAATTGAAGACATTAGTCACTAGGAGGACGCATAATGTACAGTTAGCAGGAGTACACGTGGACAGTAGGAGGACGCATTATGGACAGTGGTCAGTAGGAGGACACATCACGGACAGTGGTCAGTAGGAGGACACATCTTGGACAGTGGTCAGTAGGAGGATACATCATGAACAGTGTCATGTCCGCCATGTCTGTCATGTTCGCCATGTCTGTCATGCCGCAAGATGCCTGGAGCAGTGTGCACGCGTGCCTTACCTCATGGCTGCACGATGTTGCTGGGTAACCATCCGTCTCTGTCTGACTCTGCAATCCACTGTATTCCTGGAAACCCCTGATCATGTGACCCTTCCTATGTTCCAGTCCTGGTCTGATTCTGCAATCCGCTGTATTCCTGGAAACCCCTGATCATGTGACCTCCTCTATGGTTCTACCCAGGCTGTTCTAGCGATGCTATTTATGATCCTGGAGGATCTGAACACAAAGTCCCTCCCTGGTCCTGACCCGGAAGTACTGGTGCTATGGTGCTATATCAGACCGACCCTCCCTATGGTCAGGGCCTGAGTATCGTGTTGCTTCCCTGCATGGCTGCTTGGTCGCTCCCTGTATTCTGTGCCCCTGCACTTTGCTTTGTCGTGCGTCTCTGCACACGCTCTCTGCTAGTACTCCGTCTCTTGTCCCGTGCCTTGTCTTATGTTTGTCCGTTGTGCTATGTTCGTCCTTGTCCTGCTTGGACTTGTTGTCCTTCTTGTGTTCTCTGCCTTGCCCGTTTCTGCCATGTCTTGCCTTCGCTTTGCACAGTCTTGTGTTCCCTCCTCTGTTCTCTGTTCTTGCCTGTTCTCCCTTGCTCTGATCTATGGTGCTCTCTAGCATGTTTTCTGACTAGTCCCAAGGCTCTGCCTTGGTCCGGCTCTGTGCTTCGGCCTATGCTCCGCTGCTAGCTCTGTTCTCGCTCTGATCTTACTCTGTGTCTCTGCCTAAGTTTCCGCTCCGTGTTCCGTACCTGCCTAGCTCTGCCTTGTTTCTTGTCTTGCTTTGCTTTGTTGCTTCGGGTTCCCTTTGCATGTGCCTGGCCTTCCTAGCCTCCTGCTTGTGCCTCAGCCGTGCCCGCCCTAGCCGTGCCCGCCTGCTTGGCCTCAGCCGTACTCGTCGGTCAGTGACAGCTGTGTCGCCTGCTATGCCTCAGCCGGGTTCGCTGGAGTCTTGCCCGGCTGTTAGTGCTGCAGACCGATCAGCTAGCCAGTGCCCCAGCCGTGCTCTCTGTGCTTCCTTGCACTTCACGCTGTTTCTTGCACTTCACGCTGTTTCTGCACTGCGCTCTACGTGCTCTCTATAGCACGCGCAGGTCCTTGCCTGCCCTTGGCATACCTCCCTGTGCTTCTCTAAAAGTATGCGCAGGTTTTGCCATGTTCCCTGTCGTGCCCTCTAGCACGCACAGGTCCTAGTCTGTACCTTGTTTCGAACCCTGACCCTGGTGTGCCTCTCTGCACGTGCAGGACTCTGCTTTTAAACTCTGTCCCTGGCATGCCCCTCGGCATGCGCAGACCTCGGTCCTTGAACCTGACCCTGGTGTGTTCGTTTGCACATGCAGGACTCTGCTCTGAACCTGTCCCTGGCGTGTCCCTCTACACGCGCAGGCCTCCGTCCTTGTACCTGTCCCTGGTGTGTCCCTCTACACGTGCAGGCCTCCATCCTTGTATCTGTCCCTGGCGTGTCCCTCTACACGCGCAGGCCTCCGTCCTTGTACCTGTCCCTGGTGTGTCCCTCTACACGTGCAGGCCTCCATCCTTGTATCTGTCCCTGGCGTGTCCCTCTGCACGCGCAGGCCTCAGTCCTTTAACCTGACCCTGGTGTGTTCTTTTGCATGCACAGGACTCTGCTCTGATGCCTGGATCCTGTCAGTCCTTGCCAGTCTTCCGGAGTCCGATGCTTTCGCACCTGCTTTGAACCCTGGCATGTCTCCTTGTACGCACTCTGCCTTGGACTCTGGCGTGTCTCTCGGCACGCACCTTGTCTTAGACTCTGGTGTGTCCTAGCACGCATCCCTTCTAGGAACTCTTGTGTGATCCCTAACACGTACCCTGCCCGGGACTCTGGTATGTTTTCTGCACGTGTTATGTCTGGAACATTTGGCGTGCCCTTGCTCGCACCTTGCCATGTTTCACCGTTTGAGCCCTGCATCTGATTCTCTGTTTTTGCCTTGTATCTGATTAATGTGTGTAACCACGTTTGCTGAAGAAATCCTGTGACCTTGCTTATGTTTCATATCCTGTTCGTCCTGTTGCTAGACACTCAATAGTGTCTCCCTGAGCCGGCCGTCTGGTCCAGCTGCCATGGTGGCTCACTCCCTTGGTCTTGCCCCTGACACTCCCTGTACAGGGGGAGGGTTCTCACTAGGTCAGCTCGCCCTAGGTGGGTGGGTGCCACGGCCCAGAGGGTCCACTCTAAGAAGAAAAACAACTCAGCGCAAGCTGACGCTCATCACAAACAGTGGTCAGCAGGAGGACACATCATAGACAGCAGTCAGCAGGAGGACATATTGTAACGGGGTCTTCCTAACTCGGGTACCTCTTTCAGTACCCCCCCGTGTTTCCGGAGGTCCACTCTGCTTTGGCTGGAGTCTGAATGAAGGACGCTGGCTGGAATTCCTTGGTTACATGGGCGCATATAAAAGATCACTGCTTCTCCACGTATTTCCAGTCTGAGAACACTTTACTAACAGGACACAGAATATATCACACAGATACAGAGGGCAGGCCAATAGAAAAGTGGCAGGCCAGACATACATTACAAAAGCCGCAGGTGGCCGGAGCCTGCCGATATTTACTGTGGGAATTACAAAAGTGAGGGAGGGGGGTGGCTGTGCGCAGCCTGTGGGCTGATGCATTAGGGACATGCATCTCCCATGGAACCTATTATACATACATATAACTGCACAACATATTCTGGGTGCTGAATGGTTCCGTAACACGTAACACATATCATAAACAGTGGTCAGCAGGAGGACACATCATGGACCGTTGTCAGCAGAAGGACACGTGGACAGTAGGAAGATTCATTATTGACAGTGGTTGGTAGGAGGACACATCATGTACAGTGATCAGTAGGAGAAGAATTCAGGAAAAATGTTCAGCCGTAGTGTTGGGGATACATGGGTATTTTGCATAGCTTCGGTCATTTTGGAAAACTCTTTAGATGGACTGATCTGTAAAGCCATGTAAATGGGCGAGTATAGTTTAGTTTTTTTTTCTGTGGAGCCTTGCTATTGCAGTTCTAGGATATGAATTTATATAACTGTGTGTTTTCTACAGAAAATCTGTTATTGCCAACCTTTCTGCAGAAATGTGATAAGAACTGACACATACAAGGTGACTGTGTAGATAACTGACTCTTCTGTCCACAGATCTCTTTCTCAATAGAGGTTTAGTCAGGGTGATGTTGTGTATTATACTCTGGAGAAAGTCTCACTGGGTCACATCATATAGGCTGAGGCCCCGTAGTTCAAAAGGAAGATAAATCTTAATACTTCAGTAGTCAAAACATTGTAGACAATTGTAGTTTCTGACTTTGTGGGAACTGTTTGGTGAAGGCCCTTTTTTATTCCCCATGACTGCCCAGCGCACAAGATATATGCAGACACAGTAACATAGTAACATAACAACATAGTATTTAAGGTTGAAGGGAGACTTTAAGTCCATCTAGTTCAACCCATAGCGTAACATGTTGATCCAGAGGAAGGAAAAAAAAACCCATGTGGCAAACACTAAGCTCCACATTGGGGAAAAAAATTGCTTCTAAACTCCACATACGGCAATCAGACTAGCTCCCTGGATCAACGTGTAGGAGGGTGGACTGACATGTGGACCTGTCTGATGAAGAAGGAATATGTAAAATATGTTGTGTACACTGTTTGCTGAGAATCGTATACATGTCTAAGGAGACAGCTAGAATTAGATAGGGGTGGTGTAGTACCAAGTTTTGGCCACTAGAAGGAGACATAGGATAGTGAGAAAAGGAATCTAACAGCAGCTGAAGCTGGGAAACGCAGTGTCGTGGTGGGCGGAGTTACGGGACTGAGGAGGGGAATTTCCAAGACAGGGGATAAAAGGAAAGAGAGTCCCAGGGTCAGGCAGAACCCCGGAGGAGAGAGAGGAGGGAAGAGCTCAGGAGAATACGGAGGAAGGAAGAGTTCAGGAAGAGAGAGAGACAGAGGAGAAAGGGAGAGACGGATAGCCAGGGGGTGGCCCTGACAAGACAGCTGCTGATTAAAGGATGCCTGGGGTACCGGTCGGCTGGACATTGAAGGGTCAGTAAGTGTTGCAGCGGGCAGACTCTACCAGGGGGAGCGTTGTGGCCGTGGGCCTAACGGCAGCCACGGTAAAAGAACCCAGAGGGTCATCACCGACAGGAGTAAGAGGAGGTGACAGGTACCCAGGCCAATGTGCAGAAGCTGTCGTGTTTGCTGTGGATGTCAAGAGGACACCCAATAAAGTTGGACCTGATTGAACTTGTTTCTGCATCTGTTGTCAGTCTGTCTCGCAGCCGAAATCGACCACCCCCCTGTCGGCACACGTACTACAAACGCAATATCAAGGAATCTAGTGTATATAACCTGTAATATTATACTTTTCAAGAAAGGCATCCAGTCCCTTCTTAAATTCTAGTAGTGAATCACTCATTAAACAAGGATGGAAGAACATAAGCGGCCACACACAGCCCGGACCTCAGCCCCATCCAACACCTAAATTGGAGCTTATGAGCACAGTTTCCTGTTGTGAGTTCATTTTTCCCTTCACCATTGAGGTCTGATGAACTCCCTCCTCTGGTGAAGGAAGGTAGTGAGGCTGATTACCAAACACATGGGCAGCTAGATGATGACTGGGTGGCTGGAATTGAGGACTGGATATAAGGCTGCCGACGCCCTTCTTCCTGGCTGGTGATTTTCCTGCTGGATTCTTGGAGACCAGTCTGATTCCTGCATCTCAAAGCTAAGTTTTTCTGCTCTGCTTTGTACTCTTCAGTTTTGTTTTTGTTTTGCCTTGTTTTTTGGGAGTTCTGCCATCCCCGGTCGGGGGTGAGCTGAATTCCATTTTTGTCTCTGATCTGTTGATCTTTTGCTCTGTCTTCAGAATATACCTGAGTGCTGATATAGTCTTTTGAAGCCTAGCGTCTTCAGGGCCTGTTTTTCCTATCAGTCAGTTGGCTCATTTTGATAGGGGTTTTGCGGATGGCAGACAGCAGCTTTCCTATCCTGTCCTATGTAGTTAGCTTGGGCCCCATCATTTGCTCAACCTATCTTTCTATCTGTGTTAGTGTTTTCATCTTGCTTCACCGTCATTATATGTTGGGGGCTGCCTATTGCTTTGGGGTCTGCTCTGGGGCAGTTTAGTTTTTCCCCTTTCTGTCTTCAGGCTATGTAGTTCTCCGGCTGTGATCGAGAGGTCTAGGGCACCATAGGAACCCCCCACGGCTACTGCTAGTTGTTGTGGATAGGTTCAGGGGTCTGCAATCCGATAGCTTCCAACCTCTCTGTTTTTTCTGGACTTGGCTGATATTTTGTTTTTTCCTCCTTCGGTGACTCATCATAACAATTTCCCCCAAACATCAGTGTCTGACCCCACAAATGATCTTCTGGATGAAGGGACAAAAGTCCCCACAGACGCCTTAACCCCTTCACCCCCAAGGGTGGTTTGCACGTTCATGACCGGGCCAATTTTTACAATTCTGACCACTGTACCTTTATGAGGTCATAACTCTGGAACGCTTCCATGGATCCCAGTGATTCTGACATTGTTTTCTCGTGACATATTGTACTTCATGTTAGTGGTAAAATTTCATTCAAATAACTTGCGTTTATTTGTGAAAAAAACGGAAATTTGGCAAAAATTTAGAACATTTCGCAATTTTCCAACTTTGAATTTTTATGCCCTTAAATCACAGAGATACGGCACACAAAAAACTTGATAACTAACATTTCCCACATGTTTACTTTACATCAGCACAATTTTGGAACCAAAATTTTTTTTTGTTAGGAAGTTATAAGGGTTAAAAGTTGACCAGCGATTTCTCATTTTTACAACACCATTTTATTTTTAGGACCACATCACCTTTGAAGCCACTTTGAGGGGTCTATATGATAGAAAATACCCAAAAGTGACACCATTATAAAAACTGCACCCCTTAAGGTGCTCAAAACCACATTCAAGAAGTTTATTAACCCTTTAGGTGCGTCACAGGAATTTTTTTGAATATTTAAAAAAAAATGAACATCTAACTTTTTTTCACAAAAAAAATACTTCAGGTTCAATTTTTTTTATTTTACCAAGGGTAACAGGAGAAATTGGACTGCAAAAGTTATTGTGCAATTTGTCCTGAGTACGCTGATACCTGATTTGTGGGGGGGAACGACTGTTTCGGCGCATGGCAGAGCTCAGAATGGAAGGAGCGCCGTTTGACTTTTTCAATGCAAAATTGGCTGGAATTTAGATCGGACGCCATGTCACGTTTGGAGAGTCCCTGATGTACCTAAACAGTGGAAACCCCCTACAAGTGACCCCATTTTGGAAATTAGACCCCCCAAGGAACTTATCTAGATATGTGGTGAGAACTTTGAACCCACAAGGGCTTTACAGAAGTTTATAACGTACAGCGGTACAATTAAAAAATCATATTTTTTCCACAAAAATGATCTTTTCACCCCAATTTTTATTTTCCCAAGGGTAACAGGACCCTAAAAGTTATTGTGCAATTTGTCCTGAGTACGCTGATACCCCATATGTGGGGGTAAACCACTATTTGGGCGCATGGCAGAGCTCGGAAGGGAAGCAGCGCCATTTGACGTTTTTGGCTGGAAATGAGATCGGACACCATGTTGCGATTGGAAAACCCCTGATGTACCTAAACAGTGGAAACCCCCCACAAATGACACCATTTTGTAAACTAGACCCCCCAAGGAACTTATCTAGATGTGTGGTGAGAACTTTGAACCCCCCAGTGCTTCACAGAAGTTTATAACGCCCGGGCGTGAAAATAAAAAATTCGTATTTTTTCCACAAACATGATCTTTTAGTCACCATTTTTTTATTTTCCCAAGGGTAACAGGAGAAATTGAACCCCAAAAGTTGTTGTCCAATTTGTCCTGAGTACGCTGACACCCCATATGTGGGAGAAAACTACTGTATGGACACACGTCAGGGCTCGGAAGGGAAGTAGTGACGTTTTGGAATGCAGACATTGATGGAATGGTCTGCGGGTGTCATGTTGCCTTTGGAGAGCCCCTAATGTACCTAAACAGTGGAAACCTCCCACAAATGACCCCATTTTGAAAACTAGACCCCCTAAGGAACTTATCTAGATGTGAGGTGAGCACTTTGAACCCCCAAGGGCTTCACAGAAGTTTATAATGCGAGGGCATGAAAATAAAAAAATCGTATTTTTTCCACAAACATGATCAATTAGTCCCCAAGTTTTTCATTTTCCCAAGGGTAACAGGAGAAATTGGACCCCAAAAGTTGTTGTCCAATTTGTCATGAGTACGCTGACTCCCCACATGTGGGAGAAAACTACTGTATGGACACACGTCGGGGCTCGGAAGGGAAGCAGTGACGTTTTGGAATGCAGACTTTGATGGAATGGTCTGTGGGTGTCATGTGCGCTTGGAGAGCCCCTGATGTACCTAAACTATTGAAACTCCCCACAAGTGACCCCATTTTGGACACTAGACCCCCCACGGAACTTAGAAGTTTATAACGCTCGGACGTGAAAATAAAAAAATCTTTTTTTCCACAAAAATGATATTTTTGCCCCCAATTTTTTATTTTCCTAAGGGTAACAGGAGAAATTGGACCCCAAAAATTGTTTTGCAATTTGTCCTGAGTAGGCTGATACCCTACATGTGGGGGTAAAACACTGTTTGGGCGCATGGCAGAGCTTGGAAGGGAAGGAGCACCATTTGACTTTTTCAACTCAGAATTGGCTGGAATTGAGATCAGACGCAATGTTGCATTTGGAGAGCCCCTGATGTGCCCAAACAGTGGAAACCCCCAATTCTAACTCCAACCCTAACCCCAACACACCCCTAACCCTAATCTCAGCCCTAACCCTAACCTTAACCCTAGCCCTAACCCTAACCCTAACCCTAGCCCTAACCCTACCCTAACCCTAACCCAAGCCCTAACCCAAGCCCTAACCCAAATGGAAAAAAATACATTTTTTTATTGTATTATTTTTCCCTAACTAAGGGGGCGATAACGGGGGGTTTGATTTACTATTTATGGCGGTTTTTATTTTTGGCGGCTGTCACACGCTAAAAGACGCTTTTTATTGTAAAAATAGTTTTTGCATCACCACATATTGAGAGCTATAATTTTTCCGTATTTTGACCCACCGAGTCATGTGAGGTCTTATTTTTTGCGGAACGAGTTGACGTTTTTATTGGTACCATTTTTGGGCACGTGACATTTTTTGATAGCTTTTTATTCCAATTTTTGGGACACAGAATGAACAAAAACCAGCGCTTCATGAATTTCTTTTGGGGAAGTGCGTTTACACCGTTCCGCGTGCGGTAAAATTGATAAAGCGGTTTTATTCTTCGGGTCAGTACGGTTACAGTGATACCTCATTTAGGTCTTTTTTTATGTTTTGTCGGTTTTATGCAATGAAAACTATTTTATATAAAAAATAATTATTTTTGCATCGCTTTATTCTGCGAGCTATAACTTTTTTATTTTTTCGCTGATGATGCTGTGTGGCGGCTCGTTTTTTGCGGGACAAGATGACGTTTTCAGCAGTACCATGGATATTTATATGCGTCTTTTTGATCGCGCGTTATTACACTTTTTGTTTGGCAGTATGATAATAAATCATTATTTTTTGCTTCGTTTTTTTATTTTTATTTTTTAAGGGGTTCGCTAAAGGGGTTAACTAATGGGACAGTTTTATAGGGCGGGTGGTTAACGGACGTGGCGATACCTAATATGTGTACTTTTATTGTTTTTTGTTTTTTTTATTTCCAAAAAATGGATTTATTTGAGGGAATATTTTTTTTTTTTCTAATTTATTTGGCGATTTTTTTAAAATTATTTTAACACTTTTTTTTTTATTTTTTTTAACTTTATTAAATAGTCCCAGGTGGGACATCACTGTCCTGTGACAGATCGCTGATCTGTCACATCACAGATCACTGTGACAGATCAGCAATCTGTCACAGGCATTGAAGAAGGCTTCCTCATGCCTGCGCTTTGCAGGCAGTGAGGAAGTCAGCTCCCTACAGGCCCCCGAAGGCCCCCGTCGCCATCTTGGATTCGGGGGCCTGCAGGAAAGGAGCCCCCTGCAGCAGCGCTGCACATTGCGCTGCCGTGGGGGGCTCAGGGAAGCACGGAGGGAGCCCCCTCCCTGCTGATGCTTCCCTTTAACTCCCGGTACACAGCGATCGTGTTTGATCGCGGTGTGCAAGGGGTTAACGTGTCGGGGGCGGTCCGTGACCGCCCCTGACACATTGTGCCGGGTGTCAGCTGAGATAATCAGCTGACACCCGGCCGCGATCAGCGGCGCTCACCACGTGGGCGCCGCTGATCGCGGTAGACGTACTATCCCGTCCATGGGCATAGGGGCCCGGGGCCCATGGACGGGATAGTACGTGTGATGTCAGAAAGGGGTTAAACATCTTTTAGGAATATCTACCAGAGAAGCAGGAGCCTTAACCCCAGAAGCTTTTTTCGGTTTTGCGTTTTTGTTTGTCGCTCCCCTCCCTCCCAGAGCCATAACTTTTTTTATTTTTTCATCAATATGGCCATGTGAAGGCTTATTTTTCCGGGACGAGTTGTACTTTTTAACGACATCATAGGTTTTACCATGTCATGTACTAGAAAATGGGAAAAAAAATTCCAACTGCGGTGAAATTGCTAAAAAAGTACAATCCCACACTTGTTTTTTGTTTGGCTTTTTGGCTAGGTTCACTAAATGCTAAAACTGCCCTGCCATTATGATTCTCCAGGTCATTACGAGTTTATAGACCACTGAGTGATGCTCATAGCAATCCGGCACTGATAACTAGAGTTGAGCGAATTGGGTCAAAAAAATTCAAAAGTCGCCGACTTTCGCCAAAGTCGGGTTTCATGAAACTAAACCCGACTTTAGCGTGAGTTCGGCCACGAGGTCGGCGACTTTAGCGCCAAAGTCGCGTTTCAAAAGATGCTTTAGCGCTCTTTTTCAGCCAATCAAGAAGAACGGACACTGTGGGCAACATGATGACATAGGCAGCGGTCACCACCATGATTGAGAAGGGCATGCAAGTGATTGGCTTGCTTTGTGTGGCATCACAGGGGGTATAAAAGGGCGTGCACGCTGACCGCCATGTTACTTCTGCTGATCTCATAATAGGGAGAGCTGCTGCTGCTGCTGATTCTGTAGGGAGGGCGTTAGGCAGGGAAGAAGATACCAAAAACTGCTTTTGCTGCTAGCGATTTTGCCTGTACAACACACCAGTTACTGTGCAGTGCAAGGGGAGGCTATGTTTTGGTGCATCAGCTCTGTTGGTTATTAGGCTGCCTTATAAGGCTACCTGATGGCTGCATTGCTGTTTTCACACTGCTGAGCAAACTGCTTTTTTCAAAGAAATCCAAATTTTATTGTTTTGTCCTGGTGCGTTACTGAGCGTTCATTTTTTCACACACCGTACAGCGGTGTACGCTCCTCACACAGTACCATGTACCGGCTGTTATCACGGCCAAATTGAAGCTGTGTGTGACTCTGTAAGAAAAAGACGAGGAGTTTGTCCGTTCTTACAGACCTACACTCTAGGGAGATACCAATTCTGCCCAATTCTATATACACCTTGTAGTTTGTCATACACCAGCCAATTTCTGCCTGTTACATTGCTGTGTAATCTGTCCTGGGACTGAGACAATAGTTCAGAGTCCTCCAATCTACAGTGAGCTTCAAATTCTCACCAATACTATATACAGCTTCTGCCTTCTCATACACCAGCCAATTTCTGCCTGTCACATTGCGGTGTAATCTCTACTGGGCCTGAGACAATAGTTCAGCGTCCTCCAATCTACAGTGAGATTCAAATTCTCACCAATACTCTGTAGACCCTTTACCTTGTTTTACAGTACCATATAGCTGTTGTTATTTTGGGTACCTTGTTCAAAAAAAATGAAGAAGTATGGTGGAAGAGGCCGTGGAAGTGGGCGGGGGTAGCCAGCTGGTCCTGATGGTGGTGGTGTTGGTGTTGCATCTGCTGCTAGTGGCAAAAGCACAATAGCACCTAAGGCAGGAGGTGTTGAGCCTGCGTCATCGTCTGGCTCCACAAGGCCTTGTAGGCTCCATTTTCTGGGAGTAGGTAAACCGCTTTTAAAACCGGAGCTTCAGGAACAAGTTTTGTCTTACATTGCTGACACAGCCTCCAGCTCTATCGCCTCCTCTTCTGAAGTTTCAAAAAATAAAAGCACTGAGTCATCAGTGGAGGCTCCTGGTCAGGAACAACACCTTTCCTTGTGTCCTTCACCCCTCCCAAAAGTGAAGGATGCGGCAGGCCACACTACAGATTACTCCATGGAGCTCTTTTCTCATACCATGCCTGGGTTATCAAGTCAAATCGTGAATTCCCCAGGCCAAGATGAATCTGACATGGAGTGCACTGATGCACAGCCACTGCTAGATTTATCTGCTGGTACAGTCATGGCCAAAAGTTTTGAGAATGACACAAATATTAATTTTTACAAAGTCTACTGCTTCATTTTTTCTAATGGCAATTTGCATATACTCCAGAATGTTATAAAGAGTGATCAGCTTAACAGCAATTACTTGCAAAGTCAATATTTGCCTAGAAAATGAACTTTATCCCCCAAAACACATTTCAACATCATTGCAGCCCTGCCTTAAAAGGACCAGCTAACATCGTTTCAGTAATTGCTACATTTACACAGGTGTGGGTGTTGATGAGGACAGGGCTGGAGATCAATCTGTCATGATTAAGTAAGAATGACACCACTGGACACTTTAAAAGGAGGCTGGTGCTTGGCATCATTGTTTCTCTTCTGTTAACCATGGTTATCTCTAAAGAAACACGTGCAGTCATCATTGCACTGCACAAAAATGGCCTAACAGGGAAGAGTATCGCAGCTAGAAAGATTGCACCTCAGTCAACAATCTATCGCATCATCAAGAACTTCAAGGAGAGAGGTTCCCTTGTTGCCAAAAAGGCTCCAGGGCGCCCAAGAAAGACCAGCAAGCGCCAGGACCGTGTCTTAAACGTGTTTCAGCTGCGGGATCGGGCTACCAGCAGTGCAGAGCTTGCTCAGGAATGGCAGCAGGCAGGTGTGAGTGCATCTGCACGCACTGTGAGGCGGAGACTCTTGGAGCAAGGCCTGGTCTCAAGGAGGGCAGCAAAGAAGCCACTTCTCTCCAGAAAAAACATCATGGACAGACTGATATTCTGCAAGAGGTACAGGGAGTGGACTGCTGAGGACTGGGGTAAAGTCATTTTCTCTGATGAATCCCCTTTTCGATTGTTTGGGACATCTGGAAAATGGCTTATTCGGAGAAGACCAGGTGAGCGCTACCACCAGTCTTGTCTCATGCCAACTGTCAAGCATCCTGAAACCATTCATGTGTGGGGTTGCTTCTCAGCCAAGGGAATGGGCTCTCTCCCAGTCTTGCCTAAACACACAGACATGAATAAAGAATGGTACCAGAATGTCCTCCAAGAGCAACTTCTCCCAACCGTCCAAGAGCAGTTTGGCGATCAACAATGCCTTTTTCATCATGATGGAGCACCTTGCCATAAAGCAAAGGTGATAACTAAATGGCTCAGGGAACAAAACATAGAGATTTTGGGACCATGGCCTGGAAACTCCCCAGATCTTAATCCCATTGAGAACTTGTGGTCAATCATCAAGAGACGGGTGGACAAACAAAAACCTTCAAATTCAGACAAAATAAAAGCATTAATTTTGCAAAGAATGGACTGCTATCAGTCAGGATTTGATCCAGAAGTTGATTGAGAGCATGCCAGGGAGAATTGCTGAGGTCTAGAAGAAGAAGGGTCAACACTGCAAATATTGACTTGCTGTATTAACTCATTCTAACTGTCAATATAACCTTTTGCTACTCATAATATGTTTGCAATTATATTTCTGTATGTGATAAAAACATCTGACAAACACACATAATAACCAGAGGCCAGCAGATCATGTGAAAATGTAATATTTGTGTCATTCTCAAAACTTTTGGCCATGACTGTACATTCACTCAGAGCACTACATAGTCCTCGCTGTGTACTGAGCCAGAATCTGACCCTGATGAAACTCAGGTGCCCCTTCCCGCATACTATACCACCTTACACGGTGACACAGAGGAAGGTGCACATGACATTGAAGAGGAGGTGATGGATGACCCAGTTGTTGACCCAGATTGGCATCCATTGGGGGAAGAGGGTGCTGCTGCCAATAGCTCAGAAGAGGAGGAGGAGCATCCGCAGCAGACATCGACATTGCAACAGCTGTTATCTGGCAGGCCCGGAGCAGTCTGAAAATGGGCTACAAAAACCAAAAGAGTTGCAGGACCTCTAGGCCAGACGGTCAAATTAGCACAGCGTGCAAGGCCTCAAAATGTCTTCCATAGTAGGAAGAGTGCAGTGTGGCACTTTTTTGAACAAAATCCTAATGATCAGGCCAAGATTATCTGTAAGAAGTGCGCAAAGACCTTTAGACGAGGGAAAAATCTGAGAAACTTGAATACCAGTTGTATGCTTAGACATTTAACCACCATGCACTTGCAAGTGTGGACGGACTACCAAACCTCACGTACCACATGTGCAACTGCTCCCAAAGAAGGTAGTCAGCAACGCTACATTGTTTCCCCCACTGTAAGCCCACCAGTTAGCACAGCAGCAAATGTTGAGGTGTCGTCGCAAGGCCAAAGCAGTCAGGGAATCACAATGTTATATCAACGAAAGACTGAATCTAGCCCATCAGAAAGAACACCAACTCCATCAACATCATCACCCTCTCTCAGTCTGCCATGTCCACCGCTAGCTCCACCATATGCAGCTCTAAAGTCCAGGTCACCCTACCAGAGACTATGAGTAGGACAAGAAAGTACTCATCCTCTCATCCGCGTACACTGGGTTTGAACGCCCACATTGCCAAACTAATCTTGTTAGAGATGATGCCCTATCGCTTGGTTGAAAGTGCAGCTTTCCGTGAACTCATGGCCTACGCAGTACCACGCTATGACCTACCCAGTTGGCACTTCTTTTCTCGCAAAGCCATCCCAGCCCTCCACCTTCATGTCAAAGACCACATTGGCCATGCACTCAAGCAATCAGTGAGTGGAAAGGTGCACCTCACAACTGATGCATGGTCCAGTAGGCATGGCCAGGACCGTTACGTGTCCATCACTGCACACTGGGTTAATGTGGTGGATGCAGGGTCCACAGGGGACAGCGGTGGTGGGACAGTGCTGCCTAGCCCACCATATAGGAAACAGTTGGCTGTAGGCGTTCGACCCTCCTCCTCCTCTTCCAGAAGAGAAAGCTCGTCCACAGAGTGCAGTCACACGAGCACTCCATCCGCAGCTGCCAGTGTTGCACACGAGGTGTCCCCCTATCAGCTAGTGCAAAGCGTCAGCAGGCTGTGTTGAAGATGATGTGTTTGGGCGACAGACACACCGCGGAGGTACTGGCCGACTACTTGCAGCGACAAACTGAGTCATGGCTGGGTAGTCTACATCTTGAGGCAGGCAAGGTAGTTAGTGATAACGGCCGGAATTTTGTGGCAGCCATAGCCCTTTCAAAACTCAGACACATACCTTGCTTGGCTCACACCTTGAACCTGGTGGTGCAGTGCTTCCTCACTAATTATCTGGATTTAAAAGGCCTGCACCTTAAGGTTCGAAGACTGTGCTCGCACATCTGCCGGTCGCCGGTACACTCCAGTCGTATACAGAAGCTGCAGCGATTGCTCCACCTTCCCAAGCACCGCCTAATTATCGACGTTGCAACAAGGTGGAACTCCACCCTGCACATGGTTGAGCGGCTGTGCGAACAAAGGCAGGCCGTAATGCATTTGTGGGAGGATACACGGGCAGGCACTTTGAGGGCAGACATGGAGTTGACAGGTGTGCAGTGGTCGAAGCTGAAAGACCTCTGTAAAGTCCTTCAGTGTTTTGAGGAATGCACACGGCTGGTAAGCGCAGACGACGCCATCATAAGCATGAGCATCCTACTTATGCGTCTGCTCATGCTAACTTTGACGCACATTAAGGAGCAGGCGTCTGCAGCCGAGGTTAATGAGAAGGAAGAGGAGGAGGGAAGCCTTGATGACAGTCAGCCATTGTCTGCTCCAAGACCTCTCCTGGACGAGGTGGAGGAAGAAAAGGAAGAGGAGGAGGAGGAGGGGGATGATTATTTAGGGGAGGAGGATGCTTCTCGTGGGGCAAGAGAAAATGTTGGCGTGGCAAGGTCTGGTACAGGCTTTTTGCGTGACTGGAGGGATGTGGATTTGCCAGAAAGTGCTCCTCCAACCAGCACTCGCAGTGCATCATTGACACCGGGAACATTGGCCCACATGTCAGATTATGCCTTGCAGATCCTAAAAAGGGACCCCCGCATTGCCAAAATGATGAACGATGATGACTACTGGTTGGCCAGCATCCTGGATCCACGCTATAAAGGCAAATTCCAAAACATAATGCCACAGGAGAACCTTGACCTAATATTGGCTAACAAACAAGCAACTCTCGTAAACCGGTTGGTTGAGGCATTCCCAGCACACAGCAGTGGTGATAGTTCTCACACGAGCCGTAGGGGCCAGGGGCAGCTTGGAAGAGGTGTTCGTGGTGCACACAGCAGAAGTGGTGTTGGTGACAGGGGTTTCATGACAATGTTGTGGACTGATTTTTCAAGTCCCGCTCACACGACTGGTAATACTGCATCGATGGAAAGTGACAGGAGACAGCAGTTGTCAACTATGGTTACAAATTACTTCTCGTCCCATATCGATGTTCTCCCTCACAGGTCATTCCCATTTGACTATTGGGCCGCTAAACTGGACACATGGCCTGAATTGGCACAATATGCCTTACAGGAGCTCGCTTGCCCAGCTGCAAGTGTGCTATCGGAAAGAGTCTTCAGTGCAGCTGGATCAATTCTGACAGAAAAAAGGACCCGTCTGTCGACCCAAAATGTGGATGATCTAACCTTCATTAAAATGAACCATGCATGGGTTTCCAAGGATTTTGTCCCACCTTACCCTGATGACACATAGGTTGCCAGAAAAATGGCTTGCTTTGGTCCTCCTCTTCCTCGGACTTGACCAATTTCGCCTTTAGCAGCAGCTGAATGTCCCACATCAACATATGCCATTTTGTAAACCTCTCTAACTGGACTGCCTCCCCCCATGGCCGGGGTCACCAGCTAGCGCACGCAACCGTGCGAGTGCCGTTGCCCTGGACAGGTGGGTAGGCCAACTCTTGGGCACGGGCACTGGCACAGGGTCCCTCATAGTGCAATCAAGTGTCTCTGATGGTGGGGGTGCACACCCGCCGTCAGACACACCGCTGTACTATGTGGGGCCCAGTGCCAGTACCGATGCCCACGAGTGTGCCCCCACGTAACTTTTTCATTTTGTCAGGAATGCCGGTTAGGCCTAATTCCGTAATTGCGGTTGACCTGCACTTACTCGGAAATCATCGTTCGCGGGGAATAATTGGAATCCCAGATCCCCATCACTAACGGTGTTCAGTGGGTAATCAGCACCTGTAAGCGAGAAAAGCTGGTCCTTTCAGTGTAGCGCGCATGCAGCCCCGGCATGTAAGGGCATGATAGACCTGTTATTGCTCGATCTCGCGGGCCAGAGCCTCGCGTATCCCTCTAGTAAGCTTGACGCATACTGCGGGGGCATGCCGGAGTCTCGGTCGTTAATGGAATAAAGCTGAGAAATCGCTAGCACAACTACAACTGGACATACCACACCACACACAGAATCGACAAAGCTTTCAATGTGTGCATCTTTTCTGTAGCTTGTATGGTTGTGGTTTCCCGGGTGGAGTCCAATTAAGCCACAGGCGCCACTCCTGGTGGTGCCCTTTTGGACATTCCTTTAAGGTTCTGCTTTGCAATCATACAGCCCCCGGAAATCAAACACTTTGCCTTCATGGACGCAGTTTGGAGGTTCGTGGGAATAACACCGCCCCATCGCCAGTTGGCCTAATTTATTGGTGGAAAGTCCGACGGTATATGATCATGTTCGATTTCAGAATTTTTTGTTTTGTTTTGGTTTGTATTTTACATTTTTATTCCAGCCTTTCTTGACTTCATAAGGGCATGACAAGCCTATATCTGTGTCTCCTCCACCTCCTCCTTTTACTCCTCCACCTCTTTTCTAAATGTAGTTGCCCTTTTCCATATGTTATTTTTGTCTTCTGAAAATTTTGTCTGCTTTGGGACACCTTTAAAGGTGTTTTGTAATTGTTTTCTATGTGTTTGTATGTGTTTGTGTTTGCCTGCCATTGTTTTCAAAGGGGTTCGACGGTGTTCTTCGAACGTTCGACGAACATTCGACGAACTTGCCTCCTGTGCGACGAACCAAAACACTAGCGGGGTGGCTCAACACTACTCCTGATATATAGACGTACATTGTTAATGTTTAAAGTATGCTATATATACCTGGTATGTGGTGATACTGTACCCTTTCTGCCGGGAAGTCCTCCTCCAACTAACACTCTATGTGTATCATTGACACCTGGAACATTGTCCCACATGTGATTATTTCTTGCGGATCTTCTTGTTATATTGTGGTGTGATCCATCCTGCAATTTAGATGTAGATGTAAAAATTACCCCAACACTGTATACAGCTCTACGCTTGTGATACATTACCCATTTACTGCTTGTTATATTCTGGTCTAATCCAAACTGACCAAGTGAGAGTTATTTTCTGACTGTGGAAATAAATACTGAGCTTGACAACAATGACCCCTACACTGTGTACAGCTGTACTCTTGAGATCCATTACCGTTTTACGGCTTTTTAGATTGTGTTGTAATCCAATACTGAGCCTGAGAGCATCTGTGTGTGCCTCCTCAAATATCTACGGAGATTTAGAATGTTTTAACCAGGGGTCCCGAACCGCCGGTCCGTGGCCCAGCAGTGTCCTTGCCGGTCCACGGACACAAGTGGAGCCAGGGGCGGTCAGTGGCATAGCGGGGGCAGTGCGCAGCAATTCCTAGATTGCACTCATGTGTAGCGGTGGCCAGGGAGCGATCCAAGCAGCTCTGCTGCCTGCAAGAGGGAATAGCAGGAGCGGAGCTGCAAGGACCCGTCCAGCTTCCTGCCCGCCGCCCACGCTTCCTGTCTCTGACTGACACAGAGAGGAGCGCGCCACTGAATGACGTCATCATTCAGCGGCCGCTGCTGTGTCAGAGCGAGGAAGCGCGGGCAATGCTGCGGACAGGTGAGAGGAGAGAGGTGGTGTCTGTGTGTGTGTATATATAATGTGTGTGTATGTATGTCTGTCTGTGTGTGTATATGTATGTCTGTGTGTTTGTCTGTGTTTGTGTAGGTTAGCCTGACCCTGGAGGAGATGGGGACATGAGGAGAAGACTGTGATGGGGAGAGAAGGCCATGATACCTGGGGTGATGGGAGAAGGCCATGATTGGGGTGATGGAGAGAAGGCATTGATGGGAGTGATGGGGAGAAGGCAATGATGGGAATGATGGAGAGATGGCAGTGTTGGGGTGAAGGCAATGATGGGGAGAAGGGAGTGATGGGGTGAAGGCAATGATGGGGTGATGGAGCAGGCAAGGATGGGGGTGATGGAGCACTCATTCAAAACCTATGGTGAGTTGAGTCACATTATAAATGTTATCATTTAATTATAAGTATGCACTGCTACACTACAACCGTGTCCATAGCCCCGCCCCCTTATGACCAAAGCCCCGCGCCTGCCACACCTCCATCCCCGCCCTGCCGGGGCATGGAAGAATGGTCTTGCTTGAAACCGGTCCCTGGTGCAAAAAAGGTTGGGGACCACTGGTTTAAACTATACTGTATCTACCTGCTATCTGATGATACTGTACACTTTGTCTAATTTTTATATTCTTGTCTAATCTATACTGAGCCTGTGAGCGTCTCTGTGTAACTGATGTAATATATAGGGAGATTGACAATTATCCTTTGACTGAATAGAGCTGTACGCTTCTGATACAGTGCCATATATGTGATGTTATTTTGGGTCTATTTTCTGCAAAATTTGGAAGTTTGGCGGAAGAGGACGCGCACGTGGGCGTGGGGGGGCCAGCTGGTGCTGATGGTGGTGGTGCATCTGCTGGTAGTGGTAAAAGCACAATAGCAGCTAAGGCAGGAGGTGTTGAGGCTGCATCATGCTCTGGCTCCGGAACGCCTGGAAGGCTACCTTTTCTGGGAGTGGGTTAACCGCTTTTAAAGCCGGAGCATGAGGAACTGGTCTTGGCTTACATTGCCGAAACAGACTCCAGCAAATATGCCCTCCTCTTCTGAAGTTTCAAAAAATGCAAGCACTGAGTCGTCAAGTGCTGGCTCCTGGTCAGGAAGAACCCCTTTCCTTGTGTCCTTCACCCCCACCAAAAGTGAATGATGCAGCAGGCCATACTTCACATTAGTCCATGTAGCTCATTCTATCATACCATGCCTGGGTTATCAAGTCAAATTGTGAATTCCCAAGTCCAAAATGAATCTGACATGGAGTGTGGGTGGCCAGGCAGGGCAGTGGGGTTAATCGGTATCGGGCCGGTGTCTCAGAGGGATGTGTCACGGTGGTGGTGACCCGGTCCGTGGCCCTGGGCGTCCATGCAAAGGGGTGAATTACATTTATAGGTGAATGATACGTGACGCCACCTGTGGTTTCTGATTAGATTGACCAGTGCTGCAGTGTCGCTTCTCTGGGACAGATGTTGTGGTGCAGCTAAGATGTAGAAGCCCTGCACAGGTAGGGCCGTAGTCGCAGGGCAGATGAAAGAGTTGGTAGATGGTGTGCAGTGCAGGATGTAGCAGAGCCGTGTGCCAGGCGCAGGAGAAAGATGACAGACACAGTCGTGCAGTTCCTTTACCTGTACTTGGTAAGTGCCGTCCAGGACCCAGAGTACAGATGGAGAAGGAGTTGGTCAGCCTGGAAGCCAATTTCAAATTCTCTCTCTGCAGATAGGTAGTGTGGCCTCTGTTCTAGAGCTTATCTGAGGTACTCGCAGTGCTGAGTTCAATGAAGTTCCCCCTGTTGACTCTCTTTTGGAACTTTCTCATATGGCAGGCAGCCATAGCCTTTTCCTTCTGGCTCCCACACGTCGATGCTGGGGCCTTCGGCCTTAGTTGGGTACAGAGCATTTACAGCTGCTACTTCCTCCGGTTTATGCTGCAGGAACGTCAGTGTCCCTACAAACTCGGAGACCGGAATTTGGACAATGCGCTCCAGCTAGGAGTGAGCCATAACTCTGCTCATCCTCCAGCTCCCCTTCTCACGTTCACACACTTCCCCTTCCCTGCACAGAGTGCCCTAACTTACCTCCTTCTGACCACAGAGAGCAGCTCCTTAGCAGTCAAGTTCAGAGGTCTTCTTGCTGGCCTGGAGTGGGAAATGTGTTGTGTGTTGGTTTAACTGCTAGAGAGATCCTTCGTTGCTCCCAAGCATGACATCACACTCACTAGGAGGAAGGTTATGCCACTGTGGCAACCGTACTCCTGGGGACGCCACAAGTGCACTGATGCCCAGCCACTGCTAGATGATTCTGCTGGTACATTGACCCAGACCACTACATTCCCCTCACACTCTACATAGCCAGAATCTGACCCTGAGGAAACTCAGGTTACCCTTCCCATATACTGTACCACCGTACACGGTGACAAAGAGGAAGGTGCAGATGAAAGTGCAGGTTCCTTGAGCAGGTGGGGGGCATACACATGGGCGATGGCACTGGCACAGGGCCCCTCATAGTACGCAAAAGTGTCTCTGCCGGTGGGCCCACCCGGGCCATCCGACACACCGCCACACACTGCCGTACTATGAGGGGCCCTGTGTCAGTGCAGTCCCCAACGAGTGAGCCCCCCTGCTTGCTCCGGATCACAGCACTTGCAAAGTTGAAATACTTACCTCTCCCTGCTCCACCGCCATGACGTTATCCGCGTGTTCTGACAGTGATATTCTGATCAGACAGCGCAATGACATCACATCTGTACGCCCTCTGCCTAAACAGCCAAGTGCAGTGAGATGGAAGATGGAGGCAATGAGGAGTCCAGACTAGTACAGGGATTCCCTAACGAGGAGACTTATTTAATTGTTTTCAATGTTGGGACAGCAATTTATGGGGAGCACTATACTCTGGAGAATGATATATGAGGCCCACCATACACTGGAGCATTCCAAAGGTGGACATCAGACACTGGAGCAGCATTTACAGGGCCCATTATGCACTGGAGCATTAGAAATGGGGCCCATTATATAAGGAGCATTATTTGGGCCCATAAGACAGTGGAGCTTCATCCATGGGGACCAAGATATACTGTAGCATTATGTGGAGCTCATCATATACTGTTTCAAACATTATATGGGACCAATGATTCTGTATGGATAAATATATGGGCCTCATTACTCTGTATAGCGCACTATGCGGTGCCCATAATACTGTATGGAGTTATATACTGTCCGTTTTTGGAGCTATTGGAGAATTTAAAATGGATATCAGTCATGAGATGTAAAAAGTGAAGTATTTTTCATTGTACTATACCGCTATTTCTCTGCCGTATCGGAGCATCATGAGTTGTGGTATGTGTTAAAGGGGCGCTCTTTGGCCCAGGGCACATGAAAACCTAGAGCCAGCCCTACCCCCCCCCACAACTTTAGCCAAATAACCCCCAGTTTTCAGTGCGTAACTATTATTATGAAGTAAATTAAGGTTGACAAGCTTTAGTAATAAAAATTGATGTTTTTGGCATTAAAATGGGCACTGTAGGTGTGTTTACTGTCCTCCACTCACTGCCGACTTTGCTTCCCCATTGACTTGCTTTGGGTTTCGTGTTTCAGTTGGCCTTCGACTTTTCACGATAATCGGCCGATTTCGTTTGACCCGACTTTTGAGAAAGTCGGGTTTCATGAAACCCGACTCGACCCGAAAAAAGGCAAAGTCGCTCATCTCTAGTATTGAAGCCACTCGGGTATAAGACATCCTGAGGGATCTTCCTCATTCCATTTACTAATCTACAAACAATCCATCTTTATTGATCTGGGTCCCAAACTCATGGCTGTAACTCATCACAAAGCTGCTCTAGAGGGTGGAAATCAGGTGACTGGCTCGCCCATTGTAACAGGCAGACATTTTTTTTTACTACATTGGATGTGTGCTTAGGATCATTGTCCTGGTGGAGTTTCCAGCCCCTGCCTATTCTGGTTTTACCATGTGGCAGCATTACATTCTCCAGTAATACCTTGTACATGGTAGCATTCATATTTCCATCAATTCTATGCAGAGGACCAATGGCAGATACATAAAAGCAGCCCATATCATGACATTGCCCCCACCATGTTTCACTGAAGGCGTTTGATACCTCACATCATTATGTTTTCCTATTGAGCGGTATATATAGTGCTTGAATTCATCCGACCACAACACCTTAGACCAATCTTTCTCTTTCCATTGGTTGTGTTCTTTGGCAAATGCAAGTCAGACCTTCTGGTTCCTTGCAGAGATGAAAGTCTTCTTGACTGGACTTTGTGCATTCAGCCCTACTGCTCTTAGCCGTCGCCCGACAGTTTGGCGACTCACTTTGGCCTCATATTCTTGGTTTATTTTGTGTGACATCTGTACAGCACTTTATGATCATCAGATACTGTCTTTTTGTCAACCCCTGAGCAGAGGTGTTTCTAGGCTTTCTGGCACCCGGGGCAAGAATTCAGTTCACGCCCCCCCCCCCGCACACATGCGATCTGCACACTTAGTCATGTACCCACAAGCAGGAAGAGAAGCTCGTTGTCACAGGACCATAAGTATGAGAGTCGCATATGAGTGAAGTGTCCATGTGATGACACTGGAACCTGCAGAGCTGAGTGCTGACATTGCAGCTTCTGAATTCTCACAACGAATGCACTGCACACTTTTAGGATTCTCCCGTACCGGTGGCAAGAGTACACGGTCATGTCAGCACAAGCATGTGATTTGTATACCTCTGGCCACATTCCGACTAGACGTGCCCGGCCTCGCTTGGTTCATTATCATTGAGTGAGGTGTGACGGGGTATACGACAGAGCGAGAAGGGACAACAGGCCGAGGGACGTTCCAACGAGATTTATTAAGGCAGGGAGCATACAAATCAAATATCCATATGGTCCTTAGAGTCCATGAGAAGTCCACAATAAGTCCGCACAATGGAAACAAATCCGGGCACCCCACGATAGTCCTTGTGCCGGGTTCGATAACAATAATCCTTGCAATAGTCCACAGGATTCCACACAATCCCACGGATGTCACGCGCTGGCCTCAACTCAGTTCGTGACTCCTTCCAGGTCCGCACTCAAATCACACTGAACTTAAAAAAGAATGTATTGTCAGAGCTCCTGGGATCAGCCCATCTGAAGGGGGGTAGGGGTCACACCTACTATTCAATGGTTTGGTCCATCAGAAGATTCTAGAAATGTAAGGGCTCCACTGAGTCTACAGGATGTGTATTGTAGGTTATCTTCTGCTTAGGAAAACAATAGCCACAGTTCTACTAGCTGTTGACACAAGCCTAAATTAGATTATGGTCCAGGTACATCACAAGACATTGCAAAGTATTGGGGGAAGGAGACATGGTTAATTTACAGCAAATACAAAATACAGGACAAGGCAAAACTACAAAATTATGACATGAGGCCACACATGTCTAGTCAGCATGTGACCGCATGTATGTAAATCACTGGCATGAGAGAATCCTGACAGTGTGCAGTGCGCACTGTGAGAATTCAGAAGTCTGCAGTCACATAGAATGACTGCAGACTCATCACAGACCTGGAGAACCCCTGTAATGCTCCTAACATAAATAAAAACATGAGAATAAGTCAGTATCACAAATAACATTTACATCCAGGTACCTCATAGATGACGTCGTCTCTGGAGTCGTTCTACTCCTTTTCTTCTTCTTGTCCAGTCCCCATGATGAGTTTTCTCATCCACAGCCGTCTCTGCAGACGTCCATCTTCTCTGGTCTTCTGCAGCAAATCTCCACATGACGCCCTTAAAGATAGAGGTGTCATTATAATCAGGGCCGCAGCTATAATGAGGCAAGTTGAGTCAGGTGCTGAAGCGGCAGGCAGCAGGGGGCGGCATTATGCGCTCCTCTACCCGCAGCACCTACAATTTAGCCTCTGCACGCTGGTGCTGCGGTCGTGCAAGAGGCTGTAATTGATGAGATCACAGAAGGGAAGGAGTCAGGGCCCCCTGATCATGTGACCCCTGACTCCTCCCTTCCAGTGACCTCATCACAGGTCCTGTAATCGCTCCTCTCCTCATCTGTAGCGTCTTCACTCCGGATATCATGTGACCCCCTGACTCCTCCCCTCCTATGACCTCATTACAGGTCCTGTGCGCATCAGCCCTTGTTTATTCAGGACTCTGCTGTCTGTGCTGGCTGTCATCATCCTGGATGAGGGAAGTTTATTTGGGGGGTCAGGGGGGTTTACAGGGTGGATGTAGCAGAGTCGCAAGTGTGTGAGGTGTATGGAGCAGAGCTGCACATGTACGAGGTGTACGGAGCAGAGAGGTGTACGGAGTGGAGCTGTGTGTGTACGGAGCGGAGCCGTGTGTGTGTACGAGGTGAACGGAGCAGAGCCGCGAGTGTGTGAGGTGAGCGGAGCTGTGTGTGTGCGAGGTGTATGGAGTGGAGCCGTGTGTGTACAAGGTGTAAGGAGCAGAGCCACGTGTGTATGAGGTGTACGGAGCGGAGCCGCATGTGTACGAGGACCGAGGTGTACGGAGCGCAGCCGCGTGTGTGGGAGGTGCACGGAGCAGAGCTGCACGTGTACGAAGTGTACGGAGTAGAGCCGTGTGTGTGTACGAGGTGTACGGAGCAGAGATGTGTACGGAATGGAGCTGTGTGTGTACGAGGTGTAGAGAGCAGAGCCGCGTGTGTATGAGGTGTACGGAGCGGAGCCGCGTGTGTACGAGGACCGAGGTGTACGGAGCGCAGCCGCGTGTGTGGGAGGTGCACGGAGCAGAGCTGCACGTGTACGAGGTGTACGGAGCAGAGCCGCGCGTGTACGAGGTGTACGGAGTGGAGCCGTGTGTGTGTACGAGGTGTACGGAGCAGAGCCTCGAGTGTGTGAGGTTTATGGAGCAGAGCTGCACATGTACGAGGTGTACGGAGCAGAGATGTGTACGGAGTGGAGCTGTGTGTGTACACGGAGTAGAGCTGTGTGTGTACGAGGTGTACAGAGCAGAGCCGCGAGTGTGTGAGGTGTACGGAGCTGTGTGTGCGAGGTGTACGGAGCGGAGCCGTGTGTGTACGAGGTGTGCAGAGCAGAGCCGCGTGTGTACGAGGTGTAAGGAGCAGAGCCGCGTGTGTGCGAGGTGTATGGAGTGGAGCCGCATGTGTACGAGGTGTACGGAGCGGAGCCGCGTGTGTACAAGATGTACGGAGCGGAGCCGTGTGTGTACGAGGTGTACAGAGCAGAGCCGCATGTGTAAAAGGTGTAAGGAGCAGAGCCGCATGTGTACGAGAACCGAGGTGTACGGAGCGGAGCCGCGTGTGTGGGAGGTGCACGGAGCAGAGCTGCATGTGTTCGAGGTGTACGAAGCAGAGCCGCACGTGTACGAGGTGTACGGAGCAGAGCCTCGAGTGTGTGAGGTGTACGGAGCAGAGCTGCACATGTACGAGATGTACGGAGCAGAGATGTGTACGGAGTGGAGCTGTGTGTGTACACGGAGTGGAGCCGTGTGTGTGTACGAGGTGTACGGAGAAGAGCCACGAGTGTGTGAGGTGTACGGAGCGGAGCTGTGTGTGTGCGAGGTGTACGGAGCGGAGCCGTGTGTGTACGAGGTGTAAGGAGCAGAGCCACGTGTGTACGAGGTGTACGGAGTGGAGCCGTGTATGTGTACGAGGTGTACAGAGCAGAGCCGCGAGTGTGTGAGGTGTACGGAGTGGAGCTGTGTGTGTGCGAGGTGTACGGAGCGGAGCCATGTGTGTACAAGGTGTAATAAGCAGAGCCACGTGTGTACGAGGTGTACAGAGTGGAGCCGTGTGTGTACGAGGTGTACGGAGCAGAGCCGCGAGTGTGTGAGGTGTACGGAGCAGAGCTGCACATGTACGAGGTGTACGGAGCAGAGAGGTGTACGGAGTGGAGCTGTGTGTGTACACGGAGTGGAGTCGTGTGTGTGTACGAGGTGTACGGAGCAGAGCCGCGAGTGTGTGAGGTGTACGGGGCGGAGCTGTGTGTGTGCGAGGTGTACGGAGCGGAGCCGTGTGTGTACGAGGTGTAAGGAGCAGAGCCGTGTGTGCGAGGTGTAAGGAGCGTAGCCGCGTGTGTGGGAGATGCACAGAGCAGAGCTGCACGTGTACAAGGTGTACAGAGCAGAGCCGCACGTGTACGAGGTGTACGGAGTGGAGCCGTGTGTGTGTACGAGGTGTACGGTGCAGAGCCTCGAGTGTGTGAGGTGTATGGAGCGGAGCCGCGTGTGTACGAGGTGTATGGAGCGGAGCCACATGTGTACGAGATGTAAGGAGCGGAGCCACGTGTGTAAGAGGTGTAATGAGCGGAGCCGCATGTGTAAGAGGTGTACGGAGCGGAGCCGCGTGTGTAAGAGGTGTACGGAGCGGAGCCGCGTGTGTAAGAGGTGTAAGGAGCGTAGCCGCGTGTGTGTACAAGGTGTACGGAGCAGAGCTGTGTGTGTGTGCACAAGGTGTACGGAGCGGAGCTGTGCGTGTGGGAGGTGCACGGAGTAGAGCTGCACGTGTACGAGGTGTACGGAGCAGAGATGTGTATGGAGTGGAGCTGTGTGTGTGTATGGAGCAGAGCCGTGTATGTGTACGAGGTGTACAGAGCAGAGTCGCGAGTGTGTGGGGTGTACGGAGTGGAGCTGTGTGTGTGCGCGAGGTGTACGGAGCGGAGCCGTGTGTACGAGGTGTAAGGAGCAGAGCTGCGTGTGTACAAGGTGTAAGGAGCAGAGCCGCATGTGTACGAGGTGTAAGGAGCAGAGCCGCGTGTGTACGACGTGTACGGAGCAGAGCCGGGTGTGTGTACAAGGTGTACGGAGAAGAGCTGCACATGTACGAGGTGTATGGAGCAGAGATGTGTACGGAGTGGAGCTGTGTGTGTTCGGAGCGGAGCCGTGTGTGTACGAGGTGTACGGAGCAGAGATGTGTACGGAGTGGAGCTGTGTGTGTACCCGGAGAGGATGCGTGTGTGTGTACAAGGTGTACGGAGTAGAGCCGCGAGTGTGTGGGGTGTACGGAGCGGAGACGCATGTGTGCGAGGTGTATGGAGTGGAGCCGCGTCTGTACGAGATGTAAGGAACGGAGCCGCATGTGTGCGAGGTGTACGGAGCAGACATGTGTAAGGAGCGGAGCCGTGTGTGTACGTGGAGCGGAGCTGAGTGTACGGAGCAGAACAGCACGTGTGCGAGGTGTACGGAGCGGAGCAGCGCGTCTGCGAGGTGTACAGAGCAGAGCAGCGCATGTGCGAGGTGTACGGAGCAGAGCCGCACGTGTACGAGGTGTATGGAGCAGAGTCGCACGTGTGTGTATGGAGCGGAGCCGCGTGTGTGTGAGGTGTATGGAGCGGAACCGCGTGTGTACGAGGTGTATGGAGCAAAGCCGCATGTGTACAAGGTTTACGGAGTGGAGTCATTTGTGTATAAGGTTTACAGAGCGTGGCCACATGTGTACAAGGTGTACGGAGCAGAGCCGCATGTGTACGAGGTTTACGGAGTGGAGCCATGTGTGCACTGAGTGGAGCCGTGTGTGCGCAAGGTGTACAGAACAGAGCCGTGTATGAGGCATAAAAAGTGGAACCATGTGTGCATGATGTATGCGGAGCCATACGTGTGCAAGGTGTATGGTGGGGAGCATTCAATGGTGGGGAGCATTCATACCTCCCAGCGGGACAGTCCCGATTTTGAGAGAGATTCTGCCCCACTGCCCCGGCTGGGAGCTTACTTTTCCCGCAGACACAGGAGTACACGGCGGAGCCCCGAAGAGCACTTTAAAATTCGCACGTGACATTCCACCGGAAGTGACATGCTAGAAGCTGACTGGAAATGAGGAAATTTCGGTAGGAGATTGTGACGGAACCATGGAGGCACTTCAGGGAATGCTTCAGCTCTATCACCATGTCCTCCCCCAACAGCGCGGACAGCAGGATCTCCTTGGACTCGGGGATGCAGGCCATGTGAGCGGATCATGATATGTCCTGCATCGGGAGGCTCAGGTGGGCACTACAGTGGGAGCCAGGCTACTATAGTATCTTTATAGAATCTTTCTTTCTCTCTCTGTTTCTTTCTCTGTTATTTCTTTCCCCTCTTTCTTTCTCTCTCTGTTCTTTCTTTCTTTCTCTCTCTGTTTTCTTTTTCTCTCTGTTCTTTCTTTCTTTTCCTCAGTAACAGTCAGTGTGCCCACAGTTCCAGTAGAATAAGGGGGGTAGGAAACTAGGTGGCACTGGGCACATTGAGCCTCTCATACTTTTTACTGGTGTATAATCATATGCCCTGAGCACCCCCATAAAGTGGGCCAGCGCCCACAACAGGGTACAAACCAATCACTATTACTATCAGTCCAAGTGGACAATTATATAGGTAAAGTTAATGTTGTCCCTGTGCCAAGCACTGTGGAGGATCAAAATACACTGAGACCAGAACAGCAGGGTTTGGGCAGAAGAATTATATGGGGCCCATTACACTGTATGAAGCAATATATGGTGCCCATTATGCTGTATGAAGTAATATATGGTGCCCATTATGCTGTATGAAGTAATATATGGTGCCCATTATGCTGCATGAAGCAATATATGGTGCCCACTATACTGTATGAAGTAATATATAGGGCCCATTATGCTGTATGAAATAATATTTGTGGCCCATTATACTGTATGCAGTAATATATGGTGCTCATAATACTGTATGAAGTAATATATCATAGAATCATAGTATCATAGAATCGTAGAGTTGGAAGGGACCTCCTGGGCCATCTGGTCCAACCCCCTGCTCAAAGCAGGATTCGCTAAATCATCCCATTGAGATGTCTGTCCAGCCTCTGTTTGAAGACTTCCATTGAAGGAGAACTCACCACTTCTCATGGCAGCTTGTTCCACTCATTGATCACTCTAACTGTCAAAAAGTTTTTTCTAATATCTAATCTGAGTCTCCTCCCATTCAGTTTCATCCCATTGCTTCTAGTCTTTCCTTGTGCAAATGAGAATAAAGTTGATCCTTCTACAATGTGACAGCCCTTTAGATATTTGTAGACAGCTATTAAGTCTCCTCTCAGTCTTCTCTTTTGCAAACTAAACATTCCCAAATCCTGCAACCTTTCCTCATAAGACAGGGTTTGCAGACTGGTCACCATTCTGGTCGCTCTTTTCTGAACTTGCTCCAGTTTGTTGATGTCTTTTTTAAAATGTGGTGCCCAAAACTGGACACAATATTCCAGATGAGGTCTGACCAAAGAGGAGTAGAGGGAAATAATGACTTCACGTGATCTAGACTGTATGCTTCTGTTAATACATCCTAGAATTGCATTTGCTTTTTTTGCTGCTGCATCACACTGTTGACTCATATTCAGTAAGGGATCTATTAGTATACCCAAGTCTTTTTCACATGTGCTGTCACTTAGCCCTATTCCTCCCATTCTGTATATGTTTTTTTCATTTTTATTGCCCAGATGTAGTACTTTGCATTTTTCCCTGTTAAAAACCATTCTGTTAGTTGCTGCCCACTTCTCCAGTTTATTTAAATCTTTTTGAATCCTCTCTCTCTCTTCTCTAGTATTAGCTATCCCTCCTAGCTTTGTGTCATCAGCAAATTTAATCAGTTTACCCTCAATTCCTTCATCTAAATCGTTGATAAGGATGTTGAACAATACAGGGCCCAGGACAGAGCCCTGTGGTACCCCACTTGAGACATTCTTCCAACTGGATGTGCAGCCATTTACGACCACTCTTTGGGTCCGATCACTAAGCCAGTTATGAATCCACCTAACAGTTGCCTTGTCCATTCCATACTTAGTCATTTTTTCAATAAGGATTGTATGAGATAATTTGTCAAATGCTTTGCTGAAGTCAAGATATACTATATCTACAGCATTTCCTTGATCCTCCCAATCAGTGATTCCGTCATAGAAGGAAATTAAGTTAGTCTGACCTGACTTATTAGTTACAAACCCATGCTGACTCTGTTTAATCACTTCATTCTTATCCAGGTACTGACATACATGTTGTTTAATAATTTGTTCAAAGATCTTTCCTGGTATAGAAGTCAGACTCACCGGCCTATAGTTGCCTGGGTCCACCTTCTTCCCCTTTTTGAAGATAGGAACAATATTTGCTCTTCTCCAGTCTTCTGGGAATTCTCCTGTTCTCCAAAAATTTTCAAAGATTATGGAGAGGGGTTCAAAAGTTTCTTCTGCTATCTCCTTCAGTACTCTGGGGTGTAATTCATCTGGACCTGGAGACTTGAATTCATTTAGGTTAGCTAAGTGTTTCCTCACTATCTTTCTGTTTATAGATATCCTGGATTCTTCTATTCCCTTAATAGGACAGTGAAGAACAGTTGATGTTACATTTCCTTTCTGAGAGAAAACAGATGCAAAATAGGAATTTAAAAGTTCGGCCTTCTCAACATCCTGTCTTACCATTTCATCATTTTCATCCTGTAAAAATCCTATAGCATCTTTGACTTTTCTTTTACTTTTGACATATCCCCAAAATCCTTTATTATTGCTTTTGACGTCTCTTGCAAGCCTCAATTCATTGTCAGCTTTAGATCGTCTGATTTGTGCCCTGCAGGTTCTGCAGACAGCATTATATTCTTCTTTACATATGCCTCCCTCTTTCCATTTTATAAACTTTTTTTCTTCCTTTTTAGCATGTGCTTAAGTTCTGTGTTCATCCATCCTGGTTTCCTTAAATGATTCCTATTCTTCCCTCTTTTCGGAATTGTTAACAATTGTGCTTTGAGAATTTCATTTTTCAAGATTTCCCATCCTTCCTGCACATTTTTGTCTTTAAGGATATCCAGCCATTGGATCCCTCCAATTCTCTTTCTGAATCCCTTAAAATCTGCTTTTCTATGGGGCCCTTTATACTGTATGAAGTATGGGGCCCTCCAATTCCCTCTAATTCTCTTTCTGAATCCCTTAAAATCTGCTTTTCTATGGGGCCCATTATACTGTATGAAGTATGGGGCCCATTATACTGTATGAAGTAATATATGGGGCCCATTATACTGTATGAAGTAATATATGATGTACATTATACTGTATCAAGTAATATATGGTGCCCATTATACTGTATGAAGTAATATATGGGGCCCATTATACTGTATGCAGTAATATATGGTGCTCATAATACTGTATGAAGTAATATATGGTGCCCATTATGCTGTACGAAGTAATATATGGGGCCCATTATACTGTATGAAGTAATATATGGGGCCCACTATACTGTATGAAGTAATATATGGGGCCCATTATACTGTATGAAGTAATATATGGGGCCCATTATACTTTAAAAAGGAATATATGGGGCCCATTATGCTGTATGAAATAATATTTGGGGCCCATTATACTGTATACAGTAATATATGGTGCCCATTATACTGTATGCAGTAATATATGGTGCCCATTATGCTGTATGAAGTAATATATGGTGTAGATTATACTGTTTCAAGTAATATATGGTGCCCATTATACTGTATGAAGTAATATATGAGGCCCATTATACTGTATGATGTAATATATGGTGCCCATTATACTGTATGAAGTAATATATGGGGCCCATTATACTGTATGAAGAAATATATGGGGCCCATTATACTTTATGAAGTAATATATGGTGCCCATTATACTGTATGAAGAAATATATGGGGCCCATTATACTTTATGAAGTAATATATGGTGCCCATTATACTGTATGAAGTAATATATGGGGACCATTATACTGTATGAAGTAATATATGGGGCCCATTATACTTTATGAAGTAATGTGTTGTGAGTTCATTTTTCCCTTCACCGTTGAGGTCTGATGAACTCCCTCCTCTGGTGAAGGAAGGTAGTGAGGCTGATTACCAAACACCTGGGCAGCTAGATGATGACTGGGTGGCTGGAATTGAGGACTGGATATAAGGCAGCTGACGCCCTTCTGCCTTGCTGGTGATCCTGCTGGATTCTTGGAGACCAGTCTGATTCCTGCGTCTCAAAGCTAAGTTTTTCTGCTTTGCTTTGTACACTTCAGTTTTGTTTTTGTTTTGCCTTGTTTTTTGGTAATTCTGCCGTCCCCGGCTGGGGGTGAGCTCAATTCCATTTTTGTCTCTGATCTGTTTATCTTTTGCTCTGTCTTCAGAATTTACCTGAGTGCTGATATAGTCTTTTGAAGCCTAGCGTCTTCAGGGCCTGTCTTTTCCTATCAGTCGGTTGGCACATTTTGGATAGGGTTTTTGCGGATGGCAGACAGCAGCTTTCCTATCCTGTCCTATTTTAGATAGCTTGGGCCCCATCATTTGCTCAACCTATCTTTCTATCTGTGTTAGTGTTTTCATCTTGCTTCACCGTCATTATATGTTGGGGGCTGCCTCTTGCTTTGGGGCCTGCTCTGGGGCAGTTTAGTTTTTTCCCCTTTCTGCCTTTAGGCTATGTAGTTCTCCGGCTGTGATTGAGGGGTCTAGGGCACCGTAGGAACCCCCCACGGCTACTGCTAGTTGTTGTGGATGGGTTCAGGGGTCTGCAATCCGATAGCTGCCAACCTCTCTGGTTTTTCTGGACTTAGCTAGTATTTTGTTTTTTCCTCCTTCGGTGACTCATCATAACAGTAATATATGTGGCCCATTATACTGTATGAAGTAATATATGGGGCCCATTATACTGTATGAAGTAATATATGGGGCCCATTATACTTTATGAAGTAATATACGTGGCCCCTTATACTGTATGAAGTAATATATGGGGCCCATTATACTGTATGAAGTAATATATGGGGCCCATTGTACTTTATGAAGTAATATATGTGGCCCATTATACTGTATGAAGTCATATATGGGGCCTATTATGCTATATGCAGTAATATATGGGGCCCATTATACTGTATGATGTAATATATGGGGCCCATTATGCTGTATGAAATAATATTTGGGGCCCATTATACTGTATACAGTAATATATGGGGCTCATTATACTGTATGAAGTAATATATGGGGCCCATTATGCTGTATGAAGTAATATATGGTGCCCATTATACTGTATGCAGTAATATATGGTGCCCATTATGATGTATGAAGTAATATATGGTGTACATTATACTGTATCAAGTAATATATGGTGCCAATTATACTGTATGAAGTAATATATGGGGCCCATTATACTGTATGCAGTAATATATGGTGCTCATAATACTGTATGCTCGTATGGTGCCCATTATGCTGTACGAAGTAATATATGGGGCCCATTATGCTGTATGAAGTAATATATGGTGCCCATTATACTGTATGCAGTAATATATGGTGCCCATTATGCTGTATGAAGTAATATATGGTGTACATTATACTGTATCAAGTAATATATGGTGCCAATTATACTGTATGAAGTAATATATGGGGCCCATTATACTGTATGCAGTAATATATGGTGCTCATAATACTGTATGCTCGTATGGTGCCCATTATGCTGTACGAAGTAATATATGGGGCCCATTATACTGTATGAAGTAATATATGGGGCCCATTATACTGTATGAAGTAATATATGGGGCCCATTATACTTTATGAAGTAATATATGGTGCCCATTATACTGTATGAAGTAATATATGGGGCCCATTATACTGTATGAAGTAATATATGGGGCCCATTATACTGTATGAAGTAATATATGTGGCCCATTATACTATATGAAGGAATATATGGGGCCCATTATACTGTATGAAGTAATATATGGGGCCCATAATACTGTATGCAGTAATATATGGGGCCCATTATACTGTAAGAAGTAATATATGGGGCCCATTATGCTGTATGAAGTCATATATGGGGCTCATTATACTGTATTAAGTAATATATGGTGCCTATTATTCTGTATGAAGTAATATATGGGGCCCATTATACTGTATGGATTAATATATGGTGCCCATTATACTGTATGAAGTCATATATGGGGCCCATTATACTGTAAGAAGTCATATATGGGGCCCATTATACTGTATGAAGTCATATATGGGGCCCATTATACTGTATGAAGTCATATATGGGGCCCATTATACTGTAAGAAGTAATATATGGGGCCCATAATACTGTATGCAGTAATATATGGGGCCCATAATACTGTATAGTGCATTACGTGGGGATAGGGGATGACTTTCTGTTTGTTGTGGATCTGACAGCTGGGACGTCCATGATCCTAGGAAACGTAGCTTTGAAAAGCACCATGTAAATGGAGCTGTGGTCAGTCATACACACTGTGGTGCTATTCACATGTGGCTCTTCAAATAACTCCTTAAAGAGAGTGATGAGGGGACGACAAAGTATAGCAAAAATTCACTGATCGGGGTGAGGAGTGCTATAGTTTGTGGGCTGGTGGGATTTGTGTGGCAGGGCTGCATTTTTGTCCCAGTCCGGCCCTGTTCCAGGCCTACCATTGCCATTAATGACCGTTGTTCTGGATACTTCTGTGTTGTTCTTGTATGTGCGTTTGATGGCGCTGACATCCTTGTGTTTGGACACCTTTTTTTCCTATTTATCTAAATCAAAATGTCCACTATTGTACTCAGTTTTACAGGATAGATATGAGAATTTACTTTGTGTGCGGGGGAAGGGGGGGGTCAGTTTGCTGTTCGCCTCAGGCAGTAGATAGGCTAGGTTCACCCCTGATTATAATGCTCCTAAATAAAAATATCTGTAATATACTGTCGCCTCACACTATTCCCCTCCCTCCTCATACTGTGTCCTCTAACATCCCCTCTGTTCACCATACTGTCTCCTCATATATTTACCCCCTCACTCTCATACTGTCTGCTCACACATACCCCCGACTCCCCATACTGTGTCTGCACACATCCCATCACCCTCACTCCCCATACCGTGTCCACATATATTTACCCATTCGCTCCCCATACTGTCTGCACCCATCCCCCCACTCACCATAATGTCTGCACCCATCCCCCATACTGTTTCCTCATACATGCCCTCATACAGTATACATACTCTTCATTGTGTCCTCAAATCTCCCCACACACATTAAATCCCCCATCCCCACTACAAATCCCCCCACACATTAAATAACCCTCCCATCCCCACTCCAAATCCCCCCACATATTAGGCACCCTCATCCCCACTCTATATCCCCCACACACATTAAATAACCCCCCATCCCCACTCCAAATCCCCCCACATTATGTTCCCCCATCCCCACTCCAAATCCCCACACACATTAAATAAACCCCCATCCCCATTCTAAATCCCCCCACACATTAAATAACCCCCCATCCCCACTCCAAATCCTCCCCCACACATTAAATAAACCCCCATCCCCACTCCAAATCCTCCCCCACACATTAAATAACCCCCAACACACTCTAAATACCCCCCACAACATTATGTTCCCCCCATCCCCAATCCAAATCCCCCCCCTTAATCTTCGGTGGTTTCTTCAGCTCCACAGTAGAGCACTGACTTACCACCAGTGTTCGCTCTGGGCACCGGTGAGTGACGTCAGCAGCGTGATTACATGACCTGATCACGCTGCTGGCGTCGCGCTGACCCGGCGGTCAGAGCTTTAATTGTACTGGCGTCTGTACAGCCGACACAGAGAACGGCCGACTCCCAGTCCGGGGGGTGGCAGAATGCAGCCGCAAGAGGAGACTGCGCCCCCCCTGCCGGCTGTCCCCGAGGCACATGCCCCGGCTGCCCCCCCTGGATACGCCTCTGCCCCTTAATGATGGAGCCATTTTGCAGCTTAATGCCCGGGCCAATTTTTACAACTCTGACCACTGTCCCTTTATGAGGTAATAACTCTGGAGCTTCCATGGATCCCGGTGATTCTGACATTGTTTTCTCATGACATATTATCCTTCATGTTAGTGGGAACATTTGCTCGATATGACTTGTGTTTATTTATGAAAAAAATGGAAATATGGCGAAAATTTTTACAATTTTGCAATTTTCAAACTTTTAATTTTTATGCCCTTAAATCACAGAGGTATGGCACACAAAATACTTCATAAATAACATTTCCCACATGTCTACTTTACATCAGCACAATTTTGGAAACAATTTTTTTTTGGTTAGGACTTTATAAGGGTTAAAACAGCGATTTCTCATTTTTACAACACAATTTACAAACCCAGTTTTTTACGGACCATATCACATTTGAAGTCACTTTGAGAGGTCAATATGACAGAAAATACCCAAAAGTGACACCATTCTAAAAACTGCACCCCTCAAAGTGCTCAAAACCACATTCAAGAAGTTTATTAACCCTTTACGTGCTTCACAGGAACTGAAGCAACGTGGGAGGAAAAAAATAACTATTAACTTTTTTTTACAAACATTTTACTTTAGAACCATTTTTTTTTATTTTCACAAGTGTAAAAAGAGAAAATGAACCACAAAATCTGTTGTGCAATTTCTCCTGAGTACGCTGATACCCATATGTGGGAGTATACCACTGTTTCGGTGCACGGCAGAGCTTGGAACGGAAGGAGCGCCGTTTGACTTTTTCAATGCAGAATTGGCTGGAATTGAGATTGGACGCCATGTCACATTTGCAGAGCTCCTGATGTGCCCAAACAGTGGAAACCCCCCACAAGTGACCCCATTTTGGAAACTAGACCCCGTAAGGTGAGCACTTTGAACCCCCAAGTGCTTCACAGAAGTTTATAAGGCAGAGCCGTGAAAATAAAAAATCATTTTTTTTCCTCAAAAAGGACTTTTTAGCCCGCTGTTATTATTTTCACAAGGCTAACAGGAGAAATTGGACCACAAAAGTTGTTGTGCAATTTGTCCTGAGTACACCGATACCCCATATGTGGGCTGAACCACTGTTTGGTCGCACGGCAGGGCTCAGAAGGGAAGGAGTGCCGTTTTGGAATGCAGACTTTGATGGAATGGTCAGTAGAAACCCCCAAGTGACCCCATTTTGGAAACTAGACCCACCCAAGGAATGTATCTAGATGTGTTGTGAGAACTTTGAACCCCCAAGTGTTTCACTAAAGTTTATAACGCAGAGCAGTGAAAATAAAAAATTGTTTTTTTCCACAAAAATGATTTTTTAGCCCCCAATTTTTTATTTTCACAAGGGTAACAGAAATTAGACCCCCAAAGTTGGTGTGCAATTTATCCTGAGTAGGCTGATATCCCATATGTGGGAGTAAACCACTGTTTGGGCGCATGGCAGAGTTTGGAAGGGAGGGAGCACCGTTTGACTTTTTGAACGCAAAATTGGCTAAAATCAATGGTGGGCCCATGTCGTGTTTGGAGACCCCCTGATGTGCCTAAATAGTGGAAACCCCTCAATTCTAACTCCAACCCTAGCCACAACACACCCCTAACCCTAATCCCAACCCTAACCATAACTCTAACAACAACCCTAACCCCAACACACCCCTAACCCTAATCCCAACCCTAAACCTAATCCCAACCCTAACCCTAATCCTAACCCTAATTCTAACTCTAACCCTAAACCTAATGGAAAAATGAAAATAAATATATTTTCTTCATTTCATTATTTTTCCCAAACTATGGGGGTGATAAACGGGGGGTTTTATTTACTATTTTTTTATTTTGATCAATGTGATAGGATCTATCACAGTGACCAAAATGAACCAATAGGAAAAATCTTCCTACTGTAGACGGGTGCTGGCTGGCAGATCTCGGTGGGCGCACTGCGCATGCACCCGCCATTTGCTTCCTGGAAGATGGCGGCGCCCCTGGGGACAAATATGTGGGCCGAGGACCACCAGGGGATACCGGAGGGGATTGGGGACCCTACTTCTCTCTCCTCTGATGTGACCACACATCAGAGGAGAGAGAAATTAAATGGCACATTGGACTTTTTTTTTTTGCTGTCGCCGTTATACGGTTAATAACGGCGATCGCAAAAGTGGGGTCGGTAAAACCTGACCCGAACCATGTTCTCTGGGGTCTCGGCTACCCCCGGCAGCCGAGACCCCAGATAAAATTTGACTCTGGGGGGCGCTATACACTTTTTCAGCAGCGCCGTGAATTCACAGTGTTGTGGTTTAAGTACCGCCGTTAGCAGACGTATCGGCGGTCATTAATGGGTTAATAATGTGACCACCTTTGGAGGAGGTTTTCCGTGGTCGTCCTCTTCTGGGTGTCAGCTGCTCCATTCCCTTCTTCTTCTTTCTTTATTATACAAGCCCCTTGTGTCTGAGAGCAGGTGTTGACCGTCGTTCCTCTTTCTGGCTTTTGCCTGACTTCACTCGCAGAATAATAAGCTTCCTGACATCTGGGGATAAATGTATCTTAGTCTTTGCCAAGTTTTATCCGAAAAACAACCAAAAAATAGGAAAAAACTATTTTAGCCAAAATTCGACTATCCATAACCATATATGCAAAACACTTGACCCAGCAAATGTTGAAACCTAACACATAAAGGGAGAAAACAACGTCACACACAATTCTCATCCTTATAGCCTGACAACTATTTGCTTCCAGGAAAATGGCAACAACCAGACAGAAGGAATCACACTTGAAAGAAAAAATGCAAAACTTTTGGTCACCCCTCTATGTTTTTGTACTTTATATATACATTTGTGTTTTTAATATATCCATATTTTGCATTTGTCAGACGTTAGGTTTTGAATTCCATTGTTTTAGACTTCTCCTGAATTTAGTGTTAGTTATGTATATATGTTTTATTAGCAAGTTCATGTCTATATTATGTTCATAGGCATCCATTAGTGTACGTACTGTATAAATTATTTATTATTATTTCTCCGTCTCCAACACTTGTCTCGTGCTGCACCAGTCTACTGGAATGCACTACCCCAATGATCCGACTAATATCTAGCAAATGTGTTTCTAAGTCTGGATGAATCCTTGTTCCCACTTAAATGCTAATCATAATCTGCTGCCTCCTATTCATCTGTCTCCACATCCTCCATGCACTCAATAGCACAAGGTAACGGCACTCAGACAGATCCTGGCTGATGACCGGATCATACATGTACATTGTTCTGCCCAATTGAGTAAAGGGCAAAATGGTTCCTGTTTATGTGATGCGGTCTGGCACAGCTGTGCTGGTTTGTTGTGTTATAGCACCATCTAGTGGTGGCTGAATATATAACCTGTGTCTTTAGCAGCAAATACAGTGGGTACGGAAAGTATTCACACCCCTTTACATTTTTCACTCATTTCATTGCAGCCATTTGGTAAATGCCAAAAAGTTCATTTTTTCCTCATTAATGTGCACTCTGCACCCCATCTTGACTGAAAAAAAACAGAAATATTGAAATTTTTGGAAATTTATTAAAAAAGAAAAACTGAAATATCACATGGTCATAAGTAGACTTGAGCGAAACGGGTCTAAAAATTTCAAAAGTCTCCGACTTTTGGTAAAGTCGGGTTTCATGAAACGAAACCCGACCCTAGGGGGAGGTCGGCCACGAGGTCGGCGACTTTAGCGCCAAAGTCGCGTTTCAAAAGTTTGTTTTCTGCCCTTTTTCAGCCAATCAGGATCCATGGACACTGTGGGCAACGTGAAGACATAGGCAGGGGTCACCACCATCTTTCAGAAGGGCATGCAAGTGATTGGCTTGCTTTGGTGGGCGTCACAGGGGGTATAAAAGGGCGTGCACGCCGACCGCCATGTTACTCATGCTGATCTCAGAATAGGGAGAGCTGCTGCTGCTGATTCTGTAGGGAGAGCGTTAGGCAGGGAAGAAGACACCAAAAACTGCTTCTGCTGCTAGCGATTTTGCCTGTACAACACACCAGTCACTGTGTGTGCAGTGCAAGGGGAGGCTATATTGTGGTGGATCAGCGGTGTTGGTTGTTAGGCTGCCTTCTAAGGCTTCCTGACAGCTGCATTGCTGTTTACCCACTGCTCTGCAAACTGCTTTTTTAAAAGCAATCCAAATTTTTTTTTTTGTCCTGCTGAGGTACTGAGCGTGCATTTTTTCACACCATACAGCGGTGTACGCTCCTCACACAGTACCGTGTAACGGCTGTTATCACGGCCACAGTGAAGCTATCTGTGTGTCACTCTGTGAGAATAAGTCGAGGACATGTTCCGTTCTTACAGACCTGCACCTTCTAGTTTTGCCTGCTTTTCAAACAGTTCAGTATATTTGCTGTTTGATCACATTCAAAACTATAGAGAGACAGCGTGTGTCAGTCCGTATACTAAAAAAAACGGAGCTTGACAATTTTACGGACACCGGACAGCGGTGTACGTGCACGCTCCTCTCTCAGTACCGTGTAACGGCTGTTATCACGGCCACAGTGAAGCTGTGTGTGACTCTGTAAGAATAAGTCAAGGACTTGTTCCGTTCTTACAGACCTACACTCTAGGGAGATTCCTCTTCTGCCCAATTCTATATACACCTTGTAGTTTGTCATACACTAGCCAATTTCTGCCTGTGACATAGCGGTGTGATATTCACTGGGCCTCACACAATCCAACAGTGTCCACAAATGTGTTCAGAAATTCTACATCTCCCCTGTCCTATAGTGACATTTTTCACACCTGCGACATTGAGCCTGTGACATAGCGGTGTGATATTCACTGGGCCTCACACAATCCAACAGTGTCCACAAATGTGTTCAGAAATTCTACATCTCCCCTGTCCTATAGTGACATTTTTCACACCTGCGACATTGAGCCTGTGACATAGCGGTGTGATATTCACTGGGCCTCACACAATCCAACAGTGTCCACAAGTGTGTTCAGAAATTCTACATCTCCCCTGTCCTATAGTGACATTTTTCACACCTGCGACATTGAGACTGTGACATAGCGGTGTGTAATGAAAGAGTCACCGTAGGAGGCAGACACAAAAATAGAAGCTACGTCCAGAAAACCAGAGAAGTTGGCAACTATCAGATTGCAGATCCCTGAACCTATCAACACAACTAGCAGTAGCCGTGGGGGTTCCTACGGTGCCCTAGACCCCTCGATCACAGCCGGAGAGCTAAATAGCCTAAAGACAGAAAAGGAAATCTAAACTGCCCCAGAGCAGACCCCAAAGTAAAAGGCAGCCTCCAACATATAATGACGGTGAAGCAAGATTAAAAAACACTCACACAGATAGAAAGATAGACTGAGCAAACGATGGGGCCCAAGCTAACTAAACAGAACAGGAAAGGAAGGTTGCTGTCTGCAATCTGCCAAAACCCTATCAAAGACATAAGCCAACAAGCTGATATGGAAAAAGACCCTGAAGCAGCTATGCTTCAAAAACTAAATCAGCACTCAGGTATTTTCAGAAAACAGAGCTAAAGGAATTCAGCTCACCCCAGCAGGGAATGGCAGAAATCCAGAAAAACAAAGCAAAACAAAGTCAAAGCAAAAATGCAAAAAGCCGAGCAGAAAACTTAGCTTTAGAAGAGCAGGAATTCAGACTGGTCTCCAAGGATCCCATAGAGAAATCACCCGCAGGGCCGAAGGGCGTTGGCAGCCTTATATCCAGTCAGTAACTCCACTCAGCCAGTCATCATCATTAGGCTCAGGTGTTTGATAATCAGGCTCACTACCTTTCTTTACCAGAAGAGGGAGTTCACCGGGCCTCAGTAGTGAAGGGGAAAATGAACTCACAACAGTACCTCCCCCTTGAGGAGGGGTCACCGAACCCTCAACCACGCCACCAGGGTGATCAGGGTGAGCCCGATGAAAGGCACGCACCAATCTTTTGGCATGAATATCAGATGCAGAGACCCAGGAATTATCCTCCTGACCATAACCCTTCCACTTAACCAAATACTGGAGTCACCGTCTAGCCAGACGGGAATCCAGTACTTTTTCTACCTCATATTCCATGTTACCTTCAACCAATACAGGGTCTGGAGGTGCCACCCCCGGAACAACGGGTTCAACAAACCTCTTCAACAAAGATTTATGGAACACATTATGGATTTTAAATGTGACAGGAAGAGCCAAACGAAAAGAGACAGGATTAATAATCTCCAAAATCTTGTAAGGTCCAATAAATCTAGGCTTAAACTTAGGAGAAGCCACCTTCATAGCAATATTTTTTGATGATAACCACACCATGTCACCAACCTTAAACTGGGGACCAATGGTCCTATGTCGGTTGGAAAACCGCTGGGCCTTTTCCTGGGAGAGAGATAACTTTTCCACCACTTGGTCCAAGATCTGGTGCATTCTCTCCACTACAGTGTCAACACCTGGGCAGGCAGAGGGCTCCACCTGCCCTGAAGAAAATCGAGGATGAAACCCAAAGTTACTAAAAAAAGGTGACATCAAAGTGGCAGAACTAGCTCTATTATTTAAAGCAAATTCGGCCAAGGGCAAAAATGAAACCCAATCATCCTGATCAGCAGAAATAAAACATCTCAAATATGACTCCAAGGTCTGGTTTGTTCTCTCTGTCTGCCCATTGGTCTGAGGGTGAAAAGCAGAGGAGAAGGACAACTGAATTCCCAGCTTGGAACAGAAAGTTCTCCAAAATCTAGACACAAACTGAACTCCTCTGTCAGATACAATGTTCTCAGGAATCCCGTGCAAGCGAACCACCTGTTGCAAAAACAGGGGCACCAACTCAGAGGAAGACGGCAACTTAGGGAGTGGTACAAGATGAACCATCTTAGAGAACCAATCACAAATCACCCAAATAACAGTCATCCTTTGAGAGACAGGCATATCAGAGATGAAATCCATTGAAATATGGGTCCATGGCCTCTTGGGGACTGGCAAAGGCATCAACAACCCACTAGAGCGAGAACACGATTTAGACCGGGAGCACGTCCCACAGGACTGCACAAAATACCTGACCTCACGAGACAAGGAGGGCCACCAAAAAGACCGACTCACCAGATCTCTAGTACCAAAAATACCTGGATGACCAGCCAAAGCAGAGCAATGAACTTCAGACATCACTCTCTTCTTCCACTGGTCAGAAACATACAACTTTCCACTGGGACAACGCTCAGGTTTGTCCTCCTGGAACTCTTCCAGAGCACGTCTCAAATCGGGCGAGATGGCAGAAAGAACTACCCCTTCGCCTAAGATGGTAGCAGGCTTGGTCACCACAGGAGAATCAGCAAAGAAGCTCCTAGAGAGGGCGTCTGCCTTGACATTCTTAGTTCCAGGAAGAAAAGAAACCACAAAATCAAAACGTGTAAAAAACAAGGCCCGCCTAGCCTGTCTAGGGTTCAAGCGCTTAGCCGACTCTAGGTAAATCAAATTCTTGTGGTCAGTGAGGGACAAGACTTGATGCTTAGCTCCCTCCAACCAATGTCTCCACTCCTCAAATGCCCATTTCATGGCCAACAGTTCCCGATTCCCCACATCATAGTTACGTTCAGATGGAGAGAACTTTCGGGAAAAGAAAGCACAGGGATTCATTTTAGATGTTACAGGATCCTTTTGGGACAAAACAGCTCCTGCACCAATCTCAGAAGCATCCACCTCTACCTGGAACGGAAGTGAGACATCAGGTTGCCGCAAAACTGGGGCGGAGGTGAATCTTCGCTTCAGCTCCTGAAAGGAAGAAACAGCCTCCGGAGACCAATTTAACACATCAGCACCCTTCTTAGTCAAATCAGTCAATGGCTTGGCAATACTAGAAAATTTTGCTATAAATTTCCGATAAAAATTAGCAAAACCCAAAAACTTCTGGAGGGCCTTCAAAGAAGTGGGCTGAACCCAATCGTAAATGGCCTGTACCTTGGCCGGGTCCATTTCAATAGTTGACGGAGACAAAATAAATCCCAAAAAAGAAATCCTCTGTACTCTAAAAAGGCATTTAGATCCTTTGACATACAGGGAATTCTCCCTCAAGATCCGGAACACAGTCCGAATATGTTCCACATGAGAATCCCAATCCTTGGAGAAGATCAAAATATCATCCAGATAGATAATCAAAAATTTATCGACAAAATCTCGGAAAATATCGTTCATGAAGCATTGGAAGACAGAAGGGGCATTAGTGAGCCCAAAAGGCATCACCAGGTACTCAAAATGTCCCTCCGGAGTATTAAACGCCGTCTTCCATTCATCCCCATGTTTAATGCGAATAAGATTATACGCCCCCCTGAGGTCAAGCTTGGTAAACCAGCAAGCACCTTTAACTCTGGAGAATAGATCAGAAATCAGGGGTAACGGATACTGATATTTAACAGTAATCTTGTTGAGGGCACGATAATCAATACAAGGTCTTAATGATCCATCCTTTTTGGCTACAAAAAAAAAAACGGCACCTAAGGGTGACGAGGATGGTCTAATATGACCCTTCTCCAATGCCTCCTTAATATAGGATCGCATAGCCTCGTGCTCGGGTACAGATAAATTGAAGAGCCGACCCTTGGGAAATTTACACCCCGGGCTCAGTTCAATTGCACAGTCATAACTCCTATGAGGAGGCAGAGACGCAGACTCATTCTCACAAAATACATCATAAACGTCCACCAAATAATCAGGAACATCATGCGACTGAGGAGAGGTGGAAAACACCGGAGCCTCACTAAAGGCACACCGACAACCCCAACTCACCACAGACACAGATTTCCAATCCAAAACTGGATTATGAATTTGTAACCAGGGAAACCCCAGAAAAATAGTATCATGCAGATTATGCAACACCAAAAATCTGCAATTTTCTTGATGGTCTGGGGCGACCCGAATTACCACCTGGGTCCAAAACTGAGGTTTATTTTTAGCCAAAGGAGTAGCATCAATCCCCCTCAAAGGGATAGGCGTCTGCAGAGGTGTCATCAGAAATCCACAACGTTTAGCAAAATCCAAGTCCATTAGGTTTAGGGCTGCTCCCGAATCCACAAAAGCCTTGGCGGAAAATGTGGACAGGGAGCAGATCAGAGTAATAGCCAGAAGAAACTTAGGTTGAACACCACCAACAGAAAACGTGTGTGCAAAGCGTTTCTCTCATTTAGGACAGACAGAAATAATATGCGAGGCATCTCCAGAGAAAAAACACAACTTATTACGCCTTCTGAACTCCTGACGCTGCTCTCTGGACAAAACTCTATCACATTGCATAGGTTCAGACATTTGTTCAACAGGTGGCAACACCTCTCGTGCAGTTTTGCGTTCGCGCAAACGCCGATCAACCTGAATGGCTAATGACATAGAATCGTCAAGACCAGCGGGAACAGGAAATCCCACCATAGTATCTTTTACAGTTTCTGACAAACCCTTCCGAAAGAGGGCTGCCAAGGCACCATCATTCCAGGTAGTAAGGACCGCCCACTTTCGGAATTTTTGACAGTACAATTCTGCAGAATCTCGACCCTGGTTCAATGCCAGCAGGGTCTTTTCAGCCTGATCAATGGCATTAGGTTCGTCATACAACAACCCCAAGGCTTGAAAAAATGCGTTCGCATTAGTCAGAATAGGATCATCAGGTTTCAAAGAAAACGCCCAATCCTGGGGATCGCCACGCAGCAAAGAGATGACAATTTTAACCTGCTGCACGGAGCTCCCTGCCGAGTTAGACTTCAAGGCAAAAAATAATTTACAATTATTTTTGAAATTCAAAAATTTAGACCGATCCCCAAAAAATACATCAGGTGTAGGAATCTTTGGTTCAGCAGCATGTGAATGAGCAAGGTAGGCGGAAATTCCCCGCACTTCCGCAGCGAGCTGCTCCACACGATCAGACAATTGCTTTATCTCCATTGAGAGAAAAAAAAATTCCCCCTACGGCCTCAGAGATATAGAGGAAAAAATACACACTTTTTTTTTTTTTTTAACAATTCTTTCCTGCTATTGAGTACCCTAGGATCTGCGGTATGGCGGGTGATTCTGTTATGAAAGAGTCACCGTAGGAGGCAGACACAAAAATAGAAGCTACGTCCAGAAAACCAGAGAAGTTGGCAACTATCAGATTGCAGATCCCTGAACCTATCAACACAACTAGCAGTAGCCGTGGGGGGTTCCTACGGTGCCCTAGACCCCTCGATCACAGCCAGAGAGCTAAATAGCCTAAAGACAGAAAAGGAAATCTAAACTGCCCCAGAGCAGACCCCAAAGTAAAAGGCAGCCCCCAACATATAATGACGGTGAAGCAAGATTAAAAAACACTCACACAGATAGAAAGATAGACTGAGCAAACGATGGGGCCCAAGCTAACTAAACAGAACAGGAAAGGAAGGTTGCTGTCTGCAATCTGCCAAAACCCTATCAAAGACATAAGCCAACAAGCTGATATGGAAAAAGACCCTGAAGCAGATAGGCTTCAAAAACTAAATCAGCACTCAGGTATATTCAGAAAACAGAGCTAAAGGAATTCAGCTCACCCCAGCAGGGAATGGCAGAAATCCAGAAAAACAAAGCAAAACAAAGTCAAAGCACAAATGCAAAAAGCCGAGCAGAAAACTTAGCTTTAGAAGAGCAGGAATTCAGACTGGTCTCCAAGGATCCCACAGAGAAATCACTCGCAGGGCAGAAGGGCGTTGGCAGCCTTATATCCAGTCAGTAACTCCACTCAGCCAGTCATCATCATTAGGCTCAGGTGTTTGATAATCAGGCTCACTACCTTTCTTTACCAGAAGAGGGAGTTCACCGGGCCTCAGTAGTGAAGGGGAAAATGAACTCACAACAGCGGTGTGATATTTACTGGGCCTCACACAATCCAACAGTGTCCACAAGTGTGTTCAGAAATTCTACATCTCCCCTGTCCTATAGTGACATTTTTCACACCTACGACATTGAGCCTGTGACATAGCGGTGTGATATTCACTGGGCCTCACACAATCCAACAGTGTCCATAAGTGTGTTCAGAAATTCTACATTTCCCCTGTCCTATGGTGACATTTTTCACACCTGCGGTGTGATATTCATGCCTGCGTCATTGTCTGGCTCCACAAGGCCTCGAAGGCTTAGTTTTCTAGGAGTTGGCAAACCGCTTTTAAAGCCAGAGCTTCAGGAAAAAGTTTTGGCTTACATTGCTGAGTCAGCCTCCAGCTCTATCGCCTCCTCTTCTGAAGTTGTAAAAAATAAAAGCACTGAGTCGTCATTGGAGGCTCATGTTCATGAACCACACCTTTCCTTGTGTCCTTCACCTCAACCAAGATTGAAGGATGACGCAGGCCATACAACTGATTACTCCATGGAGCTGTTTTCACATAACATGCCTGGGTTATCACGTGAAATGGTGAATTACCCAGGCCAAGATGAATCTGACATGGAGTGCACTGATGCACAGCCACTGATAGATGATTCTGCTGGTACATTCACTCAGAGCACTACATTGTCCTCGCAGTGTAATGAGCCAGATTCTGACCCTGATGAAACTCAGGTGCCCCTTCCCGCATACTATACCACCATACACGGTGACACAGAGGAAGGTGCACATGACATTGAAGAGGAGGTGATGGATGACCCAGTTGTTGACCCAGATTGGCATCCATTGGGGGAAGAGGGTGCTGCTTCCAATAGCTCAGATGAGGAGCATCCACAGCAGACATCGACATCGCAACAGCTGTTATCTGGCAGGCCCGGAGCACTCCAAGACAGGTTCCAAAAATCAAAAGAGTTGCTGAACAGCTTGTCCAGATGGTTAAAATAGCACAGCGTGCTAGGCCGCAAAATGTCTTCCAAAGTAGGAAGAGTGCAGTGTGGCACTTTTTTGAACAAAATCCTCATGATCAGGCAAAGGTTATCTGTAAGAAGTGCGCAAAGACCTTAAGCCGAGGGAAAAATCTGAAAAATATGAATACCAGTTGCATGCTTAGACATTTAACCAGCATGCACTTGCAAGCGTGGACACAACACCAAACCTCAAGTACCACATGTGCAACTGATCACAAAGAAGGTAGTCAGCAACGCTACATTGTTTCCCCCACTGTAAGCCCACCGGTTAGCGCAGCAGCAAATGTTGAGGTGTCGTTGCAAGGCCAAAGCAGTCAGGGAATCCCGCTGTTACATCAACGAAAGACTGAATCTAGGCCATCAGAAAGAACACCAACTCCATCACCATCATCAACCCTCTCTCAGTCCGCCCTGTCCACCGCTAGTTCCACCATATGCAGCTCTCAAGTCCAGCTCACCCTCCCAGAGACTATGAGTAGGTCAAGAAAGTACTCAGTCTCTCATCCACGTACACTAGGTTTGAACGCCCACATTGCCAAACTAATCTCGTTAGAGATGATGCCCTATCGGTTGGTGGAAAGCGCAGCTTTCTGCGAACTCATGGCCTATGCAGTACCACGTTATGACCTACCCAGTCGCCACTTCTTCTCTCGCAAAGCCATCCCAGCCCTCCACCATCATGTGAAAGACCGCATTGTCCATGCACTCAAGCAGTCAGTGAGTGGAAAGGTGCACCTCACAACAGATGCATGGTCCAGTCGGCATGGTCAGGGCCGTTACGTGTCCATCACTGCGCACTGGGTTAATGTGGTGGATGCAGGGTCCACAGGGGACAGCAGTGGTGGGACAGTGCTGCCTCGCCCACGGTATAGGAAACAGTTGGCTGTAGGCGTTCGACCCTCCTCCTCCTCCAGAAGCGAAAGCTCATCCACAGAGCGCAGTCGTACGAGCACTCCATCTGCAGCTGCCTCTGTTGCACACGAGGTGTCCCCCTATCGAGCAGCTAGTGGAAAGCGTCAGCAGGCTGTGTTGCAGATGATGTGTTTAGACGACAGACACACCGCGGAGGTGCTGGTTGAGTACTTTCAGCAACAAACTGAGTCATGGCTGGGCAGTATACATCTTGAGGCAGGCAAGGTAGTTAGTGATAACGGCCGTAATTTTGTGGCAGCCATAGCCCTTTCAAAACTCAACCACATACCTTGCTTGGCTCACACCTTGAACCTGGTGGTGCAGTGCTTCCTCAACAATTATCCGGAGTTAACAGCCCTGCTCCAGAAGGTGCGAAGACTGTGCGCGCACATCCGCCGGTCGCCGGTACACTCCAGTCATATGCAGAAGCTGCAGCGATTGCTCCACCTTCCCAACCACCGCCTCATTATCGACATTGCAACAAGGTGGAACTCCACCCTGCACATGGTGGAGCGGCTGTGCGAGCAGAGGCAGGCCATAATGCATTTGTGGGAGGATACACGGCCAGGCACTTTGAGAGCAGACATGGAGTTGACAGGTGTGCTCTGGTCGAAGCTGAAAGACCTCTGTAAAGTCCTTCAGTGCTTTGAGGAATGCACACGGCTGGTAAGCGCAGACGACGCCATCCTAAGCATGAGCATCCCACTTATGCATCTGCTCATGCAAACTTTGACGCACCTTAAGGAGCAGGCGTCTGCAGCCCAATGTTGACGAGGAGGAAGAGGAGGAGGGAATCCTTAATGACATTCAGCCATTGTCTTCTCAGGGACCTCTCCTGGACGAGGTGGAGGAAGAAGAGGAGGAGGAGGAAGATGATGGGGATGATTACTTAGGGGAGGAGGATGCATCTCGTGGGGCAAGTGAAAATGTTGGCGTGGCAAGGTCTGGTACAGGGTTTGTGCGTGACTGGAGGGATGTGGATTTGCCAGAAAGTGCTCCTCCACCCAGCACTCGCAGTGCATCATTGACACCGGGAACATTGGCCCACATGTCAGATTATGCCTTGCAGATCCTAAAAAGGGACCCCCGCATTGCCAAAATGATGAACGATGACGACTACTGGTTGGCCAGCATCCTGGATCCACGCTATAAAGGCAAATTACAAAACATCATGCCACAGGAGAACCTTGACCTAATATTGGCTAATAAACAAGCAACTCTGGTAAATCGGTTGGTTGAGGCATTCCCAGCACACAGCAGCGGTGATGGTTCTCACACGAGCCGTACGGGCCGGGGGCAGCTTGGCAGAGGTGTTCGTGGTGCACACAGCAGAAGTGGGTTTGGAGACAGGGGTTTCATGACAATGTTGTGGACTGATTTTTCAAGTACCGCTCACACAACTGGTAATACTGCATCGATGGAAAGTGACAGGAGACAGCAGTTGTCAACTATGGTTACAAACTACTTTTCCTCCCATATCGATGTTCTCCCGCACAGGTCATTCCCCTTTGACTATTGGGCCTCTAAACTGGACACCTGGCCTGAATTGGCACAATATGCCTTACAGGAGCTCGCTTGCCCAGCTGCAAGTGTGCTATCGGAAAGAGTCTTCAGTGCAGCTGGATCAATCCTGACAGAAAAAAGGACCCGTCTGTCAACCCAAAATGTGGATGATCTAACCTTCATTAAAATGAACCATGCATGGGTTTCCAAGGATTTTGTCCCATCTTCCCTTGATGACACATAGGTTGCCAGAAAAATGGCTTGCTTTGGTCCTCCTCCTATTCCGCGAACTTGACCTATTTCGCCTTTTGCAGCAGCTGAATGTCCCACATCAACATATGCCAGTTTGTAAACCGCCCTAACTGGGCTGCCCCCCCCATGGCCGGGGTCACCACCTAGCGCACGAAACCGTGCTAGTGCCGTTGCCCTGGACAGGTGATTAGGCCGACTCTTGGGCGCGGGCACTGGCACAGGGTCCCTCAGTGCAATCAAGTGTCTCTGACGGTGGTGGTGCACATCCGCCATCAGACACACTGCCAGACTATGAGGGGTCCAGTGCCAGTACCGACACCCACGAGTGTGCCCCCCTTGCTTGGGCAGGGCCCCAGCATTTGCAATGTTTACCTCTCCCTGCTCCTCCGCTGTGTAGTCTGGGCTGTTAAATCCTTCACTGGGAGTGCCACTACAAATTGATTGAACTGAAAGATGATGGTTAAGATGTAGCTATGCCCTGTCCTGCTGGCCGGGCTCTAGCTCCAGATGATCAATGGCTTCCATTTCTTATGGACGTCGACTCACAATGACATGCAGTGGTGGTTTATCATCATAGAATCATAGAATCGTAGAGTTGGAAGGGACCTCCTGGGCCATCTGGTCCAACCCCCTGCTCAAAGCAGGATTCGCTAAATCATCCCAGTCAGATGTCTGTCCAGCCTCTGTTTGAAGACTTCCATTGAAGGAGAACTCACCACTTCTCGTGGCAGCCTGTTCCACTCATTGATCACTCTAACTGTCAAAAAGTTTTTTCTAATATCTAATCTGTGTCTCCTCCCATTCAGTTTCATCCCATTGCTTCTAGTCTTTCCTTGTGCAAATGAGAATAAAGTTGATCCTTCTACAATGTGACAGCCCTTTAGATATTTGTAGACAGCTATTAAGTCTCCTCTCAGTCTTCTCTTTTGCAAACTAAACATTCCCAAATCCTGCAACCTTTCCTCATAAGACAGGGTTTGCAGACCGGTCACCATTCTGGTCGCTCTTTTCTGAACTTGCTCCAGTTTGTTGATGTCTTTTTTAAAATGTGGTGCCCAAAACTGGACACAATATTCCAGATGAGGTCTGACCAAAGAGGAGTAGAGGGAAATAATGACTTCACGTGATCTAGACTGTATGCTTCTGTTAATACATCCTAGAATTGCATTTGCCTTTTTTGCTGCTGCATCACACTGTTGACTCATATTCAGTCTGTGATCTATTAGTATACCCAAGTCTTTTTCACATGTGCTGTCACTTAGCCCTATTCCTCCCATTCTATATATGCTTTTTACATTTTTATTGCCCAGATGTAGTACTTTGCATTTCTACCTGTTAAAAACCATTCTGTTAGTTGCTGCCCACTTCTCCAGTTTATTTAAATCTTTTTGAATCCTCTCTCTCTCTTCTCTAGTATTAGCTATCCCTCCTAGCTTTGTGTCATCAGCAAATTTAATCAGTTTACCCTCAATTCCTTCATCTAAATCTTTGATAAAGATGTTGAACAATACAGGGCCCAGGACAGAGCCCTGTGGTACCCCACTTGAGACATTCTTCCAACTGTTTTCCTACTCACAAACGTGTGACATTTCGGCGCACATTTTAAAATGTGCCCTCTCATGCCAATCAAATAGAATCGCCTACGGCCTGTGGCTTCTGTCTTTTGCACTCCAAAGTTACGTGACATATCATGATAGCCAGTGAGCACCATGTTTACATCGCTCCCTGTGATAAAAATTGGATTGAGATGAGTAACAGTGATGGAATCAACGGAAGTGCGATACAGCAAGACTTTATTCACAAAAAAATGTTTTCACTGTCTCAACACACAAATTAATTGAGGGTCAGCATCGCCTATGAGAATTGTGACGGAAGTTTTTCCCGTGAATAGTAATTCCTAGATTTCTGCAATCACTAGCCTTTATGTCAGTAATTGTATGCATCTCATTTCCTATTGCTTAGAGGCTGGACTGTATTACTGAGACAGAAATATATATGAAGATTTAAAAATAACACCAAAAGTATATACTGTAGTTGTGTACACCTCAAATGCATTTCCTTTTTTCCACTTTTTAGATTGCTGTGTAATCCATACTGAGAACACGGAGATTTTACATGTTTAAACTATGCTATATATACCTGCTATCCAGTGATAAAGTACCCTTTCTCAACTTTGTACAATCTGGTCAAATCCATACTGGGCCTGAGAACATCTGAGTCTGCCTCCTGATCTATAGACATATATTTTTAATGTGTAAACTAGGCTACATATATACATGTTATCCGGTGAAACTGTACCCTTTATCAACTTTCTACAATGTTGTTGAATCCATACTGGGCCTGAGAACGGCTGCCGAGCTGTTAAGCAAGCTACAGCACCTGTGGTTTGGACACGTAATTTTTTCAGGAATGACGGTTAGGCCTAACTCCGGAATTGCGGTTGACCTGAACTTACTGGGAAATCATCGTTCGCGGGGAACAATCTGAATCCCAGATCCCCATCACTAACGGAGTTCAGCAGGTTATCTGCACCTGTAAGCGACAAAAGCTGGTCCTTTCAGTGTAGCGTGCATGCAGCCCTGGACATGTACTGGAATGCTAGACCTGTTATTGCTCGATCTCACGTGCCACAGCCTCGCGTATCCCTCTAGTAAGCTTGACGCGTACTGCGGGGGCATGCCGGAGTCTCGGTTGTTAATGGAATAAAGCTGAGAAATCGCTAGCACAACTACAAACACACATACCACACCACACACAGAATCGACAAAGCTTTCAAAGTGTGCATCTTTTCTTTAGGTGGCATGGTTGTGGTTTCCCGGGTGGAGTCCAATTAAGCCACAGGCTCCACTCCTGGTGGTGCCCTTTCGGACATTCCTTTAAGGTTCAGCTTTGCAATCATACTGCCTCCGGAAACCAAAAACTTTTCCTTCATGGATGCTGTTTGGAGATTCGTGGGAATAACGCCGCCCGATCAGCAGTCGGCATATGGGTCGCCCTCCCAGGGCTGTGGGGTACTCGGTACCGGGCCGGTGTCAGTGGGATGTGTCACAGCAGCGGTGACCCGGACGGTGGCCCTGGGCGCCCATGGAAATGGCGTGGTAGAATGGTAAAGAGTTTATATAGATAGTTTGACACCACCTGTCGTGTTCAGCAACATAGATGTTAGGCAGATGCTGCATGCAGATCCTCTGGGACTGATGGTGTTGTGCAGCAAAGATGGTGAAGCTCCCCACAGGTGGAGCTGGAGTCCCAGGGAAGTGTAGATGTAGTGATGGGGAAAGGCACAGGTGGTGTAGGTGCTGGTACCTAGATGTAGCGGTGCTGGAATAACTGTAAGACACCAGAGCGTGCAGTTCCAAAGCTTTACTCACAGTCTGCAGGTTACACAGATGCCTGCCTCCGTGCTGTGTCCTCCGGGTCAGGACCTCAGCCAACCTCCGGGACCAAAATGGAAAGCTCCCTTCCAACACTCCACCAACATGTACCTTCCTGAATGTCTCCTTTCTAGCGCTTGTGGGGGAAGCACTCACAGGACCGTGGTTCACTGAAGCGCCTCCTGTCTAACAGATGTTCCTCAGACTTTACTTGTATGGCAGACAGCTGTAGCCTTTTCCTTCTGGCTCCCACACTTCGATGCTGGGGCCTCCAAGCCTTAGTTGGGTACAGAGCATTTATAGCTGCTACTTCCCCCGGTTTCTGCTGCAGGAACGTCAGTGTCCCTACAAACTCGGAGACTGGAATCGGGACCATGCGCTCCAGCTAGGAGTGAGCCTTAACTCTGCTTATCCTCCAGCTCCCCTTCTCACGTCCACACACTTCCCCTTCCCTGCACAAAGTGCCCTAACTTACCTTGTCCTGACGACAGAGAGCAGCTCCTCAGCAGTCAGGTTCAGAGGTCTCCCTGCTAGCCTGGAGTGGGAAATGTGTTGTGTGTTGGTTTCACTGCTAGAGAGATCCTTCGTTGCTCCCAAGCTTGACAACACACTCCCTAGGAGGAAGGTAATGCCGCAGTGTCGACTGTACTCTTGGGGACGCCACAAGTGCACTGAGGCCCAGCCACTGCTGGATGATGCTGCTGGTACATTGACCCAGACCACTACATTCCCCTCGCACTCTACACTGCCAGAATCTGACCCAGAGGAAACTCAGGTTCCCCTTCCCACATACTATGCCACCTTACACGGTGACAAAGAGGAAGGTGCAGATGAAAGTGCAGGTTCCTTGAGCAGGTGGGGGGGGCATACTCATGGGCGATGGCACTGGCACAGGGCACCGCATAGTACGCAAAAGTGTTTCTGCCAGTGGGAGGGCCTAAACAGCCAAGTGCAGTGAGATGGAAGATGGGGACGACAAGGAGCTCAGAGTAGTGCAGGGATTCCCTAGCAAGGAGACTTATGTAATTGTTTTCAATGTTGGGACAGCAATTTTTGGGGAGCACTATACTCTGGTGAATGATATATGGGGCCCACCATACACTGGAGCATTCCAAAGGTGGACATCAGACACTGGAGCAGCATTTACAGGGTCCATTATACACTAGAGCAGTAGAAATGGGGCCCATTATATATGGAGCATTATTTGGGCCCATAAGACACTGGAGCTTCATCCATTGGGACCAACATATACTATAGCATTATGTGGAGCTCATCATATACGGTTTGAAGCATTATATGGGATCAATGATTCCATATGGAGAAAAACCAAAAGTCGCTCAACTCTAGTCATAAGTATTCAGACCCTTTCCTCAGTATTGAGTAGACGCACCTGAAACTATAATTAACAACCAACGGAGTGTCACTTATCCTTCTCTGACATCCTGCAGAGTTGTTGTCCGGGATGTGTCCGTTCGGCGTCTCGGCCGCTGGGCCCAGCCGACGAGGAGAGGGGGCACAACAGGCCCAAGAAGGGGAGCACTATACTCTGGTGAATGATATATGGGGCCCACCATACACTGGAGCATTCCAAAGGTGGACATCAGACACTGGAGCAGCATTTACAGGGTCCATTATACACTAGAGCAGTAGAAATGGGGCCCATTATATATGGAGCATTATTTGGGCCCATAAGACACTGGAGCTTCATCCATTGGGACCAACATATACTATAGCATTATGTGGAGCTCATCATATACGGTTTGAAGCATTATATGGGATCAATGATTCCATATGGAGAAAAACCAAAAGTCGCTCAACTCTAGTCATAAGTATTCAGACCCTTTCCTCAGTATTGAGTAGACGCACCTGAAACTATAATTAACAACCAACGGAGTGTCACTTATCCTTCTCTGACATCCTGCAGAGTTGTTGTCCGGGAGGTGTCCGTTCGGCGTCTCGGCCGCTGGGCCCAGCCGACGAGGAGAGGGGGCACAACAGGCCCAAGAAGGGTTTCCCAGAGTCGAGACTGCCCCTCTCGGAGGCGAGGTAGTGGCAGCCATGGACCTTGACGTACAGGCCGCAGCTGAGGGATGAAGCCAGGCAGCGGTGGCCGCAGGTCTCAGTGTCTGAGCTGCAGCCGCGGTGTGGAGCGTGGAAGTAGCGGCCGCGGGTGGCAGCGTACAGGCTGCAGCTATGAGATGAAGCGGGGCAATGGCGGCCGCGGGTGGCAGCGTCAGGCCGCAGCTGCAGGATGGAGCGAGGCAGTTGCGGCCGCGGGTGGCAGCGTACAGGCTGCAGCCACAGGATGGAGCGGGGCAGTGGCAGCCGCAGGTCTCGGTGTCTGGGCTGCAGCCGCGGTGAGGAGCGGACAGTGGCGGCCGCGGGTGTCAGCACTGTGTCTCTTCCTCGCGTCGCTCGGTACTGTCCTCTCCCTGGATCAGGTGGGCTCCCATCTTGTCTCTCTGGAAGACACTGGCTCTCTTCTGCTCTCCAGCACCACCTAGGTTCCTCCTTCCTGCCTCTTGTCTTTCTCCTCGTCGAGTGCCCCTGCTGGTCTCCTGTGTTCCTTTTATAGTCGTCCCACCCCCGCACTTTTCAGAAAAGTCTCTGTCCCAGCCTGTAACTACTTTCCCCGGGAATATACCCCCTGGGAACCTAAGTGACAGTCCCCTTAGTTCTGGCCTGGTTACACAGTGGGGTCTCTCTCTCCTACACTTGCAAGCAGATCAAGAAGCAGATCGAGCACGCCTGTGTAAGGGAGGGACAGGACTGTAGTCGTGACCTGTATTCCGGTGGCAGCTGTGTCCAGTCCTTCCTCTATATGAAACGATACTCTTCTCCTCGTCATACCTGCATCTCCAGTCTCATCTTCATCTGGACACTTCCCAGGCCATAACGGTCCCTCTTCTAGGCATCCCCCATCAATAGAGACACAGTCTGAAACAACTTTAACACTTTCTTTACTTAGGATTTTGCATTTGCTTGCTTCCTCATCTTTCCCTTGCTCGCTGTCACTTCTGTGCAGTACACGCCCGAACCGGACCGTCGTAGACTGCTTCCCAGTTTCTTCCTGGCCTGACCTCGCTATAATGACATTTCCTTCAGCCTGTTTCGCCCCAGGAATGAATTCATCAACCACTACATTTGGTGGCCCCTTGTGAAGCATCTGGCCCGTCTGTACCAATCTCGTCGAAGCTACAACTCTCTTCATCTCCTTAGTCCAGCCAACTTCTGCCCTAAAAGCATTGGCCCAGGCGATGAGACGCCACATTTTCCATTCCTGTTCTGGCCCACTGCTAAGACCCACAGTGGCCGTGGGTAACGTGGGATATAACGACTTAACGTTACGTGGCTGTCCAGGCTTATAGCCCATGTGGACACTTGGGCGCCCTGGCCCCGTCTGACTAAACTGCTCTTCAGCACTAACCTTAACTCCCAGCAGCCCCTCCTACAATTAACCCTCTTTGAACATCCTATCAGGACCCACTAGTATACCCCATCTAGTGGCCTGCAACATAATTACATCTACCCGGTCAATGGGGGAACTATGTACTAAGAGTGCCCTCCTCTAATGTCCCCAGAAGGATGCACTAGCTTACCCTAACTATACGTAGACAACAGACACAAAATATTATACAATACACAATAGTAACACTTACATGTGGCAATACCATTAAAGACTGGCGATAATACATATTTCTATGTAGCAGTACCTCAGACGTTAATCAGAAATATTATAATACAGCAATATATACATAATAACATAGGAGGGATCACTCTGAGGAAGGAAACAAGAAAACATCACATTTCACTTCCTTACACCTGCAAGGATATCGAGAAGCTCATCGAGCACACCTGCAAGCGACTTTGGAAAGACTTTTCCATAGAAAAATAGGCAGCAACTGCGATAGCCAAGGCCGAGTTCTTAGAATCCGTGGAGTTTCCTGAATCTGAGAGAGGCAGCGACGTACTTGGACCAGACCTAGATCGACAGGATGCTACAAAATGACGTCGACCACAACTATTGACCTACAGAACAGAAGGTACAGCCTCCACCCAGACTGAGAGGGACACCCTTTGCATCAGAATGGTATTATATAGACTATCCTAAGCAAGAAGCTCCTGCCAGGTATTAGGATGCACCACACACACCGCATGACAACAGCGCACCAGCTCATGTTGGCACTGACCCAGCCACTATGATCTCTGAGAAATTCTTTGCTTGCCGGGAGCTGGTGACCAAGGGGCTTGTAAAATTCACTGATTGAGATAAGAGCTATAGAGCATAACGAACCTCCTTCCGGAACGCCATCACAGACTTGGATCTTTCCAGTAGTGAGCAATTAGGTCTAATGGTAAAGTGGCTTGGAAATAAGTTTGCGGACCACGCCAAAAGAATCAGAAACATTAATATAAAGCACCCACACACAGGCCTCCGTATGGTGTGGGAGAGACTTGATGAATGTTATGGGTCAATAAAAGCTATAGAAAATGCTTTGTATAAAAGAATTGATGATTTTCCCAAAATAGTGAATAAGGGTTATCAAAAGCTCAGGGAACTGAGTGACTTGTTAATGGAGGTACAGGTTGCTCAGGCAGAAGGGGACCTACCCGGGCTGGCATTCCTGGACACTGCTAGAGGTGTCAACCCAATTATTCAAAAGCTCCCTTACTACCTACAAGAGAAATGGATCAGTCTCGGGTCCCAGTAGAAACACACTTATAAGGTATCATTTTCCCCTTTCAGGGTGTTTGTAGACTTTGTCGCTCAGCAGGCAAGAGTTTGAGATTACCTCAATTTTTATTTTACTATGTCATGGATCACTGCCCCTGGTGTCAAACCCTGTAAAACCCCAGTGACAGTCCAAAAAAGTAATGTTACCTACACAGGGTTTCCTTACAGGGCAAGCAAGTCCTCTCCAAAGGATGACAAACCTCAGGATCTCAGCAAACACTTAGCTAAAATGTAGAGCCTGCAAAAATAGGAGAGAAATTGGAGTAGCCATAAACCACAAAGGCAGAAATATAAAGTATGTAAAAGCAAATCTTCCCCTTGAGAAAGCTGTGGCAAAACGTGCGTCGGGGTAGAGTGAGGTGTCCCCCCCTACTCCTGCATTTCCATCATGGGTGAGTGACAATGGTACTTTAAGGATTTTGGGTATTATCCTGGTCTGATTCGGTTTACTTTGGAGCCGCACATTGCTGTCGATGCTGATACTGCTTGCATGTAGCACCCTTGTGTTTTTGCACATAGATATAGTTCTGGCATATCATAATTTAATACACCTTAGGGGTTGCTTTGCAGCGATATTATTCATGGATGTGGTGATCTCCTTTTCTTTGTCCTACCTATTACCTACAGGTGCGATCTCTTGCTTTGTATCTGGAACGCTTTTCCTAATCACCTCATATATACAGTATTCATAAATGTTTGATATCTTTTTAATATGATATAATAAAGATTTCATAGAATCATAGAATCGTAGAGTTGGAAGGGACCTCCTGGGCCATCTGGTCCAACCCCCCTGCTCAAAGCAGGATTCGCTAAATCATCCCAGTCAGATGTCTGTCCAGCCTCTGTTTGAAGACTTCCATTGAAGGAGAACTCACCACTTCTCGTGGCAGCTTGTTCCACTCATTTATCACTCTAACTGTCAAAAAGTTTTTTCTAATATCTAATCTGTGTCTCCTCCCATTCAGTTTCATCCCATTGCTTCTAGTCTTTCCTTGTGCAAATGAGAATAAAGTTGATCCTTCTACAATGTGACAGCCCTTTAGATATTTGTAGACAGCTATTAAGTCTCCTCTCAGTCTTCTCTTTTGCAAACTAAACATTCCCAAATCCTGCAACCTTTCCTCATAAGACAGGGTTTGCAGACCGGTCACCATTCTGGTTGCTCTTTTCTGAACTTGCTCCAGTTTGTTGATGTCTTTTTTAAAATGTGGTGCCCAAAACTGGACACAATATTTCAGATGAGGTCTGACCAAAGAGGAGTAGAGGGAAATAATGACTTCACGTGATCTAGACTGTATGCTTCTGTTAATACATCCTAGAATTGCATTTGCCTTTTTTGCTGCTGCATCACACTGTTGACTCATATTCAGTCTGTGATCTATTAGTATACCCAAGTCTTTTTCACATGTGCTGTCACTTAGCCCTATTCCTCCCATTCTATATATGCTTTTTTCATTTTATTGCCCAGATGTAGTACTTTGCATTTCTCCCTGTTAAAAACCATTCTGTTAGTTACTGCCCACTTCTCCAGTTTATTTATATCTTTTTGAATCCTCTCTCTCTCTTCTCTAGTATTAGCTATCCCTCCTAGCTTTGAGTCATCAGCAAATTTAATCAGTTTACCCTCAATTCCTTCATCTAAATCATTGATAAAGATGTTGAACAATACAGGGCCCAGGACAGAGCCCTGTGGTACCCCACTTGAGACATTCTTCCAACTGGATGTGCAGCCATTTACGACCACTCTTTGGGTCCGATCACTAAGCCAGTTATGAATCCACCTAACAGTTGCCTTGTCCATTCCATACTTAGTCATTTTTTCAATAAGGATTGTATGAGAAAATTTGTCAAATGCTTTGCTGAATTCAAGATATACTATATCTACAGCATTTCCTTGATCCACCCAATCAGTGATACCGTCATAGAAGGAAATTAAGTTAGTCTGACATGACTTATTAGTTAGAAACCCATGCTGACTCTGTTTAATCACTTCATTCTTATCCAGGTACTGACATACATGTTGTTTAATAATTTGTTCAAAGATCTTTCCTGGTATAGAAGTCAGACTCACCGGCCTATAGTTGCCTGGGTCCACCTTCTTCCCCTTTTTGAAGATAGGAACAACATTTGCTCTTCTCCAGTCTTCTGGCACTTCTCCTGTTCTCCAAGAATTTTCAAAGATTATGGAGAGGGGTTCAAAAATTTCTTCTGCTATCTCCTTCAGTACTCTGGGTGTAATTCATCTGGACCTGGAGACTTGAATTCATTTAGGTTAGCTAACTGTTTCCTCAAACTTTGTATGAAATATATAAATATTAATAGAAGTATAAAAAGTATGTGGAATTAATGGATTTAAAAACTGTAGTAAAAACGGATTTAATGGAATTAATTAGTATTAATAGTTTTACAAAATATTTTATATTTATATATTTCATACAAAGTTTTTCATTCCCTTTTCCTTCCCTCCCTTCCCTTCGTTTTTTTCCTTTCAATACGTAATCTGTTCACTAGAGTAGTGGTCTATGCACTGGCCATTTCTCTCTTCTGACTCCGTTTTTCTGGTTCTGTTCAATTCCTCTTCCTTTTTTCCTTCTTCTTTTCTCTTTTTTTCGTTTTTTTCGTTTCTTTTTTCCTCTTTTTTTCTTTCTTTTTACCTGGAAATATATTATAAGAATTAATTTCGTTTGAAGTAATAAGCTTTTAATTACCTTTGACATTGCAACACTGATGAACTTTGACTTCTGTCTCTCTCGCAACATGTGACCCTTGGCGCCAATTTTTGAACCGTGTGTATATAAAACCGGCAATGTCTATACCTGTCTGTACATGTCATCCCCTGAGGAAGAAGTTTTTAACTTTGAAACGCGTTGGGAAATAAATGTTTTAAAGCACACAACTTGTGAGGAGTGATGGTCTGGCAGCGCACGGCTAATCCATAAAAATTCCTTCTTTGAATCTGATGATTTATGGCCACGGCGTGGTCATTTGGATGTGCAGCAAGCTGACTTTGTTCCTTTATGCTTAATGCTCTCCTACACAGGGTGAGTATAACTTATTGTTTTACTTTCTCATTTTCTCGGGTAAGACCCTATTGCGCTCTTTTTCTTTCAGTTTTGCCTGAGAGAGATTCCCAACAAATGTCTGGATAGTTGAAATCTCCCATGACAACTATGTCATATTTTTTGGAGAACTTGGCCATTTGATGCATAAAGAGTTCATCCATGTCTTCAGCTTGCACAGGCGGCCTTTAGTAAATGCCTACAATGGTGTCCTTTCCATTGTTCTGTCCTTGTATTCTTACCCAAACAGTTTCCACAGAACTCCCAGTCTCTGAAGCTTCAATCTCTGTGCAGATATACGCATTTCTAACATACAATGCGACACCCCCTCCTCGTTTATCAAGTCTGTTTCTTGTAAATAAGTTGTATCCTTCTAGTCTTGTATTCCAATCATGTGTATTGTCCCACCAAGTTTCAGTGATTCCAATGACATCATATTTCTTTTCCTGTGTTAGTAGTTCCAATTCTCCTTGTTTGTTGCCCATGCTTTGTGCATTAGTATAGAAACATTTTAGTTTGTGATTGGTTTCTCTTTCTCCAATATTTTTATTAATTAGATTCTTTCGTCTTTGTTCTTCCTTTCCACTTCTAATAGCAGAGTTCTCAATAGCATTTGTCAGGTGTATGGCTTTTTCTGGTCTTTTGCTTCCCTTCCCATGTTGTTCTAGTTTAAAGCTCTCCTTACAAGTGTAGCAAGGCGACTTCCAAATACATGCTTTCCAGTCTTCGTAAGGTGCACCCCATCTCTAGCAAGTAGTCCATCGTATAAGTAGTTCACTCTGTGATCCAGAAATCCAAATCGTTGCTGACGGCACCATCGACGTAGCCAGTTGTTCACCTGCAGAATCTTATTCCACCTCCTTGTTCCATGGCCATCCACTGGGAGGATGGAAGAGAAGACCACCTGCGCTCCCAGTTCTTTCACTTTCTTGCCTAAGTCTTCAAAGTCTCTGCAGATGGTTTCCAGGTCGTTTCTTGCGGTGTCATTTGTCCCCACATGTAGTAGCAGGAATGGGTAGTCATCTGTAGGTCTGAAGAGTCCTGATATCCTGTCAGACACATCTTTAATTTTTGCACCTGGAAGACAGCACATTTCTCTTGAAGTTATATCCGGTCTGCAGATAGCGGCCTCTGTTCCTCTCAACAGGGAATCCCCCATGACCACCACTCTCCGTTTCTTCTTCACAACATTTTTCTTTCTCCATCCAGGAGGACTCTGAGGGCGTACAAGGTTGCTGTTTGTTGGCAAAGTCTTATCCTGATGTATTTCTTCATCGTTCTCCTGCGTGAGAGCCTGGTACTGGTTTCTGAGCAGTATGGGTGCTGACTGCCTCCTGATCCTCCTGCTTCTCTGGGTCACATGTCTCCATTCCTCTGTTTCTTCAGGTGCACTTCGAATTTCTTCTCTTTCTGTAACATGAAGAGATAATTCTCCTCTGTCCAAGAACTCTTCACCTTCCTTAATGATCTTCAACGTAGCTAACCTCTCTTCGAGATTTTGCAACTTTTCCTCCAACAGGGACACAAGCTTGCATTTATAGCATGTGAAGTTTCGCTTTTCCACTGGTAAATCTGTGAACATGTAGCAAGAAATGCAGCTCACCAAATGGCTCCTGGCCTCTTCCATATTGAGATTTCTTAAAAACGATGATAGATGAGCCAAAATTTGGTTTTACATGCTTTATATTTCTGCCTTTGTGGTTTATGGCTACTCCAATTTCTCTCCTATTTTTGCATGCTGTTGGGAGTACTCCACTGTTACTGGTCCGTCCTCATTTTGGGTGGGGGAACTACTATTGTTGTTAAATTGGTTCCTGGCCACTTGTGACAATTATGTTCATTTTGAAAATTCTTTTAAAATGTAGAGCCTTCAGAGAGAAGTCTCTAGAAGACCGCAAAGGTTTCCTCAAAGAAAACAAGATATGTTTCAGATGCTGCACGGCGACCTCACATCTTGCATGAACTGTGAAACCATTGTGAAATGTGCAGAATGGTAGCGTTGAGCACAACACAGCCTTACACCCTGGACCGCCCTCAGGGGTATCATCGCAAGTAGAAGAGAGTGGTAAAAGGCAGATGGACACTGACATACACACCCCTGTAGTCATTTCTCAGTGTACAGAGATCTGTAAAGAACTTGTAGCAGGAAGATCCTGCTCGAAGATCTGCCTTGTCAGAGTCTACCCAGCAAGCCAAGGTATATGCAATCTTGGACAATCAGACCAACAGGTCTCTAGCCAAGTCCTTTCTCTTCGACACCTTCAACATTGCTGGCAGCGGTTCTCCTTACTCCTTGGAGAAACAGATGCTACAATTACTTACTAAATGTGAAACTGCTGGGGAAATCAGACATGGAAAAAGACTTGGACATCTTAGTCAATAAGAAGCTAAATTGGAGTGCCCAGTGTCAGGCAGCTGCCACCAAAGCAAATAGGGTCATGGGATGCATTAGAAGAGGTCTGGGGACACGAGATGAAAACATAATTCTCACTCTGTACAAATCACTCGTCAGACCACACTTGGAGGATTGTGTGCAATTTTGGACGCCGGTGCTCAAGAAAGACATTACTGAACTTGAAAGGGTTCAAAGGCGGCTACTAAAATGATAAATGGAGTTGGTTCACTACAATACCCAGAAAGGTTATCAAAATTAGGTCTATTTACTCTAGAAAAGAGAAGACTTAGGGGAAACCTAATATATATGTACAAGTATATCAGAGGGCAATACAGAGATCTCTCCAATGAACTGTTTGTACCAAGGATTGTGACAAGAACAAGGGGGCATTCTCTTCGTTTGGAGGAAAGACAATTTTTGCACCAGCATAGAAGAGGGTTCTTCACGGTAAGAGCAGTGAGGCTCTGGAATTCTCTTCCTGAGGAAGTGGTGATGGCCAACTCACTGAATGAATTTAAGAAAAGAATGGAGGCTTTTCTTGTGAGTAACAGTATAGAAGGTTACGAATAACAGAATATTATAGGTAGATGGGTGACCCAGCATAGGGGAGGGAATTTTTTTCCCTATGGAGAAAATTGGCTTCTACTCTGTGGGTTTTTTGCCTTCCCCAGGATCAACAATGCAGAACAGCTGCACTAAAAATAGGCTGAACTAGATGGACATAAGGTCTTCCTTCAGCCTTCAAAACTCTGTTACTATGTTTATACATGTTTGGGTACTGTGGAGATGGCGGGAGAAAAGCAACTGGATTAAAGGTAGAGTCTATAGACGGTCAAACCTGCTAGCATTGCCATCAATACTGGAGTGCAACCAGATTCCTGAAATAGGTCTGAGATACCTACGCCAGAGGTAGGAGCTCACCATTCCCATCTGAAGCGCATACCCCACCTGATTCCAGAACTGAATCAAGAAGCTCTGATTGTTTTACTCCTCTGGATAGGAAAATTTTCAGAATTGAGAGTCCTCAGTGGTTAATACCTTTTAATGGTTAACTGAAAAGATGGTAACAAATTGCAAGCTTTCGAGACTCCTCTGGATAGACATACTACAAGTCCATAAAGCTATAGGGCAGATTAACAGCCTACAGAGCGCCCCATATGCAGAGAGACTTGACTTGGGATGGGTCATTATAGGAGACGTCTGTTTAGGTGGAGCACAAAAGCCGACCTCAGTCAAAAGTTTGCTCACCAATACTCTTGAAAATCAACATCCGTCTCTCTTCCAGCCATGTAATAGTAGCTTCCTGATATAAGAATTGCCACGGAATGCTCCTCTAACTTGTCCATTAGCTGATCCTTCCTGTGGAGACCACACATGTGACAGTGACCAAGATCACATAGGGTGCACAGTTTTCCACAGGACAAGAGAAGACAACAATGTCCATAGAAGACAAACTGTTTTTGGACATCATGAATCGAGAGATATTAGTAAGAGATGAGTCAAAGAGTTGGGTTGCACCTCTACCATTTTAACTCCAGAGGCAATGCTTACCCATCAACAGTGAACTTGTCTACTGTTGTTTTGTCTCCTTCAAATGCAAACTGCAGAAAGCACCAGAAACAAGAGAACACTTCTTTACTTTCATGGAGAGAATATTCCAGAATGGCCAGGCAGAATTTGCACCTGTACGTCAAGATTCTGAGGAATGTTGGTGCTTACCCATTTTCGGTGTGTATCATCCTAAGAAAGCTGGTCAGATAAGACTAGTATTCTAGTATTTGACTCAAGCACCAGATACGAAGGTGTCTCACTAAACGACGTTTTTCTGTCTTGCCCAGACCTCAATAACAGACTTATAGGAGTAATTCTTTGCTTCCGTAGAGATGCAGTGGCATTCATGCCTGACATACAACAAATGTTTCACTGCTTCCTTGTCAAAGAAGAACATAGAAACTACTTGAGGCTCTTCTGGTACCGCGATAATGTGTAATAACATGCAGGAGGAATATATGTCACCACGGAGCAGGCAGACCAACAGTAAAAGGGGGGGTTTATTTACAGGGAGAATATCTGGTGAACATATAATATAACAGATAAAATGCTGTAACAGGTGATATCAGAGACTAAAGAAATAACAGAAGTGCAAAACAACAGACAGTTATACTATTATGGGGATGAAGCTTATCAGTTCCTGGAGATCTTGCTTGTAGGGATCACTCTTCTCCCACGTAGGCACAGGCACCAGGGGTGCTTGATGTTGTCTGTCTCTGGGGTCCTAGGTATAGTCCAACTGGCGTATGGGGGGTTAACCTGGGAGCTCAAGGGGTATGCGGATGGCAGTATCCCCCTGTATGCAAGGTTCTTCCCTCTGCTGCGGCAGCGGCGTTCCCTCACCAGGGTCAGGGGCTCTGCCTGGGACAGTCTCTCTTGGCAGGTCAGTGTCACGTTACAGTATGTTCCTCGGTCACAGTGAAGCGTCTCAGGATAAAGCAGGGTCTCACTGCAGGGGAGCGTCTTATGGCGCGCAGTCTGGCAGTGTGACAAAGTCTCTAACAGGAGGGGAGCGACCAGCCCTCCAGGTGTTGCAGTAAGAGGCTTCTCGTACTCAGTGCTCACCGCCTGTGTCTGCGGTCCCTCAGTGTTCAGTCGCTGCGCCTGTCTCCTGTCCTCTCCTCTGTCAGCGTCCTCTCTGCTCCCGTCCCTGCGCTGCTCTGCTGAAAGCGCGCCCAATTCTCCCGCTCTCCGTCCTGCCCTCTTCCTGTTCCTGGTGCTCGCGCAGTCCACTAAAGCATCCCCTGGGGAACCTAATGCCCTGCTCAATGGTTCCGGGCACGGAGCTAGGAAGGCAACTCCCCCTCGGCTCCTTCGGTGCTTCACCCCCTTACAAATGACCCCTACAAAGACATCGTGGAGTACCGGATGAGAGTGCACATCTTCAGGAATGGCACTTCCCCTGCTGTCGTTTGTGGAGAAGGATTTCTACGTGGATGACTGCTTGAAATCCATACCCACGAATGAGTCGGCAGTCATCCTCCTAAAAATTGCACAGGAAATGCTTGCTTTGTCCAATTTGAGGTTGCACAAAATCTCTTCCAACAGGACATCTGGGAGTGGAAAAAACGCAGGAAAGGATTGTGCAGAGGTTCTATTGGCCTGTGTGTCACTGGGAAATATTAACTATTGCAGGTCCTGTCAGTTAACTGCCCCCACCTCTCATTTTCAGAGTCCCTTCGTGCCATTGCTCATTATTGAAGTGCCATTCGAGAGAATTGCTATGGACTTGGTCGGTCCCCTGGTTAAATCAGCTCTTGGGAATCAATATATATCGGGCATCCTGGACTATGCTACACGCTATCCTGAAGCAATTCCCCTTAGAAACTCCTCCGCGAAGTGTATAGCCTGCAAATTAGTCCATGTGTTTCCTCGGACAGGTTTACCAAAGGAGATCACGTTTTATGAGTAAAGTGATGAGGGAGTTGTAACAGGGTCTTCTGTGCGGTAATACCTCTTACATTACCACCCCGTGTTTCAGGAGGTCCACTCTGCATTTCCTGACTTCTGAATGAAGGACGCTGGCTCGAAAGGCTTTGTAACATGGGAACATATAAAAGATCACTGCTTCTCCACGTATTTCCAGTGTGACAACATTTTACTCACCGGTCTCAGAATATATATACATACAAAGGACAGGATAATCAATATGTGTCGGGCCAGTAGATAACAGGCTCCAATTAAGACGCCAGACGTACATTACAATAGCCGTGGGATTTACAAAGGTGGGGGGAGGTCAGTAGTGGGATATCTTGTTTACCTCTGCCCAGGGGTCGCAGCCGGTCGGTTGATGCATTTAGGGAAATGCATGTCACATTGCACCTATCATACATGCATCTCCTATTCGGGGTGCTGGGGGGTTCTGTAACAGGAGTTATACAAGGTCCTGCAAATCTCCCAGTTGAGGACTTCAGTGTACCATCCTCAGACAGATGGCCTTGTTGAGAGATTTAATGAAACACTGAAAAGCATGCTGCAGAAAGCCATAGATAAAGATGGTAGTGACTGGGACTGTCTCTTACCGTATCTGTTGTTCTCCGTCCGTGAGGTTCCACTGCACCACAACATCTATCCCAGAGAAGCAAAACTGCAGCACAGGTCAACCTGATCAGAAACCACAGGCGGTGTCACGTATCATTCACCTATAAACGTTATTCACCCCTTTGCATGGACGCCAAGGGCCACGGAACTGGTCATCACCACCAACGTGACACATCCCTCTGAGACACTGGCCCGGTACTGATTAACCCCACTGCCCTGGCTGGCCACCCACACTCCATGTCAGATTCATCTTGCACTGGGGAATTCAAGATTTGACTTGATAACCCAGGCATGGTATGATAGAAAGAGCTACATGGACTAATGTGAAGTGTGGCCTGCTGCATCATTCACTTTTGGTGGGGGTGAAGGACACATGGAAAGGGGCTCTTCCTGACCAGGAGCCAGCACTTGACAACTCAGTGCTTGCATGTTTTGAAACTTCAGAAGAGGAGGGCATATTAGCTGGAGTCTGTTTCGGCAATGTAAGCCAAAACCAGTTCCTGATGCTCCGGCTTTAAAAGCGGTTAACCTACTCCCAGAAAAGGTAGCCATCCAGGCGTTCCGGAGCCAAACCATAACGCAGGCTCAACACCTCCTGCCTTAGCTGCTATTGTGTTTTTGCCACTACCAGCAGATGCACCACCACCATCAGCACCAGCTGGCCCCCCCACGCCCATGTCCTCTTCCACCAAACTTCAAAATGTTGCAGAAAATGAACCCAAAATAACATCAGATATATGGTACTGTATCACAAGCGTACTGCTCTATACAGTGAAAGGATGATTGTCAATCTCCCTATATATACCATCAGTCACACAGAGATGCTCACAGGCTCAGTATGGATTAGACAAGAATATAAAAAGTAGAAAAACTGTACAGTATCATCAGATAGCAGGTATATATAGTATAGTTTAAACATTCTAAATATCCGTAGATATTTCAGGAGGCAGACACAGACGCTCTCAGGCTCAGTACGGATTACAACACAATATAAAAAGCCGTAAAATGGTAATGGATCTGAAGAGTACAGCTGTACACAGTGTAGGGGTCATTGTTGTCAATCTCAGTATTTATTTCCACAGTCAGAAAATAACTCTCACTTGGTCAGTTTGGATTAGACCATAATATAAAAAGCAGTAAATGGGTAATGTATCACAAGCGTAGAGCTGTATACAGTGTTGGGGTAATTTTTAACTCTACATATAAATTGCAAGAGTAACCCACAGACTGTCACACGCTCAGGATGGATCACACCACAATATAACAAGAAGATCCGCAAGAAATAGTCACACATGTGGGACAATGTTCCAGGTGTCAATGATACACTTAGAGTGGTGGGTGGAGGAGGACTTCCTGGCAGAAAGGGTACAGTATCACCAGATACCAGGTATATATGGGTCGCCCTCCCAGGGCTGTGTGGTACTCGGTACCGGGCAAGTATCAGTGGGATGTGTCACAGCAGCGGTGACCCGGACCGTGGCCCTGAGCGCCCAAGTAATAGGGGAAGTTGTGAATGGTAGAATGTAGTTAGATGAATAGTTCGTGATGCCACCTGTGGTGTTCGGCAAGGGAGGTGTTAAGCCGACGCTGCAGACAGATCCTCCGGGACAGATGGTATAGTGCAGCAATGATGTTATAGCCCTCCACAGGCAGGGCTGTTCTCCCAGGGCAGTGTAAATGTGGAGACGCTTAGATGGTGTAGTGTGTGGCGCAGGGGATGTAGCAGTGCCAGGCGGACGGACGCAGGAAGGAATGGAGGACACCAGGGCATGTAGTTCCAAAGCTTTACTCACAGTCTGTAGTGCCCGCTTCTGTGCCATGTCCTCCGGGTCAGGGACTCAGTCAACCCCCAGGCAAGATGGAATGCTCCCTTCCATGCTCCGCCAACTTATGTGCCTTTTCTGAACGTCTCCTCTGTAGCGCCTTTAAGTGTGAAGAACTCCTAGTACTGAGTTACACTGGAATTCCTCCTGACATATGTTCCCAAGAACTCTACTTGCACGGCAGACACCTGTAGCCTGCTTCGGGGACTCTCTACTCCTAAGTCCCGGCTCTCTATCCATGTTGCTGTTGTTCCCTCAAGTCTTAGATGGGAGTAGTGCATTTACAGCCTACTACTCCACCGGTGTCTGCTGCAGAACCACTAGTGTCCATACAACCTTGGGGACTGGGCCCCGGCCTTGCGCTTAGAACTTCTAGGCAGGGTTCTTCCTCTAACCCACATCCTCTGTGTTCCATTTTACTCCTACGTTCCGTACTTGTCTTTCTCTCCTATGGAAGCTCAGGCTTCATTTCAATGTCTTTCTCCTTTCCTTTCCCATGCCAGCTGGCTTAGGTCACTGAGGCAGCTGCAGCACTCCATCCTCCATCCTCCATCCCTCTTCCAGAGATCCCCACTCCTCTTCCTTCCTCCATCCCTCTTCCAGAGATCCCAGGCTGCAGCCCTGTCTTACCCCACGGCACTGCCGGAGGACGGCCTTCTTCCGGCAGTGCCGTGGGGTAAGACAGGGCTGCAGCCTGAGCCCAACTCTATTTAAAATCTACATAAATGGACTGGCAGCGGCCCTGGAATCCTCCTCTGCCCCAGGTCTCAGCCTGCACGACCGAGAGGTGAAGATCCTGCTGTATGCAGATGACCTCCTGCTGCTTTCCCCAACCGAGAGAGGCCTCCAAGATAGCTTGGCCGTGCTGGAAACATTCAGCACCACATGGGCGCTGCCCATCAACCAAAAGAAGACCAAAGTCATGGTGTTTCAAAAGAGGAGTTCTAAAGAAACCTCCACTTCCTCCCTCACACTAAATGGTGCCACGCTAGAGAAGACAAGCAGCTATACCTACCTCGGTCTGGAGCTAAGCCAAATCGGGAGCCTCAAGCAAGCAGCAGAGACCCTGAAAGGGAAAGCATGCAGAACCTTCTATGCCATCAGAAGACAAATGTACCACCTCAAACCACCGGTGAGAGTCTGGCTCAAGATATTCAACAGCGTCATCACACCTATACTGCTATATGGCAGCGAGGTATGGGGTCCAGCGACCTATCCAGACCAGAAAAAGTGGGATTCCAGCCCAACCGAAGTCTTCCATCTGGAGTTCTGCAAATATCTCCTCCAGGTACATCGCAGCACCTCAAACATAGCCTGTCGGGCAGAGCTGGGCCGATTCCCCTTATGGCTCACTATACACAAGAGGGCACTATCACACCAGGCGCATATACAGAACAGCAACCCCAGCTCCTACCATCATAAAGCCCTGCTGAGCCAGAGCCAAGAGCAAGCCAGGAAACTCGGCAGCCAGCTCAACCAAAGTCAGCAACACACCCTAACTAAAGCCCAAATAAAAGAGATCTCAGAGAGCTGCAAGATGCAATACATAGAGGGTTGGAAGAGTGAATTGGGGAACTCCCAGAAACTCACCATCTACCGGTCACTGCGGAGGGACTACACACTGGCTCCATACCTGGAAAGGCTACGCCACCCCAAAGACAGGCAGACCTTGAGTATATACAGATTAAGCGCCCACAACCTAGAGGTGGAAACAGGGCGGCACCGACAGACATACAAGCCACGAGAGAACAGACTGTGCCAGCACTGCCAGCAGGGGGCTCTGGAAGATGAGGTGCATTTCCTGCTGCACTGCAACAAATACTCAGCAGTGAGGGACTCCCACTTCCAGAAACTTACCACCCATACCCCAGACTTCCCATCCATGGATGAGGAGAGGAAACTCTGCATCCTACTGGGGGAAGAAGAATCAATGGTGGAGGTCGCCGCCCAATATGTCACCACATGTCATAAGATGAGAGGAACTAAAGACCTCCAAATGGACAATCACTCCCCAAATTTTGCCCCCAACACCCCATCCCCACTACCCTAATCCACTCCCCTGCCACACTTCTTTTCTTGCTTTGGCAACACAAATTGTATTTTGGTCCTGCCAATAAAGCCTATTTGAATTTGAATTTGATCCCCACTCCTCTCCAAGTGGCTTCCTCTCTCCCACTCTCCTTCTGACCGACTGACCTGTAATCCTAAACCATCCCGCTCTTTTATGTATTCTCAACTCCTCCCACCTCCCAGCATGTCTAGTGTTCCAAGCAGGGAACCACCAAAGGTGCTCTGCTTCTCTCTAAGCAAGGAGCCGCAATGTGGTTTTTCTGAACTACTCTATTGTGTGGGGTGCGAGTGTTGGAGCGTGCTCTGGAGCCCCCAACTTACCTGGATGGTGGGGCACCACACCTTAGGAGAAGGTGCAGTACCTCTGTGGCGACAGCCTCAGGGGTGCCACATACCCCCCCGTTAAACACAGCACGTCCGCGGGCTGCAAGGTAAACAAAGTTGACAACACAGGAACATACAAATTTTTGCAATGCTGAATAAACATTTCTTAAACTAAACTTCCCAATGTGAGAGGCACTCATTCTTGAACGTTACCAACAATTCTTAATTATCTATCTAAAATCCTAAGTCAAATTGCAATTTTCCATACAATACATAATTCACAGTGCTATTGTCTGTTACTCACTACCACTTCATCAGTATTCTTCATCTTTCCATCTCTAGAACACATTTTCTACTTTCTTTCAACTCTGAGCGACAACCGTGGTGCATCTACATTTTCAATGTGCTGCGCAGGGGATGTAGCAGTGCCAGGCGGACGGATGCCGGAAGGAATGGAGGACACCAGGGCATGTAGTTCCAAAGCTTTACTCACAGTCTGTAGTGCCCGCTTCTGTGCCATGTCCTCCGGGTCAGGGACTCAGTCAACCCCCAGGCAAGATGGAGTGCTCCCTTCCACGCTCCGCCAACTTATGTGCCTTTTCTGAACGTCTCCTCTGTAGCGCCTTTAAGTGTGAAGATCTCCTAGTACTGAGTTACACTGGAGTTCCTCCTGACAGATGTTCCCAAGAACTCTACTTGCATGGCAGACAGCTGTAGCCTGCTTCGGGGACTCTACTCCTAAGTCCCGGCTCACTATCCGGTTGCTGTTGTGCCCTCAAGTCTTAGATGGGAGTAGTGCATTTACAGCCTACTACTCCACCGGTGTCTGCTGCAGAACCATTAGTGTCCATACAACCTCGGGGACCGGGCCCCGGCCTTGCGCTTAGAACTTCTAGGCAGGGTTCTTCATCTAACCCACGTCCTCAGTGTTCCCTTTTACTCCTACGTTCCGTACTTGTCTTTCTCTCCTATGGAAGCTCAGGCTTCAGTTCAATGTCTTTCTCCTTCTTTCCTTTCCTGTGCCAGCTGGCTCAGGTCACTGAGGCAGCTGCAGCACTCTTTCCTCCATCCCTCTTCCAGGGATCCCCACTCCTCTCTGAGTGGCTTCCTCTCTCCCACTCTCCTTCTGACTGACTGACTAACCTGTAATCCTAAGCCATCCCGCTCTTTTATGTATTCTCAACTCCACCCACCTCCCAGCACGTCTAGTGTTCCAAGCAGGGAACCACCAAAGGTGCTCTGCTTCTCTCTAAGCAAGGAGTTGCAATGTGGTTTTGCTGAACTACTCTATTGTGTGGGGTGCGAGTGTTGGAGAGTGGTCAGGAGCCCCCAACTTACCTGGATGGTGGGGCACCACGCCTTAGGAGAAGGTGCAGTACCTCTGTGGCGACTAAGCCTCATGGGCGCCACATATATAGCATAGTTTAAACATTAAAAATGTACGTCTATACATTCAGGAGTAGTGATGAGCCACCCCGCTAGTGTTCCAGTTCATTTTGGTTTGTCGAACACAAGGCAAGTTCGTCGAATGTTTGTCGAACGTTCGACGAACAACGTCGAACACCATTGAAAACAATGGCAGGCAAACACAAACACATAGAAAACAATTACAAAACACCTTAAAAGGTGTCCCAAAGCAGACGAAATGCTCAGAATACAAAAATAACATATGGAAAACGGCAACTACATATAGAAAAAAGGTGGAGGAGTAAAAGGAGGAGGAGGAGACACAGATATAGGCATGTCATGCCCTTATAAAGTCAAGAAAGGCTGGAATAAAAATGTAAAATACCAAAAAACAGTAAAATTCTGAAATTGAAGACGATCATATACCGTCGGACTTCCCACCATAAATTAGGCCAACTGCTGATCGGGCAGCGTTATTCCCACGAACCTCCGAACAGCGTCCATGAAGGCAAAGTGTTTGGTTTCCGGGGGCAGTATGGTTGCAAAGCTGAACCTTAAAGGAATGTCCAGAAGGGCACCACCAGGAGTGGAGCCTGCGGCTTAATTCGACTACACCCGGGAAACCTCAACCATGCCAGCTACAGAAAAGATTTATGGATTGCAAGCTTTGTTGATTCTGTGTGTGGTGTGGTATGTCCGTTTGTAGTTGTGCTAGCGATTTGTCAGCTTAATTCCGTTAACAAACGAGACTCCGGGATGCCCCCGCGGTACGCGTCAAGCTTACTAGAGGGACACACGAGGCTCTGGCACACAAGATCGATCAATAACAGGTCTGTCATGCCCTTACATGTCCGGGGCTGCATGTGCACTACACTGAAAGGACCAGCGTGTGTCGCTTACAGGTGCGGATAATCCGCTGAACCCCGTTAGTGATGGGGATCTGGGATTACAATTCTTCCCCGCGAACGAGGATTTCCCAGTAAGTGCAGGTCAACTGGAATTCCGGAATTAGGCCTAACTGGCACTCCAGAAAAAAATGAAAAAATTAAGTGTCCAAACCACAGGTGCTGTAGCTTGCTTAACAGCTGGGTTCCTATGCTGAGTAGCACGCAGTTCTTACATAAACAGGCGGCATAGCTTGGTTCACTAGTGGGCTCCTCTGCTGAGTAGCAGACAGTGCTACAAGGCCCAAAAGGATTTTCTGGACAAGATGCGGTAAAAAATAATTAGAAACACACACAGTGTAGCTCCTTGACAGGTGTACTACACCGCTGGCTACCACACACCGCTACTATGCCATGAAACAGTCTATTAACATTGAAAACCATTATTAATGAGAAAATGAAGTTACGCTTTTGATGAACGAACCATTCTCGAACGGAACCTCGAACACCCGAATTTTAAGCAAAGTGTTCGAGTTCGACGAACGGCTCGAACACCGCCCAAAACAGCTGGAATTTTAACTTGGCGAACAGGTCGACTCAACACCGCTCATCTCTAATCAGGAGGCAGACTCAGACGTTCCCAGGCCCAGTATGGATTCGACAAGAATGTAGAAAGTTGAGAAAGGGTACAGTATCACCAGATAACAGGTATATATAGCATAGTTTACACATTAAAAACCTATGTCTATATATCAGGAGGCAGACTCAGACGGTCTCAGGCCCAGTATGGATTCGACAAGACTGTAGAAAGTTGAGAAAAGGTACAGTATCACCGGATAACAGGTATATATAGCATAGTTTAAACATTAAACGTCTGCGTGTATATTTCCGGAGTCCGACAAAGACACTCACAGCCTCAGTATGGATTAGACAAGAATCTAAAAAGTAGAAAAAGGGTTATGTATTCGAATCATACACCAGTATACACTGTTATACACTGGAGTATTTTTTCAATCTTCATATATATTTCAGTCTCAGTAAGACAGTAAGGACTCTCCGCAAGAGGTAACGAGATGGATACAAGTACAGACGGAAAGTTGAGTGATTGCTGAAATTTTGGAATTACTAATCACGCTAAAAACTCCAGGTAGAATTCTCAGAGGCGATGCTGACCCTCATTTACTTTGTCTGTGGAGACAGCGAAAACAGTTCTTGTGAAGAAAGGTTTGCTGTATCGCAGTACCGTGGAACCCATCACCGTTACTCATCTCCATCAAATTGTGATCACAGGGACAGATGTAGACATTGTCCTCACTGCCTATCATGATCTGTCAGGAAACTTTGGAGTGCAAAAGACACAAGCCACAGGCCATAGGAGATTTTATTGGATTGGCATGAGAGGACACATTTAAAAATGTGGGCAGGAATGTCACACGTCTGTGAGTCGGAAAACCGTGAAAGCTGATGATAAACCACCACTGCATCTCATTGTGAGTCGACGTCCATAACAAATGGAAGTCATTGATCATCTGAAGATAGAGCCCAGCAGGACAGGGCATAGCTACGTCTTAACCATCATCTATCATTTCACCAAATTTGTATTGGCAGTCCCAGTGAAGTATTTAACCGGCCAGACTACACAGTGGTGGAGCAGGGAGACGTAAGTATTGCAAGTGCTGGTGCCCTGAGCAAGCAGGGGGGGGCCCACTCGTGGACAGCAGTACTGGCACAGGGCCCTTGATAGTACGCCGGTGTGTCTGACGGCGGGTGTGCACCCCCATTGTCAGAGACACTTGATTCTACTATGAGGGACCTTGTGCCAGTGCCGTTGCCAAAGAGTGTGCCCACCCATCTGTCCAGGGCAACGGCACTCGCACGGGTGCGTGCGCCAGGTGGTGACCCCGGCCCTGGGGGGGAGGCAGCCCAGTTAGGGAGGTGGAAAAATTGGCATATGTTGATGTTGGACATTCAGCAGCTGCAAATGGAGTAATTGGAGAAGTCCGCGGAAGAGGAGGACAAAAGCAAGCCATTTTTCTGGCAACCTACGTGTCAGCAGGGGAGGGTGGGACAAAATCCTTTGAAACCCATGCATGGTTCATTTTAATGAAGGTTAGATCATCAACATTTTGGGTCGACAGACGGGTCCTTTTTTCTGTCAGGATTGATCGAGTAGCACTGAAGACTCGTTCAGATAACACACTAGCAGCAGGGCAAGCGAGCTCCTGTAAGGCATATTGTGCCAATTCAGGCCAGGTGTCAAGTTTACTGGCCCAATAGTCAAAGGGGAATGACCTGTGCGGGAGAACATCGATATGGGACGAGAAGTAGTTTGTTACCATAGTTGACAACTGCTGTCTCCTGTCACTTTCGATCAATGCAGTATTACCAGTCGTGTGAGCGGTACTTGAAAAATCAGTCCACAACATGGTCATGAAACCCCTGTGTCCAACGCCACTTCGGCTGTGTGCACCACCAACACCTCTTCCAAGTTGCCCCCAGCCCCTACGGCTCGTGTGAGAACAATCACCGCCGCTGTGTGCTGGGAATGCCTCAAACAAACGGTTTACCAGAGTTGCTTGTTTGTTAGCCAATATTAGCTCTAGGTTCTCCTGTGGCATGATGTTTTGTAATTTGCCTTTATAGCGTGGATCCAGGATGCTGGCCAACCAGTAGTCATCATCGTTCATCATTTTAGCAATGTGGGGGTCCCTTTTTAGGATCTGCAAGGCATAATCAGACATGTAGGCCAATGTTCCAGGTGTCAATGATGCACTGCGAGTGCTGGGTGGAGGAGCACTTTCTGGCAAATCCACATCCCTCCAGTCACGCACAAACCCTGTACCCGACCTTGCCACGCCAACATTTTTTCTTGCCCCCTGAAAAGCATCCTCCTCCCCAAAATAATCATCCCCATCATCCTCCTCCTCCTCCTTCTCTTCCTCTTCTTCCTCCACCTCGTCCACGAGACTTCCCTGAGCAGACAATGGCTGACTGTCATCAAGGCTTCCCTCCTCCTCTTCCTCCTCAGCTGCAGACGCCTGCTCCTTAATGTGCGCCAAAGTTTGCATGAGCAGACGCATAAGTGGGATGCTCATGCTTATTATGGCGTCGTCTGCGCTTACCAGTCGTGTGCATTCCTCAAAACACTGAAGGACTTTACAGAGGTCTTTCAGCTTCGACCACTGCACACCTGTCAACTCCATGTCTGCCTGCAAACTGCCTGCCCGTGTATCCTCCCACAAATGAATTACAGCCTGCCTCTGCTCGCACAGCCTCTGAACCATGTGCAGGGTGGAGTTCCACCTTGTTGCAACGTCGATAATTAGGGGGTGCTTGGGAAGGTGGAGCAATCGCTGCAGCTTCTGCATATGACTGGAGTGTACAGGCGACCGGCGGTTGTGCGAGCACAGTCTTCGCACCTTATGGAGCAGGGGTGTTAACTCCGGATAATTATTGAGGAAGCACTGCACCACCAGGTTCAAGGTGTGAGCCAGGCAAGGCATGTGTCTGAGTTTTGAAAGGGCTAGGACTGCCACAAAATTCCGTCCGTTATCACTAACTACTTTGCCTGCCTCAAGATGTAGACTGCCCAGCATTGACACAGTTTGTCGCTGCAAGTAGTCGGCCAGTACCTCCGCGGTGTGTCTGTTGTCGCCCAAACACATCATCTTCAACACAGCCTGCTGATGCTTACCACTAGCTGTTTGATAGTGGGACACCTCGTGTGCAACACTGGCAGCAGCGGATGGAGTGCTCATGCGACTGCGCTCTGTGGACGAGCTTTCGCTTCTGGAAGAGGAGGGTCGAACGCCTACAGCCAACTTTTTCCTATACCGTGGGCTAGGCAGCACTGTCCCACCGCCGGTGTCCCCTGTGGATCCTGCATTCACCACATTAACCCAGCGCGCAGTGATGGACACGTAACGGCCCTGACCATGCCTACTGGACCATGCATCTGTTGTGAGGTGCACCATTCCACTCACTGATTGCTTGAGTGCATGGACAATGCGGTCTTTCACATGCACATGGAGGGCTGGGATTGCTTTTCGCGAAAAGACGTGCCAACTGGGTAGGTCATAGCGTGGTACTGCGTAGGCCATGAGCTCGCGGAAAGCTTTGCTTTCAACCAACCGGTAGAGCATCATCTGTAACGAGATTAGTTTGGCAATGTGGGCGTTCAAAGCCAGTGTACACGGATGAGAGGATGAGTACTTTCTTGTCCTACTCTCGTAGGGTGAGCTTGACTTGAGAGCTGCATATGGTGGAACTAGCGGTGGACATGGCGGACTAAGAGAGGGTTGGTGATGTTGATGGTGTTGATGGTGTTGCTGATGGCCTAGATTCAGTCTTTCGTAGCAATAACAGTGGGATTCCCTGACTGATTTGCCCTTGTGACGACACCTCGACATTTGCTGCTGGTGGTGTGCTAACCGGTAGCCTTACAGTGGGGGAAGCGATGTAGCGTTGCTGACTGCCTTCATTTGGAGCAGGTGCACATGTGGTACGTGAGGTTTGGTAGTCTGTCCACGCTTGCAAGTGCATGGTGGTTAAATGTCTAAGCATGCAACTGGTATTCAAATTTTTCAGATTTTTCCCTCGGCTAAAGGTCTTTGCGCACTTCTTACAGATTACTTTTGCCTGATCATTAGGATTTTGTACAAAAAAGTGCCACACTGCACTCTTCCTACTATGGAAGACATTTTGAGACCTTGCACGCTGTGCTAATTTGACCTTCTGGCCAAGCTGTCCTGCAACTCTTTTGGTTTTTGCAACACGTTTTTGGACTGCTACGGTCATGCCAGATAACAGCTGTTGCGATGTCGATGTCTGCTGCGGATCCTCCTCCTCCTCTTCTGAGCTATTGGCAGCGGCACCCTCTTCCCCCAATGGATGCCAATCTGGGTCAACAACTGGGTCATCCATCACCACCTCTTCCATTTCAGGTGCACCTTCCTCTGTGCCACCGTGTTAGGGAAGGGAAGGGGCACCTGAGTTTCATCAGGGTCTGATAGAACATCATGATGGCCTTGCTGTTGTTTTTTTCAATATGGGATCATATGATGTTATCATGTGATTGGTGACCGATGATATTTCAGTGTTGGGATCAGTCATGTGATCGCCTGAACATTATCTTATAGATAAATTATATTTAAATATGCTAGATTCCCTATGTTACTATATTGAAAACGCTACTGTACAGATTTGATATCTGCACTATTATGGGATGTATAAAGGTGCTGGCTATGTGACCGCTCTCTTGGTTTTGTTGAACGTTTTGTGTGCTTCTGCGCAGGCGCGGAAAGTTCAGTGACGCTAGTTACTATGGTATCCATTGTGCGCGACGGTGCTGGCTATGCGACCGCTCTCCTGGTTTTGTTGAACTTCCTGTGTGTTTCTGCGCAGGCGCGGTAAGTTCAGTGACGCTAGTTACTATGGTATCCATTATGCGCGATTGCGCAGACGCGGGAGTTGAACGATATAGTATCGCGAGATTTGTGGTTGATGCGGTCTTTTAGGAATCTGTTAAGCGCTAATGCGCGTGTGCGAGACCTTGGTGGCATTGTATCGTGGGATTTTGATTCCTGCGCCGTTTTTCTATGTCACGGCATCGATGCATTTTAGCAACTCCTTTAGGCTGGTAAAGACTTTGGGAATGCTGGGAATATGAGGTAATGTGCTGGTAACTATTATAGGCTATTTGCTTTGGCGCTGATTTCAATGAGGTGATATAATTGGCTATACACCGTGACTGATATTACCAGTTGTCAGCTTGTGATTCATTGGTCGGGGGTTGCTAGGACAACTGAGGATGCGACTTGTTGATTGGCCTCTTTAGAAAAGTGAGTGGGTATATGTTTCTTTACACTGCGTCATTACCATTAGTGTTTTTAATGATGTTTTATATGTAACATTATTTTTCTATACACACTGTATGTTATTGTATTTTATATGTATTACTGTTGTTTTTTGTCTATTGGGCGGCTATCTGATTTTGATTGGCCATTTGGGCCTATATAAGACCGCCCTCTATGCTGTTTTGTATGCTTGAAAAAGACCACTTGGTGGTTGAAACGTTGCATTTCTGCATGGCTGAATAAATTTATACATTTCTCACCTGGATCGGATGCTGCTCTTCTTCATTTCATTGTATATCTGAAGTAGTCATCAATAATTGTGAGAAAATATCTCTTCCTGCTAGGAGTTTGAACACTCATTGGACCACATACATCTGTATGTATCTGATCCAGAGGCTGTGCAGACCTAGTGGTGCTTATTTTAAGAAAGGATTTTCTGGACATTTTCCCTTTAAGACAACTTGTGCACTTCATCATTTGACTACACTGGTTGATTTCAATACCATTTGTAAGTTGAGTTGGCTTCCTTACTGTGCCCAAGACGTCTGTGCCATACATGGATACAGTTCTTATGCAGATCTTGTCTAGCAGTGTACACTCTTTCTTTGCATTTCAGCTGATAAAGATGATCTTAGATTTTTCCTTCTGCAAGAGTGTGACCCTTCTATGAGATGATGCAGCTGTTATCTCTAAAAGTAACTACATTCCCCTTCTGTGTGAGTTTCTTTACTGACAGAAGATTGTTTTTAAGGCTGCAAACATAGAGGACATCCTTTATTGGGATCTTTCTGCTTTGTGCTGAGGAAACTGGACAGTGGAGGTACCCTTCTCCTACTCCTTCTGAAGTGATATAGTGACCATTAGCTAAGATGACCTCTCCTGATATGCTTTCATTATGGTCACTGGTCAGTGAATAAATCCTTGTTATTTGTCATATGACTGCTTGCAACAGAAGCTATACACCATATATATTTTGCAGATGGGCTTGTACTGGCATTAAATACAGCTTCAACACATGCAGAATCTTCCTTTACAGCTGTTTAACTCTTTGATGACTGTTCTGCTTTTTAGAGTGACTCATTCTTGCTTTCCAAATTCTGCAGTCTGCTTTAGGGGAGCTGGGCTTTTTACAGACAAAACATTCACGAGTTTCTCTTAGATTGCTCTTTTATTGAGGGAAAAAACAAAAATGGAAAGCGCGCATAGGGTGTATTGTCTAGAAGAACCACAATAGCAAGCAAGCCCAATCAGTTAGACTCACCTGCTGAAGTTGTGTGAGTCACAACAAACTGGGAATCACTCATAAAGGTCCGGTCGTCGCTGGTATCCTGCTGGTAGTAAATGAAACAAATCCAAAGTGGAAAAAAGAGCCGGGCTGAATAAACCGCGCTGACCAGAAAAAAACGCACCTTCGGCAGTCCATATAATAAAAAACTTCTTTAATAAGCCTACGCGTTTCGTGGCAAAAACATGCCCTGATGAAGTGGCTTGTTTTGCCACGAAACGCGTAGGCTTATTAAAGAAGTTTTTTATCATATGGACTCACGAAGGTGCGTTTTTTTCTGGTCAGCGCGGTTTATTCAGCCCGGCTCTTTTTTCCACTTTGGATTTGTTTCTTTTATTGAGGGAAATTCTGTGTCTTCAATGCTGTTTCTGCTCTGTATTCATTACTGCTGCTTACATGCTGAGTTTTTCTCTTGAATTCATCCACATGTTTGCCTTTAACATACTCTAATGTCATCTCATCATCTGGCTGTGCATCTAGTGCAGTCACAAGTGTGTCATAACTTTCTGGAACACCAGTTAATAGAAGTGCAGCAACATGAAAATCTTTAATTTCTTCTCCCACACCCCTGAGATGCTCCACAATCTCTAGAGTGTTTCTTATATAGCCCTGCATATTCTGTCCATCACTTAGCTAAGACTGATACAGCCTTCTGGCTTATTGCGGATATTTGATCTTTCATGCACTTTCTGTAGCTCATCCCACATCTCCTTTGCAGTTGCACACTTGCATATATGCACAATCTGATTATCATCTACACTGAGGGAAATCAAGCTTTGTGCTTTCTGATCCTTCTCTAGCCAATCATCTGGTAATGGATGAGGCACTTGTTCCTGAGTATATTTCCACGAGCCTTCTCTTATGAGCAGCATCTACACCATGAATTTCCAAGACTTGTAGTTCTGGTTAGTGAGGCTTGGCACTGAGAACTTGACAGGATTGCTGCTAGTGGACTTCTTCTCTGTTGCTCTGTGCAGCTTGTTCTTTGGGCTTGTGTTGCTATGTTACTCTGGGGTTCTCTGTCACTCTGGGCCCATAACCTGTTGGCATCGGATTATTCAGGATCCTCTCCAAGCGTGTGACAACAGAACTTGTTTATTCAGGAACAATCAGGAACAATATATGATAAGCTTAATAGACCAGGAACAAATCATTTCTGTGTCTCTATCTGTGCAGAATCTACAGCAGGATGCTTCATCTTTCATACACAGACACAGGAAAAAGAGGAAATACAGTCACATGCTCTCCCTGTGTGAGCCCCCGGGAGGTTTTCTTTTGGTTCTAAGTTTATAAACAGAATACAAATCTAGCAACTAAACACTCATAGACAAGAAAGGATTTGTTGCACCAAATATATTCCAACACAAAGGCAGCAACCCCATCAATAGCAGAGACTGAACAATACAGGAGGAACATATGGGAGAAGAAAAAACACACAACACAAGTGCAACATGGCTGCAAGATCTGAGAATGAAACAAAGCAACCACTTAGAGCAAGAACCAGTCACCATTACAGAAGTAGACATCCAGCAGTGGGTCAAGAACATGAAGAGCTGGACAGCACCTGGCCCAGGCATGATCATCACATACTGACTAAAGAAATTCACAGCGGTAAATGAATGCATGGCAAAGCAGATGAACCAACTGCTAGAAGCAGGCCACCACCCAGCTTGGCTAACACAAGGAAGAACAATTCTGATCATGAAGGACCCTCACAAAGGAACAGTTCCATCCCACTACTGCCCAATAACCTGCCTTATAGCAACATGGAAACGCCTTTCAGGCATCATGGCCATCAAGCTACAGAACCATATGAACCAGTACATGAATCCAGCTCAGAAAGGCATCGGGACCGACACCAGAGGCTCTAAGCACCAGCTCCTATTAGATAGAGCAGTCGTTGGTGAGAAGACGTGCGGTGGAGCTCTCCTGCCACAATCTCCCTTAATATTGGTACCTGAGGTGCAGCCGAACGCTGAAATCACTCTAAGGAGTGTGCAGAGACCCGGGGAGCAGCAGTGAGCGGAGTGCGGTCTGGTGGAGAGGAGTCCCGCACGAGGATGACGCGCAGGAGACAGAAGGAGCCGGCAGTGTCGGGAAGCTCTCAGGCCCAAGATGGCGCCGAGACTGCAGAGGAGGCGGCAAGGGCGAGCGAGGCATATCAAAGAAAGATGGAGGTGATCGCTCTGCTGGAGCGCTTTGCGAGGTCAGAGGAGGCTGCTAATGAGCGGTCAGCGACTGAAGGTGAGAGACCTGAAACAACACATGTCCCTGGGAAACAGCAGGAAGAAGGGGGCCAGCTGCGGAGCGGTGGGGAGGAGCAGAGATCCTCTGATGTGGCTGCACGTGCTGTCCAGCTTGAACAGCCGGACACAATAGATATAGCAGAGCCGACGCTCAAAGATATATTCTCTGTGGTAATGTACAACAAGTCTGCCCTTGCGGCTCTGAACAGTCGTGTGGATGATTTAAAGGGAGAGATGGTTGCGATTAATGCTGCAGTGCGCAAAGTTGAACAGAGAGTGGAGGTGGTGGAAGAACGGGTGGGAAGCGCTGAAGACCAGGTGAATGAACTGTTGAAAAGGGAAAAAAGTATGTGCAGCATATAGCTGAATTGGAATTTAAAACCGATGATCTTGAGAACCGCTCCCGCAGGAGCAACCTGAGGATTGTGGGAGTGCCAGAAAAAGCGGAAGGAAATAACCCCACTGAGTACATTGAGTCATGGCTGAAAAATACTGTAGGAGGGGATGGTCTCACTAAAATGTTTTCCTTTGAAAGGGCACATCGTGTGCCCACTAGACCCCTGCCCCCAGGATCAGCCCCAAGAGTCATCTTGGCTAAAGTTTTGAATTATCGGGACCGGGATACTCTGCTGAGGAAAGCCAGGAACTGTGCGGAACTAACCATAGATGGCAATCGCATCTCTATATATCCAGATTATTCTGCAGCGGTCCAAAAGCTCCGGATGACGTTTGGAGAAGTTAAAGGACGACTACGGGACATGGATTTGCGCTATTCAATGATTTACCCAGCTTAGCTGAGAGTCGTAGCCTTGGATCGGGTGCACTTTTTTCAAAATCCAGAGGAGGTGACACACTGGCTTGACTCTAACATTAAAAATATCAGAGCAGGACGGTCCCGTTGAAGCATACTCTGAGTGATGTTGAAACAGTGACTAACTGTGATTCAGTTTGAATTTGATAAGCTAATGGTCATCTCCGAGATGACGTAATGCTATGTTGGTATATGTGGGTTGTGTTCGGCGGCGCAACGGTTATTGCAGTTTGATAAATGTGGACGGGAGAGTAGTTGGAGTATAAAGCTTGTATTGTTAGGCTGTAAAAACGCCCTCCTAGATCTCAAATAGAGAGGGAGAGAGAATTCTTACCAGCTTAAAAGTTGTGGGAGACAATCAATTTTTCAGGAAGGGAAGGATGGGAGTTATTTCAGTTGGAAGGTTGGGACAGGGGGTAGAGGCGGGAAGGTGGGGGGGGGGGTCGAGATCTCAGTTATAACGAGTCAAACGTTTGGTATTGTAACATATCATGGGGGGGTCGAATTAAAATTCTAAGCTGGAACGTTAGGGGTCTAGCTAAAGTCTCAAAGCGGGCTGCAATTTTACAATATTTGCTGAAGCTGAGGCCCTCTGTGATTTGCCTTCAAGAAACACACCTGGTAGAAGATAAAGTAGCTATGTTACAAAAAAGATGGGTGAGGAAGGCTTATCACTCGACGTACTCAGCCTATGCTAGGGGAGTGTCGGTGTTAATCCACACTTCTTCTCCATATGAAGAAGTGGAGGTTATAATAGACAAGGATGGGCAATACGTGTTTATTGTATGTAAGATATTGAATAGATTATTATGTATTGTGTCTTTGTATATCCCTCCACCGTTTTCTGGAAAAAAGATACAGGAAATTTTGGACATATCGGGGAAATGGACTGGGGCCCCGTTGCTTGTAATAGGCGATGTGAATAATATTGCAAATGATCACTGGGATAAGGGTAAACATACAGGGAACAGAGAGGAAAGGAATGTGACACCTTTTGGAAACTACATGAGGGAAATTGGTTGGATAGACTTGTGGAGAGTTCAGAATATGGAGAGCTACACTTACTCGTGCTACTCGGCGACGTATGGTTCCTTGTCTCGCATTGATGTGGCTTTGGGAAATGAGGGGATGGATAACTTGGTACAGGAAGTGGAATGTTTGCCCAGAGTCCTATCGGATCATTGTCCACTGGTGGTATCTCTACAATTGGGAGAACGGGGGAGGTTGGCAGGTATGGGATGGAAAATTCACCCCTTTTGGTTACGGTTGCTGGATATGGGAAAGATAGGAGAGGAATTGGGAGAATTCTTTAGGATAAACGAAGGTAGTGTAGAGGGTCATATAGTCTGGGATACTATGAAGGCGTTTTTGAGAGGGATTTTATTCTGAGAAGTATCTCGATATAAGACTAGGTCTCAAAATCTAGACAAAGCAGTGATGGAGGAATTGAGGGCAGCGGAGGAGGCATTGGGTGCGCAGTGTTCAAAAGCTACACAGACCCGCATGAGAGTGGCCAAGTCGGAAGTTAATAAACTTCACATCCGTAAGGCAGAGAGACTGCGGGCATTTCAGAAAGAGACATTCTATGCGGAGGGTGAAAAAGTGGGGCACCTGCTCTCAGTGGTACCTTCGGCTCAACGGGAATCCTCACATGTGTATGCAATTAAAACTAAGGAAGGTAATGTGGTTACACAGGGGGATCAAATTTTGGATGTATTTAAATAATTTTACAGTGAGCTATACTCCTCAAAGATACATAAAGGTCAAGAGGAGATGGACAGGTATATGAGTGCAAGTAAGCTTCCTAGACTAGGGGATGAAGACAGAGAATGGTTGGATAGGCCGCTTGCAGTGGAGGAGTTGAGGGTGGCACTGGCGGACATGGCGGGTAGTAAGGCCCCGAGGGCGGATGGCATCCCGGCAGAGGTGTATAAAATTTTTAATGAAGAAGTAATAACTGAATTGGAGAAGGTATTTAATGAGTCGTTGGAGAGGGGAATGTTACCTACATCTATGAGAGAGGCCATTGTTGTGGTCATTCCTAAAGCTGAGAAGGATCCATTGAATCCGGAGTCCTACAGACCAATCTCACTCCTTACGGCGGATATAAAGATTTTGGCGAAGGCCTTGGCCAGCAGACTGACCAGTGTGATTGATAAAGTAATCCACCCAGATCAATCTGGATTTATGCCCAATAAATCTACAGCAATCAATTTAAGGAGGCTATATTTAAATATGCAAATTCCAGCCAAAAATGCTGGAAAGAGAGTAGTCGTGTCTTTGGATGCCCATAAGGCCTTTGATTGTGTAGAATGGAAGTACTTGTGGTCGGTTTTGATGGGCCTTGGGTTCGGGCCCAGGTTTATATCGTGGGTGGGGTTGCTATACTCCTCTCCAACGGCAAAAATTAGAGTAAATAATAAATTATCTGATAGTTTCTCATTACATAGGGGTACGAGGCAGGGGTGCCTGTTGTCTCCTTTGCAGTTTGCCTTAGCCGTGGAGCCCCTGGCCGCTAAAATAAGGGATGCACGAGAGATAAAAGGATTTTTCTATGGAATGAAGGAGGAGAAGGTGTCTTTGTATGCCGACGATATTTTGTTATTTTTGGAGGACTCAGGGGAGAATCTGGATAACGCGGTGGCTTTAATTGAGGAATTCGGGGAATTTTCTGGACTCAAAATCAATTGGGACAAATCATGCATTATGCCCATTAATGAGGTTGATAGGGGTACGGAGGAGGTGGAAATGTCAGCAAAATTGAAGGTAGTTTCGAAATTTAAATATTTGGGGATACAAATCGCCCTTCCTCTGACGAGGTTTGAAGAAATTAATTTAAGCCCTCTCTTACAAAAAATATGTACCAAAATTTTGGCGTGGAATAAATTACATCTTTCTGTAATTGGAAAGGTGAACCTTTTAAAGATGATTGTGATGCCACAGCTGTTATATGTACTGCATAGTTCTCCAATTTGGATCCCGCAGAGTAGGTTCCGCAAAATTAAATCGCTGTTTGGCGAACTAATATGGGGGGGGGGGGGGTGGAAGCCCAAGGTTTAAACAAGAAACTTTGCAGAGGCCAAGAGAGGAAGGAGGCTTAGCGCTCCCTAACCCCTGGGTATATTTTTTATCAGCACAATGCCAGCATATTGGAGGATGGGGGGAGGAGACGGGAAAGGGACAATCGCCCAGTAGTTTGAGATATTTGATTGGAAAATGGCCTCTGGGTGAGAGTTTGTAAGGGGAGCAATTTTTAAAACTGGGCTCTCGGTTTCCTACTGTTCTCCTAATTCATAAGGTATGGGAAAAAGTTGAACAGATAAGGGGTGTCACGGGCTTTACCAAATACTCTCCTGTATGGGATAATATAAATTTACAAGAATTTAAGCAAATGGAAGAATTTGGGCCCTGGAGAGAGGCAGGAATTAGAAGGATGGGTCAGGTAATGGTCAAGGGAGACTTAAGTCATTCGTGGAGTTACAAACAGAATTCCAGTTATCACATTTAAATTTATATCATTATAAAAGAATTCAGCATGCGTATCGGTCGCAATGTCGGAGAAAACTTATTGAGATCCAGATTGATATCACGCTGGCTTCCATTTTGGAGAACAGCGTGACAAGGGGGGCAATCTCAGAAGTGTATAGAGATTTATTATTCACCTTTCTAGTCAATCATCCCATCAAGTCTAGAGTGAAATGGGAAGCTGAATTGGGAGTGATAAATGATGATAGATGGGAATCTATTTTAGAATATGTGCCTAAAATCTCTATGAGCGAACCTGGGAGGATGTCTCAACTATACGTGATTCATAGAGCTTACAGAACTCCCGATAGACTGTTCAGGATGGGTTTGAGGTCCTATTCCGAGTGTCCACGATGTTCGCAGGAACGGGCAGACATGTTACACATGCTGTGGCATTGCCCTAGATTGTCTACCTTCTGGACAGTAGTATTGAATCGGATTGAATTGATATATAGGTGTGTAATCCCCAGAGACCCTTTGGTCTGTATATTAGGTTATGTAGAAGAATTAGCAGCGGTATCTATGGTCAAACTGGCGATTGCTAGATTGCTATTCATAGCAAGGAAATTGATAGCTCGGTTCTGGATCAGAGAAGAGCCTCCGACTAGACGAGACTTTCTCACGCAAGCGGATCATATAATTTTATTGGAAAAAAGTATTTATACTAAGAGAAATAAACTCGACGTATTTCAAAAGATATGGCAGCCATGGATAGAATGGAATTAGATTTGAGGGGAGGATGCATTATGTTATAGATGATGTTCATACTATACAATTGTATATGGATTGGGGAAAGAATATCGGAAGGGAAATGAGGAAGACACTGAGGGGGTCTCGAAGGGGGGATAGGGGGGAAAAAGGGGGGGGGAGTTTTGTTCATAAAAATATATGATTATATGTGAACAATAGCTTGATGTCATATATGTTATAATTGTTTTCCTTAATAAAAATTTATCTGATTAAAAAAAAAAAAGATAGAGCAGTCATTCAAGACTCAAGATACAGACAGACCAATCTCAGCACAACCTGGATTGACTATAGGAAAGCCTATGACTCAATGTCACACACATGGATCTGTGAATGCTTGGCTCTCTACAATGTCAACAGGAAATTAAGAACCTTCCTCAGAAACTCAATGGAGCTATGGAGAACAACATTGGAAGTCATCTCACGACAACTAGCACAGGTGACCATCAAATGCGGCACATACCAAGGTGATGCACTGTCCCCATTGCTGTTCTGCATAGGCTTGAACCCCCTCAGTCAGATAATTACAGAGTCTGCCTATGGATACAAGTTCAAGAGTGAAAGCACCATCAGCCACCTTCTCTACATCCATGACACCAAGCTGTATGCGAAAAACAAATGAGACATCGATTCACTGATCCATCTGACATGGAACTACAGTGAAGACATCAGGATCTCTTCCAGACTGGAGAAGTGCGGCCTGTTGGTAATAAAGAGAGGCAAGGTAGTGAAGACTGATGGAGTGGAATTACCAGCAGCGCACATAGCAGATGTACAGACATGCTACAAGTACCTCGGCATCCCACAGGGATACAGTAACCATAATGAGGAGGCAAGGAAAGAAGCAACATCCAAATACCATCAAAGGGTAAGACAGGTCCTGAAGAGCCAGCTCAATGGGAAGAATAAAATCCGCGCCATCAATACATATGTCCTGCCAGTTATCAGAGACCCTGCTGGCATAGTGTGCTGGCCAAAAGAAGAGATGGAAGCTGCAGATGTAAAGAGAGCTCCTCACAATGCATGGAGGTCTCCATCCTAAGTCTACCACCCAAAGATTGTATACCAACAGAAAGGAGGGTGGTGGAGGCTTGATATGCATCCAGCCACCATCACGGATGAAACAAGGAGTATCCAGGAATACATCAGAAGAATGGTGCCAGAAGATGAGATGCTGCGAGAAAGCCTAAGGCAGTAACAACAACAGATCTGGAAGGAAGAACAGGAACATGAAGCGCCATGGCAGGATGCGAAATGCAAGCAGGAACTATGTATACTGAATGCCACAACCAAGTAGCGGGAATTGTATACAGGAACATCTGCACAGCACATGGGCTAAGCCCTCCTAAGTCCAGGTGGGATACCCCAGAAAAAGTAGTGGAGAATGAAAGGGCTAAAATCCTGTGGGACTTCAAGATCCATATGGATAAGCAGATGTTGGCTAACCAACCATGTGATAGTAGTAAAGAATCAGAAGACAGCAATGATATTAGATGTGGCAGTGCCAAGTGACTGATGTTACCATCAGAAAGAAAGAGTATGAGAACCTGGAGAATTATCAGGGCCTCAAAGGAGAACTGGAGAAGATGTGGAAGGTGAAGGCAACAGTGATTCCAGTGGTGATGTGAGCACTTGGAGCAGTGACCCCTAAATGGCTACAACTGATCCCAGGAGCAACATCTGAGCTCTCTGTCCAGAAAAGCGCAATGCTAGGAACAACTTAAATCCTGCGCAGAACCCTCAAACCCTCAGGCCTATGGTAGAAGACCTGAGAATGAGAAAGGACAACAAAGACCACCCCCAGTGGGGGTGAGAAGGAAGGTTTTGTTTATATATATACCAGTACGATCACTGCTAACTCCATAGTAACAAAATGAACTAGCTGCCACCATCAATCATTTATACAGGCTGATTGGAAGCCTGTTACAGGTAGCGTATGGCTTCAGGGTGCGGTTTACAGAACAAGATGAACAGAGCTATTAAATGTATATATATATATATATATATATATATATATATATTTATTTATATACAGTTGTGGCCAAAAGTATTGACACCCCTGCAATTCTGTCAGATAATACTCAGTTTCTTCCTGAAAATGATTGCAAACACAAATTCTTTGGTATTATTATCCTCATTTAATTTGTCTTAAATGAAAAAACACAAAAAGAATTGTCCTAAAGCCAAATTGGATATAATTCCACACCAAACATAACAAAGAGGGTGGACAAAAGTATTGGCACTGTTCGAAAAATCATGTGACACTTCTCTAATTTGTGTAATTAACAGCACCTGTAACTTACCTGTGGCACCTAACAGGTGATGGCAATAACTAAATCACACTTGCAGCCAGTTGACATGGATTAAAGTTGACTCAACCTCTGTCCTGTGTCCTTGTATGTACCACATTGCGCATGGAGAAAAGAAAGAAGACCAAAGAACTGTCTGAGGACTTGAGAAACCAAATTGTGAGGAAGCATGAGCAATCTCAAGGCTACAAGTCCATCTCCAAAGACCTGAATGTTCCTGTGTCTACCGTGCGCAGTGTCATCAAGAAGTTTAAAGCCCATGGCACTGTGGCTAACCTCCCTAGATGTGGACAGAAAAGAAAAATTGACAAGAGATTTCAACGCAAGATTGTGCGGATGTTGGATAAAGAACCTCGACTAACATCCAAACAAGTTCAAGCTGCCCTGCAGTCCGAGGGTGCAACAGTGTCAACCCGTACTATCCGTCGGCGTCTGAATGAAAAGGGACTGTATGGTAGAAGACCCAGGAAGACCCCACTTCTTACTCCGAGACATAAAAAAGCCAGGCTGGAGTTTGCCAAAGATTACCTGAAAAAGCCTAAAACGTTTTGGAAGAATGTTCTCTGGCCAGAGGAGACAAAAGTAGAGCTTTTGGGCAAAGGCATCAACAAAGAGTTTACAGGAGAATAAAAGAGGCATTCAACGAAAAGAACAAAGTCCCTACAGTCAAACACGGTGGAGGTTCCCTGATGTTTTGGGGTTGCTTTGCTGCCTCTGGCACTGGACTGCTTGACCCTGTGCATGACATTATCAAGTCTGAAGACTACCAACAAATTTTGCAGCATAATGTAGGGCCCAGTGTGAGAAAGCTTGGTCTCCCTCAGAGGTCATGGGTCTTCCAGCAGGACAATGACCCAAAACACACTTCAAAAAGCACTAGAAAATGGTTTGAGAGAAAGCACTGGAGACTTCTAAGGTGGCCAGCAATGAGTCCAGACCTGAATCTCATAGAACACCTGTGGAGAGATCTAAAAATGGCAGTTTGGAGAAGGCACCCTTCAAATATCAGGGACCTGGAGCAGGTTGCCAAAGAAGAATGGTCTAAAATTCCAGCAGAGCATTGTAAGAAACTCATTGATGGTTACCGGAAGCGGTTGGTCGCAGTTATTTTGGCTAAAGCTTGTGCAACCAAGTATTAGGCTGTGGGTGTCAATACTTTTGTATGGCCCATTTTTGGAGTTTTGTGTGAAATGATCAATGTTTTGCTTTTTTCTTCATTCTCTTTTGTGTTTTTTCATTTAAGACAAATTAAATGAAGATAATAATACCAAAGAATTTGTGTTTGCAATCATTTTCAGGAAGAAACTGAGTATTATCTGACAGATTTGCAGGGGTGTCAATACTTTTGGCCACAACTGTGTATATATATATATATATATATATATATATATATATAATATATTTAATCCAGTAATGTAGGCAGTGTTTATAAAAATATACAAGATGATACAAATGAGAACAAATCAGCATGATGTTGTTCTGGAAAATGAAGTTTTTCTCCCAGAATTGCAATTATGCATTTTTTTATACATGTTTGTTTTCTTTGTGTATATTGGAAGAATACAAAAAAAAAATAAGAAAAAAGGCAAATTGTACATAATTTAACACAAAATCCCAAAAGAGGGCTGAACAAAATTGTGGGTTAACAACTTTGCTTCAAGCATGTTATGCTCGTTCAAACTCACCTGTGGCAAGTAACAGGTGTGGGCAATATCAAAATCACTTTGATTTTTATTGTTGTGCTTCCTGTCTTTTATTACAGATTTGCTTGTTCATCAGTTCAGCCTCAGGAATCAATGTTTCCATTCAGTTACAGTAAGCAGAGGAAAACATGCGGGTTGGATCTTATATAAAGCAATCAATCATTACTCTCATCAGTGTCTCGGGGGCCTCAAGGCATTGTTCTCCCAGTCACTAGTCCCATTGTGTAGATGGGGATAATAGACCCAACAGAGTCATCACCACAGAGAGTCTCACATGCAGTCCCAGGTGATGGGGCTCAGCCTAAGGAAAATACCTGCACCAATGCACAGTTAGCTTTGCAGGGGTGGTTCCCTAGGCCTGGGCTCAATTCTGGGGGGGTAGCTCTTTCCACCTCCTGTCGCCTCCAGCTCAAAAATATTTTCAGAATCCATCCTTTCCTCAACCCTTAATCTGCTAAAATGCTTGTGCATGCCCTCATCAACTCCCAGCTCGACTACTGCAACATCCTTTTCTGTGGTCTCCCTGCTAACACCCTTGCACCTTTCCAGTCCATCCTTAACTCTGCTGCCCGACTAATTCATCTCTCTCCTCGCTACTCCCCTGCTTCTCCCCTCTGCAAATCTCTTCACTGGCTCCCATTCCCTCAGCGTATCCAGTTCAAATTACTAATACTGACCTACAAAGCCATTCATAACCTGTCTCTCACATATGTCTCTGAACTAATCTCCCGATAGCTTCCCTCACGTAATCTCCAGTCATCCCAAGACCTCCTTCTCTCCTCCACACTTATTCGCTCCTCACCCAACAGCCACCAAGACTTCTCCCGAATAGCCCCCATCCTCTGGAATTCTTTGCCCCAACATGTCCGACTATCAACCACATTCGGATCCTTCAGACGGAACCTGAAAACCCATCTCTTCAGGAAAGCTTACAGCCTGCAATGACCCCGCTGCCTCCTCACCATCACTGGAGCTGCTGCAACCCACCAACCTACTGCCTCCTTTCCCACCATCCTGTAGCATGTAAGCCCAAAAGGGCAGAGTCCTCTCTCCCCTCTATATCAGTCTGTGATTGTTAGTTTGTTTACTCTAAGTGATATCTGTAATTTGTATGTAATCCCGTCTCATGTACAGTGTGGCGCCCCTGAGGCTCAGTCGCCACAGAGGTACTGCACCTTCTCCTAAGGTGTAGTGCCCCACCGCCTAGGTAAGTTTAGAACTCCTTTTCCACACTCCAACACCTGCATCCCACACACAGCATATTTCAGTAGGTCCGCCTAGCAGCTTCAGGCTGGGGGTAGCAGAGCACCCTTCGTGGAACCCTGCTTCGTAACACGAGATTTGCTGGGAGGTGGGTGGAGTTAGTATAAAAGAGAGGGAAAGTTGAGGATAGGAGGTCAGTCTGACAGAAGGTCAGTCTGGGGTGAGTCCCAGAGAAGTTCAGTTCTGAAGTTCAGTTTTGAGTTCAGTTTGAGTTTAGTTTAGAGAGAGTGCTGCAGCTGCCTCAGTGATCTGAGCCAGCTGGCACGGGAAAGAGAAGAGAAAGAGAAAGACATAGACCTGCAACCTAAGCTTCCATAAGAGAGAGAAGGAACAGCGCGGAACGAAGGAGTAGGAGAACAGAGAGGAGTTGTGGGTTTGAAGAGGAACCCTGCCTATAGGTTCTCAGCGCAAGGCCGGGGCCCGGTCCCCGAGGTTGTATGGACACTTATGGTTCTGCAGCAGACACCGATGGAGTAGTTGGCTGTAAATGCACTACTCCCATCTAAGACTTGGGACACAACAGCAACCGATTTGCGAGCCAGGACTCTGAGAGGAGTCCCGATAGAGGCTACAGCTGTCTGTCATACAAGTGAGGTTCTAGGAACATCTGACAGGAGGAATTCCAGAGAACTACGGTACTGGAGTTCTTCACACTAAAAGGCGCAATAGAGGAGTCGTTCAGGAAAGGCACATGTTGGCGGAGTGTTGGAGAGGAGAACCCTGACTTGCCCGGGAGGTTGATTGAGTCTCTACCCCGGAGGACACGGAACGGAGGCAGGCACCAGTGGGTACCACGAACTGTGAATAGATTTGAAACTGAAAGCCCTGGGGTCCTCCATTCATTCGCCGCTAACACCTTCAGCACCGCTACATCTGGGTACCAGCATCTATACCATTCTGCGCCTCTCCTCATCCATTGCACCTACACTGCAAGGGGACTACAGCTCCACCTGTGGGGAGCTACCCCACCTTTGCTGCACCACACCATCAGTCCCAGCGGATCTGCATGCAGCGTTGGCTTACCATCTCCCTTGCCAAACACCACGGGTGACGTCACGTACTATTCAAATAAACTTTAACACCATTAACATCACCGCCATTGATATTGGGCGCCCAGGGCCATGGACCGGGTCACCGCTGCTGTGACACATTCCCCCTTGACACCGGCCTGGTACCGAGTACCCCGCTGCCCTGGGTGTGAGGGCGACCCATACAGCACCATGGAACCAATGGTGATATATAAATAAATAATAATAATTTAGGACACTGATGAGGAAATGGAGAGGAGGTTGCTGGCTGGAGTGGGATGAACGTGCTACAGTTATGATATCTGTCATTTGAAGGAACATAGGCTGTGACTGCAGACTATTTCAGGAGATACCAAAAGCTGTGGGCCAACCAAAAGTTGGGACACAGTTGATATCACTTGGTACAGGGGCAGTGGGGCTATCGATCTTGGGTTGGAATCTTGTGGACTGAGGGCATTTTATTTTGGCCATCTACATGGAATTGTTGTATGACATTGGGCGAAAGAAATTATCTAATTGCATCATTAACCTGCCTAGGATATTATTACAACCCACAACCTCAGGTCTTCACAACATCACCAGCTAACATGTTCATCATACTGCTGTGGGCAGCCTGCATGGTATAAACCTGCGTCTGTAGCTGCAGCATCTCCAGCCTTGTCTCCATCGAGTACATCGGGGACGTCATTGGTCAGTGATCGCCAGTGGATCCTGATGATTTGTACAAGTGCGTTCAGAGGCAGAACTTTCCTCAGACCATTAATAACCTCAATGTCAGCAATGAAGCCTGAAAGTGACGGGATTTCTGCTCATGGTTCAGACTCCAGACTAGAGAACTCCAGGGATGGTGATAATGTAGGACATCTACCGCTCCTGCCCATATTTTCATGGCTTTTCCTTCTTGTTGTTGCAGTTTTGATGTTGGGGAGTGTAGTTATCCAGGCAATTTGCTGCTGCTTGTACTTCTAAGCCCATGTCATAGCTACTTGCTATAACCTGTTTTATTTCCAGTCATATCCTATTTTTTTTATATCTTAAGTGGCATTAAAGTTTTAAATTCCGGTGTAATTTTGTATGAATTAATAAAGCATTTTTACATTTGGATATTAACTGGATGGTTTAAGATTCATTTCAGTAGGTTTTTGTGCCAGACAAAGAACAGTGGAGCCCGGATTGTCCTGTGGCATGTAGATGCTAAAATTGCTCTCGTAGGATGACGTCTGGGTGTTATAAGACATATTGGGGCTCCCCAGATTAAATCCTGGAGGCTGATTTAAAGCCTTTTTAATTTTCTATTTTACTCGTATAATGTTTATGTATTTTTTAAATAACTTTTTATATTTTTTTATACATTTTTTATTTTTGATAACATTGTTTGAAATTCTATACTTGCTAATTTTTATGTTTGTGTCTTTTTTAAACATACTTTTTTTGTCTAAAAATTAGTTTCATTAAAAAGATTTCACCCTTTGATTTTTACATAATAATAATAATAATAATAATAATAATAATAATAATAATAATAATAAATAGTGAGGAGTTCTTCTAATTCTCGCTCTTTCACTAATTTTTCTAGATGTTGGTTTCTGGTATTTTGCATTTCCTGTCATTTTCTCTTATTATTTTCTGTTTCGTGTTTCTAGGTTCATTATAATAATATTTTTGTTACTTTCCTTCCTCTTTTCATGCAGTGAGCTCTCCATTCTCAGCCGGTGATCAGGACAGATATGGCCCATGCTGTGACTTACGCAGACTTGAGATTTGTTGAAGTCCTGCAAAGGGAGAAGAAACTTTCTGGTAAGCTATTTTTTTCTCTACAGACTTAGATCCTGTCAGACACAACCTTGTACAGTGGTCACCATCACACAATTGGATACAATAATACAGTATATACCCTCATACAGACACAAAAGGGTCAGGTACAACTCACATACAGTCAGGTACACCCTCTAAAAGTCACATACTGCGGAGGTACGGGGAATGAGAAAGAATAATTACATTCTGGATTGTGTTAAGTCTCCAAATCTCATGGAAGTGGAAGAAAATATAATACTAGTGTCACAGGGATACCAAACAGAGAGGAGCCAGAAGACCGCAGCGTCTGATTGCTCCTACTCCTGAAAAGAAGTACTACACCTTTTTTTTTAAAGGGTGTTAATTTCTTATGTCAGAACAGGGGTTAATCGCCATGTTAGGAGCTCTGTTGGTCTGAGCTCTCAGCTGAGCTCGGTTAGCCACTCCTATACCCTATATAATCTGGATCCTGACTGACACACATTGTCAGAGATAGCTTATGTGGCATGGCTTGGAGGAGAGGTGTTTTGGTGCTTTTATGAGGAGTGATGGAGGAGTTATCAGTGACTGTTGTGTGGTTTGTAAGTGTGGTAAATATCTTCCCGCCTCTTATTTTGGTTTTTCCCCATCCTCCACTCCCCAGTGCATTCCTCTGTTATATGTGAGTGAATATTTGTATGCCTGGTATTCTCAGTTACCCTTGTTCATGTTGCCTTGTTCGTTTGGTTGGTGTACTATGGTGCACGGTAACGCCCCTCTTCCCTGGGTGAGGGAAGAGAACAGATGAACGGCTGATTCAGGAGATAAGGCTTGGGTGACGGCCCCGGCATCTTCACCTACAGAAATATCCTGGGGAATTGGGTGAGCTAGGGTGCCCCCAATTTTAGGGACAGGGAAGAAGCCCCTGGTCCCGGATCACCAGACAGCTGAATCATGACTACTAGATCAAATATTAATCAATAGGAGGACAAAATATCAGATGTGTGGGTCAGGGGGCACTTGGGCAATATTGATTACAAAACAATAAGTTCTCACATCTCTTTTTTTGCAATTTCACTGCACTTGGAATTTTTCTCCTGTTTTCCAGTACATTATATGGTAAAACCAATGGTATCATTGAAAAGTACAATTAGTTCTGCAAAATACAAGCCCTCACATTGCCATATTGACAAAAAAAATAAAAATGATATGGCTCTGGGAAGAAGGGGAGCGAAAAACAGAAACGCAAAATCAGAAACTCGCCCAGGGGTGAAGAGGTTAAAATGGTAGAGTATCCATGACAACAGCAACGCATTTCGAACACTGGTAGTGTTCTTTGCCAGAGCTCTGACAGTCTGATATACCATCTTATTAATATTCCCTGCATGCCTTCTGTCTCTTTTAATTGTGCCCTTTGGAATTCTCGCTCAGTGTGTAATAAACTCTCCTTCATCCCTGACCTCTTCCTTTCCGATTCTCTTAACCTTCTAGCTCTTACTGAAACCTGGGTCCAGATAATGCAAAATCCCAGTCGCAGAGATAATCACAAATAGCGGTGATTACTTAGTACTGAACACCACCTACACACATTAGCCCATGGAAAACTCCAATATATATAGAAACAAACAAAGAAAGAAGGGAGTCTGTATCCACCTATAAAATTCCACCATTATTTGTTGGTACTCACAAAATACTGTATAAAAATCCATAGACAAAATTACACAACCACATGTATGACAAATGCATTACAAAGAGACCAAGGTGCAACTATGTGCAGGGTGGCTAACAGCAAACATAATTAGCATATCTACAGCAAGTGCCATTATGTCCCAGAGGCCCCATAGGATACTGAATAGCGTAAGTGAAGTAATCCTCCAGTGAGGTGTGAATTTCAAACAAGTGCCCTGCTACCAGTCCTCAGGTCATAACCTCCATATCATTGCTCACCCATTTGCTGTCAGGAACGCCACACACTACGCCCCTACGCGCGTTTCGCGTAGGCTTCTTCCGGGGGCTGCTGCAGTGTCTACTGTCTAAAGGTCCTCATCTTATAGGCCACTCACAGGTGCCCGATCATGCGCTAATCAGTGGCACATGTTTCCGGGTTTGTGAACCGGAAGTGACGTCACACCCGGCGCCAGTGAGATCGCGCGTGTCACAGGGTTTCCCTGGTGATGTAATTGACACGTGCACGTCATCCAGCGGCGCCTGTTGGACGCCTCCAGCCCAGCGTCACCGCAGACATGCGCACTAGCGATAAAGATCGTAAATACACACATCATTGGGGGATAAATCACAGCGTATTGATGGAGGATTCACATAGGCTTATCATCCCGTTCTATTGAGGAACATACACCGCACACCTCATGTTAGATAAAGATACCCAGCGGTACCAATATTTAAATATTATTAATAACACTGCAATCATATAAAGTGACGGTGCCATAAATAGCAAGAAGAAAATATATATATGCATTTTTAAGGGATTAAGTGTATATATGTATAGATATATTGCACACTCACACATATATATATATTTTCAGCCAATCAGGATCCACGGACACTGTGGGCAACGTGATGACCTAGGCACGGGTCACCACCATCTTTCAGAAGGGCATGCAAGTGATTGGCTTGCTTTGGTGGGCGTCACAGGGGGTATAAAAGGGCGTGCACGCCGACCGCCATCTTACTTCTGCCGATCTTAGTATAGGGAGAGGTTGCTGCTGATTCTGTAGGGAGAGCGTTAGGCAGGGAAGAAGACCAAAAAACTGCTTCTGCTGCTAGCGATTTGGCCTGCACAACACACAAGTCACTGTGTGTGCAGTGCAAGGGGAGGCTATATAGTGGTGTATCAGTGGTGTTGGTTGTTGGGCTGCCTTTTAAGGCTTCCTGACACACTGGCATTGCTGTTTACCCACTGCTCCGCAAACTGCTTTTTTAAAAGCAATCCAATCTCCCTTATCCTCTAGTCACTTTTGTCACAGCTGTGCCATCGAGCCTGTCACATAGCGCTCAGATATCAGTGGGCCTCACACAATCCACAAGTGTCCAGTGTCCAAAAGTGTGCGCAGAGATTCAAAATCTCCATTATCCTCTCGTCACTTTTGTCACAGGCAGCTGTGCCATCGAGCCTGTCACATAGCGCTCAGATATCAGTGGGCCTCACACAATCCACAAGTGTCCAGTGTCCAAAAGTGTGCGCAGAGATTCAAAATCTCCATTATCCTCTCGTCACTTTTGTCACAGGCAGCTGTGCCATCGAGCCTGTCACATAGCGCTCAGATATCAGTGGGCCTCACACAATCCACAAGTGTCCAGTGTCCAAAAGTGTGCGCAGAGATTCAAAATCTCCATTATCCTCTCGTCACTTTTGTCACAGGCAGCTGTGCCATCGAGCCTGTCACATAGCGCTCAGATATCAGTGGGCCTCACACAATCCACAAGTGTCCAGTGTCCAAAAGTGTGCGCAGAGATTCAAAATCTCCATTATCCTCTCGTCACTTTTGTCACAGGCAGCTGTGCCATCGAGCCTGTCACATAGCGCTCAGATATCAGTGGGCCTCACACAATCCACAAGTGTCCAGTGTCCAAAAGTGTGCGCAGAGATTCAAAATCTCCATTATCCTCTCGTCACAGGCAGCTGTGCCATCGAGCCTGTCACATAGCGCTCAGATATCAGTGGGCCTCACACAATCCACAAGTGTCCAGTGTCCAAAAGTGTGCGCAGAGATTCAAAATCTCCATTATCCTCTCGTCACTTTTGTCACAGGCAGCTGTGCCATCGAGCCTGTCACATAGCGCTCAGATATCAGTGGGCCTCACACAATCCACAAGTGTCCAGTGTCCAAAAGTGTGCGCAGAGATTCAAAATCTCCCTTATCCTCTCGTCACTTTGGTCACAGCTGTGCCATCGAGCCTGTCACATAGCGCTCAGATATCAGTGGGCCTCACACAATCCAAAAGTGTCCACTGTCCACAAGTGTGTGCAGAAATTCTAAATCTCCCCTGTCCTATAGACACCTTGTACCTTGTTTTACATTACTATATAGGTTGTTGGATTTTGTCTACATTTCTACCAAAAATGAGGAAGGCTGGTGGAAGAGGCCGTGGAATTGGGCGGGGGTTGGCAGCTGGTAATGATGGTGTTGGTGGTGGATCTGATGGTAGTGGCAAGAGCAAAATAGGACCGAATGCAGGAGGTGCTGACCCTGCGTCATCGTCTGGCTACATAAGGCCTCGAACGCTTAGTTTTCTAGGAGTTGGCAAACCGCTTTTAAAGCGAGAGCATCAGGAAAAAGTTTTGTCTTACATTGCTGACTCAGCCTCCAGCTCTATCGCCTCCTCTTCTTCAGTTGTAAAAAGTAAAAGCACTGAGTCGTCATTGGAGGCTCATGTTCATGAACCACACCTTTCCTTGTGTCCTTCACCCCAACCAAGATTGAAGGATGACGCAGGCCATACTACTGATTACTCCATGGAGCTGTTTTCACATACCATGCCTGGATTATCAAGTGAAATGGTGAATTACCCAGGCCAAGATGAATCTGACATGGAGTGCACTGATGCACAGCCGCTGATGGATGATTCTGCTGGTACATTCACTCAGAGCACTACATTGTCCTCGCAGTGTACAGAGCCAGATTCTGACCCTGATGAGACTCAGGTGCCCCTTCCCGCACACTATACCACCATACACGGTGACACAGAGGAAGGTGCACATGACATAGAAGAGGAGGTGATGGATGACCCAGTTGTTGACCCAGATTGGCATCCATTGGGGGAAGAGGGTGCTGTTTACAATAGCTCAGATGAGGAGCATCCACAGCAGACATCGACATCGCAACAGCTGTTATCTGGCAGGCCCGGAGCACTCCAAAGACAGGTTCCAAACATCAAAAGAGTTGCTGGACAGCTTGTCCAGAGGGTCAAAAGATCACAGCGTGCTAGGCCGCAAAATGTCTGCCAAAGTAGGAAGAGTGCAGTGTGGCACTTTTTTTAACAAAATCCTCATGATCAGGCCAAGGTTACCTGTAAGAAGTGCGCAAAGACCTTTAGCCGAGGGAAAAATCTGAAAAATTTGAATACCAGTTGCATGCTTAGACATTTAACCAGCATGCACTTGCAAGCGTGGACACAACACCAAACCTCAAGTGCCACATGTGCAACTGATCACAACGAAGGTAGTCAGCAACGCTACATTGTTTCCCCCACTGTAAGCCCACCGGTTAGCACAGCAGCAAATGTTGAGGTGTCGTTGCAAGACCACAACAGTCAGGGAATCCCACTGTTATATCAACGAAAGACTGATTCTAGGCCATCAGAAAGAACACCAACTCCATCACCATCATCAACCCTCTCTCAGTCCGCCCTGTCCACCGCTACTTCCACCATATGCAGCTCTCAAGTCCAGCTCACCCTCCCAGACACTATGAGTAGGTCAAGAAAGTACTCAGTCTCTCATCCGCGTACACTGGGTTTGAACGCCCACATTGCCAAACTAATCTCGTTTGAGATGATGCCCTTTCGGTTGGTGGAAAGCACAGCTTTCCGCGAACTCATGGCCTATCACGAGCCGTACGGGTCGGGGGCAGCTTGGCAGAGGTGTTCGTGGTGCACACAGCAGAAGTGGCGTTGGAGACAGGGGTTTCATGACAATGTTGTGGACTGATTTTTCAAATACCGCTCACACAACTGGTATTACTGCATCGATGGAAAGTGACAGGAGACAGCAGTTGTCAACTATGGTTACAAACTACTTTTCCTCCCATATCGATGTTCTCCCGCACAGGTCATTCCCCTTTGACTATTGGGCCGCTAAACTGGACACCTGGCCTGAATTGGCCCAATATGCCTTACAGGAGCTCGCTTGCCCAGCTGCAAGTGTGCTATCGGAAAGAGTCTTCAGTGCAGCTGGATCAATCCTGACAGAAAAAAGGACCCGTCTGTCAACCCAAAATGTGGATGATCTAACCTTCATTAAAATGAACCATGCATGGGTTTCCAAGGATTTTGTCCCACCTTCCCCTGATGACACATAGGGTGACAGAAAAATGGCTTGCTTTGGTCCACCTCTTCCTGGTACTTCACTTATTTCGCCTTTTGCATCAGCTGAATGTCCAACATCAACATATGCCACTTTCTAAAACTCCCTAACTGTGCTGCCTCCCCCCCCCATGGCCGGGGTCAACACCTAGCGCACGACACCATGCGAGTGCCGTTGCCCTGGACAGGTGGGTAGGCCGACTCTTGGGCGCGGGCACTGGCACAGGGTCCCTCATAGTGCAATCAAGTGTCTCTGACGGTGGTGGTGCACACCCGCCGTCAGACACACCGCTGTACTATGAGGGGCCCAGTGCCAGTACCGACGCCCACGAGTGGGCCCCCCTTGCTTGGGCAGGGCCCCAGCATTTGCAATCTTTACCTCTCCCTGCTCCTCTGCTGTGTAATCTGGGCCGTCAAATCCATACTGGGCCTAACACCGTCTGAGCCTGCCTCCTGAGACATATATTTTGAATGTGTACGCTATCCATACATGTTATCCAGGGATACGGTACCCTTTCTCACCTTTGTGCAATCACGTGCAATCCATACTGGGCCTAACACCGTCTGAGCCTGCCTCATGCTGTATAGACATATATTTTGAATGTGTACGCTATCCATACATGTTATCCAGGGATACGGTACCCTTTCTAACCTTTGTGCAATCACGTGCAATCCATACTGGGCCTAACACCGTCTGAGCCTGCCTCATGCTGTATAGACATATATTTTGAATGTGTACGCTATCCATACATGTTATCCAGGGATACGGTACCCTTTCTAACCTTTGTGCAATCACGTGCAATCCATACTGGGCCTAACACCGTCTGAGCCTGCCTCATGCTGTATAGACATATATTTTGAATGTGTACGCTATCCATACATGTTATCCAGGGATACGGTACCCTTTCTAACCTTTGTGCAATCACGTGCAATCCATACTGGGCCTAACACCGTCTGAGCCTGCCTCCTGAGACATATATTTTGAATGTGTACGCTATCCATACATGTTATCCAGGGATACGGTACCCTTTCTAACCTTTGTGCAATCACGTGCAATCCATACTGGGCGTGAGAACGGCTGGCGAGCTGTTAAGCAAGCTACAGCACCTGTCCAGACAAGTACAGGGATTCCCTAGCGAGGAGACTTATTTGATTGTTTTCAATGTTGGGACAGCAATTTTTGGGGAGCACTATACTCTGGAGAATGATAGATGGGGCCCACCATACACTGGAACATTCCAAAGGTGGACATCAGACACTGGAGCAGCATTTACAGGGCCCATTATACACTAGAGCATTAGAAATGGGGCCCATTATGTTTGGAGCATTATTTGGGCCCATAAGACAGTGGAGCTTCATCCATGGGGACCAACATATACTGTAGCATTATGTGGGGCTCATCATATACTGTTTCAAACATTATATGGGACCAATGATTCTGTATGGAGAAATAGATGGGCCTCGTCATGAGATGTAAAAAGTGAGGTATTTTTCATTGTACTATACCGCTATTTCTCTGCCGTATCGGAGCATGATGAGTTGTGGTATGTGTTAAAGGGGCGCTCTTTCGCCCAGGGCACATGAAAACCTGCAGCCAGCCCTCCCCCCCCACAACTTTAGGCAAATAACCCCCATTTTTCAGTGCGTAACTTGTATTATGAAGTTAATTAAGGTTGACAAGCTTAAGTAAGAAGAATTGATGCTTTTGGCATTCAAATGGGCACTGTAGGTGTGTTTCCTGTCCTCCTCTCACTGCCGACTTTTATTCCCCATTGACTTACATTGGGTTTCGTGTTTCGGGACGACCCCAACTTTTCCCTATAATCGGACGATCTTGCTCGACCCGACTTTTGGAAAAGTCGGGTTTCACGAAACGAAACGCGACCCTAAAAAAACAAAAGTCGCTCAACTCTACAGTTAACATAAAAGCTCATAAAAAGGGGGAGAAACTTAATTGTTCATTTAACCCCGCCGGTGAAAGGGTGTTTAAAGAGACAATCCATTTGCATTCCCTCTGGAGGAGGGAGCGCATAGCATCCCCACCACGAATCCCTAACCTGATCCGATCAATTCCCCTAATCCTAAGGGTTGCAGGATTAGATCTATGGTTAAGACAAAAATGTCTAGGAATCGGTTTCAGAGCCTCCACGTCATCTTCCTCATGAGACGCCTCAATGTCTCTCACGTGTTCTCTCGTACGCACTCGCAACTCACGAGAAGTTAGTCCTACGTATATTAAATTACAGCCACATGTGGCATAATATATAACATGAGTTGTAGTGCCCGTGATATATTCATTGATGTTGTATTTAGTTAGGCCATCTGATGACGACAACGACGTGGATCGCTCATGATTTCGACACGCCAGACATGCGCCACAAGGGAAGAAACCTTTCCTTCTGAATACAATCCCAAAAGGAGGACGGTTTACTGACATAATGGCTTTTCACCAACATGTCCCTTAAGTTTCTACTCCTTCTTGCAGTCATCAAGGGGGAAGATGATAGACGGTCCTTTAAAACTGGATCCATCATCAATATCGGCCAGTGTTTATTAAGTATCCCCCGCATGGTCTCCCATTGCTGATTAAACACAGATATGTACCGTGTCTGACCACTACCCTTTTTCTTGGTCTGTGCAGTCATCCTAAGCAACTCGTCTCTCCCCACCTTTCTCGCCCTAGTGTAGCCTCTTTGATACTCCGTCTGCTGTACCCACGATCCTCAAACCTCCACCCAAGGTCACATGCCTGACCTTCAAAGAAGTCATCCGAGGTGCAAATTCTCCGAGCCCGGAGAAATTGCCCAATGGGGATCGCATTGATCATGGAACGCGGATGCGAGGATGATGAATGCTGCAGAGCATTTACAGACGTTTCCTTCCGATATAGATCAGTATGGATAGATCCATCTGCCTGTACATTTAATTCTATATACAGAAATGTTATTTTCTGCTGATGAAAGTTACATGCTAATTTAATGTTGGACTCGTTGCGATTCAATCCCGCCATAAACAAATGTAACACCTCAACAGTACCCTGCCAAAAAAACAAAACATCATCAATAAACCGAAACCACCCAAGGATCTGGGGAACGGCATGTGCGCCATCCATCAGTATGCTCCGCTCCCAATAACCAAGAAATAAATTTGCATAAGATGGCGCACACGCCGCTCCCATCGCAGTCCCCCGCTTTTGCAGGAAAAAACGGTCCTTGAAGGTGAAAAAATTATGTGTCAGAATGAATCACAACAAGTCCAACACCGGTCCACGTAAATCAGCATCCATATTACTGGATTCTAGATAAAATTGCACAGCTCGCATGCCATCCTCATGATGTATGCTCGTATAGAGCGATTCAACATCCGCTACCACGAGCAATGTGTCCGCATCAAGAAATAAACCATCCACCCTCCATAGGACGTCCGTGGTGACCCTGACATAGGAGGGAAGCGACTCCACCTGTGGTTTTAGATAATGATCAATAAACTTGCATACCGGGTCGCAAAGCCCTCCTATGCCAGAGACAATCGGACGACCGGGGGGGGGGGGGAAGATAAGCTCCTTGTGAACCTTGGGCAGGAGGTAGAGCGTGGGCACAACAGGAAATTTGACAATGAGACCCTCAAGAATCTTTTTGGAAATAATTCCTCTTTCACATGCTATTTCAAGTATAGTGGTCCCAGCAAAGAGCAAACTGATGAACGGCATACTAAGGCACACAAATCACCACATTACCAGACGGAGCTATTTATCTGAAGTATTGCAGTATATATTTCAGTCAAAAAACGGAGGTGCTTGCATGAAAAAACATGAATATTTCAATGTGAAGCGAAAAAAAGGAGAAATATGCAGCACTCTCCAATATAGCTGAAAAACTGTGCGTCTTTATTTCACATGAATTCCATCAATAGATATGTGGACATGCAGGACGTGGAGGAATGCTAGGGGAGGGAGGTGCCGGACAACAGCCGTTTCGCGATTACTCGCTTCTACGGGTCCAGGTCCTCCCGGCCGTTTCGCGATTATTCGCTTCTACGGGTCCAGGTCCTGGACCCATAGAAGCGAGTAATCGCGAAATGGCGGTTGTCCGGCACCTCCCTCAACTAGCATTCCTCTAATGTCCTGCATGTCCACATATCTATTGATGGAATTCAAGTGAAATAAAGACGCACAGTTTTTCAGCTGTATTGGTGAGTGCTGCATATTTCCCCTTTTTTCGCATCACATTGAAATATTTCAAATATAGACAGCAGCTTATCCTTAAACTCACCCAAAGGATTGTGTGTCAACTGGGAATAAGTCTCCTCTCTAAGTTGTCTAAAGGCCTTTATTTTGTAACCCTCCACTGGCCAAACCACCACGTTCCCCCCCTTGTCAGCTGGCTTGATGACAACATCATCCAATCTCTTCAATTCCTCCAATGCACTCCGTTGTTGTGGAGTGAGGTTATCTCTACCTCTGCTGTTTTTAATTTGTTTGAATTCCTCGGTTACCAATCGTGTAAAGATTTCAACCTGTGGACAGAGAGACAGAGGGGGGAACGTGGTGGATCTAGAGAGTACAGGGGGTGGAAAAACCTTTTGACAGTAGGCACTGCAGCAGCCCCTGGAAGAAGCCTACGCGAAACGCGCGTAGGGCCGTAGTGTGTGGCGTTCCTGACAGCAAATGGGTGAGCAATGATATGGAGGTTATGACCTGAGGACTGGTAGCAGGGCCCTTGTTTGAAATTCACACATCACTGGCGGATTACTTCACTTACGCTATTCAGTATCCTATGGGGCCTCTGGGACATAATGGCACTTGCTGTAGATATGCTAATTATGTTTGCTTTTAGCGACCCTGCACATAGTTGCACCTTGGTCTCTTTGTAATGCATTTGTCATACATGTGGTTGTGTAATTTTGTCTATGGATTTTTATACAGTATTTTGTGAGTACCAATAAATAATGATGGAATTTTATAGGTGGATATAGACTCCCTTCTTTCTTTGTTTGTTTTTGAAACCTGGATCCAGCAGTCAGACACTACCGCTGCTGCTGCTCTTTCATATGGGGGATTACACTTCTCTCATACCCCAAGATCAGACAATAGAGCAGGTGGAGGTGTTGGTCTGCTCCTATCACCCAAATGTACCTTTCAGGTTATCCCTCAACTACCCTCACTTGTCTTCCCTTCTTTTTTTGTTTATATAATTTTTATTAAATTTTCATAATAATATTACAGGGAAGGAAGGAAGGAAGGGTAAACATAGGAAAAAAAATAAAAAGTAGAGAACTCTACTCTACAGTGTTACATCACACATAAAATAAATTAAAATTAGAGAAGACAAATAGTGAGTTAGGACAAATGATGAAGACTTTGCTACCTTTCTGCAATACTTTTAAGGCAAACAGACAATCAGAGAAGCAGTAAATACCATAACTCAAATAGTAAGTAACTTTAAACTAGGAAAATTTTTGGTTCCATAGGTCCCACTTAGAGTTCTTCCCTTCTTTTGAGGTCCATGCTGTCAAACTCTATGTCCCCTTCTCCATGCGAGTGGCGGTGGTGTATCGTCCTCCCGGCCCCTCCCATCAGTTTATGGATCACTTTGCCACCTGGCTTCCACACTATCTCTCCTGTGACATCCCCACCCTCATCATGGGAGACTTCAACATTCCCATTGCCCTTCCCCTCTCAACATTTGCTTCTCACCTTTTATCTCTAACCTCCTCTTTCTGTCACTCGCAGCATACTAACTCCCCCCACGCATGAAGACGTAAACTCCCTCGACTTGGTATTCTCTCGGCTTTGTGCAGTGGATGATTTCGCAAACTCCCCTCTCCCGCTCTCTGACCACAATCTTCTTTCATTCTCTATCAAGAACTGCCAGGCTGCTCAGGTCACCCCCACTGTCCATACTTATAGAAACATACAGGCCATTAACACCCAGAAACTTATGAAGAACTTGCAGTCATCATTGGCCCCTATCTCCTCCCTCTCATGTCCTGATTCTGCACTGAATCATTACAATGAAACACTTCAAAGTGCCCTGGATAAAACTGCACCTCCTATACATAGAACAACTAGGCACAGACGGCGACAACCCTGGCACACGCTGCAAACACTCTTCCTGCACCGGTGCTCCAGGTGCGCCGAATGTCTGTGGAGAAAATCATTCTTTGGAAAGCACTACCCAGGCTAGTACGATTAATCCCTAAACCCCACAGTTTAAGCGTGTCTTAAAAACTCATTTGTTCAGACTGGCCTATCGCCTCAACGCATTAACGTAAATATCCCTGTGTGGCTCATTTCTAAATTTTTTTACCATAACCAGGTTCCTTGCATCATGTTCTCACATGCTTTTTGCATTTAATAGCCCTCTGTGTCTGTACTGTTACATATTTAGACTGTTAACTGGTTCAGGCAGCAACAGGAACACACGATTCTTACACTTGGGAAGGTCCAAACCATAAAAACAATAAAAGCAATTGTTACCATCCACCTTTTGTGTCTCCCTTTTCCCTCATAGACTGTAAGCTTGCGAGCAGGGCCCTCACTCCTCTTGGTATCTGTTTTGATCTATGTGTTTATTGCTATGCTGTATTGTCTATCGTCTGTACAAGTCCCCTCTATAATGTAAAGTGCTGCGGAATATGTCGGCGTTATAGAAATAAAATTATTATTATTATTATCATCATTTGTCTATATGACTTTGGTGGATTCCTTTTCCTATGTCCATCGCAATAAATACCAGATGGAGATAAGCCCCTTTTTGTGATCAATTCCCTCCTGTGTTACAGAGACCCCACATGACAGAGACAGTGATTTCTTGGATGACACCTATGAAAATGTTGATAAACCACCAAGAGAGGAAAAAGTCCCCAAAGTGCCCCCTAGTAGAAGATGGCACCCCCTTCTAACAGGTAAGTCAGAACTGTGAGCATCGAGGTTCAATGGGTCACGAGTATCAATGAGACGCCGAGAAAAATCCATCTCTGCTGCATAAATGGGCAATCTATCAATTACCAATATCTGTATGTCGGCAGTTTTAGCATCAAGACCACCGTCAGGACCATCACCAGAGAGTGACATCAAACAGAGGATCACAATACCAGAAAGTGAAGGCTACCACTAGAACATGTCACCACCAGAGGGGCCATAAATTGAGGGGCTGCTATCAGAGTGTGACACGACCAGAGAGTGATATTGACCGAGAGTGACACCACCAAAGAGATCACCACTAGAAGGTGACACCGTGAGAGAGTCACACGACCAAAGGGGTCACCATCAGAGGGTTACACCTTTCAGAAAGTTACACCTCCAGAGAGTAACACTACCAGAGGGCAGAGGGTGACATTACCAGAGAGGCTACCAGTAGAGAATGTCCCCACAAGAGAGGCCATAAATAGAGGGGCTGTGACATGACCAGAGAGTGACACTGCCTCAGAGGGACACCAGTATCAATTGACACGGTCAGAGGGGTGACCATCACAGGATGACCATCACAGTACCTATCAGAAGGTTACACCACACCAGTAGAGAGGGATACCACCAGAGAGAGATCACTACCAGAGATTAACACCAGTAAGGATTGAACATCACCAGAGGGTGACACCAGTATAGACTGACCCTGCCAGAGAGTGACACTACCACAGGGGTCACCATGAGAGGTTGACACCTTTCAGAATGTCAAATTACAAAAATGGTTGCACTCAATAGTGTTCAAGCATGTCAATGTAAAATACATGAAGTGTGAACAGCAGAATAGCTTTTGAAATTTAGGAAAAATACACGAGACACTTCGCCCACAATTTGGCCAAATAATGTGAGCCCATCCACCATGGTCAAGGTAATCTCATGATTTACCAAGAGAGGTGTTTATATTCACCCATGAATTAGCAGATTAGCCATAGGTAAGTTTTCCCACTGGGCAGTTAGGTCAGGGACCCATCCGATTCATGAGATTACCTTGACGATGGTAGATGGGCTCACATTATTTGGCCAGATTTTGTGCTAAGCATCTCGTGTACTTTTCCTAAATTTCAAAAGCTATTTTGCTATTCACACTTCATGTATTTCACGTTGACATGCTGTAACATGATTGAGTGCAACCATTATCGTAATTTGATATGTAAGTAGTTTTTGGTATGCACCTGTTCGGACTAGTTCTCGTTTCAGGCAGTTTTTCTGTTACCTTTCAGAATGTCACACCACCATAGGGTCACACCAGAATAGAGTGACACCCCAGAGAGTGACACTACTAGAGGGGTCACTGTTAGAGGGTGACACCACCATAGGGTAACACCAGTATAGACTGACACCCCCAGAGAGTGACACTACTAGAGGGGTCACTGTTAGAGGGTGACACCACCATAGGGTGAAACCAGTATAGACTGACACCCCCAGAGAGTGACACTACTAGAGGGGTCACTGTTAGAGGGTGACACCACCATAGGGTAACACCAGTATAGACTGACACCCCCAGAGAGTGACACTACTAGAGGGGTCACTGTTAGAGGGTGACACCACCATAGGGTGAAACCAGTATAGACTGACACCCCCAGAGAGTGACACTACTAGAGGGGTCACTATTAGAGGGTGACACCACCATAGGGTAACACCAGTATAGACTGACACCCCAGAGAGTGACACTACTAGAGGGGTCACTGTTAGAGGGTGACACCACCATAGGGTAACACCAGTATAGACTGACACCCCCAGAGAGTGACACTACTAGAGGGGTCACTGTTAGAGGGTGACACCACCATAGGGTGAAACCAGTATAGACTGACACCCCCAGAGAGTGACACTATTAGAGGGTGACACCACCATAGGGTTACACCAGTATAGACTGACACTACTAGAGGGGTCACTATCAGAGGGTGACACCACCATAGGGTGACACCAGTATAGACTGACACTACTAGAGGGGTAACTATCAGAGGGTGACAACACCATAGGGTGACACCAGTATAGACTGACACCCCCAGAGAGTGACACTACTAGAAGGGCCACTATTAGAGGGTGACACCACCATAGGGTAACACCAGTACAGACTGACACCGCCAGAGTGACACTACTAGAGGGGTCACTATCAGAGGGTGACACCACCATAGGGTGACACTAGTATAGACTGACACCCCCAGAGAGTGACACTACTAGAGGGGCCACTATTAGAGGGTGACACCACCACAGGGTGACACCAGTATAGACTGACACCCCCAGAGAGTGACACTACTAGAGGGGTCACTATCAGAGGGTGACACCACCATAGGATAACACCAGTATAGACTGACACCCCAGAGAGTGACACGACTAGAGGGGTCACTATTAGAGGGTGACACCACCATAGGGTAACACCAGTATAGACTGACACCCCAGAGAGTGACACTACTAGAGGGGTCACTATCAGAGGGTGACACCACCATAGGGTGACACCAGTATAGAGTGACACCCACAGAGAGTGACACTACCAGAGGGGTCACCATCAGAGGGTGACACCACCATAGGTTGACACCAGTATAGACTGACACCCCCAGACAGTGACACTGCTAGAGGGGTCACAATCAGAGGGTGACACCACTATAGGGTGACACCAGTGTTGACTGACACTACTAGAGGGGTCACTATCAGAGGGTGACACCACCATAGGGTAACACCAGTATAGAGTGACACCCCAGAGAGTGACAATATCAGAGGGGTCACCATCAGAGGGTGACACCACCATAGGGTAACACCAGTATAGAATGACACCCCAGAGAGTGACACTACTACAGGGGTCACTATCAGAGGGTGACACCACCATAGGGTGACACTAGTATAGACTAACACCACCAGAGAATGACACTATTAGAGGGGTCACTATCAGAGGGTGACACCACCATAGGGTGCCAACAGTATAGACTGACACCACCAGAGAGAGACACTACTAGAGGGGTCACTATCAGAGGGTGACACCCACATAGGGTGACACTAGTATAGACTGACACCACCAGAGAGTGACACTACTACAGGGGTCACTATCAGAGGGTGATGCCACCATAGGGTAACACCAGTATAGACTGACACCGCCAGAGAGTGACACTACTAGAGGGGTCACTATCAGAGGGTGACACCAACACAGGGTGACACCAGTATAGACTGACACCGCCAGAGAGTGACACTACTAGAGGGGTCACTATCAGAGGGTGACACCAACATAGGGTGAAACCAGTATAGACTGACACCCCCAGAGAGTGACACTACTAGAGGGGTCACTATTAGAGGGTGACACCACCATAGGGTGACACCAGTATAGACTGACACTACTAGAGGGGTCACTATCAGAGGGTGACACCACCATAGGGTGACACCAGTATAGACTGACACTACTAGAGGGGTAACTATCAGAGGGTGACACCACCATAGGGTGACACCAGTATAGACTGACACTACTAGAGGGGCCACTATTAGAGGGTGACACCACCATAGGGTAACACCAGTACAGACTGACACCGCCAGAGCGTGACACTACCAGAGGGGTCACCATCAGAGGGTGACACCACTATAGGGTGACACCAGTATAGAGTGACACCCACAGAGAGTGACACTCCCAGAGGGGTCACCATCAGAGGGTAACACCACCATAGGTTGACACCAGTATAGACTGACACCCCCAGACAGTGACACTGCTAAAGGGGTCACAATCAGAGGGTGACACCGCCATAGGGTGACACCAGTATAGACTGACATTACTAGAAGGGTCATTATCAGAGGGTGACACCACCATAGGGTAACACCAGTATAGCGTGACACCCCAGAGAGTAACACTACCAGAGGAGTCACCATCAGAGGGTGACACCACCATAGGGTGACACCAGTATAGACTGACACCACCACAGAGTGACACTACCAGAGGGGTCACCATCAGAGGGTAACACCACCATATGGTAACACCAGTATAGACTGACACCCCAGAGAGTAACACTACCAGAGGAGTCACCATCAGAGGGTGACACCACCATAGGGTGACACCAGTTTAGACTGACACCACCACAGAGTGACACTACTAGAGGGGTCACTATCAGAGGGTGACACCACCTTAGGGTAACACCAGTATAAACTGACACAACTAGAGGGGTCACTATCAGAGGGTGACACCACCATAGGGTGACACTAGTATAGACTAACACCACCAGAGAGTGACACTACTAGAGTGGTCACTATCAGAGGGTGACACCACCATAGGGTGACACTAGTATAGACTGACACCCCCAGAGAGTGACACTACTAAAGGGGTCACTGTTAGAGAGTGACACCACCATAGGGTGCCAACAGTATAGACTGACACCTCCGGAGAGAGACACTACTAGAGGGGTCACTATCAGAGGGTGACACCCACATAGGGTGACACCAGTATAGACTGACACCGCCAGAGAGTGACACTACTAGAGGGGTCACTATCAGAGGGTGACACCAACATAGGGTGACACCAGTATAGACTGACACCACCACAGAGTGACACAACTAGAGGGGTCACTATCAGAGGGTGACACCACCATAGGGTAACACCAGTATAGACTGACACAACTAGAGGGGTCACTATCAGAGGGTGACACCACCATAGGGTGACACTAGTATAGACTGACACCCCCAGAGAGTGACACTACTAGAGGGGTCACTGTTAGAGGGTGACACCACCATAGGGTGCCAACAGTATAGACTGACACCCCCAGAGAGAGACACTACTACAGGGGTCACTGTTAGAGGGTGACACCACCATAGGGTAACACCAGTATAGACTGACACCCCCAGAGAGTGACACTACTAGAGGGGTCACTATCAGTGGGTGACACCACCATAGGGTGACACCAGTATAGACTGACACTATTAGAGGGGTCACTATCAGTGGGTGACACCACCATAGGTTGACACCAGTATAGACTGACACCCCCAGAGAGTGACACTACCAGAGGGACAACTATTAGAGGGTGACACCACCATAGGGTATCACCAGTACAGACTGACACCTACCAGAGAGTGACACTACTAGAGGGGTCACTATCAGAGGGTGACACCACCATAGGGTGACACCAGTATAGACTGACACCCCCAGAGAGTGACACTACTAGAGGGACCACTATTAGAGGGTGACACCCCCATAGGGTATCACCAGTACAGACTGACACCGCCAGAGAGTGACACTACTAGAGGGGTAACTATCAGAGGGTGACACCACCATAGGGTGACACCAGTATAGACTGACACCCCCAGAGAGTGACACTACTAGAGGGCCACTATTAGAGGGTGACACCACCATAGGGTAACACCAGTACAGACTGACACCGCCAGAGAGTGACACTACCTGAGGGGTCACCATCAGAGGGTGACACTACCATAGGGTGACACCAGTATAGACTGACACCCCCAGAGAGTGACACTACTAGAGGGCCACTATTAGAGGGTGACACCACCATAGGGTAACACCAGTACAGACTGACACCGCCAGAGAGTGACACTACCTGAGGGGTCACCATCAGAGGGTGACACTACCATAGGGTGACACCAGTATAGACTGACACCCCCAGAGTGACACTACTAGAGGGGTCACTATCAGAGGGTGACACTACCATAGGGTGACACCAGTATAGACTGACACCCCCAGAGTGACACTACTAGAGGGGCCACTATTAGAGGGTGACACCACCATAGGGTGACACCAGTATAGAGTGACACCCACAGAGAGTGACACTACCAGAGGGGTCACCATCAGAGGGTGACACCACCATAGGTTGACACCAGTATAGACTGACACCCCCAGACAGTGACACTGCTAGAGGGGTCACAATCAGAGGGTGAAACCACTATAGGGTGACACCAGTGTTGACTGACACTACTAGAGGGGTCACTATCAGAGGGTGACAGCACCATAGGGTAACACCAGTATAGAGTGACACCCCAGAGAGTGACAATATCAGAGGGGTCACCATCAGAGTGTGACACCACCATAGGGTAACACCAGTATAGAGTGATACCCCCAGAGAGTAACACTACCAGAGGAGTCACCATCAGAGGGTGACACCACCATAGGGTGACACCAGTATAGAATGACACCCCAGAGAGTGACACTACTACAGGGGTCACTATCAGAGGGTGACACCACCATAGGGTGACACTAGTATAGACTAACACCACCAGAGAGTGACACTATTAGAGGGGTCACTATCAGAGGGTGACACCACCATAGGGTGACACCAGTATAGAATGACACCCCAGAGAGTGACACTATTAGAGGGGTCACTATCAGAGGGTGACACCACCATAGGGTGACACCAGTATAGACTGACACCCCAGAGAGAGACACTACTAGAGGGGTCACTATCAGAGGGTGACACCACCATAGGGTGACACCAGTATCGACTGACACAACTAGAGGGGACACTATCAGAGTGTGACACCACCATAGGGTGACACCAGTATAGACTGACACCGCCAGAGAGTGACACTACCAGAGGGGTCACCATCAGAGGGTGACACCACCATAGGGTGACACCAGTATAGACTGACACCCCAGATAGTGACACTACTAGAGGGGTCACTATCAGAGGGTGACACCACCATAGGGTGACACCAGTATATACTGACACTATTAGAGGGGTCACTATCAGAGGGTGACACCACCATAGGGTGACACTAGTATAGACTGACACCACCAGAGAGTGACACTACTAGAGGGGTCACTATCAGAGGGTGATACCACCATAGGGTTACACTAGTATAGACTGACACCCCCAGAGAGTGACACTACCAGAGGGGTCACCATCAGAGGGTGACACCACCATAGGGTAACACCAGTATAGACTGACCCCCCCCAAAGAGTGACACTACTAGCGGGTTCACTATCAGAGGGTGACACCACCATAGGGTGACACCAGTATAGACTGACACCCCATAGAGAGACACTACTAGAGGGGTCACTATCAGAGGGTGACACCACCATAGGGTGACACCAGTAAAGACTGACACCGCCAGAGAGTGACACTACTAGAGGGGTCACTATCAGAGGGTGACACCAACATAGGGTGACACCAGTATAGACTGACACCCCAGAGAGTGACACTACCAGAGGGGTCACCATCAAAGGGTGACACCACCATAGGGTAACACCAGTATATACTGACACCCCCAGAGAGTGACACTACCAGAGTGGTCACCATCAGAGGGTGACACCACCATAGGGTAACACCAGTATAGACTGACCCCCCCAGAGAGTGACACTACTAGCGGGTTCACTATCAGAGGGTGACACCACCATAGGGTGACACCAGTATAGACTGACACCCCATAGAGAGACACTACTAGAGGGGTCACTATCAGAGGATGACAACACCATAGGGTGACACCAGTATAGACTGACACCGCCAGAGAGTGACACTACTAGAGGGGTCACTATCAGAGGGTGACACTAGTATAGACACCACCAGAGAGTGACACTGCCAGAGGGGTCACCATCAGAGGGTGACACCACCATAGGGTGACACTAGTATAGATTGACACCACCAGAGAGTGACACTACTAGAGGGGTCACTATCAGAAGGTGACACCTTTCAGAAAGTTACACCCCCGGAGGGTGATATTACCAGAGATTGATCACTATATCTGCATTCTAGACAGTGCCCATCATTACTAATGCCAGCGCCAACATTAGTGCTTACCTGTCCCAGCTCCTGCATTGCTCGTGGCTCCGTGAGGTGTCCACAAATGACCAGCATTGACATCTAGGATCACTGTTGGGAGGAGAGGATGGATAGTCATGTAATGACTGAATTTTGTTTGGAGTTGGTGCCTTTTGACAGCTGCATTCTTCTAAACCATTGGGTCATAGACAAGTCTGTGTTGTGGGTGGCTCAGGATGGCATCGCAGAGCATCCAAAACGCTGCTCTTCCTGATGGTGGGCACATAGCCTAACAGTACTGAGGAGCGAGTCTTCTCTGCGGAATTTCCTCCACTCTGCTCCTGACTTTACTCCGTAGCTCAATGTGACCCTTCTCTGTCCTCAGCAACCTGTAACCCTCTCTGTTATTTAGGGTTCAGACGTTGGGCTCCCCACTTGGCTCTTCTGTTCCTGCTGCTCAGTCTTATTCTTTCCACAATCATCATCGAAAGGACAATAAAATGTGAGTAAAATTCACAGAAATCTCTGCAAAAACCCACAAAACATTTCAGACTTATGTGTTGGCGTGAATGGGCGGATTGGAGGCCACATGACACCAGTCGTGACAGGCAAAACTCACACTAGGGCACATCTGGAGAGCGCTGTGTGGTTTTGGTGGTCTTTTGAATTTGAGCCCCCAAACCATATGGCTTCAAGAGCGAGGAGGAGGATGGAGCGAATGTTATGTGTTACTGTCAAGGACCACCCATGTTCCTGCAGCTTAGAGCTCATACTCACTTGCGAGAAACACGGCCGAGTCTCACATGGTAATACCCAGCACTGCCGCCGGCACTCAAGAGCGCAGCCTCACGCTCCCCTCCCGAGTGCCAGCGGCAGTGCCGGGTATTACCATGCGAGACTTGGCCGTATTTCTTGCAAGTGAGTATGAGCCCTTACTGAGTCTACAGCAATGGAGGTTGCAGATTTTTCCATGAGATCTCTAAGTTTTAGTGATCCCCCCCATCTAATCTTACAGAATAATAATAATCTTTTTATTTATACAGTGCTATTAATTCCACAGCGCTGTACACACATTATCATCGCTGTCCCCAATGGGGCTCACAATCTAAATTCCCTATCAGTATGTATTCGGAATGTGGGAAGAAACCGGAGAACCTGGAGGAAACCCACGCAAACACAGCGAGAACATACAAACTCCTTGCAGATGTTGTCCTTGGTGGGATTTGAACCCAGGATTCAAGTGCAGCAAATCTGCGGTGCTAACCAATGAGCCACCATGCTGCCCAAAATAAGAGGGTCTGTCCGCTCTTCTGAATAAACTTTTCCTATAACTCTGTATGGTGCCGATCCTCTGTTATTCCTCCTCGAAGTCTATTAATAAATTACCAACCTGGCGTATGCCAAAAACCTAGTTATGAATTTATTCCATATATAAGGGGTTGAGCTGGAGTTTAGGACATCATGGTGAGATCAGTGGTGATTTGATAAGTTGTGATTATTTTGACAGTCGTATTTCTCCTACAGACCTCCAAGTGTCCAGTGAACTTCAGGCTCTTTCTACAAGTCACCAGGCAGTAAACAGAAGTCTAATGCAGAATATACAGAGTAGGGAGCACGTCCTGACCACCCTTCAGAGAAACCTGCAAACTACTGAGCAAAGAGTCAAGCAACTGACGGAGGAGGCAGAGAGGCTGGCCTCCTCATTACAACGATCAGAAGATGAGCTGCAGGCCCAGAAAACCATAACAAACAGAGCCCAGATGGAGCTGGAAAGAGCGGAGAAGAAGATGAGTGAAGAGCAGGCAAAGCTAAGTCAGAGGGAAAGAGGTATGGGGCGAGCGAGACACCAACTCTATAGTGAAGATGCACCTGATGACATGGCAGATGATGGGGCATCATGCATAAATCCAAAAACTCCACTACATCAGAGAATCTCCAAAAACTAAACATCAGACTGTCTTCCAAAACTCTCCTTCACAGGAGCAGCTCCAAAAACTCCCCAACATCAAAGCTTTTAACAAAACTGCACCACCCAAGAGTAGTCATAAAACTTCAGCACCCTAGAGCATTTCTAAAAAAAAGTCCACCTCACCACAAGACCTTAAAACTCACACTAGAAAATCTGAGTGTCACAAGTTACAGATAAGTTTTTAATTATTGCCCGCTTAGCTTAACTCCAACCTGTGGCTCTTCAGTTAAAAAGATGGATACCTCCAGAAAAGAGGACAAGCAAAGTCCAAAGATTCAGATTTTAGACTTAGCCTGACGACTGAACTCAGTGGTTCCATTAGGGATACGTTTGAATCATGAAGGGGAAGATAGATGTGATGTGAGCCCCGCCTCAGACTTAGTGTATGAATATATGCCTCAGCTTGGAGATGTAAGGAGGTAAGGACAAGCTTAGGAAGCTGACAGTCCATTGCTGTACGAGGCAAGGTGACTTGATTGTCCCATCTTGGATTCTCTAAACATCTTTGAGGGTTCAGTGATGGTCAGTGAAGCAGATCTGTGTTTCTTCAGTTGGAGCCATGATGCCATGGCTACTACAATGTAGAGTTTCTCTGAACACAGGCCTCATTTTTATAGATCACAACTTCTCGTACAGTCCTTCCACCACAGGCTTGGGGGAAGATGGTAGGAGGAGGCCATTGCTCACTGCTGGAGCGCTCAAACAACATGTATAGGTTGACCTTGCATAAAATAAAAAGGAAAACTTTTTGTACAATTTACTTCTAAATATATTATTTATTAAACAGCTAATTGTTCCAAAATCCTATCTAGTCATTTAGGGCAAAAACCTCCTGGTTGTTCCGTAGTGGGACTCAAATCTATTAAAGAGTATCCATTGTTTTTTGTTCAGCAATCAATATATTGTACACATGCAAATAAGCAACTTTTTTGTTATTTCCGATCAGAGAAATTCCCTTCTTACGGCCTCTGGACTGTTCATTCATTCTCGAGATTCATGGATAAAATGTGTCTCTTACTGTGATAGGAGATGACATTTAGTGCTTATAAAGCTCTATGGAGAACTGTAATTGTGGTTTCAGGATAATGTCTGCCTATAGCTCCTCCCCTTTGTGTATGTGTCTGCCTATAGCCCATCCCTTGTACATATATGTAATGTCCACAAGGTATAAGGAATTCAAGAAAGAACGCTTTAATTGTACTTTATTCTTCTCCTTCTTCCTCCAGCACACAGCATCACATTTTTCTCCTCAGGCTAAAACTGAAGCTCTCCCAACCCATATAACCTTCCAGTCACAAGATTTCCTTACTTAAAGAGACAGGTCAACTCGTTATACATTACATCATCCCTTTTTTTTTTTTTTTATATACTAACAACCTCAAAAAAAATATTGAAAAGGCAACAACGTGAAAAGAAGCAAAAGAAAAGAAGAAAACATCCAAGAAAAGACATGTGTCTGTACTGTCTTATTTGTTCATTTCAAATCAGGCATTTTAATCACATCTCTTCAATAAGTCTCGATGGAGCCCTTCTTTCCCGTGTAGGGTAATGTCTGGGTCCATTGGGGGAGTCCATTGCTGAAGGATCAACTACCCCCTGTTGGCCCTCTCCACCATCGGGCACCAAATCTTCTACCGGTGGGAGTTCATTACCATTGTCCATCGGTATGATTTTAAAATGTGAGGAATTTCGGGTTACAGAGTGTCCATCTTGCTCAGCCGTGACCATGTTGCCTCTTCTCTCAGTAACATTATATTTTGCTGGACCATATACAGCTGAGGTTTTGTTGGTTGATCTTTGGCGCACAACAACGATATCGCCTCTTTTGATGGCACTTGGCTGTGCCCTTCGCCTTCTGTCTGCATAATGTTTCATGGCTTGCTTGTTAGAGAAATCTGTTGATCGCACTGAAGAGTCACTTGGTAGGGGATGGCTGGTCACATCAGGGATCTGTATACGAAGAGTTTTGCTGAACATTAGATGAGATGGAGCAGCATTAGTGGTGGAATGTGGCGCATTGCGGTAATTGAATTTGTATAGTGACGGTTTCAGTGGGGTGTGCTCCAGACTCGCTGCCTTGATTCGTTTCCCCATAGTGCGCATGAAACGCTCTACAATTCCATTGTCTTGCGGCCAGCAAGGTGTGATTTTCCTGTGGCTGAACCCTAAGTATTCAGAAAACTGTGTGAACATATGTCCATTGAATGGAGGTCCATTGTCTGTTTTACCCACTCTTGGAATGCCATATGCAGAGAATATGTCGTCCAGTTCTGGTATGACACTATTAGCAGATGCTGAAGAGATGAACAAAATAACAAGGTATCTAGAATATTCATCAATTGTTACTAGAATGTGTTGGACATTTGGCAATGGTCCATATATGTCGATGGCCACTTCCTCCCAGACAGCAGTGGGTAACGGAGACATTTGTAGCGGCTCTAACCTTGGTGATGGCGTAATGAATTGACAAGTGGAGCAGCGTCTAATCTCCTCTTCCACAAATTGATCCATATTTGGGAACCACACTTTTTCTCTGAGTAACTTTTTTGTACCAACAATTCCTAGATGACCTTCGTCTGTATGACTAAATTGCGCAAGGCCTTAGGTACAACCAGTTTGGTACCTCGATGGATGAGGTGCTCTTCAGTGACTGATAATTCCTCACGTACATTTGAAAATAGTTTTAATTCCTTCAGATCAATCCCAGAATGACAATGGTGAAGGGAGCTCCATAGAGAAATACTGTAAGTGAAAGTGTTCACATCCCCAGACAACTGCCAAGCTTTCTTTTTCAGGTTGTGAATATTTTCTTTCAGTGTTTGTTAGGCTTTTGCTTGCATAAGAAATGATGTGGGGACTTTGATTGTCATCCTTGTATTGCGCTAAAATAGCACCCAGTCCCACAGGACTGGCATCCACAATCAGTTCAGTTCAAAGAGCTGGATCAAAATAGGCCAGGGTGGTTGATGAGTTCATTTTTTATTGTTTCCAAAGAGGCCTGACAGTCCTGGGACCATTGAAAGACACAACTTTGTTTTGTAAGTTCCCTTAAAGGAGTGCTGATTGTTGAAAAATTTGGAATGTATCTAGCACAGTAGCTGGCTATCCCAAGAAAAGAGCGCACTTCACTGGCATTCTGTGGAATTGAGGCTGCTCTGATGGATTCCACTTTCTTGAGATCAGGTCGTACTCATTCCGTCGAGAAGATGTGACCATAGAGTTCCAATGAACTTTTATCAAATTCACATTTCTCTTTGTTTAAAGTAAGTCCAGCAGAGAGCAGGCATTCGAAGATAGCATATAGGGCACGACTGTGTTCAGCTTGAGTTTTCCCAAAAACCAGTATGTCATCACTATAATTAAAGGCATTCGGAATGTGTTGAATGACGCTCCTTATCGTGTCTTGAAAGATTTCCGCTGCTGAGCAGACCCCAAAAGTCAATCTTTTGTATCTTCTGAGACCCTCATGGGTGGAAAATGTTGTCAAGTATCTGGATTCAGGACTCAATTCTAATTGATGATAGCCCCTATTGAGGTCAAGTTTTGAAAAAACAGTTGCTCCATTTAATAAATGAATGATGTCATCAATTGTAGGTGAGATATGTCTTTCTCTCTGAACAGCGGTGTTGGGCAGGCGCAGGTCAACACACCGTCTCACCTGCTCTGGAGTCTTGGTTTTGGAACTACCACATGTGGAGAGACCCATGGAGTGGGACCAGTAACAGTTTCAATAACGCTTCATCCATGAGCAATTGGAGTTCCTTTTCTACCTTCTTTCTCAGGTGGAATGGAATACGCCTGTGAGCCTGGGCTACTCGACGTACATTGTCATCTACATGAAGATGCACTTGAGAGTTCTTTAGTTTTCCCAAACCACTAAATAAGAAGGGAAAGCTGTTCACCATGGCCTGTACATCCAGATCTGCTGGGTCAGTTATACAAGGTTCCCCAACTCCAGTCCTCAAGGCCCACCAACAGGTCATGTTTTCAGGATTTCCTTTGTATTGCACAGGTGAAGCAATTATCACCTGAGCAATACTTAGGCAATCCTGAAAACATGACCTGTTGGTGGGCCTTGAGGACTGGAGTTGGGGAACCCTGAGTTATAGTATGAATAATCTGGATAAGTCCTAGTTTCAGGGCAGTGTGATAGCTGAGAAGACAGCCTCCCGGTCCTTGTAATGTGTGAAAAGTGGTTTTCTGCCTGTTTTCTTTAAAGCTAAATTCAGCGTCAAATTGTCCCATTGTAATTAGAGGTGTTTTAGATCCATATGGAAAGATTTTAGTATGCACCTGCTGTAAGACTGGCTTTGTTTTCAATTGCTCATATGCATTGCTGTCTATGATATCCACTGACGCTCCCGTCTCTATTGTAAAGGTGATATCCGTGTCGCAGATAGTGAGTGCGATGCAGGGAGACTGCACTGAGCCAGTGACAGAGGTAGTGAACACATAGTTCTCAGCCACAGACATTTCTTCTGTATCCTGTGTGAGGTAGCGCTGTCATTCAGTTAGGGGATCACTCACTGGGCAGCGAATAAAACACATCCGGTACCGGGTTTTCATAAACCATAACATAGTCCATGCGGTTTATTCCTCCATCATAAACCCACAGCAGCAATATACAACAGCTTAGCGTCCATTACAGAGCTTTACTCTGGTTATCCTGTGGTCACACAGGTTATGCAAATGTCCATTGTGCAGGCTCTTCAGCCTCAGTGTTATCTCACCCGTCAGGGTTCCTCATGCGGCTTCACCATCCCGCACACGTTCATTCCCTCCAGGGAACTCTCAGGCACACATCGCCATTGCTCACAGCCACCTCACATGCTGTGGGCCAGGAGACACCTCTCCTAGCGGGAACTTCCGCTCTGGACCAACCAGGTCCCTGCATTCACCACCTGTGATCTACCCTGGCCACCATATATGGTCCGTAGCCACTCCCACCGGGTCACATGACTATGACCTCATCACAGGTCCTTGACCCACTCACAGTCTTTTACTATAGTGTACTAAACACTCCCCCTGGGTGGGTTTGTAGGTAACTAGGTTGCCCGTCTCCCTAGTTACCTGGAGACTTCTCCCTGACACATTGAAACAACACCTCAGCAATATCACTGCTGATCAATACACACATCAGTCTCTATCTCAAGGCCCCCCACCTTGAGATACATAATAGTCATTCATGCCATTCATCCTCTCTCCTCGGACATCCACACAGCGCCCCCTAGCGGACACAGTGGTCACTACATCACACCTGATTTACCATCTTTATATTCACGGGCTTTGTCATGGACAGAGGAGACTTGTGCACTGACTTGCAGACAGCTGCAAAATGGTTCCCTTTTCCACATTTACTGCATGTTTGTCCTATAGCTGGACATTTGTCCAGGTGGTGAGGGGAATCTTGTCCACATCTGTAGCATTTCTTCTGTTTTGGGGCTCGCTTGTCTTGTACACTTTTATGTTTGAGATTATGCACATGTGAATTATCCCCATTCTCCATTGCGGTGGCCTGATGATCTGCTATCTCTATAGCACGGCCATCTAGAGTAAATCATGCAGGGAGACATCCGGCTGCAGAGCTTTACGCCTTATGTTATTAGACGAGCAGGTGACAATTACTTGAGTTAGGATTTCATCATCTACATCCGTAAATGCACATCCATGGGCTAGCTCTTTTAGCCTTGTGACATAGGTGTCTACATAGGTGTCTATGGATCCTTCTGGAAGCTGCTTAGCAATCCTGAACTTGTATCTCTCATATCTGATGTTCTGTTTGGGGTTGAAGTAGCCAGTGAGAGCTTTGGTGCAGTTGCTGTATGTGTCTGTCTCTGCTGCAGGTAACGTGCTGTATATGTCATAGACTCCTGTGCCCGCGCAGTGCAGGAGCACGGCTCTCTTTCTTTTCTCCTCTTTTATGTCCATAACTTCAAGGAAATTCTCAAACTGGTTTAGCCATTTTCTCCAGTTATGGGAGAGATTAATGACATCAGTCATATCAAATTGTGGGAACGTGTGTAAGTAGTCAGCCATGATGGAGTCTCTCAGTGGCGCTGGCGTGTGAAGCGGTAAAGCAGGGGTCAGTACTCACAGCAGCAGGTGATTGGATCCCATCCTCGTCGACTGTTGTAATGTCCACACAGTATAAGGAATTCAAGAGAGAACGCTTTAGCTGTATTTTATTCTTCTCCTTCTTCCTCCAGCACACAGCATCACATTTCTCTCCTCAGACTAAAACTGAAACTGAAACTCTCCCAACCCACTTCCTGTCTATATCCTTCCAGTCACAAGATTTCCTTTCTTAAAGAGACAGGTCAACTCGTTATACATTACAATATACACTCACTGGCCACTTTATTAGGTACACCATGCTAGTAACGGGTTGGACCCCCTTTTGCCTTCAGAACTGCCTCAATTCTTCGTGGCAGAGATTCAACAAGGTGCTGGAAGCATTCCTCAGAGATTTTGGACCATATTGACATGATGGCATCACACAGTTGGCGCAGATTTGTCGGCTGCACATCCCTGATGCGAATCTCCCGTTCCACCACATCCCAAAGATGCTCTATTGGATTGAGATCTGGTGACTGAGGAGGCCATTTGAGTACAGTGAACTCATTGTCATGTTCAAGAAACCAATCTGAGATGATTCGAGCTTTATGACATGGCGCATTATCCTGCTGAAAGTAGCCATCAGATGCCTGTTCTTAGCTGAGAGGAGTGGTACCCAGTGTGGTCTTCTGCTGCTGTAGCCCATCTGCCTCAAAGTTCGACGCACTGTGCGTTCAGAGATGCTCTTCTGCCTACCTTGGTTGTAACGGGTGGCAATTTGAGTCACTGTTGCCTTTCTATCAGCTCGAACCAGTATGCCCATTCTCCTCTGACCTCTGGCATCAACATGGCATTTCCGGCCACAGAACTGCCGCTCACTGGATTTTTTTTCTTTTTCGGACCATTCTCTGTAAACCCTAGAGATGGTTGTGCGTGAAAATCCCAGTAGATCAGCAGTTTCTGAAATACTCAGACCAGCCCTTCTGGCACCGACAATCATGCCACGTTCAAAGGCACTCAAATCACCTTTCTTCCCCATACTGATGCTCGGTTTGAACTGCAGGAGATTGTCTTGACCATGTCTACATGCCTAAATGCACTGAGTTGCCGCCATGTGATTGGCTGATTAGAAATTAAGTCTTAACACACAGTTGGACAGGTGTACCTAATAAAGTGGCCAGTGAGTGTATATATGGTTTGTATCTAGATCCTCCCCCTCCAAGTCTGTGTCTGAAGTTATGGCCTCACCTTTGTATATGCGTCTGCCTCTATCACCTCCCCTTTGTGCATGTGTCTGTCTATAGCTCCTCCCCTTTTATATGTCTGTTTCTAACTCCTCCCCTTTGTGTATGTGTCTATCTAAAGCTCCTCCATTTTATATATATACAGTTGAAACTAGAAGTTTACATCCACTATATAAAAAGACACATATGTAGGTTTCTATAAATATCTGACATGAAATCAGAATAAACCTTTTCCATTTTAGGTCAATTAGGATTACCATAATTATTAATATCTGTCAAGTGCCAGAATAATTACAGAGAGAATGCAGTAAGTAATAAAATGTCTTAAAGCAAAGTCAGAAGTTTCCATCCCTTTCATTAGTATTTGGTACCATTGTCCTTACACTGAATGACTTGGGTTAGACGTTTGGGATCTCCTTCCACAAGCTTCTCACAATAGTTAATTGGAATTTGGACCCATTCCTCCTGATAAAACTGGTGCAACTAATTCTCTACAGTAGAGTGATGGTGTCCATATTTCTATACTTTGCAGATATTTGCCCAGAAGGTTGGGTTCTGGTTGGTAGCAAATGTATCCTCCTCACAGATGTAAAAGGAAGCTGGAATGAATGTGTTGAGCATTGTAAATACAGAGGCACCAACCTCATTGTCGTCCTGTGGAATGATCTGACGCTTCAGGTAAAGTCCAATGGTCTGATGAGGGTCTAAATTCTGGTCCATGTGACGTGATGTTAGCATCTCTCTGCTTCTTCAACACCAGCACATCGGTTATCCCTCAGCCTCTTAACCGTCACACGTCCACCAGGAAGCCATCATTGTGGTGTATGAAGGTTCTGGTACAAGGAATGACACTTTTCCTTTCATGACTTATTTCAGGCATTTCTGTCTAATAAAACAGACAATTTCTGGGTCGGGAAGGAATTTAGATGGACAAAGAATTATGGAAGTTGGGAATGGCCAGAAGAGTACTGGTAAGTCAGGCAATGTCATGTGACGTCAGTCTACGAAAATCACAAAAAAGAACCAAGAAGACATACACCAAATGCAGGGATCACCATAGAAAAATCATCAATTTTATTACATAGGATACACAAGACACCAAAAATTCAATTAAAAACATTTAAAATAGACATGCTCACTGAATACAAATGACCATTATAAATGAATAGGTGCGATCAGGTCTTGCTCCCATAACCCCAACAAAAGAATCCAAGGAAGAGGCCAATGGTTGGAGAAAGTGGTCAATATATACAGGGTCGCTCCACCAAGCCCCCAATACCTGACAGGGTACCTGGAGGGTTTGTGGGCGACTTATGCACCTTCGGTAGAATGTAGAAAGTTGGCATTACCGGATGATGGGGAGTCAAACAGTTGGCTTCTTTCCTATTTAAGATGTTGTTGTCAAACGCTCTCCATATCAATAGGTCCATTCGATCCTTGAAAATATTAGGTTTATTTCTGACTTATTTGATAACTATTTTGGCTTTCTTTAACCCTATATTTCTTTTTTATTTACTGAACACACGGGATATTACAGCGGTCCATACTACAGCTCATTATCCTGGACTAATATTTGAGGCCACAATACCTTAATGTGTCTGTGATGATTCTACTGTGAGTGCGTTTCACATTTTTATATCTTTGCTCCCCCATCCATATCTGTAAACATCTGCACTCAGGACTTGGTTTTTGGAGATACCTAAATTTGTGCATATAGTAACATCATGTATTCAGATGTCCTGGTATAGGGCTGAGTATATTACACACATTGTGTGGTCTTTACATCTTTGCTCCCCCTGGATATATATATATATATATATTTGTAAAATCTGCATTCAGGACATGTTTCTTGATGCGTTTATTAACATGATTCCTTTAGGTCTTTCTGTGTAGGGCTGAGTGTATTATACCCATTATATTCGTTATGTGGACTTGCTGCACACATTATGTGTATACAGTTGGGTGATGCTATGCCGGGCTTGTTATTGCTCCCAGATTTATAGGTTATGTTCAATAAGCGCTGTCTATTTTAAATGTTTTTAATTGAATTTTTGGTGTCTTGTGAATCCTATGTAATAAAAATGATACTTTTTCTATGGTGATCCCTGCATTGGTGTATGTCTTCTTGGTTCTTTTTTGTGATTTATATGTAACTAGCTGAAGAGCCCGGCGCTGCCCGGGCATAGTAACTAACTGTGGTTAGTTATAGCAAATTATAATTATCCTCCATCCCATAGTCCGGTGCCCATATACCCATCATACATATCCTCCATCCCATAGTCCAGTACCCATATACCCATCATACATATCCTCCATCCCATAGTCCCGTGCTCATATACCCATCATACATATCCTCCATCCCATAGTCCAGTACCCATATACCCATCATACATATCCGCCATCCCATAGTCCCGTGCCCATATACCTATCATACCTATCCTCTATCCCATAGTCCCGTGCCCATATACCCATCATACATATCCTCCATCCCATAGTCCAGTGCCCATATACCCATCATACATATCCGCCATCCCATAGTCCCGTGCCCATATACCCATCATACACATCCTCCATTCCATAGTCCCGTGCCCATATACCCATCATACATATCCTCCATCCCATAGTCCCGTGCCCATATACCCATCATACCTATCCTCTATCCCATAGTCCCGTGCCCATATACCCATCATACATATCCTCCATCCCATAGTCCAGTGCCCATATACCCATCATACATATCCACCATCCCATAGTCCCGTGCCCATATACCCATCATACATATCCGCCATCCCATAGTCCCGTGCCCATATACCCATCATACATATCCTCCATTCCATAGTCCCGTGCCCATATACCCATCATACATATCCTCCATTCCATAGTCCCGTGCCCATATACCCATCATACATATCCTCCATTCCATAGTCCCGTGCCCATATACCCATCATACATATCCTCCATTCCATAGTCCCGTGCCCATATACCTATCATACATATCCGCCATCGCATAGTCCCGTGCCCATATACCCATCATACATATCCTCCATCCCATAGTCCCGTGCCCATATACCCATCATACATATCCGCCATCCAATAGTCCCGTGCCCATATACCCATCACACATCCTTCATCTCATTGTCCCGTGCCCATATACCCATCACACATCCTCCATCCCATAGTCCTGTGCCCATATACCCATCATACATATCCGCCATCCAATAGTCCCGTGCCCATATACCCATCACACATCCTTCATCTCATTGTCCCGTGCCCATATACCCATCACACATCCTCCATCCCATAGTCCTGTGCCCATATACCCATCATACATATCCTCCATCCCATAGTCCCGTGCCCATATACCCATCATACATATCCTCCATCCCATAGTCCCGTGCCCATATACCCATCATACATATCCTCCATCCCATAGTCCCGTGCCCATATACCCATCATACATATCCTCCATCCCATAGTCCCGTGCCCATATACCCATCATACATATCCGCCATCCCATAGTCGAGTGCCCATATACCCATCATACATATCCCCCATCCCATAGTCCCGTGCCCATATACCCATCATACATATCCTCCATCCCATAGTCCCGTGCCCATATACCCATCATACATATCCTCCATCCCATAGTCCAGTGCCCATATACTCATCATACATATCCTCCATCCCATAGTCCCGTGCCCATATACCCATCATACATATCCTCCATCCCATAGTCCCGTGCCCATATACCCATCATACATATCCTCCATCCCATAGTCCCGTGCCCATATACCCATCATACATATCCTCCATCCCATAGTCCTGTGCCCATATACCCATCATACATATCCCCCATCCCATAGTCCCGTGCCCATATACCCATCATACATATCCTCCATCCCATAGTCCCGTGCCCATATACCCATCATACATATCCTCCATCCCATAGTCCCGTGCCCATATACCCATCATACATATCCTCCATCCCATAGTCCCGTGCCCATATACCCATCATACATATCCTCCATCCCATAGTCCCGTGCCCATATACCCATCATACATATCCTCCATCCCATAGTCCCGTGCCCATATACCCATCATACATATCCTCCATCCCATAGTCCCGTGCCCATATACCCATCATACATATCCGCCATCCCATAGTCGAGTGCCCATATACCCATCATACACATCCTCCATCCCATAGTCCCGTGCCCATATACCCATCATACATATCTTCCATCCCATAGTCCCGTGCCCATATACCCATCATACATATCCTCCATCCCATAGTCCCGTGCCCATATACCCATCACACATCCTCCATCCCATAGTCCCGTGCCCATATACCCATCATACATATCCGCCATCCCATAGTCCCGTGCCCATATACCCATCATACACATCCTCCATCCCATAGTCCCGTGCCCATATACCCATCATACATATCCTCCATCTCATAGTCCCGTGCCCATATACCCATCATACATATCCTCCATCCCATAGTCCAGTGCCCATATACCCATCATACATATCCTCCATCCCATAGTCCCGTGCCCATATACCTATCACACATCCTCCATCCCATAGTCCCGTGCCCATATACCCATCATACATATCCTCCATCCCATAGTCCCGTGCCCATATACCCATCATACATATCCTCCATCCCATAGTCCTGTGCCCATATACCCATCATACATATCCTCCATCCCATAGTCCCGTGCCCATATACCCATCATACATATCCTCCATCCCATAGTCCCGTGCCCATATACCTATCACACATCCTCCATCCCATAGTCCCGTGCCCATATACCCATCATACATATCCTCCATCCCATAGTCCCGTGCCCATATACCCATCATACATATCCTCCATCCCATAGTCCCATGCCCATATACCCATCATACATATCCCCCATCCCATAGTCCGGTGCCCATATACCCATCACACATCCTCCATCCCATAGTCAACCATTATGACATCATAATGAGCGGCGGCAGGGCTTGCAACCTATGATGACATCAGCATCGCCATGGCAACCATTGTGACATCATAATGAGGGGCGGGGCTTGACGCGCACACACTGTTTCCCCAGTATTTAGATAGGGTCATTATGACATCATAATGAGGGGCGGGGCTTGATACACACTTTTTTCCCATTATGTAGATAGGGGCAAAATTGTTTGGTGAATTGGAACGCGTGGGGTTAAAATTTCGCCTCACAACATAGCTTAGGACGCTCTCGGGGTCCAGACGTGTGACTGTGCCAAATTTTGTGGCTGTAGTTGCGACGGTGCGGATGCCTATCCCGGACATACACACATACACACACACATACACACACACACACCACACACACATACATACATACACACACACACACCACACACACACACACATACACACATACACACATACATACATACACATACACACATACACACACACACATACATACACACATACACACACACACACACATACACACATACACACTTTGAGCTTTATATATTAGATGTTGACATACTGCGGTTGGATCCCTTCTAATTAGTCTCATTACCTGATGGTGCCCTCCATATCCCTGTAGTCAGTCTACTAAAAGCAGCGTCCAGCCTTCTTGTGCACATTACTAGGACCCTCGTGTCATTACGGCATCTTGATGCATAGACTTCACAAGGCAGCAACTCCAACACTCAGAGGTTTCCGGGAACGTTCCCCTGGAGCTGAACCTGTAACCAGCAATAAGAGGCCTAGGTAAGGGCAGCAAAATAACCAGAGATGACTAAGAAAAAGGGAGAGGAAAAGAAGAGAGAGACAAGAGGTAAGGAGAGGAAATCATGGAAGAGAAGAGAGGAGAGGAGAGGAGAAGAGGAAGAGAAGAGAGGAGAGGAGAAGAGGAAGAGAAGCGAAAAGGAGAAGAGAGAAAAGAAAATGGAGATGAGAGGAAAGACAAGAGGCTAATATGAGAGAAACACTAGAGATGACGGGAAACAAAGAAGGAAAGGAAAGTAAGAAAAGAGATAAGATAGGAAGGCGGGGACAGGATGCAAGAAAGGTGGAAGGGAGACAAGACGAAATGAGGAGAGATCGACATCAAAGAGGAAAAAAGAAAGATGATACAGGGGCTTCTCGCAAAATTACAATATCATCAAAAAGTGAATTTATTTCAGTTCTTCAGACAGTGCCTCTCCTCTATTCTATAGAGTCATTACACACAGAGTGATCTATGTCACGGGTTTATTCCTGTTAATGTTGATGATTGTGACATACAGCCAATGAGAACCCAAAAGTCATTATCTCAGGAAATTAGAATACTTTATAACACCAGCTGGAAAAATGATTGTAAAATCTGAAATGTTGTCCTCCTGAAATGTATGATCAGTAAATGCACTCAATACTTGTTAGGGGCTCCTCTGCATTAATTCCTGCATCACTGCAGCGTGGCATGGAGGCGATCAGCCTGTGGTACTGCTGAGGGGTTATGGAAGCCCAGGTTGCTTTGATAGCAGCCTTCAGCTCGTCTGCAGTGTTGGGTCTGGTGTCTCTCATCTTCCTCTTGACAATACTCCATAGATTCTCTATGGGGTTAAGGTCAGGCGAGTTTGCTGCCAATCAAGCCCAGTGATACTGTTGTGTGTACACCAGGTATTGGTACTTTTGGCCGTGTGGACAGGGGCCAAGTCCTGCTGGAGAATGACATTTCCATCTCCATAAAGCTTGTCGGCAGAGGGAAGCATGAAGAGCTCTAACATGTCCTGGTAGACGGCTGCGCTGACTTTGGTCTTGATAAAACACAGTGGACCTACACCAGCAGATGACATGGCTCCCCAAACCATCACTGATGGTGGAGACTTCACACTAGACCTCCAGCAGCTTGGATTGTGGCCTCTCTACTCTTCCTCCAGACTCTGGGACCACTGACCACAGTCCAGTTCTCTTTCTCCTTGGCCCAGGTAAGACGCTTCTGGCGTTGTCTATTGGTCATGAGTGGCTTGACACAAGGAATGTGACACTTGTAGCCCATGTCGTGGATACGTCTGTGTGTGGTGGCTCTTGTAGCAATGAGTCCAGAAGCAGTCCACTCCTTGTGAATCTCCACCATATTTTTCAATGGCTTTTTTTCTTTCTGTAAGGATCTGAACTGTGTACCTGTTTTGCCCTTAGTTCTGTAGGACTTTGTCCTTATCTAAGATGGCATTAATGTCTTCACGGGGGCCATCTTGTTTCTGGTTTGCTTGGTTTTGCCCTTAGTTCTGCTGGACTTTGCCCTTACCTAAGATGGAGTTAATGGCTTCATGGAGGCAATCTTGTTTCCTGCCTGCTGGATATGTAAAGGGACTCTGCACACTATACAGTGCTTGTGTATCTTGTACCTCACCTGCTACCAAGCTAGAAGGACTAGCATCTTGCTTGGTTCTTCGGGATACCCACTTGCTTCCGGATTCACGTTCCACCTGAAAGGATCTGTTGCTTCGGACCTGCTTTGCACCACCTCTACTGCGACCGGCTCTCCGCTAGGAGCCCAGTCCAGCCTCCGGACCTCTGGATCCTGCATTCCCAGACTTGAACTCGCATCATTGGTCTATACTGATAACAAGAAAATACAATATAGCCAGCTCACCAGCAACCACCGCAGAGACCTCGGAACTTCGTCCAGACAGACGTAGAATCAATGTAGAAAAAAAGGATTGGTAGTTCCAGCTGCGTTAAAAATTCTTTATCTTGCTTTATTCATTTTCAATTAAAAACAGACAGTCAGACCAGCTTTACGCGTTTCAATCTATCCGATCTTTGTCAAAAGCTTTCAACAAAGATCGGATAGATCGAAACGCGTAAAGCCGGTCCTTTGTGTATTGACATCATTTCTGGAGAGATCTGTCATCTGACTGTCTGTTTTTAATTGAAAATGAATAAAGCAAGATAAAGAATTTTTAACGCAGCTGGAACTACCAATCCTTTTTTTCTGTACTGATAACCCCGCATATTCCTGACTCTGCCTGATGTTTTAAGCCACTGTTGTTTCCATCTGTTACCTGAAGCTTGTTTCTCGACAATATACAGTGGGGAAAAAAAGTATTTAGTCAGTCAGCAATAGTGCAAGTTCCACCACTTAAAAAGATGAGAGGCGTCTGTAATTTACATCATAGGTAGACCTCAACTATGGGAGACAAACTGAGAAAAAAAAATCCAGAAAATCACATTGTCTGTTTTTTTTTCATTTTATTTGCATATTATGGTGGAAAATAAGTATTTGGTCAGAAACAAGCAATCAAGATTTCTGGCTCTCACAGACCTGTAACTTCTTCTTTAAGAGTCTCCTCTTTCCTCCACTCATTACCTGTAGTAATGGCACCTGTTTAAACTTGTTATCAGTATAAAAAGACACCTGTGCACACCCTCAAACAGTCTGACTCCAAACTCCACTATGGTGAAGACCAAAGAGCTGTCAAAGGACACCAGAAACAAAATTGTAGCCCTGCACCAGGCTGGGAAGACTGAATATGCAATAGCCAACCAGCTTGGAGTGAAGAAATCAACTGTGGGAGCAATAATTAGAAAATGGAAGACATACAAGACCACTGATAATCTCCCTCGATCTGGTGCTCCACGCAAAATCCCACCCCGTGGGGTCAGAATGATCACAAGAACGGTGAGCAAAAATCCCAGAACCACCTAGTGGGGACCTAGTGAATGAACTGCAGAGAGCTGGGACCAATGTAACAAGGCCTACCATAAGTAACACACTACGCCACCATGGACTCAGATCCTGCAGTGCCAGACGTGTCCCACTGCTTAAGCCTGTACATGTCCGGGCCCGTCTGAAGTTTGCTAGAGAGCATTTGGATGATCCAGAGGAGTTTTGGGAGAATGTCCTATGGTCTGATGAAACCAAACTGGAACTGTTTGGTAGAAACACAACTTGTCGTGTTTGGAGGAAAAAGAATACTGAGTTGCATCCATCAAACACCATACCTACTGTAAAGCATGGTGGTGGAAACATCATGCTTTGGGGCTGTTTCTCTGCAAAGGGGCCAGGACGACTGATCCGGGTACATGAAAGAATGAATGGGGCCATGTATCGTGAGATTTTGAGTGCAAACCTCCTTCCATCAGCAAGGGCATTGAAGATGAAACGTGGCTGGGTCTTTCAACATGACAATGATCCAAAGCACACCGCCAGGGCAACGAAGGAGTGGCTTCGTAAGAAGCATTTCAAGGTCCTGGAGTGGCCTAGCCAGTCTCCAGATCTCAACCCTATAGAAAACCTTTGGAGGGAGTTGAAAGTCCGTGTTGCCAAGCGAAAAGCCAAAAACATCACTGCTCTAGAGGAGATCTGCATGGAGGAATGGGCCAACATACCAACAACAGTGTGTGGCAACCTTGTGAAGACTTACAGAAAACGTTTGACCTCTGTCATTGCCAACAAAGGATATATCACAAAGTATTGAGATGAAATTTTGTTTCTGACCAAATACTTATTTTCCACCATAATATGCAAATAAAATGAAAAAAAAAACAGACAATGTGATTTTCTGGATTTTTTTTTCTCAGTTTGTCTCCCATAGTTGAGGTCTACCTATGATGTAAATTACAGACGCCTCTCATCTTTTTAAGTGGTGGAACTTGCACTATTGCTGACTGACTAAATACTTTTTTTCCCCACTGTATATATTACATTGAATTCTGAAATATCGTGTCACTCTGACCCATGTCACCGATCTCCACAGAACTATGTAATAATCGTATGACACAATCCTTTCCAGGCTGCGGTTATCCCGGTGCCTTGTGCACCTTTTTCTACCACACTTTTTCCTTCCACTCCACTTTCCATTAATATTCTCGGATACAGCGCTCTGTGAACAGCCGGCTTCTTTAGAAATGACCTTTTGTGGCTTCCCCTCCTTGTGGAGGGTGTCAGTTACTGCCTTCTGGACATCTGTCAGGTCAGCAGTCTTCCCCATGATTGTGGAGCTACTGAAACAGACTAAGGACCTTTATAAACACTTAGGAGCCTTTACAGGTGTTTATTGTTAATTATTCTAATTTCCTGAGATAATGACTTTTGGGTTCTCATTGGCTGTAAGCCATAATCATCGACATAACCAGAAATAAACCCGTGAGATAGATCACTCTGTGTGTAATGACTCTATAGAATAGAGGAGAGTCACTGTCTGTATTGAAGAACTGAAATAAATTCAATTTTTGATGATATTCTAATTTTGGGAAAAGATGAAATGAGAAGAAAGGCAGAAATAATAAGAGACAAGACCAATGAAAGAGAGAAGAGTGAAGAAGGAAGGAGAAAGGAAAGGTAAGAAAGGTTATGAGAGGAAAGAGATGAGAGAGAAAAGAAAGGCGAGACTGGAGGAAAACGTAACAAGAAACAATGGAGAAAGATGCAAGATTGGGGAAGAAGAAAGCAGCGTAGCGTGTATGGTTGGAGCGGTCGCCCACACAGCTTCGACAGAGCGCCGCCTCATTAGAAAACACCGGGATAACTAAAACTGGCGCCCAACAAAACAGGTTTTGCATTTGGACCCTGATGTGTTAAGTTCTAACCCCACGTCTAGTGTCTCCAGTGATTGCATGCACAGAGATCTAATACTGTCATTTACACTTTTTATTTTGTTTTTCAGGATCCAAGAGGGAAATTGTTTTAAAATCAGCAAAGGAGGATTAATGTATGAGAACTGTTCAGAAAAGAAAAGCTGCGTCTGCGAAAAGAATCTCGTCCTGACGACAATAAGGAGATATTCTCATAACTATCAGCTCCCGTATCTGATCCTGTCAGGCACAGAGTATTACTGCTTGGGAAAACAGTGAGGAGCAAAAGCATCCAGTAAGTGAGCGCGCCTCACCCCCGCACCCCGGTGTCACCTCCAGCTTCATATACCAACGATGAAGACCAGCACCTGAAAGCATCCAGTAAGTGAGCGCGCCTCACCCCCGCACCCCGGTGTCACCTCCAGCTTCATATACCAACGATGAAGACCAGCACCTGAAAGCATCCAGTAAGTGAGCGCGCCTCACCCCCGCACCCAGGTGTCACCTCCAGCTTCATATACCAACGATGAAGACCAGCACCTGAAAGCATCCAGTAAGTGAGCGCGCCTCACCCCCGCACCCAGGTGTCACCTCCAGCTTCATATACCAACGATGAAGACCAGCACCTGAAAGCATCCAGTAAGTGAGCGCGCCTCACCCCCGCACCCAGGTGTCACCTCCAGCTTCATATACCAACGATGAAGACCAGCACCTGAAAGCATCCAGTAAGTGAGCGCGCCTCACCCCCGCACCCAGGTGTCACCTCCAGCTTCATATACCAACGATGAAGACCAGCACCTGAAAGCATCCAGTAAGTGAGCGCGCCTCAACCCCGCACCCCGGTGTCACCTCCATCTTCATATACCAACGATGAAGACCAGCACCTGAAAGCATCCAGTAAGTGAGCGCGCCTCACCCCCGCACCCCGGTGTCACCTCCAGCTTCATATACCAACGATGAAGACCAGCACCTGAAAGCATCCAGTAAGTGAGCGCGCCTCACCCCCGCACCCCGGTGTCACCTCCAGCTTCATATACCAACGATGAAGACCAGCACCTGAAAGCATCCAGTAAGTGAGCGCGCCTCACCCCCGCACCCCGGTGTCACCTCCAGCTTCATATACCAACGATGAAGACCAGCACCTGAAAGCATCCAGTAAGTGAGCGCGCCTCACCCCCGCACCCAGGTGTCACCTCCAGCTTCATATACCAACGATGAAGACCAGCACCTGAAAGCATCCAGTAAGTGAGCGCGCCTCACCCCCGCACCCAGGTGTCACCTCCAGCTTCATATACCAACGATGAAGACCAGCACCTGAAAGCATCCAGTAAGTGAGCGCGCCTCACCCCCGCACCCAGGTGTCACCTCCAGCTTCATATACCAACGATGAAGACCAGCACCTGAAAGCATCCAGTAAGTGAGCGCGCCTCAACCCCGCACCCCGGTGTCACCTCCAGCTTCATATACCAACGATGAAGACCAGCACCTGAAAGCATCCAGTAAGTGAGCGCGCCTCACCCCCGCACCCCGGTGTCACCTCCAGCTTCATATACCAACGATGAAGACCAGCACCTGAAAGCATCCAGTAAGTGAGCGCGCCTCACCCCCGCACCCCGGTGTCACCTCCAGCTTCATATACCAACGATGAAGACCAGCACCTGAAAGCATCCAGTAAGTGAGCGCGCCTCACCCCCGCACCCCGGTGTCACCTCCAGCTTCATATACCAACGATGAAGACCAGCACCTGAAAGCATCCAGTAAGTGAGCGCGCCTCACCCCCGCACCCCGGTGTCACCTCCAGCTTCATATACCAACGATGAAGACCAGCACCTGAAAGCATCCAGTAAGTGAGCGCGCCTCACCCCCGCACCCCGGTGTCACCTCCAGCTTCATATACCAACGATGAAGACCAGCACCTGAAAGCATCCAGTAAGTGAGCGCGCCTCACCCCCGCACCCCGGTGTCACCTCCAGCTTCATATACCAACGATGAAGACCAGCACCTGAAAGCATCCAGTAAGTGAGCGCGCCTCACCCCCGCACCCCGGTGTCACCTCCAGCCTCATATACCAACGGTGAAGACCAGCACCTGAATATACGCAATCAAATAGGTTTGTCTATTAAATATTAATAAAAGTCCTGTCACAAGAAGAATCTGATCCATAGGATATCTATCCCTGGGGGCCCGGATGACTGAGAGTCCTACCTGACAGCATGTGCAGAAGAAGATGAAGAAAGGCAAGACGTCAGACTGCGCAGGATCCTCCTTCACAAGGATGGTGAAGATCACACGGGCAATTATTAAAGATCCCAAAATAATGAAGCTTCACCCCATAAAGAATCACTGGGTCACCGCCAGCAGACGTGTCCTGAACAGTCTGATAAAAGTAAATTATTAGAAATGATATCTGGGTGAAAGGCGCCCTAAACTTATGGCTCATTGATGTCTCACAAACATTTTTTATGGATTTATACTAATAAAAAGAATATTTCTATTTATATTGTATCTGAAAGAACCATTCCAACATTTTCCTATACAGAGGTGTGTAATGTTTGTAACTCGCTGCCTGTTGTCAAGACTGATCCTTCTATAGTCACTAGTGAGAAAGGTAGACTACAGTAATAGGAGGCGTGTTCATACAATATGTGGGGGCGTGTCATAACAAACTGTTGGGGTGTGTCCTTACTAACTGTGGAGGTGTGTTCTTACAATATGTGGAGTGAGTCCTTACTATATGTGGCGGCATGTCCTTATAATATGTAGAGTGAGTCCTTACTATATGTGGGGGCATGTCCTAGAATCATAAAATAATACAATCGTAGAGTTGGAAGGGATCTCCTGGGCCATCTGGTCCAACCCCCTGCTCAAAGCAGGATTCGCTAAATCATCCCAGTCAGATGTCTGTCTAGCCTCTGTTTGAAGACTTCCATTGAAGGAGAACTCACCACTTCTCGTGGCAGCCTGTTCCACTCATTGATCACTCTAACTGTCAAAAAGTTTTTTCTAATATCTAATCTGTGTCTCCTCCCATTCTGTTTCATCCCATTGTTTCTAGTCTTTCCTTGTGCAAATGAGAATAAAGTTGATCCTTCTACAATGTGACAGCCCTTTAGATATTTGTAGACAGCTATTAAGTCTCCTCTCAGTCTTCTCTTTTGCAAGCTAAACATTCCCAAATCCTGCAACCTTTCCTCATAAGACAGGGTTTGCAGACCGGTCACCATTCTGGTCGCTCTTTTCTGAACTTGCTCCAGTTTGTTGATGTCTTTTTTAAAATGTGGTGCCCAAAACTGGACACAATATTCCAGATGAGGTCTGACCAAAGAGGAGTAGAGGGAAATAATGACTTCACGTGATCTAGACTGTATGCTTCTGTTAATACATCCTAGAATTGCATTTGCCTTTTTTGCTGCTGCATCACACTGTTGACTCATATTCAGTCTGTGATCTATTAGTATACCCAAGTCTTTCTTACATTTGCTGTTGCTTAGCCCTATTCTTCCGATTCTATATATGCTTTTTTCATTTTTATTGCCCAGATGTAGTACTTTGCATTTTTCCCTGTTAAAAACCATTCTGTTAGTTGCTGCCCACTTCTCCAGTTTATTTATATCTTTTTGAATCCTCTCTCTCTCTTCTCTAGTATTAGCTATCCCTCCTAGCTTTGTGTCATCAGCAAATTTAATCAGTTTACCCTCAATTCCTTCATCTAAATCATTGATAAAGATGTTGAACAATACAGGGCCCAGGACAGAGCCCTGTGGTACCCAAGTTGAGACATTTTTCCAACTGGATGTGCAGCCATTTACGACCACTCTTTGGGTCCGATCTCTAAGCCAGTTATGAATCCACCTAACAGTTGCCTTGTCCATTCCATACCTAGTCATTTTTTCAATAAGGATTGTGTGAGATACTTTGTCCAATGCTTTGCTGAAGTCAAGATATACTATATCTACAGCATTTCCTGTTATGAAAGAGTCACCGTAGGAGGCAAAAACAGAAATACTAGCTAAGTCCAGAAAACCAGAGAAGTTGGCAGCTATCGGATTGCAGACCCCTGAAACTATCAACAACAAATAGCAGTAGCCGTGGGGGGTTCCTACGGTGCCCTAGACCCATCAATCACAGCTGGAGAACTACATAGCCTAAAGACAGAAAGGGAAATCTAAACTGCCCCAGAGCAGACCCCAAAGCAATAGGCAACCCCCAACATATAATGACGGTGAAGCAAGATGAAAAAACACTCACACAGATAGAAAGATAGGCTGAGCAAATGATGGGGCCCAAGCTAACTAGGTAGGACAGGATAGAAAAGCTGCTGTCTGTAATCCACCAAAACCCTATCAAAACAAGAGCCAACAGCTGATAGGGAAAAAAGCCCTGAAGACGCTAGGCTTCAAAAAGACTATATCAGTACTCAGGTATATTCTGAAGACAGAGCAAAAAGGAATTCAACTCACCCCAGCAGGGAATGACAGAAATCAAGGAAAAACAATACAAAACAAAACCAAAACACAAATGCAAAAAGTAGAGCAGAAAACTTAGCTTTTCAGGAGCAGGAATCAGACTGGTCTCCTAGAATCCCTCAGAGAGATCACCATTTTGTAATTTGCCTTTATAGCGTGGATCCAGGATGCTGGCCAACCAGTAGTTGTCATCGTTCATCATTTTGGCAATGCGGGGGTCCCTTTTTAGGATCTGCAAGGCATAATCTGACATGTGGGCCAATGTTCCCGGTGTCAATGATGCACTGCGAGTGCTGGTTGGAGGAGCACTTTCTGGCAAATCCACATCCCTCCAGTCACACACAAACCCTGTACCAGACCTTGCCACGCCAACATTTTCACTTGCCCCACGAGATGCATCCTCCTCCCCTAAGTAATCATCCCCATCATCATCCTCCTCTTCTTCCTCCACCTCGTCCAGGAGAGGTCCCTGAGCAGACAATGGCTGAATGTCATCAAGGATTCCCTCCTCCTCTTCCTCCTCGGCTGTAGACGCCTGCTCCTTAAGGTGCGTCAAAGTTTGCATGAGCAGACGCATAAGTGCTTAGGATGGCGTCGTCTGCGCTTACCAGCCGTGTGCATTCCTCAAAACACTGAAGGACTTTACAGAGGTCTTTCAGCTTCGACCACTGCACACCTGTCAACTCCATGTCTGCTCTCAAAGTGCCTGGCCGTGTATCCTCCCACAAATGCATTATGGCCTGCCTCTGCTCGCACAGCCGCTCAACCATGTGCAGGGTGGAGTTCCACCTTGTTGCAATGTCGATAATGAGGCGGTGGTTGGGAAGGTGGAGCAATCGCTGCAGCTTCTGCATACGAATGGAGTGTACAGGCGACCGGCAGATGTGCGCGCACAGTCTTCGCACCTTCTGGAGCAGGGCTGTTAACTCCGGATAATTTTTGAGGAAGCACTGCACCACCTGGTTCAAGGTGTGAGCCAAGCAAGGTATGTGGCTGAGGTTTGAAAGGGCTATGGCTGCCACAAAATTACGGCCGTTATCACTAACTACCTTGCCTGCCTCGATGTACACTGCCCAGCCATGACTCAGTTTGTCACTGAAAGTACTCGGCCAGCACCTCGGCGGTGTGTCTGTCGCCCAAAGACATCATCTGCAACACAGCCTGCTGACGCTTTCCACTAGCTGCTCGATAGGGGGACACCTCGTGTGCAACAGTGGCAGCTGCAGATGGAGTGCTCGTACGACTGCGCTCTGTGGACGAGCTTTCGCTTCTGGAGGAGGAGGAGGAGGAGGGTCGAACGCCTACAGCCAACTGTTTCCTATACCGTGGGCTAGGCAGCACTGTCCCACCACCGCTGTCCCCTGTGGACCCTGCATCCACCACATTAACCCAGTGCGCAGTGATGGACACGTAACGGCCCTGGCCATGCCGACTGGACCATGCATCAGTTGTGAGGTGCACCTTTCCACTCACTGACTGCTTGAGTGCATGGACAATGCGGTCTTTCACATGATGGTGGAGGGCTGGGATGGCTTTTCGAGAGAAGAAATGGCGACTGGGTAGGTCATAGCGTGGTACTGCATAGGCCATGAGTTCGCGGAAAGCTGCGCTTTCCACCAACCGATAGGGCATCATCTCAAACGAGATTAGTTTGGCAATGTGGGTGTTCAAACCCAGTGTACGCGGATGAGAGACTGAGTACTTTCTTGAGCTACTCATAGTGTCTGGGAGGGTGAGCTGGACTTGAGAACTGCATATGGTGGAAGTAGCGGTGGACAGGGCGGACTGAGAGAGGGTTGATGATGGTGATGGAGTTGGTGTTCTTTCTGATGGCCTAGAATCAGTCTTTCGTTGATATAACAGTGGGATTCCCTGACTGCTGTGGCCTTGCAACGACACCTCAACATTTGCTGCTGTGCTGACTGGTGTGCTTACAGTGGGTGAAACAATGTAGCATTGCTGACTACCTTCTTTGTGATCAGTTGCACATGTGGTACTTGAGGTTTGGTGTTGTGTCCACGCTTGCAAGTGCATGGTGGTTAAATGTCTAAGCATGCAACTGGTATTCAAATTTTTCAGATTTTTCCCTTGGCTAAAGGTCTTTGCGCACTTCTTACAGATAACCTTGGCCTGATCATGAGGATTTTGTTCAAAAAAGTGCCACACTGCCCTCTTCCTACTTTGGCAGACATTTTGCGGCCTAGCACGCTGTGATATTTTGACCCTCTGGACAAGCTGTCCAGCAATTCTTTTGATTTTTGGAACCTGTCTTTGGAGTGCTCCGTGCCTGCCAGATAACAGCTGTTGCGATGTCGATGTCTGCTGTGGATGCTCCTCATCTGAGCTATTGGAAGCAGCACCCTCTTCCCCCAATGGATGCCAATCTGGGTCAACAACTGGGTCATCCATCACCTCCTCTTCAATGTCATGTGCACCTTCCTCTGTGTCACCGTGTATGGTGGTATAGTGTGCGGGAAGGGGCACCTGAGTCTCATCAGGGTCAGAATCTGGCTCTGTACACTGCGAGGACAATGTAGTGCTCTGAGTGAATGTACCAGCAGAATCATCCATCAGTGGCTGTGCATCAGTGCACTCCATGTCAGATTCATCTTGGCCTGGGTAATTCACCATTTCACTTGATAATCCAGGCATGGTATGTGAAAACAGCTCCATGGAGTAATCAGTAGTATGGCCTGCGTCATCCTTCAATCTTGGTTGGGGTGAAGGACACAAGGAAAGGTGTGGTTCATGAACATGAGCCTCCAATGACGACTCAGTGCTTTTACTTTTTACAACTGAAGAAGAGGAGGCGATAGAGCTGGAGGCTGAGTCAGCAATGTAAGACAAAACTTTTTCCTGCAGCTCTGGCTTTAAAAGCGGTTTGCCAACTCCTAGAAAAGTAAGCCTTCGAGGCCTTGTGGAGCCAGACGATGATGCAGGCTCAACACCTCCTGCATTCGGTCCTATTTTGCTTTTGCCACTACCATCAGATCCACCACCAACACCATCATTACCAGCTGCCAACCCCCGCCCAATTCCATGGCCTCTTCCACCAGCCTTCCTCATTTTTGGTAGAAATGTAGACAAAATCCAACAAACTATATAGTAATGTAAAACAAGGTACAAGGTGTCTATAGGACAGGGGAGATTTTGAATTTCTGCACACTTGTGGACACTGGACACTTATGGATTGTGTGAGGCCCACTGAATATCAGAGCGCTATGTCACAGGCTCGATGGCACAGGTGTGAAAAAAGTGACTACAGGTAAGGGAGATTTTGAATTTCTGCACACACTAGTGGACACTTGACACTTATGGATTGTGTGAGGCCCACTGAATATCAGAGCACTATAAGTCAAATATAAAGTCACTGCACACGTGGATTTTTGCAAAAGTGGAAAATCTTTATTTCTATTGGACGGTGAAGAAGCGACAGCTTATTTTGACGTTTCGGCCTCACAATGGCCTTTATCATATAGTCGCCCTTCGAGAAGAAAGATTGTAGTCATCGGTTAGATAGTTTCACTGTTAGACAATGTTTTTAGAGTAAATGGATTGTCCTTTGTAGCAAGTGGTCCTGGTTCAAGGGGATCCACAACTGTGTGAATGTGCCAAAAGCTAATTGCCTTTAAGATAAGTGATTCTAGAGGATCCACAATTATGCCAGTGTGCCCAAGGTACATCGCAATCGTTGGTGGCAGTGGTGGATGCAGGCACCGCCGTGCCTGTGCAGTGAATGGACACTTACGGATTGTGTGAGGCCCACTGAATATCAGAGCGCTATGTCACAGGCTCGATGGCACAGGTGTGAAAAAAGTGACTACAGGTAAGGGAGATTTTGAATTTCTGCAGACACTTGTGGACACTGGACAATTTTGGATTGTGTGAGGCCCACTGAATATCACAGCGCTATGTCACAGGCAGAAATTGGCTAGTGTATCACAAACTACAAGGTGTATATAGAATTGGGCAGGATAGGAATCTCCCTAGAGTGTAGGTCTGTAAGAATGGAACAAGTCCTCCACTTATCCTTCCACAGTCACACACAGATAGCTTCACTGTGGCTGTGATAACAGCCGTTACACGGTACTGAGAGGAGCGTGCACGTACACGGCTGTCCGGTGTACGTAAAATTGTCAAGCTCCGTGTTTTTGAAGTATACGGACTGACACACGCTGTCTCTCTATAGTTTTGAATTTGATCAAACAGCAAATATATTTAACTGTTTGAAAGCTAGACAAAACTAGTAGGTGCAGGTCTGTAAGAACGGAACATGTCCTCGACTTATTCTCACAGAGTGACACAGATAGCTTCACTGTGGCTGTGATAACAGCCGTTACACGGTACTGTGTGAGGAGCGTACACCGCTGTATGGTGTGAAAAAATGCACGCTCAGTACCTCAGCAGGACAAAAAAAAAATTGGGATTGCTTTTAAAAAAGCAGTTTGCAGAGCAGTGGGTAAACAGCAATGCAGCTGTCAGGAAGCCTTAGAAGGCAGCCCAACAACCAACACCACTGATACACCACAATATAGCCTCCCCTTGCACTGCACACACAGTTACTGGTGTGTTGTACAGGCAAAATCGCTAGCAGCAGAAGCAGTTCTTTTTTCTTCTTCCCTGCCTAACGCTCTCCCTACAGAATCAGCAGCAGCAGCTCTCCCTATGCTAAGATCGGCAGAAGTAAGATGGCGGTCGGCGTGCACGCCCTTTTACACCCCCTGTGACGCCCACCAAAGCAAGCCAATCACTTTCATGCCCTTCTGAAAGATGGTGGTGACCCGTGCCTATGTCATCACGTTGCCCACAGTGTCCGTGGATCCTGATTGGCTGAAAAAGAGCGCAAAACAAACTTTTGAAACGCGACTTTGGCGCGTAAGTCGCCGACCTCGTGGCCGACCTCATCCTAGGGTCGGGTTTCGTTTCATGAAACCCGACTTTGCCAAAAGTCGGCGACTTTTGAAGTTTTTCGACCCGTTTCGCTCAACTCTAGCCGCTACCTCCTAGGGTCCCAGCCACTTTTACCTCCTCAACCATTTCCTCCCTGTTTATAAGGATTAGATCCAAGGTAGCAGTTCCCCTTGTTTTCTCCTTTACCTTTTGGAAGATAAAGTTGTCAGCAAGAGAGGATAAGAATTTCCTTGACCTGTTAGTTTTGCCTGAGAGAGATTCCCAACAAATGTCTGGATAGTTGAAATCTCCCATGACAACTATGTCATATTTTTTGAAGAACTTGGCCATTTGATGCATATATGCATATATGCTTATAATATGTGGAGTGAGTCCTTTCTATATTTGGGGGCATGTTCTTATAATATGTGAGGTGTGTCCATACAATATCTGGAGACTAGTGATGGGCGAGCACTAAAATGCTCGGGTGCTCATTGCTCGGGTGGAGCAAATTGGAATATTCGAGTGCTCGACCCGAGCAAGGAGCCCAATGTAAGTCTATGGGAAACCGGTGCAATTTTGCAGCGACCCCCCCCCCCCCCGGGGGTCTTTTTAGGGTCTGAAATCGATGGGAACAGTGCTGAAATAACATGGGAACATCAAGGGGAAGACCCCTGGAAGCATTTCTCACTCCCAAGTCACAGCTGTAAACAATGTTGTCAGAGTTTTACGTCACTTTTACAGCGGCACACTAAAACATACAAAAACGAAACCACAATGGATTTTCCTGTGAAATATGTTAAGGAGCATTCTTTCCAGGGTAATGATTTGTATGTAAGGCAAAATAAATGACTTGTGTTTTGAAACTGCTGTGTTTTGTAACACGTAGCATTTTGATGCATTTTTCAACTTTAGCATTGCTTTCAACCAAGACAAATGCATTCACTGGGAAATGTCATTGTAACATTTAACAACCTTATCTGGCCATGTGGAGCGTGACACATCATCAGACACATCCTGCTTCATTTATAAAGGAGGGACTCTGAGATGTCACAAAGCCTATTTTTATAGGGGCATCAGGCGGCATTAATATTCTTATAGGACCATCAGCCGGCTATGCTCTGCTGTTCCCATTATTAAACAGTGGGTCTCCTATACTGTTATTGCCTATGCAGTGAGTGGTTGGGCTGACAAAAATTAGGACGCACCCCAATACCCCTTTGATGAGCCGTACAGGAGAGCCTCATGAAGAAATGTTCCCATTACAAGAAAGTGGGTCTCCCATAGTGTTTGCCTATGTTTTAAATGCAACGGCTGCCCTGCCACAAAGTCACATGCATCCCAATAACCCTTTGAACCAACAGCCTGGATGGCTACATGAAACCAAAGTTCCCATTATTAGAAATTTGTTACTTCCATACTGTTTGCAGGCTATACATTTAATGTAGGAACTACCCCAAATTTGCACGCGCAACAATCCCCCTAGGAAAAAATGTGGAGGAGGGCCTCATAAATTTTTTTTACATTAGAATGGAGCGGGTCTCCTATACTTGTAATGGCCATACACTAAGAGCCACCATTACAGTGTTGTTCACTATACTACTGTACAGTGCTAACCACCGAGCCACCATACAGTATTAACCAAAGAACAACTATACAGTGCTAACCAACAAGCCACCATGCACTCATAACCAATGAGCCACCTATAATGCTAAGCCACTATACAGTGCTAACCACTGAGCCACCATACAGTGTAAACCAACGAGTCACTATACAGCGTTAACCAACAAGCGAGCATAGAGTGCTAATTAATGAGCCACCAACCATAGTGTGATAACAAACAAGCCACCATACAGTGCCAACCAATGAGCCACCCACCATACACTGTTGACCAGCGAGCCACCATAGAGTGCTAACTAACGAGCCACCATACAGTGCTAACCAACGAGCCACCTACAGCCACCTACAGTGGGTACAGTGGCTCGTTGGTTAGCACTCTATGGTGGCTCGTTAGTTAGCACTCTATGGTGCCTCATTGGTTAGCACTGTATGTTGGGAGGCTCGTTGGTTAGCACTGTCTGGTGGCTCATTGGTTAGCACTCTGTGGTGGCTTGTTGGTTAGCACTATATGGTGGGTGGCTTGTAGGTTAGACCTGTATGATACAGTGGGCACGGAAAGTATTCAGACCCATTAAATTTTTCATTCTTTGTTTCATTGCAGCCATTTGGTAAATTCAAAAAAAAGTTCATTCTTTTTCTCATTAATGTGCACTCTGCACCCATCTTGGCTGAAAAAAAAACAGAAATTTCGACATTTGGCACCTATTATACAGTTCTAACCAACAAGCTACCCACCATACAGTGCTAACCAATGAGTCACCTACCATACAGTGCGAACCAATGAGCCACCATAGAGTGCTAACCAATGAGCCACCCATGATGCAGTGTTAACCAACAGGCCACCATATAGTGCTAACCAGCAAACAACCCATACAGCGCTAACCAATGAGCCACGATAGAGTGCTAACCAATGATCCACCATAGAGTGCTAACCGAGCCATCTACTATACAGTGTGCAAACCAACGAGCCACCATACAGTGCCACTATAGTATTAACGAATAAGCCACAATATAGTGCTAACCAATGCGTCACCCACTGTACAGTACTAACCAACAAGCCACCATAGAGCATTAACCAACGAGCCACCATACAGTGCTAACCAACAAGTCACCTATCATACATTTCTAACCAACAAGCCACCCACCATACACTGCTGACCAACGAGCCACCATACAGTGCTAACCAACGAGCCACCTACAGTGGGTACAGTGGCTCGTTGGTTAGCACTCTATGGTGGCTCGTTAGTTAGCACTCTATGGTGGCTCATTGGTTAGCACTGTATGTTGGGTGGCTCGTTGGTTAGCACTGTCTGGTGGCTCATTGGTTAGAACTCTGTGGTGGCTTGTTGGTTAGCACTATATGGTGGGTGGCTTGTAGGTTAGACCTGTATGATACAATGGGCACAGAAAGTATTCAGACCCTTTCAATTTTTCACTCTTTGTTTCATTGCAGCCATTTGGTAAATTAAAAAAAAAAGTTCACTCTTTTTCTCATTAATGTGCACTCTGCACCCATCTTGGGTGAAAAAAACCCAGAAATTTGGACATTTGGCACCTATTATACAGTTCTAACCAACAAGCTACCCACCATACAGTGCTAACCAATGAGTCACCTACTATACAGTGCGAACCAATGAGCCACCATAGAGTGCTAACCAATGAGCCACCCACGATGCAGTGTTAACCAACAAGCCACCATATAGTGCTAACCAGCAAACAACCCATACAGCGCTAACCAATGAGCCACGATAGAGTGCTAACCAATGATCCACCATAGAGTGCTAACCGAGCCATCTACAATACAGTGCAAACCAACGAGCCACCATACAGTGCCACTATAGTATTAATGAATAAGCCACAATATAGTGCTAACCAATGCGTCACCCACTGTACAATACTAACCAACAAGCCACCATAGAGCATTAACCAACGAGCCACCATACAGTGCTAACCAACAAGTCACCTATCATACATTTCTAACCAACAAGCCACCCACCATACAGTGCTAACCAACAAGCCACCATAGAGTGCTAACTAACAAGCCACCATACAGTGCTAACCAACGAGCCACCTACAGTGGGTACAGTGGCTCGTTGGTTAGCACTCTATGGTGGCTCGTTAGTTAGCACTCTATGGTGGCTCATTGGTTAGCACTGTATGTTGGGTGGCTCGTTGGTTAGAACTCTGTGGTGGCTTGTTGGTTAGCACTATATGGTGGGTGGCTTGTAGGTTAGACCTGTATGATACAGTGGGCACAGAAAGTATTCAGACCCTTTAAATTTTTCACTCTTTGTTTCATTGCAGTCATTTGGTAAATTAAAAAAAAAAGTTCACTCTTTTTCTCATTAATGTGCACTCTGCACCCATCTTGGGTGAAAAAAACCCAGAAATTTGGACATTTGGCACCTATTATACAGTTCTAACCAACAAGCCACCCACCATACAGTGCTAACCAACAAGTCACCTATCATACATTTCTAACCAACAAGCCACCCACCATACAGTGCTAACCAACGAGCCACCATACAGTGCTAACCAACAAGTCACCTATCATACATTTCTAACCAACAAGCCACCCACCATACACTGCTGACCAACGAGCCACCATAGAGTGCTAACTAACGAGCCACCATACAGTGCTAACCAACGAGCCACCTACAGTGGGTACAGTGGCTCGTTGGTTAGCACTCTATGGTGGCTCGTTAGTTAGCACTCTATGGTGGCTCATTGGTTAGCACTGTATGTTGGGTGGCTCGTTGGTTAGCACTGTCTGGTGGCTCATTGGTTAGAACTCTGTGGTGGCTTGTTGGTTAGCACTATATGGTGGGTGGCTTGTAGGTTAGACCTGTATGATACAGTGGGCACAGAAAGTATTCAGACCCTTTAAATTTTTCACTCTTTGTTTCATTGCAGTCATTTGGTAAATTAAAAAAAAAAGTTCACTCTTTTTCTCATTAATGTGCACTCTGCACCCATCTTGGGTGAAAAAAACCCAGAAATTTGGACATTTGGCACCTATTATACAGTTCTAACCAACAAGCTACCCACCATACAGTGCTAACCAATGAGTCACCATACAGTGCGAACCAATGAGCCACCATAGAGTGCTAACCAATGAGCCACCCACGATGCAGTGTTAACCAACAGGCCACCATATAGTGCTAACCAGCAAACAACCCATACAGCGCTAACCAATGAGCCACGATAGAGTGCTAACCAATGATCCACCATAGAGTGCTAACCGAGCCATCTACTATACAGTGCAAACCTACGAGCCACCATACAGTGCCACTATAGTATTAACGAATAAGCCACAATATAGTGCTAACCAACGTGTCACCCACCGTACAATACTAACCAACAAGCCACCATAGAGTATTAACCAATAAGCCACCATATAGTGCTAACCAACAAGTCACCTATCATACATTTCTAACCAACAAGCCACCCACCATACAGTGCTAACCAACAAGCCACCATAGAGTGCTAACCAACAAGCCACCATACAGTGCTAACCAATCAGCCACTCACCATACAGTGCTAACCAATCAGCCACTCACCATACAGTGCTAACCAATGAGCCACAATAAAGTGCTAACCAACAAGCCACCATAGAGTGCTAACCAATGAGCCACCCACCATACAGTGTTAACCAACAAGCCACCATAGGGTGCTAACCAACGAGCCACCATAGAGAGCTAACCAATGAGCCACCTACCATACAGTGCTAACCAATGAGCCATTCACCATACAGTGCTAACCCACAAGCCACCATAGAGGGCTAACCAACAAGCCACCATAGAGTGCAAACCAATGAGCCACCATACAGTGCAAACCAATGAGCCACCATACAGTGCAAACCAATGAGCCACCATACAGTGCTAACCAATGAGCCACCATAGAGGGCTAACCAACAAGCCACCATAGAGTGCAAACCAATGAGCCACCATACAGTGCAAACCAATGAGCCACCATACAGTGCTAACCAATGAGCCACCATACAGTGCTAACCATACCGCTGCACGACCAGCTCTACCCTCGCCTACTGTATTATCACCCATCCCTTGAAGATTGTGAGCCCTCGCGGGCAGGGTCCTCTCTCCTCCTGTACCAGTTATGACTTGTATTGTTTAAGATTATTGTACTTGTTTTTATGTATACCCCCCTCACATGTAAAGCGCCATGGAATAAATGGCGCTATAACAATAAATAATAATAATAATAATAATAACCAATGAGCCACCATAGAGGGCTAACCAACAAGCCACCATAGAGTGCAAACCAATGAGCCACCATACAGTGCAAACCAATGAGCCACCATACAGTGCTAACCAATGAGCCACCATACAGTGCTAACCAATGAGCCACCATAGAGGGCTAACCAACAAGCCTCCATAGAGTGCAAACCAATGAGCCACCATAGAGTGCTAACCAATGAGCCACCATAGAGTGCTAACCATCGAGCCACCCAAACAGTGCTAACCAATGAGCCACCACAGAGTGCTAACCAACAAACCACCTTAGAGTGCTAACCAGTGATCCATTATTCAATGTTAATCACTACACCACCATACAGTGCTAACCAACGAGCCACCATAGAGTGCTAACTAACAAGCCACCATAAAGTGCTAACCAATGAGCCACTGTACAGTGTTAACCAACGAGCCACCCACCATACAGTGCTAATCAACAATCCACCATACAGTGTTAACCAACAAGCCACCATATAGTGCTAACCAACGAGCCACCATAGGGTGCTAACCAACGAGCCACCATAGAGAGCTAACCAACAAGCCACCATAGGGTGCTAACCAACGAGCCACCATAGAGAGCTAACCAACAAGCCACCATAGGGTGCTAACCAACGAGCCACCTACCATACAGTGCTAACCAATGAGCCACCATACAGTGCTAACCAACAAGTCACCATACAGTGCTAACCAATGAGCCACTGTACAGTGTTAACCAACGAGCCACCCACCATACAGTGCTAATCAACAATCCACCATACAGTGTTAACCAACAAGCCACCATATAGTGCTAACCAACGAGCCACCATAGGGTGCTAACCAACGAGCCACCATAGAGAGCTAACCAACTAGCCACCATAGGGTGCTAACCAACAAGTCACCATACAGTGCTAACCAATGAGCCACTGTACAGTGTTAACCAACGAGCCACCCACCATACAGTGCTAATCAACAATCCACCATACAGTGTTAACCAACAAGCCACCATACAGTGCTAACCAACGAGCCACCATAGAGAGCTAACCAACAAGCCACCATAGGGTGCTAACCAATGAGCCACCATACAGTGCTAACCAACAAGTCACCATACAGTGCTAACCACTGTGCCAGTTTGCTGCCTTGCTCCTTTTGAGCTCAATGTATAAACAGTATATATTAAGCTCCTTAGCTACCTCTAGTGGTGACCGAAGTAAGATATTTAGCATATTGTAACTGTGACTATACAGGCGTTTTGAAGCTTTGTGACTATACAGGTGTTTTGGAGCTTTGTATAAACAATATAAATAAATAAATATAAATATATATATATATATATATATACAGTGGGGAAAAAAAGTATTTAGTCAGTCAGCAATAGTGCAAGTTCCACCACTTAAAAAGATGAGAGGCGTCTGTAATTTACATCATAGGTAGACCTCAACTATGGGAGACAAACTGAGAAAAAAAAATCCAGAAAATCACATTGTCTGTTTTTTTTTCATTTTATTTGCATATTATGGTGGAAAATAAGTATTTGGTCAGAAACAAGCAATCAAGATTTCTGGCTCTCACAGACCTGTAACTTCTTCTTTAAGAGTCTCCTCTTTCCTCCACTCATTACCTGTAGTAATGGCACCTGTTTAAACTTGTTATCAGTATAAAAAGACACCTGTGCACACCCTCAAACAGTCTGACTCCAAACTCCACTATGGTGAAGACCAAAGAGCTGTCAAAGGACACCAGAAACAAAATTGTAGCCCTGCACCAGGCTGGGAAGACTGAATCTGCAATAGCCAACCAGCTTGGAGTGAAGAAATCAACTGTGGGAGCAATAATTAGAAAATGGAAGACATACAAGACCACTGATAATCTCCCTCGATCTGGTGCTCCAAGCAAAATCCCACCCCGTGGGGTCAGAATGATCACAAGAACGGTGAGCAAAAATCCCAGAGCCACGCGGGGGGACCTAGTGAATGAACTGCAGAGAGCTGGGACCAATGTAACAAGGCCTACCATAAGTAACACACTACGCCACCATGGACTCAGATCCTGCAGTGCCAGACGTGTCCCACTGCTTAAGCCTGTACATGTCCGGGCCCGTCTGAAGTTTGCTAGAGAGCATTTGGATGATCCAGAGGAGTTTTGGGAGAATGTCCTATGGTCTGATGAAACCAAACTGGAACTGTTTGGTAGAAACACAACTTGTCGTGTTTGGAGGAAAAAGAATACTGAGTTGCATCCATCAAACACCATACCTACTGTAAAGCATGGTGGTGGAAACATCATGCTTTGGGGCTGTTTCTCTGCAAAGGGGCCAGGAAGACTGATCCGGGTACATGAAAGAATGAATGGGGCCATGTATCGTGAGATTTTGAGTGCAAACCTCCTTCCATCAGCAAGGGCATTGAAGATGAAACGTGGCTGGGTCTTTCAACATGACAATGATCCAAAGCACACTGCCAGGGCAACGAAGGAGTGGCTTCGTAAGAAGCATTTCAAGGTCCTGGAGTGGCCTAGCCAGTCTCCAGATCTCAACCCTATAGAAAACCTTTGGAGGGAGTTGAAAGTCCGTGTTGCCAAGCGAAAAGCCAAAAACATCACTGCTCTAGAGGAGATCTGCATGGAGGAATGGGCCAACATACCAACAACAGTGTGTGGCAACCTTGTGAAGACTTACAGAAAACGTTTGACCTCTGTCATTGCCAACAAAGGATATATCACAAAGTATTGAGATGAAATTTTGTTTCTGACCAAATACTTATTTTCCACCATAATATGCAAATAAAATGAAAAAAAAACAGACAATGTGATTTTCTGGATTTTTTTTTCTCAGTTTGTCTCCCATAGTTGAGGTCTACCTATGATGTAAATTACAGACGCCTCTCATCTTTTTAAGTGGTGGAACTTGCACTATTGCTGACTGACTAAATACTTTTTTTCCCCACTGTATATATATATATATATATAATTGACCATCGAGAGGCGGTCCAGGATGGAAAAACATGACTGCTTCCCAGCAGCTTGTATGGGGTAATGCAGCTCAGTCTTATTGCTTAGAACAGCAGTGAGCTGCATTACCATGCTAAACCAGTATGTAAATGTGGCGCTGTTTAGGAATAAAGCAGAGATTCTTTATAGTCCTGGACATCCCTGTAAGTTGATGCACGATGTATTTTAATTGCAAAACCATCAAGTATTGCAACTTTGTGCTTCAAAAGAAGTAAATACATTGGAGATCTCTGATGAATAATGAGTAAGTTTGTGAACCCCTAGCATTCAGTCCAGCAGCAGCTCATTCTCTTCTCTGCAGAACTCTACTGGCTTCCTGCTGAGCCGTCAGGTCACGTGCCTGTCAGCTGGCGGTTTCATCTGGGCAAGCAGCAGAACTAGGAACAGTATAACTGCAGGATGACATTTCACAGGAGAGGGGCCGAGGCGCCAACACATATACCCCGGCACTGCTGCCGGCACTCGGGAGCGGAGCTGCGTGACCACTTATTACTTGTGGACAGGCCAAAAAGAAACCATAGGAACAAGTAAGCTGTGGGCGATGGCGGCTCTACTGCAAATGGAGGTGGAGAGGAGACAAGGGCACAGGATGACTCCCACGCCTATCGCCAGATACGACCGGCTTTGTCAGGGGTGTTGTGTGGTCTTTGTCTAATATTTACTCTTGTTCTGTGATGTCAAACATTTAAGTGTGAGAAACATGCAAAAGAATAAGAAATCAGGAAGGGAGCAAATACTTTTTCACACCACTGTATATATATATAAGCAGCAGAAACAGACTTGTAAAATTTCTGTTTATAGAATGAGGAACCTACTAAAAAGAAAACACACCGGCAGGAGAGCGTAACGCTCAGCCTTTACACCAGTGTCACACCAGCGTGGGAGGCCCAGCTGTGTAAATCACCACACGCGGCCAAATCAAAAAGATTTCAATACTAGAATTTGGAGATGGCTTATGGGGTAGCAGTAGAAAGATTAGAAGAAAAGCTGAGGCTGAAGGTAGCAGATAAAAGAATGCTTGAAGAAGAGGTGGAGGTGGTAGGTGATGTTCTGGAGAAGAAGATAATGGTGGTAAAGAAGGTCCTAGTAGAGAAGGTAACAGTGGTAGATGAATGCTGGAAGAAGAGGTGGAAGTGGCAGGTGAGGTGCTGGTGAAGAAGATAATGGTGGTAAAGAAGGTCCTAGTAGAGAATGTAACAGTGGTAGATGAATGCTGGAAGAAGAGGTGGAAGTGGCAGGTGAGGTGCTGGTGAAGAAGATAATGGTGGTAAAGAAGGTGCTAGTAGAGAAGGTAACAGTGGTAGATGAATGCTTGAAGAACAGGTGGAAGTGGCAGGTGAGTTGCTGGTGAAGAAGATAATGGTGGTAGAGAAAGTGCTAGTAGAGAAGGTAACAGTGGTAGATGAATGCTGGAAGAAGAGGTGGAGGTGGTAGGTGATGTTCTGGAGAAGAAGATAATGGTGGTAAAGAAGGTGCTAGTAGAGAAGGTAACAGTGGTAGATGAATGCTGGAAGAAGAGGTGGAGGTGGCAGGTGAGGTGCTGGTGAAGAAGATAATGGTGGTAGAGAAAGTGCTAGTAGAGAAGGTAACAGTGGTACATGAATGCTGGAACAAGAGGTGGAGGTGGTAGGTGAGGTGCTGGTGAAGAATATAATGTTGGTAGAGAAAGTGCTAGAAGAGAAGGTAACAGTGGTAGATGAATGCTGGAAGAAGAGGTGGAGGTGGTAGGTGAGGTGCTGGTGAAGAAGATAATGGTGGTAGAGAAAGTGCTAGTAGAGAATGTAACAGTGGTAGATGAATGCTGGAAGAAGAGGTGGAGGTGGTAGGTGAGGTGCTGGTGAAGAAGGTAATGGTGGTAGAGAAAGTACTAGTAGAGAAGGTGACCGTGGTAGATGAATGCTGGAAGAAGAGGTGGAGGTGGCAGGTGAGGTGCTGGTGAAGAAGGTAATGGTGGTAGAGAAAGTGCTAGCAGAGAAGGTAACAGTGGTAGATGAATGCTGGAAGAAGAGGTGGAGGTGGCAGGTGAGGTGCTGGTGAAGAATATAATGTTGGTAGAGAAAGTGCTAGTAGAGAAGGTAACAGTGGTAGATGAATGATGGAAGAAGAGGTGGAGGTGGTAGGTGAGGTGCTGGTGAAGAATATAATGTTGGTAGAGAAAGTGCTAGTAGAGAAGGTAACAGTGGTAGATGAATGCTGGAAGAAGAGGTGGAGGTGGTAGGTGAGGTGCTGGTGAAGAAGATAATGGTGGTAGAGAAAGTGCTAGTAGAGAATGTAACAGTGGTAGATGAATGCTGGAAGAAGAGGTGGAGGTGGTAGGTGAGGTGCTGGTGAAGGAGATAATGGTGGTAGAGAAAGTGCTAGTAGAGAAGGTGACCGTGGTAGATGAATGCTGGAAGAAGAGGTGGAGGTGGCAGGTGAGGTGCTGGTGAAGAATATAATGTTGGTAGAGAAAGTGCTAGTAGAGAAGGTAACAGTGGTAGATGAATGATGGAAGAAGAGGTGGAGGTGGTAGGTGAGGTGCTGGTGAAGAATATAATGTTGGTAGAGAAAGTGCTAGTAGAGAAGGTAACAGTGGTAGATGAATGCTGGAAGAAGAGGTGGAGGTGGTAGGTGAGGTGCTGGTGAAGAAGATAATGGTGGTAGAGAAAGTGCTAGTAGAGAATGTAACAGTGGTAGATGAATGCTGGAAGAAGAGGTGGAGGTGGTAGGTGAGGTGCTGGTGAAGAAGGTAATGGTGGTAGAGAAAGTGCTAGTAGAGAAGGTGACCGTGGTAGATGAATGCTGGAAGAAGAGGTGGAGGTGGCAGGTGAGGTGCTGGTGAAGAAGGTAATGGTGGTAGAGAAAGTGCTAGCAGAGAAGGTAACAGTGGTAGATGAATGCTGGAAGAAGAGGTGGAGGTGGCAGGTGAGGTGCTGGTGAAGAATATAACGTTGGTAGAGAAAGTGCTAGTAGAGAAGGTAACAGTGGTAGATGAATGCTGGAAGAAGAGGTGGAGCTGGTAGGTGAGGTGCTGGTGAAGAAGATAATGGTGGTAGAGAAAGTGCTAGTAGAGAATGTAACAGTGGTAGATGAATGCTGGAAGAAGAGGTGGAGGTGGTAGGTGAGGTGCTGGTGAAGAAGGTAATGGTGGTAGAGAAAGTACTAGTAGAGAAGGTGACCGTGGTAGATGAATGCTGGAAGAAGAGGTGGAGGTGGCAGGTGAGGTGCTGGTGAAGAAGGTAATGGTGGTAGAGAAAGTGCTAGCAGAGAAGGTAACAGTGGTAGATGAATGCTGGAAGAAGAGGTGGAGGTGTCAGGTGAGGTGCTGGTGAAGAAGGTAATGGTGGTGTCAGCAACCTGTCAGCGCCGGCGTGCAGCGTCCGCTGAGCTGGGACTTACCCGCACTGTAGGGGGGCCCCGGGTCAGGTACAGCTGGAAAGTACAGATACACACGACCTGTGGACGCTGAAGCTTAGCAAGCAGTGAAGGACCTACGGTCATGTGACTGCAAGGGGCTTAGCATCCTGCTTTCAGATATGGCAGGACACTATACAGAAATACTCAGAGTCAGGCAAAACGGAGGTCATACACAGAGATACAGTATCAGTAAAGTACCAGGGATGAGACAGAACTGATAGTCAGGGCCAAGCAGAAGTCAAAAACAAACAGACATAGAATGTATCAAGCAGAATCCAAAGCAATATCTAGAGAACAGACCGAGTCTTACTCAGAGAATCAAGCAACCAGAATACAGCACAAACACACTCAGGGGTCATCACGCAATGCCAAGGGCGAAAGTATAACTGACGGGGGATGGGAGCTTCCTGAGGCTATAAGAAGCTTTCCCAGAACCAATGAGAGGCCACCATAATAGGTCCCAGGTGTGCAGGTAAGAGTCTGCACTGAGATCAAGACATTAACCCCAGAAGTGCCGGTCAATCCAGCACTGGTATCATGACAGTACCCTCCTCTCAACGGGGGGCCTCTGGACCCCCAGGCTTGCCTGGGTACCTAGCATGGAAAGCCCGAACCAGGCGATCCGCATGCATCAACCGGGCCGGCACCGATGACCTGTCCTCCGGCCCATACCCCTTCCAATGAACTAGGTACTGTACTGACCGCCGTACCAACCTAGAATCTACGATGTGACCAATCTCATATTCCACATGTCCCTCAACCAAAACCGGAGGAGCAGCGGACTCGGATTCTCCCCGGACTGCTTCCCAGGGCTTCAGTAGAGATCTGTGGAAGACGTTAGGGATCTTGAAAGAGGGTGGAAGGCACAGCCTGTACGCTACTGGGTTGATTTTTTCCACAATCTTGTACGGGCCAATGAATTTGGGGCCCAACTTGGCTGACGGAATCTTTAACTTAATGTTTCGCATGGAGAGCCAAACTTTCTCTCCAACCTGAAACATGGGACCAGGTGTTCGTTTCCTGTCCGCGAAAAACTTATACCTGCCTTGAGACCTAGATATACGCCGCTGGACTTCTGCCCATGTATCTTTTAACCGCTGAACAGAGTCCTCAGCCCCGGGACACTCCGAATCCAGACGAGAAAACTCACCAAAATGAGGACTGAACCCATAGTTGATCAAGAAAGGGGACATACCAGTAGATTGACTCACCCGACTATTGAAGGCAAATTCAGCCAATGGCAGTATATCACACCAGTCATTCTGTCTAGCAGAAGTCAGACATCTGAGGATCTGTTCCAGAGACTGATTAGTGCGTTCCGTCTGACCATTACTCTCAGGATGGTATGCGGACGAAAAGGACAGAGATATCCCTACTTTTTTAAGAAAGCACACCAAAACTTAGCCACAAACTGCACACCACGATCAGACACCACATTCAGGTTTACCCCATGCAAGCGGACCACATTCTGCACAAACAATCTGGATAAGGTCTCAGCTGAAGGTAATGGGAATGGGGAACAAAACGGGGAAATCTGTTCACCACTACCCATACCACTGTATTACCCCTGGAAGAGGGAAGATTGGTAATAAAATCCATGGACAGGTGGGTCCATGGTCTTTCGGGAACTTCCAAGGGCATCAGCTCCCCCGCCGGCCGGCTATGTGAGCTTTTAGAAAGAGCGCAGACCCCACAACCAGAAATGAATTTCTTTATATCAGAACCAAGGGTAGGCCACCAGAAGATCCTAGCCACCGCCAGTTGCGTGGCTAATATACCAGGGTGAGCACACAACTTGGATTCGTGGAACTCTTGCAAGAGTTTAAGGCGAAGTTGCTCTGGGACAAACAACTTGCCCCCTGGCTTGGCCGCAGGAACCAGCGACTGGGCCCCCTCAATTTTCCGTTCCAAATCAGACGAGATCCCTGCTAACACCACCCCAGGGTGCAGAATGGAGGACGGTGGCTCAGGGGCAGACAAAGGGTGAAAACTACGAGATAAGGCGTCATCCTTGACATTCTTTGACCCTGGACGGAATGTAATAGTAACCTGGAAACGAGAAAAAAAAAAGTGACCAACGGGCCTGTCTGGGCGTTAATCTTTTAGCAGACTCAATGTCTGACAAATTTTTGTGATCAGTGATCACAGTATCCGGGTGACTGGCCCCCTCCAAAAAGTGCCTCCACTCCTCAAATGCCAACTTGACCGCAAGAAGCTCTCTATTGCCTACATCATAATTTCTTTCAGCAGCAGAGAACTTCCTGGAAAAGAAAGCACATGGCCTGAGGTTGGTTAGAGTGGCAGACCCTTGGGATAACACTGCCCCCACCCCCACCTCGGAGGCATCCACCTCCACCACAAATGGTTTGGAAGGATCTGGCTGTACCAAGACAGGAGCAGACATAAAACATTTTTTCAGCGTCGCAAAGGCCTCTTTTGCGAGCGAGGACCAATTTCTCACATTCGCACCTTTGCATGTTAGATCCGTGAGAGGTTTGACCACCTGCGAAAACCCCCAGATAAATTTGCAGTAATAATTGGCGAACCCCAAGAAGCGCTGAAGACCCTTAAGATCTCAGGGGTTGCACCCAATCTGCAATGGCCTGCACCTCCTTGGGGTCCATGCGAAAACCCTCACAGGATACAATTGTTATGGATTTTTGATTGATATAGATATATATCTCTGTGTGTGCTGCGGCCTGTCCTAATTAGACAGAGTCTTATTGACTCTACTCCTCTTTGGTCAGACCTCATCTGGAATATTGTGTCCAGTTTTGGGCACCACATTTTAAAAAAGACATCAACAAACTGGAGCAAGTTCAGAAAAGAGCGACCAGAATGGTGACCGGTCTGCAAACCCTGTCTTATGAGGAAAGGTTGCAGGATTTGGGAATGTTTAGTTTGCAAAAGAGAAGACTGAGAGGAGACTTAATAGCTGTCTACAAATATCTAAAGGGCTGTCACATTGTAGAAGGATCAACTTTATTCTCATTTGCACAAGGAAAGACTAGAAGCAATGGGATGAAACTGAATGGGAGGAGACACAGATTAGATATTAGAAAAAACTTTTTGACAGTTAGAGTGATCAATGAGTGGAACAGGCTGCCACGAGAAGTGGTGAGTTCTCCTTCAATGGAAGTCTTCAAACAGAGGCTGGACAGACATCTGACTGGGATGATTTAGCGAATCCTGCTTTGAGCAGGGGGTTGGACCAGATGGCCCAGGAGGTCCCTTCCAACTCTACGATTCTATGATTCTATGATTCTATGAGCGCTCAAGGAAAGAAAGACGCCAAGCCTAGTTAGCACTCAAAGAGGAGATCCCCTCCGACCTGAGGAAGAGGTCATGGAATGGACCTCGAAACGCGTTGTCTTTGTATGTACCATGAAATAATGCACTGATATTGGAACCTACTCCTAGAATCGACTGGATTTCCTCCATTTGAGGGTTGAAGTATAGCAGTGCGAGAACCAGGTGGGTTTTTTTTTTTTCCCTTTTGGGATCTCCTCTTTGAGTAATGGAAGCAGACACTGTCTGTCTACACCCTCCTGCTGCAGCTTTATTATATGGGATTGAGCGTATTTAGGAGTTGTGGCATTACACAACCTCTGAGGGTGAGTACCCTGAACAATTCAAATTTTACTTACTATATCTGGTAAAGCCCTATGGGCGCGCTTTTGTGGTTTCTTTTATCTTTAAGCCTAGTTAGCAGCAATCCTTTCCAGCAGAACTCTGGAAGTTTATTGACTATACTTGGTTTTATCAGTTTGTACATAGAAGTGGCTACTCATTAACATAAAGGCTGAACTTCTTATCTAATTAGTCAGTTTAAATACATGAACATATATGGGTGTCCGACCAGAGGTGACTTAGACATCATATGATCTACTGTTCCTTGTCTTGCAATGTAAGCAAGACTCCAATATCGGCTTGGACCATCTGTCGTTACTTCCTCTTCTGTATGTCTGGGACAAATGTCACAAGACAATTCTATCATGAGTTAACATCAGCTCCCCAGACTGGCTCATGGGGGGGTAGCAGGTCATTTCCACCAACTAGTTACAAGGTTCAAACTGTGAATATGTATCTGTGTGCATATGAGTATATAAGAGTATATAGCATATACAGTGGGGCAAAAAAGTATTTAGTCAGTCAGCAATAGTGCAAGTTCCACCACTTAAAAAGATGAGAGGCGTCTGTAATTTACATCATAGGTAGACCTCAACTATGGGAGACAAACTGAGAAAAAAAAATCCAGAAAATCACATTGTCTGTTTTTTTTTTCCTTTTATTTGCATATTATGGTGGAAAATAAGTATTTGGTCAGAAACAAGCAATCAAGATTTCTGGCTCTCACAGACCTGTAACTTCTTCTTTAAGAGTCTCCTCTTTCCTCCACTCATTACCTGTAGTAATGGCACCTGTTTAAACTTGTTATCAGTATAAAAAGACTCCTGTGCACACCCTCAAACAGTCTGACTCCAAACTCCACTATGGTGAAGACCAAAGAGCTGTCAAAGGACACCAGAAACAAAATTGTAGCCCTGCACCAGGCTGGGAAGACTGAATCTGCAATAGCCAACCAGCTTGGAGTGAAGAAATCAACTGTGGGAGCAATAATTAGAAAATGGAAGACATACAAGACCACTGATAATCTCCCTCGATCTGGTGCTCCACGCAAAATCCCACCCCGTGGGGTCAGAATGATCACAAGAACGGTGAGCAAAAATCCCAGAACCATGCGGGGGGACCTAGTGAATGAACTGCAGAGAGCTGGGACCAATGTAACAAGGCCTACCATAAGTAACACACTACGCCACCATGGACTCAGATCCTGCAGTGCCAGACGTGTCCCACTGCTTAAGCCTGTACATGTCCGGGCCCGTCTGAAGTTTGCTAGAGAGCATTTGGATGATCCAGAGGAGTTTTGGGAGAATGTCCTATGGTCTGATGAAACCAAACTGGAACTGTTTGGCAGAAACACAACTTGTCGTGTTTGGAGGAAAAAGAATACTGAGTTGCATCCATCAAACACCATACCTACTGTAAAGCATGGTGGTGGAAACATCATGCTTTGGGGCTGTTTCTCTGCAAAGGGGCCAGGACAACTGATCCGGGTACATGAAAGAATGAATGGGGCCATGTATCGTGAGATTTTGAGTGCAAACCTCCTTCCATCAGCAAGGGCATTGAAGATGAAACGTGGCTGGGTCTTTCAACATGACAATGATCCAAAGCACACCACCAGGGCAACGAAGGAGTGGCTTCGTAAGAAGCATTTCAAGGTCCTGGAGTGGCCTAGCCAGTCTCCAGATCTCAACCCTATAGAAAACCTTTGGAGGGAGTTGAAAGTCCGTGTTGCCAAGTGAAAAGCCAAAAACATCACTGCTCTAGAGGAGATCTGCATGGAGGAATGGGCCAACATACCAACAACAGTGTGTGGCAACTGTAATGATCAACGTGTGACTGGACACAGCGCCTCCAGCAGGGCGAATTTATGACACACGTGACCCTGGATACAGCGCCTCCAGTGGGGCGAATTTAAATAATACCGGAACGTGCAGCCGGATACACTGCCTCCAGCTGGAGAATTTAAAAAGTACATGTAAAACTGGATACCCCGCCTCCAGCTGGCGAATTTAAATAATAAGGGGAAACACAGGAACAATTACAGTGGTGGGCCCTGTAATAGGAAATAGGGAAGTGGAGACCTCCTAAGCTCCCCTGATGAAGCGTCCCTGCACTCCTTACGTTATCTAAACAGGCTCCGCACCTGTCGCCGCACGCGAACCTTATGCCCTGACTCGCCCTGAACCTAGTCCCTCGCTAGGGCATTGGCCGGTGCGGAAACTAATCCCACCACTGCACTAGATCACACATAAGGAAAGTCACAAACAGGGGAAATAGAAAACTTAGCTCTCTCTGTGCAAATGCTCCAGCACAGAGTCCAGCAACCGACTGCAGCCTTCCTCCTGAATAGCTGCCACCAAGTTCAGTAAGCGCTGCAAAGAACTCCCTTCGGTGACTCCTTCCACATCAGAACTCAGATTGAGCTGAGCAATCTCTCCAGCTCCTTCCACCACCAAGGTTGGTTGCAAATGAACAACTATCACCAACAATGATTGAATACCCTGAGACTCATTTATAGAGCCTAACACCTGATTTATAATTACAAATTAAACCTAACACTAAGGTGCGATACCACTCCCCACCACCGGGCAACTTAGAATGAAAGACACCACGTGTGATAATTCTAATGGCCACCGGGGGCAATCACGTCACACTTTGCACTTGACAAAGTAAAAAAAATTCACTTTGTCCAATTTAAAACTGTCAGATCATGACAGTACCCCCTCCTTAATGAGGGGCCTCTGGACCCTCAAGACCACCCCTCATTAGGGAAACCCCTACAGCGGGGACGGCCAGACCCTGAGTTCACCCCACCATCACCTGAATTCAAATTTATGACAAACACACAGCTGGTATTGGCAATAAAGTTTATTTTGGAGGAATCACTCATCTCCATAGCGCCAACCTGGGGAACGAGTTTATGTATGTGTATGTTTGTTATGAGCTGATCAGGCTCCACAACACACTTCCACAAGATGTTTTTTGATGGCACCCATACACGCTCGTTCACACACAGGTCCGGACCTGAACATTTATTGCACACATTCGTTATGTCATAAAATTGGTGAACTCATTCTGGACCTGATAACAGAGGCGTCCCCCTGTGTCACCACACTCACACCCCCGAACTACACCATAGGGTACACCACACTCCAACCCTTTCCACCACGAGGTCTGCCTCTCACAGGGTTTGGTAGCGGCGAGGGCTGAAACTTGCCCCTAGTCTCCCGCCGCACCATCACTGCTCTCCCTGGAGGAAGGGGTCCCCTGAAGAGAGACGGCAGAGACAGTAGTCCCAAGGCAGCAGCCCTCACACGACTGCCCCCAGCTGACTACTTCCCTAGCTCGCCAATCTATCCCCGGGTTGTGTTTTATCAGCCAGGGGAAGCCTAAAACGATAGGTACTGGCATTCCCTCCAAGACGTAGCATGACAAGGACTCCTCATGATGTCCTATACGCAGATGGATGTTTTCTACGACTTGGGTAAGGCTCCCCTGGCTCAGTGGAACAGAGTTAATGGCCTGGACGCTTATAGGTTGGGCCAGCGTCCTACACTTCAGGCCATGAGTGTGGACAAAACGAGCATCCACCAGACTAACCCCTGCTCCACTGTCCACAAGCACCGGTACCACCTCCGGTACCCTGCCAGCAAACACTTCTGCTGACATAATACCTTGGGAGGGCAAAATGGAGGAAATGTACACTCCGTGGTTGCCTTCCTCCAAACGACCAGGGGTCTGCGGCTTTTGAGATGACACAGATATTTTGGCACGTAATGGGCACGCCTTAAGGAAATGACCAGTCTGCCCACAGAAAAAACATGCCGACACCACTCCCTGAACCGTAGGCAGGCCTGAACACAACCTAACACCTCCTACTTGCATCGGTTCGTCCGGAGACTTGGCACGCCCTGGGCAGGCTCCCATGAAATGGCCCGGCTTCCCACAGGAAAAGCATACCCCTCCACCACGGTGAACCCCAGGCAACCCCCTATTTGTACCAACAACACCGGGCTGCCTGGGTTCCACCAACCGTACCGGGGGGTCCTCCCCCCCGGAGAGGACTACAGGGGGCACATTTTGTGTATGTCTTTCCCTAAGGCGTCTATCCACCCGGATGGCGAGGGACATGGCGGCCTCCAGCGACCTGGGGGCAGCGTACTGCACCAGAGTGTCCTGCAATTTTGGAGACAGACCCTGCGCAAATTGACTCCTAAGTGCAGGGTCATTCCACTGAGTGTTAGTGGCCCATCTCCTAAACTCGGAGCAGTACTCCTCAGCAACCCGGGCTCCCTGTTTACACCTATGGAGTCGGGATTCCGCCAGAGAGACGCCATCAGGATCCCCATACACAAGCGCCAAAGCCGCAAAAAACTCGTCCACGGACTCTAAAGATGGTGAATCGTCCGGCAGGGAGAAGGCCCAGGACTGGGGATCCCCCTTCAAAAGGGACATAATGATCCCCACCCATTGCTCTTCGCTCCCTGAAGAACGAGGGCGCAGCCTGAAATATAATTTACAGGCTTGCTGAAATACCAAGAATTGATCTCTCCCTCCAGAAAACCGGTCTGGGAGAGATATCTTGGGTTCTGGCTGAGCCTGTGCCTGAATCAAACCTCCAAAGCCCACCAACAGCTGCAGTTGCTGCACCATCTCACCGCGCAGCCCCCTGATCTCTTCAGTAAAGGTCTGCAGTACCTGGGTAAAGGTTTGCATTAGGTCAATGGCTCAACAGAAAATTTTTTTTTAAGGTTGGTGATAATGTAATGATCAACGTGTGACTGGACACAGCGCCTCCAGCAGGGCGAATTTATGACACACGTGACCCTGGATACAGCGCCTCCAGTGGGGCGAATTTAAATAATACCGGAACGTGCAGCCGGATACACCGCCTCCAGCTGGCGAATTTAAAAAGTACACGTAAAACTGGATACCCCGCCTCCAGCTGGCGAATTTAAATAATAAGGGGAAACACAGGAACAATTACAGTGGTGGGCCCTGTAATAGGAAATAGGGAAGTGGAGACCTCCTAAGCTCCCCTGAGGAAGCGTCTTTGCACTCCTTACGTTCCCTAAACAGGCTCCGCACCTGTCGCCGCACGCGAACCTTATGCCCTGACTCGCCCTGAACCTAGTCCCTCGCTAGGGCATTGGCTGGTGCGGAAACTAATCCCACCACTGCACTAGATCACACATAAGGAAAGTCACAAACAGGGGAAATAGAAAACTTAGCTCTCTCTGTGCAAATGCTCCAGCACAGAGTCCAGCAACCGACTGCAGCCTTCCTCCTGAATAGCTGCCACCAAGTTCAGTCAGCGCTGCAAAGAACTCCCTTCGGTGACTCCTTCCACATCAGAACTCAGATTGAGCTGAGCAATCTCTCCAGCTCCTTCCACCACCAAGGTTGGTTGCAAATGAACAACTATCACCAACCATGATTGCCTACCCTGAGACTCATTTATAGAGCCTAACACCTGATTTATAATTACAAATTAAACCTAACACTAAGGTGCGATACCACTCCCCACCACCGGGCAACTTAGAATGAAAGACACCACGTGTGATAATTCTAATGGCCACCGGGGGCAATCACGTCACACTTTGCACTTGACAAAGTAAAAAAAATTCACTTTGTCCAATTTAAAACTGTCAGATCATGACAGCAACCTTGTGAAGACTTACAGAAAACGTTTGACCTCTGTCATTGCCAATAAAGGATATATCACAAAGTATTGAGATGAAATTTTGTTTCTGACCAAATACTTATTTTCCACCATAATATGCAAATAAAATGAAAAAAAAACAGACAATGTGATTTTCTGGATTTTTTTTTCTCAGTTTGTCTGCCATAGTTGAGGTCTACCTAAGATGTAAATTACAGACGCCTCTCATCTTTTTAAGTGGGGGAACTTGCACTATTGCTGACTGACTAAATACTTTTTTGCCCCACTGTAGCCTATAGCAGGCAAGTGAGATCTAGATGAAATACATGTACATATATATTTCCATAACTCAATTAATCCCAAAAAAGACAATTCTTGCACACAAAATGCACATTTCTCCAATTTGGCATACAGATGATTTTCTCTCAGTCTTTGGAGAACAGTTCTTATATGTTCCAGATGAGAATGCCTGTCGGAGGAGTATATCAAAATATCATCTAAATAGATAACGACAAAACGACCAATGAGATCCGAGAATACCACGTTGATGAAATTCTGAAATATGGCGGGGGCATTGGTAAGACCAAACGGCATGACTAAATTTTCAAACAGTCCCTCGGACTTGAGGAATGCAGTTTTCCATTCATCCCCCTCTCGGACCCTTGTCAAATTATATGCCCCCCGAAGATCCACTTTAGAAAACCACTTTGCCCCTGATAGTTGGTTACACAAGTCAAGAATCAACGGAAGGGGGTACGTATTCTGTACAGTAATCTGATTAAGCTCCCGAAAATCGAGACAGGGACGTAACCTGCCATCTTTTTTCTTTACAAAAAAGAAACCTGCCGCCACATGTGAGACTGAAGGACGTATGTGTCCCTTGCGCAGACTTTCAGCAATGTACTCCTTCATAGCCAAGCGCTCAGGGCTGGATAAATTAAACAGACGGGCTTTAGGTAATTTAGCCCCCGGGACCAGCTCGATAGCGCAGTCAAAGGGTCTATGTGGCGGTAACGTCTCAGCCTCGCTTTAAGAGAATACATCTTCGAAGTCCTTCAGGCATTCCAGAATACCTTCCAGCTCGACAGATGATACAGACACAGATTTAACAGGTTCAACCAGCTGTGAGGATTTATCACATAACTTAAAATCATTAAACCCCCATTGAACAATCTCCTCCGTTTTCCAGTTAATAACTGGGTTATGGCGTTGTAACCAGGGCATGCCCAACACCAACCCTTCAGGTCCAGAACAAAACAACTTAGGTTTTCCACATGAGTAGCGCCCACTCTGAGCGAAAACAAGTCAGACATAAAGAGAATTCCCTCCTTAGTGAGGGGAGAGGAGTCAATGGCCACCACCTTGATTGGAACCTTGAGCCTAACTGTCACTATCTTGCAGTGTGTGACCAATTGGGAGTCAATGAGATTAATCGATGATCCGCAGTCCACGAAGGCTGTAGAGGGAAAAGATCTACCGTCCACAAACAGTTCCACATGAAATAACACTTTAGAAAACGAGGAAAAGGGTACCTGAGGGTCTGAGTAGTCTCCCCGTTGACTACCCAGACCTAGTCGTTTCCCGCCGACCGAGTCGAAGACGGGCAATCAGGACACTCTCTTTTCCAATATCCCCTTTTACCGCAGTAAAAGCATAACTGCTTGTCCTTCCGGCGTTTCCTCTCCGTATCCTTTAGGGAGTGGGTGCCTACATCCGTGACCTCAGGGGCAGTCTCTTTTCCACTGGGGAACAATGGAGTCTCCACCTGCATCACCCCTCTGGCCCACAGCCAGCGATCCATCCGGACGGCCTGGCTCATGGCATCCTCGAGAGAGTTAGGTGGGGGATGTAACGCCAAAGCATCCTGCAGCCGCTCGGACAAGGCTCTGCGAAAGAGTCCTCGGAGTGCGGCATCGTCCCAAGAGACCTCTGCAGCCCAGCGACGGAATTCAGTACAAAACCACTCAGCCGAGTGTTTCCCCTGACAGACGCTCATCACCATGTCCTCTGCCAATCGCACTCGGTCAGGCTCATCATAAATGTGCCCGAGGGCCTCAAAGAATGCATTCACAGACACTCTCTCATGGGCAGTGGGAGGAAGGGAGAAAGCCCAAGCTTGTGGGGACCCTCTTAATAACGACATAAAGACCCCTACCTTCTGGTTTTCGTCCCCAGAGGAACGTGGTCTCAAACTAAAAAAAAAGTTAGCACCCCTCCTTGAAGACCCTGAACTCCTTTTTGTTCCCAGAAAAAAAGTCAGGCAGTTTAACAGGTGGTTCAGGGGACACCAGAACAACATCCCTCGCCCCAGCCTCCAGAGACCCAGCAGATAAAGCCCCTCGCACTGTCTCAGAAACCTGCTGCTGAGAACGAGCCAGAGCTTGCTGCTCCAGAGATAAACCCTGAAACATCTGAGTCAGACTTTTCATCTGGTCAGCCAGAGACTGTATGGGATCCATAACTCTCTGCACAAAAAAACCCCAAAAACTTAATGGTCAGTTATAATGTCAGGTGTGACGAACAGCCCACGGCCGTTCGTCCAAATACGGGCGACTAACGGGGGTCCCGCTGCCAACAAAAAGCGATGGACAGCGGACCCTGTGTCACCACTATGTCACAGTCCGACCACTGACACGGGTGTATCAGCGGACGGAGGGACGAGACACACTGCCGGCACACGCTATCACAGGCACAGTTGGGGCTTATCTTAGTTATCCTACCACTGGCACCATGTGACCAAAATATCCAGCAAGCTACTCTCGCTCTACAATTTGCCGCAGGGGTGTTTAATTTGGGTGCCCCGCCACTGCTATCAATCTTCCAAGTACTGCGGGGATTTATGTTTATCCCACTTTCTCAGTTCCACTTTGGAACTCGCAGCTCTCCGGTGCCCCCCTTACCCTCAGGTCAGTCAGGGAACTGCACCTAGGATAATTAGTCGCCGGACGGGCTGCCTGTTGTGAACCGGCAATTAGGCTTCTGCAGTAAGGGAATTATCAATGCTGTGGCCGCAGCCCCTTATTCAGCAATATAAGACCTTTCTGTACTGCCAGCAAGCCGCAATAGCCGTACACAACGCGCTGCCACCAGTCACGGTTACTTAATTCACAGTGTTAAATTAAGAGGGTCCGTGGCAAACCCCTTGAATTAGTAGCGATTATCTATCAAAGGTGTATAGTTCGATTCTTAGAGCATGGAGACAGAACTAAATATTAAATCATTTATTTTCCGATAGAGGACAGTGATTACAGATAAAAGTTGCTATAAAATTGAGACATAAAATATGTACATTAGACAAGTATAAAGCAAAGTGGATGAAAGAAGAAGGTACACTCACATTTAGTCAGTTGTTGTTAGGCATCCCATGTGGCTTTAAGGTGGGTGGAGGCGGAGCTGCACATCTCCACTCATCTGGGTTCTGCTCAGCACAAGGATTGGAGCTCTTGTGTGCTGGTTTTGCCAGGGAATGCCTTATAGACTTTCCTATGTGACATCACAGAGAGGTGCATTCTGGGTTGATCCCACCTCATCGAAGTTATGTTTTGGCTACAAAACTTAGATTAGCTGTAACTTTATGGGAGAAGCTGGTATGGACTCATCAGTGGTATCATGTTTCCCAGCGTAATGAGCCTATCAAGAAAACATCAAACATCTATGCGATATGACCGTCCATTTGGGGACAAATCATATCTCATGTTCTCGACATGTTAGGACTTGGGAAGTGACACTGTAGCGGAGCTGGGACCGCTCGGATCACATCATATCTCTATGTTGTACGGTTTTCGCAGGGCAGGCTCTTAAAGGTTTACTGCTAACCTTTATTTCAAACAAAGACCTTTTTCCCTTCCCGCACTTTTTTTTCCCTCTTTCAGCTGAGGCTGAGAGAAGCCAAATGGTGTGGCAGGAAGTTTGATTGATAACACCTGGGGGGAAGGGAAGGGAAGCTGCTGCAGTGTGCAATGTAACTGAGACACTGGCAGGCAGCTTCTTACAAAATGGAGGATTTGTAGCACATTGCAACAGAAAACATACCTTGCAGACATTGTACATCACATCAGGATCCTGTCAGCGCCGGTGTGCAGCCTGCGCTGAGCAGGGACTCACACGCACTGTAGGGGGGCCCCGGGTCAGGTACAGCCGGAAAGTACAGATACACAGGACCTGTGGACACTGAAGTTTAGAAAGCAGTGAAGGACCTACGGTCATGTGACTGCAAGGGGGTGGGGCTTAGTGTCCTGCTTTCAGATATGGCAGGACACTATACAGAAATACTCAGAGTCAGGCAAAATGGAGGTCATACACAGAGATATCAGTAAAGTACCAGGGATGAGACAGAACGGATAGTCAGGGCCAACCAGAAGTCAAAACCAAACAGACATAGAAGGTACCAAGCAGAATCCAAAGCAATATCCAGAGAACAGACCGAGTCGTACACAGAGAATCAAGCAACCAGAACACAGCACAAACACACTAAGGGATCACCACACAATGCCAAGGGCGAAAGTATAACTGACGGGGATGGGAGCTTCCTGAGGCTATAAGAAGCTTTCCCAGAACCAATGAGAGGCCACCATAATAGGTCCCAGGGTGCAGGTAAGAGTCTGCACTGAGATCAAAACATTAACCCCAGAAGTGCCGGTCAACCCAGCACTGGTAGCATGACAGGTGGTAGAGAAAGTGGTAGTAGAGAAGGCAACAGTGGTAGATGAATGCTGGAAGAAGATGTGGAGGTGGCAGGTGAGGTGCTGGTGAAGAAGGTAATGGTGGTAAGGAAAGTGCTAGTAGAAAAGATAACAGTGGTAGATGAATGCTGGAAGAAGAGGTGGAGGTGGTAGATTAGGTGCTGATGAAGAAGATAATGGCGGTAGAGAAAGTGCTAGTAGAGAAGGTAACAGTGGTAGATGAATGCTGGAAGAAGAGGTGGAGGTGGCAGGTGAGGTGCTGGTGAAGAAGGTAATGGTGGTAGAGAAAGTGCTAGTAGAGAAGGCAACAGTGGTAGGTGAATGCTGGAAGAAGAGGTAGAGGTGGTATGTGAGGTGCTGGTGAAGAAGGTGATGGTGGTAGAGAAAGTGATAGCAGAGAAGGTAACAGTGGCAGAGGACGCCAGGTGCAGTAGATCGTGGTGATCGGGAAATTGCTGGGGCAAGAAGTGGTTGTGTTATAAGAATGTTGATTGAGAAGAGAGCAGTGATAGATGAGGTGGAGAAGGTATAGTACTGTGCATAAGTTTTAGGCAGGTTTGGAATAAATGCTATGTAATGTCTGTGGATTGCGGACCACTGCCCTATGGCCGGGCTTACCCTGGAGCAGCTACCCTGTATCCACTGCAACCTCTGATGGTGAGGTCAGGCTTGTGTGGCAGGGAGCTGCCAGGTACCACTCCAGGGCTGTGTCTGGAACACTAGCAGCTGACCCCATGCAACAGACATGCTAGTTCGGCTTGAGTGTTCCAGGCATAACAGGACGGTCACTGGGCATCGAATCCACAACCTCTATCATTGAAGGCAGCAGCGAAAAGTATGAGCCACAGCCTGCCACATCACTGCCACCAAACCCACAGGCAGATTGTACTGGTACATGGAGACACATCTGTACATAGCAGTGTATTTCTAGGTCCAGTATTTCAGAGAAAAAATTACTTAAAAATATGAAAAACAATTACAATAATATCTGGATTACTGGGCTTTTTATATAAATAATAACATCACACATCAGCAAATAACATGGAATATTTGTGTCCCTGCACAGTAAGTGTAATGACCGGCACAACACAGCGATCAGATTAATCATGGTCAGCATCGGACTGGAGCACCTTGGGCCCACCAGAGAAAATCATTCTTGAGGCCCACTATGTAGCTACTGTGATAAAACACTCCGGGATCGCCTTTGCTGGGGTCAAAGGTCACGTGCGTTCAGCATGAAACTCAGGCACACAGCCGGGTTCCGGGTATAACTGACACTGGGTCAGGTTTATTAAAGGTGAAAGCAATGCATAAAAGAAATAAAACATAAAACAAATCCTTGCCTGTCTGGCACTAACTAAACAAAGTACAACCTAACTACCAACTGGCGGGCTTCTCCCGTCCAGCCACACCACAGTTACCGTGGGCACTGCTTTCACTCACGTGTGTCTCTCACACAGACAGGCTCTCTGTGTTCCCAGGCTGAGACACTCACACAACCACCTGGCATCCTTTTATATCCGCCTCCCATTATTCATTAGTAACCAGGTGATAACTGACAAGACTAGGCCACATAGGAAAGGCATCTGGTCGAGATATACCTGCCCTCATCCACTATTCCCACATGATCTCATACAATCCTTATTGAAAAAATGACTAAGTATGGAATGGACAAGGCAACTGTTAGGTGGATTCATAACTGGCTTAGTGATCGGACCCAAAGAGTGGTCGTAAATGGCTGCACATCCAGTTGGAAGAATGTCTCAAGTGGGGTACCACAGGGCTCTGTCCTGGGCCCTGTATTGTTCAACATCTTTATCAACGATTTAGATGAAGGAATTGAGGGTAAACTGATAAAATTTGCTGATGACACAAAGCTAGGAGGGATAGCTAATACTAGAGAAGAGAGAGAGAGGATTCAAAAAGATTTAAATAAACTGGAGAAGTGGGCAGCAACTAACAGAATGGTTTTTAACAGGGAGAAATGCAAAGTACTACATCTGGGCAATAAAAATGAAAAAAGCATATATAGAATGGGAGGAATAGGGCTAAGTGACAGCACATGTGAAAAAGACTTGGGTATACTAATAGATCACAGACTGAATATGAGTCAACAGTGTGATGCAGCAGCAAAAAAGGCAAATGCAATTCTAGGATGTATTAACAGAAGCATACAGTCTAGATCACGTGAAGTCATTATTTCCCTCTACTCCTCTTTGGTCAGACCTCATCTGGAATATTGTGTCCAATTTTGGGCACCACATTTTAAAAAAGACATCAACAAACTGGAGCAAGTTCAGAAAAGAGCGACCAGAATGGTGACCGGTCTGCAAACCCTGTCTTATGAGGAAAGGTTGCAGGATTTGGGAATGTTTAGTTTGCAAAAGAGAAGACTGAGAGGAGACTTAATAGCTGTCTACAAATATCTAAAGGGCTGTCACATTGTAGAAGGATCAACTTTATTCTCATTTGCACAAGGAAAGACTAGAAGCAATGGGATGAAGCTGAATGGGAGGAGACACAGATTAGATATTAGAAAAAACTTTTTGACAGTTAGAGTGATCAATGAGTGGAACAGGCTGCCACGAGAAGTGGTGAGTTCTCCTTCAATGGAAGTCTTCAAACAGAGGCTGGACAGACATATGACTGGGATGATTTAGCGAATCCTGCTTTGAGCAGGGGGTTGGACCAGATGGCCCAGGAGGTCCCTTCCAACTCTACGATTCTATGATTCTATGATTCTATGATTCTATGATCCTCACATATCCCCCCCCTCTGCTCAGACCACTCCGGTCGAGCAATGACACCCGCCAAACAGTGCACTCGGGACAGGGCATCTGCATTCCCCATCTGTGCCCCTGGGCGGTGCTCCACAGTAAAAGTGTAGGCCTGCAGGGCAAGGAACCACCGGGCCACCCGGCTATTCCGTTCCTTGTGCAAGTGCATCCACTTGAGAGGGGCATGGTCAGTGATCAGCCTGAACTTTCGGCCCACCAGGTAATATTTGAGGGCCTCTAGAGCCCACTTAATGGCTAGGCATTCTTTTTCTACGACTGCATACTTTTGCTCATGTGTATTCAGCTTCCTGCTGAGATAGAGGACCGGGTGTTCCACTCCGTCCCTCACTTGTGACAGTAAGGCCCCGATACCGGTATCAGAGGCATCCGTTTGTACCACAAACTCACTGCGGAAGTCCGGAGTCACCAGTACGGGTTGAGAGCAAAGTGCCCGTTTTAGGCTATGGAAGGCTTCTTCAGCCGCTAAATTCCATTTAATCATGACAGAGTCTTTCCCTTTGGTAAGATCCATCAGGGGGGTAGCGATGGCTGCAAAATTGGGTATGAACCGGCGATAATAGCCAGCGATCCCTAGAAAGACTTGCACCTGCTTCTTGTTGACAGGTTGCTGCCAGTCCTGAACCTCTTGAATCTTATCGACCTGGGGTTTAACAATACCCCTCCCAATTACATACCCCAAATACCGGGCTTCTTCTAGCCCGATGTGACATTTCTTGGGGTTCGCGGTTAGACCTGCCTCCCACAGGTCGTCAATCACAGCTTGTACTTTCTGGAGATGAGTCTCCCAGTCCAAGCTGTAAATGACAATGTCATCCAAATAGGCCGAAGCGTACTGCCTATGTGGCCTCAGGACTCGATCCATCAGTCTCTGGAAGGTCGCCGGTGCTCCGTGCAGTCCAAACAGCATATACACATACTGCAATAAACCTTCCGGCGTAGCAAATGCCGTCTTTTCCCCTTTGTTAGGTCTAGGGTCGTAATATACCGGGCTTTTCCTAACCGATCTATTAACTCGTCAACCTGGGGCATAGGGTAGGTATCAAATTTTGAGACCGCATTCAGTTTCCTGAAGTCATTGCAGAACCGGATAGTGCCGTCCGGTTTAGGAATTAACACAATCAGGCTGGACCAAGCACTGTGCGATTCCTCAATGACACCTAACTCTAACATTGCCTTCACTTCTCGGGAAACAGCTTCACAGCGCGCTTCCAGAATTCTGTAGGGTTTCACGTGAACTGTGACACCAGGTTCCGTTGCAATGTCATGTTTCATTAGCGTAGTCTGCCCGGGTTTTTCTGAGAAAAACTTTTGGTTGTGAAGTAGAAACTGCCTGACCTCAGTCTTTTGCCGCTCCGAGAGAGTCTTTGCAACCCGTACCTCCGGTATGGTATGCGAGCAGACGGGACGGGCCAGCTCCGCTGACAAGGCAGACCGATCTTTCCAGGGTTTTATCAGATTTACATGATAAACCTGTTCAGGTTTCCGTTTACCTGCCTGGTATACTTTGTAGTTTACTTCACCAACTCTTTCCTTAATCTCAAAGGGGCCCTGCCACTTTGCTAGGAACTTACTGTCCACCGTGGGGACCAGGATCAACACCCTATCTCCGGGTGCAAACGTACGGATCTTGGCGCCCCTATCATAGATTCTTTTTTGGGCTCCTTGAGCCTGCATCATGTGTTTTTTGACGATAGGCATAACAGCTGCAATACGGTCCTGCATTTGTGTGACGTGATCTATCACTGTTTTAAACGGAGTGACCTGACCCTCCCAGGTTTCTTTGGCGACATCTAACAGTCCGCAAGGACGTCAGGCGTACAATAACTCGAAAGGCGAGAATCCCGTGGAAGACTGGGGCATTTCCCTGATGGCAAAAAGCAAATACGGAAGTAAATAGTCCCAGTTCTTCCCATCCTTGTCTATCACCTTTCTCAGCATCTGCTTCAGAGTTTTATTGAACCTTTCGACCAACCCGTCTGTTTGAGGGTGATGCACGGATGTGCGTAACGGTTCGATTTGTAACAACCGGCAGAGCTCCTTCATTACCCTGGACATAAAGGGGGTCCCCTGGTCAGTGAGTATCTGTTTTGGTATACCGACCCGACTAAACACATGCACCAGTTCCTTGGCAATTGTCTTGGTGGCCGTGTTACGCAAAGGGATGACCTCCGGGTAACGAGTGGCATAATCCAAGAGGACCAGGATATGTTGGTGTCCACGTGCAGACCGTGGAAGGGGCCCAACTAAATCCATCCCAATCCTCTCAAACGGGACCTCAATAATAGGTAGGGCTACCAAAGGGCTACAGAACCGTGGCTTAGGTGCAGAGGCTTGGCATTCAGGACAAGACTCACAATATACACGAATATCGTGATGCATGCCTGGCCAAACAAAACAGTGTAATATCCTTTCGGTGGTTTTCTGGACTCCCAGGTGACCTCCCATCACATATCCGTGGGCCAGGTCCAGCACCTGCCGCCGGTAGGGTTTTGGCATGACTAATAGTTGCACCGTGTCTTCCCCCTTTTTCTCTATCTGATATAGTAAATCATTCTCCAGGACCATGTAAGCATATGCAAGCCTAGAGCCAGGTTCTATGGGTACCCCATTAATCACTTTTACATTTGTCCTAGCCTGAGGAAGGGTAGGATCCTTTATTTGCTCGCTTTGGAAGTCATCTTTCTGAACTTCCAAATCCGGCAAACGGGGAGGTGGATGGTTGTCGGCCTCCTCCTCTTCCCTGGTCTCCTCCATATCACCCGCCATGACTGAAAACGGGAACTGCAGGTCATTTCCAGCAAACTCTTCCCCCGAGTCTTCCGGGGAGACCTCATCCAGGGGTTCGGGACCCACACGTACCCTGGGAGAAGAACCATGTACACTATTACCCTGCGGCATCAACTGATTCTCCCACAATTGTCAGAAGTGGGTAAAGTCCCGGCCAAAAATAACATCATGCAATAACGCAGGGACGAGTCCCACTTTATGTTGCACAGACCCATAGGAAGTAGTAATGCATATTGTGGTGGTGTGGTATGAACAGGTGTCTCCATGCACACACGTTACAGAAAATTTGTCTGATGGTCCAGTCGGGGCTGACACCAGACTGGCCTTCACCAGAGTCACCACACTTCCTGAGTCTAACAATGACAACACATTTTTGCCATCAATAGTTAAATCACACAAGTGTTTTTCCACATCCTTTTGACAGGCATTCACACTCACTACCCGTGCAACCATAGACATGCGGTTTTTAGAGTCTGTGACGTCGCACTGCATGGGTACAGCAGTGACCGGACAGTTCGCAGCAATGTGGCCCATCTCTTGGCAGCGGAAACACCTAACGGGCCCCTTGCTTAGACCATAGTTCGTTACTCTCGGCCTCGCAGTGCGGGCAGTCCCGTTTTCCTCCCCCACTGTCTTAGGGATTTTTCCTTCTCCCCTACTCCCTGGAACAGTCTTACCGGTTCCACGTGGAGATGATGAAGAACGAGGTGGGGTAGCGTCGTCTCGGAGTCCTTCCGCCACGGAGTAACGTTCAACCAGATCCACCAGTTGATCTGCCGTCGTAGGATTTCCATGGCTTACCCACTTCCTCAGGGCTGGGGGGTAGAGCTCTCAGGTACTTGTCCATGACGACTCTCTGGATTATCTCTGGCGCTGTGAGCACCTCAGTTGTAGCCACTTCTTCGTCACGTGGATCAGGTTGAACATCTGTGACCGCGGTGGTTTATCCAGCTGATAAGTCCATTGATGCACTCTCTGTGCAGGGACAGCGGTCATCACTCCCAACCGGGCCAAGATCTCGGCTTTCAGTTTGTCAAAGTCCTGCGCGGCTTCAGGTTCTAAGTCATAATAAGCCTTTTGGGCCTCACCGGAAAGAAACGGGGCAATCAGGCCAGCCCATCGTGCCTTCGGACATTTTTCCCGCACCGCCGTCCGTTCAAATGAGGTCAGGTATGCCCCGACGTCATCTTCGGTCGTCATCTTCTGCCAGTACCTACTCATGTGAATCACTCTCGACTTAGCTTCCAGGTTAACCTCAGTTAAGCTTGCCAGGCACTGCAACACCTGCTGGAGAAGCGAACAATTGGTAGCCGTCATGTCCACCAACTCCTTCAGCTGGGCCATCATCACCCGATTAGCTTCTTGGTGGACGGCGGTGGACTGTACCAGCGCTTTCACCACGTCCTCCATGCTCATGATTCCAACGTGATGCCCGCATTCTCCACCACAATGTGATAAAACACTCCGGGATCGCCTTTGCTGGGGTCAAAGGTCACGTGCGGTTAGCATGAAACTCATGCGCAAAGCCGGGGTCTGGGTATAACTGACACTGGGTCAGGTTTATTAGAGGTGAAAGCAATGCATAAAAGAAATAAAACAAATCCTTGCCTGTCCGGCACTAACTAAACAAGGTACAACCTAACTACCAACTGGCGGGCTACTCCCGTCCAGCCAAACCACAGTTACTGTGGGCACTGCTTTCATTCACGTGTGTCTCTCACACAGACAGTGTGACGGACTCAGCTCCTGCTGAGCCCATGTTTTGAGTGGACCCTCTGGGTCGTGGCACCCACCCACCGAGGGCGAGCTGACCTTGTGAGAATCCACCCCCTATACAGGGAGTGTCAGGGGCAAGACCAAGGGGGTGAGCCACCACGACTGCTGGGACCAGACGGCCGGCTCAGGGGGATACTATGGGAGTGTCTGACGACCAGGGACAAGCAGGAAGCAAGACAAGACAAAACGTAAGTGCAAGGTATCTTCATTATGATCTTCAGGATTACATTCAGTGCAAACGTGAAAACAAGCAAAACGTGCAAGGTGCGCGCGTGGGCATGCCAAGGTCCATAGCATAGTATGTGCCAGGTGGCACGCCTAGGTACAGGTAAAGGCACAATGGCATCGGACTCTGGACAGTTGGCGACGATCGACATGATCAAGGCATCAGGCTGCGGACATCAGTTCCGGACATCAGGTCGCAGTCATCCAGCTTACGATCTCTGGCAGCGATCGGCAGGTTCCAGGCATCCGGCAGGCAAACCAGGGTTCAGGCAAGGAGGCACGACAGATATCCAGGCATGGTGCATGTTAGGGAACACGCCAAGGTCCAAGGCTAGGTGCGTGTGTAGGGGACATGCCAGGGTTCAAGGCAAGGTGTGTGTGTAGGGGATACGCCAGGGTCCAAAGTGAGGTGCAAAGCAAGGTGCTTGTGTAGGGGACACTCCAGGGTTCAAAGCGAGAAAGGGTGCGTGTGTAGAGACACGCCAGAGCACAAGGTACAAAACAGAGTGCGTGCTAGGAGCCACGCCAAGGTTCAAGGCAGGGTGCGTGCTAGGAGCCACGCCAGGGTTCAAGGCAGGGTGCGTGCTAGGAGCCACGCCAGGGTTCAAGGCAGGGTGCGTGCTAGGAGCCACGCCAGGGTTCAAGGCAGGGTGCGTGCTAGGAGCCACGCCAGGGTTCAAGGCAGGGTGCATGCTAGGAGCCACGCCAGGGTTCAAGGCAGGGTGCATGCTAGGAGCCACACCAGGGTTCAAGGCAGGGTGTGTGCTAGGAGCCACGCCAGGGTTCAAGGCAGGGTGCATGCTAGGAGCCACGTCAGGGTTCAAGGCAGGGTGCGTGCTAGGGGCCATGCCAGGGTTCAAGGCAGGGTGCATGCTAGGAGTCACGCCAGGGTTCAAGGCAGGGTGCGTGCTAGGAGCCACGCCAGGGTTCAAGGCAGGGTGCGTGCTAGGAGCCACGCCAGGGTTCAAGGCAGGGTGCGTGCTAGGAGCCACGCCGGGGTTCAAGGCAGGGTGCATGCTAGGAGCCACGCCAGGGTTCAAGGCAGGGTGCGTGCTAGGAGACACGCCAGGGTTCAAGGCAGGGTGCGTGCTAGGAGCCACGCCAGGGTTCAAGGCAGGGTGCGTGCTAGGAGCCACGCCAGGGTTCAAGGCAGGGTGCGTGCTAGGAGCCATGCCAGGGTTCAAGGCAGGGTGCGTGCTAGGAGCCACGCCAGGGTTCAAGGCAGGGTGCGTGCTAGAAGCCACGCCAGGGTTCAAGGCAGGGTGCGTGCTAGGAGCCACGCCAGGGTTCAAGGCAGGGTGCGTGCTAGGAGCCACGCCAGGGTTCTTACTATATGTGGCGGCATGTCCTTATAATATGTAGAGTGAGTCCTTACTATATGTGGGGGCATGTCCTTATAATATGTAGAGTGAGTCCTTACTATATGTGGGGGCATGTCCTAGAATCATAGAATCATAGAATCGTAGAGTTGGAAGGGACCTCCTGGGCCATCTGGTCCAACCCCCTGCTCAAAGCAGGATTCGCTAAATCATCCCAGTCAGATGTCTGTCCAGCCTCTGTTTGAAGACTTCCATTGAAGGAGAACTCACCACTTCTCGTGGCAGCCTGTTCCACTCATTGATCACTCTAACTGTCAAAAAGTTTTTTCTAATATCTAATCTGTGTCTCCTCCCATTCAGTTTCATCCCATTGCTTCTAGTCTTTCCTTGTGCAAATGAGAATAAAGTTGATCCTTCTACAATGTGACAGCCCTTTAGATATTTGTAGACAGCTATTAAGTCTCCTCTCAGTCTTCTCTTTTGCAAACTAAACATTCCCAAATCCTGCAACCTTTCCTCATAAGACAGGGTTTGCAGACCGGTCACCATTCTGGTCGCTCTTTTCTGAACTTGCTCCAGTTTGTTGATGTCTTTTTTAAAATGTGGTGCCCAAAACTGGACACAATATTCCAGATGAGGTCTGACCAAAGAGGAGTAGAGGGAAATAATGACTTCACGTGATCTAGACTGTATGCTTCTGTTAATACATCCTAGAATTGCATTTGCCTTTTTTGCTGCTGCATCACATTGTTGACTCATATTCAGTCTGTGATCTATTAGTATACCCAAGTCTTTTTCACATGTGCTGTCACTTAGCCCTATTCCTCCCATTCTATATATGCTTTTTTCATTTTTATTGCCCAGATGTAGTACTTTGCATTTCTCCCTGTTAAAAACCATTCTGTTAGTTGCTGCCCACTTCTCCAGTTTATTTAAATCTTTTTGAATCCTCTCTCTCTCTTCTCTAGTATTAGCTATCCCTCCTAGCTTTGTGTCATCAGCAAATTTAATCAGTTTACCCTCAATTCCTTCATCTAAATCGTTGATAAAGATGTTGAACAATACAGGGCCCAGGACAGAGCCCTGTGGTACCCCACTTGAGACATTCTTCCAACTGGATGTGCAGCCATTTACGACCACTCTTTGGGTCCGATCACTAAGCCAGTTATGAATCCACCTAACAGTTGCCTTGTCCATTCCATACTTAGTCATTTTTTCAATAAGGATTGAATGAGAGACTTTGTCAAATGCTTTGCTGAAGTCAAGATATACTATATCTACAGCATTTCCTTGATCCACCCAATCAGTGATACCGTCATAGAAGGAAATTAAGTTAGTCTGACATGACTTATTAGTTACAAACCCATGCTGACTCTGTTTAATCACTTCATTCTTATCCAGGTATTGACATACATGTTGTTTAATAATTTGTTTAAAGATCTTTCCTGGTATAGAAGTCAGACTCACCGGCCTATAGTTGCCTGGGTCCACCTTCTTCCCCTTTTTGAAGATAGGAACAACATTTGCTCTTCTCCAGTCTTCTGGCACTTCTCCTGTTCTCCAAGAATTTTCAAAGATTATGGAGAGGGGTTCAAAAATTTCTTATGCTATCTCCCTCAGTACTCTGGGGTGTAATTCATCTGGACCTGGAGACTTGAATTAATTTAGTATTTCCTCACTATCTTTCTGTTTATAGATATCCTGCATTCTTCTATTCCCTTAATAGGACAGTGAATAACAGTTGATGTTACATTTCCTTTCTGAGAGAAAACAGATGCAAAATAGGAATTTAAAAGTTCAGCGTTCTCAACATCCTGTCTTACCATTTCATCATTTTCATCCTGTAAAAATCCTATAGCATCTTTGACTTTTCTTTTACTTTTGACATATCCCCAAAATCCTTTATTATTGCTTTTGACGTCTCTTGCAAGCCTCAATTCATTTTCAGCTTTAGATAATCTGATTTGTGCCCTGCAGGTTCTGCAGACAGCATTATATTCTTCTTTAGATATGCCTCCCTCTTTCCATTTTATAAACATTTTTTTCTTCCTTTTTAGCATGTGCTTAAGTTCTGTGTTCATCCATCCTGGTTTCCTTAAATGCTTCCTATTCTTCCCTCTTTTCGGAATTGTTAACAACTGTGCTTTGAGAATTTCATTTTTCAAGATTTCCCATCCTTCCTGGACATTTTTGTCTTTAAGGATATCCAGCCATTGGATCCCTCCAATTCTCTTTCTGAATCCCTTAAAATCTGCCTTTCTGAAATCTAACCTTGACGTCTGAGTCTTCACAGGTCTTCCTCCTCTAGTTATCCAAAATTCTAAAATAGCATGGTCGCTACTTCCTAGGGTCCCAGCCACTTTTACCTCCTCAACCATTTCCTCCCTGTTTATAAGGATTAGATCCAAGGTAGCAGTTCCCCTTGTTTTCTCCCCTACCTTTTGGAAGATAAAGTTGTCAGCAAGAGAGGATAAGAATTTCCTTGACCTGTTAGTTTTGCCTGAGAGAGATTCCCAACAAATGTCTGGATAGTTGAAATCTCCCATGACAACTATGTCATATTTTTTGGAGAACTTGGCCATTTGATGCATAAAGAGTTCATCCATATCTTCAGCTTGCACAGGCGGCCTGTAGTAAATGCCTACAATGGTGTCCTTTCCATTGTTCTGTCCTTGTATTCTTACCCAAACAGTTTCCACAGAACTCCCAGTCTCTGAAGCTTCAATCTCTGTGCAGATATACGCGTTTCTAACATACAGTGCGACACCCCCTTCTCGTTTATCAAGTCTGTTTCTTGCAGATAAGTTGTATCCTTCTAGTCTTGTATTCCAATCATGTGTATTGTCCCACCAAGTTTCAGTGATTCCAATGCCATCATATTTCTTTTCCTGTGTTAGTAGTTCCAATTCTCCTTGTTTGTTGCCCATGCTTTGTGCATTAGTATAGAAACATTTTAGTTTGTGATTGGTTTCTCTTTCTCCACTATTTTTATTAATTAGATTCTTTCGTCTTTGTTCTTCCTTTCCACTTCTAATAGCAGAGTTCTCAATAGCATTTGTCAGGTGTATGGCTTTTTCTTGTCTTTTGCTCCCCTTCCCATGTTTTTCTAGTTTAAAGCTCTCCTTACAAGTGTAGCAAGGCGACTTCCAAATACATGCTTTCCAGTCTTCGTAAGGTGCACCCCATCTCTAGCAAGTAGTCCATCGTAAAGGTAATTCACTCCGTGATCCAGAAATCCAAATCGTTGCTGATGGCACCATCGACGTAGCCAGTTGTTCACCTGCAGAATCTTATTCCACCTCCTTGTTCCATAGCCATCCACTGGGAGGATGGAAGAGAAGACCACCTGCGCTTCCAGTTCTTTCACTTTCTTGCCTAAGTCTTCAAAGTCTCTGCAGATGGTTTCCAGGTCGTTTCTTGCGGTGTCATTTGTCCCCACATGTAGTAGCAGGAATGGGTAGTCATCTGTAGGTCTGAAGAGTCCTGATATCCTGTCAGACACATCTTTAATTTTTGCACCTGGAAGACAGCACATTTCTCTTGAAGTTAGAGTTGGAAGGGACCTCCTGGGCCATCTGGTCCAACCCCCTGCTCAAAGTAGGATTCAATGAATCATCCCAGACAGATGTCTGTCCAGCCTCTGTTTGAAGACTTCTATTGAAGGAGAACTCACCACTTCTCGTGGCAGCCTGTTCCACTCATTGATCACTCTAACTGTCAAAAAGGGGTTCAAAAATTTCTTCTGCTATCTCCTTCAGTACTCTGGGGTGTAATTCATCTGGACCTGGAGACTTGAATTAATTTAGGTTAGCTAAGTGTTTCCTCACTATCTTTCTGATATAGATTTCCTGGATTCTTCTATTCCCTTAATAGGACAATGAAGATCAGTTGATGTTACATTTCCTTTCTGAGAGAAAACAGATGCAAAATAGGAATTTAAAAGTTCGGCCTTCTCAACATCCTGTCTTACCATTTCATCATTTTCATCCTGTAAAAATCCTATAGCATCTTTGACTTTTCTTTTACTTTTGACATATCCCCAAAATCCTTTATTATTGCTTTTGATGTCTCTTGCAAGCCTCAATTCATTGACAGCTTTAGATAATCTGATTTGTGCCCTGCAAGTTCTGCAGACAGCATTATATTCTTCTTTAGATATGCCTCCCTCTTTCCATTTTATAAATATGTCTTTCTTCCTTTTTAGCATGTGCTTAAGTTCTGTGTTCATCCATCCTGGCTTCCTTAAATGCTTCCTATTCTTCCCTCTTTTCGGAATTGTTAACAATTGTGCTTTGAGAATTTCATTTTTCAAGATTTCCCATCCTTCCTGGACATTTTTGTCCTTAAGGATATCCAGCCATTGGATCCCTCCAATTCTCTTTCTGAATCCCTTAAAATCTGCCTTTCTGAAATCTAACCTTGACGTCTGAGTCTTCACAGGTCTTCCTCCTCTAGTTATCCAAAATTCTAAAATAGCATGGTCGCTACCTCCTAGGGTCCCAGCCACTTTTACCTCCTCAACCATTTCCTCCCTGTTTATAAGGATTAGATCTAAGGTAGCAGTTCCCCTTGTTTTCTCCCCTACCTTTTGGAACATAAAGTTGTCAGCAAGAGAGGATAAGAATTTCCTTGACCTGTTAGTTTTGCCTGAGAGAGATTCCCAACAAATGTCTGGATAGTTGAAATCTCCCATGACAACTATGTCATATTTTTTGAAGAAGTTGGCCATTTGATGCATATATGCATATATGCTTATAATATGTGGAGTGAGTCCTTTCTATATTTGGGGGCATGTCCTTATAATATGTGAGGTGTGTCCATACAATATCTGGAGACTAGTGATGGGCGAGCACTAAAATGCTCGGGTGCTCGTTGCTCGGGTGGAGCAAATTAGAATTTTGCAGCGACCCCCCCCCGGGTCTTTTTAGGGTCTCAAATCGATGGGAACAGTGCTGAAATAACATGGGAACATCAAGGGGAAGACCCCTGGAAGCATTTCTCACTCCCAGGTCACAGCTGTAAACAATGTTGTCAGAGTTTTACGTCACTTTTACAGCGGCACACTAAAACATACAAAAACGAAACCAAAATGGATTTTCCTGTGAAATATGTTAAGGAGCATTCTTTCCAGGGTAATGATTTGTATGTAAGGCAAAATAAATGACTTGTGTTTTGAAACTGTTGTTTTGTAACACGCAGCATTTTGATGCATTTTTCAACTTTAGCATTGCTTTCAACCAAGACAAATGCATTCACTGGGAATTGTCATTGTAACATTTAACAACCTTATCTGCCCATGTGGAGCGTGACACATCATCAGACACATCCTGCTTCATTTATGAAGGAGGGACTCTGAAAAGTCACAAAGCCTATTTTTATAGGGGCATCAGGCGGCATTAATATTCTTATAGGACCAACGGCCGGCTAGGCTTTGTTGTTCCCATTATTAAACAGTGGGTCTCCTATCCTGTTATTGCCTATGCAGTGAGTGGCTGGGCTGGCAAAAATTAGGACGCACCCCAATACCCCTTTGATGAGCCGTACAGGAGAGCCTCATGAAGAAATGTTCCCATTACAAGAAAGTGGGTCTCCCATAGTGTTTGCCTATGTTTTGAATGCAACGGCTGCCCTGCCACAAAGTCACATGCATCCCAATAACCCTTTGAACCAACGTCCTGGATGGCTACATGAAACCAAAGTTCCCACTATTAAAAATTTGTTACTTCCATACTGTTTGCAGGCTATACATTTAATGTAAGAACTACCCCAAATTTGCACGCGCAACAATCCCCCTAGTAAAAAATGTGGAGGAGAGCCTCATAAAAAAATGTTCACATTAGAATGGAGCGGGTCTCCTATACTTGTAATGGCCATACACTAAAAGCCACCATTACAGTGTTATTCACTATACTACTGTACAGTGCTAACCAACAAGCCACCATACAGTGTAAACCACCGAGTCACTATACAGCGTTAACCAACGAGCCAGTATAAAGTGCTAATTAATGAGCCACCAACCAAAGAGTGATAACAAACAAGCCACCATACAGTGCCAACCAATGAGCCACCCAGCATACACTGCTGACCAGCGAGCCACCATAGAGTGCTAACTAACGAGCCACCATACAGTGCTAACCAACGAGCCACCTACAGCAACCTACAGTGGGTACAGTGACTCGTTGGTTAGAACTGTATGTTGGGTGGCTCGTTGGTTAGCACTGTCTGGTGGCTCATTGATTAACACTCTGTGGTGGCTTGTTGGTTAGCACTATATGGTGGGTGGCTTGTAGGTTAGACCTGTATGATACAGTGGGCACGGAAAGTATTCAGACCCTTTAAATTTTTCACTCTTTGTTTCATTGCAGCCATTTAGTAAATTCAAAAAAGTTCATTCTTTTTCTCATTAATGTGCACTCTGCACTAGAGTTGAGCGACTTTTGTTTTTTTAGGGTCGCGTTTCGTTTCGTGAAACCCGACTTTTCCAAAAGTCGGGTCGAGCAAGATCGTCTGATTATAGGGAAAAGTCGGGGTCGTCCCGAAACACGAAACCCAATGTAAGTCAATGGGGAATAAAAGTCGGCAGTGAGAGGAGGACAGGAAACACACCTACAGTGCCCATTTGAATGCCAAAAGCATCAATTCTTCTTACTTAAGCTTGTCAACCTTAATTAACTTCATAATACAAGTTACGCACTGAAAAATGGGGGTTATTTGGCTAAAGTTGTGGGGGGGGAGGGCTGGCTGCAGGTTTTCATGTGCCCTGGGCGAAAGAGCGCCCCTTTAACACATACCACAACTCATCATGCTCCGATACGGCAGAGAAATAGCGGTATAGTACAAAGAAAAATACCTCACTTTTTACATCTCATGACGAGGCCCATCTATTTCTCCATACAGAATCATTGGTCCCATATAATGTTTGAAACAGTATATGATGAGCTCCACATAATGCTACAGTATATGTTGGTCCCCATGGATGAAGCTCCACTGTCTTATGGGCCCAAATAATGCTCCAAACATAATGGGCCCCATTTCTAATGCTCTAGTGTATAATGGGCCCTGTAAATGCTGCTCCAGTGTCTGATGTCCACCTTTGGAATGTTCCAGTGTATGGTGGGCCCCATCTATCATTCTCCAGAGTATAGTGCTCCCCAAAAATTGCTATCCCAACATTGAAAACAATCAAATAAGTCTCCTCGCTAGGGAATCCCTGTACTTGTCTGGACAGGTGCTGTAGCTTGCTTAACAGCTCGCCAGCCGTTCTCACGCCCAGTATGGATTGCACGTGATTGCACAAAGGTTAGAAAGGGTACCGTATCCCCAGATAACATGTATGGATAGCGTACACATTCAAAATATATGTCTATACAGCATGAGGCAGGCTCAGACGGTGTTAGGCCCAGTATGGATTGCACGTGATTGCACAAAGGTTAGAAAGGGTACCGTATCCCTGGATAACATGTATGGATAGCGTACACATTCAAAATATATGTCTCAGGAGGCAGGCTCAGACGGTGTTAGGCCCAGTATGGATTGCACGTGATTGCACAAAGGTTAGAAAGGGTACCGTATCCCTGGATAACATGTATGGATAGCGTACACATTCAAAATATATGTCTATACAGCATGAGGCAGGCTCAGACGGTGTTAGGCCCAGTATGGATTGTACGTGATTGCACAAAGGTTAGAAAGGGTACCGTATCCCTGGATAACATGTATGGATAGCATACACATTCAAAATATATGTCTCAGGAGGCAGGCTCAGACGGTGTTAGGCCCAGTATGGATTGCACGTGATTGCACAAAGGTTAGAAAGGGTACCGTATCCCTGGATAACATGTATGGATAGCGTACACATTCAAAATATATGTCTCAGGAGGCAGGCTCAGACGGTGTTAGGCCCAGTATGGATTGCACGTGATTGCACAAAGGTTAGAAAGGGTACCGTATCCCTGGATAACATGTATGGATAGCGTACACATTCAAAATATATGTCTATACAGCATGAGGCAGGCTCAGACGGTGTTAGGCCCAGTATGGATTGTACGTGATTGCACAAAGGTTAGAAAGGGTACCGTATCCCTGGATAACATGTATGGATAGCATACACATTCAAAATATATGTCTCAGGAGGCAGGCTCAGACGGTGTTAGGCCCAGTATGGATTGCACGTGATTGCACAAAGGTTAGAAAGGGTACCGTATCCCTGGATAACATGTATGGATAGCGTACACATTCAAAATATATGTCTCAGGAGGCAGGCTCAGACGGTGTTAGGCCCAGTATGGATTGCACGTGATTGCACAAAGGTTAGAAAGGGTACCGTATCCCTGGATAACATGTATGGATAGCGTACACATTCAAAATATATGTCTCAGGAGGCAGGCTCAGACGGTGTTAGGCCCAGTATGGATTTGACGGCCCAGATTACACAGCGGAGGAGCAGGGAGAGGTAAAGATTGCAAATGCTGGGGCCCTGCCCAAGCAAAGGGGGCCCACTCGTGGGTGTCGGTACTGGCACTGGGCCCCTCATAGTACAGCGGTGTGTCTGACGGCGGGTGTGCACCACCACCGTCAGAGACACTTGATTGCACTATGAGGGACCCTGTGCCAGTGCCCGCGCCCAAGAGTCGCCTACCCACCTGTCCAGGGCAACGGCACTCGCACGGTGTCGTGCGCTAGGGGTTGACCCCGGCCATGGGGGGGAGGCAGCACAGTTAGGGAGTTTTAGAAAGTGGCATATGTTGATGTTGGACATTCAGCTGATGCAAATGGCGAAAAAAGCGAAGTACCAGGAATAGGTGGACCAAAGCAAGCCATTTTTCTGTCACCCTATGTGTCATCAGGGGAAGGTGGGACAAAATCCTTGGAAACCCATGCGTGGTTCATTTTAATGAAGGTTAGATCATCCACATTTTGGGTTGACAGACGGGTCCTTTTTTCTGTCAGGATTGATCCAGCTGCACTGAAGACTCTTTCCGATAGCACACTTGCAGCTGGGCAAGCGAGCTCCTGTAAGGCATATTGGGCCAATTCAGGCCAGGTGTCCAGTTTAGTGGCCCAATAGTCAAAGGGGAATGACCTGTGTGGGAGAACATCGATATGGGAGGAAAAGTAGTTTGTAACCATAGTTGACAACTGCGGTCTCCTGTCACTTTCCATCGATGCAGTATTACCAGTTGTGTGAGCGGTATTTGAAAAATCAGTCCACAACATTGTCATGAAACCCCTGTCTCCAACGTCACTTCTGCTGTGTGCACCACGAACACCTCTGCCAAGCTGCCCCCGGCCCGTACGGCTCGTGTGAGAACCATCACCGCTGCTGTGTGCTGGGAATGCCTCAAGCAACCCATTTACCAGAGTTGCTTGTTTATTAGCCAATATTAGGTCATGGTTCTCCTGTGGCATGATGTTTTGTAATTTGCCTTTATAGCGTGGATCCAGGATGCTGGCCAACCAGTAGTCGTCATCGTTCATCATTTTGGCAATGCGGGGGTCCCTTTTTAGGATCCGCAAGGCATAATCTGACATGTGTGCCAATGTTCCCGGTGTCAATGATGCACTACGAGTGCTGGGTGGAGGAGCACTTTCTGGCAAATCCACATCCCTCCAGTCACGCACAAACCCTGTACCAGACCTTGCCACGCCAACATTTTCACTTGCCCCACGAGTTGCATCCTCCTCCCCTAAGTAATCATCCCCATCATCATCCTCCTCCTCCTCTTCTTCCTCCACCTCGTCCAGGAGAGGTCCCTGAGCAGACAATGGCTGAATGTCATCAAGGATTCCCTCCTCCTCTACATTGGCTGCAGACGCCTGCTCCTTAAGGTGCGTCAAAGTTTGCATGAGCAGACGCATAAGTGGGATGCTCATGCTTAGGATGGCGTCGTCTGCGCTTACCAGCCGTGTGCATTCCTCAAAACACTGAAGGACTTTACAAAGGTCTTTCAGCTTCGACCACTGCACACCTGTCAACTCCATGTCTGCTATCAAAGTGCCTGGCCGTGTATCCTCCCACAAATGCATTATGGCCTGCCTCTGCTCGCACAGCCGCTCCACCATGTGCAGGGTGGAGATCCACCTTGTTGCAATGTCGATAATGAGGCGGTGGTTGGGAAGGTGGAGCAATCGGTGCAGCTTCTGCATACGAACGGAGTGTACAGGCGACCGGCGGATGTGCGCGCACAGTCTTCGCACCTTCTGGAGCAGGGCTGTTAACTCCGGATAATTTTTGAGGAAGCACTGCACCACCAGGTTCAAGATGTGAGCCAAGCAAGGTATGTGGCTGAGTTTTGAAAAGGCTATGGCTGCCACAAAATTACGGCCGTTATCACTAACTACCTTGCCTGCCTCAAGATGTACACTGCCCAGCCATGACTCAGTTTGTCACTTCAAGTACTCGGCCAGCACCTCGGCGGTGTGTCTGTCGCCCAAACACATCATCTGCAACACAGCCTGCTGACGCTTTCCACTAGCTGCTCGATAGGGGGACACATCGTGTGCAACAGTGGCAGCTGCAGATGGAGTGCTCGTACGACTGCGCTCTGTGGACGAGCTTTCGCTTCTGGAGGAGGAGGAGGAGGAGTAGGAGGAGGGTCGAACGCCTACAGCCAACTGTTTCCTATACCGTGGGCTAGGCAGCACTGTCCTACCACCGCTGTCCCCTGTGGACCCTGCATCCACCACATTAACCCAGTGCGCTGTGATGGACACGTAACGGCCCTGGCCATGCCGACTGGACCATGCATCAGTTGTGAGGTGCACCTTTCCGCTCACTGACTGCTTGAGTGCATGGACAATGCGGTCTTTCACATGATGGTGGAGGGCTGGGATGGCTTTGCGAGAGAAGAAGTGGCGACTGGGTAGGTCATAGCGTCGTACTGCATAGGCCATGAGTTCGCGGAAAGCTGTGCTTTCCACCAACCGAAAGGGCATCATCTCAAACGAGATTAGTTTGGCAATGTGGGCGTTCAAACCCAGTGTACGCGAATGAGAGACTGAGTACTTTCTTGACCTACTCATAGTGTCTGGGAGGGTGAGCTGGACTTGAGAGCTGCATATGGTGGAAGTAGCGGTGGACAGGGCGGACTGAGAGAGGGTTGATGATGGTGATGGAGTTGGTGTTCTTTCTGATGGCCTAGAATCAGTCTTTCGTTGATATAACAGTGGGATTCCCTGACTGCTGTGGTCTTGCAACGACACCTCAACATTTGCTGCTGTGCTAACCGGTGGGCTTACAGTGGGGGAAACAATGTAGCGTTGCTGACTACCTTCGTTTTGATCAGTTGCACATGTGGCACTTGAGGTTTGGTGTTGTGTCCACGCTTGCAAGTGCATGCTGGTTAAATGTCTAAGCATGCAACTGGTATTCAAATTTTTCAGATTTTTCCCTCGGCTAAAGGTCTTTGCGCACTTCTTACAGATAACCTTGGCCTGATCATGAGGATTTTGTTCAAAAAAGTGCCACACTGCACTCTTCCTACTTTGGCAGACATTTTGCGGCCTAGCACGCTGTGATCTTTTGACCCTCTGGACAAGCTGTCCAGCAACTCTTTTGATGTTTGGAACCTGTCTTTGGAGTGCTCCGGGCCTGCCAGATAACAGCTGTTGCGATGTCGGTCTGCTGTGGATGCTCCTCATCTGAGCTATTGGAAGCAGCACCCTCTTCCCCCAATGGATGCCAATCTGGGTCAACAACTGGGTCATCCATCACCTCCTCTTCTATGTCATGTGCACCTTCCTCTGTGTCACCGTGTATGGTGGTATAGTGTGCGGGAAGGGGCACCTGAGTCTCATCAGGGTCAGAATCTGGCTCTGTACACTGCGAGGACAATGTAGTGCTCTGAGTGAATGTACCAGCAGAATCATCCATCAGCGGCTGTGCATCAGTGCACTCCATGTCAGATTCATCTTGGCCTGGGTAATTCACCATTTCACTTGATAATCCAGGCATGGTATGTGAAAACAGCTCCATGGAGTAATCAGTAGTATGGCCTGCATCATCCTTCAATCTTGGATGGGGTGAAGGACACAAGGAAAGGTGTGGTTCATGAACATGAGCCTCCAATGACGACTCAGTGCTTTTACTTTTTACAACTGAAGAAGAGGAGGCGATAGAGCTGGAGGCTGAGTCAGCAATGTAAGACAAAACTTTTTCCTGATGCTCTGCCTTTAAAAGCGGTTTGCCAACTCCTAGAAAACTAAGCGTTCGAGGCCTTATGTAGCCAGACGATGACGCAGGGTCAGCACCTCCTGCATTCGGTCCTATTTTGATCTTGCCACTACCATCAGATCCACCACCAACACCATCATTACCAGCTGCCAACCCAATTCCACGGCCTCTTCCACCAGCCTTCCTCATTTTTGGTAGAAATGTAGACAAAATCCAACAAACTATATAGTAATGTAAAACAAGGTACAAGGTGTCTATAGGACAGGGGAGATTTAGAATTTCTGCACACACTTGTGGACAGTGGACACTTTTGGATTGTGTGAGGCCCACTGATATCTGAGCGCTATGTGACAGGCTCGATGGCACAGCTGTGACCAAAGTGACGAGAGGATAAGGGAGATTTTGAATCTCTGTGCACACTTTTGGACACTGGACACTTGTGGATTGTGTGAGGCCCACTGATATCTGAGCGCTATGTGACAGGCTCGATGGCACAGCTGCCTGTGACAAAAGTGACGAGAGGATAATGGAGATTTTGAATCTCTGCGCACACTTTTGGACACTGGACACTTGTGGATTGTGTGAGGCCCACTGATATCTGAGCGCTATGTGACAGGCTCGATGGCACAGCTGCCTGTGACAAAAGTGACGAGAGGATAATGGAGATTTTGAATCTCTGCGCACACTTTTGGACACTGGACACTTGTGAATTGTGTGAGGCCCACTGATATCTGAGCGCTATGTGACAGGCTCGATGGCACAGCTGCCTGTGACAAAAGTGACGAGAGGATAATGGAGATTTTGAATCTCTGCGCACACTTTTGGACACTGGACACTTGTGGATTGTGTGAAGCCCACTGATATCTGAGCGCTATGTGACAGGCTCGATGGCACAGCTGCCTGTGACAAAAGTGACGAGAGGATAATGGAGATTTTGAATCTCTGCGCACACTTTTGGACACTGGACACTTGTGGATTGTGTGAGGCCCACTGATATCTGAGCGCTATGTGACAGGCTCGATGGCACAGCTGCCTGTGACAAAAGTGACGAGAGGATAATGGAGATTTTGAATCTCTGCGCACACTTTTGGACACTGGACACTTGTGGATTGTGTGAGGCCCACTGATATCTGAGCGCTATGTGACAGGCTCGATGGCACAGCTGCCTGTGACAAAAGTGACGAGAGGATAATGGAGATTTTGAATCTCTGCGCACACTTTTGGACACTGGACACTTGTGGATTGTGTGAGGCCCACTGATATCTGAGCGCTATGTGACAGGCTTGATGGCACAGCTGCCTGTGACAAAAGTGACGAGAGGATAATGGAGATTTTGAATCTCTGCGCACACTTTTGGACACTGGACACTTGTGGATTGTGTGAGGCCCACTGATATCTGAGCGCTATGTGACAGGCTCGATGGCACAGCTGTGACAAAAGTGTCTAGAGGATAAAGGAGATTGGATTGCTTTTAAAAAAGCAGTTTGCGGAGCAGTGGGTAAACAGCAATGCCAGCGTGTCAGGAAGCCTTAAAAGGCAGCCCAACAACCAACACCACTGATACACCACTATATAGCCTCCCCTTGCACTGCACACACAGTGACTTGTGTGTTGTGCAGGCCAAATCGCTAGCAGCAGAAGCAGTTTTTTTGTCTTCTTCCCTGCCTAACGCTCTCCCTACAGAATCAGCAGCAACCTCTCCCTATACTAAGATCGGCAGAAGTAAGATGGCGGTCGGCGTGCACGCCCTTTTATACCCCCTGTGACGCCCACCAAAGCAAGCCAATCACTTGCATGCCCTTCTGAAAGATGGTGGTGACCCGTGCCTAGGTCATCACGTTGCCCACAGTGTCCGTGGATCCTGATTGGCTGAAAAAGAGCGCAAAACAAACTTTTGAAACGCGACTTTTGAATTTTTTCGACCCGTTTCGCTCAACTCTACTCTGCACCCATCTTGGCTGAAAAAAAAACAACAGAAATTTGGACATTTGGCACCTATTATACAGTTCTAACCAACAAGCTACCCACCATACAGTGCTAACTAATGAGTCACCTACCATACAGTGCTAATCAATGAGCCACCATACAGTGCAAACCAATGAGCCACCCATGATGCAGTGTTAACCAACGAGCCACGACAGAGTGCTAACCAATGATCCACCATAGAGTGCTAACCGAGCCATCTACTATACAGTGCAAACCAACGAGCCACCATACAGTGCCACTATAGTATTAACGAATAAGCCACAATATAGTGCTAACCAAAGCGTCACCCACCATACAATACTAACCAACAAGCCACCATAGAGTATTAACCAATAAGACACCATATAGTGCTAATGAGCGTACCACCTACCAAACAGTGCTAATCAGTGAGCCACCCACCATACAGTGCTACCCAACAAGACACTATAGAGTGCTAACCAATGAGCCACCCATGATACAGTGCTAACCAACAAGCCACCAAAGTGTGCTAACCAATGAGCCACCATAAAATACTAACCAACGAGCCACCATACAGTGCTAACCAACAAGCCACCTATCATACATTTCTAACCAACAAGCCACCCACCATACAGTGCTAACCAACAAGCCACCATATAGTGCTAACCAATCAACCACTCACCATACAGTGCTAACCAATGAGCCACCATAGAGTGCTAACCAATGAGCCACCCACCATACAGTGCTAACCAACAAGCCACCATAGGGTGCTAACCAACGAGCCACCATAGAGAGCTAACCAACGAGCCACCTACCATACAGTGCTAACCAATGAGCCACCCACCATAGAGGGCTAACCAACAAGCCACCATAAAGTGCAAACCAACGAGCCACCATACAGTGCAAACCAATGAGCCATCTACCATACAGTGCTAACCAACGAGTCACCATAGAGTGCAAACCAACGAGTCACCCAAACAGTGCTATCCAACAAGCAACCATACAGTGCTAATCAATGAGCCACCTACCATACAGTGCTAACCAACGAGCCACCCAAACAGTGCTAACCAATAAGCCACCATAGAGTGCTAACCAATAAACCACCATAGAGTGCTAACCAGTGAGCCATTATACAATGTTAATCACTACACCACCGTACAGTGCTAACCAACGAACCACCATAGAGTGCTAACTAACAAGCCACCATAAAGTGCTAACCAATGAGCCACTGTACAGTGTTAACCATGAGCCACCCACCATACAGTGCTAATCAACAAGCCACCATAGAGTGCTAACCAACAAGCCACCATACAGTGTTAACCAACGAGCCACCATTCAGTGCTAACCAACGAGCCACCATTCAGTGCTAACAAACAAGCCACCATAGAGTGCTAATCAACAATCCACCATACGGTGCTAACCAATGAGCCACCATAGAGTGTTAACCAACGAGCCACCATAAAGTGCTAACCAACAAAGCACCATAGAGTGCTAACTAACAAGCCACCATACAATGCTAACCAACAAGCCAACCAAACAGTGCTAACCACTGTGCCAGTTTGCTGCCTTGCTCCTTTTGAGCTCAATGTATTAACAGTATATATTAAGCTTCTTAGTTCCCTCTAGTGGTGACTGAAGTAAGATATTTGGCATATTTTAACTGTGACTATACAGGTGTTTTGGAGCTTTGTATAAACAATATATATATATATATATATATATATATATATATATATATATATACACACTCACTGGCCACTTTATTAGGTACACCATGCTAGTAAGGGGTTGGACCCCCTTTTGCCTTCAGAACTGCCTCAATTCTTCGTGGCAGAGATTCAACAAGGTGCTGGAAGCATTCCTCAGAGATTTTGGACCATATTGACATGATGGCATCACACAGTTGGCGCAGATTTGTCGGCTGCACATCCCTGATGCGAATCTCCCGTTCCACCACATCCCAAAGATGCTCTATTGGATTGAGATCTGGTGACTGAGGAGGCCATTTGAGTACAGTGAACTCATTGTCATGTTCAAGAAACCAATCTGAGATGATTCGAGCTTTATGACATGGCGCATTATCCTGCTGAAAGTAGCCATCAGATGTTGGGTACATTGTGGTCATAAAGGGATGGACATGGTCAGCAACAATACTCAGGTAGGCTGTGGCGTTGCAACGATGCTCAATTGGTACCAAGGGGCCCAAAGAGTGCCCAGAAAAAATTCCCCACACCATGACACCACCACCACCAGCCTGAACCGTTGATACAAGGCAGGATGGATCCATGCTTTCATGTTGTTTACGCCAAATTCTGACCCTACCATCCGAATGTCGCAGCAGAAATCGAGACTCATCAGACCAGGCAACGTTTTTCCAATCTTCTACTGTCCAATTTCGATGAGCTTGTGCAAATTGTAGCCTCAGTTTCCTGTTCTTAGCTGAGAGGAGTGGTACCCAGTGTGGTCTTCTGCTGCTGTAGCCCATCTGCCTCAAAGTTCGACGCACTGTGCGTTCAGAGATGCTCTTCTGCCTACCTTGGTTGTAACGGGTGGCAATTTGAGTCACTGTTGCCTTTCTATCAGCTCGAACCAGTCTGCCCATTCTCCTCTGACCTCTGGCATCAACAAGGCATTTCCGGCCACAGAACTGCCGCTCACTGGATTTTTTTTCTTTTTCGGACCATTCTCTGTAAACCCTAGAGATGGTTGTGCGTGAAAATCCCAGTAGATCAGCAGTTTCTGAAATTCTCAGACCAGCCCTTCTGGCACCAACAATCATGCCACGTTCAAAGGCACTCAAATCACCTTTCTTCCCCATACTGATGCTCGGTTTGAACTGCAGGAGATTGTCTTGACCATGTCTACATGCCTAAATGCACTGAGTTGCCGCCATGTGATTGGCTGATTAGAAATTAAGTCTTAACACACAGTTGGACAGGTGTACCTAATAAAGTGGCCAGTGAGTGTATATATATATATATATATATATATATAATTGACCATCGAGAGGCGGTCCAGGATGGAAAAACATGACTGCTTCCCAGCAGCTTGTATGGGGTAATGCAGCTCAGTCTTATTGCTTAGAACAGCAGTGAGCTGCATTACCATGCTAAACCAGTATGTAAATGTGGCGCTGTTTAGGAATAAAGCAGAGATTCTTTATAGTCCTGGACATCCCTTTAAGTTGATGCATGATGTATTTTAATTGCAAAAACATCAAGTATTGCAACTTTGTGCTTTAAAAGAAGTAAACACATTGGAGATCTCTGATGAATAGTGAATAAGTTTGTGAACCCCTAGCATTCAGTCCAGCAGCAGCTCATTCTCTTCTCTGTAGAACTCTACTGGCTTCCTGTTAGAGGAAAAGCAGTGCATTGTGGGGGATCAGATGATGTCCGCGAGCTGAGCCGTCAGGTCACGTGCCAGTCAGCTGGCGGTTTCATCTGGGCAAGCAGCAGAACTAGGAACAGTATAACTGCAGGATGACATTTCACAGGAGAGGGGCCGAGGCGGCAACACATATATCTGGCACTGCTGCCGGCACTCGGGAGCGGAGCTGCGTGACCACTTATTACTTGTGGACAGGCCAAAAAGAAACCATAGGAACAAGTAAGCTGTGGGCGATGGCGGCTCTACTGCAAATGGAGGTGGAGAGGAGACAAGGGCACAGGATGACTCCCACGCCTATCGCCAGATACGACCGGCTTTGTCAGGGGCGTTCTGTGGTCTTTGTCTAATATTTACTCTTGTTCTGTGATGTCAAACATTTAAGTGTGAGAAACATGCAAAAGAATAAGAAATCAGGAAGGGAGCAAATACTTTTTCACACCACTGTATATATATAAGCAGCAGAAACAGACTTGCAAAATTTCTGTTTATAGAATGAGGAACCTACTAAAAAGAGGACACACCGGCAGGAGAGCGTAACGCTCAGCCTTTACACCAGTGTCACACCAGCGTGGGAGGCCCAGCTGTGTAAATCACCACACGCGGCCAAATCAAAAAGATTTCAATACTAGAATATGGAGATGGCTTATGGGGCAGCAGTAGAAAGATTAGAAGAAAAGCTGAGGCTGAAGGTAGCAGGTAGATGAATGCTTGAAGAAGAGGTGGAGGTGGGAGGTGAGGTGCTGGTGAAGAAGATAATGGTGGTAGAGAAAGTGCTAGTAGAGAAGGTAACAGTGGTAGATGAATGTTTGAAGAACAGGTGGAAGTGGTAGGTGAGGTGCTGGTGAAGAAGATAATGGTGGTAGAGAAAGTGCTGGTAGAGAAGGTAACAGTGGTAGATGAATGCTGGAAGAAGAGGTGGAGGTGGTAGGTGAGGTGCTGGTGAAGAAGATAATGGTGGTAGAGAAAGTGCTAGTAGAGAAGGTAACAGTGGTAGATGAATGCTGGAAGAAGAGGTGGAGGTGGTAGGTGATGTTCTGGAGAAGAAGATAATGGTGGTAAAGAAAGTGCTAGTAGAGAAGGTAACAGTGGTACATGAAAGCTGGAACAAGAGGTGGAGGTGGTAGGTGAGGTGCTGGTGAAGAAGATAATGTTGGTACAGAAAGTGCTAGAAGAGAAGGTAACAGTGGTAGATGAATGCTGGAAGAAAAGGTGCAGGTGGCAGGTGAGGTGCTGGTGAAGATAATGGTGGTAGAGAAAGTGGTAGTAGAGAAGGCAACAGTGGTAGATGAATGCTGGAAGAAGAGATGGAGGTGGCAGGTGAGGTGCTGGAGAAGAAGATAATGGTGGTAGAGAAAGTGATAGTAGAGAAGGTAACAGTGGTAGATGGATGCTGGAAGAAGAGGTGGAGGTGATATGTGAGGTGGTGGTAAAGAAAGTGCTGGTAGAGAAGGTAACAGTGGTACATGAATGCTGGAACAAGAGGTGGAGGTGGTATGTGAGGTGCTGTTGAAAAAGGTAATGGTGGTCGAGAAAGTGCTAGTAGAGAATGTAACAGTGGTAGATGAATGCTGGAAGAAGAGGTGGAGGTGGTAGGTGAGGTGCTGGTGAAGGAGATAATGGTGGTAAAGAAAGTGATAGTAGTAGAGAAGGTAACAGTGGTAGATGAATGCTGGAAGAAGAGATGGAGGTGGTAGGTGAGGTGCTGGTGAAGAAGATAATGGTGGTAGAGAAAGTGCTAGAAGAGAACGTAACAGTGGTAGATGAATGCTGGAAGAAGAGGTGGAGGTGGAAGGTGAGGTGCTGGTGAAGAAGATAATGGTGGTAGAGAAAGTGCTAGTAGAGAATGTAACAGAGGTAGATGAATGCTGGAAGAGGTGGAGGTGGTAGGTGAGGTGCTGGTGAAGGAGATAATGGTGGTAAAGAAAGTGATAGTAGAGAAGGTAACAGTGGTAGATGAATGCTGGAAGAAGAGGTGGAGGTGGTAGGTGAGGTGCTGGTGAAGAAGATAATGGTGGTAGAGAAAGTGCTAGAAGAGAACATAACAGTGGTAGATGAATGCTGGAAGAAGAGGTGGAGGTGGAAGGTGAGGTGCTGGTGAAGAAGATAATGGTGATAGAGAAAGTGCTAGTAGAGAAGGCAACAGTGGTAGATGAATGCTGGAAGAAGAGATGGAGGTGGCAGGTGAGGTGCTGGTGAAGGAGATAATGGTGGTAAAGAAAATGCTAGAAGAGAAGGTAACAGTGGTAGATGAATGCTGGAAGAAGAGGTGGAGGTGGTAGGTGAGGTGCTGGTGAAGAAGATAATGGTGATAGAGAAAGTGCTAGTAGAGAAGGTAACAGTGTTAGATGAATGCTGGAAGAAGAGGTGGAGGTGGTAGGTGAGGTGCTGGTGAAGGAGATAATGGTGGTAAAGAAAGTGCTAGTAGAGAAGGTAACAGAGGTAGATGAATGCTGGAAGAAGAGGTGGAGGTGGTAGGTGAGGTGCTGGTGAAGAAGGTAATGGTGGTAGAGAAAGTGCTAGTAGAGAAGGTAACAGTGGTAGATGAATGCTGGAAGAAGAGGTGGAGGTGGTAGGTGAGGTGCTGGTGAAGAAGAGAATGGTAGTAAAGAAAGAGCTGGTAGAGAAGGTAACAGTGGTACTTGAAAGCTGGAACAAGAGGTGGAGGTGGAAGGTGAGGTGCTGGTGAAGAAGATAATGGTGATAGAGAAAGTGCTAGTAGAGAAGGCAACAGTGGTAGATGAATGCTGGAAGAAGAGGTGGAGGTGGTAGGTGAGGTGCTGGTGAAGGAGATAATGGTGGTAAAGAAAGTGCTAGTAGAGAAGGTAACAGTGGTAGATGAATGCTGGAAGAAGAGGTGGAGTTGGTAGGTGAGGTGCTGGTGAAGAAGATAATGGTGGTAGAGAAAGTGCTAGTAGAGAATGTAACAGTGGTAGATGAATGCTGGAAGAGGTGGAGGTGGTAGGTGAGGTGCTGGTGAAGAAGATAATGGTGGTAGAGAAAGTGCTGGTAGAGAAGGTAACAGTGGTAGATGAAAGCTGGAACAAGAGGTGGAGGTGGTAGGTGAGGTGCTGGGGAAGAAGATAATGGTGGTAGAGAAAGTGCTAGTAGAGAAGGTAACCGTGGTAGATGAATGCTGGAAGAAGAGATGGAGGTGGTAGGTGAGGTGCTGGTGAAGAAGATAATGTTGGTAGAGAAAGTGCTAGAAGAGATTGTAACAGTGGTAGATGAATGCTGGAAGAAGAGGTGGAGGTGGTAGGTGAGGTGCTGGTGAAGAAGATAATGTTGGTAGAGAAAGTGCTAGTAGAGAAGGTAACAGTGTTAGATGAATGCTGGAAGAAGAGGTGGAGGTGGTAGGTGAGGTGCTGGTGAAGGAGATAATGGTGGTAAAGAAAGTGCTAGTAGAGAATGTAACAGTGGTAGATGAATGCTGGAAGAAGAGATGGAGGTGGTATGTGAGGTGCTGTTGAAAAAGGTAATGGTGGAAGAGAAAGTGCTAGTAGAGAAGGTAACCGTGGTAGATGAATGCTGGAAGAAGAGATGGAGGTGGTAGGTGAGGTGCTGGTGAAGAAGATAATGGTGGTAGAGAAAGTGCTAGTAGAGAATGTAACAGTGGTAGATGAATGCTGGAAGAAGAGGTGGAGGTGGTAGGTGAGGTGCTGGTGAAGAAGATAATGTTGGTAGAGAAAGTGCTAGAAGAGATTGTAACAGTGGTAGATGAATGCTGGAAGAAGAGGTGGAGGTGGTAGGTGAGGTGCTGGTGAAGGAGATAATGGTGGTAAAGAAAGTGATACTAGAGAAGGTAACAGTGGTAGATGAATGCTGGAAGAAGAGATGGAGGTGGCAGGTGAGGTGCTGGTGAAGGAGATAATGGTGGTAAAGAAAGTGCTATTAGAGAAGGTAACAGTGGTAGATGAATGCTGGAAGAAGAGGTGGAGGTGGTAGGTTAGGTGCTGGTGAAGGAGATAATGGTGGTAAAGAAAGTGCTATTAGAGAAGGTAACAGTGGTAGATGAATGCTGGAAGAAGAGGTGGAGGTGGTAGGTGAGGTGCTGGTGAAGAAGATAATGGTGTTAGAGAAAGTGCTAGTAGAGAAGGTAACAGTGGTAGATGAATGCTGAAAGAAGAGGTGGAGGTGGTAGGTGAGGTGCTGGTGAAGGAGATAATGGTGGTAAAGAAAGTGATACTAGAGAAGGTAACAGTGGTAGATGAATGCTGGAAGAAGAGATGGAGGTGGCAGGTGAGGTGCTGGTGAAGGAGATAATGGTGGTAAAGAAAGTGCTATTAGAGAAGGTAACAGTGGTAGATGAATGCTGGAAGAAGAGGTGGAGGTGGTAGGTGAGGTGCTGGTGAAGGAGATAATGGTGGTAAAGAAAGTGATACTAGAGAAGGTAACAGTGGTAGATGAATGCTGGAAGAAGAGATGGAGGTGGCAGGTGAGGTGCTGGTGAAGGAGATAATGGTGGTAAAGAAAGTGCTATTAGAGAAGGTAACAGTGGTAGATGAATGCTGGAAGAAGAGGTGGAGGTGGTAGGTTAGGTGCTGGTGAAGGAGATAATGGTGGTAAAGAAAGTGCTATTAGAGAAGGTAACAGTGGTAGATGAATGCTGGAAGAAGAGGTGGAGGTGGTAGGTGAGGTGCTGGTGAAGAAGATAATGGTGTTAGAGAAAGTGCTAGTAGAGAAGGTAACAGTGGTAGATGAATGCTGAAAGAAGAGGTGGAGGTGGTAGGTGAGGTGCTGGTGAAGGAGATAATGGTGGTAAAGAAAGTGCTATTAGAGAAGGTAACAGTGATAGATGAATGCTGGAAGAAGAGGTGGAGGTGGTAGGTGAGGTGCTGGTGAAGAAGATAATGGTGTTAGAGAAAGTGCTAGTAGAGAAGGTAACAGTGGTAGATGAATGCTGGAAGAAGAGGTGGAGGTGGTAGGTGAGGTGCTGGTGAAGGAGATAATGGTGGTAAAGAAAGTGCTAGTAGAGAAGGTAACAGTGGTAGATGAATGCTGGAAGAAGAGGTGGAGGTGGTAGGTGAGGTGCTGGTGAAGGAGATAATGGTGGTAAAGAAAGTGCTAGTAGAGAAGGTAACAGTGGTAGATGAATGCTGAAAGAAGAGGTGGAGGTGGTAGGTGAGGTGCTGGTGAAGGAGATAATGGTGGTAAAGAAAGTGCTAGTAGAGAAGGTAACAGTGGTAGATGAATGCTGGAAGAAGAGATGGAGGTGGTAGGTGAGGTGCTGGTGAAGAAGATAATGGTGGTAGAGAAAGTGCTAGTAGAGAATGTAACAGTGGTAGATGAATGCTGGAAGAAGAGGTGGAGGCGGTAGGTGAGGTGCTGGTGAAGGAGATAATGGTGGTAAAGAAAGTGCTAGTGTAGAATCATAGAATCATAGAATCATAGAATCGTAGAGTTGGAAGGGACCTCCTGGGCCATCTGGTCCAACCCCCTGCTCAAAGCAGGATTCGCTAAATCATCCCAGTTAGATGTCTGTCCAGCCTCTGTTTGAAGACTTCCATTGAAGGAGAACTCACCACTTCTCGTGGCAACCTGTTCCACTCATTGATCACTCTAACTGTCAAAAAGTTTTTTCTAATATCTAATCTGTGTCTCCTCCCATTCAGCTTCATCCCATTGCTTCTAGTCTTTCCTTGTGCAAATGAGAATAAAGTTGATCCTTCTACAATGTGACAGCCCTTGAGATATTTGTAGACAGCTATTAAGTCTCCTCTGTCTTCTCTTTTGCAAACTAAACATTCCCAAATCCTGCAACCTTTCCTCATAAGACAGGGTTTGCAGACCGGTCACCATTCTGGTCGCTCTTTTCTGAACTTGCTCCAGTTTGTTGATGTTTTTTTTAAAATGTGGTGCCCAAAATTGGACACAATATTCCAGATGAGGTCTGACCAAAGAGGAGTAGAGGGAAATAATTACTTCACGTGATCTAGACTGTATGCTTCTGTTAATACATCCTAGAATTGCATTTGCCTTTTTTGCTGCTGCATCACACTGTTGACTCATATTCAGTCTGTGATCTATTAGTATACCCAAGTCTTTTTCACATGTGCTGTCACTTAGCCCTATTCCTCCCATTCTATATATGCTTTTTTAATTTTTATTGCCCAGATGTAGTACTTTGCATTTCTCCCTGTTAAAAACCATTCTGTTAGTTGCTGCCCACTTCTCCAGTTTATTTAAATCTTTTTGAATCCTCTCTCTCTCTTCTCTAGTATTAGCTATCCCTCCTAGCTTTGTGTCATCAGCAAATTTTATCAGTTTACCCTCAATTCCTTCATCTAAATCGTTGATAAAGATGTTGAACAATACAGGGCCCAGGACAGAGCCCTGTGGTACCCCACTTGAGACATTCTTCCAACTGGATGTGCAGCCATTTACGACCACTCTTTGGGTCCGATCACTAAGCCAGTTATGAATCCACCTAACAGTTGCCTTGTCCATTCCATACTTAGTCATTTTTTCAATAAGGATTGTATGAGAGACTTTGTCAAATGCTTTGCTGAAGTCAAGATATACTATATCTACAGCATTTCCTTGATCCACCCAATCAGTGATACCGTCATAGAAGGAAATTAAATTAGTCTGACATGACTTATTAGTTACAAACCCATGCTGACTCTGTTTAATCACTTCATTCTTATCCAGGTATTGACATACATGTTGTTTAATAATTTGTTCAAAGATCTTTCCTGGTATAGAAGTCAGACTCACCGGCCTATAGTTGCCTGGGTCCACCTTCTTCCCCTTTTTGAAGATAGGAACAACATTTGCTCTTCTCCAGTCTTCTGGCACTTCTCCTGTTCTCCAAGAATTTTCAAAGATTATGGAGAGGGGTTCAAAAATTTCTTCTGCTATCTCCTTCAGTACTCTGGGGTGTAATTCATCTGGACCTGGAGACTTGAATTCATTTAGGTTAGCTAAGTGTTTCCTCACTATCTTTCTGTTTATAGATATCCTGGATTCTTCTATTCCCTTAATAGGACAGTGAATAACAGTTGATGTTACATTTCCTTTCTGAGAGAAAACAGATGCAAAATAGGAATTTAAAAGTTCAGCCTTCTCAACATCCTGTCTTACCATTTCATCATTTTCATCCTGTAAAAATCCTATAGCATCTTTGACTTTTCTTTTACTTTTGACATATCCCCAAAATCCTTTATTATTGCTTTTGACATCTCTTGCAAGCCTCAATTCATTTTCAGCTTTAGCTATTCTGATTTGTGCCCTGCAGGTTCTGCAGACAGCATTATATTCTTCTTTAGATATGCCTCCCTCTTTCCATTTTATAAATATTTTTTTCTTCCTTTTTAGCATGTGCTTAAGTTCTGTGTTCATCCATCCTGGTTTCCTTAAATGCTTCCTATTCTTCCCTCTTTTCGGAATTGTTAACAACTGTGCTTTGAGAATTTCATTTTTCAAGATTTCCCATCCTTCCTGGACATTTTTGTCTTTAAGGATATCCAGCCATTGGATCCCTCCAATTCTCTTTCTGAATCCCTTAAAATCTGCCTTTCTGAAATCTAACCTTGACGTCTGAGTCTTCACAGGTCTTCCGCCTCTAGTTATCCAAAATTCTAAAATAGCATGGTCGCTACCTCCTAGGGTCCCAGCCACTTTTACCTCCTCAACCATTTCCTCCCTGTTTATAAGGATTAGATCCAAGGTAGCAGAAAGTAGAGAAGGTAACAGTTGTAGATGAATGCTGGAAGAAGAGGTGGAAGTGGCAGGTGAGGTCCTGGTGAAGAAGGTGATGGTGGTAGAGAAAGTGCTAGTAGAGAATGTAACAGTGGTAGATGAATGCTGGAAGAAGAGGTGGAGGTGGTAGGTGAGGTGCTGGTGAAGAAGATAATGGTGGTAGAGAAAGTGCTAGTAGAGAAGGTAACAGTTGTAGATGAATGCTGGAAGAACAGGTGGAAGTGGCAGGTGAGGTCCTGGTGAAGAAGGTGATGGTGGTAGAGAAAGTGCTAGTAGAGAAGGTAACAGTTGTAGATGAATGCTGGAAGAAGAGGTGGAGGTGGTAGGTGAGGTACTGGTGAAGGAGATAATGGTGGTAAAGAAAGTGCTAGTAGAGAAGGTAACAGTTGTAGATGAATGCTGGAAGAAGAGGTGGAGGTGGTAGGTGAGGTGCTGGTGAAGGAGATAATGGTGCTAAAGAAAGTGCTAGTAGAGAAGGTAACAGTGGTAGATGAATGCTGGAAGAAGAGGTGGAGGTGGTAGGTGAGGTGCTGGTGAAGAAGATAATGGTGGTAAAGAAAGTGCTAGTAGAGAAGGTAACAGTGGTAGATGAATGCTGGAAGAAGAGGTGGAGGTGGAAGGTGAGGTGCTGGTGAAGGAGATATTGGTGGTAAAGAAAGTGCTAGTAGAGAAGGTAACAGTTGTAGATGAATGCTGGAAGAAGAGGTGGAGGTGGTAGGTGAGGTACTGGTGAAGGAGATAATGGTGGTAAAGAAAGTGCTAGTAGAGAAGGTAACAGTGGTAGATGAATGCTGGAAGAAGAGGTGCAGGTGGCAGGTGAGGTGCTGGTGAAGAAGATAATGGTGGTAGAGAAAGTGCTAGTAGAGAAGGCAACAGTGGTAGATGAATGCTGGAAGAAGAGGTGGAGGTGGTAGGTGAGGTGCTGGTGAAGAAGATAATGGTGGTAGAGAAAGTGCTAGTAGAGAAGGCAACAGTGGTAGATGAATGCTGGAAGAAGAGGTGGAGGTGGTAGGTGAGGTGCTGGTGAAGGAGATAATGGTGGTAAAGAAAGTGCTAGTAGAGAAGGTAACAGTGGTAGATGAATGCTGGAAGAAGAGGTGGAGGTGGCAGGTGAGGTGCTGGTGAAGGAGATAATGGTGGTTAAGAAAGTGCTAGTAGAGAAGGTAACAGTGTTAGATGAATGCTGGAAGAAGAGGTGGAGGTGGCAGGTGAGGTGCTGGTGAAGGAGATAATGGTGGTTAAGAAAGTGCTAGTAGAGAAGGTAACAGTGGTAGATGAATGCTGGAAGAAGAGGTGGAGGTGGTAGGTGAGGTGCTGGTGAAGAAGATAATGGTGGTAGAGAAAGTGCTAGTAGAGAATGTAACAGTGGTAGATGAATGCTGGAGAAGAGGTGGAGGTGGTAGGTGAGGTGCTGGTGAAGGAGATAATGGTGGTAAAGAAAGTGCTAGTAGAGAAGGTAACAGTGGTAGATGAATGCTGGAAGAAGAGGTGCAGGTGGCAGGTGAGGTGCTGGTGAAGAAGATAATGGTGGTAGAGAAAGTGGTAGTAGAGAAGGCAACAGTGTTAGATGAATGATGGAAGAAGAGGTGGAGGTGGTAGGTGAGGTGCTGGTGAAGAAGATAATGGTGGTAGAGAAAGTGCTAGTAGAGAATATAACAGTGGTAGATGAATGCTGGAAGAGGTGGAGGTGGTAGGTGAGGTGCTGGTGAAGAAGATAATGGTGGTAGAGAAAGTGGTAGTAGAGAAGGCAACAGTGTTAGATGAATGATGGAAGAAGAGGTGGAGCTGGTAGGTGAGGTGCTGGTGAAGAAGATAATGGTGGTAGAGAAAGTGCTAGTAGAGAATATAACAGTGGTAGATGAATGCTGGAAGAGGTGGAGCTGGTAGGTGAGGTGCTGGTGAAGAAGATAATGGTGGTAGAGAAAGTGGTAGTAGAGAAGGCAACAGTGTTAGATGAATGATGGAAGAAGAGGTGGAGCTGGTAGGTGAGGTGCTGGTGAAGAAGATAATGGTGGTAGAGAAAGTGCTAGTAGAGAATATAACAGTGGTAGATGAATGCTGGAAGAGGTGGAGCTGGTAGGTGAGGTGCTGGTGAAGAAGATAATGGTGGTAGAGAAAGTGCTAGTAGAGAATATAACAGTGGTAGATGAATGCTGGAAGAGGTGCAGGTGGCAGGTGAGGTGCTGGTGAAGAAGATAATGGTGGTAGAGAAAGTGGTAGTAGAGAAGGCAACAGTGTTAGATGAATGATGGAAGAAGAGGTGGAGGTGGTAGGTGAGGTGCTGGTGAAGAAGATAATGGTGGTAGAGAAAGTGCTAGTAGAGAATATAACAGTGGTAGATGAATGCTGGAAGAAGAGGTGGAGGTGGTAGGTGAGGTGCTGTTGAAGAAGATAATGGTGGTAGAGAAAGTGCTAGTAGAGAAGGTAACAGTGGTAGATGAATGCTGGAAGAAGAGGTGCAGGTGGCAGGTGAGGAGCTGGTGAAGAAGGTAATGATGATAGAGAAAGTGCTAGTAGAGAAGGCAACAGTGGTAGATGAATGCTGGAAGAAGAGGTGGAGGTGGTAGGTGAGGTGCTGGTGAAGAAGATAATGGTGGTAGAGAAAGTGCTAGTAGAGAATATAACAGTGGTAGATGAATGCTGGAAGAGGTGGAGGTGGTAGGTGAGGTGCTGGTGAAGAAGAGAATGGTGGTAAAGAAAGAGCTGGTAGAGAAGGTAACAGTGGTAGATGAATGCTGGAAGAAGAGGTGGAGGTGGTAGGTGAGGTGCTGGTAAAGAAGATAATGGTGGTAGAGAAAGTGCTAGTAGAGAATATAACAGTGGTAGATGAATGCTGGAAGAGGTGGAGGTGGTAGGTGAGGTGCTGGTGAAGGAGATAATGGTGGTAAAGAAAGTGCTAGTAGAGAAGGTAACAGTGGTAGATGAATGCTGGAAGAAGAGGTGGAGGTGGTAGGTGAGGTGCTGGTGAAGGAGATAATGGTGGTAGAGAAAGTACTAGTAGAGAAGGCAACAGTGGTAGATGAATGCTGGAAGAAGAGGTGGAGGTGGTAGGTGAGGTGCTGGTGAAGAAGATAATGGTGGTAGAGAAAGTGCTAGTAGAGAAGGCAACAGTGGTAGATGAATGCTGGAAGAAGAGGTGGAGGTGGTAGGTGAGGTGCTGGTGAAGGAGATAATGGTGGTAAAGAAAGTGCTAGTAGAGAAGGTAACAGTGGTAGATGAATGCTGGAAGAAGAGGTGGAGGTGGTAGGTGAGGTGCTGGTGAAGGAGATAATGGTGGTAGAGAAAGTGCTAGTAGAGAAGGCAACAGTGGTAGATGAATGCTGGAAGAAGAGGTGGAGGTGGTAGGTGAGGTGCTGGTGAAGAAGATAATGGTGGTAGAGAAAGTGCTAGTAGAGAAGGCAACAGTGGTAGATGAATGCTGGAAGAAGAGGTGGAGGTGGTAGGTGAGGTGCTGGTGAAGGAGATAATGGTGGTAAAGAAAGTGCTAGTAGAGAAGGTAACAGTGGTAGATGAATGCTGGAAGAAGAGGTGCAGGTGGCAGGTGAGGTGCTGGTGAAGAAGATAATGGTGGTAGAGAAAGTGCTAGTAGAGAAGGCAACAGTGGTAGATGAATGCTGGAAAAAGAGGTGGAGGTGGTAGGTGAGGTGCTGGTGAAGGAGATAATGGTGGTAAAGAAAGTGCTAGTAGAGAAGGTAACAGTGGTAGATGAATGCTGGAAGAAGAGGTGCAGGTGGCAGGTGAGGTGCTGGTGAAGAAGATAATGGTGGTAGAGAAAGTGCTAGTAGAGAAGGTAACAGTGGTAGATGAATGCTGGAAAAAGAGGTGGAGGTGGTAGGTGAGGTGCTGGTGAAGGAGATAATGGTGGTAAAGAAAGTGCTAGTAGAGAAGGTAACAGTGGTAGATGAATGCTGGAAGAAGAGGTGGAGGTGGTAGGTGAGGTGCTGGTGAAGAAGATAATGGTGATAGAGAAAGTGCTAGTAGAGAAGGCAACAGTGGTAGATGAATGCTGGAAGAAGAGGTGGAGGTGGTAGGTGAGGTGCTGGTGAAGAAGATAATGGTGGTAGAGAAAGTGCTAGTAGAGAAGGCAACAGTGGTAGATGAATGCTGAAAGAAGAGGTGGAGGTGGTAGGTGAGGTGCTGGTGAAGGAGATAATGGTGGTAAAGAAAGTGCTAGTAGAGAAGGTAACAGTGGTAGATGAATGCTGGAAGAAGAGGTGCAGGTGGCAGGTGAGGTGCTGGTGAAGAAGATAATGGTGGTAGAGAAAGTGCTAGTAGAGAATGTAACAGTGGTAGATGAATGCTGGAGAAGAGGTGGAGGTGTTAGGTGAGGTGCTGGTGAAGGAGATAATGGTGGTAAAGAAAGTGCTAGTAGAGAAGGTAACAGTGGTAGATGAATGCTGGAAGAAGAGGTGGAGGTGGTAGGTGAGGTGCTGGTGAAGAAGGTAATGTTGGTAGAGAAAGTGCTAGTAAAGATTGTAACAGTGATAGATGAATGCTGGAAGAAGAGGTGGAGGTGGTAGGTGAGGTGCTGGTGAAGAAGATAATGGTGGTAGAGAAAGTGCTAGTAGAGAATGTAACAGTGGTAGATGAATGCTGGAGAAGAGGTGGAGGTGTTAGGTGAGGTGCTGGTGAAGGAGATAATGGTGGTAAAGAAAGTGCTAGTAGAGAAGGTAACAGTGGTAGATGAATGCTGGAAGAAGAGGTGCAGGTGGCAGGTGAGGTGCTGGTGAAGAAGATAATGGTGGTAGAGAAAGTGCTAGTAGAGAAGGCAACAGTGGTAGATGAATGCTGGAAGAAGAGGTGGAGGTGGTAGGTGAGGTGCTGGTGAAGAAGATAATGGTGGTAGAGAAAGTGCTAGTAGAGAATGTAACAGTGGTAGATGAATGCTGGAGAAGAGGTGGAGGTGTTAGGTGAGGTGCTGGTGAAGGAGATAATGGTGGTAAAGAAAGTGCTAGTAGAGAAGGTAACAGTGGTAGATGAATGCTGGAAGAAGAGGTGGAGGTGGTAGGTGAGGTGCTGGTGAAGAAGATAATGTTGGTAGAGAAAGTGCTAGTAAAGATTGTAACAGTGATAGATGAATGCTGGAAGAAGAGGTGGAGGTGGTAGGTGAGGTGCTGGTGAAGAAGATAATGGTGGTAGAGAAAGTGCTAGTAGAGAATGTAACAGTGGTAGATGAATGCTGGAAGAGGTGGAGGTGGTAGGTGAGGTGCTGGTGAAGGAGATAATGGTGGTAAAGAAAGTGCTAGTAGAGAATGTAACAGTGGTAGATGAATGCTGGAGAAGAGGTGGAGGTGGTAGGTGAGGTGCTGGTGAAGGAGATAATGGTGGTAGAGAAAGTGCTAGTAGAGAATGTAACAGTGGTAGATGAATGCTGGAGAAGAGGTGGAGGTGGTAGGTGAGGTGCTGGTGAAGAAGATAATGGTAGTAGAGAAAGTGCTAGTAGAGAATGTAACAGTGGTAGATGAATGCTGGAAGAAGAGGTGGAAGTGGTAGGTGAGGTGCTGGTGAAGGAGATAATGGTGGTAGAGAAAGTGCTAGTAGAGAATGTAACAGTGGTAGATGAATGCTGGAGAAGAGGTGGAGGTGGTAGGTGAGGTGCTGGTGAAGAAGATAATGGTAGTAGAGAAAGTGCTAGTAGAGAATGTAACAGTGGTAGATGAATGCTGGAAGAAGAGGTGGAGGTGGTAGGTGAGGTGCTGGTGAAGGAGATAATGGTGGTAAAGAAAGTGCTAGTAGAGAATGTAACAGTGGTAGATGAATGCTGGAGAAGAGGTGGAGGTGGTAGGTGAGGTGCTGGTGAAGAAGGTAATGGTGGTAGAGAAAGTGCTAGTAGAGAAGGTAACAGTGGTAGATGAATGCTGGAAGAGGTGGAGGTGGTAGGTGAGGTGCTGGTGAAGGAGATAATGGTGGTAGAGAAAGTGCTAGTAGAGAATGTAACAGTGGTAGATGAATGCTGGAGAAGAGGTGGAGGTGGTAGGTGAGGTGCTGGTGAAGGAGATAATTGTGGTAAAGAAAGTGCTAGTAGAGAAGGTAACAGTGGTAGATGAATGCTGGAAGAGGTGGAGGTGGTAGGTGAGGTGCTGGTGTAGGAGATAATGGTAGTAAAGAAAGAGCTGGTAGAGAAGGTAACAGTGGTACTTGAATGCTGGAACAAGAGGTGGAGGTGGTAGGTGAGGTGCTGGTGAAGAAGATAATGGTGGTAAAGAAAGTGCTAGTAGAGAAGGTAACAGTGGTAGATGAATGCTGGAAGAGGTGGAGGTGGTAGGTGAGGTGCTGGTGAAGAAGATAATGGTGGTAAAGAAAGTGCTAGTAGAGAAGGTAACAGTGGTAGATGAATGCTGGAAGAGGTGGAGGTGGTAGGTGAGGTGCTGGTGAAGAAGATAATGGTGGTAAAGAAAGTGCTAGTAGAGAAGGTAACAGTGGTAGATGAATGCTGGAAGAAGAGGTGGAGGTGGTAGGTGAGGTGCTGGTGAAGAAGATAATGGTGGTAAAGAAAGTGCTAGTAGAGAAGGTAACAGTGGTAGATGAATGCTGGAAGAGGTGGAGGTGGTAGGTGAGGTGCTGGTGAAGAAGATAATGGTGGTAAAGAAAGTGCTAGTAGAGAAGGTAACAGTGGTAGATGAATGCTGGAAGAAAAGCTGGAGGTGGTAGGTGAGGTGCTGGTGAAGGAGATAATGGTGGTAGAGAAAGTGCTAGTAGAGAATGTAACAGAGGTAGATGAATGCTGGAGAAGAGGTGGAGGTGGTAGGTGAGGTGCTGTTGAAGAAGGTAATGGTGATAGAGAAAGTGCTAGTAGAGAATGTAACAGTGGTAGATGAATGCTGGAAGAAGAGGTGGAGGTGGTAGGTGAGGTGCTGGTGAAGAAGATAATGGTGGTAAAGAAAGTGCTAGTAGAGAAGGTAACAGTGATAGATGAATGCTGGAAGAAGAGGTGGAGGTGGTAGGTGAGGTGCTGGTGAAGAAGGTAATGGTGTTAGAGAAAGTGCTAGTAGAGAAGGTAACAGTGGTAGATGAATGCTGGAGAAGAGGTGGAGGTGGTAGGTGAGGTGCTGGTGAAGAAGATAATGGTGATAGAGAAAGTGCTAGTAGAGAAGGTAACAGTGATAGATGAATGCTGGAAGAAGAGGTGGAGGTGGTAGGTGAAGTGCTGGTGAAGAAGGTAATGGTGGTAGAGAAAGTGCTAGTAGAGAATGTAACAGTGGTAGATGAATGCTGGAAGAAGAGGTGGAAGTGGTAGGTGAGGTGCTGGTGAAGAAGGTAATGGTGGTTAAGAAAGTGCTAGTAGAGAAGGTAACAGTGGTAGATGAATGCTGGAAGAAGAGGTGGAAGTGGTAGGTGAGGTGCTGGTGAAGAAGGTAATGGTGGTTAAGAAAGTGCTAGTAGAGAAGGTAACAGTGGTAGATGAATGCTGGAAGAAGAGGTGGAGGTGGTAGGTTAGGTGCTGGTGAAGGAGATAATGGTGGTAAAGAAAGTGCTAGTAGAGAAGGTAACAGTGTTAGATGAATGCTGGAAGAAGAGGTGGAGGTGGCAGGTGAGGTGCTGGTGAAGAAGATAATGGTGGTAGAGAAAGTGCTAGTAGAGAAGGTAACAGTGGTAGATGAATGCTGGAAGAAGAGGTGGAGGTGGTAGGTGAGGTGCTGGTGAAGAAGATAATGGTGGTAAAGAAAGTGCTAGTAGAGAAGGTAACAGTGATAGATGAATGCTGGAAGAAGAGGTGGAGGTGGCAGGTGAGGTGCTGGTGAAGGAGATAATGGTGGTAGAGAAAGTGCTAGTAGAGAAGGCAACAGTGGTAGATGAATGCTGGAAGAAGAGATGGAGGTGGCAGGTGAGGTGCTGGTGAAGAAGATAATGGTGGTAGAGAAAGTGCTAGTAGAGAATGTAACAGTGGTAGATGAATGCTGGAAGAAGAGGTGGAGGTGGCAGGTGAGGTGCTGGTGAAGGAGATAATGGTGGTAGAGAAAGTGCTAGTAGAGAAGGCAACAGTGGTAGATGAATGCTGGAAGAAGAGGTGGAGGTGGCAGGTGAGGTGCTGGTGAAGAAGATAATGGTGGTAGAGAAAGTGCTTGTAGAGAAGGCAACAGTGGTAGATGAATGCTGGAAGAAGAGGTGCAGGTGGCAGGTGAGGTGCTGGTGAAGAAGATAATGGTGGTAGAGAAAGTGCTAGTAGAGAAGGTAACAGTGGTAGATGAATGCTGGAAGAAGAGGTGGAGGTGGTAGGTTAGGTGCTGGTGAAGGAGATAATGGTGGTAAAGAAAGTGCTAGTAGAGAAGGTAACAGTGTTAGATGAATGCTGGAAGAAGAGGTGGAGGTGGTAGGTTAGGTGCTGGTGAAGAAGATAATGGTGGTAAAGAAAGTGCTAGTAGAGAAGGTAACAGTGGTAGATGAATGCTGGAAGAAGAGGTGGAGGTGGTAGGTGAGGTGCTGGTGAAGAAGATAATGGTGGTAAAGAAAGTGCTAGTAGAGAAGGTAACAGTGATAGATGAATGCTGGAAGAAGAGGTGGAGGTGGTAGGTGAGGTGCTGGTGAAGAAGGTAATGGTGTTAGAGAAAGTGCTAGTAGAGAAGGTTACAGTGGTAGATGAATGCTGGAGAAGAGGTGGAGGTGGTAGGTGAGGTGCTGGTGAAGAAGATAATGGTGATAGAGAAAGTGCTAGTAGAGAAGGTAACAGTGATAGATGAATGCTGGAAGAAGAGGTGGAGGTGGTAGGTGAAGTGCTGGTGAAGAAGGTAATGGTGGTAGAGAAAGTGCTAGTAGAGAATGTAACAGTGGTAGATGAATGCTGGAAGAAGAGGTGGAAGTGGTAGGTGAGGTGCTGGTGAAGATAATGGTGGTAGAGAAAGTGCTAGTAGAGAAGGCAACAGTGGTAGATGAATGCTGGAAGAAGAGGTGGAGGTGGTAGGTGAGGTGCTGGTGAAGAAGGTAATGGTGGTTAAGAAAGTGCTAGTAGAGAAGGTAACAGTGGTAGATGAATGCTGGAAGAAGAGGTGGAGGTGGTAGGTTAGGTGCTGGTGAAGGAGATAATGGTGGTAAAGAAAGTGCTAGTAGAGAAGGTAACAGTGTTAGATGAATGCTGGAAGAAGAGGTGGAGGTGGCAGGTGAGGTGCTGGTGAAGAAGATAATGGTGGTAGAGAAAGTGCTAGTAGAGAAGGTAACAGTGGTAGATGAATGCTGGAAGAAGAGGTGGAGGTGGTAGGTGAGGTGCTGGTGAAGAAGATAATGGTGGTAAAGAAAGTGCTAGTAGAGAAGGTAACAGTGGTAGATGAATGCTGGAAGAAGAGGTGGAGGTGGTAGGTGAGGTGCTGGTGAAGAAGATAATGGTGGTAAAGAAAGTGCTAGTAGAGAATGTAACAGTGGTAGATGAATGCTGGAAGAAGAGATGGAGGTGGCAGGTGAGGTGCTGGTGAAGAAGATAATGGTGATAGAGAAAGTGCTAGTAGAGAAGGTAACAGTGATAGATGAATGCTGGAAGAAGAGGTGGAGGTGGTAGGTGAGGTGCTGGTGAAGAAGGTAATGGTGTTAGAGAAAGTGCTAGTAGAGAAGGTAACAGTGATAGATGAATGCTGGAGAAGAGGTGGAGGTGGTAGGTGAGGTGCTGGTGAAGAAGATAATGGTGATAGAGAAAGTGCTAGTAGAGAAGGTAACAGTGATAGATGAATGCTGGAAGAAGAGGTGGAGGTGGTAGGTGAGGTGCTGGTGAAGGAGATAATGGTGATAGAGAAAGTGCTAGTAGAGAAGGTAACAGTGGTAGATGAATGCTGGAGAAGAGGTGGAGGTGGTAGGTGAGGTGCTGGTGAAGAAGATAATGGTGATAGAGAAAGTGCTAGTAGAGAAGGTAACAGTGATAGATGAATGCTGGAAGAAGAGGTGGAGGTGGTAGGTGAGGTGCTGGTGAAGAAGGTAATGGTGGTTAAGAAAGTGCTAGTAGAGAAGGTAACAGTGGTAGATGAATGCTGGAAGAAGAGGTGGAGGTGGCAGGTGAGGTGCTGGTGAAGAAGATAATGGTGATAGAGAAAGTGCTAGTAGAGAATGTAACAGTGGTAGATGAATGCTGGAAGAAGAGGTGGAAGTGGTAGGTGAGGTGCTGGTGAAGAAGGTAATGGTGGTTAAGAAAGTGCTAGTAGAGAAGGTAACAGTGGTAGATGAATGCTGGAAGAAGAGGTGGAGGTGGCAGGTGAGGTGCTGGTGAAGAAGATAATGGTGGTAGAGAAAGTGCTAGTAGAGAATGTAACAGTGGTAGATGAATGCTGGAGAAGAGGTGGAGGTGGTAGGTGAGGTGCTGGTGAAGAAGATAATGGTGGTAGAGAAAGTGCTAGTAGAGAATGTAACAGTGGTAGATGAATGCTGGAGAACAGGTGGAGGTGGTAGGTGAGGTGCTGGTGAAGGAGATAATGGTGGTAAAGAAAGTGCTAGTAGAGAAGGTAACAGTGGTAGATGAATGCTGGAAGAAGAGATGGAGGTGGCAGGTGAGGTCCTGGTGAAGAAGGTGATGGTGGTAGAGAAAGTGCTAGTAGAGAATGTAACAGTGGTAGATGAATGCTGGAAGAAGAGGTGGAGGTGGTAGGTGAGGTGCTGGTGAAGAAGAGAATGGTAGTAAAGAAAGTGCTAGTAGAGAAGGTAACAGTGGTAGATGAATGCTGGAGAAGAGGTGGAGGTGGCAGGTGAGGTGCTGGTGAAGAAGGTAACGGTGTTAGAGAAAGTGCTAGTAGAGAAGGTAACAGTGGTAGATGAATGCTGGAAGAAGAGGTGGAGGTGGCAGGTGAGGTGCTGGTGAAGAAGGTAACGGTGTTAGAGAAAGTGCTAGTAGAGAAGGTAACAGTGGTAGATGAATGCTGGAAGAAGAGGTGGAGGTGGCAGGTGAGGTGCTGGTGAAGAAGATAATGGTGGTAGAGAAAGTGCTAGTAGAGAATGTAACAGTGGTAGATGAATGCTGGAAGAAGAGGTGGAGGTGGTAGGTGAGGTGCTGGTGAAGGAGATAATGGTGGTTAAGAAAGTGCTAGTAGAGAAGGTAACAGTGGTAGATGAATGCTGGAAGAAGAGGTGGAGGTGGTAGGTGAGGTGCTGGTGAAGAAGATAATGGTGGTAGAGAAAGTGCTAGTAGAGAATGTAACAGTGGTAGATGAATGCTGGAGAAGAGGTGGAGGTGGTAGGTGAGGTGCTGGTGAAGAAGATAATGGTGGTAAAGAAAGTGCTAGTAGAGAAGGTAACAGTGGTAGATGAATGCTGGAAGAAGAGATGGAGGTGGCAGGTGAGGTCCTGGTGAAGAAGGTGATGGTGGTAGAGAAAGTGCTAGTAGAGAAGGTAACAGTGGTAGATGAATGCTGGAAGAAGAGGTGGAGGTGGTAGGTGAGGTGCTGGTGAAGAAGATAATGGTGGTAAAGAAAGTGCTAGTAGAGAATGTAACAGTGGTAGATGAATGCTGGAGAAGAGGTGGAGGTGGAAGGTTAGGTGCTGTGAAGAAGGTAATGGTGGTAAAGAAAGTGCTAGTAGAGAAGGTAACAGTGGTAGATGAATGCTGGAAGAAGAGATGGAGGTGGCAGGTGAGGTCCTGGTGAAGAAGGTGATGGTGGTAGAGAAAGTGCTAGTAGAGAAGGTAACAGTGGTAGATGAATGCTGGAAGAAGAGGTGGAGGTGGTAGGTGAGGTGCTGGTGAAGGAGATAATGGTGGTAAAGAAAGTGCTAGTAGAGAAGGTAACAGTGGTAGATGAATGCTGGAGAAGAGGTGGAGGTGGTAGATGAGGTGCTGGTGAAGAAGGTAATGGTGTTAGAGAAAGTGCTAGTAGAGAAGGTAACAGTGGTAGATGAATGCTGGAAGAAGAGGTGGAGGTGGCAGGTGAGGTGCTGGTGAAGAAGATAATGGTGGTAGAGAAAGTGCTAGTAGAGAATGTAACAGTGGTAGATGAATGCTGGAAGAAGAGGTGGAGGTGGTAGGTGAGGTGCTGGTGAAGGAGATAATGGTGGTAAAGAAAGTGCTAGTAGAGAAGGTAACAGTGGTAGATGAATGCTGGAAGAAGAGGTGGAGGTGGTAGGTGAGGTGCTGGTGAAAGAGATAATGGTGGTAGAGAAAGTGCTAGTAGAGAAGGCAACAGTGGTAGATGAATGCTGGAAGAAGAGGTGGAGGTGGTAGGTTAGGTACTGGTGAAGGAGATAATGGTGGTAAAGAAAGTGCTAGTAGAGAAGGTAACAGTGTAAGATGAATGCTGGAAGAAGAGGTGGAGGTGGCAGGTGAGGTGCTGGTGAAGGAGATAATGGTGGTTAAGAAAGTGCTAGTAGAGAAGGTAACAGTGGTAGATGAATGCTGGAAGAAGAGGTGGAGGTGGTAGGTGAGGTGCTGGTGAAGAAGATAATGTTGGTAGAGAAAGTGCTAGTAGAGAATGTAACAGTGGTAGATGAATGCTGGAAGAAGAGGTGGAGGTGGTAGGTGAGGTGCTGGTGAAGGAGATAATGGTGGTAAAGAAAGTGCTAGTAGAGAAGGTAACAGTGGTAGATGAATGCTGGAAGAAGAGGTGGAGGTGGCAGGTGAGGTGCTGGTGAAGAAGATAATGGTGGTAGAGAAAGTGCTAGTAGAGAATGTAACAGTGGTAGATGAATGCTGGAAGAAGAGGTGGAGGTGGTAGGTGAGGTGCTGGTGAAGGAGATAATGGTGGTAAAGAAAGTGCTAGTAGAGAAGGTAACAGTGGTAGATGAATGCTGGAAGAAGAGGTGGAGGTGGTAGGTGAGGTGCTGGTGAAAGAGATAATGGTGGTAGAGAAAGTGCTAGTAGAGAAGGCAACAGTGGTAGATGAATGCTGGAAGAAGAGGTGGAGGTGGTAGGTTAGGTGCTGGTGAAGGAGATAATGGTGGTAAAGAAAGTGCTAGTAGAGAAGGTAACAGTGTAAGATGAATGCTGGAAGAAGAGGTGGAGGTGGTAGGTGAGGTGCTGGTGAAAGAGATAATGGTGGTAGAGAAAGTGCTAGTAGAGAAGGCAACAGTGGTAGATGAATGCTGGAAGAAGAGGTGGAGGTGGCAGGTGAGGTGCTGGTGAAGGAGATAATGGTGGTAAAGAAAGTGCTAGTAGAGAAGGTAACAGTGTAAGATGAATGCTGGAAGAAGAGGTGGAGGTGGTAGGTGAGGTGCTGGTGAAGGAGATAATGGTGGTTAAGAAAGTGCTAGTAGAGAAGGTAACAGTGGTAGATGAATGCTGGAAGAAGAGGTGGAGGTGGTAGGTGAGGTGCTGGTGAAGAAGATAATGTTGGTAGAGAAAGTGCTAGTAGAGAATGTAACAGTGTTAGATGAATGCTGGAAGAAGAGGTGCAGGTGGCAGGTGAGGTGCTGGTGAAGAAGATAATGGTGATAGAGAAAGTGGTAGTAGAGAAGGTAACAGTGGTAGATGAATGCTGGAAGAAGAGGTGCAGGTGGCAGGTGAGGTGCTGTTGAAGAAGGTAATGGTGATAGAGAAAGTGCTAGTAGAGAAGGTTACAGTGGTAGATGAATGCTGGAAGAAGAGGTGCAGGTGGTAGGTGAGGTGCTGGTGAAGGAGATAATGGTGGTAAAGAAAGTGCTAGTAGAGAAGGCAACAGTGGTAGATGAATGCTGGAAGAAGAGTTGGAGGTGGCAGGTGAGATGCTGGTGAAGAAGATAATGGTGGTAGAGAAAGTGGTAGTAGAGAAGGTAACAGTGGTAGATGAATGCTGATAGAAGAGGTGGAGGTGGCAGGTGAGGTGCTGTTGAAGAAGGTAATGGTGATAGAGAAAGTGCTAGTAAAGAAGGCAACAGTGGTAGATGAATGCTGGAAGAAGAGATGGAGGTGGAAGGTGAGGTGCTGGTGAAGAAGGTGATGGTGGTAGAGAAAGTGCTAGCAGAGAAGTTAACAGTGGTAGATGAATGCTGGAAGAAGAGGTGGAGGTGGTAGGTGAAGTGCTGGTGAAGAAGGTAATGGTGGAAGAGAAAGTGCTAGTAGAGAATGTAACAGTGGTAGATGAATGCTGGAAGAAGAGGTGGAGGTGGTAGGTGAGGTGCTGGTGAAGGAGATAATGGTGGTAAAGAAAGTGCTAGTAGAGAAGGTAACAGTGGTACTTGAATGCTGGAAGAAGAGGTGGAGGTGGTAGGTGAAGTGCTGGTGAAGAAGATAATGGTGGTAGAGAAAGTGCTAGTAGAGAATGTAACAGTGGTAGATGAATGCTGGAAGAAGAGGTGGAAGTGGTAGGTGAGGTGCTGGTGAAGAAGGTAATGGTGTTAGAGAAAGTGCTAGTAGAGAAGGTAACAGTGTTAGATGAATGCTGGAAGAAGAGGTGGAGGTGGCAGGTGAGGTGCTGGTGAAGAAGATAATAGTGGTAGAGAAAGTGCTAGTAGAGAATGTAACAGTGATAGATGAATGCTGGAAGAAGAGGTGGAAGTGGTAGGTGAGGTGCTGGTGAAGAAGGTAATGGTGTTAGAGAAAGTGCTAGTAGAGAAGGTAACAGTGGTAGATGAATGCTGGAAGAAGAGGTGGAGGTGGCAGGTAGGGTGCTGGTGAAGAAGATAATGGTGGTAGAGAAAGTGCTAGTAGAGAATGTAACAGTGGTAGATGAATGCTGGAAGAAAAGGTGGAGGTGGTAGGTGAGGTGCTGGTGAAGGAGATAATGGTGGTAAAGAAAGTGCTAGTAGAGAAGGTAACAGTTGTAGATGAATGCTGGAAGAAGAGGTGGAGGTGGTAGGTGAGGTGCTGGTGAAGGAGATAATGGTGCTAAAGAAAGTGCTAGTAGAGAAGGCAACAGTGGTAGATGAATGCTGGAAGAAGAGGTGGAGGTGGTATGTGAGGTGCTGGTGAAGGAGATAATGGTGGTAGAGAAAGTGCTAGTAGAGAAGGTAACAGTGGTAGATGAATGTTGGAAGAAGAGGTGGAGGTGGTAGGTGAGGTGCTGGTGAAGGAGATAATGGTGCTAAAGAAAGTGCTAGTAGAGAAGGCAACAGTGGTAGATGAATGCTGGAAGAAGAGATGGAGGTGGTAGGTGAGGTGCTGGTGAAGGAGATAATGGTGGTAGAGAAAGTGCTAGTAGAGAAGGCAACAGTGGTAGATGAATGCTGGAAGAAGAGGTGGAGGTGGTAGGTGAGGTGCTGGTGAAGGAGATAATGGTGGTAAAGAAAGTGCTAGTAAAGAAGGTAACAGTGGTAGATGAATGCTGGAAGAAGAGGTGGAGGTGGTAGGTGAGGTGCTGGTGAAGAAGATAATGGTGGTAGAGAAAGTGCTAGTAGAGAAGGTAACAGTGGTAGATGAATGCTGGAAGAAGAGGTGGAGGTGGTAGGTGAGGTGCTGGTGAAGAAGATAATGGTGGTAGAGAAAGTGCTAGTAGAGAAGGCAACAGTGGTAGATGAATGCTGGAAGAAGAGGTGGAGGTGGTAGGTGAGGTGTTGGTGAAGAAGATAATGGTGGTAGAGAAAGTGCTAGTAGAGAAGGTAACAGTGGTAGATGAATGCTGGAAGAAGAGGTGGAGGTGGTAGGTGAGGTGCTGTTGAAGGAGATAACGGTGGTAAAGAAAGTGCTAGTAGAGAAGGTAACAGTGGTAGATGAATGCTGGAAGAAGAGGTGGAGGTGGTAGGTGAGGTGCTGGTGAAGAAGATAATGGTGGTAGAGAAAGTGCTAGTAGAGAAGGTAACAGTGGTAGATGATTGCTGGAAGAAGAGGTGGAGGTGGTAGGTGAGGTGCTGGTGAAGGAGATAATGGTGGTAAAGAAAGTGCTAGTAGAGAAGGTAACAGTGGTAGATGAATGCTGGAAGAAGAGGTGCAGGTGGCAGGTGAGGTGCTGGTGAAGAAGATAATGGTGGTAGAGAAAGTGCTAGTAGAGAAGGCAACAGTGGTAGATGAATGCTGGAAGAAGAGGTGGAGGTGGTAGGTTAGGTGCTGGTGAAGGAGATAATGGTGGTAAAGAAAGTGCTAGTAGAGAAGGTAACAGTGTTAGATGAATGCTGGAAGAAGAGGTGGAGGTGGTAGGTGAGGTGCTGGTGAAGGAGATAATGGTGGTAAAGAAAGTGCTAGTAGAGAAGGTAACAGTGGTAGATGAATGCTGGAAGAAGAGGTGGAGGTGGTAGGTGAGGTGCTGGTGAAGGAGATAATGGTGGTTAAGCAAGTGCTAGTAGAGAATGTAAAAGCGGTAGATGAATGCTGGAAGAAGAGGTGGAGGTGGTAGGTGAGGTGCTGCTGAAGAAGATAATGGTGGTAGAGAAAGTGCTAGTAGAGAATGTAACAGTGGTAGATGAATGCTGGAGAAGAGGTGGAGGTGGTAGGTGAGGTGCTGGTGAAGGAGATAATGGTGGTAAAGAAAGTGCTAGTAGAGAAGGTAACAGTGGTAGATGAATGCTGGAAGAAGAGGTGCAGGTGGCAGGTGAGGTGCTGGTGAAGAAGGTAATGGTGGTAAAGAAAGTGCTAGTAGAGAAGGTAACAGTGATAGATGAATGCTGGAAGAAGAGGTGGAGGTGGTAGGTGAGGTGCTGTTGAAGAAGGTAATGGTGATAGAGAAATTGCGAGTAGAGAAGGCAACAGTGGTAGATGAATGCTGGAAGAAGAGATGGAGGTGGCAGGTGAGGTCCTGGTGAAGAAGGTGATGGTGGTAGAGAAAGTGCTAGTAGAGAATGTAACAGTGGTAGATGAATGCTGGAAGAAGAGGTGGAGGTGGTAGGTGAGGTGATGGTGAAGAAGATAATGTTGGTAGAGAAAGTGCTAGTAAAGATTGTAACAGTGATAGATGAATGCTGGAAGAAGAGGTGGAGGTGGTAGGTGAGGTGCTGGTGAAGAAGATAATGGTGGTAGAGAAAGTGCTAGTAGAGAATGTAACAGTGGTAGATGAATGCTGGAGAAGAGGTGGAGGTGGTAGGTGAGGTCCTGGTGAAGGAGATAATGGTGGTAAAGAAAGTGCTAGTAGAGAAGGTAACAGTGGTAGATGAATGCTGGAAGAAGAGGTGCAGGTGGCAGGTGAGGTGCTGGTGAAGAAGATAATGGTGGTAGAGAAAGTGGTTTTAGAGAAGGCAAGAGTGGTAGATGAATGCTGGAAGAAGAGGTGGAGGTGGCAGGTGAGGTGCTGGTGAAGAAGATAATGGTGGTAGAGAAAGTGGTAGTAGAGAAGGCAACAGTGGTAGATGAATGCTGGAAGAAGAGGTGGAGGTGGTAGCTGAGGTCCTGGTGAAGAAGGTGATGGTGGTAGAGAAAGTGCTAGTAGAGAATGTAACAGTGGTAGATGAATGCTGGAGAAGAGGTGGAGGTGGTAGGTGAGGTGCTGGTGGAGAAGATAATGGTGGTAGAGAAAGTGCTAGTAGAGAATGTAACAGTGGTAGATGAATGCTGGAGAAGAGGTGGAGGTGGTAGGTGAGGTGCTGGTGAAGAAGGTGATGGTGGTAGAGAAAGTGCTAGTAGAGAAGGTAACAGTGTTAGATGAATGCTGGAAGAAGAGGTGGAGGTGGTAGGTGAGGTCCTGGTGAAGAAGGTGATGGTGGTAGAGAAAGTGCTAGTAGAGAAGGTAACAGTGTTAGATGAATGCTGGAAGAAGAGGTGGAGGTGGTAGGTGAGGTGCTGGTGAAGAAGGTGATGGTGGTAGAGAAAGTGCTAGTAGAGAAGGCAACAGTGGTAGATGAATGCTGGAAGAAGAGGTGGAGGTGGCAGGTGAGGTGCTGGTGAAGGAGATAATGGTGGTAAAGAAAGTGCTAGTAGAGAAGGTAACAGTGGTAGATGAATGCTGGAAGAAGAGGTGGAGGTGGTAGGTGAGGTGCTGGTGAAGAAGATAATGGTGGTAGAGAAAGTGCTAGTAGAGAAGGCAACAGTGGTAGATGAATGCTGGAAGAAGAGGTGGAGGTGGTAGGTTAGGTGCTGGTGAAGGAGATAATGGTGGTAAAGAAAGTGCTAGTAGAGAAGGTAACAGTGTTAGATGAATGCTGGAAGAAGAGGTGGAGGTGGCAGGTGAGGTGCTGGTGAAGGAGATAATGGTGGTTAAGAAAGTGCTAGTAGAGAAGGTAACAGTGGTAGATGAATGCTGGAAGAAGAGGTGGAGGTGGTAGGTGAGGTGCTGGTGAAGAAGATAATGGTGGTAGAGAAAGTGCTAGTAGAGAATGTAACAGTGGTAGATGAATTCTGGAGAAGAGGTGGAGGTGGTAGGTGAGGTGCTGGTGAAGGAGATAATGGTGGTAAAGAAAGTGCTAGTAGAGAAGGTAACAGTGGTAGATGAATGCTGGAAGAAGAGGTGGAGGTGGTAGGTGAGGTGCTGGTGAAGGAGATAATGGTGGTAAAGAAAGTGCTAGTAGAGAAGGTAACAATGGTAGATGAATGCTGGAAGAAGAGGTGCAGGTGGCAGGTGAGATGCTGGTGAAGAAGATAATGGTGGTAGAGAAAGTGCTAGTAGAGAAGGCAACAGTGGTAGATGAATGCTGGAAGAAGAGTTGGAGGTTGTAGGTGAGATGCTTGTGAAGAAGATAATGGTGGTAGAGAAAGTGGTAGTAGAGAAGGCAACAGTGGTAGATGAATGCTGGAAGAAGAGTTGGAGGTGGCAGGTGAGATGCTGGTGAAGAAGATAATGGTGGTAGAGAAAGTGGTAGTAGAGAAGGTAACAGTGGTAGATGAATGCTGGAAGAAGAGGTGGAGGTGGTAGTTTAGGTGCTGGTGAAGGAGATAATGGTGGTAAAGAAAGTGCTAGTAGAGAAGGTAACAGTGTTAGATGAATGCTGGAAGAAGAGGTGGAGGTGGCAGGTGAGATGCTGGTGAAGAAGATAATGGTGGTAGAGAAAGTTTTAGTAGAGAAGGCAACAGTGGTAGATGAATGCTGGAAGAAGAGGTGGAGGTGGTAGGTTAGGTGCTGGTGAAGGAGATAATGGTGGTAAAGAAAGTGCTAGTAGAGAAGGTAACAGTGTTAGATGAATGCTGGAAGAAGAGGTGGAGGTGGCAGGTGAGGTGCTGGTGAAGGAGATAATGGTGGTTAAGAAAGTGCTAGTAGAGAAGGTAACAGTGGTAGATGAATGCTGGAAGAAGAGGTGGAGGTGGTAGGTGAGGTGCTGGTGAAGAAGATAATGGTGGTAGAGAAAGTGCTAGTAGAGAATGTAACAGTGGTAGATGAATGCTGGAGAAGAGGTGGAGGTGGTAGGTGAGGTGCTGGTGAAGGAGATAATGGTGGTAAAGAAAGTGCTAGTAGAGAAGGTAACAGTGGTAGATGAATGCTGGAAGAAGAGGTGCAGGTGGCAGGTGAGGTGCTGTTGAAGAAGGTAATGGTGATAGAGAAAGTGCTAGTAGAGAAGGCAACAGTGGTAGATGAATGCTGGAAGAAGAGATGGAGGTGGCAGGTGAGGTGCTGGTGAAGAAGGTGATGGTGGTAGAGAAAGTGCTAGCAGAGAAGTTAACAGTGGTAGATGAATGCTGGAAGAAGAGGTGGAGGTGGTAGGTGAAGTGCTGGTGAAGAAGGTAATGGTGGTAGAGAAAGTGCTAGTAGAGAATGTAACAGTGGTAGATGAATGCTGGAAGAAGAGGTGGAGGTGGTAGGTGAGGTGCTGGTGAAGAAGAGAATGGTAGTAAAGAAAGAGCTGGTAGAGAAGGAAACAGTGGTACTTGAATGCTGGAACAAGAGGTGGAGGTGGTAGGTGAGGTGCTGGTGAAGAAGATAATGTTGGTAGAGAAAGTGCTAGTAAAGATTTTAACAGTGATAGATGAATGCTGGAAGAAGAGGTGGAAGTGGTAGGTGAGGTGCTGGTGAAGGAGATAATGGTGGTAAAGAAAGTGCTAGTAGAGAAGGTAACAGTGGTAGATGAATGCTGAAAGAAGAGGTGGAGGTGGTAGGTGAGGTGCTGGTGAAGGAGATAATGGTGGTAAAGAAAGTGCTAGTAGAGAAGGTAACAGTGGTAGATGAATGCTGGAAGAAGAGGTGGAGGTGGTAGGTGAGGTGCTGGTGAAGAAGATAATGGTGGTAGAGAAAGTGGTAGTAGAGAAGGCAACAGTGGTAGATGAATGCTGGAAGAAGAGTTGGAGGTTGTAGGTGAGATGCTTGTGAAGAAGATAATGGTGGTAGAGAAAGTGGTAGTAGAGAAGGCAACAGTGGTAGATGAATGCTGGAAGAAGAGTTGGAGGTGGCAGGTGAGATGCTGGTGAAGAAGATAATGGTGGTAGAGAAAGTGGTAGTAGAGAAGGTAACAGTGGTAGATGAATGCTGGAAGAAGAGGTGGAGGTGGTAGGTTAGGTGCTGGTGAAGGAGATAATGGTGGTAAAGAAAGTGCTAGTAGAGAAGGTAACAGTGTTAGATGAATGCTGGAAGAAGAGGTGGAGGTGGCAGGTGAGATGCTGGTGAAGAAGATAATGGTGGTAGAGAAAGTTTTAGTAGAGAAGGCAACAGTGGTAGATGAATGCTGGAAGAAGAGGTGGAGGTGGTAGGTTAGGTGCTGGTGAAGGAGATAATGGTGGTAAAGAAAGTGCTAGTAGAGAAGGTAACAGTGTTAGATGAATGCTGGAAGAAGAGGTGGAGGTGGCAGGTGAGGTGCTGGTGAAGGAGATAATGGTGGTTAAGAAAGTGCTAGTAGAGAAGGTAACAGTGGTAGATGAATGCTGGAAGAAGAGGTGGAGGTGGTAGGTGAGGTGCTGGTGAAGAAGATAATGGTGGTAGAGAAAGTGCTAGTAGAGAATGTAACAGTGGTAGATGAATGCTGGAGAAGAGGTGGAGGTGGTAGGTGAGGTGCTGGTGAAGGAGATAATGGTGGTAAAGAAAGTGCTAGTAGAGAAGGTAACAGTGGTAGATGAATGCTGGAAGAAGAGGTGCAGGTGGCAGGTGAGGTGCTGTTGAAGAAGGTAATGGTGATAGAGAAAGTGCTAGTAGAGAAGGCAACAGTGGTAGATGAATGCTGGAAGAAGAGATGGAGGTGGCAGGTGAGGTGCTGGTGAAGAAGGTGATGGTGGTAGAGAAAGTGCTAGCAGAGAAGTTAACAGTGGTAGATGAATGCTGGAAGAAGAGGTGGAGGTGGTAGGTGAAGTGCTGGTGAAGAAGGTAATGGTGGTAGAGAAAGTGCTAGTAGAGAATGTAACAGTGGTAGATGAATGCTGGAAGAAGAGGTGGAGGTGGTAGGTGAGGTGCTGGTGAAGAAGAGAATGGTAGTAAAGAAAGAGCTGGTAGAGAAGGAAACAGTGGTACTTGAATGCTGGAACAAGAGGTGGAGGTGGTAGGTGAGGTGCTGGTGAAGAAGATAATGTTGGTAGAGAAAGTGCTAGTAAAGATTTTAACAGTGATAGATGAATGCTGGAAGAAGAGGTGGAAGTGGTAGGTGAGGTGCTGGTGAAGGAGATAATGGTGGTAAAGAAAGTGCTAGTAGAGAAGGTAACAGTGGTAGATGAATGCTGAAAGAAGAGGTGGAGGTGGTAGGTGAGGTGCTGGTGAAGGAGATAATGGTGGTAAAGAAAGTGCTAGTAGAGAAGGTAACAGTGGTAGATGAATGCTGGAAGAAGAGGTGGAGGTGGTAGGTGAGGTGCTGGTGAAGAAGATAATGGTGGTAGAGAAAGTGGTAGTAGAGAAGGCAACACTGGTAGATGAATGCTGGAAGAAGAGGTGGAGGTGGTATGTGAGGTGCTCGTGAAGAAGATAATGGTGGTAGAGAAAGTGCTAGAAGAGAAGGCAACAGTGGTAGATGAATGCTGGAAGAAGAGATGGAGGTGGCAGGTGAGGTGCTGGTGAAGAAGGTGATGGTGGTAGAGAAAGTGCTAGTAGAGAAGGTAACAGAGTAGATGAATGCTGGAAGAAGAGATGGAGGTGGCAGGTGAGGTGCTGGTGAAGAAGGTGATGGTGGTAGAGAAAGTGCTAGTAGAGAAGGTAACAGTGGTAGATGAATGCTGGAAGAAGAGGTGTTGGTGGCAGGTGAGATGCTGGTAAAGAAGATAATGGTGGTAGAGAAAGTGGTAGTAGAGAAGGCAACAGTGGTAGATGAATGCTGGAAGAAGAGTTGGAGGTAGCAGGTGAGGTGCTGGTGAAGAAGATAATGGTGGTAGAGAAAGTGGTAGTAGAGAAGGCAACAGTGGTAGATGAATGCTGGAAGAAGAGGTGGAGTTGGTAGGTGAGGTGCTGGTGAAGGAGATAATGGTGGTAAAGAAAGTGCTAATAGAGAAGGTAACAGTGGTAGATGAATGCTGGAAGAAGAGGTGGAGGTGGTAGGTGAGGTGCTGGTGAAGAAGATAATGGTGGTAGAGAAAGTGCTAGTAGAGAATGTAACATTGGTAGATGAATGCTGGAAGAGGTGGAGGTGGTAGGTGAGGTGCTGGTGAAGAAGATAATGGTGGTAGAGAAAGTGCTAGTAGAGAAGGTAACAGAGGTAGATGAATGCTGGAAGAGGTGGAGGTGGTAGGTGAGGTGCTGGTGAAGAAGATAATGGTGGTAGAGAAAGTGCTAGTAGAGAATGTAACAGAGGTAGATGAATGCTGGAAGAGGTGGAGGTGGTAGGTGAGGTGCTGGTGAAGGAGATAATGGTGGTAAAGAAAATGCTAGTAGAGAAGGTAACAGTGGTAGATGAATGCTGGAAGAAGAGGTGGAGGTGGTAGGTGAGGTGCTGGTGAAGAAGATAATGGTGGTAGAGAAAGTGCTAGTAGAGAATGTAACAGTGGTAGATGAATGCTGGAAGAGGTGGAGGTGGTAGGTGAGGTGCTGGTGAAGGAGATAATGGTGGTAAAGAAAATGCTAGTAGAGAAGGTAACAGTGGTAGATGAATGCTGGAAGAAGAGGTGGAGGTGGGAGGTGAGGTGCTGGTGAAGAAGATAATGGTGGTAGAGAAAGTGCTAGTAGAGAAGGTAACAGTGGTAGATGAATGCTGGAAGAAGAGGTGGAGGTGGTAGGTGAGGTGCTGGTGAAGGAGATAATGGTGGTAAAGAAAGTGCTAGTAGAGAAGGTAACAGTGGTAGATGAATGCTGGAAGCAGAGGTGCAGGTGGCAGGAGAGGTGCTGGTGAAGAAGATAATGGTGGTAGAGAAAGTGCTAGTAGAGAAGGCAACAGTGGTAGATGAATGCTGGAAGAAGAGGTGGAGGTGGTAGGTGAGGTTCTGGTGAAGGAGATAATGGTGGTAAAGAAAGTGCTAGTAGAGAAGGTAACAGTGTTAGATGAATGCTGGAAGAAGAGGTGGAGGTGGTAGGTGAGGTGCTGGTGAAGGAGATAATGGTGGTAAAGAAAGTGCTAGTAGAGAAGGTAACAGTGGTAGATGAATGCTGGAATTAGAGATGGAGGTGGCAGGTGAGGTGCTGGTGAAGAAGGTGATGGTGGTAGAGAAAGTGCTAGTAGAGAAGGTAACAGTGGTAGATGAATGCTGGAAGAAGAGGTGTTGGTGGCAGGTGAGGTGCTGGTAAAGAAGGTAATGGTGGTAGAAAAAGTGCTAGCAGAGAAGGTAACAGTGGTAGATGAATGCTGGAAGAAGAGGTGGAAGTGGTAGGTGAAGTGCTGGTGAAGAAGGTAATGGTGGTAGAGAAAGTGCTAGAAGAGAAGGTAACAGTGGTAGATGAATGCTGGAAGAAGAGGTGGAGGTGGAAGGTGAGGTGCTGGTGAAGAAGGTAATGGTGGTAGAGAAAGTGCTAGCAGAGAAGGTAACAGTGGCAGATGAATGCTGGAAGAAGAGGTGGAGTTGTCAGGTGAGGTGCTGGTGAAGAAGTTAATAGTGGTGTCAGCAACCTGTCAGCGCCGGCGTGCAGCCTCCGCTGAGCAGGGACTTACCCGCACAGTAGGGGGGCCCCCGAGTCAGGTACAGCCGGAAAGTACAGATACACAGGACCTGTGGACGCTGAAGCTTAGCAAGCAGTGAAGGACCTACTTTCATGTGACTGCAAGGCTGCGAGGCTTAGCGTCCTGCTTTCCGATATGGCAGGACACTATACAGAAATACTCAGAGTCAGGCAAAACGGAGGTCATACACAGAGATATTGGTAAAGTACCAGGGATGAGACAGAACGGATAGTCAGGGCCAAGCAGAAGTCAGAAAAAAACAGACATAGAAGGTACCAAGCAGAATCCAAAGCAATATCCAGAGAACAGACCGAGTCATACACAGAGAATCAAGCAACCAGAACACAGCACTAACACACTCAGGGGTCACCACAGTATGCCAAGGGCGAAAGTATAACTGAGGGGGGATGGGAGCTTCCTGAGGCTATAAGAAGCATTCCCAGAACCAAAGAGAGGCCACCATAATAGGTCCCAGGTGTGCAGGTAAGAGTCTGCACTGAGTTCAAAACATTAACCGCAGAAGTGCCAGTCAATCCAGCACTGGTATCATGACAGTACCCCCCTCTCAATGGGGGGCCTCTGGACCCCCAGGCTTGCCCGGGTACCTAGCATGGAAAGCCAGAACCAGGCGATCCGCATGCAACCGGGCCGGCACCGATGACCTGTCCTCCGGCCCATACCCCTTCCAATGAACTAGGTACTGTACTGACTGCCGTACCAACCTAGAATCTATGATGTGACCAATCTCATATTCCACAAGTCCCTCAACCAAAACCGGAGGAGCAGCGGACTCGGATTCTCCCCGTACTGCTTCAAAAGGCTTCAGTAGAGATCTGTGGAAGACCTTAGGGATCTTGAAACAGGGTGGAAGGCACAGCTTGTACGCTACTGGGTTAATTTTTTCCACAATCTTGTACGGGCCAATGAATTTGGGGCCCAACTTGGCTGACGGAATCTTTAACTTAATGTTTCGCATGGAGAGCCAAACTTTCTCTCCAACCTGAAACATGGGACCAGGTGTTCGTTTCCTGTCCGCGAAAAACATATACCTGCCTTGAGACCTAGATATACGCCGCTGGACTTCTGCCCATGTATCTTTTAACGGCTGAACAGAGTCCTCAGCCCCGGGCCACCCCGAATCCAGACGAGAAAACTCACCAAAATGAGGACTGAACCCATAGTTGATCAAGAAAGGGGACATACCAGTAGATTGACTCACCCGACTATTGAAGGCAAATTTAGCCAATGGCAGTATATCACACCAGTCATTCTGTCTAGCAGAAGTCAGACATCTGAGGATCTGTTCCAGAGACTGATTAGTGCGTTCCGTCTGACCATTACTCTCAGGATGGTATGCGGACGAAAAGGACAGAGATATCCCTACTTTTTTGCAGAAAGCACGCCAAAACTTAGCCACCAACTGCACACCACGATCAGACACCACATTCAGGGGTACCCCATGCAAGCGGACCACATGCTGCACAAACAATCTGGATAAGGTCTCAGCTCAAGGTAATGTGGACAGGGGAACAAAATGAGCCTGCTTTGAAAATCTGTCCACCACTACCCATACCACTGTATTACCGCTGGAAGAGGGAAGATTGGTAATAAAATCCATGGACAGGTGGGTCCATGGTCTTTTGGGAACTTCCAAGGGCATCAGCTCCCCCACCGGCCGGCTATGGGAGCTTTTAGAACGAGCGAAGACCCCACAACCAGAAATGAATTTCTTTATATCAGAACCAAGGGTAGGCCACCAGAAGATCCTAGCCACCGCTAGCTGCATGGCTAATATACCAGGGTGAGCACACAACTTGGATTCATGGAACTCTTGCAAGAGTTTAAGGCGAAGTTGCTCTGGGACAAACAACTTGCCCCCTGGCTTGGCCGCAGGAGCCAGCGACTGGGCCCCCTCAATTTTCCGTTCCAATTCAGATGAGATCCCTGCTAACACTACCCCAGGGTGCAGAATGGAGGACGGTGGCTCAGGGGCAGACACAGGGTGAAAACTACGAGATAAGGCGTCAGCCTTGACATTCTTTGACCCTGGACGGAATGTAATAGTAACCTGGAAACGAGAAAAAAAAGTGACCAACGGGACTGTCTGGGCGTTAATCTTTTAGCAGACTCAATGTATGACAAATTTTTGTGATCAGTGATCACAGTAACTGGGTGACTGGCCCCATCCAAAAAGTGCCTCCACTCCTCAAACACCAACTTGACCGCAAGAAGCTCTCTATTGCCTACATCATAATTTCTTTCAGCAGCAGAGAACTTCCTGGAAAAGAAAGCACATGGCCTGAGGTTGGTTAGAGTGGCAGACCCTTGGGATAACACTGCCCCCACCCCCACCTCGGAGGCATCCACCTCCACCACAAATGGTTTGGAAGGATCTGGCTGTACCAAGACAGGAGCAGACATAAAACATTTTTTCAGCGTCGCAAAGGCCTCTTTTGCGAGCGAGGACCAATTTCTCACATTCGCACCTTTGCATGTTAGATCAGTGAGAGGTTTGACCACCTGCGAAAACCCCCGGATAAATTTGCGGTAATAATTGGCGAACCCCAAGAAGCGCTGAAGACCCTTAAGATCTCGGGGGTTGCACCCAATCTGCAATGGCCTGCACCTTCTTGGGGTCCATGCGAAAACCCTCACAGGATACAATTGTTATGGATTTTTGATTGATATAGATATAAATCTCTGTGTGTGCTGCGGCCTGTCCTAATTAGACAGAGTCTTATTGAGCGCTCAAGGAAGGAAAGACGCCAGGCCTAGTTAGCACTCAAAGAGGAGATCCCAAAAGGGAAAAAAAAAAAAACACCTGGTTCCCGCGCGGCTATACTTCAACCATCAAATGGAGGAAATCCAGTCGATTCTAGGAGTAGGTTCCAATATCAATGCTTTATTTCATGGTACATACAAAGACAACGCGTTTCGAGGTCCATTCCATGACCTCTTCCTCAGATCGGATGTATAAGGATCCTTGAACATACGACCTGAGGAAGAGGTCATGGAATGGACCTCGAAACGCGTTGTGTTATGATAGAGTGACCGTAGGAGGCAGACACAAAAATAGAAGCTACGTCCAGAAAACCAGAGAAGTTGGCAACTATCAGATTGCAGACCCCTGAACCTATCAACACAACTAGCAGTAGCTGTGGGGGGTTCCTACGGTGTCCTAGACCCCTCGATCACAGCCGGAGAGCTAAATAGCCCAAAGACAGAAAAGGAAATCTAAACTGCCCCAGAGCAGACCCCAAAGTAAAAGACAGCCCCCAACATATAATGACGGTGAAGCAAGATGAAAAAACACTCACACAGATAGAAAGATAGGCTGAGCAAACGATGGGGCCCAAGCTAACTAAACAGAACAGGAAAGGAAGGTTGCTGTCTGCAATCTGCCAAAACCCTATCAAAAACATAAGCCAACAAGCTGATATGGAAAAAGACCCTGAATCAGCTAGGCTTCAAAAACTAAATCAGCACTCAGGTATTTTCAGAAGACAGAGCTAAAGGAATTCAGCTCACCCCAGCAGGGAATGGCAGAAATCCAGAAAAACAAAGCAAAACAAAGTCAAAGCACAAATGCAAAAAGCCGAGCAGAAAACTTAGCTTTAGAAGAGCAGGAATTCAAACTGGTCTCCAAGGATCCCACAGAGAAATCACCCGCAGGGCAGAAGGGCGTTGGCAGCCTTATATCCAGTCAGTAACTCCACTCAGCCAGTCATCATCATTAGGCTCAGGTGTTTGATAATCAGGCTCACTACCTTTCTTTACCAGAAGAGGGAGTTCCTCGGGGCTCAGTAGTGAAGGGGAAAATGAACTCACAACAGTACGTCCCCCTTGAGGAGGGGTCACCGAACCTTCAACCACGCCACCAGGGCGATCAGGGTGAGCCCGATGAAAGGCACGCACCAATCTTTTGGCATGAATATCAAAGGCAGAGACCAAGGAATTATCATCCTGACCATAACCCTTCCACTTAACCAAATACTGGAGTCTCCGTCTAGCCAGACGGGAATCCAGTACCTTCTCTACCTCATATTCCATGTTACCTTCAACCAATACAGGGTCTGGAGGTGCCACCCCAGGAACAACAGGTTCAACAAACCTCTTCAACAAAGACTTATGGAACACATTATGGATTTTAAATGTGACAGGAAGAGCCAAACGAAAAGAGACTGGATTAATAATCTCCAAAATCTTGTAAGGTCCAATAAATCTAGGCTTAAACTTAGGAGAAGCCACCTTCATAGCAATATTTTTTGATGATAACCACACCATATCACCAACCTTAAACTGGGGACCAATGGTCCTATGTCGGTTGGAAAACCGCTGGGCCTTTTCCTGGGAGAGAGATAACTTATCCACCACTTGGTCCCAGATCTGGTGCATTCTCTCCACCATAGTGTCAACACCTGGGCAGGCAGAGGGCTCCACCTGCCCTGAAGAAAATCGAGGATGAAACCCAAAGTTACAAAAAAAAGGTGATATCAAAGTGGCAGAACTAGCTCTATTATTTAAAGCAAATTCGGCCAAGGGCAAAAATGAAACCCAATCATCCTGATTAGCGGAAATAAAACATCTCAAATACGACTCCAAGGTCTGGTTTGTTCTCTCTGTCTGCCCATTGGTCTGAGGGTGAAACGCAGAGGAGAAGGACAACTGAATTCCCAGCTTGGAACAGAAAGTTCTCCAAAATCTAGACACAAACTGAACTCCTCTGTCAGATACAATGTTCTCAGGAATCCCGTGCAAGCGAACCACCTGTTGCAAAAACAGGGGCACCAACTCAGAGGAAGACGGCAACTTAGGGAGTGGTACAAGATGAACCATCTTAGAGAACCTATCACAAATCACCCAAATAACAGTCATCCTTTGAGAGACAGGCATATCAGAGATGAAATCCATTGAAATATGGGTCCATGGCCTCTTGGGGACAGACAAAGTCATCAACAACCCACTAGAGTGAGAACACGATTTAGACCGGGAGCACGTCCCACAGGACTGCACAAAATTCCTGACATCACGAGACAAGGAGGGCCACCAAAAAGACAGACTCACCAGATCTCTAGTACCAAAAATACCTGGATGACCAGCCAAAGCAGAGCAATGAACTTCAGACATCACTCTCTTCTTCCACTGGTCAGGAACATACAACTTCCCACTGGGACAACGCTCAGGTTTGTCCTCCTGGAACTCTTCCAGAGCACGTCTCAAATCGGGCGAGATGGCAGAAAGAACTACCCCTTTGCCTTAGATGGTAGCAGGCTTGGTCACCACAGGAGAATCAGCAAAGAAGCTCCTAGAGAGCGCGTCAGCCTTAACATTCTTAGTGCCAGGAAGAAAAGAGACCACAAAATCAAAATGTGTAAAAAACAAGGCCCACCTAGCCTGTCTAGGGTTCAAGCGTTTGGCTGACTCCAGGTAAATCAAATTCTTGTGGTCAGTGAGGACCATGACTTGATGTTTAGCTCCCTCCAACCAATGTCTCCACTCCTCAAATGCCCATTTCATGGCTAACAGTTCCCGATTCTCCACATCATAGTTACGTTCAGATGGAGAGAACTTTAGGGAAAAGAAAGCACAGGGATTCATTTTAGATGTTACAGGATCCTTTTGGGACAAAACAGCTCCTGCACCAATCTCAGAAGCGTCCACCTCTACCAGGAACGGGAGTGAGACATCAGGTTGCCGCAAAACCGGGGCAGAAGTGAATCTTTGCTTCAGCTCCTGAAAGGAAGAAACAGCCTCCAGAGACCAATTCAACACATCAGCACCCTTCTTAGTCAGATCAGTCAATGGCTTGGCAATACTAGAAAATTTTGCTATAAATTTCCGATAAAAATTAGCAAAACCCAAAAACTTCTGGAGGGCCTTCAAAGAAGTGGGCTGAACCCAATCATAAATGGCCTGTACCATGGCCGGGTCCATTTCAATAGTTGACGGAGACAAAATAAATCCCAAAAAAGAAATCCTCTGTACCCCAAAAAGGCATTTCGATCCTTTGACATACAGGGAATTCTCTCTCAAGATCCGGAACACAGTCCGAACATGTTCCACATGAGAATCCCAATCCTTGGAGAAGATCAAAATATCATCCAGATAGATAATCAAAAATTTATCCACAAAGTCTCGGAAAATATCGTTCATGAAGCACTGGAAGACAGAAGGGGCATTAGTGAGCCCAAAAGGCATCACCAGGTACTCAAAATGTCCCTCCGGAGTATTAAACGCCGTCTTCCATTCATCCCCATGCTTAATGCGGATAAGATTATATGCCCCCCTGAGGTCAAGCTTGGTAAACCAGCAAGCACCTTTAACTCTGGAGAATAGATCCAAAATCAGGGGTAACGGATACTGATATTTAATAGTAATTTTGTTGAGGGCACGATAATCAATACAAGGCCTTAATGAACCATCCTTTTTGGCCACGAAAAAAAACCCCAGCACCTAAAGGTGAAGAGGATGGTCTAATATGACCCTTCTCCAACGCCTCCTTAATATAGGATCGCATAGCCTCGTGCTCGGGTACAGATAAATTGAAGAGCCGACCCTTGGGAAATTTGCACCCCGGGCTCAGTTCAATTGCACAGTCATAACTCCTATGAGGAGGCAAAGACGCAGACTCATTCTCACTAAATACATCATAAAAATCCGCCAAATAGTCAGGAACATCATGCGACTGAGGTGAGGTGGAAAAACCGGAGCCTCACTAAGGGCACACCGACAACCCCAACTCACCACAGACACAGATTTCCAATCCAAAACTGGATTATGAATTTGCAACCAGGGAAACCCCAGAACAATGGTATCATGCAAATTATGCAACACCAAAAATCTGCAATTTTCTTGATGGTCTGGGGCGGCCCGCATTACCACCTGGGTCCAAAACTGAGGTTTATTTTTCGCCAAAGGAGTAGCATCAATCCCCCTCAAAGGGATAGGCGTCCGCAGAGGTGACATCGGAAATCCACAACGTTTAGCAAAATCCAAGTCCATTAGGTTCAGGGCTGCTCCCGAATCCACAGAAGCCTTGGCGGAAAATGTGGACAGGGAGCAGATCAGAGTAATTGCCAGAAGAAACTTAGGTTGAACACCACCCACAGAAAACGTGTGTGCAAAACATTTCTCTCGTTTAGGACAGACAGATATAATATGCGAGGCATCTCCACAAAAAAAACACAGCTTATTACGCCTTCTGAACTCCTCACATTGCTCCCTGGACAAAACTCTATCACATTGCATAGGTTCAGACACTTGTTCAACAGGTGGCAACACCTCTCGTGCAGTCCTGCGTTCACGTAAACGCCGATCAACCTGAATGGCTAATGACATTGAATCGTCAAGACCAGAGGGAACAGGAAATCCCACCATAGTATCTTTTACGGCTTCTGACAAACCCTTCCGAAAGAGAGCTGCCAAGTAGAGTTGAGCGAAACGGGTCGAACAATTTCAAAAGTCGCCGACTTTTGGTAAAGTCGGGTTTCATGAAACGAAACCCGACCCTAGGATGAGGTCGGCCACGAGGTCGGCGACTTACGCGCCAAAGTCGCGTTTCAAAAGTTTGTTTTGCGCTCTTTTTCAGCCAATCAGGATCCACGGACACTGTGGGCAATGTGATGACATAGGCAGAGGTCACCACCATCTTTCAGAAGGGCATGCAAGTGATTGGCTTGCTTTGGTGGGCGTCACAGGGGGTATAAAAGGGCGTGCACGCCGACCGCCATCTTACTTCTGCCGATCTCAGTATAGGGAGAGGTTGCTGATTCTGTAGGGAGAGAGCGTTAGGCAGGGAAGAAGACAAAAAAACTGCTTCTGCTGCTAGCGATTTGGCCTGCACAACACACCAGTCACTGTGTGTGCAGTGCAAGGGGAGGCTATATAGTGGTGTATCAGTGGTGTTGGTTGTTGGGCTGCCTTCTAAGGCTTCCTGACATTCCTGCATTGCTGTTTACCCACTGCTCCGCAAACTGCTTTTTTAAAAGCAATCCAATCTCCCTTATCCTCTAGTCACTTTTGTCACAGCTGTGCCATCGAGCCTGTGACATAGCGCTCAGATATCAGTGGTAGAGTTGAGCGAAACGGGTCGAACAATTTCAAAAGTCGCCGACTTTTGGCAAAGTCGGGTTTCATAAAACGAAACCCGACCGTAGGATGAGGTCGGCCACGAGGTCGGCGACTTACGCGCCAAAGTCGCGTTTCAAAAGTTTGTTTTGCGCTCTTTTTCAGCCAATCAGGATCCACGGACACTGTGGGCAACGTGATGACATAGGCAGGGGTCACCACCATCTTTCAGAAGGGCATGCAAGTGATTGGCTTGCTTTGGTGGGCGTCACAGGGGGTATAAAAGGGCGTGCACGCCGACCGCCATCTTACTTCTGCCGATCTCAGTATAGGGAGAGGTTGCTGATTCTGTAGGGAGAGCGTTAGGCAGGGAAGAAGACAAAAAAACTGCTTCTAATGCTAGCGATTTGGCCTGCACAACACACCAGTCACTGTGTGTGTGCAGTGCAAGGGGAGGCTATATAGTGGTGTATCAGTGGTGTTGGTTGTTGGGCTGCCTTCTAAGGCTTCCTGACATTCCTGCATTGCTGTTTACTCACTGCTCCGCAAACTGCTTTTTTAAAAGCAATCCAATCTCCCTTATCCTCTAGTCACTTTTGTCACAGCTGTGCCATGCAGCCTGTGACATAGCGCTCAGATATCAGTGGGCCTCACACAATCCAAAAGTGTCCAGTGTCCAAAAGTGTGTGCAGAGATTCAAAATCTCCCTTATCCTCTAGTCACTTTGGTCACAGCTGTGCCATCGAGCCTGTCAAATAGCGCTCAGATATTCATTGGGCCTCACACAATCCAAAAGTGTCCAGTGTCCAAAAGTGTGTGCAGAGATTCAAAATCTCCCTTATCCTCTAGTCACTTTGGTCACAGCTGTGCCATCGAGCCTGTCACATAGCGCTCAGATATCAGTTGGCCTCACACAATCCAAAAGTGTCCAGTGTCCAAAAGTGTGTGCAGAGATTCAAAATCTCCCTTATCCTCTAGTCACTTTGGTCACAGCTGTGCCATCGAGCCTGCCACATAGCGCTCAGATATTCATTGGGCCTCACACAATCCAAAAGTGTCCAGTGTCCAAAAGTGTGTGCAGAGATTCAAAATCTCCCTTATCCTCTAGTCACTTTGGTCACAGCTGTGCCATCGAGCCTGTCACATAGCGCTCAGATATTCATTGGGCCTCACACAATCCAAAAGTGTCCAGTGTCCAAAAGTGTGTGCAGAGATTCAAAATCTCCCTTATCCTCTAGTCACTTTGGTCACAGCTGCGCCATCGAGCCTGTCACATAGCGCTCAGATATTCATTGGGCCTCACACAATCCAAAAGTGTCCAGTGTCCAAAAGTGTGTGCAGAGATTCAAAATCTCCCTTATCCTCTAGTCACTTTGGTCACAGCTGCGCCATCGAGCCTGTCACATAGCGCTCAGATATTCATTGGGCCTCACACAATCCAAAAGTGTCCAGTGTCCAAAAGTGTGTGCAGAGATTCAAAATCTCCCTTATCCTCTAGTCACTTTGGTCACAGCTGTGCCATCGAGCCTGTCACATAGCGCTCAGATATTCATTGGGCCTCACACAATCCAAAAGTGTCCAGTGTCCAAAAGTGTGTGCAGAGATTCAAAATCTCCCTTATCCTCTAGTCACTTTTGTCACAGCTGTGCCATCGAGCCTGTGACATAGCGCTCAGATATCAGTGGGCCTCACACAATCCAAAAGTGTCCAGTGTCCAAAAGTGTGTGCAGAGATTCAAAATCTCCCTTATCCTCTAGTCACTTTGGTCACAGCTGTGCCATCGAGCCTGCCACATAGCGCTCAGATATTCATTGGGCCTCACACAATCCAAAAGTGTCCAGTGTCCAAAAGTGTGTGCAGAGATTCAAAATCTCCCTTATCCTCTAGTCACTTTGGTCACAGCTGTGCCATCGAGCCTGTCACATAGCGCTCAGATATTCATTGGGCCTCACACAATCCAAAAGTGTCCAGTGTCCAAAAGTGTGTGCAGAGATTCAAAATATCCCTTATCCTCTAGTCACTTTGATCACAGCTGTGCCATCGAGCCTGTGACATAGCGCTCAGATATCAGTGGGCCTCACACAATCCAAAAGTGTCCAGTGTCCAAAAGTGTGTGCAGAGATTCAAAATCTCCCTTATCCACTAGTCACTTTGGTCACAGCTGTGCCATCGAGCCTGTCACATAGCGCTCTGATATCAGTGGGCCTCACACAATCCAAAAGTGTCCAGTGTCCACAAGTGTCTGCAGAAATTCAAAATCTCCCCTGTCCTATAGACACCTTGTACCTTGTTTTACATTACTATATAGTTTGTTGGATTTTGTCTACATTTCTACCAAAAATGAGGAAGGCTGGTGGAAGAGGCCGTGGAATTGGGCGGGGGTTGGCAGCTGGTAATGATGGTGTTGGTGGTGGATCTGATGGTAGTGGCAAGAGCAAAATAGGACCGAATGCAGGAGGTGTTGAGCCTGCGTCATCGTCTGGCTAAATAAGGCCTCGAACGCTTAGTTTTCTAGGAGTTGGCAAACCGCTTTTAAAGCCAGAGCATCAGGAAAAAGTTTTGTCTTACATTGCTGACTCAGCCTCCAGCTCTATCGCCTCCTCTTCTTCAGTTGTAAAAAGTAAAAGCACTGAGTCGTCATTGGAGGCTCATGTTCATGAACCACACCTTTCCTTGTGTCCTTCACCCCAACCAAGATTGAAGGATGACGCAGGCCATACTACTGATTACTCCATGGAGCTGTTTTCACATACCATGCCTGGATTATCAAGTGAAATGGTGAATTACCCAGGCCAAGATGAATCTGACATGGAGTGCACTGATGCACAGCCGCTGATGGATGATTCTGCTGGTACATTCACTCAGAGCACTACATTGTCCTCGCAGTGTACAGAGCCAGATTCTGACCCTGATGAGACTCAGGTGCCCCTTCCCGCACACTATACCACCATACACAGTGACACAGAGGAAGGTGCACATGACATAGAAGAGGAGGTGATGGATGACCCAGTTGTTGACCCAGATTGGCATCCATTGGGGGAAGAGGGTGCTGCTTCCAATAGCTCAGATGAGGAGCATCCACAGCAGACATCGACATCGCAACAGCTGTTATCTGGCAGGCCCGTAGCACTCCAAAGACAGGTTCCAAACATCAAAAGAGTTGCTGGACAGCTTGTCCAGAGGGTCAAAAGATCACAGCGTGCTAGGCCGCAAAATGTCTGCCAAAGTAGGAAGAGTGCAGTGTGGCACTTTTTTGAACAAAATCCTCATGATCAGGCCAAGGTTATCTGTAAGAAGTGCGCAAAGACCTTTAGCCGAGGGAAAAATCTGAAAAATTTGAATACCAGTTGCATGCTTAGACATTTAACCAGCATGCACTTGCAAGCGTGGACACAACACCAAACCTCAAGTGCCACATGTGCAACTGATCACAACGAAGGTAGTCAGCAACGCTACATTGTTTCCCCCACTGTAAGGCCACCGGTTAGCACAGCAGCAAATGTTGAGGTGTCGTTGCAAGGCCACAGCAGTCAGGGAATACCACTGTTATATCAACGAAAGACTGATTCTAGGCCATCAGAAAGAACACCAACTCCATCACCATCATCAACCCTCTCTCAGTCCGCCCTGTCCACCGCTACTTCCACCATATGCAGCTCTCAAGTCCAGCTCACCCTCCCAGACACTATGAGTAGGTCAAGAAAGTACTCAGTCTCTCATCCGCGTACACTGGGTTTGAACGCCCACATTGCCAAACTAATCTCGTTTGAGATGATGCCCTTTCGGTTGGTGGAAAGCACAGCTTTCCGCGAACTCATGGCCTATGCAGTACCACGCTATGACCTACCCAGTCGCCACTTCTTCTCTCGCAAAGCCATCCCAGCCCTCCACCATCATGTGAAAGACCGCATTGTCCATGCACTCAAGCAGTCAGTGAGCGGAAAGGTGCACCTCACAACTGATGCATGGTCCAGTCGGCATGGCCAGGGCCGTTACGTGTCCATCACTGCGCACTGGGTTAATGTGGTGGATGCAGGGTTCACAGGGGACAGCGGTGGTGGGACAGTGCTGCCTAGCCCACGGTATAGGAAACAGTTGGCTGTAGGCGTTCGACCCTCCTCCTCCTCCTCCAGAAGCGAAAGCTCGTCCACAGAGCGCAGTCGTATGAGCACTCCATCTGCAGCTCCCACTGTTGCACACGATGTGTCCCCCTATCGAGCAGCTAGTGGAAAGCGTCAGCAGGCTGTGTTGCAGATGATGTGTTTGGGCGACAGACACACCGCCGAGGTGCTGGCCGAGTACTTTCAGCGACAAACTGAGTCATGGCTGGGCAGTGTACATCTTGAGGCAGGCAAGGTAGTTAGTGATAACGGCCGTAATTTTGTGGCAGCCATAGCCCTTTCAAAACTCAGCCACATACCTTGCTTGGCTCACACCTTGAACCTGGTGGTGCAGTGCTTCCTCAAAAATTATCCGGAGTTAACAGCCCTGCTCCAGAAGGTGCGAAGACTGTGCGCGCACATCCGCCGGTCGCCTGTACACTCCGTTCTTATGCAGAAGCTGCAGCGATTGCTCCACCTTCCCAACCACCGCCTCATTATCGACATTGCAACAAGGAGGAACTCCACCCTGCACATGGTGGAGCGGCTGTGCGAGCAGAGGCAGGCCATAATGCATTTGTGGGAGGATACACGGCCAGGCACTTTGAGAGCAGACATGGAGTTGACAGGCGTGCAGTGGTCGAAGCTGAAAGACCTCTGTAAAGTCCTTCAGTGTTTTGAGGAATGCACATGGCTGGTAAGCGCAGACGACGCCATCCTAAGCATGAGCATCCCACTTAAGCGTCTGCTCATGCAAACTTTGACGCACCTTAAGGAGCAGGCGTCTGCAGCCAATGTTGATGAGGAGGAAGAGGAGGAGGGAATCCTTGATGACATTCAGCCATTGTCTGCTCAGGGACCTCTCCTGGACGAGGTGGAGGAAGAAGAGGATGAGGAGGATGATGATGGGGATGATTACTTAGGGGAGGAGGATGCATCTCGTGGGGCAAGTGAAAATGTTGGCGTGGCAAGGTCTGGTACAGGGTTTGTGCGTGACTGGAGGGATGTGGATTTGCCAGAAAGTGCTCCTCCACCCAGCACTCGCAGTGCATCATTGACACCGGGAACATTGGCCCACATGTCAGATTATGCCTTGCAGATCCTAAAAAGGGACCCCCGCATTACCAAAATGATGAACGATGACGACTACTGGTTGGCCAGCATCCTGGATCCACGCTATAAAGGCAAATTACAAAACATCATGCCACAGGAGAACCTTGACCTAATATTGGCTAATAAACAAGCAACTCTGGTAAATGGGTTGCTTGAGGCATTCCCAGCACACAGCAGCGGTGATGGTTCTCACACGAGCCGTACGGGCCGGGGGCAGCTTGGCAGAGGTGTTCGTGGTGCACACAGCAGATGTGGCGTTGGAGACAGGGGTTTCATGACAATGTTGTGGACTGATTTTTCAAATACCGCTCACACAACTGGTAATACTGCATCGATGGAAAGTGACAGGAGACAGCAGTTGTCAACTATGGTTACAAACTACTTTTCCTCCCATTTCGATGCTCTCCCACACAGGTCATTCCCCTTTGACTATTGGGCCGCTAAACTGGACACCTGGCCTGAATTGGCCCAATATGCCTTACAGGAGCTCGCTTGCCCAGCTGCAAGTGTGCTATCGGAAAGAGTCTTCAGTGCAGCTGGATCAATCCTGACAGAAAAAAGGACCCGTCTGTCAACCCAAAATGTGGATGATCTAACCTTCATTAAAATGAACCATGCATGGGTTTCCAAGGATTTTGTCCCACCTTCCCCTGATGACACATAGGGTGACAGAAAAATGGCTTGCTTTGGTCCACCTCTTCCTGGTACTTCACTTATTTCGCCTTTTGCATCAGCTGAATGTCCAACATCAACATATGCCACTTTCTAAAACTCCCTAACTGTGCTGCCTCCCCCCCCATGGCCGGGGTCACCACCTAGCGCACGACACCGTGCAAGTGCCGTTGCCCTGGACAGGTGGGTAGGCCGACTCTTGGGTGCGGGCACTGGCACAGGGTCCCTCATAGTGCAATCAAGTGTCTCTGACGGTGGTGGTGCACACCCGCCGTCAGACACACCGCTGTACTATGAGGGGCCCAGTGCCAGTACCGACGCCCACGAGTGGGCCCCCCTTGCTTGGGCAGGGCCCGAGCATTTGCAATCTTTACCTCTCCCTGCTCCTCCGCTGTGTAATCTGGGCCGTCAAATCCATACTGTGCCTGACACCGTCTGAGCCTTCCTCCTGATGTATAGACATATATTTTGAATGTGTACGCTATCCATACATGTTATCTGGGGATACGGTACCCTTTCTAACCTTTGTGCAATCACGTGCAATCCATACTGGGCCTAACACCATCTGAGCCTGCCTCCTGAGACATATATTTTGAATGTGTACGCTATCCATACATGTTATGTGGGGATACGGTACCCTTTCTAACCTTTGTGCAATCACATGCAATCCATACTGGGCCTAACACCGTCTGAGCCTGCCTCCTGAGACATATATTTTGAATGTGTACGCTATCCATACATGTTATCCGGGGATACGGTACCCTTTCTAACCTTTGTGCAATCACGTGCAATCCATACTGGGCCTAACACCGTCTGAGCCTGCCTCCTGAGACATATATTTTGAATGTGTACGCTATCTATACATGTTATCCGGGGATACGGTACCCTTTCTCACCTTTGTGCAATCACGTGCAATCCATACTGGGCCTAACACCGTCTGAGCCTGCCTCCTGATGTATAGACATATATTTTGAATGTGTACGCTATCCATACATGTTATCCGGGGATACGGTACCCTTTCTAACCTTTGTGCAATCACGTGCAATCCATACTGGGCCTAACACCGTCTGAGCCTGCCTCCTGAGACATATATTTTGAATGTGTACGCTATCCATACATGTTACCCGGGGATACGGTACCCTTTCTCACCTTTGTGCAATCACGTGTAATCCATACTGGGCGTGAGAACGGCTGGCGAGCTGTTAAGCAAGCTACAGCACCTGTGGTTTGCACACGTAAGTTTTTCATTTTTTCAGGAATGACGGTTAGGCCTAATTCCGGAACTGCGGTTGACCTGCACTTACTGGGAAATCATTGTTCGCGGGTAATAATTGTAATCAGTGATCCCCATCACTAACGTTGTTCAGCGGGTTATCTGCACCTGTAAGTGACAAACGCTGGCCTTTTCAGTGTAGCGCACATGCACCCACGGACATGTAAGGGCATGACACACCAGTTATTGGCCAATCTCATGTGCCAGAGCCTCACGTGTCCCTCTAGTAAGCTGGACTCGGACCGCGGGGCATGACGGAGTCTCGTTCGTTAACAGAATTAAGCTTGCAATGTGTGCATCTGTTCTGTAGCTGGCATGGTTGAGGTTTCCCAGGTGCAGTGAGATGGAAGATGGGGACGACGAGGAGTCTAGACTAGTACAGGGATTCCCTAGCGAGGAGACTTATTTGATTGTTTTCAATGTTGGGACAGCAATTTTTGGGGAGCACTATACTCTGGAGAATGATAGATGGGGTCCACCATACACTGGAACATTCCAAAGGTGGACATCAGACACTGGAGCAGCATTTACAGGGCCCATGATACACTAGAGCATTAGAAATGGGGCCCATTATGTTTGGAGCATTATTTGGGCCCATAAGACAGTGGAGCTTCATCCATGGGGACCAACATATACTGTAGCATTATGTGGAGCTCATCATATACTGTTTCAAACATTATATGGGACCAATGATTCTGTATGGAGAAATAGATGGGCCTCGTCATGAGATGTAAAAAGTGAGGTATTTTTCATTGTACTATACCGCTATTTCTCTGCCGTATCGGAGCATGATGAGTTGTGGTATGTGTTAAAGGGGCGCTCTTTCGCCCAGGGCACATGAAAACCTGCAGCCAGCCCTCCCCCCCCCACAACTTTAGCCAAATAACCCCCATTTTTCAGTGCGTAACTTGTATTATGAAGTTAATTAAGGTTGACAAGCTTAAGTAAGAAGAATTGATGCTTTTGGCATTCAAATGGGCACTGTTGGTGTGTTTCCTGTCCTCCTCTCATTGCCGACTTTTATTCCCCATTGACTTACATTGGGTTTCGTGTTTCGGGACGACCCCGACTTTTCCCTATAATCGGACGATCTTGCTCGACCCGACTTTTGGAAAAGTCGGGTTTCACGAAACGAAACGCGACCCTAAAAAACCAAAAGTCGCTCAACTCTACTGCCAAGGCATTATCATTCCAGGTAGTAATGCCAGCAAGGTCTTTTCAGCCTGATCAATAGCATTAGGTTCGTCATACAACAACCCCAAGGCTTGAAAAAATGCGTTCACATTAGTCAGAATAGGATCATCTGGTTTCAAAGAAAATGCCCAATCCTGGGGATCGCCACGCAGCAGAGATGACAATTTTAACCTGCTGCGTGGAGCTCCCTGACGAGTTAGGCTTCAAGGCAAAAAATAATTTACAATTATTTTTGAAATTCAAAAATTTAGACCGGTCCCCAAAAAACACATCAGGAGTAGGGATCTTTGGTTCAGCAGCATGTGAATGAGCAAGGTAGGCGGAAATTCCCCGCACTTCCGCAGCGAGCTGCTCCACTCGATCAGACAATTGCTTTATCTCCATTGAGAGAAAAAAAAAATTTCCCCTACGGCCTCAGAGATATAGAGGAAAAAATATACACACTTTTTTTTTTTTAAATTCTTTCCTGCTATTGAGTACCCTAGGATCTGTGGTATGGCTGGTGATTCTCTTATGAATGAGTCACCGTAGGAGGCAAAAGCAGAAATACTAGCTAAGTCCAGAAAACTAGAGAAGTTGGCAGCTATTGGATTACAGACCCCTGAACCTATCAGCAACAACTAGCAGTAGCCGTGGGGGGTTCCTACGGTGCCCTAGACCCCTCGATCACAGCCGGAGAACTACATAGCCTAAAGACAGAAAGGGAAATCTAAACTGCCCCAGAGCAGACCCCAAAGCAATAGGCAGCCCCCAACATATAATGACAGTGAAGCAAGATGAAAAAACACTCACACAGATAGAAAGATAGGCTGAGCAAAAGATGGGGCCCAAGCTAACTACATAGGACAGGATAGAAAAGCTGCTGTCTGCAATCCGCCAAAACCCTATCAAAACAAGAGCCAACAGCTGATAGGGAAAAAAGCCCTGAAGACGCTAGGCTTCAAAAAGACTATATCAGTACTCAGGTATTTTCTGAAGACAGAGCAAAAAGGAATTCAGCACACCCCAGCAGGGAATGGCAGAAATCCAGAAAAACAAGGAAAAACAAAACCAAAACACAAATGCAAAAAACAGAGCAGAAAACTTAGCTTTTGAGGAGCAGGAATCAGACTGGTCTCCTAGAATCCCTCAGAGAGATCACCAGCAAGGCAGAAGGGCGTCGGCTGCCTTATATACAGTCAGCAATTCCCGTCACCCAGTCATCATCATCCTGCCCAGATGCTTGGTAATCAGCCTCACTACCTTCCTTCACCAGAAGAGGGAGTTCATCAGACCTCAATGGTGAAGGGGAAAATGAACTCACAACAGGTCCGTGTGTCGTGGTCCATGCATGGATGCTAGGAGTCTGGTATAAACCCCGAACTTTACAGTTTGAGTTCGCTCATCTCTAGTGCGGAGATATCTGCAAACAATAAATATATGAAAGCCAGACTGCATTACTGCTGTACAGAATACACGTACTGACTGCTCCCCGCCTATCTGTCTTGGGCTGTGTGTCATCAGTACTGGATCCTACCGGCCCTTATATCCCAGAGGAGAATGAATATTAGGTTTAGGATCCTGTCAGTGAGTGGTCACCGTGTCATGGCTGGTGGGCTTTCATGAATTGGTAAGACCCTTCACTTCATAGCAGTAACCCCGGGGATATTCCATACATCCAGTGTTGCAGACATCTATGTGAGTACGGAGGCGGCTGTGTCACTTTACATGGAATCTTCTTCCTTCTTAGATTGGGCTTTTTGAGTAATAAAGAATCAAAATGTGAATTTTCATTAAACTTTATAAAACTTACTGTTCATTTCCTTATTTACTATAAAGTGTATTTTTCTCATATGTTCCTGCTTTGTCAACGGCTGATGAGGGCACTGAACCTACAAACCGCAGCTCGGGGAGGGGGCAAGAGGCCAGACGGTAGGCAAGGCTAATGTAGAACTAGACCTCAGCAACTTCCTTCCTCACATCGAGCAGAACCTTCTACTTGGTTACGGAGGGTTTGTATCATAAGAAAACACAGAATAACAGATATGCAAAAATACTCTGCAATAAAAAGTGGCAGTAATCAGCAAGTGCTGGATAACAAATACAGGGTATTTAGTCGATATGTTTTTTGCGCAAAAAAATGTACACCAAGCTGCTCCACCACGTCAAGATAACCCCTATCGAAGCAGGGTTTGTATCATGCAGAAATTGTGCATGTGACATGGAGAAGATACTGGTGGTGATTGTCACCTGGGGTAGACGGCACGGTGCGGTGCAGGACCACAATCTCCAGGGGAGTCCTCTCATGGGATCCTCTGTGATTATCACACAGAACCGGTCATGGGGTTCGTGCTCCATGATCCACGTGACATGGAGAAGATACTGGTGGTGATTGTCACCTGGGGTAGATGGCACGTTGCTGTGCTGGACCACAATCTCCAGGGGAGTCTTCTCATGGGATCCTCTGTGATTATAATACAGAACCGGTCATGGGGTTCATGCTGCATGATCCACGTGACATAGAGAAGATACTGGTGATGATTGTCACCTGGGGTAGGTGGCACTGTACGGTGCTGGACCACAATCTCCAGCGGAGTCTTCTCATGGGATTCTCTGTTATTATCACACAGAACCGGTCATGGGGTTCGTGCTCCATGATCCACGTGACATGGGGAAGATACTGGTGGTGATTGTCATCTGGGGTAGATGACACGGTGCGGTGCTGGACCACAATCTCCATGGGAGTCCTCTCATGGGATCCACTGTGATTATAACCCAGAACCAGTCATGGGGTTCGTGCTCCATGATCCACATGACATGGAGAAGATACTGGTGGTGATTGTCACCTGGGGTAGATGGCACGGTGCGGTGCTGGACCACAATCTCCAGGGGAGACCTTTCATGGGATCCTCTGTGATTATATCACAGAACCGGTCATGGGGTTCATGCTGAATGATCCACGTGACATGGAGAAGATACTGGTGGTGATTGTCACCTGGGGTAGACGCACGGTGTGATGCTGGACCAAAATCTCCAGGGGAGACCTCTCATGGGATTCTCTGCGATTATAACACAGAACCGGTCATGGGGTTCATGCTGCATGATCCACGTGACATGGTGAAGATACTGGTGGTAATTGTCACCTGGGGTAGACGGCACGGTGCGGTTCTGGTCCGCAATCTCCAGGGGTCCTCTCATGGGATTCTCTGCGATTATAACACAGAACCGGTCATGGGGTTCATGCTGCATGATCCATGTGACATGGAGAAGATACTGGTGGTAATTGTCACCTGGGGTAGACGGCACGGTGCGGTTCTGGTCCACAATCTCCAGCGGTCCTCTCATGGGATCCTCTGCGATTATAACACAGAGCCGGTGATGGGGTTCGTGCTGCATGATCCATGTGGCATGGAGAAGATACTGGTGGTGATTGTCAACTGGGGTAGATGGCACGGTGCGGTGCAGGACCACAATCTCCAGGGGAGACCTTTCATGGGATCCTCTGCAATTATAACACAGAATCGGCCATGGGGTTTGTGCCGTGACGTGGCGGGATGGCTTGTACATTATTTTGATCAAAATTATGCTTACCAAATTCCCTTATTATTATTATTACCTTTATGCATAATATGCAGTTTATTTTTTACTTTTTAGTTCAGGATATTTGTGTTTTTTGCTTTTTGTTTTCTCTGGTTAATGGTCATGTGTTAACATGCACTTACATTGTGCATACACATTAACTTACCTTCTCAGTTCAGACTCCAGTTTAATTATCATACAGAACTAGTCATGGGGTTCTTGCTGCATAATCCACGTGACATGGAGAAGATACTGGTGGTGATTGTCACCTGGGGTAGATGGCACGGTGCGGTGCTGGTCCACAATCTCCAGGGAGGTCTTCTCACGAGATCCTCTGCGATTATCACACAGAACCGGTCATGGGACTCCGGACAGCAGCCGCATTGCAGGAATGTTTTATGCTGCAGCGTTTCTGAGAATACATACCTCTAAGCCAGCCGGGACCATGGCGCAGATACATCAAAATATTTCACCTGAATTCTGTCATAAAACATCTGAAAAGTCGCCAGTTCCATCACAGTGGGTGGAACAGAATGGAGTTACTACTACACAGCAAATCCTCAGAGATTATGCTACCTTAGTGACATAACTTGTGCCAGAAATGTCCTCCAGTCTCTGACTCAAGTGACTCTTCTGACGAGGCGCATGGCGGCCTCTGAATGAAATGCATTTTACTCACTAGCCGTCATTAAAGACAATCCGTTGCTAGGTTTTTGCTAACCCATCTGACAGCAGCATGATGTTGGGGCAGAGACCCTGATTCCAGCGATGTGTCACTTAGTTTACTGGGTGCAGCAGTTATGATAAAATCACTAATTTCTCTGCTACAGATCTAGCAGAGCTTGGAATGCTGAGCGCTGTGTAACACCATCCACACCACTGATTGGCAGATTTCTGTTTACGCTGTGCAGAGGCAGATGGCTGCCAATCAGTATTGAGGGAGGAGAGGGCTACAGAAAGCAAGAGGAGTACATGACACAAGGCAGCAAGTCCTCTGGTGATAATCTCCTGCTGAAACACAGATACTGTATTATTGAAACGGTAATGTGACACCCAGAGTCCGGTTGTAACAGTGACATCGCCTCCCTCTAATGGGTAAAGTCATGCTTGGAGGCAGAAAAGGGACCTCCATGCCAGGTAATACATTAAAAATCACAATTTCCTGCTGCAGGTCAGAAAAGGGAGATGCCTTATAAATTCTGGCCAGCAGAGGGGGTTGGTGAGTCAGCTAGAAATCAGCTGAGGGAGTTGTCATGGAAGCGAAACAGCTGTGAGCTGTGAGGAAAATGATAATGACAGTTAAATGTGAGGTAAAAAGATCTTTCTGGAAGATCCTGTCAGTTCAAGACAGGGAGTTGATTGGTGAGGAGCTCGATAGGCAGAGCTGATCTGTGAAGAGGGAAAGGACAAGAGCAGAAACTGAGAGACTCTAGGGAAGCTAAAATACTGCATATAGCAGACCCCTGAGTGAAGCGCTAATAAAGAGAAAAGGGACATCAGAGTCCTAGGCTGACAGGAGCTGTATGTCCTGATGGCTGAATCTGAAAGTGCAGGGGATTGTAAATTCCTGTGCACATTGAACACCTGAGGGCACGGCAGCGGATAAGGAGCCCGGGGCCGACGGTGAAAAGGACGGTACCCGTGGAATAGGCTCACGCTGACAGCCGTACAGGTTAGTGAAACCATCATGAATAGAGGGTCGCAGCATAGTTATATACAGCGGAGACCCACACACAAAGCACAGAAGGAAGGTCCTAAATCCTCACCTGGCAAGGTGGATCCCCTGAATGCCTCCAGGTGAGCCGGACTCATCCCATCACCTGTATGTGGTACTCCGGACTGCAACCTACTACCAGTAAAAGGTAAAGAAACTGCACCTCTCTGTGTCCTCCTCTCATTTCTCTGCACCCCAACATTCACAGCCACTTTTACTATTAATTTAGCATCTTTGCCCTGGGACTACAGCTCTACCTGTGGAGGCTACAACATCATAGCTGCGCCCAACATCCATCCCAGAGGAACAACACCGCAGCGCTGGTCACCTCTGACCAGAATACCACAGGTGGCGTCACGTATTTAACATCTATAAACTTTATCTTCATTTTTACCACATAAATACCACACAACTTTCCCCTATTTTATTACTGGACGCCTCTGGGCCACGGACCGGGTCGCCGCCGCCGTGACACCGTCCCCCTGGAAGTCGTCGGGCCCGGTACCGAGTACCCCCAGGCCCCACGGGGCGCTCCAGTAACACAGCTCTGTAAGTGATATATCACTGGAATCAAGTTCTCTGCTCCTATATCATGCATACATTGCAAAAACCTGCTGACAGATTCCTTTTAAGACTGGTGTTTACAGCACCAATCTCAATTAACCTAACCCTGTATGTCTCAGATTAGATGAGGCCGATCCTCGGAAGCTTCCCCAGCTCGCTCCTCTAGACTAGCATGTATAGCAGGGACCTGTCAGTCTAGGGAAGTGGGGAGTGAGAAACCACCAGGGTTCTGCCTCTTGGACTGCACTTCTGGCAGAATTGGTTCCCGGTCGTCTTTTCAGAGTAAGTCTTCTATGAAACCGCAGCAATAACGCAGCCGATTTCTGTTCCATGCTGCCCGCAGTTAGGAGCAGGATCCTCCTCTCATGTTCCCTCAGTGCAGAGCTCTGCGGACTTCATCTATAGTCACTAAAGATGAGCAAAGAAATTCAAGCAGAAGAGAATTTTATTTCAATTTTACAAACACCTGAGTTCGCCAAAATGCATACAGTGAAGGAAATAAGTATTTGATCCCTTGCTGATTTTGTAAGTTTGCCACTGACAAATATCAAAAAACTGACCGTCACATCCAAACATAAATCTGGTGTGAACAGGTGCTTACCTAGAGTCACCCACTCATTTACAATAAACATAAAAGGCAGCACTGTGTAGCGCCATAGCATGCAAATACGAAATATGAAAATTGAATTGCATTACTGCACTAGAAATATGAAAAATTAGGAATGCTTAGCACAAAAATTGGCCAATTCATGTGTACCTGGCAGCCACGGTAAGGCGATTCTCATTCTAATGCCAGTCCTCTCATAGACAGTCTACCTTTCTTTGGGAAACTAATATGAATCCTCTCCTTGACTAATGCCTAAATCTCAATGGAGGAGTATGATCCTGTTACAATTAAAAATGCCTGAGGCTAAAGGTCAGAGTGCTCAGTCAGAAGGCTAATACAAATATCAAAAAACTGACCGTCACATCCAAACAGATTCTGAGCACTCCACCCTATAGCCTCAGGCGTTTTTATTTGCAACAGGATCATACCCCTCCATTGAGATTTAGATGTTAGTCTAGGAGAGGATTCATATTAGGTTCCCAGAAGAAAGGGAGACTGTCTAAGAGAGGATTGGTATTAGGTCCTGACAAACGAGAATCACCTTAATGTGGCTGCCAGGTACACATGAATTGGCAAATTTATGCACTAATCATTCTCAATTTTTCATATTTCTAGTACAGTTGTAAGGGGGACGACTGGACCGTATGTACCTGCTTGCCGAGTATGGAACTGTTGAGGCTGCATCCCCTGTTGCCTGGGGGAAGAAAGAAGTCAGACCAACCTCTAGACCCGGGAAGGCGGGGTTCTATAAAAGATAAAGCATGCGCAGCAGCGGGGAGTTTGGAGCCAACCCTGGGCAGTGCGCAGTCAGTTGAGAGTCGTGCTCCGCTTCTCCCCACCGAGTACCGGCGTTGCAACAGGCCCCGCCGTCTGCAGAGGGGCCGCTACATTGAGAGGAGCCGTGCGATCTGCAGCAGACCAGATAGAGGAGTGTTCCGTCCTGGGAGCACCAGCATCGCGCAGGCCAGCGTCCGTCGCCTCCTGCCGCCAACAGTGGGGACTAGAGAGAGACAGAGAGAGGTGCAGTGTGCCTGGTGACTACCAGAGAGCAAGGCGCCGTACACTCCATATCCATTAGTACAGTGCATGGGCCACATAAGAGTGACCGGGTACGGGACAGACTCTTGCGCCCTGATTTTGCCAGTGTTGGGCTCGTACAGTGCTGTGGCCTGCACCCTTGTCAGCCACTGCAGCATATGGACTAAGGGCTCTGCGGAAGGTACCAGACAGCAACCACTGCCGCTAGAAGACAGACCTTCGTTGTTTACAGGACCTAATTGGACCAATGCAGCGCCAGCCGTTGTTGGTGCTACGGACTTTCCTACAGGATTCACCCGAACTGCAGTTTCCTGATCCTTTGTTCTTTAACTCTGCATATCCTTTGCAAATTGAACTGTCTATTCCCCCATTTAACTGTTTACCTCCCTGCGTGGAGTATCCCACTGTTAATTAAAATTGTTAACCCTTGCTCTGCCTCCTGTCTGTCACTGCATCCCGCAACATGCTCACACAGTAATGCAATTCAGTTTTCATATTTGTATGCTACCTTTTATGTTTATTGCACACTGACAAAGACAAGAACAGTCTAGAATTTTAATGGTAGGTTAACTTTAACCTTGAGAGATCGAATATCAAAAATAAAATCCAGAAAATCACATTGTATAAATTGTATAATTTGCATTTTGCAGTGAGAAATAAGTATTTGATCCCCTACCAACCATTAAGCGTTCTGGTTCCTACAGACCAGGTAGACGCTCCTAATCAACTCGCTACCTGCATTTCCTTGAATGTGATGAGACAGCGTTTTATCTTAGTTAACCAGACATCTATTTTCAGTAAGACAGGAGGCATAGACAGTTATCTATATGTTGACTTTTGTATTTGTTCTTTGGTTGGTAAAGAAAACACAGACGTATAAGCCTGTGATATTGACTTGTAAGTTGACATTTGGTGCAACATGCAGTGGGTACAGAAAGTATTCAGACCCCTTTAAATTTTTCACTCTTTGTTTCATTGCAGCAATTTGGTAAATTAAACAAATTTCATTTTTTTCTCATTAATGTGCACTCTGCACCCCATCTTGACTGAAAAAAGACAGAAATGTAGAGATTTTTGCAAATGTATTAAAAAAGAAAAACTGAAATCTCACATGGCCATAAGTATTCAGCCCCTTTGCTCAGACACTCATATGTAAGTCACATGCTGTCCATTTCCTTGTGCAGAGTGCACATTAATGAGAAAAAAATGAACTTTTTTGAATTCACCAAATGGCTGCAATGAAACAAAGAGTGATAAATGTAAAGGGGCCTGAATACTTTCCATACCCACAGTATTGTGCTGTTATCCTGGATGACAGAGATGCAGGGTAATTGAACAATGATGTTTGCTGATGTGTAGACTACACATTGTCTAGGCCAGCTAGCTTGTTGACTTGCAAAACAGAGAAGGAAAAACTATGCACATAGATTAACCCCTTGCCAACACACTCCTTTTGATGTGGGCTCCAGCGGTGGAGCACACATCTTTTCCGGCACATATCCGCTGTTTTGAACAGCTGACATGTGCCTCTAACAACCGTGGGTGGAATCACGATCCACCCGCGGCTGTTAACCCGTTAACTCTGACAGCGACATTTAACACTCGCTTATGGCAAGCACGATGGAAATACCGTCTATCTGCACCTGTGTCACATAACCGCAGGTCGCAGATCAGTTGGCCTGACAACCAGAGACCTCCAACAGACCTCTATGGTTGTCACTGCCGGAATGCTATGAGCGCCTCCCGGTGGTAGGCACTAATAGCAAGTCAAAAATTCTGCTACATACAGGCGATCTGATCATCGCCTTTATGTGGCAGAGGTGATTGGGTTTTGGCAGCTTCTAGTCTCCCATGGAAACTATTGAAGCATGACAAAAGTAAAAACAAATCTAAAAAAAAAATTAAAAGAATAAAAAATATATAAACGTTTAAATCACCCCCCTTTTCCCCATTCAAAATAAAACAGTAAAAAAAAAATCAAACATGCACATATTTGGTATCGCTGCATTCAGAATCGCCCGATCTATCAACTTAAAAAAGAATTAACCCAATAGCAAAACAGCATAACGAGAAAAAAGTCAAAACACCAGAAATAGGTTTTTTTGGTCGCCGCAACATTGCATTAAAATGCAATAACGGGCGATCAAAAGATCGTATCTGCAACAATATGATATCTTTAAAAACGTCAGCTTGGCGCATAAAAAATAAGCCCTTACCCGACCCGAGATCACGAAAAATGGAGACGCTACGGGTATCTGAAAAAGGCACAATTTTTTATTTTATTTTTTAACAAACTTTGGAATTTTTTTTCACCACTTAGATAAAAAAGAACCTAGACATGTTTGGTGTCTATGAACTTTCAGAGCACATAGAATTTTTTTCCAATTTTCCAGTACATAATATGGTAAAACCAATGGTGTCATTCAAAAGTAACAATTCATCCCACAAGCCCTCACATGGCCATTTTGACCAAAAAATAAAAAAGTTATGGCTCTGGGAAGCAGAGGAGCAAAAGATGAAAATGCAAAACCAAAAATACCTCAGGGGTTAAATAATCAAACAATTTGAGTTGATCTCGTCACCTTTTTTCCCCTTTACCTGGGAATGATGGCTTGAAGAACAGTTGTAGACTAAAAAAAGGGGCTATATGCCTCTGTGAGGATATAACCATACATCCAGACAGCCAAGAGATCCAGACAACCAAGGGATCCAGAGATCCAAGAGAACCAGAGGCACTTTATAAAATCACAGACAGAAACACGCTACAGAACAGCAGCCAGAATATCACGGCTCCATTGCGAGGACACAGATTTGGCATTTTCCAGTATGCCAGCTAAGGGGATCACGGCCACTTCTGAAAGAATACAGATCTGCTTCATCGACGATCACTGAATCATGGAAACGCTTGGGGTAGTCAGGATTTGGACTCACCGGTCACCTGGCTCCATGGAGATGTTCAGAGAAGTCAGGTTGCGCCCCTCTGGTCACCTGGTCTTGTACCTCAATGGACTGTCATCTTCCTAAGCTTGTCGCTACCTTCTCTCTGTACGTGCCACAGGTGGGGTAGTCAGCCCTGGAAGCTCTGAAGTAACAGCTGCGCTAATCCCGGTGGTCAGCGGAAGGGTGAGGCTCTGTAATGTGCACAGGGGCGTATCTAGGGGGGGCAGCCGTGGCATTTGCCCGGGGCGCAGCCGGCAGGGGGCGCACTCGGGCTGCCTAATGCAGCAGTCTGCAGTGTCCTCCCTGGCGGCTGCTTTCTGCCACCCCCCGGGCCTGAGAGTCGGCGGTTCTCTGTGTCAGCTGTCAAGCTGACAGCTGGCGCAGAGAAGGTGCGCGTGCCAGCTCCCAGGGAACAATTGTAGTGGCGTCTATACAGACGCCAGTACAAATGAAGCTCTGACCACTGGGTCAGAGCGACGTCAGCAGCGTGACATATCATGTGATCACGCTGCTGACGTCACTCACCGGCGCCCAGAGTGAACGCTCAGCGCTGGTGGTAAGTGCTCCACTGTGGAGCTGAAGACACCGAAGATGGGAGATAGGGGGGTGTTAATGTGGGGAAGGGGGTTAATGAGTGGGGATGGGGGTTAATGTGTGGGGGGTTAATGAGTGGGGATGGGGGGTTAATGAGTGGAGATGGGGGTTAATGTGTGTGGGGGGTTAATGAGTGGGGATGGGGGTTAATGAGTGGGGATGGGGGTTAATGTGTGTGGGGGTTAATGAGTGGGGATGTGGGTTAATGTGTGGGGGGTTAATGAGTGGGTATAGGGGTTAATGTGTGGGGGTTAATGAGTGGGGATGGGGTTAATGTGTGTGGGGGGATTAATGAGTGGGGATGGGGGTTATTTAATGTGGGGAGATTTTGAGTGGGGATGGGGGGTTATTTAAAGTGGTGGGATTTGGAGTGGGGATGGGGTTATTTAATGTGTGTGAGGGATTTGGAGTGGGGATGGGGGATTTAAGGTGTCAGGGATTTGGAGTGGGGATGGGGGGTTAATGTGTGTGAGGGATTTTGAGTGGGGATGGGGGATTTAATGTGGGGGATTTGGAGTGGGGATGGGGTTATTTAATGTGGGGGGGTTTGGAGTGGGGATGGGGGATTATTTAATGTGTGAGAGGGATTTGGAGTGGGGATGGGGGATTTAGTGTGTAGGGGGGATTTGGAGTGTGGATGGGGGATTTAATGTGTAGGGGGGATTTGGAGTGGGGATGGGGGGTTATTTAATATGTGTGAGGGATTGGGGATGGGGATTTGGAGTGGGGATGGAGGATTTAATGTGTGTGGGGAGATTTGAGGACACAAAATGAAGAGTATGTATGAGGAAACAGTATGGGGGATGGGTGCAGACAGTATGGGGAGCGAATGGGTTAATGTATGTGGACACAGTATTGGGAGTCGGGTATGTGTGAGCAGACAGTATAGAGAGTGAGGGGGTAAATATATGAGGAGACAGTATGGTGAACAGGAGGGATGTTAGAGGAGACAGTATTAGGAAGGAGGGGGAATAGTGTGAGGCGACAGTATATTGCAGACATTTTTATTTAGGAGCATTATAATGACACTTCTATCTTTAAGGGCATCGTGTGGAGATTTGCTGCAGAAGACCGGAGAAGATGGAAGTCTGTGGATGTGGATGAGAAAACTCATCATGGGGTCTGGACAAGAAGAAGAAAAGGGGACCGACTGCAGAGACGACGTCATCTATAAGGTTCCTGGATGTAAATCTTATTTGTGACACTGACTTATTCTCATGTTTTTATTTGTTAGGAATAGTGTTGAGCTTTCCGATACCGCAAGTATCGGGTATCGGCCGATATTAACTGTATCGGAATTCCGATACTGACTTCCGATACTTTTTTCATATCGGATACCGGAAGCGGAAGTTCCCATAATGCTATCAGCCCGCTCGCTTTGATTCAGCCAATAGGAATCCTCAGAAGTGTGGGCACATCCTGTTAGGCATGTAGGCATGTTAACTATTGGCATGGCTGTGATTGGCTGCTGAAATGATGTCATGATGCACTATAAAAGCCACCGCCGCCATTTCTGGTCACTCTGCTGTGAATTCAGTTAGGGACAGGCTGCTGTTGAAGACTGTGAGGGACAGTTAGAAATAGCGATTCTCAAAACAAAAGGCTACATAAACCACCACTGTAGCTTTCTTTGCCCTAGCAGCAGTGTTCACAGCTGTCTGCAAGGGCTGTGTGAGTGCAGCTCACGCTGTGGAGTGGGTCCTGCAGCCACGTCTGGTTGTAGGTCGTCCAGCGTGCCTCACTGCTGCCTCATACATATTTTTCTTTTTGAGCTGCTTATTTTTAAAAAATTCTATCTAGTGTGCATCCATCCGTATTGATATACGGTGGTTGCAAACACTCTAGGAGTACACAGCGGAGCCTTTCTGCAGCCTGTCAGTTCTAGTGCCCACTTAGCTGCACTGTTCACGGCTGTCTGAGAGGTCTCTGACTGTGTGTGAGTGCAGCTCACGCTGAGTAGTGTGTCCTGCAGCTACGTCTGGTTGTAGGCCGCTCAGCGTGCGTCACTGCCTCACACATATTTTTCTTCAATTGCAGCTCATTTTTTCTTCTCCTATTAGCGTGCATCCATCCGTATCCATCTACATTGGTTGGTTGCAAACACTATATAGGAGTAGATGGAGGAGCTTTTTTTCTGGCTTGTGCCCTTCAGCTGCAGCCAGATTAGTATTACCCAATTTTTTTGGAGCCTCATCTTTTGCATTGTAGGTTACCTGCCTGCATTGTAATAGCTCAAGAAAGTTGGTGATACTCTGACTTTCAAATCTTTGGTCACATCCTTTTAGTTTTTTTCCCCCCATAAAAAACAACAAAGTTCACCAAACATTACATTTGAATGTTGTGTAGGCCACATTAGCTCCCATTAAAGTGTAGTCGACACACACACTTCATAAAGTTAGTGTTTCTTATACCTGTAACCAGCTGTTCAGGAATAAGCACACTAAGGCCCCCCTTTGTACTTTTCTGCCTATCTTTCTCAGTCTAGCAAGATGAAGAAGGCAGGGAGTAAGGCATGTGGCCGTGGGCGTGGAGTTTCAGCAGGGAGAGAACGTGGGGATTCTGCAGGGAGAGGATGTGGGGATTCTGCAGGGAGAGGACGTGGGGATTCTGTGCCTGCTGTTGGCACCAGTGAGTCAGCATCCCCCAGTTTTAGCAGGCAACAGTCCTTTATGCGCAGTTTTGTAGGACCTCACCGTACCCCACTGCTGCGGGAGGAACAAATTGAAGCCGTTGTCGGATGGATGGCAGCTAACGCATCGACTTCAATTACTTCCACGTCCTCTCAGGGCCAGAGCACCGAAGAGCAACCATCTGTCTCTTCACCACCTGCCAAAGTGCCCAGGCAGTCAGAGAGCCCTGGACAGGAGCCATCACAGTCTCTACTTCTGTTCTCGGAATCTGTTGGTTTGGAAAGAGGGGGCCAGCCAAGCAGCATTCCAGAATGTGAAGAGGGAGTATGCAGTGATGCGCAACTTCTTTGTCCCTCTGAATCTGAAGAGGCGGGTGGGCCAGTGCCTATGGTCAGCACACCTCAGTACGCATCAGATGATGACGAGACTCAGTTACCACTTTCTGGTGCGTACGGTGCTGGCGAGACAACCCAGGAGAAGCAGGTGTTTGAAGAGGGGAGTGTAGATGATGAGGTCCTTGACCCATCATGGCATGAGGAACAGGAAGGTGGTGGGAGCAGCTCTGAGGAAGAGATTCCCCGAACGGCCAAAACCGGAGGGAGAGGGAGGGGGCAGACTTGGTTGCCTGTAGCCTCCACTTCGGCACCCGTTAGGAGCATTCCACTTTCAAAAGGCAAAACGGGTGCTCCCAAGACTTGCAGTGTGTGGTCCTTTTTTGACACAGTTGCAGATGACATTTGCTTTGTCAAATGCAAGCTGTGTCATCAGAGAGTCAAAAGAGGGAAAAATGTCAGCAACCTCAATACCACTAATATGTGGAAACATGTGCGGACCAAGCACGAGCTGGAGTTACACAGACACACTGAAGACGTAGGCCAACGTACAGCACCACCTACCACCTCTTCAGCTCGTGTTGGGGCCTCTTCCTCCAGTTCACACACAGCTGGTTTGGCTTCCTCACAGGATCGCCAAGGAAGAACCTCTGGCACTGTTGTCTGGAGACCCTGTGACATTCCACCCACAGCACCACATTCAAAGTCATCCTCACACTCCCAGGCCACTCGGCAGCCATCGGTAGCACAGGCATGGGAGAAAAGGCGGCCATACTGGGCAAACCATCCCCGAGCACAGGCTCTGAATGCTGGCATTGCCAAACTACTGGCCCTTGAAATACTGTCATTCAGGCTGGTGGAGACTGACACCTTCCGGGACTTCATGGCATTGGCAGTCCTACAATACACCGTGCCCAGCCGCTTTTATTTCAGCAGGCGAGCCGTCCCTGCCCTGCAGAAACATGTGGAGGCAAACATAAAACATGAGCTACTAAACGCCGTCAGTAGCAAGGTCCACCTGACCACTGATGCGTGGACCAGTAACCATGGACAGGGAGGATACCTTTCCCTCACTGCCCATTGGGTCAATGTTGTGGAGCCGGGTACAGATATGGAGAGTGGCGCTCTACGTGTTCTGCCAACTCCACGGATTCCAGGAATCCAGTCTGTACATATTGACTCCTCCTCCTACTCCAGTTCCTCTGAAACAGCGCAGCAGGAGCCTGTTACGACCGATATGAGCACAGCCATGGCCAAACGTCAACAGGCCGTACTGAAATTAATTTCATTGGGGAATCGAAGCCACACAGCGCAGGAGCTCTGGAATGCCATCAAGCAGGAGAGCGACGTGTGGTTTGTGCCAGCGAATCTCCAGCCGGGCTTGGTAGTGTGTGACAATGGCCGAAATCTGGTGGCAGCTCTTGGCCTAGGCTACCTCACTCACATCCCATGTCTGGCACATGTGCTGAACTTGGTCGTGCAGAGCTTTCTTAGGGACTAACCGGATCTTGATGCACTGCTGCACAAGGTCCGCATAGAGTGCGCTCACTTGCGTCGTTCCAGCACGGCAAGATAGCGCCTTGCTGCTCTGCAGCGCCGATTACGCCTTCCAGAACATCGCATCATATGTGACCTACCCACCAGGTGGAATTCAACGTTACATATGTTGGAGCGGTTGTGTGAGCAGCAGTCAGCAGTCATGGAGTACCAGCTGCATCAGGCGCAAACAAGTCGCAATGTGCGCCGATCACACTTCAGCACCACTGAGTGGGCCTCTATGAAGGACATCTGCTTCATTTTGCGTGCCTTCGATGATTCCACGTGGATGGCGAGTGCAGATGATGCACTAGTCAGCATGACTGTCCCCCTTATCTGCATGCTTCAAAAAACACTGCAAGCACTAAGAGATGAGGTTTTGGAAGAGGTGGAGGATGAGGAGTTCCAAATGCCATCTGCTTCTGGACAGTCTGCGCTACGTGGTTCCTCACAAAGGCCTAGGCAGGGGACACTTTGTGAGGAGGATGAGGTGGAGTCGATGGAGGAAGAAGACATCTCTCCACAGGAGGGAGGTACACAAAGCTCTAGTCAGTATGTACAGCGAGGGTGGGGTGATGCAGAGCAGGCAGAGATCACGCCTCCAGCAGGGGACAGCGGTTCTTTGGCAGTTGGGAGTCTGCAGCACATGGTTGACTTCATGCTGCAGTGCCTGAGAAACGACCGCCGCATCGCCCACATTCTCTACACGGCTGATTATTGGGTGTACACCCTCCTAGATCCTCGCTACCGGGACAACTTGCAAACCCTCATACCAACGTTGAACCGGGAGCGTAAACTGCGGGAGTACCAAGACACACTGGTGCAGTCCATCATGTTTTCCATTCTACCCGATAGCAGTGGTGCTAGTGCTTTACAAAGCACCTCTGTGCGTCGAGCCAGTGGAGGAAACTCGGCACAAAGAGGGAGCAGAGGCAGCGCCTCAGCACAAGGCAAGACCACTATGGCCCAAATGTGGCAAAGTTTTGTGTGTCCGCCACAATTGTCTACACCATCACTGACGGCTCCAGTCAGCAGGAGGCAACGTTTCTGTCAGATGGTGACAGACTACATGTCTTGCCCTGTGAGTGTACTCCCAGATGGCTCTTCCCCCTTCAAGTTTTGGGTCTCTAAGCTAGATACATGGCCAGAGCTTAGCCAGTATGCATTGGAGGTGCTGGCTTGCCCTGCTGCCAGTGTATTATCGGAACGCGTCTTTAGTGCCGCAGGTGGTGTACTAACAGACCGTCGCACGCGACTTTCTTCCGATAACGTCGACCGGCATACTTTTCTGAAAATGAACAAGGCCTGGATCTCCCCAGAATTTGCCAGTCCTCTTCCCGACTAAATAATTGGTTGGCAACTGTATCCTGGTCTCCTGTTGTGTTCATGTTTCTACCACCTGAACTATAATCCCTGGGCTTCAACACAGCCAGTTGTCGCTCAGATGTGTCGTCTGCACAGAGAAAAACACTAGCTCCTGTGTTAGTGGGGTTCAGTAATGCCAGCTGCTCCCCTGCTGTGTGGACGGCAAAGTCTCCTGCTCCATCCACATTCAAACTACTACTGATTTTTAACCCTGCTCCACATAGGCCTCTGGCTCCTCTGTCTCTAGTATTTCCCCTGGCCTCCAACCCCGCCAGTGACAGCTCTTAAGTGGCGTCTGCATAATCCACACTTGTTCCAGTGTTACTTGGCCTCAGTCACGTCAGTTGATCCCCTGATGTGTGTCCAGCAAGGTCTCCTGCTCTGTCCACATTCCCATTACTAGTAGTGTGAATGAGGACAGAGCAGGAGACCTTGCCAGACACACATCAGGGGATCAACAGATGGGACTGAGCCACAGTTACACAGGAACAGGTGTGGATTGTGCTGACGCCACTTCAGAGCGGTCACTGGCGGGGATGGAGGCCAGGGGAAATACTAGAGACAGTGGAGCCAGAGGCCATAGTGGAGCACGGTTACAATCAGTTGTAGTCTACTACCTATATAAAACGTGCTGCAAGTTGGCCTCAGCCAGCTCCATGCCTCATCCTGGGCTCCAACAATGTTAGTTGGTGTTCAGAAGTGCCGTCTTCACAGAGAAAAACACACTAGCTCCTGTGTTAGTGGGGTTCAGTAATGCCAGCTGTTCCCCTGCTGTGTGGACGACAAAGTCTCCTGCTGCCTCCACATGCCAACACCATCAGGCGTCAGCCTGCTCGGAGCAATGATCCTGGGCTACAACACAGCCAGTTGTAGCCTGGAAGTGCCGTCCGCACATATATAAACACTCGCTCCTGTGTTAGTGGGGTTCAGTAATGCCAGCTGTTCCCCTGCTGTGTGGACGGCAAAGTCTCCAGCTGCCTCCAAACTCACACTACAACACTTTTTCTCCTCTCTCCAAGTAGGCCTCAGCCTGCTCGGAGCATTGATCCTGGGCTACAACACAGCTAGTTGTAGCCTGGAAGTGCCGTCCGCCCAGATATAAACACTCGCTCCTGTGTTAGTGGGGTTCAGTAATGCCAGCTGCTCCCCTGCTGTGTGGACGGCAAAGTCTCCTGCTCCATCCACATTCAAACTACTACTGATTTTTAACCCTGCTCCACTTAGGCCTCTGGCTCCACTGTCTCTAGTATTTCCCCTGGCCTCCAACCCCGCCAATGACAGCTCTGAAGTGGCGTCTGCACAATCCACACTTGTTCCTGTGTTACTTGGCCTCAGTCACGTCAGTTGATCCCCTGATGTGTGTCCGTAAAAGGTCTCCTGCTCTGTCCACATTCCCATTACTAGTAGTGTGAATGAGGACAGAGCAGGAGACCTTGCCGGACACACATCGGGGGGATCAACTGACGGGACTGAGGCCAAGTAACACAGGAACAAGTGTGGATTGTGCTGACGCCACTTCAGAGCTGTCACTAGCGGGGTTGGAGGCCAGGGGAAATACTAGAGACAGTGGAGCCAGAGGCCTAAGTGGAGCATGGTTACAATCAGTAGTAGTCTACAACCTCTATAAAACGTGCTGCAAGTTGGCCTCAGCCAACTCCATGCCTCATCCTGGGCTCCAACAATGCCAGTTGGTGTTCAGAAGTGCCTTCTTAACAGGGAAACACACACTAGCTCCTGTGTTAGTGGGGTTCAGTAATGCCAGCTGTTCCCCTGCCGTGCGGATGGCAAAGTCTCCTGCTGCCTCCAACATCACACTACATGTTATTTTCCACTTGCTCCAAGTAGGCCTCAGCCTGCTCGGAGCATTGATCCTGGGCTTCAACACAGCCAGTTGTAGCTTGGAAGTGCCGTCCGCACAGATAGAAACACTCGCTCCTGTGTCTGTGGGGTTCAGTAACGCCAGCTGTTCCCTTGCTGTGCGGATGGCAAAGTCTCCTGCTGCCTCCAACATCACACTACTACTGACTTTTAACCGTGGTCCACCTAGGCCTCTGGCTGTACTGTCTCTAGTATTTCCCCTGGCCTCCAACCCCGCCAGTCGCTGCTCTGATGTGCCGTCTGCACAATCCACACTTGTTCCTGTGTTACTGGGGCTCAGTCACGTCAGTTGATCCCCTGATGTTTGTCCGGCAATGTCTCCTGCTCTGTCCCCATTCCCATTAATAGTTGTGGGAATGTGGACAGAGCAGGACACCTTGCCGGACACACATCAGGGGATCAACTGACGTGACTGAGCCCCAGTAACTCAGGAACAAGTGTGGATTGTGCAGACAACTCTGCAGAGCAGCAACTGCCGTGGTTGGAGGCCAGGGTAAATACTAGAGACAGTAGAGCCAGAGGCCAAAGTGGAGCACGGTTACAATCAGTAGTTGTGTACAACCAATATAAAACTCGCTCCAAGTTGGCCTCAGCCTGCTGCATGATTGATCCCTGGGCTTCAACATCGCATGTTGTTGCTCAGAAGTGTGTTTGCCACGGGTACTCCCTCCTGCCCAGCCGGGTTCCAGCACCGTCAGCTGTTTCTCGGCAGAGCCTTTGGCCTAGGTGCCTCCTTCTTGGTATCCGAGTTCCAGCAACGTCTGCTGGTCCTTGGTAGTGCTGTTTAGCACAGGTACCTCCTGCTTAGAAACCGTGTTCCAGCACCGTCAGCTGGTCCACGGTTGTGCCATTGGCTCTTGTTCCTTTTGCTGCCCCTCCGGGTTCCAGCACCGTCAGCTGGTTCTCGGTAGTTCCATTGACTCTTGTAGCTAATGCTACCCATCCGGGTTCCAGCACCGTCAGCTGGTTCTCGGAAGTGTCTTTGGCATGGGTACTCCCTCCTGCCCATCCTGGTTCCAGCACGCCTGCTGTTTCCGGGTAGTGTCAACATCACTTTGCCACTGATACGTTGTCCTGTCATGTTGCGGTCGGGTTAGCCAAGTCTATGGTGCCTGCAGTTTCAGTGCTTCCTATGTGGACTGCGGGTTCTGGTAACAAAGGCTGGTTCCATAGTGCCAATAGGAAAAGCAACCCCTGTAGGACTGTGGGTTTCGGTAACTGCAGCCTGCTCGCAGACGCAACACTTTGTTAATCATGGGTACCTTCTGCTACCCATCCGGGTTCCAGCAACGTCAGCTGGTTCCCGGCAGAGCCTTTGGCCTAGGTGCCTCCTTGTCGGTATCCAAATTCCACCAACGTCTGCTGGTGCTTGGTAGTGCTTTGGAGCACAGGTACCTCCTGCTTAGTAACCGTGTTCCAGCACCGTCAGCTGGTCCACGGTTGTGCCATTGGCTCTTGTTCCTTCTGCTGCCCCTCCGGGTTCCAGCACCGTCAGCTGGTTCTCGGTAGTTCCATTGACTCTTGTAGCTAATGCTACCATCCGGGTTCCAGCACCGTCAGCTGGTTCTCGGAAGTGTCTTTGGCACGGGCACTCCCTCCTGCCCAGCCTGGTTCCAGCACGCCTGCTGTTTCCGGGTAGTGTCAACGTCACTTTGCCACCAATACGTTGTCCTGTCGTGTTGCGGTCGTGTTAGCCGAGTCTATGGTGCCTGCAGTTTTGGTGCTTCCTATGTGGGCTGCGGGTTCTGGTAATAAAGGCTGGTTCCGTAGTGCTAATAGGACAAGCAACAAGCACCCCCTGTAGGACTGTGGGTTTCGGTAACTGCGGCCGGCTCATGGCCTTGCAACTTTGTTTTTTTCCTGGGTACCTTCTGCTACCCATCCGGGTTCCAGCACCGTCAGCTGTTTCTCGGCAGAGCCTTTGGCCTAGGTGCCTCCTTCTTGGTATCCGAGTTCCAGCAACGTCTCCTGGTCCTTGGTAGTGCTTTGTAGCACAGGTACCTCCTGCTTAGAAACCGTGTTACAGCACCGTCAGCTGGTCCACGGTTCTCCCACTGGCACTTGTTCCTTCTGCTGCCCCACCGGGTTCCAGCACCGTCAGCTGGTCCTCGCTAGTGTCATTTGCTCTTGCAGCTCCTGCTACCCATCCGGGTTCCAGCACCGTCAGCTGGTTCTCGGCAGTGCCTTTGGCCTAGGTGCCTCCTTCTTGGTATCCGAGTTCCAGCATCATCTGCTGGTCCTTGGTAGTGCTTTGGAGCACAGGTACCTCCTGCATAGTAACCGTGTTCCAGCAATGTCAGCTGGTCCACAGTTGTGCCATTGGCTCTTGTTCATTCTGCTGCCCCTCCGGGTTCCAGTACCGTCAGCTGGTTCTCGGCAGTTCCTCAGCCTTCTTGTACCTTTTGCTACTTTTCCAAGTTCAAACTTGTGGAAATGGTTTTTGATTCCCCTCTTTCTGAGCTGGGAAAGCCATCCAGTCTGGCCTAAGCTGTTACAAGTGGTTCAGCCGCTCGACCCTTATTCACATTCACGCCACTTGGCAAGTGAAAAGGTTTTAAATACTAGAGTAGGGACTGTCCCACAAGGGTTGCCGTGACGTGGCGGGATGGCTTGTACATTATTTTGATCAAAATTATGTTTACTAAATACCCTTATTATTATTATTACCTTTATGCATTATTTGCAGTATATTTTTTACTTTTAGTTCAGGATATTTGTGTTTTTTGCTTTTTGTTTTCTCGGGTTCCAGCACCGTCAGCTGGTTCTCGGCAGTGCCTTTGGCCTAGGTGCCTCCTTCTTGGTATCCGAGTTCCAGCATCATCTGCTGGTCCTTGGTAGTGCTTTGGAGCACAGGTACCTCCTGCATAGTAACCGTGTTCCAGCAATGTCAGCTGGTCCACAGTTGTGCCAGTGGCTCTTGTTCATTCTGCTGCCCCTCCGGGTTCCAGTACCGTCAGCTGGTTCTCGGCAGTTCCTCAGCCTTCTTGTACCTTCTGCTACTTTTCCAAGTTCAAGCTTGTGGAAATGGTTTTTGATTCTCACTCTGGATGTCCCTGACAATGACCCTGAAGACGACAACCCTGAAGACCACACAGAAGAATACCTAAAAGATGACCCTGAAGAAGATGACCAAGAGGACAAAGAACAGGAAGACAACCACCAAGATGCAGAACAACAAGAGACAGAAGACCAAGAAGCATAAAAACCAAAAGCAGAAGAACATTAAGCATAAGACTAAAAATCAGAGCAAATGATATTATCTAATTTATAAGCAGAAGAAGACTAAGCAATGTATGGGGGTGAGTCCGTTCCTCCTCGTGGTGCACCTGGAAAAGGAATGCGGACAAATCCTGTTGTAAATCTTTTGTGACAGGCTGAACGGAAGGTGTAATCTTCAAACTTTTATAGATAACAACTACAGGGAATGCCTGACACAAATAAGAATATGATGAAGAAGAATAGGAAGAAGATGAAGAAGTAGAATATGAAGAAGAATAATAGTTGAATAAGAAGAATAAAAGAAGAAGAATAAAAGAAGAAGAATAAAAGAAGAATAGAAGAAGAAGAAGAAGAAGATACTGCTGCTGCTGAAGATGATGAAGGAGAAAGTGTGGGAGAAGTAAAAAAGTAGGTGAAGAGCATGGAAGTAGTGAAACATACATATCTGACAAAAAATTAAAGACTTTAACATAGTCAATATCTTTGTAACTACGAACGTCTTTAAAAAAAAAAAATTCCTGCTATTCCATTTGATTGAGCTAAACCTCTATGGCTTTAATGTCTCCTCCACCTCCCACAATACATTCTACATTATTATTAGTTGTTTTTCTCCATGTAGAATTAACCAACAGGGAAAGAAAGGGTTTTTTTTAATTCCGATATTTCTGTTCCATTGACTTGAATGGGACTTCCGGGATCGGAATCGGCGATACCCGATACTTTTTTTAGATCGGCCGATCCATCCCGATCCGATATTTTTCAGTATTGGGTGGTATCACTCAACACTAGTTAGGAACATTAAAGGGGTTGTCCAGGTATATGCTGAGTCTGCAGTCATTCCTTGTGACTGCAGACTTCTGAATTCACACAGTGCGCACTGAATGCTGTCAGGATTCTCTCGTGCCGGTAACTTACATACATGCGGTCACATGCTGACTAGACATGTGTGGCCTCACTCAATGAAAATGAACAGAGCGAGGCCGGGCACGTCTAGTTGGAATGTGGCCAAAAGTATACAAATCACATACTTGTGCTGACATGACTGTACATCGGCAAGGGAGAATCCTAAAAGTGTGCAGTGCATTAGTTGTGAGAATTCAGAAGCTGCAATGTCAGGATTCAGCTCTGCAGGTTCCAGTAGTCATCACATAGACACTTCACTCATTCATAGTTATGGTCCTGTGACAACGAGCTTCTCTTCCTGCTTTCAGTTTTTTACTGAACATTGAGAGGATTAGGGAGAGCAGCTCGTGGGTACATGACTAACTGTGCAAGTCGCATATGTACTTGGTGTGGGGGGGGGGGGGCGCCGAACCAGATTCTTGCCCCGGGTGCCAGGAAGCCTAGATACACCTCTATGTGAATGTGCACCATCTTGGGGTACTTTGCTGGGACTGTTCTATGTGTTATCTGCCTGTTTTATGGTTCAATAAAGTATTGCCACACTGTTTTACCCTCACCCTGTGTTGTCTGAGCAGTATTATGCCCACGGTGAAAGGAGAGAGGGCGTTCAGTGGGGTGACCCCTTGCCCATGCGGTTTTGGCTAATAATAATAATAATAATAATTTTTATTTATATAGCGCCAACATATTCCGCAGCACTTTACAATTAAGCGGGGACATGTACAGACAATAAATTCAATACAAGTTAAGACAATTCAAACAGTGACATTAGGAGTGAGGTCCCTGCTCGCAAGCTTACAATCTACAAGGAGATGGGGGGACACAGTAGGTGAGAAATGCTTGTTAATTCAGGTCTGGCAATTATAATAGGGATTTTCATATAAAGCTGCATGATCCGGTCATCAGCCCGTGTGTTTAAGTGCAATAGACAAGTATCAAGTGCAGTTATCATGTGCATGAAGGGTGTGGAGACAGATGAATAGTAGGGTGCAGATTCAGAATAATATTTGGAAGGAGGGAACAGGGCAAAGTTAGCTTGCTGAGTAGTTGATGTGGTAGGCTTGTTTGAAGAGATGGGTTTTCAAAGCGCGCTTTAATAGGTCGGGGCTAGGTATCAGTCTGATCGTCTGGGGAAGTGCATTCCAGAGAGCTGGAGCAGCACGAGAGAAGTCTTGGAGACGGAGGTGCGAGGTTCGGATTACGGGGGATGTTAGTCTTAGGTCATTTGTAGAACGGAGGGCACGTGTAGGGCGATAGACAGAGACGAGAGAGGAGATATAAGGCGGTGCAGAACAGTGGAGAGCTTTGTGGGTGAGAGAGATGAGTTTATACTGGACCCTGTAGCGAATAGGTAGCCAGTGTAATGACTGGCACAAGATGGAGGCATCGGTGAAGCGGCTGGACAGAAATATGACCCTGGCTGCCGCATTCAAGATGGATTGGAGAGGAGAAAGTTTGGTAAGAGGGAGACCGATCAGAAGAGAGTTGCAGTAGTCCAGACGAGAATGAATAAGAGCGACAGTAAGAGTCTTAGCAGTTTCAAAGGTGAGAAAAGGTCGGATTCTGGAGAAGTTTTTAAGATGCAGGTGACAAGAGCGACTGAGTGATCGGATGTACGGAGTAAAGGAAAGTTCAGTGTCGAATATGACCCCAAGACAGCGGGCATGCTGCTTGGGAGTTATGGTTGAACCCTCCAGGGTTATTTCGATGTTAGGTAGAGTGAGGTTAGTAGAGGGGAGAAACACAAGAAGTTCAGTTTTAGAGAGATTTAGTTTCAGATAGAGGGAGGACATGATGCTAGAGACAGCAGACAGACAATCCTTGGTATTTTGAATTAGGGTAGGGGTGATGTCAGGGGAAGAAGTGTATAATTGGGTGTCATCAGCATAGAGATGATACTGGAACCCAAATCTGCTGATTGTTTGTCCAATAGGGGCAGTGTATAAAGAGAAGAGGAGGGGGCCTAGGACTGAGCCCTGCGGGACCCCGATAGTAAGGGGACAAGAGGAGGAAGAGGAGCCGGAAAAAGATACAGTGAAGGAGCGGTCAGAGAGGTAGGAGGAGAACCAGGAGAGGGCTGTGTCCTTGAGGCCTATAGAGCGGAGCATAGTGAGGAGGAGCTGGTGATCCACAGTGTCAAATGCGGCAGAGAGATCCAGAAGAATCAGCAGGGAGCAATGACCTTTCGATTTAGCTGTTATTAAATCATTAGAGACTTTAGTGAGGGCAGTTTCAGTAGAGTGTAAAGAGCGGAAACCAGATTGTAAGGGGTCGAGAAGAGAGTTATCCGAGAGATAGCGGATTAGACGGGAGTGGACCAGGCGTTCCAGGAGTTTAGAGATGAAGGGAAGGTTAGAGACAGGTCTGTAGTTAGCAGTGCAGTTCTGGTCCAGGGATGGCTTTTTAAGTAAAGGGGTTATGATGGCATGTTTAAATGAGGAGGGAAATATACCTGAAGAAAGAGAGAGGTTAAATATTTTAGTCAGGTGAGTGGTGACCACTGGTGAGAGAGACTGCAGGAGCTGTGAAGGAATAGGGTCACTGTTGCAGGTTGTAGGCCGAGCAGAAGCGAGGAGCTTGGAAACTTCTTCTTCTGAAACAGGCTCAAAGATGTCTAGTGAGCTTGAGGTGCGGCAGGGAAGGGGATCCAGGCACTGAGGAGATAGGGCTGAGATATCCTGATGTATGTGGTTGATTTTTTCTAGGAAATAAGTGGCCAGATCCTCACCACTGAGGTTGGTGATGGGGGCCTGTACTTTAGGTTTCAGGAGGGAGTTTAAGGTTTCAAAAAGTCGTCTTGGGTTGTTGGATAGTGAGGTGATGAGGGTGGTGAAGTAGGATTGTTTGGCCAGATGAAGGGCAGAGTTATAGGTTTTGAGCATGAACTTATAGTGGATGAAGTCTTCTGCTAAGAGAGATTTTCTCCACTGCCGCTCTGCACACCTCGAGCAGCGCTGAAGAAAGCGTGTTTGCGTTGTGTGCCAAGGCTGCCATTGTCTGTGTCGGGTCTTTCTGCGTATAGAAGGTGCTGCTTCATCTAGGGCATTCTTCAGTGTATTATTGAAGTGTGACAATGCTATGTCTGGACAGGAAAGGGTGGAGATGGGGGCTAAAGATGTGTGGAGATTGTCCCTAAGCTGTTGGGTATTAATGGTACGTGTATTCCGATAAGTGTGGTAAGTGGGGGTGTCCTGGGTGAGGAGACAATTCTTGACAGAGAAGGAAAGAAGGTTATGGTCCGAGAGCGGGAGAGGCGAGTTAGTAAAGTCGTGCAGCGAGCCGGGACGTGAGAAAACCAGGTCCAGAGTATTCCCGTCCTCATGTGTAGGAGAATTAGTAAACTGTGAGAGGTCGAATGAAGAAGTTAGAGAAAGAAGATGAGAGGCAGACTGGGAGAGTGGATCATTGATGGGGATGTTAAAGTCTCCCATGATGAGTGTGGGGATGTCACAGGATAGAAAGTGAGTAAGCCAGGTGGTGAAGTGGTCTAGAAACTGGCGGGAGGAGCCTGGAGGGCGATAAACAACCGTCACTCGTAAGGAGAAAGGCTTAAAGAGTCTGACGGCGTGGACTTCAAAGGAAGGAAATGTAAGTGAGGGAACCGGGGGGGATGACCTGGAAAGCACATTGTGATGAAAGGAGCAAACCAGCACCTCCACCCTGTCTGTTCTCAGGTCTGGGGGTATGTGAAAATTTCAGCCCACCAAACGAGAGAGCGGCAGCAGCGGTGGTGTCTGAATGCTGGATCCAGGTTTCTGTAATAGCCAGAAGGTTAAGGGAATTAGAGAGAAAAAGATCGTGAATGTAAGTCAGTTTGTTACACACAGACCGTGCATTCCAGAGAGCACATTGGAAAGTGAGAGGAGAAGGCATGCACTGAATGTTAATAATATTAGCAGGGTTTCAATATGCAGCTGGAGGAGAGTAACGTATGCTGGTGGAGGGAGGCCCAGGGTTGGGGGAGATGTCACCTGCAGCTATTACAAGGAGATAAAACAGAAAAAGCAGGTGGTGGGATGATTTGTATGAACGTTTTGAGTGCTGCATGGTGGTTTTGGATGGTTTGGTGTGGGTAAGAAATGTCAATAGACCCTCAGAGTTATACATGGGAGAGGGGAAAAGGGAGGGGTGGATATGCAGAGAGTGCACAGAATGTGCAAAAGGGCAGGCGAGTTGTTAGAAAGCAGAGGTGAAGACAAAAAAGCAGCAGGTTGATATGATCAATGCATATGTAGTACGACTGACCAAGAAGCATGCGTGCATGAAAAACTTATGCACCTTACCTGTCTCCTGCCCTGTCCAACTGCATTGTCTAACTGCAAAACACTTGATCCTGTTGCACTGCATTGTCTAACTGCAAAACACTTGATCCTGTTGCACTGCATTGTCTAACTGCAAAACACTTGATCCTGTTGCACTGCATTGTCTAACTGCAAAACACTTGATCCTGTTGCACTGCATTGTCTAACTGCAAAACACTTGATCCTGTTGCACTTAATATCTGTTGCACGCGTGAGCCCGCACGCGTGCTATCCCAGCCAGAGCTAAATATATATGAAATGAAATGTCTGCTAGCTTCAGCCACCAAAAGGCCACAATCAGTAATTAACCAATTAGCACAAGGCCAGAGCAGGCATTACTATGCAGGGTAAATAACTAATGCTGGACAAGGCCATCAAACAGAGAAAGGGAAAAAAAAAAAAAAACACCTTTCTACACTTCAAAGCAGAAACCAAATAGATAAAAAAGAAAGACCCACCACAGGAGTGATGGAATGAATTACCATAAAAATATCTGGCAATATATGATGCAGTTCACACTTGTCAGACAGCACACATGGATGATGGAATGAATTACTAGCGGACTAGGGCACCCACTGACGCCAGTGTCTTCACAGCATATTTTTGTGATTTGCTTCCCTGCAGATTCAGAACAAGGGCAGCAGCAGCCATTCTTCTAAACCACAACCAACCATCAAAGGTTCAAAAACATTTTTTTTACATCATTCTGTTCACCTGTCACTTGTCTGGTCCTCGCCGCATCTACTGATCCAGTGACGCTTGCAAAGGAATCTTCAGTCCTCTCATGCTTTTAGGATGTCATGGCGCCTGCAGGGTTCTGTGCAGGTCCGGGTAAAGGTCACAGGCACATGTTGTGCTGTCATGACGCCATTGCCTCTTGCCTGCCATGACATCTGAAAGTACAGCAGAGCGCAAGCAAGAGGACCGAAAATCACAACATCATCGGCAGGGATCAGAAGATGCGGGAAGGACACATGGCAGTGAATAGCAGAGAGGACGGTGGTGTGGGGAACACAGTACAACAATATATTTTATTATTCACTTATTTAGTTTATTATTATCTGCGGTCTAACAAGACCGAAGCACATAACGAAGAAGAGTACATTTGCGGAGAATGTAATTTCTCAGGAAAAAAAGTTTTACCTGATCTCATCTCTAAAAGTCGCACATTAAATACTGAAAACCAAAGCTGTAATTAGATGTAACAACACTAATGTATTAAAGCTTAATAGGAAAATTGTCAACCCTCCCCCGATGGCCGCTCACACAAGAAATCTTTATCTTGTTTCAATAACTTTTACTGGAAGTTGAAATGCAAATGAATGTGAAAAAATAGTAATGCTGGTAATCGTCAGATCAAAAAACCCACTGAAGGTTGTTCCTCTTCCATCTTTATATAGATATGCAGCGCTGTGCAAATGCAGAAAAAATGCTGCAAAGTAAAAATGATTTAAAAAAACAGAAGAATCAATAGATTACTTATATCAATTGATAGAATACAAAGCGAATAAAGAAGAGAAATGTAAATCCCATCAGTATCTAATGACTGCCTATCGTCTCCATAATCAGCATCTGGTGACCGTGTAGAAGGAGAGGCCTCCGCCGAGTACCCGGGCCGGAACCGAGGGGATCGTCTTCCAGGTTCCTGGGGTATCTGTTTCCAGGGAGCAGAGCTAGGGAATGGACTGCTGAGACTGACAGGGCAGTTGGGGGAGGAGTCCAGAGAAGAGGGGCGGAGAGAGCCGGACTGTGTGAGTCAGCAGAACGAGGGAGAAGGAGGTGTAGACTTGGGGAGGACCAGAGAGCGAGAGCCTCGAGAAGCTTCCAGAGAGGACAGCGACAGGAGGGAGACTCTCGGTGGACCGCAGGGAGATGGCGCCGAGCTTACCGACAAAAGAAAACTGCTGCCTCACTCCAGCGCGCGGCTGCGGCCTCCTCGCTGCTGCCCGCAGCCACCGCTGCTTCACTCCTGACCACGGCGGTGACTCCTCCTTTGCCGCCCGCAGCTACCACAGCCCTGCTCCAGTCCGCAGTAGAGACTGGGCCTGTGCCCACTGCGGATCCTCCAGTGCGGCCTCAGACTGAGTGTGTGGCCTATCAACCGCCACTTATCACCGCCGCTGCCAGTCCCTCTCAGGGAGTTGCGGCCTCCACTCTCCCACTCCCAGGTGGTATCCCGCTGCCTCCGCTGGGGGACATCCCGCCAAAGAATTCTCCTGTTGTGCCCCTACTCCTCCTGGGCGTCCTAACGCCCAAAGACTACGCCAGATCTTCAGCGGCTGGGCCCAGTGGCTGCAACGCAGACACACCGTGGAACAGAACGCCGAGGGACGTCAGGACGGATAAGTGATACATAGTGTCTAAGGACCCGTAGTCGGCCATTCCGCGGCCATATAGTGACAGGTCTTTGCCGGATTAGTCGTGTTCTCCCAATCCTTGTTTATGTGTATTGGCTCCCTGCGAGGACAACTACTGTTATTCTTTTGGTTGCGTAACAATAGCCCTAACACCATTTATCTATAAAAGTTAACGTTTAAAGTCATTTCTGTCTCGCATCTCGTTACTGCATCCTGCATACCTGCTATTACCACATTTGGCATAGTCGGCAGGATGCAGTCTCCGAGCATGGACAGTGGCACCCCAGGCAAGAGCGGGGCCATAGACACAGCAAGCAACCAGGGACCCCGGTCCAGCATTTCTCTGGGGGCTATGCTAAACAACCTGCCCAGGTTCTCAGGCTCCAACACCATTCTGTGGAGCTGGGCAGAGTGAATGCGAGGCCTCTTCCGAATGCATCCGATGTAGACTGTGAGCCCTCGCGGGCAGGGTCCCCTCTCCTTATGTACTTGTGTGTCCCTTGTCTTACACATGTTTACTATACTTGTCTATATTTCCCCTTTTCACATGTAAAGCGCCATGGAATAAATGGCGCTATATAAATGCATAATAATAATAATAATAATAATAATAATAATAATTATAATAATGACCCCTGACCTGGAAGCCGAGGTAGCTCTCATGGCATTAGAAGGGGAGGCCCGGGATTCAGTAATGTTGATGCCCCCGGGACACCGCAACACCTTTGCTAGGGTCTTGCGGATACTGGAAGAGACCCATGGGGATCCGACAGATGTGGGAGAGTTGAGGTCCCGGTTGTTCAGTCGAATGCAGGGAGAGGGGGAGACTATCACCCAGTATATGAAAGTCCACCAAGAGTTATACACGTCCATCGAGCGGAAGGACGGCGTAGGGGTAGGACCCATCGACATTGCCCTATGCGACTTGTTAGTGACAGGACTCCAAGACCCTTTGATAAATCAGGCACTACGGGAGCAGGTACAGAGTGTGGAGGCCGCTGTGACTGCTGTCGGAGAGCCCCAATGGATAGATAAAGAGATAAAACAAGAGCTGAAGAACATCAAGGGCGAGTTGGCCGAAGTGAAGAGAAGAACCGAGGTCACGTCCGGGCAGCTTAGTTTCAATCCCGGGCCCTGGGGGCCTCGCAATGCTCGGAGCGGCCGGCCCTCACAGCCCCAGTGCTAAGAGTGCGGGGAGCTGGGCCACTTCGCACGAGAGTGTCCTCGGCGTGGGAGGCGCCCACCCCGACCACCATTAAACTAGAGGGCTCAGGGCTGGAGGGACGCCGCTCGGAGCCAGAAGCCACGACATGGGGTGGTGGAAGTCACGAAGATCTGGTCGCAAAGTGTCCGGTGGTATGGGCAGAAGTCGAGGGCCGTGCTGGACAGTGCCTAGTGGACATGGGGTTGCAAATAACGACCATGCCTGTGTGGCACCCCTGAGGGTTCAGTCACCACAGAGGTACTGCACCTCCTCCTGAGGTGTGGTACCCCACCATCCTGGTAAGGTGGAGACACCTGACCCCACTCCAACTCCTGCACCCCACACCACAAAGTAGTGTAGCAAAGCACCTTCGGCGGCTCTCTGCTTGGAGCATAGCAAAGCACCCCTTGGTGGCTCCCTGCTTGGAACACGAAACGTGCTGGGAGGTGGGTGGAGCTGAGTTTACATAAAAAGAGCGGGAAGAGGATAGGATGTAGTTAGTTAGTCACAGGAGTCTGACGAGTTCAGTCTGTGAAAGGAGATCCCCTGAGTGGGATGGAGGAAGGAAGTGCTGCAGCCGACCTCAGTGATCTGGATCCACTGGCACAAGAAAGGAACATTGATAGAAAGCCTGACTCTCCATAAGAAAGAAAGGATTAGTACAGAACGTGAGGAGAATTAGAGAACAAAGACCAGGGTTAGAGAAGAACCCTTCCCAAGTTCTGAGCGCAAGGCCGGGGTCCGGTCCCCGAGGTTGTATGGATACTAATGGTCCTGCAGCAGACACCGAAGGAATAGAAGTAGTGACCACTTTATTCCCACACCAGACTTGGGGGCACAACAGCAACAATAGTGAGCCAGGACTAGGTAGAAGGAGTCCCCGAAGCAGGCTACAGCTGTCTGCCGTACAAGTAGAATTCTTAGGAACATCTGACAGGAGGAACTCCAGTGTAACTCAGTACTGTGAGTACTTCACTCAAAGGCGCTAAGAGGGAGACGTTCAGAAAAGGCACATATGTTGGCGGAGTGTTGGAAAGGAGTGCTTCATCTTACCTGGAGGTTGGCTGAGCTCCTGACCCAGAGGACACGGCACTGATGCGGGCACCTGTACCACAACAGACTGTGAGTAAAGCTTTGGAACTACATGCCCCGGTGTCCTCCACTTATTCCTGCGTCATCCTGTCCGACACTGCTACATCCCTTCTGCGCTCGACACTACACCATCTAAGTGTCACTTCATCTACACTGCCCTGGGATTACAGCCCTGCCTGTGGAGGGCTATAACATCATTGCTGCACTACACCATCTGTCCCAGAGGATCTGTCTGCAGCGTCGGCTTAACAATTGCCGAACACCACAGGTGGCGTCACGAATCACTTATAAACTTTCATAAGCATACTGAAACAACCCCTTTTGTAATGGAGCCCCAGGGCCACGGACCGGGTCACTGCTGCCGTGACAACTCCCGTTAAGATGATCAACCGGCCCGTTACCGAGTACCCCACAGCCCTGGTGAGTGAGGGCGCTCCACCTGCAACTTACTTTCGGCAGCATTTCCCTGAGGCAGTGAGACCCCAGAGGGGACCCATGATAAAACTGGTAGCCGCCAATCAATTACCTGTCCCTGTCGCCGGGGTGGTTTGGGTGCAGATGACGCTGTGTGGCAAATCCCTCGGATGCCAGGGAATGGTCCTGACTCATGGAGAAACCAATGACAAACATCCAGTTATCCTGGGTATGAACATCCTGCGGGAGTTTGGCAATTTACTCCTCAATGACCCCACGCAAGAGACTCTGAACCAGTGGGGTTCTTGCACGACCCAAGGGCAGGTCTTCCAGCAGTTGGTGCTGGAGGTGCGATGTTGTGAACTCATTTTCTGCTCCACCAGTTGAGAGTTCTCCTTCCGTTCTCCCTCTGGTGGTGACAGGAGGTAGTGAGGTTAGTTTAATTGGTAGTGATCTGCCACCTGATGAGGAGTATCAGACTGGATATAAGACAGCCGATGCCCTATCCTGGGGCTGGTGATTCAGTCTGCTTCTCAGGTCTTGGACTTCAGTTCTGTTCCAGTATTCTCAAGCTAAGTTTGTTTTTGCTAATGTTCACACTTGCTCTTGTTTATCTGTATTTGCCAATTTGCCTTTTTTGTCCCTTATTAGATTGGCCTCTTTTTGCTCTGTCTCAGAATATTTCAGAGTGCTGATATAGTGGGAGAAGTCTAGTGACTTCAGGGTTAATTTTGCTATCAGAAGTGTTGGACATTATTTTGGTAGGGTTTTTGGCAGATTGCAGACAGTGTCTTTCCTTTCCTGTCCTTTCTAGTTAGTTTGGCCCCGTCGTTTGCTCAGCCTATTTTCCTGCCTGTGTTTGTGTTTTCATCTTGTTTCACCATCAATACATGTGGGGGGCTGTCTTTCCTTTGGGGTCTGCTCTGGGGCAGTTAGTTTTCCCCTTTTCTTGCTTTAGGTTTATTTAGCTCTCCGGTTGTGACGAGGCGTCTAGGTTCATCATAGGTACGCTCCACGACTGCTGCTGGTTGTGTGGTTAAGATCAGGGATCTGCAAACTGCATAGTTACCAACCTCTCTGGTTTTCTGGGACTTAGCTTTTTGTTGTCCTCCTCGGTGACCCATTCATAACAGTGCGAGTTCTCAAGGACTGCCAGGAGGGCGAGGCACTGGGCAAAGTCATTGGGCCAGCGGCTCCCCCGCTCATACTGCCCTGTTATGAATGAGTCACCGTAGGAGGCAAAAACAGAAATACTAGCTAAGTCCAGGAAACCAGAGAAGTTGGCAGCTATCCGATTGCAGACCCCTGAACCTATCAACAACAACTAGCAGTAGCCGTGGGGGGTTACTACGGAGCCCTAGACCCCTCGATCACAGCCGGAGAACTACATAGCCTAAAGACAGAAAGGGAAATCTAAACTGCCCCAGAGCAGACCCCAAAGAAATAGGCAGCCCCCAACATATAATAACGGTGAAGCAAGATGAAAAACACTCACACAGATTGAAAGATAGGCTGAGCAAATGATGGGGCCCAAGCTAACTAGATAGGACAGGATAGAAAAGCTGCTGTCTGTAATCCGCCAAAACCCTATCAAAACAAGAGCCAACAGCTGATAGGGAAAAAAGCCCTGAAGACGCTAGGCTTCAAAAAGACTATATCAGTACTCAGGTATTTTCTGAAGACAGAGCAAAAAGGAATTCAGCTCACCCCAGCAGGGAATGGCAGAAATCAAGGAAAACAATGCAAACCAAAACCAAAACACAAATGCAAAAAGTAGAGCAGAAAACTTAGCTTTTGAGGAGCAGGAATCAGACTGGTGTCCTAGAATCCCTCAGAGAGATCACCAGCAAGGCAGAAGGGCGTTGGCTGCCTTATATCCAGTCAGTGATTCCCGTCACCCAGTCATCATCATCCTGCCCAGGTGCTTGGTAATCAGCCTCACTACCTTCCTTCACCAGAAGAGGGAGTTCATCAGACCTCAATGGTGAAGGGGAAAATGAACTCACAACACTGCCCCCCCCGGGCAGACAGTGGTGGCCCTGCCCATCCGGGCCCCGGTGCCTTTGGAGTGCGTGGAGATGCAGGTGGAGCCATGCTACTCGGAACGCCTGCCTCCTGGCATACTGGTGGCCCGCTCCCTGGCCACTGTGCGGAGAGGGAAAGTCCTGGTGCGCTGTGTCAAATTAGAAGACCAAGACATCGTCTTAAGGCCCCGGGTCGAGATGGCCAAGCTGGTGATGCCGTTGGAAGAGGTGCTGCCAGCCCCTACGGTCCAATTGAAGGTGCAACCCGAGGACCCTTGGGCAGTGACTATTCGAACTCTGAAGGCTGCCGAGTCCTCGAATCAGGAAAAGGGCTGAAACATTCTGGAAAGAAGCGGGCTGAACTCTCTGGCCTGGCTCCTGCCCAACTTCTCCAGGTAGAAACACTACTAGGACAGTATCACGGGGTATTCGCTAGCCACGAGGATGATTTTGGATGCACCACAGCCATCACGCACAGAATTCCCAGGCAGGAACGGCCCCCATACGGGAACGATACAGACAAATTCCCCCACAACTATACCAGGAGGTAAAAACTTTACTGGCCCAAATGCTGCGGAAGGGGGTCATACGAGAGAGCCAGAGCCCCTGGGCGACTCCCATCGTGTTGGTCCACAAAAAGGATGGCACCCTGCGGTTGTGCCTGGACTATAGAAAGCTGAATGCCTGTACCATCAAAATCTCGTACCCGTTGCCTCGTATAGAAGAATCCCTGTCCGCCTTGGGGAAGGCGAAGTACTTTTCAACGTTAGATCTGGCCAGCGGGTATTGGTAGGTGCCGATGTCGGAAGAAGACAGGGCTAAGACGGCGTTCATTCTTCCTATGGGACTGTTCGAGTTCAATCGAATGCCGTTCGGGCTGGCCAATGCCCCGGGGACCATTCAGCGGGTGAGGAAGCGGTGTCTGGGGGATCTCAACTTCGAGGCCACGCTGATATACCTGGACGACATAATCATCTATGCCGCCACGTTTGAGGACCACCTGCGGCAGTTGGGGCAGGTGCTCGGCCGGCTGCAGAAGTACGGGTTGAAGGTGAAGCCCTAGAAATGCCACACGTTTCGCACCCAGATTGAATATGCCCTCTGCCGAGGGTGGTAGACCGTCCCTGGAAAAGGTTGCTGCCATTCAGGGATGGCCTACCCCCGTGACGATAAAAGGTGTGTGGCGTTCCTGGGGATGGCTCGATACTATCGTCGTTTCATAAAGAATTTTGCACGCCGGGCCCGAGCCCTGCAGGACGTGCTAAAGGGGGCTCCTGCTGGAGTGAATGGACGGAAAATCCTGTGGCAACAACCGCAAGAAGAGGCCTTCCAAGCCCTTAAGGCTGCACTCTCGGGTGCCCCAGTGTTAGCTTATGCGGATTTCTCGCAACCGTTCATACTACACACCGACAGGAGCCTACATGGGCTAGGGGCTGTGTTGTCACAAGTTCAGGATGGCCGGGAGAGAGTGATCGCGTATGGTAGCCGATCACTTCATGACTCCGAGCGAAACCCTGACAATTACAGCTCCTTTAAGCTCGAGCTCCTCGCGGTAGTGTGGGCCATGACGGAGCGGTTTGCAGAGTACCTGGCTGGCTCCGAAGTAGTGGTGCGGACCGACAACATGTCGCTGGCCCACCTGGAAAATGCCAAATTGGGGGCTCTGGAGCAGCGATGGATGGCCCGGATGGCCAAGCTCAACTACAAGATCATCTACAAAAGAGGAGCAGAAAATGTGCACGCAGATGCCCTCTCCAGGGCAACGCCAGGGAAAAGACGAGACGACGAATTGGAAGGAGAAGAGACACCGTATGCCCTCACCACCGCCGTGCTCACGGCTGCCACGCAAGAAGGACCCCCAAGGGGTGTGCTGGAGCAATCACGTGACAGATGGATCCAACAGCAGCAAGAAGATGAAGAAATTGGGCTCCTACGCCAATGGGTGACCACCGGCAGACTACCCACTTATGCCCAGAGATAGACTTCATCTCAGGATATGTTGCTGATGCTACGCCAATGGGAGAAACTAGTCATCAAGAAAGGACTGTTATATCGTAAGACAGTGTCACGGGCGACGTCTGCAACAACTTGACAGGTAGTCGTGCCCAGAGCCCAACTCAGTGAACTGGCACGGGAAGCCCACGAAAAGGGGGCTCACTTCGGAGTCCAGAAAACCTTGCAATGGTTGCAGCAGATAGTTTACCATCCGCGCTTGCACGCTGCTGTGGAAGAAACTTGTCAGTCCTGCCGCCTATGCGAACTAGCTAAACCACCCGCACAACGGGCACCGGTGCAAACGATAATGACATCAGCACCCCTCGAGCTCTTGACGGTGGACTATGTGACCATTGGCCCTGCATACCAGGGGTATGAGCATTGTCTCGTCATGGTGGATCACTTCACCAAATTTGCCGTGGTAACCCACACCCGAGATCAAACTGCGGAGTCAGCAGCCTATGCAATCTGCAAGAACTTTATCCAAGTGTATGGCTGCCCTCAACGGATACATTCAGATCAGGGAGAATGCTTCCTGGGGAAGGTCGTGGAGGAGCTATATCGTCTCTATGGTATCAATAAATCTCGGACCACACCATACCACCCACAGGGAAACGGGGCCTGCGAGCGCTTTAATCAGACACTAATTCAAATGTTGCATACCCTGGAAAGTGACCGGAAGGCCCGCTGGCTTGAGTATGTCCCTGAACTAGTGTGGGTCTATAACAACCGGGTGCACCGAGTTACCGGCTATACCCCCTACTCACTGCTATTTGGGCGAGAAGGCAAAGGGATCACGGAGGTAGAACTAAACCCGGAGGAACCCCAACCCTGGTCTGGAGTGTCATCATGGGTCCGAAACCACCGACACCGGCTACAGACCCTTCACCGCATCATCCAGACAAAACTTCAGGACCTAGAGCACCCAGGGGGGACTCTACCTCCACCCACCGACTTTCAGACTGGGGATCGAGTACTCGTACTAGACCAGCGCCCCCAGAACAAGCTAGAACCCCGGTGGGAAGAGAGTCCTTACCGAGTATTGTGCTGAAAAAGCCACGATGGGCCTGCGTACAAGATACGACCTGAAAGTTACGGGGCACTTCCCACTCGTACTGTGCACTGTAATATGTTGCGGCCCTGTACATCCAACGATCCCGTGCAACCCGAATCCACTCCTCAGGACCCCGAACCAATGCCCATGGTCTGGGACCTAGATGATGAAGATAGCCCAGCGGTACAAGTGGGCCATCCAAGGAACAATATCTCAGCAAGTTACGCTAGCCCACCAGAATCGGTCAGTCCACCACCGGCCACCACCCCAGAAAGCTCCACCACAGTCGATCTAAGACACTTCAAGCGGTCAACAGCTGGCAAACCCCCTGAACGCTACGAACAGGATCAGTTCGTATAGCAACAGGAACTTTTGTCTCAAAAGGCCAACTCGAGCCTACCAAGACTCTCGCCCGAGGACTGGTGAGCATACAGGATGGGGGAGTGTAGGAGGAGAGGCCTCTGCAGAGTACCCGGGCCAGAACCGAGGGGACCATCTTCCATGTTCCTGGGGTATCTGTTTCCAGGGAGCAGATCTAGGGGAAGGACTGCTGAGACTGACAGGGCAGTTGGGGGAGGAGTCCAGAGAAGAGGGGTGGAGAGGGTCAGACTGTGTGAGTCAGCAGAACAAGGGAGATGGAGGTGGAGACTTGGGGAGGGCCAGAGAGCGAGAGCCACAAGCAGCTTCCATAGAGGAGGACAGCGACAGGAGGGAGACTCTCGGTGAACCGCAGGGAGACGGCGCCGAGCTTACCGACAAAAGAAGACTGCTGCCTCACTCCAGCTCTCGGCTGTGGCCTACTCACAGCCGTCCGCGGCCGACGCCGCCTCACTCCAGCTCACGGCTGTGGCCTCCTCGCTGCTGCCCGCAGCCACCGCCGCTTCACTCCTGACCACGGCGGTGACTCCTCCTTTGCTGCCCACACCTGCCACCGCCCCGCTCCAGTCCGCGGTAGAGACTGGGCCTGTGCCTGCTGCGGATCCTCCAGTGCGGCCTCAGACTGCGTCTGTGGCTTATCAACTGCCACTTATCACTGCCGCTGCCAGTCCCTGTCAGGGAGTTGCGGCCTCCACTCTCCCACTCCCAGGCGGTTTCCCACTGCCTCCGCTGCGGGACATCCTGCCAAAGAACTCTCCGCGGGCCCGTTGTGCCCCTACTGCTCCTGGGCGTCCTAACGCCCAAAGACTACGCCAGATCTTCAGCGGCTGGGCCCAGTGTCTGCAACGCAGACACACCGTGGAACAGAACGCCGAGGGACGTCAGGATGGATAAGTTATACATAGTGACTAAGGACCCGTAGTCGGCCATTCCGCGGCCATATAGTGATCGGTCTTTGCCGGATTAGTCGTGTTCTCCTAATCCTTGTTTATGTGTATTGGCTCCCTGCGAGGACAACTACTGTTATTCTGTTGGTTGCGTAACAATAGCCCTAACGCCATTTATCTATAAAAGTTAACGTTGAGGCTATGTGCCCACGCTAGCGCTTTTAAACGCTCAGGAATCGCATCCCCTTTCCCAGAAAACGTGCGTCTTTTTCCGCGCGATTCTTGCGTGGTTTTTGATAAAAAGCAGCGCGTTTTTGACACGCGTTTTCTGGGAACATTGGGGGATGGCTAAAAACGCTCAGCTATGCGGAAATTAATGAGCATGCTGCGTTTTTAGCCGCTAAGCGATTCATGAGCGGTTAAAAATGCATGCATTGGCACAAAAAGCGAAAAACGCATGCTAATTAATTAGAAGCATCTTGCAAGCGTTTCTGCAGCGTCTGATCTGGCTCAAACGCTGCGGAAACGCTTACAAAAACGCAACGTGGGCACACAACCACCTGAAAGTCATTTCTGTCTCGTCACTGCATCCTGCGTACCTGCTATTACCACAACCGCACGTCAACTCAGTCCTCAGTACCTGCTGACTGTCCATCACCTCCATCATCAGTATTTGGTGATCACCCGTCACCTCCATCATCAGTATCTGCTGACTGTCCATCACCTCCATCATCAGTATTTGGTGATCACTCGTCACCTCCATCATCAGTATCTGCTGACTGTCCATCACCTCCATCATCAGTATTTGGTGATCGCCCGTCACCTCCATCATCAGTATCTGCTGACCGTCCATCATCTACATCATCGGTATTTGGTGATCGCCGATCACCTCCATCATCAGTATCTGCTGACTGTCCATCACCTCCATCATCAGTATTTGGTGATCACCCGTCACCTCCATCATCAGTATCTGCTGACTGTCCATCACCTCCATCATCAGTATTTGGTGATCACCCGTCACCTCCATCATCAGTATCTGCTGACTGTCCATCACCTCCATCATCAGTATTTGGTGATCACCCGTCACCTCCATCATCAGTATCTGCTGACCGTCCATCACCTCCATCATCAGTATTGTGAGGCAGTGACCCCTGTTACAGCTAGGGGGCACTGTATGTGCTTCTGAGGATTCGCATGGAGACATGACTGTGATGGTGAAACAGAGACCGGCATGATTGTAAATGGCAGGTATATGTCGTAGGGGTTCTCTGCACTGTAAGCCCGAGATAATGTTGATGTGCTGGGACTTGTAGTTCCATGAGTTTTGTTTAGTTTATAAGGGGGGATTATAGGGTTAGTCGGAGAGCCGGGCGAGACTAACCACACATGCACCTCTCACCTATGGGGGTGTTCTAGTGATGTGTCGCTCGTGAACGAGCCGAGACAAAGAGCCGGCTCTTTCATGTGACCGACAGGAGTCGGCTCACCACTGGGAGCTGAGCCAAAACTTTTTTTCCCCTGCTGTTTGCGTAGCTTCTTCCTGCCTGGCTGGGGGCTTGGAGGAGCTGAGGAGGAGACTGACAGCAGTGAGCACAAGTGGGGAGTGACTGGCAAGGCTTTGACTTACGACTGGGCTCCTCCCACATGAACACATAGCTGAACTGTGATTGGCTGCTCAGTGCAGTGAGTGCACACACGATCTGTGATAGATCCCAATGTGCAGTCACCCAGACTGTCACTGACATAACAGTGGATGTCCGGCAGCTGCAGGGTGAGCACTGAGAGCCATCTTATCCCTCTCATTATTTTCTGTAGTTCCTGCTGCTCTACAGTGGGAAAGTAATAATATAAATATAAATATCTATAATATAACGCTGTAAGCATCACTCTGAAGCCTTTATAGACTGCGCAAATGCGACGCACCTGCGCAGTCTGGCTCCAGACAGAGTGACTCTCCCCCCAGGAGATCACAGTATGCATAAGCACTGAACGCATACCGCGATCTCCGGCACAACACCTTACCGATTCGCTGGGTCTTGCATCTGGCGGTGATAACAGGAGAGGGCGGGTTGTTGGGCCGGAATCAGCGCATGCGCAGTCCGCGCTTTACTGCGCCATTTTGTGGAAGACACACTGCAGTGTGTCTTCAAGAAAATGGCGCCAGAAAGAGAGGAATGTGCAGGCGCCAATTCCAGCCCAACAACCCGCCCTCTCCTCATATCACGGCACAAAAGATTACCGATCGGGTATTCGCCGTGAAGTCAGGGGCGGGTTGTGGCACCATGCATACCTTGATAGGGGGTTAGAGGACCACGCATACCTGGATATGGGGGTGAGGGGACCATGCATACCAGGATAGGGGGGTGAGAGGACCATGCATACCAGGATAGGGGGGGTGAGGGGACCATGCATACCTGGATATGGGGGTGAGGGGACCATGCATACCAGGATTGGGGGGTGAGAGGACCATGCATACCAGGATAGGGGGGTGAGAGGACCATGCATACCAGGATAGGGGGGGTGAGGGGACCATGCATACCTGGATATGGGGGTGAGGGGACCATGCATACCAGGACTGGGGGGTGAGAGGACCATGCATACCTGGAGAGGGGGGTGAGAGGTAGCATGCATACCAGGATAGGGGGTGAGGGGCTCCATGCATACCAGAATTGGTAGGTAAGGGGTGCCATGTATACAAGGTTTGGGGATGAGGTGACCATGCATACCAGGATAGGGGAGGTGAGAGGACCATGCATACCTGGATAGGGGGGTGAGAGGACCATGCATACCAGGATTGGGGGGTGAGAGGACCATGCATACCTGGATAGGGGGGTGAGAGGACCATGCATACCAAGATAGGGGGGTGAGGGGATCATGCATACCAGGATAGGGGGGTGAGGGGACCATGCATACCTGGATTGGGGGGTGAGGACCATGCATACCTGGATAGGGGGGTGAGAGGACCATGCATACCAGGATTGGGGGGTGAGAGGACCATGCATACCTGGATAGGGGGGTGAGAGGACCATGCATACCAGGATAGGGGGGTGAGGGGATCATGCATACCAGGATAGGGGGGTGAGGGGACCATGCATACCAGGATAGGGGGGTGAGGGGATCATGCATACCAGAATTGGTAGGTAAGGGGTGCCATGTATACAAGGTTTGGGGATGAGGGGACCATACATCCTATGATAGGGATGAGGGGGGACCATGCATACCATCATTGGGGGGTGAGGGGACCATGCATACCATCATTGGGGGGGTGAGGGGACCATGCATACCAGGACTGGAGGGTGAGAGGACCATGGATACCATGATTGGGGGATGAGGGGGGACCATGCATACCTGGAATGGGGGGTGAGAGGACCATGCATACCATCATTGGGGGGGGTGAGGGGACCATGCATACCATCATTGGGGGGGTGAGGTGACCATGCATATCAGGATTGGAGGGTGAGAGGACCATGCATATCAGGATTGGAGGGTGAGAGGACCATGCATATCAGGATTGGAGGGTGAGAGGACCATGCATATCAGGATTGGAGGGTGAGAGGACCATGCATATCAGGATTGGAGGGTGAGGGGACCATGGATACCATGATTGGGGGGGTGAGGTGACCATGCATACCAGAATTGGTAGGTAAGGGGTGCCATTTATGGTGCAGATATCAGAGTTACTCTGTAAGAACCTGGAACATGTCTCCAAGGACTTACTTATAAGGGGATGTGCACATGTTGCGGATTGCTGTGTAGAATTTTCTGTGCTGAATCTGCATCTCTTGGCACAATCCGCAGGTCTAAATCTGTGCGGTTTTTATGCAGATTTATTGTGGATTTTGTGCGGATTTCGCCTTTGTTTTTACACCTGCGGATTCCTATAATGGAATGGGTGTAGAAATGCTGCGGAAAATAAACGGCTGCGTTTCCACTTGGATTTTTCCGCAGCATGTGCACAGCGGGTTTTTCCCCCATAGAATAACATTGTACTGTAAATCACTTGTGGATCCGCAGCAAATCACCAACGTGTGCACATAGCCTTAGAATAATCAGTGCCGGCAGATGTCACCGCACTGACTAATGTAGAACAGATGGACAAATCTCAGATATTAGAGAACACAAATCAGCAATACGTACAGGAGCGAGGGCCTGATCCCAGGAGCTTACACTCTGAGAAAATCACTAAAAAGCCTTCACTAGACCCCTGTACAGCTGTATAATGAGGCCCAGGCTTTATAGTTAAGAGACTGGAGTGATAAAAGTGGGGAAAGTAGCACTTTTTGCAAGAAGAGCCGCTTTTTGAGCCAAAAAGAGCCGGCTCTTTTTGGTGAGCGGAGCTGAGTGAGCCCATCACTAGGGTGTTTACAGCTACATAATGTGACTGAGGTCTGGTCACATGGTTTGTGTTCTAAGGTCCTGCAAGACAGGACAGGCCTGTGTGTTGAGAGGTCCTAGGAGTGGACTTCCTGAAGAGCACATAGTAACATAGTAACATAGTTTTGAAGGCTGAAGGAAGACCTTATGTCTTGTTCAGCCTATTTTTAGTGCAGCTGTTCTGCATTGTTGATCCTGGGGAAGGCAAAAAACCCACAGAGTAGAAGCCAATTTTCTCTATAGGGGAAAAAATTCCTTCCCCTAAGCTGGGTCAACCATCTACCTATAATATTCTGTTATTCGTAACCTTCTATACTGTTACTCACAAGAAAAGCCTCCATTCCTTTCTTACATTCATTCAGTGAGTTGGCCATCACCACTTCCTCAGGAAGAGAATTCCAGAGCCTCACTGCTCTTACCGTGAAGAACCCTCTTCTATGCTGGTGCAGAAATTGTCTTTCCTCCAAACGAAGAGAATGCCCCCTTGTTCTTGTCACAGTCCTTGGTACAAACAGTTCATTGGAGAGATCTCTGTATTGCCCTCTGATATACTTGTACATATATATTAAGTCTCCCCTAAGTCTTCTCTTTTCTGGAGTAAATAGACCTAATTTTGATAACCTTTCTGGGTAGTGTAGTGAACCAACTCCATTTATCATTTTAGTAGCCCGCCTTTGAACCCTTTCAAGTTCAGTAATGTCTTTCTTGAGCACCGGCATCCAAAATTGCACACAATCCTCCAAGTGTGGTCTGACAAGTGATTTGTACAGAGGGAGAATTATGTTTTCATTTCGTGTCCCCAAACCTCTTCTAATGCATCCCATGACCCTATTTGCTTTGGTGGCAGCTGCCTGACACTGGGCACTCCAATTTAGCTTATTGACTAAGATGCCTATTTCTTTTTCCATGTCTGATTTCCCCAGCAGTTTCCCATTTAGTCAGTAATTGTAGCATCTGTTTCTCCTTCCCATGTGCATAACCTTACACTTATCTGGGTTAAACCTCATTTGCCATTTTCAGCCCAATTCTCCAATTTACTCAAATCTGTCTGTAGTTGCAAACTGTCCTCCTTTGTGTTAACTCCCTTACATAGTTTTGTATCATCTGCAAATACTGATATTTTACTGTGTAAGCCATCCACTAGATCATTAATAAATAAATAGTAGAGGGCCCAATACAGACCCCTGTGGTCCCCCACTAGTAACCCTGGCCCAATCTGAGGAAGCCCCATTAATAACCACTCTTTGTTTTCTATCACTAAGCCAGCTGCCTACCCATCTACACACATTTTCCCCTAGCCCAAGCTTTCTCCTGTTACCAATCTTTTATGTGGGACAGTGTCACATGCTTTAGAGAAGTCGAGATAAATGAAATTATTTATTATTTATTTATTATGCTTTTGCTTATATAGCTCGATCTCATTCCGCAGCGCTTTACACAGATTATCATCGCTGTCCCCATTGGGGCTCACAATCTAATTTCCTTGCCAGTGTATCTTTGGCATGTGGGAGGAAACCCATGCAAACATGGGAAGGACATACAAACTCCTTGCCGATGTTGTCCTTGGTGGGATTTGAACCCAGGATCCCAGCGCCGCAAGGCTGCAGTGCTAACCACTGAGCCACCGTGCTGCCATGGAGAGGCCATGTATGGGCAGAGTCTGTGACGGCACTGTGTTGGGAGAGCTACCGTCCTTCTGAGGGTCTGGACTGTCGGGAGTGCCCTGGTCACAAGGACGGTGATCCTAGTAAGGCAGCATCCGCAGGAGTGAGGACTGACAAGGAGTCAGTGTGTGGAGCAGGAGCTCCTGGAAGGTAACTCCAGGAAAGGGAGTTATAATAATGGCAGAGAAGTATCTACCATCAGAACAGACTTTTGGTGTTTATTATGTTCCGTTGATATATGTAATGAACTGTTCGGAGTTCAGTCACCCACAGTAACAGGACAAAGTGTTTAGTGACTGCGAGTTAAGCCGTGAACTGTGAAGTGCTATTTACCTATCTGTTAGGTCTGTGAAGTGTAACATGGCCTACGGTGCAGTTTATGATGCCTAAATAAACCAAATAGTCATAAGTTCCCTACACAATGCGGATGCCGCTGCCGCTCTATAGAACACCACAATAGCTGTAGCTTTGGAATCAGTTGCCCCTCTCACACATACCAAAGCTCGCAAAATCAACATACAGCCCTGGCACACATGCCTGACCAAAGAACTGAGGCGGGTTTCCAGGGCTGCTGAGCGGAGATGGAAAAGATCCCACTCCAATGAGGACTTTATCGCATTCAAACAGTCCCTCACTACTTTCAAGGCCACACTCGCTGCAGCAAAACAAACCTACTTCTCATCTCTCATATCCTCCCTGTCTCACAACTCTAAACAGTTATTCAACACCTTCAATTCACTCCTCCGCCCCCCAGCACCTCCTCCCTCCCCACTCATCTCTGCTGAAGACTTTGCCTCATTTTTCAAGGAGAAGATTGATAACATCAGACACAGTTTTGGTCGACAACCCCCAGAGCCCTTTCTCCTAACTGCCCAGCCCTCCTCCTCCAAAACCAACTTCTCCACCATTACAGAAGATCGACTCTCCACTCTACTCTCAAGATCACATCTCAATACCTGTGCACTTGACCCGATACCATCCCACTTCATCCCAAACCTCGCTACAATCTTCATCCCAACCCTAACCCATCTCTTCAACCTATCACTAACAACTGGTGTTTTCCCCTCAAGCTTTAAACATGCCTCCATCACACCTATCCTCAAAAAGCCCTCTCTTGACCAACCCTCTGTATCTAGCTATCGCCTTATATCACTTCTCCCCTATGCCTCAAAACTACTGGAACAACACGTCCAACTTGAACTGTCTTCCCACCTCTCTTCTTGCTCCCTCCTTGACCACTTACAATCTGGCTTCCGGCCACACCACTCCACTGAAACTGCCCTAACTAAGGTCACCAATGACCTATTAACCGCCAAGGCCAAGCGATACTACTCTGTCCTCCTTCTTCTGGACCTGTCCTCTGCCTTTGACACAGTGGACCATTCCCTATTACTACAGCCTCTCTCATCTCTTGGTATCACAGACTTGGCCCTATCTTGGATTGCGTCATACCTAACAGATCAGACATTCAGCGTCTCCCACTTGCACACTACCACATCACCCCTCACCGCGCCCCCTATCTGTCGGAGTCCCACAAGGTTCAGTTCTAGGGCCCCTGCTCTTCTCCATTTACACCTTTGGCTTCGGACAGCTCATAGAATCTCACTTCTTTCAGTATCACCTCTATGCTGATGACACACAGATCTACATCTCTGGACCAGATATCACCTCCCTACTAACCAGAATCCCTCAATGTCTGTCTGCTATTTCATCCTTCTTCTCCGCTAGATTTCTAAAACTTAATATGGACAAAACAGAATTCATCATCTTTCCCCCATCTCACGTGACCCCCCCAACAGACCTATCCATTAAAGTAAACAGCTGCCCACTCTCTCCAGTCCCACAAGCTTGCTGCCTCGGGGTTATCCTTGACACTGATCTCTCTTTCAAACCACATATCCAAGCCCTTTCTGCTTCCTGCCGACTTCAACTCAAAAGCATTTCACGGATCCGTACAACCCTCAACCAAGAATCTGCAAAAACCCTAGCCCATGCCCTCATCGTCTCCTGTCTTGACTACTGCAACCTCCTGCTCTGTGGCCTCCCCTCTAACACTCTCGCACCCCTCCAATCTATTCTAAACTCTGCTGCCCAACTAATCCACATGTCCCCCCGCTATTACCCGGCCTCTCCCCTCTGTCAATCCCTGCACTGGCTCCCTAATACTAAGAGATTCCAGTTCAAAACGCTAACCATGACATAAAAAGCCATCCACAACCTGAGTCCTCCATACATCTGTGACCTCATCTCCCGGTACTTACCTGCACGCAATCTCCGATCCTCACAAGAACTCCTTCTGTACTCCCCTCTTATCTCCTCTTCCCACAATCGCATAAAAGATTTCTCCCGCGCATCCCCCCTACTCTGGAACTCTCTACCACAATATATCAGACTATCATCTACCATGGAACCTTCAAAAAGAACCTGAAGACCGACCTCTTCCGACAAGCCTATAACCTGCAGTAACCACCGATCCACCAAACCGCTGCATGACCAGCTCTACCCTCGCCTACTGTATCCTCACCCATCCCTTGTAGATTGTGAGCCCTCGCGGGCAGGGTCCTCTCTCCTCCTGTACCAGTCGTGACTTGTATTGAGATTACTGTACTTGTATGTATTATGTACACCCCTCCTCACATGTAAAGCTCCATGGAATAAATGGCGCTATAATAATAATAATAAATAATAATAATAATAATAATAATAATGAATAGACTGTTTTGTAAGAAGAACGTGCCTGTGTGCCTTCATCCCTTTCCCAAGCGAGTGTCTTCCAACACATGCAGTAAGCGCTCTTACAGTATTTGGTGACTGCTTTTCACCTACAACATGAGTATCCAATGACCTCTATCAGAAGTATGTCGTGAGCGGCTGTCACCTCGATTCTCAGTATCTGGTGACCATCCATCTCCTCCATCATCAGTATCTGGTAACTTCCCCTCTTCTCCATCATCAGTATCTGGTGACTGCCCATCTCCTCCATCATTAGTATCTGATAACTGTCCGTCACCTCCATCATCGGAATCTAGGGACCGCATGTACCTCCATTATCAGTATCTGGGGACCGCCTGTTACACACCTGTCCCAGGTATCTACACCCACACTTCCTTCACCTCAGTCTACAGCCTTTTGTTGTGCTCCATGTCAGGTTTTGCAGGTTAGGTGGATCAGCACGTAGTCCACTAATGGAAGCATGAAAAAAATTTTTTAAAAAATTAAGTCAAGACATGTAATGTGATGTGCCACTTCTGGAGTGGCCGTGGGCTGATACTTTTGGCTGGGAAGGGTCCAATAACTATGGACTTTCCCAGTCTTATAAGACCAGCTCACAGCTGTCTGCTTTACATTGGCTGGCTATGAAAAATAGGGTGCGCAGACTCCCCGCCTGACCCACGGTGAACTGACAGCGTGGGAGAATATTCAGAAACTTTCTCACGCTAATCAGTTCATTTCCGGTCAGGCGGGGAGGCTGTGCAGGCAGCTTTTCATTCATTCCTCCATGGTTTACTGCCGGGCCAGTCGCATGAGCTCCGCCCCCGGTTGTAAACTATTTAACCCCTTCAAATGGATTGCAGCATGGGACTTGACTGTATGTCGGACAGGTATGGGATATTGTTGCTTTTTTATTTTGGATTTTTTACGGGAGAACGATGGCTTTGATTGAATTGGGAGTGAAATAAAGATGGAAAAACTGTGTGTTTATTTATTTCATTAAAAGTCTTTTTTCTTAATGTGTGTGTTTTTTTAACCCCTTTCAGACTAATGGATTAATAATGGAGAGGTGTCTTATTGACACCTCTCCATTATTAACCAGACTTAATGTCACCTTACAATAGCAAGGTGACATTAACCCTTTATTATCCCAATGGGAAGAGAGCGGGTAAGTGCCGAAATTGATGCATCTTACAGATGCGCCTTTTCTGGGGTGGCTGGGGCAGATTTTTTTAGCCAGGGGGGGCCAAAAACAATGGTCCCTCTCTAGGCTATTAATTTCTGCCCTCAGTCACTGGCTTGCCCTCTATGGCGGAGAAAACTGTACGTGAGCCCACGCAAGATTTTTCCGTGAAATAATCCTTTAATTTAACACCTACAGCTCCAAAATTTTACACACACGCACACACACTAGTAATATTATTAGTGAAGGACATATAAAAATATAATGGCTATGCAATGGTTTACTGTATGTAACCCATGTCTCATATCCTGTTGTATTCTGTAATGATTTTACAGATGCCGACATTTGATTTTTCACGTATTATGCTATCTATATCTCTAAGAAATATAAACATATATGTGTGTGTGTCAATGACATATATATATATATATTTTGTGGGGAATAGATAGCTCAGCTGGGATCTTTGCTTTGGCACAAGCATGTGGCTATGAAGTCACTTCAGCAGACTAGCAAGTGCCACATGAATATGGACACGGCATATTTATTGTGCACACTTGTTACTCAATGTTACACATGCCAAACATGAAATAAAACATCTAAGGCCGTCTGGCCACTAACTAACAATAGCAGGCTAACTACAAAATAAACCTATATAACAGCAAACGAGTCCATGTAATCTTACTGTGTCAGCTCCCAGCTCAGCAGACAATAGACTGAGAGATTCCAGCTCCTCCTGATTATATCAGCTGGACCAGTCAGGAAACCAAAACCTGGATTGAATTAGTGGAGGGGGAACTACCAGTCCTTTCCATGCTGATCACTAAGGAAACCAGGACTGGATTACAGTGAAATAAACTGGCTTCATCATCAGTACAGGGAGACATATGAAATGAAACGGGGAGAAACATACCTGTTTTCTAGTACCTCTCCCCTTGGCACCTCACAATATATATATATATATACTAGATGTGGGCCTGATGCTATTGCATTGGGAGGGCAGTGACATCATGATGGGGGCAGCTCTGTGGCGCTGGGGGTATACCTGAGTGTCCAAAGAAGGCGTCCGCGTGTGCATGCGTATGTGTAACGTGTATGTATGTGCATGTGTATGTATGCATATGTGTGTATGTATGTGTCTGTATGTTTGTGTGTACTTGTGTATGTGGATATGTGAATGTATGTGCATGTATGTGGGTGTGTATGTGCATGTGCATCAATACATGCGTTTTTTCTGTGTATGCATGTTTGTGTATGCATGTGTGTGCGTACTTCTGCGAGTGTTTGCACGTGCATGTGTTTGTGTGTATGTGCATGTTTGTGTATGTGCGTATCTGCGTGTGTGTGTGTGTGTGTATGTATGCACGTGCGTAAGCGTGTTTGTGTATGTATGCATGTATCTGCATGCATATATGCATGTCTGTGTGCATGTGCATGTTTGTGTGTATGTGTGCATGCTTGCTTGTGTATATGCGTTTTTGTGTGTGCATGTGTATGCATGTATGTGTGCGTGTATCTGCGTGTTTGTGTGTATGTGCGTATATATGTGTGCGGACATTATACTGTGTGTATGTGTCTGTGTGTGCGTATGCATGTATGTGCATGCTTGCTTGTTTATGTGCATCTGTGTTTCTGCATGTGTGGGGACATAATACTGTGTGTATATGTTTGTATGTTCGTGCGTGCATTTGTGTATGTGCGTGCATGTGTATGTGCGGACATTATACTGTGTGTATACGCGTGCGTATGCGTGTTTGTGAATGCATGTGTATCTGTGTGTATGCACGGGCATTTTTTTTGTGTGTATGGGGATATTATACTGTGTGTATGCATATTCATGTATGTATATGTGTGCGTGTGTATGTGCGTATCTGCGTGTGGATATGCACAGGCATGTATGCGCTTACGTGTGTATGTTTGTGCTTGTGTATGTGCGTGCATGTGCGTGTGTGTATGAGTATGTGGGGACATTATACTGTGTGTGTGGGGACATCATACTGTGTGTGCATGCATGTTTGTATGTGCGTGTGTGTATCTACATGTGTATATCTGCGTGTGTGTATGCACGGGCATGTGTGTGTGGTTTCATTATACTGTATGTATGCATGTGTATGTGTGTTTGTTTGTAGGTGCATGCTTGCATGTGTGTATGTGCGTGCACATGAATGTGTGTGTGGGGACGTTACACTGTGTGTGTGCGTATATGTGTATCTGCATGTTTATATATGCATGTATGTATGCACGTGAGTGTATGTGTGTGTATGTGGGACATTATACTCTGTGTATGTATGAGTCTGTGTATGCGTGTGTTTGTGTGTAAGTGCGTGTGGGGATATTATACTGTGTGTGTATATGTATGCATGTCTATGTGTGTATATATATATATATATATATAAGCACATGTATATATGTGAGTACATGTATGTATGTGTGTGTGTACATTCATGTCTGTAGTGTGTGTGTGTATGGGGTGTGTGTCCCACCGCTGCCTGCCCACCCACCTCCGTGCAATCACAGCCGGCAGGAAAGACGGTGATTTGCGGCCTGTGCTGGAGATGGGGTGCGGCACCACCAAAGGGCGCCCGCACCCCGTCTCCAGCACAGACCGCAAGCCACGGTCTTTCCTGCTGGCTGTGACTGCACGGAGGTGGGTGGGCAGGCAGCTGCAGAATGCAGTGGCGGGGGTCCAGCGGGGGGGGGTGTCTCGGCGGGGGTCTAGCGGCGGCGTTGGGTGTCCTGGTGGGGGTCCGGAGGTGGCAGGTGCCCCAGCGGGGGTCCAGCGGCGGCGGGGGTCCAGGGGAGGTCCGGTGGCGGCGGGTGTCCTGGCAGGGGTCCCGCTGGTGGTACTGCACAAGGGTTGGTACCACCAGCGGGTGCCATATTGTAAGACCCATCACTTGGGTATTCCAATATGGCGGTCGGCGTACTTCCGGTGCGGCATGGTGGATTGTGAGATTCGAGAACATCCAGACGGAAGTGGATGACAGACAATTTAAGGCAATTATTTAGTACAATAGATGAAGGCCCGATGCAATCACATCGGGAGGGCGGTAATGTCACAATGGGGGCACGCTTTGCAGCATTGAGAATCTCTCCCCCCATGTGCTCACCCACCTATCACTCTCTCTTTCCCCATGTGCTGACTTCTCCCGTCTGTGCTCTCTTCCTTGACCTGTCTACCCCATGTGCTATCCCCCTTGTCTTCCGTCTCTCTCCTTCCTGTGCTGTTTTCTCCCCTCATGTGCTGTCCTGTTTGAGCTGTCTCCCCCCTGTGCTCTGTCTCTCTCACCCCTGTGTCTGACCGTGTACAGAACAATCCACAGCTCCTGGGCAGGGGAGGAAGCAAAACACAATACTGACATTACAGCAGATCGCAGAGGATACATTTTGTGAGGTAAAATATTGTTTAACAACAGTCAGTGAAATATTTTACTTCACAAAATGAATCCTCTGCGTTCTCCTGCTGTAATGTCAGTATTGTCTTTTGCTTCCTCCCCTGCCCAGGAGATGTGGTATGCTCCGTACACGGTCAGACATGGACAATTTTTAAAATTAACTTTCGTTTGTGGGAAAACCCCTTTAATGTGACCGGCTTCCTCTGCCTGTAGACACGTCACGCATCTGCCGCCGGGAACAGCGGAATGATTCACTGCGCGTGCGCAGAATTCATGCAGGCGCAGTGCGATGGTGTTCTGCTGCAAGAGGCTGCGTGAGTGTGTGAGTGTGAGGGCATGAGTGTGTGAGTGTGAATGTGTGTGTGTGTGTTAATGTGAGTGTGTGTGAGTGTGACTGTGAGTGTGTGAGTGTGATTGTGAATGAGAGTGTGAGAGTGTGAATGTGAGTGTGTGTGGTGCGTACGGCATATAGAGTTAGTGTGTGTGTGTGTGGTGTGATGGTGTTCCGCTGGTGGTGCCATGCAATAGGTTGGTACCAGCAGCAGTTTCCATATTGAGACACCCATCACTTGGGTGTCCCAATATGGCGCTTGGTGAACTTCCTCCACTTGGAATTCTGGGATATGGTGACATCTGGACAGAACAGTAAAAAGGAAAACATTACAAGGCAATTATAGAAATATATATACCTATACTATGTGTATACATGTATTCTATCTATTCTATTTTAACCTGTCAGTGTGGTTTTACTGCATCGCGCAATGAATTGCCGGCTTTTCTAAAGGACACCGGTGTGTATTTCTCGCAAGTCACACGCATGGTCCGTGTGTAATCCTTTTTTTTTCCTCACACCCATAGACTTGCATTGGCGAGTCTCGGGCGTAATACGGTGCAAATCGCAACCAGCTGTGATTTCACCCGCACGTATAATACGGGTGAGGAAAAAAACGGCTGATGGGAGCTCAGGAATAGGTTAGCATTGGTCCGAGTGCGATGCGATTTTTTCTTGCATAGCACTCGTCCATATTTCTCTCTAGTGTGACCCCGGCCTTACTGTCCTTATTGCGATAGCAGTGTGCGATGTGGACTAAATTTGCAATGCCACGAACAAGCCTTGTCCATCTGGAGAAGCGATCAAATCGCTGACAGCTCAAACCAACCTTCTCTTTGGATTTGGTGATGAGGGTGTTGACATCAGGGTGGACCTCTAGGTCAATGTCTGGATCCTGAAGGCTGAAGCTATCTTCAACAGCAGTCTGTCCACGCTGGCCGCGAAGGAACTCAGGTCCTGTTAACCAAGAAGAGTTTGCGAAGCACCAACAGACACAAGGCTAGTAGCAAGGTCAGCAGTGTTAAGATGGGATGGAACATACTGCCATTGCTCAGGTTTAGAAGATTTGCTGATCTTTTCAACGCCGTTACTGACATAGACATAGAAGCGTTTAGTCTGGTTGTATATATAGCCCGAACAACCTTGCTGTCTGTGTAGAATCTTGTGTCATCCACATGAACAGTTAGTTCGCTCTGTATGAAATCTGCAATCTCTATAGCTAGCACAGCCCCACAGAGTTCAAGTCTGGGTATGGTGTGCTCGGGTTTAGGAGCCAATTTTGCTGTTGCTAAAAGAAATCCAACATGAACTTCATTGTTAGAGCCTATGTTCTTCAAATGGGCAACAGCTGCAATACCTTCAGTAGAGTCATCAGAGAATACATGGATATCTTTCCTTTGACTCGTAGCAAGGGACACTGGCGTGTAACAACGAGGTAAGTGGATCTTATCCAAGGCACAAAGATTCCCTCCATGACTTCCACTTTAGTTTGTCGCCAGAGAGTGGTACAACCCAGTCCTTAATAGACTCTGAGAGTTGTCTTAATAGAAGTTTGCCTCGTATAGCCATGGCTGCAAAAAACCCGAGAGGATTGTACAGACTGTTCATCACTGACAGAACCCCACGCTTAGTAAATGGTTTTTCTGCACCACTAACCTGAAAGCTGAAGGAGTCCTTTATCAAGTTCCAGCTCAAGCCCAGACTTCCCTGTACTGGAGATTGTCTGAGCTTAGATTCAAGTCCCTGAATTCTGCAGCATGATCATTAGGGTGAAAGGCCTTCATGACAGCAGCACTATTGGAGGCAATTTTATGGAATCTTAAATGAGCTTTAGAAAGCAAACCTGGTGTCCATTTGAGCAGGTCTATGGCTTCTTCCGGTGTGTGCAGGGATTTGAGACCATTGTGTTATGATTGGGTCACCGAGGAGGAAAGCAAGACCAAGCCAAGCCACAGAAAACCAGAGGGGTTGGTAACTAAGCGGATTTCAGACCCCTGATCCTATCCACACAACTAGCAGTAGCCGTGGAGCGTACCTATGATGATCCTAGATGCCTCGACACAGCCGGAGAACTAAATAAGCCTAAAGCAAGAAAGGGGAAATCTAAACTGCCCCAGAGCAGACCCCAAAGGAATAGATAGCCCCCAAACATATATCGTCGGTGAGACAAGATGAAAACACAAACGCAGGAAGGAAAATAGACTGAGCAAACGATGGGGACCACACTAACTAGACAGGACAGGAAAGGAAAGACTCTGTATACAATCACGCAAAAAACCCTGCAAAAAATGCCCAACACGTCTGATAGAAAAATACTGAAGTCACTAGACTTCGCCCACTATATCAGCACTCTGGTATATTCTGAAAGCAGAGCAAAAAGAGGCCAATCTAATAAGGGACAAAAACAAACTGGCACAAACAGTAACATAAGGATGGAAATTCAGCACAGCCCAAGCCGGAGCTGGCTGACCACACAAAACTGAAATAGACAAAACCAAATCAAATGTGAACAATAGCAAAAGAACACTTAGCTTGAGCATGCAGGGACTGAGCTGGAAACTAAGACCTCAGGAGGCAGGAAAAAATCATCAGCAGGGATAGAGAGAGTCGGCTGTCTTAGTCAGAAACTCCAGATCTCCAGTCATCTTCCTCATCAACAGGTGGCAGGCTCTGTTAATTAGATCAGCTCCATTACCTCCAGTAACCACCAGAGGGAGCCTGGAAAGAAAACAAGCTCCACTACCTTCACTAGTAACCAGAGGTAGGCCAGAAAGCAAATTCACAACACCGTTGCCCATGTAGAAGTCTTTCAACGAACTATAGGGAATTCTTCTCAAACGCTGATTCGCCATCAGAGGCAGTCCTACATAGGCTGTATAGGTAGTACCTTTTCCTTGTCAGTGTCGTTGTATTGGTGCCATAAAAAACGTTGATAATATCTGTGGTCTTGTCGCATGATGAAACAATGGAACATTTGTTCAATGTCAGCAGTAATAGCGACTGGTTCTTTTCTGAATCTCATGAATCCTCCCACCAGGTTATTAGTCAGGTTGGGACCAGTGAGAGCATCGTTCAGAGATACACCATGATGCTTGGTGCTTGAATCGAACACCACTCTGATTTGTTTAGATTTTCTTGGATGATATAGTCCAAAATAAGGTAGATACTGTACCAGCATTCTTGATTCTCTTGCAAGGATGGAGCTGGCTCGGCAGGGTCATTGCGAAATATCTTGTCCATAAAGACTACAAAATGGTCCTTCATTCCAGGCTTGTTTCTTAATGTTGTCTGCAGTGAGATGAATCTGCATAAGACCTGTCCTCAGTAGTTAGGAAGTTTGGTCCTTGTAAGCTTGAAGGGTAAGGGAGCAACCCAGTGGTCAGATTCATTCTTGAAGAATCCACTGTCCATTATTTTAATAAATTCCTTCTCTTTTATGAATAAGGCAATTTTGTTGTCCTCTTGTGTTGTGTGAAGCGAACTATAGGGAGTTGGAATGATGTCAGGCTCTTGAATGACGCTGTGAACTTTTCTTTCACTTCGTAGTGATGAGAGCATAGTATGAAGTGAGTTGTGCGACCATTTTGAAGTACATACGTTTTAAAGGAGTTGAATTCAGATGCCTTTCGACTCTTATCCAGACATACATCACCCACAATTACCCAGCTTAGATCATGTCTTTGGGCATATGGAACATGATCTGGGCTGTTGCATTGTTGGCGCACCTTGTGGACCTTCAAGATGTCTCTAACGAGTAGGATTAGAATATCAACAGTCGTGTCCAAAGGAGGAATCTGGTTAGTTAGGTGCCTTAAGTAATGATAATGAAGCGCGTCTTCCGGAGTAGAAATTTCTACCATGTTATCAGGTATTTGATAACATTCCATTAATGTTGGCAACAGTATGTGCACGTTCCCTGTGATTGAAGAGACAATGTACCCAGATGCTCTTCTGCCAGAAGTCTCAATACAACCAGAGTAGGTGTTGAGCGTGTGTGGAGTCATTTGTCCCTTTATATTGAAGAGAAGTTTTGCTCTGCTCATTATAGCATACATTCTGGGGGGGCCTTGCGGAAAGCCCAACATATAGAAATGGGTAACAGCCCCCTGTGTTACCTGTGAACCCCAAGGAAAGGACAATCTCTTTGGGGTGGTAGAATTCCTGTCTCAAGGAGCGGCTCCCAGGCCCATTCATTCCTCAAGAAGGGTTCATCCTGCTCCATTCCTGCTCGAATCACATCCACCTCATACCAGCGATGTTACCCCTCCATTTTGAGGAACATGACCCTAGTTCCAGCCATCAGCTTTTTCAGCCCTCGAGGCTACTGTTCCATCACTATTGCCGGCCAGTTTAACGAGATGTGATGATGGGTCCCAAATTCTTCTATGGACTCCAATCTCCGCTGCCTGTCATGCGTTACTGAAGCGCCCCAGGTTACCGGTCCAGAGTCTTAAAGGGGAAGTGTCTCGGTGGCAGTGACCTGGTCGGTTGCCCCAGGCGTTCATGTAAATAGGTAGAATTGAATAGGAATAGAGTTTGTATGAATAAATTTGTGACGCCACGTGTGGTATCTGGTCAGAGGTGACCAGCGCTGAAGTGCAGATCCTCTGGGACAGATGGTATGATGCAGTTGAGGTGTAATAGCTCTCCACAGGTAGAGCTGTAGTCGCAGGGCAGTTGAGAGTAATTTGAAGATGGTGATGTAGTGTGGAGTTGAGGATGTAGCAGTGCTGCAAGAGAGACGCAGAATGAAGGCAGATGACACAGTTGCATGCAGTTCCAAAGCTTTACTTACTTGTCTGGTGCACACAGATGCCCGCTTCAGTGCTGTGTTCTCCAGGTGAGGGGTCCAGCCAACTTACAGGTAAAATGAAGTACACCCTTCCAGCACTCCCTGTCAGTATGTACCTTCCCTGGCCATCTCCACAATGCTGCTTTCCACTTTCCTTCCTTTCCAGCACTTCACAGTTAATGTCCCAAGCCAGCAGCTGCGAATTCTGTCAGACAACATGTGCCCTCCGTTTCTTTGATCCTATATAGCTGCCTTTCTGGTAGGAATAACTGTGGTAAGTTGCTGTGGCCCATAGTGACCACAACTGTCAGCTTGCTAGTTGAGTTTGGTGTCCACCCCACTAGGCTGGGGGCTGAGTCCCTTTTGCGACCTGGTTCTTCCTCAACCTGACGTCTGTCAGTGTGTAATGAGCCCACGGGGAGTACACTCCTCCCGTGCCTCCAGAAGAACCACTTTTCCTTCCAAGGAGCTTTCCATATAAGCCAATCTGTCCAGCAACTCCTGCTGACTGGAGCTGCTCTGAACATATCTTGTCTCCTTCCCTCCCTGAGGGAACTCCTCCCAACCTACAATTCTCCTGCTCTTCACCTAAAACTCCGCCCACCTCCCAACACCCTTCGTGTTCCAAGCAGGGGCCATAAAGGGTGCTCTGCTATTCTACAGATGTGTGGGATGCAGGTGTGGAATGTGGTCAGGTGCCTCCATCTTACCGGTTTGTGTGATATCACACCTCTGGGTGAGATGCAGTACCTCTGTGGTGACTGAACCCTCAGGGGTGGCACAATACGACCTCCTCCTGGATGTACAGTAAACTGTCGGTGCCATGTGGCTAGTGAGCCTTTAGCATTTTTCCAGCTCTGGTTCCTGCTCGCCTCCTTGCCTCTTCCATCCAGCATAAGCCCCACAGTGCACTCACCAGTTCCTGGATCCTGGTTCTCCCATTCGTAGTCTGCAAGAACCCAAACAGTACAGGCGGCAGCCTGGGTTCAGTCCTTGGTGGTTCCGGGAAAGAGGCCGGTTGTGGACCACAGGCTCCTGATACCTCCGCTGTTATTCCAGATTACTCTGGCTCCAACTTTTCTCTGGTCACTCCCTCAGGAGTCTAGTTTAATTCGGCCTTCATTGTTTCCCACTAAGCATGTTACACTGTATGGATGACTAATTGAATCCAGAAACATTTTTAAACGCTTTTTTGGAGTGTTATCAGCCACAGAAATGTACCCCAAGAGCACGTAATACTGTATGGATGAGTAAGTGAATACAGAAAATTTTCCAATGCTTTCTTAAATTGTTATGTGCCACAGAAATGTAACTAAGTGCACAAAATACTTTATTGAGGAGTAAATGAATCCAGAAAAAAATTAATGTTTTTTCTCTTTCCCCCATGACGGCACCACAGAGAGAGGGGATCCACCCCACGGGGACTGGAAGCCTACAGATAAAAAGGCAGTACCTCTCTCCCACATCAGTTGGTTTCCTGTCCCCATAGGGAACCTACAAACTTACCATCGTCGAGGGATGCCGGGGCCGACCAGTCTGGAGGATGACAGTGGGGATTCCCTGTTCCAGCTGGGGCGGTTACCTGAGGCGCCACCACTGGAGTCAGCGGGCCTCCAGGGTGTGCAGGGGAGAGGCGGCAGAAGCTGTTCCAGAAGACCGTCACTCCCGGGTGCAATTGCGTCCTCCCTCAGATGCGTGCCCTGAGACGTCCGACGCTGGGCCTGGGCCGGGCAGGTACCTGGGTGGGTAGAGTGTCAGCAGGCGCCGGGATCTCCAAACGCGCCGGCAGCAAGCATGAAGCAGGGCGCCGCCAGCCTCGGCGCAAAGCATTACTAGGACCGTGGATGGCGACAGTGCACACGCGTGGGGCGCCGACAAATAACGTCGGAGCGGCGCAAGGTATCTCTGGGAGCCCCGTGGACGGCGCCAGTGCGCACGCACGGGTCGCCACCGGATGATGTCGGGCCGGCGTCGCAAGCATCTCTGGGAGCCTAGGGCTCGGCTGGGAGATGGAAAGGAGTCAAGCGCCTGGGGGGAGGGGGGGAGGAAAAAAAATAACAAACCGCCCCCCCATGTGGCATGGTAGTACTTAAAGGCACGCAGGTGGCACAACGCCTCTTTCCTGGAACCTTGAGTACTGAGCCTCCAGAAGAGCAATCGCTGCTAGACATGTCCTCTGACACAGGACACCAGCAGCAACCACGGCAATCGTAGCAACAGCACCATAAGAAGGATTCCAAGGGGAACCAGTCACAGCGACGCAGCAGCAGCCGCTCAGAGTGCCGACGCAGCAAAGAGTCCAGCGGGACAGGGGTCCCAAAAGACAAGGCTCTTGCAGATCTGGGGCCCTCTTCAAATTCGATATCCTTCTTCGGCCTGGTGGGTAAGTGAATACGTGAATGTATATACTGTAACTAGAGCCTGTCCTCCTTCTCTTATAGGGGAAGAAGTGCACACAAAAGGCCAACCACAAGATTTGCCCACTTTGTAAAGAGGAGCTACCCACAGCGTGGGTGAAAAGGCTCTGCCAAGCCTGAATTCAGCACACAATATGCAAGGAATCCCCAAGTTTCGCCTCTGATCTTAGGGCCCTAATTAAACATCAAGTAGAGAACACCTTCAAATCCCTTCACGGAGAAAATAAAAAGCTTAGGAAGCCTAAAGGCAAGGACCCGAGTCAGACCACAGCAATAGGGAGAGCAAATCTTCTTCGTCAGGCACAGACAGCCCGTCATCCAACTCCTCTTCCTCTGCGGATTGGGGTCGCAGCTGTTTCCTTATAGAGGAAATGGATAACTTAGTAAAGGCAATTAGAAGCACTATGGGACTGGTAGACACCAGGCCCTAAAGAACCATCCAGGATGCCATGTTCAGTGGGTTAGAGCAGAAGAAGAGGAGATCATTCCCTATGAACGATAAAATTCAGGAGCTAATACAGAGGGAGTGGAAAAAGCTGGAGAAAAAGGGCCTCCTAGCTCCTAAAAGAAAATATCCCTTCGAAGACCCAAGCTGTTCATTTTGGGACAAAGCCCCAAAAGTGGACGTAGCCATAGCAAAAGCCTCAAAAAAATTCTCCTTGCCGTTTGAAGACATGGGGACATTGGAATATCCCATGGACAAAAAAGCAGATACGTTCCTGAAAGGTTCCTGGGAGGCAGCCGGAGGAGGACTAAAACCCACTATTGCCACCACTTGCACAGCTAGAGCCCGGATAGTGTGGTTAGATCAGTTGGAGGACCAACTAAAGAACAAAACCCCAAGGGACGCAATTCTAGACTCAATTAATGAGAGGAGCGGCGGCCATTCTGGCAGATGCATCTGCAGATTAAATCAGACTGACAGCCAGGGCAGCCTCATTTTCGAACGCAGCTAGAAGAGCACTATGGCTCAAGTGCTGGACAGGAGACCTGCAAACAAAAACAAAACTTTTCTCCATTCCCTGTGAAGGCAAATTCCTTTTTGGGCCTACACTGGACAATATACTTGACAAAGCAGAGTGTTATGAATGGATCACTGAGGAGGATGGCAGGAACAGACTAAGCCACCAGAAAACCAGAGAGGTTGGTAACTAAGCGGATTGCAGACCCCTGATCCTATCCACACAACTAGCAGTAGCTGTGGAGCGTACCTACGATGCCCTAGACACCTCAGCACAGCTGGAGAGCTAACTAAGCCTAAAGCAAGAAAGCTGAAATCTAAACTGCCCCAGAGCAGACCCCAAAGGAATAGATAGCCCCCAAACATAAATTGTCAGTGAGACAAGATGAAACACAAACACAGGCAGAAAAAATAGACTGAGCAAAAGATGGGGCCCAAACTAACTAGACAGGACAGGAAAGAAAAGACACTGTCTACAATCATGCAAAAAGCCCTGAAAAATCCAACACATCTGATGCACACAAAAACACTGAAGTCACACGACTTGTGTGAGGACATCCCTGAGGAAGGAGACAGGAGTCTCGGAAACATGTAGACTAGCTTTTTGGTCCTCATTGCGAACTCTAGGCTGCAGCCCAGTGCATCAGGTGTCTCTGACTTCACACGGGTCCTGTGCTGACGAGCATAGTGTGAAGTTCAGGCACCTAGTTCAGTGTGTTTTCCCACCCAGCCTGCCATTAGAGCGACTGCTGCCACCGGCCGGGGGAGCATCGCTAACAGGATTACTGCAGTTCTTAAGCAAGAAGCATTTAATCAGCACCCCACCAGAGGAGTGGTATTACTTACAGAAGGACTTTTGGGATCTCCAAACACAGAATCAGCTGAGCCCGCCCTCCCCCTCTGTGGCTGTTAACCCCTACTGCTTTACAAGGTAATCTTGGTTTCTTGCTCTACAATTGGCAGTAAGCATCCAAAGGGATATATATGACTTTTTTTAGTGTTACTTATTGTTGTTCTCTGTCCAAACCTGGTTCTTTTATTGTGCTCTGGACTTTGATTTTTTTTTTTTTCTCTTCAAATCCATTTGAGTAAGACAATAGATACCAGTGACTCTAAGCGCAGTAGTAATTCATTTATCTATACAGATTCCATACCTCTGCCGTCCTCCTGGTTTATGATTCTGACCTTGGCCTGAATTTGACTCTGCTATTGCCTGCCGTTTTTTGTACCTTTGCTGTCCGCCTGGTTAAGACTCGGATTCCTGACTTCGCTTTTGGTCCCGTTTTTTAACCCCTCTCTGGCGACTGTCCTGCTCTGGCCGCTGCTCATATTCAGACAGCGCCCCCTGGGCTCTGCTGTAAATCCAGATCCCTGTATAGGGGTAAAGGGTATTGGGGTTTCTCGGGGTGCTGTCTTACTGCAGCCCAGACTTGCAGACGGACGTTACATTATATCCGGCCCAAATAAAACTGCTTCTTGTATATTTACCCAACATATATAAAAGCAGTTTCCCTGAACTTTTTTTTCTCTTCTCCTGAGCTGATTTTTGGCCTAAACACCTGTTTCAGTGCACAGCCTGAAGGATCACTTTCATCTTCCTGCACCAGCATGCTGCAGTCTGGAGCCTCCAGGGAGAGAGCTGCACGTCAGAGATCCATACTACTGGGACATTGGCCGCTGGGCAACTCTGGCTATGGTTACCCAGGGGCTCAGGTACTGCCCGCCGATGCGGCTAAAGTTTTATTACCTATCTCTCTTTCTTTTGGTCAGAAATCTCTGTGTTTAAAAGCTTATGTGGATAGTGGATCTGAAGGAAATTTTAGGGATTCTTTGGCTGCTAGGAATCTGGGTGTACCACTACTAAAACTTAACGCCCCTATTAAAACCACGGCTATTAATGGCACATCTATAATTCAGGAGGGGGTTAAGTTTGTTACTGCCAAAGTTGCTATGTCTGTGGGAGCCTTACACACTGAGCTGGTGTCATTTTTTGTGATGGATAATTTATCTTCTGCATTTATTCTGGGTATGCCATGGTTACGCCAGCACAATCCTGTCATCAACTGGCACTTGGGTGACGTTGTACGCTGGAGCCCACAGTGTCAAGAAAATTGCATATCCTTGGCAGCAAACCAAGTTAAGGTTAAAACCCGCCGCATACCATTTGCTTTCAGGGGCTATGAGGATGTTTTTTCTGTTATAGAGTCTGAGAAGTTACCCCCCACAGAGAGTATGATTGCCCCATAGATCTGATTCCGGGTGCCCGTCTTCCAAAAGGGAGAATATTTAATCTCTCTGGCCCAGAGCGTCAGGCCATGAACGACTATATAACAGACAGCCTAAAAAAAGGGTTTATTAGACCGTCCATTTCACCAGTCAGGGCTGGGTTCTTCTTTATAGAGAAGAAAGATGGTGGTCTCAGACCCTGTATTGACTACCGGGAATTAAACGCAATCACTATAAAGAACCAGTATCCGCTTCCACTCATCCCTGATCTTTTTAATCAGCTAACGGGAGCCTGCTGGTTTACTAAACTCGACCTCCGGGGGGCATACAATCTAGTCCGCATAAGAGACGGGGATGAGTGGAAAACGGCCTTTAATTCACCTCTTGGCCATTTTGAGTACCTGGTAATGCCGTTCGGACTCAGTAACGCACCTGCAGTGTTTCAGCACTTTGTCAATGACCTTTTCAGAGACATTTGTGGGGTGTATGTCGTCGTGTATTTAGATGACATTTTGATTTACTCTGCTGACCCTGTGACACACGCTTGACACGTCCGTTCGGTACTCCAGAGACTGCGAGAAAACTCTTTGTTTGCTAAACTGGAGAAAAGTGTTTTGTTTTTTTTTTGCTGAGGAGGTACAGTTTTTAGGGTACATGGTCTCAGGCAGAGGGTTCCGCAAGGATCCTGCCAAGATCCAACCCATTAAGGCTTGGGTGCAACCCAAATCGCTGAAAGCGCTGCAGCGATTTTTGGGGTTTGCGAATTACTACCGCAAGTTTATCAGGGGTTTCTCGGAGATTGCCAAGCCACTCGCGGATCTGACCCGGAAAGGGGCGGACGTGGCCAATTGGAATCCTGAGGCAATTCAGGTATTTTCTACACTAAAGGAGTGCTTTGTGGCCAACCCGGTTTTGGTTCAACCTGACTTAAACCGCCCATTTATTGTAGCAGTGGATGCCTCCGAAGTCGGAGTGGGAGCAGTGCTATCGCAAGGCACTGCATCCCTCACTCAGCTTTGCCCGTGTGCTTTTTTTTTTTTCCCGCAAATTCTCTGCCACGGAGAAAAACTATATCGGTAATCGGGAATTATTGGCAATTAAATGGGCCTTCGAGGAATGGTGCCACTTTCTCAAAGGCGCCAAACACAAGGTCACTGTCATTACAGACCACAAGAACCTGACCTACCTGAAGTCAGCGAAAAGACTAAATTCCAGGCAGGCCAGGTGGGCTTTGTTCTTCTCTAGGTTTGATTTTTTTAATCACCTTTCGCCCTGGTACTAAAAATGTGAGGGCCGATGCCCTCTCTCGCAGTTTGTGTCCCACACAAACCGAGGACTGTGAACCAGTCCCGATATTGGCCAATGGGATTGTCGTGTCCGCAGTGTCCTTGGACCTTCTGGAGGAGATCTGTAGGTCTCCAGAACAAGCTCCTGACACTGCACCCCCCAAAAAAAATTGTTCGTTCCGGCTACCTTTCGTCTACAAGTTATTAAAGAATCACATGACTCTGTTCTGGCAGGCCATCCTGGTCTCAATAATACCACCAGGATGGTAACTAAGAACTATTGGTCGCCGACGGTGGTCAAGGACTGTAAGGACTAGAGTTGAGCGACTTTTGGTTTTTTAGGGTCGCGTTTCGTTTCGTGAAACCCGACTTTTCCAAAAGTCGGGTCGAGCAAGATCGTCCGATTATAGGGAAAAGTCGGGGTCGTCCCGAAACACGAAACCCAATGTAAGTCAATGGGGAATAAAAGTCGGCAGTGAGAGGAGGACAGGAAACACACCTACAGTGCCCATTTGAATGCCAAAAGCATCAATTCTTCTTACTTAAGCTTGTCAACCTTAATTAACTTCATAATACAAGTTACGCACAGAAAAATGGGGGTTATTTGGCTAAAGTTGTGGGGGGTAGGGCTGGCTCCAGGTTTTCATGTGCCCTGGGCGAAAGAGCGCCCCTTTAACACATACCACAACTCATCATGTTCCGATACGGCAGAGAAATAGCGGTATAGTACAATGAAAAATACTTCACTTTTTACATCTCATGACGAGGCCCATCTATTTCTCCATTCAGAATCATTGGTCCCATATAATGTTTGAAACAGTATATGATGAGCTCCACATAATGCTACAGTATATGTTGGTCCCCATGGATGAAGCTCCACTGTCTTATGGGCCCAAATAATGCTCCAAACATAATGGGCCCCATTTCTACTGCTCTAGTGTATAATGGGCCCTGTAAATGCTGCTCCAGTGTCTGATGTCCACCTTTGGAATGTTCCAGTGTATGGTGGGCACCATCTATCATTCTCCAGAGTATAGTGCTCCCCAAAAATTGCTGTCCCAACATTGAAAACAATCAAATAAGACTCCTCGCTAGGGAATCCCTGTACTTGTCTGGACTCCTCGTCGTCCCCATCTTCCATCTCACTGCACAGTATTTCAACTTTGCAAGTGCTGTGATCCTGAGCAAGCAGGGGGGGGCCCACTCGTTGGCGACGGCACTGGCACAGGGCCCCTGATAGTATGGTGGTGTGTCTGATGGCGGGTGGGCCGAACCTGCACTTTCATCTGCAGCTTCCTCTTTGTCACCGTGTAAGATGGAACTGTGTATGGGAAGGGTAACCTGAGTTTCATCAGGGTCAGATTCAGGCCGAGTAGCGTGCGAGGGGAATGTAGTGGTCTGGGTCAATGTACCAGCAGATTCATCGAGCAGTGGCTGGGCATCAGTGCACTTGTGTCGCCCCCAGGAGTACGGTCGCCACAGTGGCATTACCTTCTTCCTAGGGAGTGTGATGTCATGCTTGGGAGCAATGAACGATCTCTCTAGCAGGTTAACTGATTGGGCGGCGTTATTCCCACGAGTCATGACCCTCCAAACAGCGTTCATGAAGGCAAAGTGTTTGTTTTACGTGGGCAGTATGGTTGCAAAGCTGAACCTTAAAGGAATGTCCAGAAGGGCACCACCAGGAGTGGAGCCTACGGTTAAATTCGACTCCACCTGGGAAACCTCAACCATGCCAGCTACAGAACAGATGCACACATTGCAAGCTTAATTCCGTTAACGAACGAGACTCCGTCATGCCCCGCGGTCCGAGTCCGGCTTACTAGAGGGACACGTGAGGCTCTGGCACATGAGATTGGCCAATAACTGGTGTGTCATGCCATTACATGTCCGTGGCTGCATGTGCGCTACACTGAAAAGGCCAGCGTTTGTCGCTTACAGGTGCAGATAACCCTCTGAACAACGTTAGTGATGGGGATCACTGATGACAATTATTACCCGCGAACAATGATTTCCCAGTAAGTGCAGGTCAACCGCAGTTCCGGAATTAGGCCTAACCGTCATTCCTGAAAAAATGAAAAACTTACGTGTGCAAACCACAGGTGCTGTAGCTTGCTTAACAGCTCGCCAGCCGTTCTCACACCCAGTATGGATTGCACGTGATTGCACAAAGGTTAGAAAGGGTACCGTATCCCCGGATAACATGTATGGATAGCGTACACATTCAAAATATATGTCTATACATCAGGAGGCAGGCTCAGACGGTGTTAGGCCCAGTATGGATTGCACGTGATTGCACAAAGGTTAGAAAGGGTACCGTATCCCCGGATAACATGTATGGATAGCGTACACATTCAAAAGATATGTCTATACATCAGGAGGCAGGCTCAGACGGTGTCAGGCACAGTATGGATTTGACGGCCCAGACTACACAGCGGAGGAGCAGGGAGAGGTAAAGATTGCAAATGCTGGGGCCCTGCCCAAGCAAGGGGGGCCCACTCATGGGCGTCGGTACTGGCACTGGGCCCCTCATAGTACGGCGGTGTGTCTGACGGCGGGTGTGCACCACCACCGTCAGAGACACTTGATTGCACTATGAGGGACCCTGTGCCAGTGCCCGCACCCAAGAGTCGGCCTACCCACCTGTCCAGGGCAACGGCACTCGCACGGTGTCGTGCGCTAGGTGGTGACCCCGGCCATGGGGGGGGGGAGGCAGCACAGTTAGGGAGTTTTAGAAAGTGGCATATGTTGATGTTGGACATTCAGCTGATGCAAAAGGCGAAATAGGTGAAGTACCAGGAAGAGGTGGACCAAAGCAAGCCATTTTTCTGTCACCCTATGTGTCATCAGGGGAAGGTGGGACAAAATCCTTGGAAACCCATGCATGGTTCATTTTAATGAAGGTTAGATCATCCACATTTTGGGTTGACAGACGGGTCCTTTTTTCTGTCAGGATTGATCCAGCTGCACTGAAGACTCTTTCCGTTAGCACACTTGCAGCTGGGCAAGCGAGCTCCTGTAAGGCATATTGGGCCAATTCAGGCCAGGTGTCCAGTTTAGCGGCCCAATAGTCAAAGGGGAATGACCTGTGTGGGAGAACATCGATATGGGAGGAAAAGTAGTTTGTAACCATAGTTGACAACTGCTGTCTCCTGTCACTTTCCATCGATGCAGTATTACCAGTTGTGTGAGCGGTATTTGAAAAATCAGTCCACAACATTGCCATGAAACCCCTGTCTCCAACGCCACTTCTGCTGTGTGCACCACGAACACCTCTGCCAAGCTGCCCCCGGCCCGTACGGCTCGTGTGAGAACCATCACCGCTGCTGTGTGCTGGGAATGCCTCAAGCAACCGATTTACCAGAGTTGCTTGTTTATTAGCCAATATTAGGTCAAGGTTCTCCTGTGGCATGATGTTTTGTAATTTGCCTTTATAGCGTGGATCCAGGATGCTGGCCAACCAGTAGTCGTCATCGTTCATCATTTTGGCAATGCGTGGGTCCCTTTTTAGGATCTGCAAGGCATAATCTGACATGTGGGCCAATGTTCCCGGTGTCAATGATGCACTGCGAGTGCTGGGTGGAGGAGCACTTTCTGGCAAATCCACATCCCTCCAGTCACGCACAAACCCTGTACCAGACCTTGCCACGCCAACATTTTCACTTGCCCCACGAGATGCATCCTCCTCCCCTAAGTAATCATCCCCATCATCCTCCTCCTCCTCTTCTTCCTCCACCTCATCCAGGAGAGGTCCCTGAGCAGACAATGGCTGAATGTCATCAAGGATTCCCTCCTCCTCTTCCTCCTCATCAACATTGGCTGCAGACGCCTGCTCCTTAAGGTGCGTCAAAGTTTGCATGAGCAGACGCATAAGTGGGATGCTCATGCTTAGGATGGCGTCGTCTGCGCTTACCAGCCGTGTGCATTCCTCAAAACACTGAAGGACTTTACAAAGGTCTTTCAGCTTCGACCACTGCACACCTGTCAACTCCATGTCTGCTCTCAAAGTGCCTGGCCGTGTATCCTCCCACAAATGCATTATGGCCTGCCTCTGCTCGCACAGCCGCTCCACCATGTGCAGGGTGGAGTTCCACCTTGTTGCAATGTCGATAATGAGGCGGTGGTTGGGAAGGTGGAGCAATCGCTGCAGCTTCTGCATACGAACGGAGTGTACAGGCGACCGGCGGATGTGCGCGCACAGTCTTCGCACCTTCTGGAGCAGGGCTGTTAACTCCGGATAATTTTTTAGGAAGCACTGCACTACCAGGTTCAAGGTGTGAGCCAAGCAAGGTATATGGCTGAGTTTTGAAAGGGCTATGGCTGCCACACAATTACGGCCGTTATCACTAACTACCTTGCCTGCCTCAAGATGTACACTGCCCAGCCATGACTCAGTTTGTCGCTTCAAGTACTCGGCCAGCACCTCGGCGGTGTGTCTGTTGCCCAAACACATCATCTGCAACACAGCCTGCTGACGCTTTCCACTAGCTGCTCGATAGGGGGACACATCGTGTGCAACAGTGGCAGCTGCAGATGGAGTGCTCGTACGACTGCGCTCTGTGGACGAGCTTTCGCTTCTGGAGGAGGAGGAGGAGGAGGGTCGAACGCCTACAGCCAACTGTTTCCTATACCGTGGGCTAGGCAGCACTGTCCCACCACCGCTGTCCCCTGTGGACCCTGCATCCACCACATTAACCCAGTGCGCAGTGATGGACACGTAACGGCCCTGGCCATGCCGACTGGACCATGCATCAGTTGTGAGGTGCACCTTTCCGCTCACTGACTGCTTGAGTGCATGGACAATGCGGTCTTTCACATGATGGTGGAGGGCTGGGATGGCTTTGCGAGAGAAAAAGTGGCGACTGGGTAGGTCATAGCGTGGTACTGCATAGGCCATGAGTTCGCGGAAAGCTGTGCTTTCCACCAACCGAAAGGGCATCATCTCAAACGAGATATTAGTTTGGCAATGTGGGCGTTCAAACCCAGTGTACGCGGATGAGAGACTGAGTACTTTCTTGACCTACTCATAGTGTCTGGGAGGTTGAGCTGGACTTGAGAGCTGCATATGGTGGAAGTAGCGGTGGACAGGGCGGACTGAGAGAGGGTTGATGATGGTGATGGAGTTGGTGTTCTTTCTGATGGCCTAGAATCAGTCTTTCGTTGATATAACAGTGGGATTCCCTGACTGCTGTGGCCTTGCAACGACACCTCAACATTTGCTGCTGTGCTAACCGGTGGGCTTACAGTGGGGGAAACAATGTAGCGTTGCTGACTACCTTCGTTGTGATCAGTTGCACATGTGGCACTTGAGGTTTGGTGTTGTGTCCACGCTTGCAAATGCATGCTGGTTAAATGTCTAAGCATGCAACTGGTATTCAAATTTTTCAGATTTTTCCCTCAGCTAAAGGTCTTTGCGCACTTCTTACAGATAACCTTGGCCTGATCATGAGGATTTTGGTCAAAAAAGTGCCACACTGCACTCTTCCTACTTTGGCAGACATTTTGCGGCCTAGCACGCTGTGATCTTTTGACCCTCTGGACAAGCTGTCCAGCAACTCTTTTGATGTTTGGAACCTGTCTTTGGAGTGCTCCGGGCCTGCCAGATAACAGCTGTTGCGATGTCGATGTCTGCTGTGGATGCTCCTCATCTGAGCTATTGGAAGCAGCACCCTCTTCCCCCAATGGATGCCAATCTGGGTCAACAACTGGGTCATCCATCACCTCCTCTTCTATGTCATGTGCACCTTCCTCTGTGTCACTGTGTATGGTGGTATAGTGTGCGGGAAGGGGCACCTGAGTCTCATCAGGGTCAGAATCTGGCTCTGTACACTGCGAGGACAATGTAGTGCTCTGAGTGAATGTAACAGCAGAATCATCCATCAGCGGCTGTGCATCAGTGCACTCCATGTCCGATTCATCTTGGCCTGGGTAATTCACCATTTGACTTGATAATCCAGGCATGGTATGTGAAAACAGCTCCATGGAGTAATCAGTAGTATGGCCTGCGTCATCCTTCAATCTTGGTTGGGGTGAAGGACACAAGGAAAGGTGTGGTTCATGAACATGAGCCTCCAATGACGACTCAGTGCTTTTACTTTTTACAACTGAAGAAGAGGAGGCGATAGAGCTGGAGGCTGAGTCAGCAATGTAAGATAAAACTTTTTCCTGATGCTCTGGCTTTAAAAGCGGTTTGCCAACTCCTAGAAAACTAAGCGTTCGAGGCCTTATGTAGCCAGACGATGACGCAGGCTCAACACCACCTGCATTCGGTCCTATTTTGCTCTTGCCACTACCATCAGATCCACCACCAACACCATCATTACCAGCTGCCAACCCCCGCCCAATTCCACGGCCTCTTCCACCAGCTTTCCTCATTTTTGGTAGAAATGTAGACAAAATCCAACAAACTATATAGTAATGTAAAACAAGGTACAAGGTGTCTATAGGACAGGGGAGATTTTGAATTTCTGCAGACACTTGTGGACACTGGACACTTTTGGATTGTGTGAGGCCCACTGATATCTGAGCGCTATGTGACAGGCTCGATGGCACAGCTGTGACAAAAGTGACGAGAGGATAAGGGAGATTTTGAATTTCTGCAGACACTTGTGGACACTGGACACTTTTGGATTGTGTGAGGCCCACTGATATCTGAGCGCTATGTGACAGGCTCGATGGCACAGCTGTGACCAAAGTGACTAGAGGATAAAGGAGATTTTGAATTTCTGCACACACTTGTGGACACTGGACACTTTTGGATTGTGTGAGGCCCAATGAATATCTGAGCGCTATGTGACAGGCTCGATGGCACAGCTGTGACGAGAGGATAAAGGAGATTTTGAATTTCTGCACACACTTGTGGACACTGGACACTTTTGGATTGTGTGAGGCCCAATGAATATCTGAGCGCTATGTGACAGGCTCGATGGCACAGCTGTGACAAAAGTGACTAGAGGATAAAGGAGATTTTGAATTTCTGCACACACTTGTGGACACTGGACACTTTTGGATTGTGTGAGGCCCACTGATATCTGAGCGCTATGTCACAGGCTCGATGGCACAGCTGTGACAAAAGTGACTAGAGGATAAGGGAGATTGGATTGCTTTTAAAAAAGCAGTTTGCAGAGCAGTGGGTAAACAGCAATACCAGCCTGTCAGGAAGCCTTAAAAGGCAGCCCAACAACCAACACCACTGATACACCACTATATAGCCTCCCCTTGCACTGCACACACAGTGACTGGTGTGTTGTACAGGCCAAATCGCTAGCAGCAGAAGCAGTTTTTTTTTCTTCTCAGCAGGACAAAAAAAAAAAATTGGGATTGCTTTTAAAAAAGCAGTTTGCGGAGCAGTGGGTAAACAGCAATGCAGGAATGTCAGGAAGCCTTAGAAGGCAGCCCAACAACCAACACCACTGATACACCACTATATAGCCTCCCCTTGCACTGCACACACAGTGACTGGTGTGTTGTGCAGGCCAAATCGCTAGCAGCAGAAGCAGTTTTTTTGTCTTCTTCCCTTCCTAACGCTCTCCCTACAGAATCAGCAGCAACCTCTCCCTATACTGATATCGGCAGAAGTAAGATGGCGGTCGGCGTGCACGCCCTTTTATACCCCCTGTGACGCCCACCAAAGCAAGCCAATCACTTGCATGCCCTTCTGAAAGATGGTGGTGACCCCTGCCTATGTCATCACATTGCCCACAGTGTCCGTGGATCCTGATTGGCTGAAAAAGAGCGCAAAACAAACTTTTGAAACGCGACTTTGGCCCGTAAGTCGCCGACCTCATCCTAGGGTCGGGTTTCGTTTCATGAAACCCGACTTTGCCAAAAGTCGGCGACTTTTGAAATTTTTCGACCCGTTTCGCTCAACTCTAGTAAGGACTATGTTTCAGCATGTGAGGTCTGTGCCCGTGCCAAGTCCCCCTATAATCGCCCTGCTGGCTGGCTTCAGTCCTTGCCCACCCCTGAGAGTCCATGGACCCACATCTCCATGGACTTCATTACAGACCTGCCGCCCTCAGATGGAAAAAACGTGTATCTAGGTGGTAGTAGACAGGTTCAGCAAACAGTGTCATTTTATTCCCCTGTCCGGGTTACCTAACTCCGGAATCCCTGAGTAAATTGTTCATTGTGCATATTGTACGTCTTCACGGCATTCCGGCAAATATTGTGTCCGACAGGGGTACCCAGTTCGTCTCAAAATTCTGGAGGGCGTTCTGTAAACGCATTGGTGTTGAGTTGTCCTTTTCCTCGGCCTACCACCCCGAAACCAATGGTCAAACTGAAAGTACTAACCAGGCTCTGGAGCAATACCTCCGCTGGTATGTGTCAGAACATCAGTCCGATTGGGTGGAACATCTGCCGTTGGCTGAGTTTGCGCTAAATAATCAATACCAGGACTCCATTAAGACTACCCCCTTTTTCTGTAACTATGGACTGCATCCGCGCTTTGGGTCATTCTCGGCCAGTATGTCGGAGCTCCCTGGGGGTAGAGGAAAATATACATCACCTGAAAACAATTTGGTCTGAGGTGAATTCGAATTTGAAAGGAGCTCAGGTTAGACAGGCTTCGGCTGCAAACAGACGACGATCTAAGGGGCCGCACCTGGGAGTTGGGGACAAGGTTTGGCTCTCTACTAAAAACATTAAGCTTAAGGTACCATCTGCCAAACTGGGTCCCAGGTTTATCGGCCCGTATGAAATCATAGAGGTGGTTAATCCGGTAGCCTTCCGTATAAAACTTCCGCAGTCATTCAAATTGCCTAACGTGTTCCACAAGTCTCTCCTCAAGCTGTATCTCTCCCCAGTTCACCCTGTCCAGTCCCCCCCTCCTCATTTTTCGGTCGGGGGTACCTTGGAGTATGAAGTCCAGGGTATCCTTGACTCCCGCCTTGTCAGGGGCTCAGTACAGTATCTTGTACACTGGAAGGGCTACGGCCCAGAGGAAAGGTCCTGGGTCCCTGCGGGGAACATCCATGCCAAGGCATTAATTAGGAAATTTCATCTCCTTTACCCTGACAAACCGGGTTTTGAGGGTCCGGAGGCCCCTCCTGGAGAGGGGGGTACTGTCAGACGCGAGGCCTGCTGTTCCGCCCTCAGTCACTAGGAGGCGACGGACTGTCACGCTGCCCTCGGGCTCGGGGCATGCTGTCCAGGCCTCGGCCACCAGGAGGCGCCAGACTGACACATCGCCGTCAAACTCGGGGCCTGCTGTTCCTGCCTCGGTCACTGGGAGGCGCCGTGGTTCACGCCCGAGTGATCGCGGCAACAGTGAAAGGGCTTCTGCGCAGACGTCTAGTGGACGCAGACTCCGTTCCTCTGTCAGTCATGAAGGGATTGGTGCATCATCATCGGGTCTGGTCCTGGGGGCGGTCCTGATGACATCAGCAGGCCGGGAGTCTGCGAGAGATGACCTGATCCCTCAAATACTTTGGGACTGGGCTTGCAAGCTGCCGGATATAGTCTTGGTTTCCCCAGTGTGCTAGTTGTTATTTGCTATCTTTGATTCTGACCTCTGCCTTGATTCTGACTCTGCTACTGCCTAACGATTCTGTACCTTTGCCATCCTCCTGATTTATGATTCTGACTTTTGCCTTGATTCTGACTCTGCTACTGCCTAACGATTCTGTACCTCTGCTGTCCAGCTCCACTACCTCCAGTAACCACCGGAGGGAGCAGGGGGAGCTTCGGCTCAGAAGTCTGAGCCAGGGAATTCACAACAGCAGAGGATAAAAAGAAGTCTTTCCCTAACCCATCCAATTTCCCCTTCAAATATTTTCGGAGCAGGAAATTCATCCAGAGGAAGCCGCCTAAAAACTCCCAGGATAAGTGGGAGGACAGGAGTGGAAAAGGAAAAGGGTTCATGTTCGGAAACCGGCAGACAAAAAGCAACCCCAATCAAGGTGTCTCCCAGGTAGGGGGAAGATTGGGCCTCTTCTTCCCAACCTGGGAAAGGATATCAAGCAGTTCCTGGATCCTAAGCATCATAAAAACAGGCCTCAAATTAAATTTCCACACCTCACCCAAACCCTCTTTCGTAGTGACCCGCAAAGGCAGTCGATGGAAGAGCAAGCTGCAGTACAACAAGAGATTCAGACCATGGTGGAGAAAACGGTATTGCAGAAGGTTCCCCACCAAGAAAAAGGAGAAGGCTTCTATTCCCCTATCTTCCTGCGGAAGAAACCAGATGGGACTTTCAGGATGATAGTGAACCTGAAAAAATTAAACAAGTGCCTGATAATCCATCCATTCAAAATGGAAACAATAAAATCTGCAGTAAAAATGCTGTTTCCATCCTGTTACATGACGGTATGTGACTTAAAAGACACGTACTACCACATCCCCATACATACGGGCTACCACCGATTTCTCAGGATAGCAGTCACTATAGGTGGAGAAATAAAGCACTATCAATTCAAAGCTTTCCCATTCGGACTGGCCATCGCCCCGAGAGTTTTCACAAAGATTATAGCAGAGGTCATGGCACATTTAAGAGAGCAGGACATCCTAATAGTTCCATACTTGGACGACTTCCTAGTGATAGGCAACTCCCCCTCTCACTGCAGAGACCAGTTGAACTGGACTATGGAATCATTGTCCAACCTAGGCTGGCTACTAAATCTGCCAAAATCGCGGATAATTCTGAGCCAAGTACAAGAATACTTGGGCATAGCCATAGATTCCCTCAGGCAAGAGTGTCGTCTCCCGGAAGAGAAAGTCCTACACATAAAACAGATAGCAGCAGGGGCAATAGCTCATACAGTAACAACACTGAGGAAGGCCATGTACCTGCTCGGCTCAATGACTACCTGTTTGCCAGCTGTTCAGTGGACTCAAGGTCATGCAAGGGATCTCCAGTGGGAAATACTAGCGGTAGAAATTTCTCTTGATGGAGATTTAGAAGGGCGGTTAGACATCTCACCCGAAACAGCTCATTCACTGCAGTGGTGGACAGAGCCATCCAACCTTTCCAGGAGCTCCCTTGGGTGGTACCGGACTCTCGAGTCTTACTAAAGATGCAAGCCCCAGGGAGTGTGGGCTCAGTTTGACAACCAGGTAGCACAAGGGGTCTGGACAGAGGACGAGAATGCAGCCTCCTTGAATATGAAGGAGCTGTTAGCGGTGAAGCTCGCCCTCCTGTACTTTCTGAACTCCCTCAGAACCAACCACATAAGAGTGTTCTTGGACAACCGCACAGTAGTTGCTTACATGAACCATCAGGAGGGTATGAGATCCTGCACCCTTATGGATGTGACAAAGTCAATTTTCCAGTTTGCAGAGGGAAACCTGGGTTCACTGACAGCACTACACATAAAAGGGGCAGACAATGTGACGGCGGACTTCCCAAGTCACACACAGTTGAGACGGTGAGTGGGAGTTGAACCAGGAAATTTTCAATCAGATCGCAAAACTATGGGGGAAACCCAATATAGACCTATTTGCCAACAGGATGAATCGGAAGGTGAAAACCTTCTGCTCCATAGACCCCTCCGGGAACCCAGTAGCCCTGGATGCCCTTATGATCCCCTGGCACTTTCCCCTTGCCTATGCGTTCCCACCAATAGCCTTCATTCAATCAGTTCTGAGGAAGATTCGGGAGGACAAAGCAAGGGTGATCTTAATAGCTCCCTTCTGGTCAAGAAGAACTTGGTTCTCTTGGTTGAGGAGAATGTACATCTCCAACCCTTGGGTCCTCCCGGATATCCCAAACTTACTCTCACAAGGTTCAGTGCTGCACCCTCAGGTGGAGAACCAACATATGACGGCCTGGAAATTGAAAGGGCGCTTTTGAGCAGCAGAGGTTTCTCCAAAAATTTAGTGTCTACTCTACTACGGAGTAAAAAACCGGTAACCACTAGATTGTATGGGAGAATCTGGAGGAAGGTCCTTTCGGTGCCAGGGGCCAGTTCGAGGGGGAGTGTTCCCCTATCAAAGATCTTAAAGAGTTCCTGCAAAAGGTCTTAGAGCAAGGTCTAGCTACCAGCACATTAAATGTTCAGGTGGTGGCCCTAGGGGCCTTATACAACTATGACTTGGCAGGGAACCGTTATGTGTCAAGGTTCATTAAGGCAGCCAGTAGATCCAGGCCTATGTCTTCTCTAAACACTCCCCCATGGGATCTAAACTTGGTATTCTCAGCTCTAACCAAGCCTCCATTTGAGCCATTATCAGAAGCACCACTAAAGTTGATATCACTTAAGACCTCCCTCCTGATAGCCCTGACATTGGCTCGTAGAATCAGTGATATCCAGGCCCTGTCAGCTTTCCCTCCATTTACGCAAATCTTGGATGACAGGTTGGTACTTAGGACAGACCCAGTCTACCTCCCGAAGGTGGCATCTCATTTCCACAAATCTCAAGAAATCTCCCTCCCCTCCTTTTGCCCTAATCCCCAAAACAGTGGGGAAGAATCTCTACACACACTAGATGTTAGGAGATGTCTAATTGAGTACCTAGCGGCCACTAGGGAGTGTAGAAAGGATAGGTCTCTTTTTGTCTGCTTCCAGGGTCCAAGAAAGGGGCTGAAAGCATCAAAGAGCACGCTGGCAAGGTGGATAAGAGACGCCAACACCTTGTCGTAATCTTCACAAGGGGCTGACATCCCAGAGAGAGTAACAGCCCATTCTACAAGAGCGGTGTCAACTTCCTGGGTGGAGAGAGCAGGAACCTAACCCTAACCCTTCAACTTTCTTCAACCACTATCGTCTGGACCTAGCCACCTCTTCAGATCTAACCTTTGGTAGAAGGGTGCTGGAGGCAGTGGTCCCCCCCCCCGCCAATAGATAGCCTCTGCAATTCTCTCTATGGTGCAGTCATGGGGGAAAGAGAAAAGCGTAGTTACTTACCATTAATGGTATTTCTCTGAGCACATGACGGCACCCGTATATTCCCTCCCTATTCGTGTGGGGTGCGCACTTATTGTAAATACAGTTTAGTCAAATAGTCACGCAGTGTCTCCTCTATGTAGTATAATGATTATAGTAAAGGGTTTTTTTTTTCCAAAAGTTGTTCATATTATGAGGCAAAGTTCCATTAATGCTCTGTAAAACAACTGATGCGGGAGAGAGGTACCGCCTTTTTATCTGTAGGTTTTCTGTCCCTGTGGGGCAGATCCCCTCTCTACGTGGTGCCGTCATGGGCTCAGAAATACTGTTAACAGTAAGTAACTATGCTTTTTGGAGTGTGTTATACCATAGAAATGTACCAAATAGCACGGAATACTCTATGGATGAGTAAATGCATCCAGAAAAAAACTAAACTCTTTTTTGTGGAGTGTTATATGCCACAGAAATGTAGGCCAGAGCATGGAATACTCTATGGATGAGAAGGTGAATAAAAAGCGTTTCCAACACTTTTTTGGAGTGTTACTGTATATGCCACAGAAATGTACATCAGAGCACAGAAAAATCTATCAACACTTTTGGAGTGTTATATAACACCAAAATGTATCACAAAGTGCCTAATACTCTATGGATCACAATAATAATAAATTTTTTCACACAAAAAAAGAATGTGGTAAACTGCTGCAGGTGTATATTTAGCAACAGACTGCAAAACCCTAAACCCCTTACGTCAGACAACAGACAACTTACTAGAAGAAGATGCCGCCCCCACCTCCATGGGTTCCACAGTTACCTCAGTACAGACCTCCCTTGACCCCAGACATCCCACACAAGAGATGACTCCCTATGTATCTGGCAAAAACTGCGATCAGCTCCGTTCCTTAGGGGTGACGCGCTAAACCTGCTTTGATCTCAGTCGGGAGGATGACCAGGACTATGCAAAGCTAAAAGGTGAGATCCTTTCCCGACTGGGGGTTAATACTTATGTGAGAGCCCAATGGGTGTTTTCATGGACTTTTGTGAAGGCCTAGCCCACCCGGTCTCAGGTTTATGATTTACTGCAGCTTGTGAAAAGGTAGCTCCAATCTGAGACCTTGACTCTGGCCCAGATGGTGGAGAGGGTGGTGGTCATCCAGCTGGTGAGAGCTCTGCCAGCAGCCATACAGGCACTCTAGTCCAGGTGGTTGGACTGATCGAGTGGTACACAGCCACTCAAAACTTTAAATGGGACTCTGCCCTAGTGCGGTTGTCACACCGAACTCTGCAAGCCCAAGAGCCGGGGAAGGGGTCGTGTTCCCTTGTTGGGGACAGTCGGCCCCGAGGGGATACCCCAGAGCGAAAATGGCAGGAGACCAGTTTCCCCCAAAATGGGCTCAAAAACTAACGGTGCCTCCACTATCAGGTGCTGGCGACGGCAAGGGCTTTTATTTGGCTGCCAACTGCGCCCTGTTGGCTGAACCCATGGACTGCAGGTTTATGTGCATAGTCTCTATGTGCGCCCAGTTAAGGGGGTTTTCCACATAGCGATATCGCTATAACGTCACCGATTTTGTGACATTATAACGATATTGCTATGTGTGATACTTACCTCCGACCGGCTCCCCCGCTGTCCATCGCTGATCGCGTGAGAATGTCCGGCTCCATTACTCATCAGGCGCTTTTTGCTGGGCTTCCTGCTGGCGCCGACGAGCGACGCATGGAGGCGGGCGGGAGGACGTTAGGATCGCTGTGTGTGAAAGGTGAGTATCATGCGCTGCGTCGCTGCTGCATCTCTGTGAGGTCTGCCAGTGTGACAGCTCACTGGTGATCATTTAGCGATGCACCAGAGATCCTGACGGGTCGGATCGCTGGTTGGATCGCTGGTGCATGTAAAGGGGCCTTTAGTCTGCACTGCATGTACAGGCGCTACATGCAGCGAACTCAACTGTGCCAGATACTCATCAGTGGGTACCAGATGGAGGCTCTCTTGAACTCAAAGGGATATTGGAGTGCCATATTCTAATTTTTGCCACCACTTGTACTTACTGTAGTACATGCACTTAGCCAGTGTAGGCGACCCACTCCTTACTAGTGGGATGAAATGATTTTCTGAGGCTACAGCATCTAGTTGAGGGAATTTTTTTGGAAACCAAAAGAGCAGGTGTGTTCTTAGTATATGATCCTGGGCCTTGTTTCGGTTGTTCTCATGTGGTCGTCAAATACGGAGTTCTCCCACTTCATACAGGATTTTACAGCTGTGGCAGGAGACTTTATACAGTAAGTACAGAAGATTGTGGTCTCCTCATATCAGGCTGAATAGATGCGATACGCTCCACTATATTCCCCTGCAGATTGATGAAATAGTCATTGATGCTGCTATGCTAAACTGATTGCTTTTTTCAAGGTTTATTCAGAGTCTATTCTCTAATAATACTGCTCTTTTCTGCAATTCTTCTAGGGCGAGGTGTGGCAGTAGGGTTAGTGTCAGGATTCAAGCCCAGCAGCTCCTGTGCACTAGATGGCAGCTCTTCCCTCTGAGCTATTCAGCTCGCTGGACAGTTCTGTGCTAACCCAAATTCTTGTACATATTTTGTTGCTGATGGTCTCCACCATGAGTTCTTGTTGTTCAGCACCCTGAGTTCAAGATTGGCGCATCCTGATTGCACACCCTATTTAAACCTTGCCTTCTCTTCTTCCTTGCTTGATTATTAAGCTACCAGCCTCTAGACAAGCTTCCTTCACCTGCTGCTTCTACAAACGACATTGCTGCTACTGATATCGACCTCTGGCTGCCCTGACTATGCTACCTGCTGGTGCTGCCCCTAGTGGTTGCAGTATCACTACTCCAAACCAGGTCAGTCCATAACAGCTAGTGTAGTACAGTCATTTAGTCAGGGTTGCCTTATAAATTTTAATCCGTGCTGCTGCTTTTTTCATACACTCCTTGATAGGTTCTGTTAGGAGTGGCGGAAGACACTAAATAAAAAATAAAGTGCCTTCGCCACTCGGGGTCCACTGTGCGGTGGATGGAAAAACCGCAACTAGAAGAGGCAGAGCACTATGGCGGTAATGTGCACAGCGTTTAACTACACCCAGTGCACTGAAGCAAGCTCTGTTAAATTCACAGAGCTGCAGGCATACAGCATACAGAAAACGCTGAGCCTGATCAAGGTCACAGACCCCAGCGATGTGGACACGGTATTCAGGGTCACAGGAGTAGCCTTAGATGTTAGGACTACTCCGTCTAGACCTACCGTAAAATAAGGTGCGTAGCGTCGCAACTGCGGACTCGGAGAAAAGCTGCAACTGCAGTGCGGCAAGGACTGAGCCGCTGGCAAGGCACTGCAATAACGCTGGCGCAATGCAGATGCTAAGCTGCTGAGCAAGATGGAGCTAGGCACGCTGGCGCTAGCGCTGCTACTGGCTAATACCCAAACACTCACACAGACGTATTATCAGAGGGAAGGGGTTTCATAATAAGTCAGTCACCAGTCCAAGCATCCATCGCCATACATACAGCAGCAAGTATGAAATACTAGCGCATGGCGGAACAGCCATGCGCGCTTTTTATACCCAACGGGACCTTCTGGAAATATCCAAGGCTCCAGGAGGAGCCAATAGGATTCGACACAGAACCTGAGCACCTGACTCCCGAACTCCAATGGGAGTTCATCCCATGAGCATGCTCAGTAGAGGGAACAAAGGACTTAGCCTCTGGAGAGAGTTGCCGCAAGGCACTCTCCTCTGCAATCTCCTCTGCAGCAGATGAAGCGCAGGAGACTGCAGAATGTAAGGGTCCAGTTTTCATCATAGGAGAGGAAGAAATCTGACTCCTAACAGGTTCATGCTTATTATGGTGATCTGTACTAATTCATCTGAGCTGACAGTGTTTGTGTTCCTCAATAGTTTGTTGCTCCCATCTACAAGAGAAAATTTTTTTCAGGGCCGGTTCAAATCTCTTCTATATTCTACAATAATACTGCTCTTATCTGCAATTCATCTACGGTGAGTTATGGCAGAAGGGCTAGCTTATTACAGCCATCCATTCAGGGATTATTGCACTACAAATTTTAATCTTTGCTGCTACTTTTTTCTTTACACTGATTGACCGATTTGTATTTTTTACCGTGATCTGTACTCAGAAATTCATCAAAGCAGGCAAAGTTAACTGATTTAATGTGTCCATCCGCAATTTCACTGTAGCATCTGTATGTAAGTGGTAGTGGTGGGAGCTCCAGCTACTGGAGCTGGAATTACCACTTCTGAACTCTCCAGTGCTTTAGCATCCATACATTCCTGGGGGCTTCTTAAAGTGTGTTTGGTGCCATTGTACTGCTGGATGACCCATGATCTAGGATGAGAACCCAGCTTTTTGACACTGGACACTAAATTTTGACCCTAAATCCTTTGGGAGTCTTCACATTTCCTGATGCTCTGCACGCAGTCAAGGCACTTGTAACAAGGTGGCACGGAGTGGTAGTCATGGCCGCGTTGACTAAGACAGTCAGTGAGCACCCCAGACCCTTGCACAAGCACAGACAAGTGAATTCCCAGTCCTGCAAGACAGTCAGTTACCTTTCTCACTTGCTAATTTCAGCCGCTGTGGTTGAGCCCAAAGGAAAACACCACAGGCACATTTCTGTTCCAACGGGAAAACTTAATAATATAATATAATATAATGCTTCCTGCTCTGTCCCTGCAACTCCATGAACCTGTCCAGCAGCACTAGCTCCCATCCAATCTGAAAGCCACAAAAAGTCCTTCTGAGGACAGTCCCAAAATGCTAGGACCTGTCCACACTGCCCGGCAGTCCTTGGCAGCTTGTATTCACCCGATTGGGGTACTCACTTTTCCGGGTGATGAAGAGCATCTGCCCTGGGCAAACCTGCCGGGGGCTCTGCTGCAGAAGCAGGAAATTCCTGCCCTGTCAGCATTCTGTACCAGCCCATTTCTTAACCCCTTCTATCCCTCCTATTCCTAAGCTCAACATATGCAACCAGATAACATATTCAGTATAGTTTAAACAATACAAGAAAATACATCCAAACACAGCACATTACATTGGTAAAACATTAATACATGACATTACACTTTAACACATGGGTGAACCAACAGGGTGCCACGAGACACACTTGCCTGACATTTAGGTGGGAGAAGGCAGTTGAGGGTCTCTGCCACCTCCTTACACACTCAGTGCCATAGTCAGCAAAACAACCCCAAAATATCTTTGAACCTCCACCATATTTGACTGTAACTACTGTGTTCTTTGATTTGTATGCCTCATTCTATCAGTCAGCTTTCTGGGCCTCCATAAATTGTGAAGGAGGTCTGTTTGCCCTCCAAGTTTCAAACTTTACAGCATTAATACGAAAAAGAAAATTTGCCTAGACGGATAAATTCTACTGCAGCAGCGATATATGACTGCAAAGCAGGGATCGCTGGAAAAATGCTCGCGTTTCCCATTGACTTTCATTATACTCGTTGCTTGGGTCGAGTGCCCGAGCATTATGATTTGCTCAGCTCCAGTAACGAGCGCTCGAGCATTTTACTGCTTATTCATCACTATGCAATAACAATGAAATGTATTTCTATTACTTGTGGTGCTGCCGCACCACACTCTTTCTGCACATGCTCTAGTGGGGTGCTAGGAGGGAGATTGATATCATTTAGTACATACTTTAAACCACTGACTTTGGTGTCGTCATCACTTGATTTCTTTCCCTAAGCACAAGCATTGATGTGATTGTCAGCTGATATCAGAGCACATAATCCATTATGAAACTGCGATTTTCCCAATTGTTTTCTTGCGGACTGACAGTCCTCTTAGCCCTAATACAGTTCTTTTTTTTCTTCACTTGAACCTATACGAATTGCATGACGCTTGTTTTTAATAAACATGTTAAATAAAAGGCTATTTTTACTAAATAGCATGGACTCAGTGTTTACAGTATTTTCATATTTGATCGAGTCGTTACATTTTTGTGGGCTAACTAATAATATTAGAGTTAGGAAGCTGTGATGTTCTACTAGAACTTTTCCAATATACTTTCTAAAAGTTTGAGGAAACTCAGAGTTTGCGCACACAACGTCTTTTAGATGCCTTCGAATTCCATGAGTTTTTCAAGCAAAAGACTCTCCAGGACACGCTGCGTCTTTTCTACTTTTTGGGTGTTTCTTACAACTTCTTTTGGCCACCAGATTTTATTGAAATTGTATTCAACAATCAAATGAGTGGCTTCTGAGTAGAAGCCTCCTGAAGAAGGGTCAGGTCACTTCTTTTAACCACTTTGCGTCTTTGGAAGCCTGAATCAGAAAAGAAACTCAAAAGATGCAATATATGCATACAAAGTAGTTTTCATATTGCAATTCATATTTACATTATTTTTAGAGTTTATTTAGGATTCGTTGAGGAGGGTTAAAGAGTGAATCTTCCTGAAAAAGACATGCACATACCCTTAGTCAGACATGCCAGTCAAGGGCCTGAAGACTTAAATTTCCTAGGGCAGCATAAACACCAAATATGACCCTGGTTAAATGGACACTGAAGCTGGAAGTGCTTTCTAGCAAGGTACCACACTCACTCCTCCAGTTCCTGTCCTCGGAGCTCCTGCACTTCAGTTTGTCCCTTACACACAGTTTCCAATGGAAGCAGAACCAAGCCAAGTCCAAAAACATCAAGGGGATCCTTATAGAATTCAAAAAGATGTAAACCCACCTCAAGATTTTATGTTCAGCAATATTTGAGCCCCAGAGACTTCTGAAAGTGGGCCAACAAAACGTTTTTGTTAAGAAGGTACCTTGCCAGAGTCCTGATTTCCCACATTTTCAGACCCAACAGGTGAATTACCTTCAGAACCAAGGTAGCATAAGCAAGAAGATGTCCATGTGGTATATGAAGATCCTTCACTTTTCTCCAATTCCTAAAAGAACCCATCTCCTACAGAATACCCACGGAGGAGCCCTCTCTTTACAGAGCGGTTGCAATATTGATCTTAATGAAGATATCCACAAAGAATACCACAAGACTGACCATACCCAACCCTCCTAGTCTCCTTATACATTACATGACCTCCCTCTTGACCAGGTTCAGTCTATTCCACCATAACAGTTGGAAAAACAAACTGTAGACCCGAGTCCAGAGAGACTCCGGCAAGATGCACACACTACCCAGATAAATCAGTAAAGGGAGCAGGTAGGTTTTTTTTCAGGTTTAACCTTTTTCTTAGGCCGGGGTTGCACAAGCACGTATTTTCATGTGAGAGAATGGGGCCAAATATGCAAATGACAATTGGCTCAAACACTGTCAGAGTTTGTTCCCAGTGTCAGTGCACTGTGTTCTGATTCTACTGCATGAGAAAAGCACAGCACTAGTGCAGAGGAGACGGAGAAAGTAATTTCTCTATCTCCTCCATTGTCAACGTCCGCAGTAATCGGACTGCACTTTGATCACATCAGAATGCAGTCCGGTGTTTCACTCACACCCATAGACTCGGATGCATTCACCGCATGCTGTGATTATTTTCTCATGCAGAATCAGTATAAGAAAATAATCACTGATCTGTACTGACCAATAGTATAACACTGGGCCGATTGCTATGGGATAGCACTCGGCCATGTTATATGCTCGTGTCAGTGAGCCCGTAGGGCCAAAGACCAACCCTTCCATTGGTTCACCTTCTGAGTGCCGATCTCTAGCCTGCGGTGCCAGTTTTGTTTGAGGTAATTCTCCTAGCCATATTTGATTCCTGGGACTTTTGCAGAGACTTCGGGCCCTGGAAATATCTCTGAGAGATCAAAACAAGGATCTCCTCCGAGCCAGAGACTCTCATTCTTATTCTGGTTGATCTTGGACCCAGATGTCTTCAAATCATGATCTACCTCTGACCTCAGCTACTCTGCCTTCACATCCGAAGAAATGAAAATGATGACGTCATCGGTATACACCACCACCCTCAGAGCAGCTTGTGGTGCTGCCCGATCCATCCCGATCCTGGCCAGTGGTCCACACTATGCCCTCCTAAGAAGTGGGTCAATTGCAAAGACGTATAGTGGAGGGCTCAATGAACAACCCTGGCAAACACCAGACCCAACCTCAAAAGAGCTGCTAATCCAACCATTCACAAGTTGGAAAGTCTCTGCCCCAACGTACAAGGTCTTAAGCCAATAAACAAACCACCCAGGCAGGTCATACCTCAGAATGATAGACCAGGGTACATTGATATGCGGAAAACAATGTGATATGTGCTGTTGGTTTTATGTCCACAATATAGATCCAAAATGTAGTGTCAGGGAGTCATTGTCGTTTATTCTTAATGTGTTTTGAAGTTGGCAAACTTCTTCAGGAAAACAATAACCTTTTGTGGTTCCGCTGAAGAAAAAGTTTGCCAACTTCAAACTGTATTGAGAATAAACCACATAGACACCCTGATACTGCATATTGGAATTTTATTGTGGGCATCAACCCATCAGCATAGATCACCTTCTTTTCCACAAATCCATTATCATATTCATAGAATCATAGAATCGTAGAGTTGGAAGGGACCTCCTGGGCCATCTGGTCCAACCCCCTGCTCAAAGCAGGATTCGCTAAATCATCCCAGTCAGATGTCTGTCCAGCCTCTGTTTGAAGACATCCATTGAAGGAGAACTCACCACTTCTCGTGGCAGCTTGTTCCACTCATTGATCACTCTAACTGTCAAAAAGTTTTTTCTAATACCTAATCTGTGTCTCCTCCCATTCAGTTTCATCCCATTGCTTCTAGTCTTTCCTTGTGCAAATGAGAATAAAGATGATCCTTCTACAATGTGACAGCCCTTGAGATATTTGTAGACAGCTATTAAGTCTCCTCTCAGTCTTCTCTTTTGCAAACTAAACATTCCCAAATCCTGCAACCTTTCCTCATAAGACAGGGTTTGCAGACCGGTCACCATTCTGGTTGCTCTTTTCTGAACTTGCTCCAGTTTGTTGATGTCTTTTTTAAAATGTGGTGCCCAAAACTGGCTTCTACAACTTGTTGATGGTGTAGCAGCTGCTGCCTCTCCTTTCTAAAGAGCTTATCCTAGAGCTGTGGTACATAACCTCACAATGTGAGCAGTTATGGATTTATTTTTCAATTTCCACTGGTCTATTGGATTAGACCCTTTTGTGTTCGAATTGTCCCCCCCAGTCTCTTCAGACCATGATACATGTAGTTAACCCGATCCAATGGCAGAGAGTACTCCTTCCAGTGACAAGCTCTACTCTGCTCCATCGCCTCTCGGACATAGAGCGCAGTAATGCAACCTGGAACAGAGATTTGCTGGGACCTCAAAAGGAGCCTTAGCACAATGTCACCAGTCGATTAAACAACTCCTATTGCCAAAACCTGCATTAAGAAGCACTATGGGATGTCTTACTCTTTGACAAGATAAACTGGGCAGACCTCCTAATTGGCCTTGTCAGAGTTCCCGACGAAAGACACTCAAGGCATCGTTAAAGATCTTATAGAATTCAGATATTAAGCCATCTAGAGCTTGAAATTTTTTCATTGCAAGTCTTTCAATTTCCAATCTAACTCCTATCTCCATAAACACATAAAGAGAGGGGTCTATCCTTGGTTCAGGGACATTTTCAATTAGGAAAGCCGACATATCATCTCAATCCAGTTCGCCCTTCCCCAAGTGGTGCGAGTGGAATCATAGAATCATAGAATGTTACAGTTGGAAGCAGGGCCGAACTGAGATCAAAAAGCAGCCCTGGCACAAAAGAAAATCACCAGCCCACATACAATGAATGTCCTCACCCAAATCATAGAACATTGGCGGGTTGTGCCAACTTTTGCTTTAGCTCACACACACACACACACACACACACACACACATATATATCGCATAGCACACACACAGCTCACACTCACACACACACACACATAGCTCACAGTCACACGCATCACACATGCATGTATCACACAGGTCACGCACACACAGCTCGCACACACAAGTAGCTCACACACACGTATCGCACATCTCACACACACACAAGTAGCTCACACACACGTGTGGCACCCCCAGGAGTATGGTCGCCACAGTGGCATTGCCTTCCTCCAGGGAGGGTGATGTCAGGCTTGGAGGCAATGAAGGGTCTCTCTAACAGTTAACCATGTCATGCAACACAGTTCCCACTCCAGGCCAGCAGAGGGAGCTCTGAACCAGGATTGGGGGAGGAGTGCTCTCTGAGGGCCAGGAGGGGAAATGAGGAGTTAGTGTGAGGAGGGCAACGAGTGTAGACATGTGGAGAGAAACTGGAGGTTGAGCTGAGGAAAGAGAGCTCCCTCCCAGTGATAGCGCATGATCTGGAGCCTGGTCTCCACGGTTGTATGGATACTGAAGGTCCTGCAACAGAAACCAGAGGAATAGGAAGCTGTAAATGCTCTACAACTAAGACTCTGAGGCACAACAGCGATGGGTGAGCCAAGAGAGATAGAGGGCTACAGCTGTCTTCCATATGAGGTAGTTCTAAGAGAAGATACAGTAAGAAGGAGGAACTTCAGCGTAACACTGTACTGGATGTACCTCAAGCCAGCGCTAGGAAGGAGACTACACAACCCATCTGATAGAGAGATCCCTGAGTTGCTTCCAGGCTAGCCTGTTCCTGTGCCATCTGTAATCAGGACCCTGGACTGCGCTTGCCAAGTAAAGGTAAAGAAACTGCACCCTGTTGTGTCCTTGCCTCCTTCCTGCAACATCCTCAGCACTGCTACATCTCTATGCCAAACACTGCACCCTCTTCCTAAACATTCCGCTACACTGCCCTGGGACCAACAGCCCTACCTGTGGAGCGCTACAACATCATTGATGCACTACACCATCTGTCCTAGAGGATCTGCTTGTAGCGTCGGCTTAACACCTCCCTTGCTGAACACCACAGGTGGCGTCACGAATCGTTATAAACTTTATTCCCAACTCAACCCCTTTTACATGGGTGCCCAGGGCCAAGGACCGGGTCACCGCTGCTGTGACAAACCCCTCTGAGAGATCGGCCCGGTACCGAGTACCCCACAGCCCTGGGAGGGTGACCCATTTTGGCATCATGAACAGGATTACGGAGCCAGGTGTCCCCGGGTCCTGTGTGCCAGAGACTATGTTTAGTGCTATAGACTGTGTGCGAAATTGGCACCATTGCCGCCATTGTCCCGCTGATTGGCACGTGCGGGAAGAAAAGGGGGCAGGCCTTCGTGGGCGGAGCCAGCCAAGAAGCGCGAAAGGAGAAGAGTGCGCGGGAAGTGAAAAGCTGAGGCCTTCAGTTCCAGCGTCCCCTGATCCAACCGAGGAGCGGCATCCGGTAAGCCAGCGCAACCCTGCGGCCTGGCCCACGTTAACTAGGGGGAGAGAAAATGTCTGAGGACAACGCCAATGCAGCGGCAGATGCTCCCGCTAACCTCTCAGCACCGCCAGATGCAGGGTCCAGCGCAGCTGCGGCTCCAACAGCGCCACTGAACCCGGCAGCCAGCGCTGCCTCCAGGGCACCGCAAGAATCAGCGCCCACCGCAGCGGTCCCCTTAATGCCGCTGTCCATGCCCTACATACCTGGAGCCGCCTGGCTACCGCAGTACTCGAGTGAGTTACATACCCTGAGTGAATTTAAAGAGAGACTGTGCTGTTTGTTTGAGGTGTATCCTCTATCTGAAAGCCAGAAGGTGAACATCCTTATTGGGCAGCTAACAGGTGCAGCACAGAGAGAAGTAAAAGCCTGGCAGGACACTGAAAAAGAGACTGTTAAAAAGATCCTGGCTAACCTCAGAAGCACCTTTGACACCCGCACTGCAGCTGAAATAAAGATGAGATTCTTTGGATGTAAGCAGAGAGCGCAGGACAGTATACGGGACTATGCTCTTAACCTGCAGCAGGCGCTGCGAGCCATAAAGCAGATGGATCCAGACAGTGTGCAGGACGGAGACAGACTGTTAAAGGAGCAGTTTATTGAAGGACTCCTATCCAGTACCCACAGAGCACAGCTGTGCATCATAGCCCTGCAGAACCCTGACCTGGATTTTGCAGACTTCAAGGACAGGGCTATTTGGGTGCTGCATGAACCAACTGTCAGCCGTCCTGCGCCCCCTAGACGCCCAGCGATAACCTACCACCAGGAAGCAACATCTTTCCCTTCCATCCCTGTGGAGGCTGATGCACAGACTCTGGATAAAGATCCAACTGAAGAACTGCGTCTTCAGGTCCAGGAGTTGACCAAAGGTATGACTGCACTTACTAAAACCGTGCAGTCCCTGCAGGTGTCCTCCAAGGAGAAGATCCAGCTTGCTTCCAGTCCAGAGGATGTCCCGTGGCTCCGGAAGAGGAGAACCCCGCCACTCCGAGGGAGGAACAACGATCGCTATGACCAAGACGGACGTCCCATCTGTCGTCACTGCCACAAGGCAGGCCATCTTGCAAGATATTGTCCTTTAAACGAGCAACCCCTGGGGCAGAAGGCCAACCCCAAGGAGTAGGACCACAAGGCCCAAGGAACTGGCGAGCCAAGTATGTTGGAGGGAGACCGATCCTTCCAGTGGTGATTGACGGCATCCCCATGAACGCTTTGCTGGACACTGGCTCCCAGGTATCCACTATGCCCTATATCCTCTACAAGTGGTATTGGGCTGACTCTGAACTCACCCGTGGCCCAAGTGATGAACTAACAGTAGTTGCCAGTAATGGTCAGTCTTTATCACAAGTGGGATGTAAAGAAATTACTGTTAAAGTGGGGAGGGTGGAGTTAAAATCTCAAGGTCTAATAGTTGTGGATATTGATCGATGAGAATGTAATCCCATGATGACTCTTGGTACAAATGTAATTGAAAATTGTCTTTCCAAGGTTATTGTCTTGTTGCAACAGGTGGCTGAGACTGCTGGTTCCAGTGAACAACGAGTCCTGCAGAATGAGATCAAGGCCCTGATGCAAAGACAGCAGGTAGAACTCTCTGGCGGAGAGATTGGCAGCGTCAGAGTGCGTGATGCTTTCCCCATTGCAATACCCCCCAGATGTGAAATGTTGATTTGGTGTCGGGCATCCATAGGCCTCAGAGGAAAAGATTACCAGGCAATGGTAGAGCCAGTGTACTCTGATAGCAGGCCCACTGTCCTGACAGCCAGAGGGGTAGTTGATGTACGTAAAGGGAGAGTACCTGTACGCCTTTTGAATTGTGGGGAGGAGGAGGCCACCATACCTCAGTATGCCACAGTTGCTAAGCTGCTGACTGTCAGTAGCAATGCAATGCAGGCAGCAGAGCCCTTGGTCTCATCCGACCAGGTGGAGGACAATGGCTCTGTCAAGCAGCTGGAGGAGTAGTGTCAGCAACTGCAGGTGGGAACTGACTCCACACCTTCATATCAGAAAAATGGGGTTTACAGGGTGACCTAGGAGTATGAGCGGGTATTCAGTAAACACCCTCTAGATTTTGGGAAGGCAAAAGGGGTTCAACACCATATCCCCACTGGAGAATAGATCATCCACCCATAAAAGAAAGGTACCGGCCTATACCCCCAACACAATACCAATGTGCCAAAGGTATGATGAGAGATATGAAGGAAGCAGGCGTTATCAGAGACAGTTGTAGCCCCTGGGCAGCTCCAATAGTTTTTGTAAAGAAAAAGGATGGTACCATGAGAATGTGTGATTACAGGAAAATTAACAGCATTACACATAAAGATGCCTACCCATTACCTAGAATTGAGGAGTCATTAGCTGCACTTAAAACTGCTAACTATTTCTCCACCTTAGATCTCACTAGTGGGTATTGGCCGGTTCCCGTGGCAGAGGCAGACAAGGAGAAAACAGCTTTTACCACCCCAATGGGTCTCTGTGAAACTATATGCCATTTGGGCTCTGCACCGCCCCAGGAACATTTCAACGGCTGATGGAGTCCTGTCTGGGACACAAGAACTTCGAGACGGTCCTGTTGTACCTTGATGATGTCATTGTTTTCTCCAAGACTTATGAAGACCATCTGAAGTCACAGTCATCCGGGACTGGTCGAAGCCCAGCAACCTCCATGAAGTACGCCAATTCCTCGGGTTGGTAGGCTACTACCGAAGGTTCATCAAAGGCTTCACTGAAATAGCCACTCCTATGCAAAATCTTCTGGTGGGGCAGTCCAAGAAGGCCAAACAAAAAAGTTCCACCTTTGAATGGACTGAGGAGTTGGAGAGGTCCTTCACCCGACTGAAGATGGCTCTTACAGGAGATGAAGTTCTGGCCTACCCAGATTATGACCAACCCTTTGTGTTGTATACTGATGCCAGCAACGTGGGACTTGGAGCAGTACTGTCACAGGTACAGAATGTCAAAGAAAGAGTGTTCTCCTACGCCAGCAGGAAGCTTCGTCCCACTGAAAGGAACTCTGACAACTACAGTTCCTTCAAGCTGGAGTTCCTCGCCATAGTCTGGGCTGTGACTGAAAGATTCAAGCATTACCTAGCTTCGGCCAAGTTTGCCATCTTCACGGATAACAACCTGTTCACTCACTTGGAAACTGCAAAACTAGGTGCACTGGAGCAGCAATGGATGACTCGGCTGTCTAACTATGAGTTTACCATCAAGTACCGAGCGGGGCACAAGAACGCCAATGCTGATGCGCTGTCCAGAATGCCTAATCTGCCAGATGCAGGAGAAGACCCTGAGGCTCTTGAAGAAATAGAGTTACCTTCCTTCCACTGGCCAATTGCGGCCCAACGTGCTCAAGGAGTGAGAAACAGACGGTCTGGCTTGAAAGAGGTTACCCTAAATCCATTGCCCCATCACGACTGGGCAAAAACGCAGGATAGTGACCCCGCAGTCCACCTGGTGAAGGAGCTACTGACACAAGCTGATTCACGCCCAGAGTCGGGTGCTCCTGAAGAAACTCAACAGTTGTGGAAGGAGAGAGGCCAGCTGTTCATTTATGAAGGAAAGCTGTGTCGGAGGAGTATCAATGCCCACACTCATGAGTTGGTCTGGCAGGTGGTAGTCCCAAAGAGAGAGGCATCAATGGTCCTGGGAGCATACCACAATGGAGCTGGCCATTTCGGATGGAAGAAGTTGGAAGCCTTGCTCCGGCAGAGATTCTACTGGGCTGGTATGAGGAAAGCAATTGAAAAGTGGTGCCGAGAGTGTGGACAATGTAACCTGCGCAGAAAGGATTGAAACAGCAAGAGAGCTCCTCTACAGCCAATAATAACCAAACAGCCATTTGAGTTGGTCGCCCCAGACCATGTGAAGCTGGTCCCAAGCCGTTCCGGCTACATTTATGCTCTTACCATCGTTGACCACTACTCGAGATTCCTGGTAGTAGTGCCAAACAGCCAAGACAGCAGCCAGAGCATTCCAACAGCACTTCTGTAGACCACATGGATACCCTGAGCGAGTGCTTACAGATCAAGGTCCAGCTTTTAAGGCAGAAGTGTTCCAGGAATTCTGTAACTTGTACGGCTGTAAGAAGATCAGGACAACCCCGTACCATCCACATACCAATGGCATGTGTGAAAAGATGAACCAGGTGGTGATCGATCTACTGAAGACCTTGCCCTTGGAAGAGAGGAATCTGTGGCCAGAAAAGTTGCCAGATCTTGTAGACCTCTACAACCACATTCCTGTGAATTCCACCAACTGCACTCCAGCCTACCTAATGAGAGCGAGGCCTGGTAAACTGCCTATTGATTTGGATATGGGAGTCCTGACACCTGAGGTGATGTCACCAGATGCTGACTGGGATACAGAGAGGCAGCAACAGTACAGAAGAGTACAAGAGTGTGTGGAAAAGAGTCTAGCTCAAGCAAGACAAAAACAAGAGAGGAACTACAATCAGCATGCACCTGCAGTCCCCTTGTCACCAGGAGAACAAGTCCTCAAGAGGAAAAGAAGACTGCATAAATTGGATGACCAATGGGAAGCTGAACCCTACACCATTCCACCCACAAATTTTGACAATACCAAGGTGTGCCTTATTAGTAAAGATGGAGGAGAAACCTCAGCAGCCATATCAAGGGATCATTTGAAATTATGTCCTGACCAGCTAAAGGAAAGAATGGAAGAACAAAATAACATCCAACCCATAGAAGAAGAAAAGGTCAGCACCATACTTGGAGAATTCCCTGCCAATTGGACTAAAGTAAATGATGCCATAGTGGTGCCAGTGTTGACATTTCCCCAACTGGTAGTACAAGAAGAAGTGACTCATGAGAACTCTGAAAATCAAGAAGTTCGGGTAGCAGATGCCATACCAGCAGTGGAGCCAGAGAACCCTCGCCCTGCCAGTGGTGAATCTGTCATACCCATGGTGAAACTAAGAGTCGGTAGGAGAATACTACCTAGTTTACCCACACCAGAGTTACGCAGGTCTACCCGTACTACACAAGGTATACCGCCCATCAGATATCGTGTATAGATAAGTTTATGTGAATGTTGAAATTGTGTATATATGTAACTATTCTCAAGCTTTGTGCCTACAGATAATCTGTAAGAAGCCTTTTTGAAGTTCTTGTTTCATGTTTTGATGGAAATTGGACCACAGGACTTGTGTGGTCACTACCCTTGTAAATAGTTCACCCTTTGCCCAGGAAGGGACCATGGACATTGAGGCTTGGACTTATCATAGGACTATTTTTGGAGCATTTGGTTTTTGTAAATTTTTCATTTTTCTTAAATCTTGTAACCTTCATATTGTTTACATGTTTGTTTTTCATGTTTTTCTTTTATCAGTCCAGGAGTACTGACTTTCACTAGGGGGGAATGTAGCGCCCCCAGGAGTATGGTTGCCACAGTGGCATTGCCTTCCTCCAGGGAGGGTGATGTCAGGCTTGGAGGCAATGAAGGGTCTCTCTAACAGTTAACCATGTCATGCAACACAGTTCCCACTCCAGGCCAGCAGAGGGAGCTCTGAACCAGGATTGGGGGAGGAGTGCTCTCTGAGGGCCAGGAGGGGAAATGAGGAGTTAGTGTGAGGAGGGCAAAGAGTGTAGACATGTGGAGAGAAACTGGAGGTTGAGCTGAGGAAAGAGAGCTCCCTCCCAGTGATAGCGCATGATCTGGAGCCTGGTCTCCACGGTTGTATGGATACTGAAGGTCCTGCAACAGAAACCAGAGGAATAGGAAGCTGTAAATGCTCTACAACTAAGACTCGGAGGCACAACAGCGATGGGTGAGCCAAGAGAGATAGAGGGCTACAGCTGTCTGCCATACGAGGTAGTTCTAAGAGAAGATAAGAAGGAGGAACTTCAGTGTAACACTGTACTGCACGTATCTCAAGCCAGCGCTAGGAAGGAGACTACACAACCCATCTGATAGAGAGATCCCTGAGTTGCTTCCAGGCTAGCCTGCTCCTGTGCCATTTGTAATCAGGACCCTGGACTGCGTTTGCCAATTAAAGGTAAAGAAACTGCACCCTGTTGTGTCCTTGCCTCCTTCCTGCAACATCTTCAGCACTGCTACATCTCTGTGCCAAACAATGCACCCTCTTCCTAAATATTCCGCTACACTGCCCTGGGACTACAGCCCTGCCTGTGGAGGGCTACACCATCATTGCTGCACTACACCATCTGTCCCAAAGGACCTGTCCGCAGCGTCGGCTTAACACCTCCCTTGCCGAACACCACAGGTGGCGTCACGAATCACTTATAAACTTTATTCCCAACTCAATCCCTTTTACATGGGCGCCCAGGGCCACGGACCGGGTCACCGCTGCTGTGACAATCCCCTCTGAGAGACCGGCCCAGTACCGAGTACCCCACAGCCCTGGGAGGGCGACCCACACGTATCACACATCTCACACACACACGTAGCTCACACACATATTACATATGCATGTATCACAGCTCACGGTCACACATACACGTAGCTCACACACACAGCTCACACGTATCACACATGTATCACACACAAGTATCACACACAAGTAGCTCACACACACGCATGTATCACACAGCTCACACACACAGCTCACGCACACACGTAGCTCACACACATATATCACACAGCTCACACACACAAGTAGCTCACACACGCACAGCTCACACATGTATCACAGCTCACACTCACACACGTGTCACACACACAGCCGTGTCACACATACACACAGCCTCGTCACACATACACACAGCCGTGTCACACATACACAGCCTCACACATACACACAGCCGTGTCACACATACACAGCCTCACACATACACACAGCCTCACACATACACACAGCCTCACACATACACACAGCCTCACACATACACACAGCCTCACACATACACACAGCCGTGTCACACATACACACAGCCGTGTCACACATACACACAGCCGTGTCACACATACACACAGCCGTGTCACACATACACACAGCCTCACACATACACACAGCCTCACACACTCTCTCCTCTGTGGTGCAGGGGAGGCTGGTGTCCATGTGCAGCTCTTCAGCTTCTCCTGCTCACAGCAGCTCTGTCCGCACATCCCCCGGTCTCGATGAGAGCAGGGGGAGCTGTCACCTGCTGACAGGATCTCTCCCTGGGAGCAGCCGCCTATGCTGACCTTTTGCTGACGTTTCATCTTGATCGCTGCGCTGGCTGTCTCCCTCAGAGCGAGCTGCACAGGAGGACAACAGCCCCGGAGCTTTCATAGCGACGCCCCTGGAGGAGAGCAGAGAGACGTCCTGTGCGGCCCAGGCGGCCTTTTCAAATTTGTGACCTGACCTCTGTGTGCGTGCACTCTCCTGCTTGCCCACACTGAGGCAGGCCGCTGCGGCCCTTATCAGAGCGTGCACCAAGAGAGCGCAAGCGCACACAAAGCCTAGTCAGAAGTTTTAAAGGGCTGGTGGTCCATTTTGTAGTTCAGAGCCGCCGGCCCAGCGGGAATCTGCCCGGCTCGCCAGGTTATCAATCCGGGCCTGGTTGGAAGGGACCTCCAGGGTCCTCGTGTCCAACCCCCTGCTCAATGAAGGATTCGCTAAATCATCCCAGACAGATGTCTGTCCAGCCTCTGCTTGAAGACTTCCATTGAAGGAGAACTCACCACCTCCCGTGGCAGCCTGTTCCACTCATTGATCAAAAAGTTCTTTCTAATATCTAATCTGTGTCTCCTCCCATTCAGTTTCATCCCATTGCTTCTCGTGTTTCCATGTGCAAATGAGAATAAGGATGATCTCTCTACACTGTGACAGCCCTTCACATAGTTGTAGAAGGATCTGACAATGTCCAGGGTTACCGGTCTGGAACCTTTCAGGGACTCCATAGCGTCAACTAGTCCTATGAGCAGTAATTCCCATAATCCCTCTCAAAATCGAAAGATGCATGTCTATCATGCCCACACCCCATAAGCAAAGATTTTATACTGGAACTGGAGATCTCTTAGTGGCTACCTTCAGTCAAGATCAGATGCTCATGTTTCCTCCTCTGGCTCTAATACAGGCGGTACCTGCTCAGGCTCCTGAAGCTCAAGAGCTGGAGTAAGAATCTCACCACCCTTTTCTTGAACATTTTCCATAACTCCTGTTTGTAGTATTCAGAGAAAGCAAAATTAAAAAGTGGTCAGAGAACGCCACCTGAACAACAGACACTGCTGAAGAGACGGCTTCTTCCTTTAAATAAAGCCTGTCTATTCTATGAGCCACATTATTTTATATGGAGGACTATGGGACACAGTATACTATATGGAGAACTATGCGGCACATTATACTATAAAGAGAACTATGCGGCACATTATACTATAAAGAGAACTATGGGGCACAGTATACTATATGGAAGACTATGGGGCACATTATACTATATGGAGGACTATGGGGCACAGTATACTATATGGAAAACTATGGGGCACATTATACTATATGGAGGACTATAGGACACAGTATACTATAGGGAGAACTATGGGACACAGTATACTATATGGAAAACTATGGGGCACAGTATACTATATGGAGAACTATGGGACACAGTATACTATATGGAGAACTATGGGACACAGTATACTATATGGAGAACTATGGGACACAGTATACTATATGGAGAGCTATGCGGCACATTATACTATATGGAGAACTATGGGGCACATTATACTATATGGAGGACTATGGGGCACATTATACTATATGGAGGACTATGGGGCACATTATAGGGAGAACTATAGGACACAGTATACTATATGGAGGACTATGGGACACAGTATACTGTATGCAGAACTATGGGACACAGTATACTATATGGAGAACTATGCGGCACATTATACTATATGGAGAACTATGGGGCACAGTATACTATATGGAGGACTATGGGGCACACTGTACTATATGGAGGACTATGGGGCACATTATACTATATGGAGAACTATGGGACACAGTATACTATATGGAGGACTATGGGGCACATTATACTATATGGAGGACCATGGGACACAGTATACTATATGGAGAACTATGGGGCACGTTATACTATTTGGAGGACTATGGGACACAGTATACTATATGGAGAACTATGGGACACAGTATACTATATGGAGGGCTATGGGACACAGTATACTATATGGAAAACTATGGGGCACATTATAATATATGGAGGACTATAGGACACAGTATACTATATGCAGAACTATGGGACACAGTATACTATATGGAGAACTATGGGACACAGTATGCTATATGGAGAACTATGGGACACAGTATACTATATGGAAAACTATGGGGCACATTAGAATATATGGAGGACTATAGGACACAGTATACTATATGGAGAACTATGGGACACAGTATGCTATATGGAGGACTATGGGACACAGTATGCTATATGGAGGACTATGGGGCACATTATACTATATGGAGAACTATGGGGCACATTATACTATATGGAGAACTATGGGGCACATTATACTGTATGGAGAACTATGGGACACAGTATACTATATGGAGAACTAAAGGGCACATTATACTGTATAGAGAACTATGGGACACAGTATACTATATGGAGGACTACTACTATTATTATTAGATCTACTAGTGATTCTTCTGTCCCCATGATTCTTCCTCAACCAGTGTAAAGAGGTCAGGAAACAAGTATTGAATGACTTCAAAATTGTCAATCACACTTGTTTAACCGCCTGAACTCAGCGCATGTGAATACAGCCAAAAGGTTTCTGTGTGATGATACAATATGTGAGCATTTGTGGCTCCACTTTAAAGTTTTGCCAAGACCCCACTCTGTCTAAAACCCATCCCAGTCTCTACCACCAATAATTGCTCATCATATAATATATTTGTGTCACGTGGACCCGTCCTGTGTGACGCGACCAGCAGGCCGGTAACTAGAACAACAGGATACGGCACGTGATACTGTCTTGTGTGACACGGCTCGCAAGCCGGTAACTAAAACAAGACAAAGGGAAGGGAAACAGTTACAACGGTGGGCCCTGCGATAGGGAAAGGGGACGTGGAGACCTCCTGCACTCCCCTGAGTCAGTGTCCCTAACGCTCCTAACGTTCGCTATGCTGGTTCCGCACCGGGCACCGATCAGGAACCTGTCGCCCTAGCACACCGTACACCTATCCCTTGCTAGGGAGCTGGGTGGCGCAGGCACTGTCCCCACCACTGTACTAATACACACTAAGGAAAAACACAAACAGGGAAACACCACTTAGCTTTACTCTGCTGCACTTGCGCCTGGCAACAGAATCCACCACCAGCATGCAGCTCTCCTCCTGAATCGCTGCCACCAAGCTCTGTCAGAGCTACAAGGAAATCCTCTATGACTCCTTTCACACCAGGGCTAAGACAGTGCTGCAAGGAACGCTCTCCAGCTCCTTCCTCCACCAAAGATGGTTGAAATGAACACTATCACCAACAGTGATTGCAACACCTGACACTCTTTTATAGGTAAGAGCCAGCAATCACACATGCTTTACATCACATACACTAAACTAAAGAAACCAGAGTGCAATGACACTCACCACCACCGGGGGCAAAATAGAACAAAAAACACCACTGTGTAATAATCCTAATGGCCACCGGGGCAAAACAAAACTTAAGCACACAGCTTAAGGAAAAAAAAAAGTTTACATGTGCTTTTATCTGTCATGATCCAGCATGGATCATGACAGTACCCTCCCCTTAATGAGGGGCCTCTGGACCCTCAAGACCGCTCCTCATCAGGGAACCACCTACAGCAGGAATGCCCAGAACCAGAGTTCACCCCTGCAACTACCTGCATGTCAAGTTGGTGACAAACGAGCACCGCTGGTATTGGCAAAGTATGTTTCGGAGGCACCACCCATCTCCAAAGCACCGATCTGGGGAACGAGAGGTGTATGGGCAAGTATGTGGGTAACTCCAGCTGGTAAGTCTCCGAGCCCTGGATAGCCGACACCAGATACAGCCCAATCACCTGAGAATTCCAGACCCCCACAACACACTTCCACTGGATGTTTTTGGTGGCCACCCATACATGCTCGTTCACACACAGGTCCGGACCTGAACATTTATTGCCACACATTCGTTTGTCAAAATAGGGTGAACTCTTTCTGGCACTGACAACAGATGCGTCCCCATGTGTCACCACACTCACACCCCCGCAATTCACCAAGGGAAACACCACCCTCCAACCCCTTCCACCACGAGGTCTGCGCCTCCCAGGGTTGGCTAATGGCGAGGGTTGAGCCTTGCCCCTACTCTCCTGCAGCCCCTCCGCTGCTCTCACAGGAGAGGAAGGGGACGTTAGTAGAGAGATGGCGGAAACAGTAGCCCCTAGGCAGCAGCCCTCACACGACTGCTCCCAGCTGACTACTTCCCTAGTCCGCCAATCTAAGACCGGGTTGTGTTTTTTAGACCAAGGGGGGCCCACAACGATAGGTGCTGGATTTCCCTCCAAGACGTAGTATGGCTGGGACACATCCTGATGTCCGCTATGCAGCTCAATGTCTTCTACGACTTGGTTTAACCCCCCCTGGCTCAGTGGGACAGAGTTAATGGCCTGGACACTTATGGGTTTGTCCAGCGTCTAACACCTCAGACTATGAGTCTGGACAACCTGAGCATCCACCAGTCTGACTTCTGCTCCACTGTTAACAAGCACCAGTATGCCCTCAGGTACCTCGCCAACCATCACCTCTGCTGACATAGTACCTTCTGAGGGCGAGGAGGAAATATATGCACAACATAGAAAAAGATTTTCCAGGGTCTCCAGGAGATAAAATAACAATTGCTTTATTGAAAATATAAAATCTTCTTACCATCAAGTAAAAACAACATAAAGAGGCATATGGAGGGGAGCACTTTCCTACGCGTTTCACCCTGAAAGGGCTTAATCATGGAAATATACACTCACAGGTCGTCTTCCTCCACACGACCAGAGGAACACAGCTTCTCTGATAGTACAGAAATTTCGGCATCAGTGCCAAGGACTAAATCATTAGTCTACTCACTACAGGGCACTACCACTTCACCTTGGGGAACACCAGGCAGCACCATGGGGACATCGACTCCACCCACCTGCCTGTGTATGTCCGCCTGTATAAGCAAGTCCTGCTCCCCACCGGGACTCCACGGCACATCTTAGGCAAAGCCGTATATGGCCCCTCTAGTTGAGGCAGAGGATAAGCCTCAGACCTATAATTCTGCTGCAGGTGCTGCTGAAACACATAATTCAGCTCCTCACTAACCTCAGTGAGGGCCAGCAGCAACTGCTCACTGGTCTGCACTTGGCCCATGGCTCAACAGAGAAAAATGTTATGGTTGGTGATAATGTCACGTGAACCCATCCTGTGTGACACGACCCGTAGGCCGATAACTCAGACAACAAGACATGGCACGTGTAACTGTCCTGTGTGACAGGGCACGCAGGCCGGTACTAAAACAACAAGGCACGGGGAAAGGGGCAACAGTTACAACTGTGGGCCCTGTGATAGGGAGCGGGGACTTGGAGACCTCCTGCACTCCCCTGAGTCAGTGTCCCTCACACTCCTAACGTTCCCTCCGCCGGTTCCGCACCGGGCGCCAATCAGGATACCTGTCACCCCAGGGCACCCTACACCTATCCCTTGTTAGGGTGCTGGATGGCGCAGGCACTGCCCCACCGCTGTACTAATGCACACTAAGGAAAAACACAAACAGGGAAACACCACTTAGCTTTACTCTGTTGCATTTGCTCCTGGCAACAGAGTCCACCACCAGCATGCAGCTCTCATCCTGAATCGCTGCCACCAAGCTCTGTCAGAGCTACAAAGAAATCCCCTATGACTCCTTTCACACCAGGGCTAAGACAGTGCTGCAAGGAACATTCTCCAGCTCCTTCCTCCACCAAGGATGGTTGAAATGAACACTATCACTGACAGTGATTGCAACACCTGACACTCTTTTATAGGTAAGAGCCAGCAATCACACTTGCTTTACATCACATGCACTAAACTAAAGAAACTAGATTGCAATGATGCTCACCACCACCGGGGGCAAAATAGAACAAAAAACACCTCTGTGTAATAATCCTAATGGCCACGGGGGGCAAAACCAAACTTAAGCACACAGCTTAAGGGAAAAAAAAAAGGTTACATGTGCTTTTATTTGTCATGATCCAGCATGGATCATGACAATTTGAAAGGAACATTCCATCACCAGTCGCCCCATACAGGTACAATACAACATACAAAATATAATTGTCGGTCTATCGGTGGAGACACGTAGGCTGTACGAGTCCTGTGATATCTGTGGGCTGTATAATATATTCATTATTCTATTTGTCAGCTTCCTTCCTCTTTCTTCTTCATACATTTGCTGTTACAGTAATTCCTTCTCTATTCTCCCCCGGTGATCAGGACGCACATGGCCGAGGCTGTGACTTACGCCGACCTGAGATTCGCTGAGATTCCACTGAAGATGATGGATGCTTCAGGTAACATCCCGTCTTCTTGGGGACTGGGCTGGATTTCTGTAGACTCATAGATGAGACTTGTATTAGACGTTATTCTAAATATCTTTTCTACACCCAGATTCATCATGTAGTTTTGGCACATTTTTGGTGTTTTTATGCCAGCCACGGCACATTTTTGTAAGAAATTTTATTGTCAGTAAAATAACCTTAGATTAGGAAATCTGTCATTCACAAGACTACAGTGTGTCACCCACAATACATGGCCATTAGATGAAAAAAATTATATTGTAACCCATCTCAGCAGACTCCCCATAGCGCAGGAATGCTGGTTCGGCTAAGTGCTCCTGGGCTCTCCATGAGAAAGCTGCCAACTGAGACACTGGTGAATGCAGAGGTGTATCTCGGCTTTCTGGGCAAGAATTCAGTTCACGCCCCCCCCCCCCCCCCCGCACACATGCGATCTGCACACTTAGTCATGTACCCACGAGCTGCTCTCCCTAATGCTCTCAATGTTCAGTGAGAATCTGAGAGAAGCAGGAAGAGAAGCTCGTTGTCACAGGACCATAACTATGAAAATCGCATATGAGTGAAGTGTCCGTGTGATGAGTACTGGAACCTGCAGAGCTGAATCCTGACATTGCAGCTTCTGAATTCTCACAACGAATGCACTGCACACTTTTAGGATTCTCCCGTACCGGTGGCAAGAGTACACGGTCATGTCAGCACAAGCATGTGCTTTATATACTTCTGGCCACATTCCGACTAGACGTGCCCGGCCTCGCTTGGTTCATTATCATTGAGTGAGGCCACACATGTCTAGTCAGCATGTGACCGCATGTATGTAAATTTGTAAATTACCGGCATGAGAGAATCCTGACAGCGTGCAGTGAGCACTGTGAGAATTCAGAAGTCTGCAGTCACATAGAATGTCTGCAGACTCATTGTCATGATCCAAGGTGGATCTGACAAGTAAGGCTGAGTTCACACGTGGCGTTTTTTTCGCGTTTCCGCAGCGGTTTTAACCACGCGATTTTGCCGCGAAAAATAAGCATCCCATGCATTCCTATGGGATTCCGCAATGCTGTGCTAATGCTGCGGTTTTTACCGCGGCGGAATCGCTTCGCGGTAAAAACCGCAGCATGCTCATTAATTTGCGGAATCGCGGCGATCCCGCACCCATAGGAATGCATTGTTCCGCTTATTTCCCGCATGTGGCTGTGCACACCATGCGGAAAGTAAGCAGAACAATTGCGGATGGTACCCATGGTCCGGAGGAGAGGAGACTGTCCTCCGGGCTTTGGGCACCATATCCCTGCAAAAAATAGAATTTAATATAAAAAATATTGTTATTCTCACCCTCCGACGTCCCACGCAGCCTTTCCGCTTCTCTTCACGCTCCCGGTCCCAGTAGTCCTTTGCGAAAATGCTCACGATGACGTCCCTTCTCGCGGGATCGCGAAGTCTCGCGGTCATTCGCGCGACGTCATCGCGAATTACCGCGAGACGTCGCAATCCCGCGAGAACTGACGTCATCGCGGGCATTTTCGCAAAGGACTGGGAACGGCTGCGTGGGACGTCGGAGGGTGAGAATAACACCGTTTTTTATTTTTTTTTTTTACATTCTATCTTTTACTACTGATGCCGCACAGGCAGCCTCAGTAGTAAAAAGTTGGTCACACTCGTCAAACAATGTGTTTGACGAGTGTGACCAACCTGTCAATCAGTTCTCCAAGCGATGCTACAGATCGCTTGGAAAACGCTAGCATTTTGCAAGCTAATTACGCTTGGAAAATGCTAGTTTTTCCGCGGGAAAATCGCGGGAATTTAAAATGCGATTTTCCCGCGGACTGGAATTCCGGAATTCTCGCGGTAATTTCCGCAAGAGTTCCGGTACGTGTGCACTTAGCCTAAATGGACAAAGTGAACTTTTTTCCTTTGGCTTGGTGCCAAAGTGGTGTGATTGCCCCCGGTGGCCATTAGAATTACTACCGTTGGTGTCGTTCATTCTAAGTTGCCCCGGTGGTGGTGAGCGGTAGTGCACTTTAGTTTCTTTGGTTTAATGTGCACGTAATTATAAATCAGGTGTGAGGCTCTATAAAAGAGAGTCAGGTGTGTTCAATCACTGTTGGTGATATTGTGAGAGTCATTCTCAAGGAAGCCTGGGTGAAAGAAGGAGCTGAATGAGAGTCCTGGGCAGCCCAGCCAGAGGGGTTGAGTCAGCTATGGAGTCTGCATGGAGGGCTGGCAAGGCATGGTGGAGTTGCAGTTTATGGTGTCAGCAGGAGGTGCTTGCATGGCTTGGTGGAGTGGCGATGATGGTGAGAGTTGCACTCAGCATGCTGGACTTGGTTGCTGAAAACTGGACTCAAGCATGCAGGACTTTTTGGCAGAAGCTGGACTCATCTTTGGGACTCTGTTTACTGGGCAGCTGCAACTGGTGGTGGACTCTGCTCCAAGGCTGCACTATGGTGATGGATTCGGTTATGGTGATGGATCCGGGTGGAGGAGAAGATGCACGCAGGTGGTGGGCTCTTGCTAGGAGCGTATGCAAAAGAGCAAAGCTAAGTGGTGTTCCCCCTGTATTGTCATTTTCCCTTGTGTGTGTTTAGTGCAGTGGTGGGATTAGTTTCCGCACCGACCAATTCCCTAGTGAGGGTTTAGGGTCAGGGCAAGTCAGGGTTTTAAGGTTCCTGTGCGTCGCCCGGTGTGGAACAGCATAGGGAACATTGGGAGTGCAGGGACTCTGCCTTAGGGGAGTGCAGGAGGTCTCCACATCCCTATTCCCTATCGCAGGGCCCATCATTGTTAATGTTACCCAAGGTTCCCCTTTATTATTTAAATTCACCTTACTGGAGGCGGGGTTTCCAGACAATTGTATACATATGTGTAATACCTAAATTCGCCAGTTGGAGGCGGTGTATCCAGCTGCACATCTTATTATTTAAATTCGCCCAACTGGAGGCGGTGTATCCAGGGTCACATGTGTCATATGGGTTCGCCTTGCGGTACTCGCTGCGTCCAGACACACGTGACCGTGACATTCATCACAGACCTGGACAACCCCTGTAATGCTCCTAACAAATAAAAACATGAGAATTAGTCAGTATCACAAATAATATTTACATCCAGGTACCTTATAGATGATGTCATCTCTGCAGTCGGTCTCCTTTTCTTCTTCTTGTCCAGACCCCATGATGAGTTTTCGCATCCACAGCTGTCTCTGTAGCCATCCATCTTCTCCGGTCTTCTGCAGCAAATCTCCACATGATCCCCTTAAAGATAGACGTGTCATTATAATGCTCCTAAATAAAAATGTCTGCAATATACTGTCACCTCACACTATTCCTCTCCTTCCTCATACGGTCTCCTCTAACATCCCATCTGTTCACCATACTGTCTCCTCATATATTTACCCCCTCACTCTCTATACTGTCTGCTCACACATACCCCCGACTCCCCATACTGTGTCCACATACATCCCATCAACCTCACTCCCCATACTGTGTCCACATACATTTTTCCCATCGCTACTCATACTGTGTCCACATACATTTACCCGTGTCTGCACCCATCCCCCATACTGTTTCCTCATACATATATACTAGTGATGAGCAAGTATACTCGTTGCTCAGGTTTTTACGAGCATGCTCGGGTATTTTGGTGTGCTTGGAGATTTACTTTGTGTCGAAGTAGCTGCATGATTTGTGGCTCCTAGACAGCCTGAATACATGTGGGAATTCCCTAACAAACAGGCATTCCTTACATGTATTAAGGTTGTTCAGCAGTCGCAAATCATGCAGCTGCATCGACACAGACTAAATCTCCGAGCACACCAAAAGACTTGGAGGACACCCGAGCTTGCTCGGGAAAACCCGAGCAACCAGTATACTCGCTCATCACTAATATATACTCATTTTGTGTCCCCTACACACATTAAATCCCCACATCACCACTCCAAATCCCTCCACCCACATTAAAATCCCCCCATCACCACTCCAAATCCCTCCACACACATTAAATCCCCACTCTAAATCCCCCCACACACATTAAATCCCCCCATCCCCATGCCAAATCCTTTCACACATTAAGTACCTCCATCCCTACTCCAAATCTCCTCACACATTAAATAACCCCCATCCCCACTCTAAATTCCTCCCACACATTAAGTACCCGCCATCCCTACTCCAAATCCCCCCACACATTAAATAACCCCCATCCCCACTCCACATCCCTCCACAAATTATGTACCCCCCACACTCCAAGTCCCCACACACATTATGTACCCCCCATCTCTCATATCTCTCATATTTTGTGGTTTCTTCAGCTCCACAGGAGCACTGACTTACCACCAGTGTTCGCCCTTCTGGGCGCCAGTGAGTGACGTCAGCAGCTTAATCACATGACCTGATCACGCTGTTGGCGTTGTTCTGACCCGGCAGTCAGAGCTTCAATTGTACTGGCATCTGTATAGACACCAGTACAATTGATCCCTAGGAGCCAGCGTGCTGCAGCTTCTCTGTGCCGGCTGTCAGCTTGACATCCGACACAGAGAATGGCCGACTCCCAGTAATAGAGGTGGTTCATAGTGTGGATCAGTGAGACATGAAACTTCGGTGCATTTATTATAAAGCTGCTCCCCAGCTTGAGTTGTGCTAGGACAGACATCACTGAGGAAGGCCAGGATTGATTCCCTTGTGACTGGCTACAGCGCCAACCACTACTTCCAGGGCGCAAGAGTCCAGCAATGGATATGGAAATATTCAACAGAAAAAAGGAATGGCTAATGACAGGCAACACCAGATGAACCACAAATGAGTGATGATAGGGAGAAACCGAGGTTTTATTTCAGACAACGCGTTTCAGAGTAGATCTATTGCCTTCATTAGGCCCATTTACACAGGATATTATCCTGGACCTCTATAGTGGTTAGTGGTTATGAAGCCACTCCTTCGTTGCCCTGGTGGTGTGCTTGGGATCATTATCATGCTGAAAGACCTATCCACGTTTCATCTTCAATGCCTTTGATGATGGAAGGAGGTTTGCACCCAAAATCTTACGATACATGGCCCCATTCATTCTTTCATGTGCACAGATTAGTTGTCTTGGTCCCTTTGCAGAGAAATAGCCCCAAAGCATGATGTTGCCACCCTCTTGCTTCACAGTAGGTACGGTGTTCTTTGGATGCAACTCAGCATTCTACCTCCTCCAAGCATGACGAGTTTTTTTCTACCAAACAGTTCTACTTTGGTTTCCTCAGATCATTTGACATTCTCCTAATACTCTTCTGGATAATCCAAATGCGCTCTAGCAAACTTCAGATGGGCCTGGACATGTACTGGCTTAAGCAGGGGGACACGTCTGGCATTGCAGGATCTGAGTTCCTGGCGACGTAGTGTGTTACTGATGGTAGCCTTTGTTACGGTGGTCCCAGCTCTATGCAGGTCATTCACCCCGTGTGGTTCTGGGATTTTTGCTCACCATTCTTGTGACCATTTTGACCCCACGGGGTGAGATCTTGCGTGGAGCCCCAGATCGAGGGAGATTATCACTGGTCTTGTATGTCTTCCATTTGCTTATTATTGCTCCCACAGTTGATTTCATCACACCAAGCTGCTTGCCTATTGCAGATTCAGTCTTCCCAGCCTGGTGCAGAGCTACAATTTTGTTTCTGGTGTCCTTCGAGCAGCTCTTTGGTCTTCACCATAGTGGAGTTTGGAATGTGACTGTTTGAGGTTGTGGACAGGTGTCTTTTATACGGATAACAAGGTCAAACAGGAGCCATTACTACAGGTAATGAGTGGAGGACAGAGGAGCCTCTTAAAGAAGTTACAGGTCTGTGAGAGCCTGAAATCGTCCATGTTTTTAGCTGACCGAATACTTATTTTCCACCATAATTTGTAAAATAAATCTTCCCAAATCAGACAAAGTGATTTTCTGCTTTGTTTCCTCATTCTGACTCTCATAGTTGTGGTCTACCTATGATGTCAGTTACAGGCCGCTCTCATCTTTTTAAGTGGGAGAACTTGCACAATTGGTGGCTGACTAAAGACTTTTTTCCCCACTGTAAATTTTGTTGGAACCTTTGACCCTTATAACGTCCTAACAAAAAAAAAATCTGTTTAAAAAGATTGTGCTGATGTAAAGTAGACATGTGGGAAATGTTATGTATTAACTATTTTCTGTGACATATTTTTCTTACTAAGTTATGGGGCAGGGTTTATTGGGTGTGTCCTGTTATGGGGCAATTTGGACATGTCTTGTCATTAGATGAGCATGTTTGGGTATGGTATGTTATGGGGCAGGGTTTATTGGGTGTGTCCTGTTATGGGGCAATTTGGACATGTCTTGTCATTAGATGAGCATGTTTGGGTATGGTATGTTATGGGGCAGGATTTATTGGGTGTGTCCTGTGATGGGGCAGAGTTTGGACATGCCTTGTCATTAGATGAGCATGTTTGGGTGTGGTAAGTTATGGGGCAGGGTTTATTGGGTGTGTCCTGTGATGGGGCAATTTGGACATGCCTTGTCATTGGATGAGCATGTGTGGCTGTGGTATGTTCTGGGGCAGGGTTTATTGGGTGTGCCCTGTGATGGCGCAATTTGGACATACCTTAACATTGGATGAGCATGTTTGGGTGTGGTATGTTATGGGGCAGGGTTTATTGGGTGTGTCCTGTGATGGGGCATAGATTGGACATACCTTAACATTGGATGAGCATGTTTGGGTGGGGTATGTTATGGGGCAGAATTTATTGGGTGTGTCCTGTGATGGGACAGAGTTTGTTCATGTCTTGTCATTAGATAAGCATGTTTGGGTGTGGTATGTTATGGGACAAGGTTTGTTGGGTGTCTCTTGTGATGGGGCAGGTATTGTTTGGGTGCAACTTGTGATTAGATGGAGTTTGGTTGGATGTAACTCATCCAACCAGATGAGTTGGCAGTTTGGTTGGGTCATAGCTTGTCACGAGGATGAGATTTCCAGCATAAAACACAGAGAATGGATAGCCCACATTTCTGACACTAACTTACACTTTACATAAAGTTTCTGTAAGCTCTTTTATATAGGCCAAACCCAAAAAGTCTGACTCCTGACCAGATGCAAATATTTAGCTCGTGTTCCTGATTAGATTTGTATCTGAGAATTATTCCATTTTGCTTTCAGGTGACTTAGAGGAGAATGATGCGGAGTATGGGGATGTTATGTATGAGAACATCAATGGACCAAACCCACCGAAAATAAGAACAAAACCATCAATTCAACCATCCGGCCCGGTGGAGCGACTCAGGACAGGTATTGCAGTATCAGTGTTAGTTTTAGAAGTGCGTGTGACGTAGGTAAAGTTTACATCCAGATTATATGCAGATCCAATTGAAACTAATTTGAAGACTAAAATCCACATCAGTGTCCTAAATACAAAAATATATACATCCACAATATAAGCTAGCAATGGAATGCAAAGTGTCATGGTCAGGACATGGTTAATGTCCTGTTCTGACAGGGTTAACATTGCCGGCCTCTCTTTGGATCTGGGAGGAGTATTTATGCTCACTCCATACTGGCATTCTCTGTCAGTTATACTGCTATTCTGGTGTGTCTGACCCCTGGTATGTGTGTACTCTGCATTGTTTGTTTGCTTCCCGTGTATGACCCGGCTTGTTCCTTCACTCTGTACTCCGTCTCTCGTTTTTGGTACCATTGTCTTTTCTGGTTCTGACCTCCTGGCTTGGCTATTGTTACTCCGTTACAGTTTGTCCCTATTGTACTGTCTAATGCCCGTTCTGGTTTTCTGATCTATTGCTACGTCCTGACTATTCTTTCTGTCTAAGCCCTTTGGTACTGTCCTGCTATCTCGTGCTTTGACCTCGGCTTGATTTGGTTTCTGTCTCTGTCTATGCTCCTTGGTAACATTGTCCTGTAGTTACCCTTCTAGGAGTTTCACAGCACCTCCTAGCTCTGTGGACCTTAGGCCACGCCCCCAGCAGTCACGTGATTCAGGTCCTGGAGCATGCATTGTCACCACTGCTGCTCGCTCTGCAGGTATCTTTGTGCACAGTCTTTGTACTCAGGACACGCGCCCTGGCTCAGTGAGCAAGTGCAGTGCGGTGTTCCTGACACAAAGACTGTGAGAGCTGAAGAGATAGACACAATTAGTGAAATATCATTAGAAATCAATGACTGAACCGACAAGGTAAGACACGTAACTGGAGAGCAAAAAATCCACAAAACAGACATTGCACATAACATTAACTATTGGCACTAATTGATTCATATTCTTCCATTTTCAATGCAGAGATATCAAAGAGCCCAAAATAAACAATGTGTGAGGAGACGCAAGAGAGGTGGGAGCAATTTGCACCTGACAGAGTACAGACTCAGTGTTGTGGGTAAAGTCCTCTGACGAAGCCTAATGTGAAGCGCACATTAAGTACCCAAACCTCTGTGAATGTCATGTGCAAAGTTCTCCTTCCTCTCTTGTCTTTCTCTGTATCTGTTTTCAATGAAGATATATACATCACTACTAGAGTGGTTTTATCGATCACCTTCTTCTCCATTTATGTGTCTGACATTATTTGTTCATTAATTGTGTTTTAATGGAAATTTTGATAAAAATCTAAAATTTTATTTATTTTTTCAGCTCTTCACATTTTTTTAAAGGTATTCCTCAATTTAAGGTATAAACTGTGACGCTAGTCACTTCTCACGGCCAAGCCGTGAGTCGCAGGGGTCAAGGAGTCCAAGGTCAGAAGCCAGGAGGGTGCATCATAAACACAGAAGGAAGAGGCAAAAGTGTAGTCAGGTAATGTTCTGAGGTCAGAGTACCGGAAGGTTAATGAATCAGAGCTGAAGGGGTTAAACAGGTGAATGGTCAGAACAAAGAACGAAGTCCAAAGTCAGGCAACAGATCAAGCAAACAGAACACAAGGTACAGGGAGCACAAACCTCACAAGATGAATGTACATCTGGCAGAGGTCTAGCAAAAGCTGCTCAGTTAAGTAGGCATTGCAATTACCCGGGATAGTGAACACCTGAGACAGCCGATGCCTCCCAGTCAGATTGGCTAGTCGAGTTGTCAATCAACACACTGACAGCTCGGTACGCCCCAGTACCAGATTGGATGGCCATGATGTCCATCAAAGTATTGACAGCTTCAGCACGCCCCTGTACTGGATTGGACGACCGAGTTGTCAGTAACTGCATCCCAGACACCCTGAGGGGTGGAACTGTGACAGTACTCCCTCTTCTAGGGGGGCCACCGGACCCCCAGGCTTCCCAGGAAATTTTAGATCGAAAGCCCTGACTAACCGATCGGCCTTCACATCTCAAGCAGGGACCCAGGATCTCTCCTCTGGTCCGTATCACCTCCAGTGGATGAGGTAATGGAGGGAATTACGGACCCTCTGAGAATCTACAACCCTCTGAACCTCATACTCCAGGCCACCGTTTACTGAAAGCGGAGGAGGTGGGGATGAAGAAGACAATGCAGAAGGGACATACTCCTTTAATAGGGATTTATGGAGATGCGAAGGGATGGAGGAAGCTTTCATCTAAATGTCACAGGATTGACCACCTCTAGGATCTCATATGGACCAATAAACTTTGGACCCAACTTCGCTGACGGCACTTTAAGTTTAATGTTCCTAGACGACAAACCTTATCCCCAATCTTAAAAACAGGACCCACCAAACGTCTTCTATCGGCCTTTCATTTTTGGCAAATCTGAGTAGTCCCAATTTTCTTCTGAACCTCCCTCCAGACATCTCCAAGTCTCTGTACGGCGACCTCCACCCCAGGACATTAAGAACTGATTCTAGTTCCGGTAGATTGATTTATTCGACTGTTAAAAGCAAACTCAGCTAGAGGTAAAAAGGAAGACCAGTCCTCCTGTCACGCTGCCACAAAGAACCTTAAAATTTGTTCCAAAGATTGATTTGTCCTCTCAGTCTGACTATTGATTTCAGGGTGATAAGCAGATGAAAATGACAAGTCAATCCCTAGTTTACTGCAAAAAGCTCTTCAAAATTTAGAGACAAATTGTACTCCCCTATCAGGCACAATGTTCAGAGTGATCTCATGTAACCTTACAATATGAGAAATAAACAACCTGGAGAGGGTCTCAGCATTAGGCAATCCTGACAAAGGAATAAAATGAGCTTCTTTGCTGAATCGATCAACTTTCCACCAAAATAGCAGCTTTACCATCAGACAAAGGCAAATCTGCAATGAAATCCATGGACAAATGAGTTCATGGTCTTTCTGGAATAGGCAATGGAGCTAATTCCCCAGCCAGCTAGCTATGACTGACTTTGGCGCGTGTGCAGACTTCACAAGCAGATACAAATCCTTAATATCCTTATGCATTGATGGCCACCAAAAAAGTCTGTCGATGGCTTTTCCTTGTGGCAGTAATCCCAGGATGGCCACTTAAAACGAAATCATGAAATTCCTGTAACCCGCAATCTTAGGTACACAGGCACAAATAATTTGGACTCCAGAAAAATGGAAGGAGCCAATGACTGGACTTTACGAATCTCCTCTTCCAATTCCAAAATTACCGTAGACACCACAATACCCTGAGGAATAATGGAGGATGGGGGTTCTGGAGGAGAAATGGAATCTAGACTACGAGATAAAGCATCAGCTTTCACATTCTTTTACCCAGGCCTGAATTTAATAGAAAAATTAAATTGAGAGAAAAACAAGGACCATCAGACCTCTCTAGGAGTTAACCTTTTATGCGATTCAATGTAAGCTAAATTCTTGGGATCCGTGATCACCTTAACTGGATGAACCACCCCCTCCAAAAAATGCCTCCATTCCTCAAAGGCCAATTTGACAGCAAGTAACTCCCGATTACCCACATCATTATTTCTCTCTGCCGGTGAAAATTTTTTAGAAAGAAAAGCACATGGACGCAGGTTAGTCAGAGTTTTGGGCCCCTGCGATAAGACTACCCTCACTCCGATCTCCGAAGCATCCACCTCTACAATGAGCGGTTCTTGAAGATCAGGCTGGATCCAAGTGGGTTTTGACATAAAAGACTCTTTTAATCTTTCAAAAGCCCTGATAGCAGCCGGCGACCAAATCTTGAGATTCGCCCCTTACGTGTAAGGTCAGTAAGTGGTTTAGCAATCTGTGAAAACCCCTTGATAAATTTTCTGTAATAGTTGGCGAATCCCAAAAAGACGCTGCAAAGCCTTAAGATCACAAGGTTAAACCCAATCAATTATGGCCTGCACCTTCCCAGGGTCCATCTTAAACCCTTCTGCTGACAAGATAAACCCCAAGAAAGAGATTTCTGGCACAGAAAAAAACAGATTTCTCTAATCTGGCAAACAGAGAGTTTCTCCCTTAGCCTCTGTATCACAACACGGACATGTTCCTGTGAGTGTCCAAGTCTGGCGAGAAAATTAAAATGTCATTGAGGTAAATCACAACAAATCTTCCAATGCAATCAGAGAAAATATAATTCATAAAATTTTGAAACAGCGGGTACATTAGATAATTCAAAAGGCATGACAAGGTTTTCAAAACGACCCTCCGTCGTTAAAAACGCGTTTTTCCACTCATCACCCTTCCGGATGCATATCAAATTGTTAACCCCTCTAAGATCAAGTTTAGAAAACACCCTCGCCCCCAGAAGCTGATTATATAGGTCGGGGATGAGTGGAAGTGGGTATTTTTAACCGCGCTCTTGTTTAGTTCTCGGAAATCAAGGCAAAGATGGAGACCCCCATCTTTCTTTTTAACAAAGAAAAATCCAGCAGCTATAGGGGAGGAGGAAGAACGGATATGACCCTTCTGTAAACTTTTGCTAACATATTCTTTCATGGCGGCTCGTTCAGGCCCTGACAAATTGTAGAGGCGAGCTTTTGGCAACTTGGCGCTAGGAATAAGATCAATAGCACAATCATAGGGACGATGGAGAGGTAGTATCTCCACCTCTTTTTCCGTACACACATCTCTGAAGTCTTTCAGGTACCCCGGAAGACCCTCCAGACTAGCAGAGCATATTTGTACATTTTTTAGACATGTTTTGTAACACTTGGGGCTCCATTTCATAATCTCCTTCTGACACTAATCAATAACTGGATTGTGAATCTACAGCCATGGAAACCCCAGTAACAATCCAGCAGGTAAATTATCCAACACAAAACAGGAGATGGATTCAGAGTGGAGAGCTCACACTTGGACAGTGAAATCCACTGTTGCTCTCTCGACCACGTTGTGAGCTTATGGTGTCTTGTCAAGGGCGATGACTTGAATGGATCTTTTCAATCTAATTGTCCCTAAGCCTAATTTCAGAACCAGTCCTGAATCAATAAAGTTAGCAGAAGACCTACAATCAATGAACACCAATGTTGATAAAACCTGAATCTTGAAGGAAATCATCAAATTTATCAGTACTTTATCAGAGGAAGAAAAAGTTACCTGGGAGTCTGGGTGACCTCCTCGGCTATCAGCCAGACTCAAACGTTCTCCCGATGGTTTGATAGCTTGAGGACGAGTTGAGCAATTCTTAAGAAAATGTCCAGAGAGACCACAGTATAGATAAAGTCCAAGATCTTGTCTCTGTCTTCTCTCTGCAACTCGAAGATTGGCAACTTTAACCTCAGCTAAATGGACCTGCTCCGAGGGAGTAGTACATGTGGCCTGCTGTTTACCAAGTCTCTCATGGATTCTGCCGTCCATTTGTATGGCCTGAGTCATGGCCTCCATCAGAAAACAAGGGGCGTCATGGAGGACCAGGGCATCCTTGAGTTTCTCGGAAAGGCCTCTTTGGAACTGGCACCTGAGAGCATCATTCCATACTTCTGTGGACCACTGCTGGAACTCAGTATAGTTGTCCTCAGCTGTGCGACCCCCCCTGTGCCAGGTTCATGATCTTAGCCTCTGCGATTCTGCCGGGTTCGTCATATATCAGACCTAAACTGTCAAAAAAGGCTTCAATGGAAAACCGTTCTGGGGCTTTTGGGGATAAAAAAATGCCCAGGTCTGAGGACCCCTCGCAGTAGGGACATGGTTATTCCCACCCACTGGAACTACTCCCCTGACAACGGGGGACACAGGGTAAAAAATAAATTGCAGCTCTCCCTGAATACCCTAAACTGGTCTTTCTCTCCTGAAAATTTATCAGGAAGGGATATAACAGGTTCGGAAGAGACCAACTGCACATCAGAAAGCACTGACGTCACAGCCACTGCGGCAGTGGGGGGCAGTGGCGTAGCAACTGTTTGTGGCGCCCGGGGCGGTCGAAAAATTTGCCGCCCCTTTGGTCGTTGATAATCCGGAAGCATCCGAAGAGCCCACACTACACTCAAAGATCTAATTTTTAGTCTGCTACTAACTCTTCTGTTATTATTTCTAAATTTCTAGACTTATATATGGGTATATAGCATATATAGGTGTTCCCAGGGGTGTATACCTGTATATAGCTTCGATAGGTGGCTTCCAGAGGTGTATACAGGTGTACATAGCTTCTATAAAAGGCTCACTGACTTGCATACATGACTGGGTTGCATAACTGGCTTACAAGACTGACATAAATGATTGGCATACATGACTTGCGTAAATGACTGGCTTACCTTACCTGACTGGCTTACATGACTGGCGTTTATGACTGGCGTACATACATTGTGCACATGACTGGCATAAATGACTGGCATTCATGACTGTCTTTCATGATGGGCCTACATGACTGGCGTACATGACTGGCGAATATGACAGGCGTGCCGCGTACGTGACCGGTGGAGTCCAGAGCAGTTGAAAAGTTGTGGCATTTTTTTAGGACGCTGATATCTGCTCTCGAGGCGTTTGTATCCAGCGCTGACTACATTACAGCTGGAGCAGAAGACGCCAATCTCCAGGACTCAAGGCCTTAGTGTCAGCATTGGAGCAACCAGAAAAAGGAAAATGAGTAACTGATCCGACCACACAAAGCAGAACATTTGGGGTTGATGGACCCCGGTGTATAATACAGCCGGTGTGGCAGGTGTCACAGTCTGAGTGTCTCCCCTCAGGGCCCCCACAGCAGGTGTCACAGTCTGAGTGTCTCCCCTCAGGGCCCTCACAGCAGGTGTCACAGTCTGAGTGTCTCCCCTCAGGGCCCCCACAGCAGGTGTCACAGTCTGAGTGTCTCCCCTCAGGGCCCCCACAGCAGGTGTCACAGTCTGAGTGTCTCCCCTCAGGGCCCCCACAGCAGGTGTCACAGTCTGAGTGTCTCCCCTCAGGGCCCTCACAGCAGGTGTCACAGTCTGAGTGTCTCCCCTCAGGGCCCCCACAGCAGGTGTCACAGTCTGAGTGTCTCCCCTCAGGGCCCTCACAGCAGGTGTCACAGTCTGAGTGTCTCCCATCAGGGCCCTCACAGCAGGTGTCACAGTCTGAGTGTCTCCCCTCAGGGCCCTCACAGCAGGTGTCACAGTCTGAGTGTCTCCCCTCAGGGCCCTCACAGCAGGTGTCACAGTCTGAGTGTCTCCCCTCAGGGCCCTCACAGCAGGTGTCACAGTCTGAGTGTCTCCCCTCAGGGCCCCCACAGCAGGTGTCACAGTCTGAGTGTCTCCCCTCAGGGCCCTCACAGCAGGTGTCACAGTCTGAGTGTCTCCCCTCAGGGCCCCCACAGCAGGTGTCACAGTCTGAGTGTCTCCCCTCAGGGCCCCCACAGCAGGTGTCACAGTCTGAGTGTCTCCCCTCAGGGCCCTCACAGCAGGTGTCACAGTCTGAGTGTCTCCCCTCAGGGCCCCCACAGCAGGTGTCACAGTCTGAGTGTCTCCCCTCAGGGCCCCCACAGCAGGTGTCACAGTCTGAGTGTCTCCCCTCAGGGCCCTCACAGCAGGTGTCACAGTCTGAGTGTCTCCCCTCAGGGCCCTCACAGCAGGTGTCACAGTCTGAGTGTCTCCCCTCAGGGCCCCCACAGCAGGTGTCACAGTCTGAGTGTCTCCCCTCAGGGCCCCCACAGCAGGTGTCACAGTCTGAGTGTCTCCCCTCAGGGCCCCCACAGCAGGTGTCACAGTCTGAGTGTCTCCCCTCAGGGCCCCCACAGCAGGTGTCACAGTCTGAGTGTCTCCCCTCAGGGCCCCCACAGCAGGTGTTACAGACAGTCTGAGTGTCTCCCCTCAGGGCCCCCACAGCAGGTGTCACAGTCTGAGTGTCTCCCCTCAGGGCCCCCACAGCAGGTGTCACAGTCTGAGTGTCTCCCCTCAGGGCCCCCACAGCAGGTGTCACAGTCTGAGTGTCTCCCCTCAGGGCCCCCACAGCAGGTGTCACAGTCTGAGTGTCTCCCCTCAGGGCCCCCACAGCAGGTGTCACAGTCTGAGTGTCTCCCCTCAGAGCCCTCACAGCAGGTGTCACAGTCTGAGTGTCTCCCCTCAGGGCCCCCACAGCAGGTGTCACAGTCTGAGTGTCTCCCCTCAGGGCCCCCACAGCAGGTGTCACAGTCTGAGTGTCTCCCCTCAGGGCCCTCACAGCAGGTGTCACAGTCTGAGTGTCTCCCCTCAGGGCCCTCACAGCAGGTGTCACAGTCTGAGTGTCTCCCCTCAGGGCCCCCACAGCAGGTGTCACAGTCTGAGTGTCTCCCATCAGGGCCCTCACAGCAGGTGTCACAGTCTGAGTGTCTCCCCTCAGAGCCCTCACAGCAGGTGTCACAGTCTGTCTCCCCTCAGGGCCCTCACAGCAGGTGTCACAGTCTGAGTGTCTCCCCTCAGGGCCCTCACAGATATCCCGGGCAGGCTGGGCAGCGCTTCCCGCCGTCCCCCTCACTCACCGGCTCCTGTGTCCCGGGATCTGCTCCTGCGTCACCTCAGCTCAGCAGCCACGTGTTCTTCGGGCAGCTCCGACCCGCGGCCAACACCTCCTCCGACGTCCAGGCTCCAGGAGCGGATGGGCGTTCACCTGAGTGCGCCCAGCACCGGCTCAGGAGCGGACAGCAGCCGGGGCTCCGAGTCCGAGTTCAGCAGAGCAAGGTAGAAAGCGCCTGAGGCTGAGCTGCGCCTGCACTGTGCCTCCGCGGAGTCCGCGCTTCTTCCACGGCAGAGGAGAGAAGAGGAACTGCTGCTGCCACGCGGCGCCGCCCCCACATACTTGCCGCCTAGGGCGGACCGCCCCCCCCGCCCCCCCCACGCTACGCCACTGGTGGGGGGCTATGGGAAGTCTTCACATCAAGCTATTTATCTGACCCTGCAACTGATATTGCAATGACTCCAGGCTCTGGCAATCCATCTCCAGATCCTGAGTCATCTGCATCAAAGCGTATGAACAGGATTCATACTGGCGAAAAAGAAAAACATAGTGGCTGTTACGGGCTGGCGGAACGCACCAAATAATAAAGATGGTATTTAGGTGCGTTCGCAGCCCGGGGTCCACCGTGTAGAGGTGTTAACTGCTGCTTGGTAATGGCGGACGCTATATGGCGGTATAATAACGGGACACACGGGGTTAACCTCACCCAATGTGTACAGAGACGGACTCTTATCTTTCAGAGTCGCACAACCACCAAATAATAAATGCCGTAGCCTGTTATTTCTCACAGAGCTCGGCAGTGTGAGCACTAGCATATAGTCACAGAACTCAGCCCTTAGACCGCAGGACTGAAGTCCCTCTAGACCGCTAGCGCTCGGCACCGCGACTGCGATGCCAGCAAGGGTTAAATCACGTGTGCAAGTGTGCACAGTGTCACTCAGGTGGACGCCACTAATCGCCCTGGGTTGGGCCAGGTAAGCGCACAGGTTGCGCAAGGCGTTGCACCGGCGTGGCTGCCACTTGCCGCAGTTCGATAGTGCCCTGCAGTGGGCGACACCATCAGACTCTAGTGTGCAGATGGCTGGTATGCACTGTGGCCTATAGACTAGCCACTGACAGGCGCTGACTCGGACTCTAAACCCTAACCACATTCGTATTATCACAGGGGAGGGGTTTCATAATGAGTCAGTCACCAGATACATGCATCCATCATCATACACTCCAAATTATTTCAGTCTATACTAGCACATGGGCGAGCAGCTGTCATGGGCAGCCTAGGTAGCTTTAGGCTGAAACCCCGGGGCCCCTGCGATGTCCCTCAGACTAGGGGAGACCCTGTCTGTCCCTCAACCCAGGGTTTACACTGAAGGTGTGCCTGCCTGGGCCTCCACCCTGTCCTTGTCTCCTGTCCAGCCCAAAGCTGAACCCACCACCCTCCACCCAGTGAGGAGACCAAACACCAGACCCCACAAATAAGTATGGACAGGGATAACGGAAATGCACCACACCGCGTACACACAGGGGAATACAATAATGTGCAAGGGCAACCAAAAAATACAACACAAGGAGGCAAAATGGCAACAACGGAATATACTACACCAGAAACCGTATGCTCCTTAGACCACCACTCCAGACCGGTATCGCTTAGCACAAGGCAAGAGCTATAGTCGGCGACGCCCATAGTCACACAGGGCAATTTAAAGACAGAGGGCGTGGCTAAGCCGTCAGCCAGAATGACAACCTGGTTAATCCAATCCAAGCCGGATCAGAAGACCAACCAGCGCCGCTGAGAACCAAGTGGTAGGATGGGGTATTACCGCTGTCTGCCGGACACCTGGTGCGAACAGTGCCCGACATGACAGTACCCCGCCTTCTATGAGGGACCCCAGGAACCTCACAATGTCGAGGACCCGGCTTGTCCGGATGGCGGCGATGAAACCCTGTAATCAGTCGGTCCGCATGTATGTCCGAAGCCGGCACCCAAGTCCTCTTCTGAGGACCATAGCCACGCCAGTGGACCAGGTACTGTAGAGTGTGACGCACTACCCGAGAGTCAACCACCTTGGACACCTCAAACTCCAAAGTGCCATCCACCAAGACGGGAGGTGGTGGCACGGGAGAAACATCAACAGCACCCACGACTTTCTTAAGTAACACCTCGTGAAACACATTATGTATCTTGTATACGGCAGGTAACTCCAAATGAAATGCCACAGGGTTGATAATTGTGGAGATCCTAAACGGACCAATGAACCTGGGACCCAATTTAAGCGATGGTATTTTGAGTTTAATGTTCCTTGTAGACAACCACACCCAATCACCCACACACAGGTCCGGACCTGGCACACATCTACCGTCAGCCACATGTTTGTACCTAGAACCTACATTCAGCAAGCGCTACTTTACTCTCCTCCAAACGGATGACAATTGTGCTCCCAACTGGTCCTCCTTAGGGACGCCCGCAGAGCACCCTTGGCGCAAGGTACAGAATTGGGGATGTTGACCATAAACACAAAAGAAAGGAGATTCCCCAGACGATTCCTGACAATCATTGTTTATCGCGAATTCAGCCAGAGGAAGAAACGCCGACCACACTTCCTGATTGTCAGACACAAAACAGTGTAAGTATTGTTCCAGGTTTTGGTCCATACGCTCAGTCTGCCCATTCGACTGAGGATGGAAAGCCGATGAATGAGACAATTTAATCGCTAGGCGTGAACAAAAAGCTCTCCAAAATTTTGCCACAAATTGTGTACCTCTATCAGATACAATGTCAGACGGGACACCATGAAGTCTGACCACCTCGCGAATAAAAACCTGAGCAAGGGTCTTCGCATTGGGCAAAGATGGCAAAGCAACGAAATGCGACATTTTAGAGAACCGATCAACTATTACCAGAATGACAGTGTTCCCAGCCGAGGAGGGCAAATCCGTAATGAAATCCATGGAAATCTCAGTCCATGGCTTACTGGGCACACAGAGAGGATGCAATGTGCCAGCAGGACAGGAGCGTGGTGTCTTGGCCCGTGCGCACGTGGTACAGGCTGACACATATGAGGCCACGTCCTGCCGGATTTTGGGCCACCAAAAACGACGTGATACAAGTTCCAGAGTGCTCTTAACCCCTGGGTGGCCCGCCAGGACAGTATCGTGATATTCCCCTAACACCTTTAAGAGTAGGTGTAGTGGCACAAACGATTTATTAGGAGGCAGATCCGGCGGTACCTCCTCCTGAGCCTCCGCAATCTCTGCCTCAACTTCTATCGTGAGAGCCGAGACCACAACTCCCTTTTGGTGGATAGGCACTGGATCCTCACGTGGCTCTCCACCCGGAAAACATCTGGACAAGGCGTCCGCCTTAGTATTCTTAGAACCTGGTTGGTATGTCACAAAAAAATTGAACCGGGTGAAGAATAACGCCCAGTGAGCCTGTCTGGGGGACAGGCGTTTAGCAGACTCTAAATAAAGCAGATTTTTATGGTCTGTTATAACAGTAATCTGATGGACAGCCCCCTCCAAGAAGTGTCGCCATTCCTCAAATGCCAACTTGATGGCCAACAATTCCCTGTTACCAATATTGTAATTACGCTCGGCAGGCGACAGCTTCTTGGAGAAGTAGGCACACGGGTGCAATTTGCCCAAGGATAGACCCTGAGACAGTACCGCCCCCACTCCAACCTCAGATGCATCCACCTCCACGGTAAATGGTAGGGAGACATCAGGCTGAACCAGGATGGGAGCTGAAGCAAAACTGTTTTTGAGGAATTCAAACGCGCGCACAGCAACCTCAGACCAGTCAGAAAAATTGGTACCTTTTTTAGTCATGTCGGTGAGCGGTTTAGCAATCATAGAAAAATTCTTAATAAATTTCCTATAAAAGTTGGAAAAGCCCAGGAATCGCTGAAGCGCCTTGAGATTATCAGGCCGATCCCACTGCAGCACCGCTTGCACCTTAGCAGTGTCCATTTTAAACCCTGAGGTGGAAATTACACAACCCAAAAAAGGTAATTGTTGGACGACAAATACACATTTCTCAAGCTTGGCATACAGCTTGTTCTCCCTGAGCAACTGCAATACCTGCCTAACATGCTCTATGTGTGCATCACGGTCGCGTGAGTAAATAAGAATGTCATCAAGGTATATAATAACAAATTTCCCCAAGAGATGAGAAAAGACATCATTTATGAAATGTTGAAATACTGCTGGCGCGCTCGTCAACCTAAATGGCATCACCAAATTCTCAAAATGACCCTCAGGGGTATTAAATGCCGTCTTCCATTCATCCCCTTGACGGACTCTTATGAGATTGTACGCCCCCTGAGGTCAAGCTTGGAAAACCATTTGGCACCAGACACCTGGTTGAACAAATCGGGTATCAGTGGCATCGGGTATGGGTCAGGAACTGTAATCTGGTTGAGTTCCCTGAAATCCAGACACGGGCGTAATCCGCCATCTTTCTCTTGACAAAGAAGAACCCCGCCGCCAATGGAGATGATGAAGGCTTGATGTGCCCTTTGCTTAGACTTTCTGCAATGTATTCTTTGAGAGCTTGCCTCTCAGGACCTGAGATATTAAACATCCTGGCTTTCGGTAACTTGGCCCCCGGTTTTAACCTAATAGCACAGTCATAGGGTCGGTGCGGTGGCAGCTCTGAACAACCTCTTTTAGAAAATACATCAGCAAAGTCCAGCAGTGGCTCCGGGATGCTGGGAGTCACAGCGGAGATACATGTGGCCAGACAACTCTCCTGGCAATATCTGCTCCACTGGATTATGTCCTGGGTTTTCCAATCAATCACCGGATTGTGCATAGACAACCATGGAAACCCCAGAACTACCTGAGCAGGTAAATAACTGAGTACCTTACATGTTACCCGCTCAAAGTGTAGGACCCCAATGTGGAGTTGTACATCAGCCACAAACTCTTTAATCTCCCCTTGTGAGAGAGGGGAGGCATTGATGGTAACCACCTGGATAGGATTAGGCAGCATCTCCACCTTAAATCCCGCTGTACGCACAAACTTTTCATCAATGAGATTAGCGGCTGAACCACTATCTACAAATACAGTAATCGACAGCTCTTGGCCCCCGACTACTACCTTGGCAGGGAGCATACACTGGGAGACCACCACGGAGGATATGCAAAGGCTCATACTAGACTCCTCCAAACCCTCTGAGCCTAGCAGTTTTCCGCCGGCACGTCTTTCTTAGGTACCAGGGGGCAAGCATTAATAAAATGTCCTTTTCTGCCACAAAAAACAGACCCCTTGCTTTCTGGGCAAGGGACATTTATGCTTGTTATTATGTGTATGTGATATACCAGCGATCTGCAAAGGTTCCACGGATTCACCTGAGGCGACCTCACCAGAGCACTCCCCCCACAGGCAATGTCTCCTGCGACCTCTGACGAAAGCGGCGATCAATGCGTACTACAAGCACCATAGCAGCCTCCAGAGAGGCGGGAGTCTCATACATTAGCAGAGCTTGTTTAACCCTTCCAGAAACCCCATGCAAAAATTGACTCCTTAGTGCAGGGTCATTCCATTGAGTGTCCACAGCCCAGCGACGAAATTCCGTACAATAATCCTCCGCCAGTCGCTCACCCTGGAGTATAGAGCGTATTTTAGACTCTGCTAACGCCAGTCTGTCAGGATCGTCATAGATTAAACCAAGAGCAGAAAAAAAAAGTCCATGGACTCAAATGCTGGTGAATCAGAAGGTAGTGAAAAAGCCCATGCTTGTGGGTCACCACTCAGCAAGGAAATTACCTATCCCACATGCTGAGCCTCATTTCCTGAGGAGAGTGGACGCATGCGAAAATACAATTTGCAGGATTCACGAAATACAACGAACTTACAGCGATCACCAGAAAATCGTTCAGGAAGAGGTAACTTGGGCTCAGCTGCCCTGACTGCTGCCTCAGTTTGCACAGCAGGAACTGACAGGCCTTGTTGCTGGAGCGCCCCCCTCAGTTCAGTGACCTGTATGGACAGAGCCTCCAGCTGCTTGGTTATGGAGACTATAGGATCCATGGTAAATAATCCTTTTTTTTTTTTTGGGCCGACTATAATGTCATGGGAAGCCTAGGTAACTTTAGGCTGAAACCCCGGGGCCCCTGCGATGTCCCTCAGACTAGGGGAAACCCTGTCTGTCTGTCCCTCAACCCAGGGTTTACACTGAAGGTGTGCCTGCCTGGGCCTCCACCCTGTCCTTGTCTCCTGTCCAGCCCAAAGCTGAACCCACCACCCTCCACCCAGTGAGGAGACCAAACACCAGACCCCACAAATAAGTATGGACAGGGATAACGGAAATGCACCACACCGCGTACACACAGGGGAATACAATAATGTGCAAGGGCAACCAAAAAATACAACACAGGGAGGCAAAATGGCAACAATGGAATATACTACACCAGAAACCGTATGCTCCTTAGACCACCACTCCAGACCGGTATCGCTTAGCACAAGGCAAGAGCTATAGTCGGTGACGCCCATAGTCACACAGGGCAATTTAAAGACAGAGGGCGTGGCTAAGCCCTCAGCCAGAATGACAACCTGGTTAACCCAATCCAAGCCGGATCAGAAGACCAACCAGTGCCGCTGAGAACCAAGTGGTAGGATGGGTTATTACCGCTGTCTGCAGGACACCCTGGTGCGAACAGTGTCCGACATGACAGCAGCCATGCGAACCTTTTATAGCCACGGGCGTCCGGGACCTTCCTGGCTTCTCGGATGGGCCAATCCGAACACGAGCAGGACCTGAGCACGTGACCCTTGATCTCCAATGGGAGATCATTCCACGGGCATGTTCAGTGGCCCGACATGAGGACTTAGTCCCTGGAGAATCTCGCTGCTGAGCAGCATACATTGTCATAGCTGTGCCAGAGGTGGCAGCAGCAAGCAAACCCACGGAGTTGGCGTGGGCAGAGCGCCGGGACCGACGAATCTGCTGAGCAGGCTCCACTGCGGCCGAAGAAGAATGGGAGACCGCTGGGTGCAAGGCTCTGGATTCCTGCTGTGCAGTGGCAGGAACCTGACGCCTAACAGTGGCCAGATGTAACGTGACGCCAGTTACTTCTCACGGCCAAGCCGTAAGTCGCAGTGGTCATGGAGTCCAAAGGTCAGAAGCCAGGAGGGTACGTCATAAACAGAAGAAAGAGACAAAGGCGTAGTCAGGTAATGTTCCGAGGTCAGCGTACTGGGAGGTTAATGGATCACAGCTGAAGGGGTTAAACAGGCGGATAGTCAGAATAAAGTCCAAAGTCTGGCAACAGATCAAGCAAACAGAACACAAGGCACAGGAGATCACAGAGCACTAACCTCACAAGATGAATGTATGTCTGTCAGTGGTCTAGGAGAAGCTGCTCAGTTAAATAAGCATTGCAATTACCCGGGATAGTGAACACCTGAGACAGACGATGCCTCCCAGTCACAGATTGGCTAGTCTAGCTGTCAATCAAAACACTGACAGCTCAGCACGCCCCAGTAATCTGAACAATGCAAGAGAAAAATATACTGAAATGTTTTCAGGTGGAAAAAGAAAAATAAACAGCTAAAATATTGCAGTTGAATAAATGTGCACACAACATTACACTAGAATCGTAGCGTTGGAAGGGACCTCCTGGGCCATCTGGTCCAACCCCCTGCTCAAAGCAGGATTCGCTAAATCATCCCAGTCAGATGTCTTTCCAGCCTCTGTTTGAAGACTTCTATTGAAGGAGAACTCACCACCTCTCGTGGCAGCCTGCTCCACTCATTGATTACCGTTTTTTCTAATATCTAATCTGTCTCCTTCCATTCAGTTTCATCCCATTGCTTCTAGTCTTTCCTTGTGCAAATGAGAATAAAGATGATCCTTCTACAATGTGACAGCCCTTTAGATATTTGTAGACAGCTATTAAGTCTCCTCTCAGTCTTCTCTTCTGCAAACTAAACATTCCCAAATCCTGCAACCTTTCCTCATAAGACAGGGTTTGCAGACCGGTCACCATTCTGGTCGCTCTTCTCTGAACTTGCTCCTGTTTATTGATGTCTTTTTTAAAATGTGGCACTCAAAACTGGACACAATATTCCAGATGAGGTCTGACCAAAGAGGAGTAGAGGGAAATAATGACTTCACGTGATCTAGACTGTATGCTTCTGTTAATACATCCCAGAAATGTATTTGCCATTTTTTCTGCTGCATCACACTGTTGACTCCTGTTCAGTCTGTGATTTATTAGTCTACCCAAGTTTTTTTCACATGTGCTGTTGCTTAGCCTTATTCCTCCCATGCTTTTTTCATTTATATGTAGTTCTTTGCATTTTGCCGTTAAAAACCATTCTGTCAGTTGCTGCCCACTGCTCCAGTTTATTTATATCTTTTTGAATCCTCTCCCTCTCTTCTCTAGTATTAGCTACCCATCCTAGCTTTGTGTCATCAGCAAATTTAATCAGTTTACCCTCAATTCCTTCATCTAAATCATTGATAAAGATGTTGAACAATACAGGGCCCAGGACAGAGCCCTGTGGTACCCCACTTGAGACATTCTTCCAACTAGATGTGCAGCCATTTATGACCACTCTTTGGGTCCGATCACTAAGCCAGTTATGAATCCACCTAACAGTTGCCTTGTCCATTCCATACTTTGTCAGTTTTTCAATAAGGATGGTGTGAGATACTTTGTCAAATGCTTTGCTGAAGAATATACTATATCTACAGTATTTCCCTGATCCACCCAGTCAGTGATTCTGTCATAGAAGGAAATTAAGTTAGTCTTCTATGGTTTTATGAAGGAGTGCTGGAGCAATTTATTATCGACTGATGCCTGGTTTGTACGCTTGCAAATTCCTTATCCTTGCCTTAACTACTAGACACATATATGGCCAAGAAGGGGACAGACTTCTCCAAGTGGTCCAGTCCTGCTAGGGAGGCATTCAACACACTGAAAAGGTATTTAGCTTCTGTGCCAATTATTGTACAGCCTGACATCTCACAGCCTTTCATTGTGGAGGTCGATGCATCTGAGGTGGGAGTGGGGACTGCATTATCGCAAGTTGTGTCTCCTGGTAAATGGCAACCGTGTACTTATTTTTCCGAAAAACTGTCACCAGCTGAAAAATTACGATATTGATAATAGGTAACTCTCAGCTATCAAATGGGCATTTGAGGAGTGGCATCATTCCTTGGAGAGAGCGGTTCACTCAGTGATGGTTATCACAGATCATAAGAATTTGGTATATTTGGAATCGGCGAAACGTCTTACACCATGACAGACGAGATGGGCATTATTTTTTTACCAGGTTTAACTTTTTTGTTACTTTTAGGCCGGGGAGTAAAAACGTTATGGCAGATGCCCTGTCTCATTGCTTTCCTGGGGGAGAAGATAAGTGCAAACCGGTTCCTATTCTCCAAAAGGCTGTGATGATGACGTCTACTGTATATGCTTAAATTTTGAAAGAGAGGTGGTTGATGCTCAGGGGGATGCCCCTGCTACCTGTACGCTTGGTAAACTGTTCGTTCCAGTCAATCTACGCCTTAGAGCCCTCAGCGAATATCACGATACGGTGTGTTGGCTGGACATCCTGGGAATAAGGCCACCTCCGATCTACTTACTTGGCATTTTTGGTGGCCAGTTGCTCATAAGGATGTTCAGGAATATGTAGCTGCCTACAAATATCTGTGCACGTTCTACAACCTTACATACTTGTCCATCAGGGGCTCTCCAACCACTGGAGATTTCCAGCAGACCTTGGACTCGCTTATAAGTCGATTTTATTATGGATCTACCCGTGTCTGCAGGGAACATTGTAATCCTGTGGTGGTGTTGGACAGATTCAGTAAAATGTGTCATTTTATTGCTTTACCTGCTTTGCCTAACGCCACATTTCTGGCGCAAATTTTTGTCATGGAAATTATTATACTGCATGGGATTCCTACCGATAGTTTATGATTGGATGGTGCAGTTTATCTCCAAATTTTGGGGAGCATTTTGCACCCGTCTGGGGATTCAATGTCTTTTTCTTCTGCATTTCACCCGCCGTCTAATGGGCAGACTGAACAAGTTAATCAGAATTTGGAGACATACAATATCTCAGATGTTTTGTGTCTGAAAATCAGGATGACTGGGATACCTACTTCCAGTTGGCTGAATTCGCAGTAAATAATCGTTAGGAATCAACTAGTAAGTCCTCGTTTTTCGGGGCATATGTGTTACAGCCGAAGTTTAGTTCTTTCAATGGTAATTACCCTTCCGGATTACCGGAGGAAGAGCGGTTTTCATCTTCCATCTCTACAATATGGCAGGGGGCGACTAATAATTTGAGAAACATGGGTTCTAAATAAGAGTGTGGCTGATCGGAGACACGTGGTGGGTCCGGACCTATGTATTGGTGACTTGGTATGGCTGTCCTCGAGGAAAATTAAGCTGAAGATTCTGTTTTGGAAACTGGGTCCCAGGTTTATTGGTCCTTAAAGGATCTTAAACACCATCAATCTTGTAGCATTCCGCCTTGCTTTACCACCTACCTTCAGTATTCATAATGTTTTTCACCATTCGCTTCTCAAAAGGTACGAGGCATCTGTAGTACCTTCGCCTCTACCACCTTCTCCTGTCATTATCGATGGTAATCTACAGTTCTAGCTAGCAAAGGTCTTAGACTCTCCTCTTGTTTGTCAGTCGCTTCAATACATAGTACATTGGAAGGGATACAGTCCTGAGGAGAGGATTTGGGTACTGACCTCTGACATCCATGCGGCCAGACTGGTTTGGGATTTTCATGTTGCACACCCAGATAAAACCTGGTCCTGAAGTTCGGGAGGTCCCTCATAGAAGAGGGGGTAATATGTCATGGGGTTACCGCAACGGAGCGAAGCCAAAAGACCGCAGCATCTGGTTGCTCCTACTACGCTGAGAGGAGGCACTTTGTCAGTGTATAAGATGTGTTTATTTCTTCCAGCAGAACAGGGGATAATCAGCTATATTGGAAAACTCCTAAAGTGGGCTGTGCTTGGTTAGCCACTCCTTCTGCCTATATAATCTGGGCTCGATTACCAGTGTCAGGAAAATATGAGTTATTTTCTAAATAACTGAAGTACCCATCCAGAGCTGCCTGTTGCCTCTCCTTGGTTTGTGAATGACATGCTTCACAAGCGATTCCCCCTCTCAGCATCCTTTTCCCCTCTCTGCTCTGTGTAATTCTATCCCCTCTTCCCCCCTCCTGCAGCTGGTCATTACCCAGAGCAGATTCTCCCACCATTGATTTAGAATTTCCTTTGTCTACTCAAACTCGGATTGTATAACACACATTAATCCTAGAGACAGGAAACATATTTTCAGAATCAGTAGAATTTAGGCTACACATAGCAATGTTTTGCAGCCTGTGCGCCCATCAGAAATCAAGAAAACAGTTTCTGCCCCCAGTGACATGCAGACGTGTCATGTTTGGTTTCAAACAAATGATAATTTGATAAATAATAATGTAGTCACCCACACACAGTCTAATTCTGCCCCCACACACATAGAGTATAATACAGTCCCATCACACACAGAGTATAATGCAGCCACCCACACAGAGTATAATACAGCCCCATCACACACAGAGTATAATACAGCCCCCCACACATAGAGTATAATAAAGTCACACACAGTATAATGCAGCCACCCACACACAGAGTATAATACAACCCCACACACATAGAGTATAATACAGCCACCCACACACAGAGTATAATACAACCCCACACACAGAGTATAATACAACCCCACACACAGAGTATAATACAGCCCCACACACAGAGTATAATACAGCCCCATCACACACAGAGTATAATACAGCCCCATCCAGCCCCATCACACACAGAGTATAATGCAGCCCCCCACACATACACACAGAGTAAAATGCAGCCCCACACACACAGAGTATAATACAGCCCCATCTGTTATGATGAGTCACCGAAGGAGGAAAAAACAGAATACCAGCTAAGTCCAGAAAAACCAGAGAGGTTGGCAGCTATCGGATTGCAGACCCCTGAACCTATCTCAACAACTAGCAGTAGCCGTGGGGGGTTCCTACGGTGCCCTAGACCCCTCGATCACAGCCGGAGAACTATATAGCCTAAAGACAGAAAGGGGAAAAACTAAACTGCCCCAGAGCAGACCCCAAAGCAATAGGCAGCCCCCAACATATAATGACGGTGAAGCAAGATGAAAACACTAACACAGATAGAAAGATAGGTTGAGCAAATGATGGGGCCCAAGCTAACTACATAGGACAGGATAGGAAAGCTGCTGTCTGCCATCCGCAAAAACCCTATCAAAATGAGCCAACCGACTGATAGGAAAAACAGGCCCTGAAGTCGCTAGGCTTGAAAAGACTATATCAGCACTCAGGTATATTCTGAAGACAGAGCAAAATATCAACAGATCAGAGACAAAAATGGAGTTCAGCTCACCCCCGGCCGGGGATGGCAGAACTCCCAAAAAAACAAGGCAAAACAAAAACAAAACTGAAGAGTACAAAGCAGAGCAGAAAAACTTAGCTTTGAGATGCATGAATCAGACTGGTCTCCAAGAATCCAGCAGGAAAATCACCAGCCAGGAAGAAGGGCGTCTGCAGCCTTATATCCAGTCCTCAATTCCAGCCACCCAGTCATCATCTAGCTGCCCATGTGTTTGGTAATCAGCCTCACTACCTTCCTTCACCAGAGGAGGGAGTTCATCAGACTTCAATGGTGAAGGGAAAAATGAACTCACAACAGTACCTCCCCCTTGAGGAGGGGTCACCGAACCCTCATCCATGCCACCAGGGAGATCCGGGTGAGCCCAATGAAAGGCACGCACCAATCTTTCGGCATGAATATCAGAGGCAGAGACCCAGGAATTATCCTCCTGACCATAACCCTTCCACTTAACCAAATACTGGAGTCTCCGTCTAGCCAGACGGGAATCCAGTATCTTCTCTACCTCATATTCCATGTTACCTTCAACCAATATAGGGTCAGGAGGTGCCACCACAGGAACTACTGGTTCAACAAACCTCTTCAACAAGGACTTATGAAACACATTATGAATTTTAAATGTGACAGGAAGAGCCAACCGAAAAGAGACCGGATTAATAATCTCCAAAATCTTGTAAGGTCCAATAAATCTAGGCTTAAACTTAGGAGAAGCCACCTTCATAGCGATATTTTTTGATGACAACCAAACCATATCACCCACCTTAAACTGGGGACCAACGGTCCTATGCCGGTTGGAAAACTGCTGGGCCTTTTCCTGGGAGAGAGACAACTTATCCACTACTTGGTCCCAGATCTGGTGCATTCTCTCCACCACAGTGTCAACACCTGGGCAGGCAGAAGGCTCCACCTGCCCTGAAGAAAATCGAGGGTGAAAACCAAAGTTACAAAAAAAAGGTGACATCAAAGTGGCAGAACTAGCTCTATTATTTAAAGCAAATTCGGCCAAGGGCAAAAATGAAACCCAATCATCCTGATTGGCAGAAATAAAACATCTCAAATACGACTCCAAAGTCTGGTTTGTTCTCTCCGTCTGCCCATTGGTCTGAGGGTGAAATGCAGAGGAGAAGGACAACTGAATTCCCAGCTTGGAACAGAAAGTCCTCCAAAATCTAGACACAAACTGAACTCCTCTGTCAGATACAATGTTCTCAGGAATCCCGTGCAAGCGAACCACCTGTTGCAAAAACAAGGGCACCAACTCAGAGGAAGATGGCAACTTAGGGAGTGGTACAAGATGGACCATCTTAGAGAATCTATCACAAATCACCCAAATAACAGTCATTCTCTGAGAGATAGGCATATCAGAGATAAAATCCATTGAAATATGGGTCCATGGCCTCCTGGGCACCGGCAAAGGCATCAACAAGCCACTAGAGCGAGAACAAGGTTTAGACCGGGAGCAAGTCCCACAGGACTGCACAAAATTCCTGACATCATGAGACAAGGCGGGCCACCAAAAAGACTGACTCACCAGATCTCTAGTACCAAAAATACCTGGATGACCAGCCAATGCAGAGCAATGAACTTCAGACATCACTCTCTTCCTCCACTGGTCAGGAACATACAACTTTCCACTGGGACAACGCTCAGGTTTGTCCTCCTGAAACTCTTCCAGAGCACGTCTCAAATCGGGCGAGATGGCAGAAAGAACTACCCCCTCGCCTAAGATGGTAGCAGGCTTAGTCACAACAGGAGAATCAGCAAGGAAACTCCTAGAGAGGATGTCTGCCTTGACATTCTTAGTGCCCGGAAGAAAAGAGACCACAAAATCAAAACGTGTGAAAAACAAGGCCCACCTAGCCTGTCTAGGATTCAAGCGCTTGGCCGACTCCAGGTAAATCAAATTCTTGTGGTCAGTAAGGACCACAACTTGGTGTTTGGCTCCCTCCAACCAATGTCTCCACTCCTCAAATGCCCATTTCATGGCCAACAGTTCCCAATTCCCCACATCATAGTTACGTTCGGATGGGGAGAACTTTCGGGAAAAGAAAGCACAAGGATTCATTTTAGATGTCACAGGATCTTTTTGGGACAACACCGCTCCTGCACCAATCTCAGAAGCGTCCACCTCCACCTGAAACGGGAGTGAGACATCAGGTTGCCGCAAAACCGGAGCAGAAGTGAATCTTCGCTTCAGCTCCTGAAAGGAAGAAACAGCCTCCGGAGACCAATTCAGCACATCAGCACCCTTCCTAGTCAAATCCGTCAATGGCTTGGCAATACCAGAAAAATTAGCTATAAATTTCCGATAAAAATTAGCAAAACCCAAAAACTTCTGGAGGGCCTTCAAAGAAGTGGGCTGAACCCAATCATAAATGGCCTGTACCTTGGCCGGGTCCATTTCAATAGTTAAAGGAGACAAAATAAATCCCAAAAATGAAATCCTCTGTACCCCAAAAAGGCATTTCGATCCCTTGACATACAGGGAATTCTCCCTCAAAATCCGGAACACAGTCCGAACATGTTCCACATGAGAGTCCCAATTCTTGGAGAAGATCAAAATATCATCCAGATAGATAATCAAAAATGTATCCACAAAGTCTGGGAATATATCGTTCATGAAGCACTGGAAGACAGAAGGTGCATTAGTGAGCCCAAAAGGCATCACCAGGTACTCAAAATGTCCCTCCGGAGTATTAAACGCCGTCTTCCATTCATCCCCATGCTTAATGCGAATCAGATTATACGCCCCCTTGAGGTCAAGCTTGGTAAACCAGCAAGCACCTTTAACTCTGGAGAATAGATCAGAAATCAGGGGTAACGGATACTGATATTTAACAGTAATTTTGTTGAGGGCATGATAGTCAATACAAGGCCTTAATGAACCATCCTCTTTAGCCACGAAAAAAAAAACAGCACCTAAGGGAGAAGAGGATGGTCTAATATGACCCTTCTCCAATGCCTCCTTAATATAGGATCGCATAGCCTCGTGCTCGGGTACAGATAAATTGAAAAGCTGACCCTTGGGGAATTTACACCCCGGGTTCAGCTCAATTGCACAGTCATAACTCCTATGAGGAGGCAAAGACGCAGACTCATTCTCACTAAATCCATCATAAAAGTCCGCCAAATAGTCAGGAACATCATGCGACAGGGGAGAGGTGGAGAAAACAGGAGCATCACTAAGGGCACACCGACAACCCCAACTCACCACAGACAAAGATTTCCAATCCAGAACTGGATTATGAATTTGTAACCAGGGAAACCCCAGAACAATGGTATCATGCAAATTATGCAACACCAAAAATCTGCAATTTTCTTGATGGTCTGGGGCGACCCGCATTACCACCTGGGTCCAAAACTGAGGTTTATTCTTTGCCAAAGGAGCAGCATCAATACCCCTCAAAGGGATAGGCGTCCGCAGAGGTGTCATAGGAAATCCACAACGTTTAGCAAAATCCAAGTCCATCAGGTTAAGAGCTGCTCCTGAATCCACAAAAGCCTTGGCGGAAAATGTGGACAGGGAGCAGATCAGAGTAATTGCCAGAAGAAACTTAGGTTGAACACCACCCACAGAAAACGTGTGTGCACAACGTTTCTCTCGTTTAGGACAGACAGAAATAATATGCGAGGCATCTCCACAAAAAAAACACAGCTTATTACGCCTTCTGAACTCCTGACGCTGCTCCCTGGACAAAACTCTATCACATTGCATAGGTTCAGACATTTATTCAACAGGTGGCAACACCTCTCGTGCAGCCCTGCGTTCACGTAACCGCCGATCCACCGCCCACTTTCGGAATTTTTGACAGTACAACTCTGCCGAATCCCGACCTTGGCTTAATGCCAACAGGGTCTTTTCAGCCTGATCAATAGCATTAGGTTCATCATACAACAACCCCAAGGCTTGAAAAAATGCGTTCACATTAGTCAGAATAGGATCATCAGGTTTTAAAGAAAACGCCCAATCCTGGGGATCGCAGCAAAGAGATGACAATTTTAACCTGCTGCGTGGAGTTCCCCGACGAGTTAGGCTTCAAGGCAAAAAATAATTTACAATTATTCTTGAAATTCAAGAATTTAGACCGATCCCCCAAAAATACATCAGGAGTAGGAATCTTTGGTTCAGCAGCATGTGAATGAGCAAGATAGGTGGAAATTCCCCGCACTTCAGCAGCGAGCTGCTCCACACGATCAGACAATTGCTTCATCTCCATTGAGAGAAAAATTCCTCCTACGGCCTCAGAGATATAGAGGAAAAAATATGCACACAAAAAAAAAAAATTCTGACACCTTTCTTTTTTTTTTTTTTTTTTTTTTTTTACAATTCTCTCCTGCTATTGAGTACCCTAGGATCTGCGGTATGGCTGGTGATTCTGTTATGATGAGTCACCGAAGGAGGAAAAAACAAAATACCAGCTAAGTCCAGAAAAACCAGAGAGGTTGGCAGCTATCGGATTGCAGACCCCTGAACCTATCACAACAACTAGCAGTAGCCGTGGGGGGTTCTTACAGTGCCCTAGACCCCTCGATCACAGCCGGAGAACTATATAGCCTAAAGACAGAAAGGGGAAAAACTAAACTGCCCCAGAGCAGACCCCAAAGCAATAGGCAGCCCCCAACATATAATGATGGTGAAGCAAGATGAAAACACTAACACAGATAGAAAGATAGGTTGAGCAAATTATGGGGCCCAAGCTAACTACATAGGACAGGATAGGAAAGCTGCTGTCTGCCATCCGCAAAACCCTATCAAAATGAGCCAACCGACTGATAGGAAAAACAGGCCCTGAAGTCGCTAGGCTTCAAAAGACTATATCAGCACTCAGGTATATTCTTTAGACAGAGCAAAATATCAACAGATCTGAGACAAAAATGGAGTTCAACTCACCCCCGGCCGGGGATGGCAGAACTCCCAAAAAACAAGGCAAAACAAAACAAAACTGAAGAGTACAAAGCAGAGCAGAAAAACTTAGCTTTGAGATGCAGGAATCAGACTGGTCTCCAAGAATCCAGCAGGAAAATCACCAGCCAGGAAGAAGGGCGTCGGCAGCCTTATATCCAGTCCTCAATTCCAGCCACCCAGTCATCATCTAGCTGCCCATGTGTTTGGTAATCAGCCTCACTACCTTCCTTCACCAGAGGAGGGAGTTCATCAGACCTCAATGGTGAAGGGAAAAATGAACTCACAACACCCATCACACACAGAGTATAAATGCAGCCACCCACACACAGTGTATAATACAGCCCCACATACACATAGAGTATAATACAGCCCCATCACACACAGAGTATAATGCAGCCACCCACACACAGAGTATAATACAGCCCCATCACACACAGAGCATAATACAGCACCACACACAGAGTATAATACAACCCCACACACAGAGTATAATACAACCCCACACACATAGAGTATAATACAGCCCCACACACATAGAGTATAATGCAGCCACCCACACACAGAGTATAATACAGCCCCACACACATAGAGTATAATACAGCCCCATCACACACAGAGTATAATACAGCCCCATCCAGCCCCATCACACACAGAGTATAATGCAGCCCCCCACACATACACACAGAGTATAATGCAGCCCCACACACACATAGAGTATAATACAGCCCCATCACACACAGAGTATAATGCAGCCACACACAGAGTGTAATACAGCCCCATCACACACAGAGTATAATGCAGCCACCCACACAGAGTATAATACAGCCCCACACACAGAGTATAACAGTCACACACAGTATAATGCAGCCCCCTACACAGAGTATAATGCAGCCCCCCACACACATAGAGTATAAAACAGTCACACACAGATTATAATGCAACCCCCACACACAAAGTATAATACAGCTCCCCCACACAGAGTATAAAGCAGAACCCCACACACAGAGTATAATACGGTAACATACAGTGTATAATGCAGACCCCCCAACCACTGAGTATAATGCTGTCACACACAGACTATAATCCAGTCCCCCCACACACAGAGTATAATACCGCCCCACACACAGAGTATAATGCAGCCCCATCACACACAGAGTATAATGCAGCCACCCACACAGAGTATAATACAGCCCCACACACATAGAGTATAATAAAGTCACACACAGTATAATGCAGTCCCCTACACAGAGTATAATGCAGCCCCCCCACACACATATATATATACATAAATATATATATATATATATATATAAATATATATACAGTATATATATATATACACACACACACACTAGACTGTGAAGCAGATAGGACGAGTCACCTACAGTCACTGGCACTGACTGCTCTCTCCCCATTAGGATTTCAGGCCCGGGCCCTGCTCCTGTCGCTGCTCCTCTTGTCTCTCCTGTTATTGGCCTCCAGTATTGGACTTGCAGTAAAGTGTAAGTAACGTTTCACTGATGAAAAGATGTATATGGAATAACTGGAATGTCCAAGCAAGTTTATTAAACGGCGTAAGCTGCTCTGGATAGAAAAAAAAAACCAAATGAGCAGCCGCATCCGTCACAAAGTCACAAGCAGAAAATCCACAGTCCGTACAGCACTGCGGGTCCGCCCGATGGGTCAGTGCCTTCACCAACACACACATGGAGGTCTCCTCACCTGCAGCCACAGACACTGAATGAGGCAAGTGGCCTCCATTTCATCTGCCAAACCACTGCCCTGGGGAGGGGATATGTGAGCCGTCATTCCCACCCATCTCTTATGACCGCTCGATAAACCCAGTCCAGGATTGGCCTAATAACTCTCTCAGCACAATCTGTGCTGGAGCATACCTCCGAGCTCACATAACCACAGCTACCAGCCGAAATGACACATATCTCCCCTCCAGGACTCGTCTTACTCCACATATTGCTACAATTCATTGAACAAATAATACTTTTATACAATACTAATATATTATCATTACTATATATCAGCTCCTCACCCATGGGTGACACATTCCCTTACTCCTCTCTAGTCTTATCATTATTACATATCAGCTCCTCACACATGGGTGACACATTCCCTTACTCCTCTCTAGTCTTATCATTATTACATATCAGCTCCTCACCCATGGGTGACACATTCCCTTACTCCTCTCTAGTCTTATCATTATTACATATCACCTCCTCACCCATGGGTGACACATTCCCTTACTCCTCTCTAGTCTTATCATTATTACATATCAGCTCCTCACCCATGGGTGACACATTCCCTTACTCCTCTCTAGTCTTATCATTATTACATATCAGCTCCTCACACATGGGTGACACATTCCCTTACTCCTCTCTAGTCTTATCATTATTACATATCACCTCCTCACACATGGGTGACACATTCCCTTACTCCTCTCTAGTCTTATCATTATTACATATCAGCTCCTCACACATGGGTGACACATTCCCTTACTCCTCTCTAGTCTTATCATTATTACATATCAACTCCTCACCCATGGGTGACACATTCCCTTACTCCTCTCTAGTCTTATCATTATTACATATCAGCTCCTTACCCATGGGTGACACATTCCCTTACTCCTCTCTAGTCTTATCATTATTACATATCAGCTCCTCACACATGGGTGACACATTCCCTTACTCCTCTCTAGTCTTATCATTATTACATATCAGCTCCTCACCCATGGGTGACACATTCCCTTACTCCTCTCTAGTCTTATCATTATTACATATCAGCTCCTCACACATGGGTGACACATTCCCTTACTCCTCTCTAGTCTTATCATTATTACATATCAGCTCCTCACCCATGGGTGACACATTCCCTTACTCCTCTCTAGTCTTATCATTATTACATATCAGATCCTCACCCATGGATGACACATTCCCTTACTCCTCTCTAGTCTTATCATTATTACATATCAGCTTCTCACCCATAGGTGACACATTCCCTTACTCCTCTCTAGTCTTATCATTATTACATATCAGCTCCTCACCCATGGGTGACACATTCCCTTACTCCTCTCTAGTCTTATCATTATTACATATCAGCTCCTCACACATGGGTGACACATTCCCTTACTCCTCTCTAGTCTTATCATTATTACATATCAGATCCTCACCCATGGGTGACACATTCCCTTCCTCCTCTCTAGTCTTATCATTATTACATAACAGCTCCTCACACATGGGTGACACATTCCCTTACTCCTCTCTAGTCTTATCATTATTACATATCAGCTCCTCACACATGGGTGACACATTCCCTTACTCCTCTCTAGTCTTATCATTATTACATAACAGCTCCTCACACATGGGTGACACATTCCCTTACTCCTCTCTAGTCTTATCCTTATTACATATCAGCTCCTCACACATGGGTGGCACATTCCCTTACTCCTCTCTAGTCTTATCATTATTACATATCAGCTCCTCACCCATGGGTGACACATTCCCTTACTCCTCTCTAGTTTTATCATTATTACATATCAGCTCCTCACACATGGGTGACACATTCCCTTACTCCTCTCTAGTCTTATCATTATTACATATCAGCTCCTCACACATGGGTGACACATTCCCTTACTCCTCTCTAGTCTTATCATTATTACATATCAGCTCCTCACACATGGGTGACACATTCCCTTACTCCTCTCTAGTCTTATCATTATTACATATCAGCTCCTCACACATGGGTGACACATTCCCTTATTCCTCTCTAGTCTTATCATTATTACATATCAGCTCCTCACCCATTGGTGACACATTCCCTTACTCCTCTCTAGTCTTATCATTATTACATATCAGCTCCTCACACATGGGTGACACATTCCCTAACTCCTTTCTAGTCTTATCATTATTACATATCAGCTCCTCACCCATGGGTGACACATTCCCTTACTCCTCTCTAGTCTTATCATTATTACATATCAGCTCATCGCCCATGGGTGACACATTCTCTTAATCCTCTCTAGTCATATCATTATTACATATCAGCTCATCGCCCATGGGTGACACATTCTCTTACTCCTCTCTAGTCATTTCATTATTACATATCAGCTCCTCACACATGGGTGATACATTCCCTTACTCCACTCTAGTCTTATCATTATTACACATCAGCTCCTCACCCATGAGTGACACATTCCCTTACTCCACTCTAGTCTTATCATTATTACACATCAGCTCCTCACCCATGGGAGACACATTCCCTTACTCCTCTCTAGTCTTATCATTATTACATATCAGCTCCTCACCCATGGGTGATACATTCCCTTACTCCTCTCTAGTCTTATCATTATTACATATCACCTTCTCACCCATGGGTGACACATTCCCTTACTCCTCTCTAGTCTTATCATTATTTCATATCAGCTTCTCACCCATGGGTGACACATTCCCTTACTCCTCTCTAGTCTTATCATTATTACATATCAGCTCCTCACCCATGGGTGACACATTCCCTTACTCCACTGTAGTCTTATCATTATTACACATCAGCTCCTCACCCATGGTTGATACATTCCCTTACTCCTCTCTAGTCTTATCATTATTAAATATCAGCTCCTCACCCATGGGTGATACATTCCCTTACTCCTCTCTAGTCTTATCATTATTACATATCAGCTCCTCACCCATGGGTGATATATTCCCTTACTCCTCTCTAGTCTTATCATTATTACACATTAGCTCCTCACACATGGGTGACACATTCCATTACTCCTCTCTAGTCTTATCATTATTACACATTAGCTCCTCACACATGGGTGACACATTCCCTTACTCCTCTCTAGTCTTATCATTATAACATATCAGGTCCTCACCCATGGGTGACACATTCCCTTACTCCTCTCTAGTCTTATCATTATTACATATCAGCTCCTCACCCATGGGTGACACATTCCCTTACTCCTCTCTAGTCTTATCATTATTACATATCAGCTTCTCACCCATGGGTGACACATTCCCTTACTCCTCTCTAGTCTTATCATTATTACATATCAGCTCCTCACACATGGGTGACACATTCCCTTACTCCTCTCTAGTGATATCATTATTACATATCAGGTCCTCACCCATGGGTGACACATTCCCTTACTCCTCTCTAGTCTTATCATTATTACATATCAGCTCCTCACACATGGGTGACACATTCCCTTACTCCTCTCTAGTCTTATCATTATTACATATCAGGTCCTCACCCATGGGTGACACATTCCCTTACTCCTCTCTAGTCTTATCATTATTACATATCACCTCCTCACCCATGGGTGACACATTCCCTTACTCCACTGTAGTCTTATCATTATTACACATCAGCTCCTCACCCATGGTTGATACATTCCCTTACTCCTCTCTAGTCTTATCATTATTACATATCACCTCCTCACCCATGGGTGACACATTCCCTTACTCCACTGAAGTCTTATCATTATTACACATCAGCTCCTCACCCATGGGTGATACATTCCCTTACTCCTCTCTAGTCTTATCATTATTAAATATCAGCTCCTCACACATGGGTGACACATTCCCTTACTCCTCTCTAGTCTTATCATTATTACATATCAGCTCCTCACACATGGGTGACACATTCCCTTACTCCTCTCTAGTCTTATCATTATTACACATTAGCTCCTCACACATGGGTGACACATTCCCTTACTCCTCTCTAGTGTTATCATTATTACATATCAGGTCCTCACACATGGGTGACACATTCCCTTTCTCCTCTCTAGTCTTATCATTATTACATATCAGCTTCTCACCCATGGGTGACACATTCCCTTACTCCTCTCTAGTCTTATCATTATTACATATCAGCTTCTCACCCATGGGTGACACATTCCCTTACTCCTCTCTAGTGTTATCATTATTACATATCAGCTCCTCACACATGGGTGACACATTCCCTTACTCCTCTCTAGTCTTATCATTATTACATATCAGCTCCTCACACATGGGTGACACATTCCCTTACTCCTCTCTAGTCTTATCATTACTACATATCAGCTCCTCACACATGGGTGACACATTCCCTTACTCCACTGAAGTCTTATCATTATTACACATCAGCTCCTCACCCATGGGTGATACATTCCCTTACTCCTCTCTAGTCTTATCATTATTAAATATCAGCTCCTCACCCATGGGTGATACATTCCCTTACTCCTCTCTAGTCTTATCATTATTACATATCAGCTCCTCACCCATGGGTGATACATTCCATTACTCCTCTCTAGTCTTATCATTATTACACATTAGCTCCTCACACATGGGTGACACATTCCCTTACTCCTCTCTAGTCTTATCAATATTACATATCAGGTCCTCACCCATGGGTGACACATTCCCTTACTCCTCTCTAGTCTTATCATTATTACATATCAGCTCCTCACCCATGGGTGACACATTACCTTACTCCTCTCTAGTCTTATCATTATTATATATCACCTCCTCAAACATGGGTGACACATTCCCTTACTCCTCTCTAGTCTTATCATTATTACATATCAGCTCCTCACCCATGGGTGACACATTCCCTTACTCCTCTCTAGTCTTATCATTATTACATATCAGCTCCTCACCCATGGGTGACACATTCCCTTACTCCTCTCTAGTCTTATCATTATTATATATCACCTCCTCAAACATGGGTGACACATTCCCTTACTCCTCTCTAGTCTTATCATTATTACATATCAGCTCCTCACACATTGGTGACACATTCCCTTACTCCTTTCTAGTGTTATCATTATTACATATCAGGTCCTCACACATGGGTGACACATTCCCTTACTCCTCTCTAGTCTTATCATTATTACATATCAGCTCCTCACCCATGGGTGACACATTCCCTTACTCCTCTCTAGTCTTATCATTACTACACATCAGCTCCTCACTCATGGGTGACACATTCCCTTACTCCTCTCTAGTCTTATCATTAATACATATCAGGTCCTCACACATGGGTGACACATTCCCTTACTCCTCTCTAGTCTTATCATTATTACATATCAGGTCCTCACACATGGGTGACACATTCCCTTACTCCTCTCTAGTCTTATCATTATTACATATCAGCTCCTCACACATGGGTGACACATTCCCTTACCCCTCTCTAGTCTTATCATTATTACATATCAGCTCCTCACACATGGGTGACACATTCCCTTACTCCTCTCTAGTGTTATCATTATTACATATCAGCTCCTCACACATGGGTGACACATTCCCTTACCCCTCTCTAGTCTTATCATTATTACATATCAGCTCCTCACACATGGGTGACACATTCCCTTACTCCTCTCTAGTGTTATCATTATTACATATCAGGTCCTCACACATGGGTGACACATTCCCTTACTCCTCTCTAGTCTTATCATTATTACATATCAGCTCCTCACACATGGGTGACACATTCCCTTACCCCTCTCTAGTCTTATCATTATTACATATCAGCTCCTCACACATGGGTGACACATTCCCTTACTCCTCTCTAGTCTTATCATTATTACATATCAGCTCCTCACACATTGGTGACACATTCCCTTACTCCTCTCTAGTCTTATCATTATTACATATCAGCTCCTCACACATGGGTGACACATTCCCTTACTCCTCTCTAGTGTTATCATTATTACATATCAGGTCCTCACACATGGGTGACACATTCCCTTTCTCCTCTCTAGTCTTATCATTATTACATATCAGCTTCTCACCCATGGGTGACACATTCCCTTACTCCTCTCTAGTCTTATCATTATTACATATCAGCTTCTCACCCATGGGTGACACATTCCCTTACTCCTCTCTAGTGTTATCATTATTACATATCAGCTCCTCACACATGGGTGACACATTCCCTTACTCCTCTCGTCTTATCATTATTACATATCAGCTCCTCACACATGGGTGACACATTCCCTTACTCCTCTCTAGTCTTATCATTACTACATATCAGCTCCTCACACATGGGTGACACATTCCCTTACTCCTTTCTAGTGTTATCATTATTACATATCAGCTCATCGCCCATGGGTGACACATTCCATTACTCCTCTCTAGTCTTATCATTATTACATATCAGCTCCTCACACATGGGTGACACATTCCCTTACTCCACTGAAGTCTTATCATTATTACACATCAGCTCCTCACCCATGGGTGATACATTCCCTTACTCCTCTCTAGTCTTATCATTATTAAATATCAGCTCCTCACCCATGGGTGATACATTCCCTTACTCCTCTCTAGTCTTATCATTATTACATATCAGCTCCTCACCCATGGGTGATACATTCCATTACTCCTCTCTAGTCTTATCATTATTACACATTAGCTCCTCACACATGGGTGACACATTCCCTTACTCCTCTCTAGTCTTATCAATATTACATATCAGGTCCTCACCCATGGGTGACACATTCCCTTACTCCTCTCTAGTCTTATCATTATTACATATCAGCTCCTCACCCATGGGTGACACATTCCCTTACTCCTCTCTAGTCTTATCATTATTATATATCACCTCCTCAAACATGGGTGACACATTCCCTTACTCCTCTCTAGTCTTATCATTATTACATATCAGCTCCTCACCCATGGGTGACACATTCCCTTACTCCTCTCTAGTCTTATCATTATTACATATCAGCTTCTCACCCATGGGTGACACATTCCCTTACTCCTCTCTAGTCTTATCATTATTACACATCAGCTCCTCACACATGGGTGACACATTCCCTTACTCCTTTCTAGTGTTATCATTATTACATATCAGGTCCTCACACATGGGTGACACATTCCCTTACTCCTCTCTAGTCTTATCATTACTACACATCAGCTCCTCACCCATGGGTGACACATTCCCTTACTCCTCTCTAGTCTTATCATTATTACATATCAGCTTCTCACCCATGGGTGACACATTCCCTTACTCCTCTCTAGTCTTATCATTATTACATATCAGCTCCTCACACATGGGTGACATATTCCCTTACTCCTTTCTAGTGTTATCATTATTACATATCAGCTCCTCACACATGGGTGACACATTCCCTTACTCCTTTCTAGTGTTATCATTATTACATATCAGGTCCTCACACATGGGTGACACATTCCCTTACTCCTCTCTAGTCTTATCATTAATACATATCAGGTCCTCACACATGGGTGACACATTCCCTTACTACTCTCTAGTCTTATCATTATTACATATCAGGTCCTCACACATGGGTGACACATTCCCTTACTCCTCTCTAGTCTTATCATTATTACATATCAGCTCCTCACACATGGGTGACACATTCCCTTACCCCTCTCTAGTCTTATCATTATTACATATCAGCTCCTCACACATGGGTGACACATTCCCTTACTCCTCTCTAGTGTTATCATTATTACATATCAGCTCCTCACACATGGGTGACACATTCCCTTACCCCTCTCTAGTCTTATCATTATTACATATCAGCTCCTCACACATGGGTGACACATTCCCTTACTCCTCTCTAGTGTTATCATTATTACATATCAGGTCCTCACACATGGGTGACACATTCCCTTACTCCTCTCTAGTCTTATCATTATTACATATCAGCTCCTCACACATGGGTGACACATTCCCTTACCCCTCTCTAGTCTTATCATTATTACATATCAGCTCCTCACACATGGGTGACACATTCCCTTACTCCTCTCTAGTCTTATCATTATTACATATCAGGTCCTCACACATTGGTGACACATTCCCTTACTCCTCTCTAATCTTATCATTATTACATATCAGCTCCTCACACATGGGTGACACATTCCCTTACTCCTCTCTAGTGTTATCATTATTACATATCAGGTCCTCACACATGGGTGACACATTCCCTTTCTCCTCTCTAGTCTTATCATTATTACATATCAGCTTCTCACCCATGGGTGACACATTCCCTTACTCCTCTCTAGTCTTATCATTATTACATATCAGCTTCTCACCCATGGGTGACACATTCCCTTACTCCTCTCTAGTGTTATCATTATTACATATCAGCTCCTCACACATGGGTGACACATTCCCTTACTCCTCTCTAGTCTTATCATTATTACATATCAGGTCCTCACACATGGGTGACACATTCCCTTACTCCTCTCTAGTCTTATCATTATTACATATCAGCTCCTCACACATGGGTGACACATTCCCTTACTCCTCTCTAGTCTTATCATTACTACATATCAGCTCCTCACACATGGGTGACACATTCCCTTACTCCTTTCTAGTGTTATCATTATTACATATCAGCTCATCGCCCATGGGTGACACATTCCATTACTCCTCTCTAGTCTTATCATTATTACACATCAGCTCCTCACACATGGGTGACACATTCCCTTACTCCTCTCTAGTCTTATCATTATTACATATCAGCTCCTCACCCATGGGTGACACATTCCCTTACTTCTTTCTAGTGTTATCATTATTACATATCAGCTCATCGCCCATGGGTGACACATTCCCTTACTCCTCTCTAGTCTTATCATTATTACATATCAGCTCCTCACACATGGGTGACACATTCCCTTACTCCTCTCTAGTCTTATCATTATTACATATCAGCTCCTCACACATGGGTGACACATTCCCTTACTCCTTTCTAGTGTTATCATTATTACATATCAGCTCATCGCCCATGGGTGACACATTCCCTTACTCCTCTCTAGTCTTATCATTATTACATATCAGCTCCTCACACATGGGTGACACATTCCCTTACTCCTCTCTAATCTTATCATTATTACATATCAGCTTCTCACCCATGGGTGACACATTCCCTTACTCCTCTCTAGTCTTATCATTATTACATATCAGCTCCTGACACATGGGTGACACATTCCATTACTCCTCTCTAGTCTTATCATTATTACATATCAGCTTCTCACCCATGGGTGACACATTCCCTTACTCCTCTCTAGTGTTATCATTATTACATATCAGCTCCTCACACATGGGTGACACATTCCCTTACTCCTCTCTAGTCTTATCATTATTACATATCAGGTCCTCACACATGGGTGACACATTCCCTTACTCCTCTCTAGTCTTATCATTATTACATATCAGCTCCTCACACATGGGTGACACATTCCCTTACTCCTCTCTAGTCTTATCATTACTACATATCAGCTCCTCACACATGGGTGACACATTCCCTTACTCCTTTCTAGTGTTATCATTATTACATATCAGCTCATCGCCCATGGGTGACACATTCCATTACTCCTCTCTAGTCTTATCATTATTACACATCAGCTCCTCACACATGGGTGACACATTCCCTTACTCCTCTCTAGTCTTATCATTATTACATATCAGCTCCTCACCCATGGGTGACACATTCCCTTACTTCTTTCTAGTGTTATCATTATTACATATCAGCTCATCGCCCATGGGTGACACATTCCCTTACTCCTCTCTAGTCTTATCATTATTACATATCAGCTCCTCACACATGGGTGACACATTCCCTTACTCCTCTCTAGTCTTATCATTATTACATATCAGCTCCTCACACATGGGTGACACATTCCCTTACTCCTTTCTAGTGTTATCATTATTACATATCAGCTCATCGCCCATGGGTGACACATTCCCTTACTCCTCTCTAGTCTTATCATTATTACATATCAGCTCCTCACACATGGGTGACACATTCCCTTACTCCTCTCTAGTCTTATCATTATTACATATCAGCTTCTCACCCATGGGTGACACATTCCCTTACTCCTCTCTAGTCTTATCATTATTACATATCAGCTCCTGACACATGGGTGACACATTCCATTACTCCTCTCTAGTCTTATCATTATTACATATCAGCTTCTCTCCCATGGGTGACACATTCCCTTACTCCTCTCTAGTCTTATCATTATTACATATCAGCTCCTCACACATGGGTGACACATTCCCTTACTCCTTTCTAGTGTTATCATTATTACATATCAGGTCCTCACACATGGGTGACACATTCCCTTACTCCTCTCTAGTCTTATCATTACTACACATCAGCTCCTCACCCATGGGTGACACATTCCCTTACTACTCTCTAGTCTTATCATTATTACATATCAGCTCCTCACCCATGGTTGATACATTCCCTTACTCCTCTCTAGTCTTATCATTACTACATATCAGCTCCTCACACATGGGTGACACATTCCCTTACTCCTCTCTAGTCTTATCATTATTACATATCAGCTCCTCACACATGGGTGACACATTCCCTTACTCCTCTCTAGTCTTATCATTATTACATATCAGCTCCTCACCCATGGGTGACACATTCCCTTACTCCTCTCTAGTCTTATCATTAATACATATCAGGTCCTCACACATGGGTGACACATTCCCTTACTCCTCTCTAGTCTTATCATTATTACATATCAGGTCCTCACACATGGGTGACACATTCCCTTACTCCTCTCTAGTCTTATCATTATTACATATCAGCTCCTCACACATTGGTGACACATTCCCTTACCCCTCTCTAGTCTTATCATTATTACATATCAGCTCCTCACACATGGGTGACACATTCCCTTACTCCTCTCTAGTGTTATCATTATTACATATCAGCTCCTCACACATGGCTGACACATTCCCTTACCCCTCTCTAGTCTTATCATTATTACATATCAGCTCCTCACACATGGGTGACACATTCCCTTACTCCTCTCTAGTGTTATCATTATTACATATCAGGTCCTCACACATGGGTGACACATTCCCTTACTCCTCTCTAGTCTTATCATTATTACATATCAGCTCCTCACACATGGGTGACACATTGCCTTACTCCTCTCTAGTCTTATCATTATTACATATCAGCTCCTCACCCATGGGTGACACATTCCCTTACCCCTCTCTAGTCTTATCATTATTACATATCAGCTCCTCACACATGGGTGACACATTCCCTTACTCCTCTCTAGTCTTATCATTATTACATATCAGCTCCTCACACATTGGTGACACATTCCCTTACTCCTCTCTAGTCTTATCATTATTACATATCAGCTCCTCACACATGGGTGACACATTCCCTTACTCCTCTCTAGTGTTATCATTATTACATATCAGGTCCTCACACATGGGTGACACATTCCCTTTCTCCTCTCTAGTCTTATCATTATTACATATCAGCTTCTCACCCATGGGTGACACATTCCCTTACTCCTCTCTAGTGTTATCATTATTACATATCAGCTCCTCACACATGGGTGACACATTCCCTTACTCCTCTCTAGTCTTATCATTATTACATATCAGCTCCTCACACATGGGTGACACATTCCCTTACTCCTCTCTAGTCTTATCATTATTACATATCAGCTCCTCACCCATGGGTGACACATTCCCTTACTCCTCTCTAGTCTTATCATTACTACATATCATCTCCTCACACATGGGTGACACATTCCCTTACTCCTCTCTAGTCTTATCATTATTACATATCAGCTCCTCACACATTGGTGACACATTCCCTTACCCCTCTCTAGTCTTATCATTATTACATATCAGCTCCTCACACATGGGTGACACATTTCCTTACTCCTCTCTAGTGTTATCATTATTACATATCAGCTCCTCACACATGGGTGACACATTCCCTTACCCCTCTCTAGTCTTATCATTATTACATATCAGCTCCTCACACATGGGTGACACATTCCCTTACTCCTCTCTAGTGTTATCATTATTACATATCAGGTCCTCACACATGGGTGACACATTTCCTTACTCCTCTCTAGTCTTATCATTATTACATATCAGCTCCTCACACATGGGTGACACATTGCCTTACTCCTCTCTAGTCTTATCATTATTACATATCAGCTCCTCACCCATGGGTGACACATTCCCTTACCCCTCTCTAGTCTTATCATTATTACATATCAGCTCCTCACACATGGGTGACACATTCCCTTACTCCTCTCTAGTCTTATCATTATTACATATCAGCTCCTCACACATTGGTGACACATTCCCTTACTCCTCTCTAGTCTTATCATTATTACATATCAGCTCCTCACACATGGGTGACACATTCCCTTACTCCTCTCTAGTGTTATCATTATTACATATCAGGTCCTCACACATGGGTGACACATTCCCTTTCTCCTCTCTAGTCTTATCATTATTACATATCAGCTTCTCACCCATGGGTGACACATTCCCTTACTCCTCTCTAGTGTTATCATTATTACATATCAGCTCCTCACACATGGGTGACACATTCCCTTACTCCTCTCTAGTCTTATCATTATTACATATCAGCTCCTCACACATGGGTGACACATTCCCTTACTCCTCTCTAGTCTTATCATTATTACATATCAGCTCCTCACCCATGGGTGACACATTCCCTTACTCCTCTCTAGTCTTATCATTACTACATATCATCTCCTCACACATGGGTGACACATTCCCTTACTACTCTCTAGTCTTATCATTATTACATATCAGCTCCTCACACATGGGTGACACATTCCCTTACTCCTCTCTAGTCTTATCATTATTACATATCAGCTCCTCACACATGGGTGACACATTCCCTTACTCCTCTCTAGTCTTATCATTATTACATATCAGCTCCTCACACATTGGTGACACATTCCCTTACTCCTCTCTAGTCTTATCATTATTACATATCAGCTTCTCACCCATGGGTGACACATTCCCTTACTCCTCTCTAGTCTTATCATTACTACATATCAGCTCCTCACACATGGGTGACACATTCCCTTACTCCTCTCTAGTCTTATCATTATTATATATCAGCTCCTCACACATGGGTGACACATTCCCTTACTCCTCTCTAGTCTTATCATTATAACATATCAGCTCCTCACCCATAGGTGACACATTCCCTTACTCCTCTCTAGTGTTATCATTATTACATATCAGGTCCTCACACATGGGTGACACATTCCCTTTCTCCTCTCTAGTCTTATCATTATTACACATCAGCTCCTCACCCATGGGTGACACATTCCCTTACTCCTCTCTAGTCTTATCATTATTACATATCAGCTTCTCACCCATGGGCGACACATTCCCTTTCTCCTCTCTAGTCTTATCATTATTACATATCAGCTCCTCACCCATGGGCGACACATTCCCTTATTCCTCTCTAGTCTTATCATTATTACACATCAGCTCCTCACCCATGGGTGACACATTCCCTTACTCCTCTCTAGTGTTATCATTATTACATGTCAGCTCCTCACACATGGGTGACACATTCCCTTTCTCCTCTCTAGTCTTATCATTATTACATATCAGCTCCTCACCCATGGGCGACACATTCCCTTACTCCTCTCTAGTCTTATCATTATTACATATCACCTCCTCACCCATGGGTGACATATTCCCTTACTACTCTCTAGTCTTATCATTATTACATACCAGCTCCTCACACATGGGTGACACATTCCCTTTCTCCTCTCTAGTCTTATCATTATTACACATCAGCTAATCGCCCATGGGTGACACATTCCCTTACTACTCTCTAGTCTTATCATTACTACATATCAGCTCCTCACCCATGGGTGACACATTCCCTTGCTCCTCTCTAGTCTTATCATTATTATATATCACCTCCTCAAACATGGGTGACACATTCCCTTATTCCTCTCTAGTCTTATCATTATTACATATCAGCTCCTCACCCATGGGTGACACATTCCCTTACTCCTCTAGTCTTATCATTATTACATATCAGCTTCTCACCCATGGGTGACACATTCCCTTACTCCTCTCTAGTCTTATCATTATTACACATCAGCTCCTCACCCATGGGTGACACATTCCCTTACTACTCTCTAGTCTTTCATTACTACATATCAGCTCCTCACACATGGGTGACACATTCCCTTACTACTCTCTAGTCTTATCATTACTACATATCAGCTCCTCACACATGGGTGACACATTCCCTTACTCCTCTCTAGCCTTATCATTATTACATATCAGCTCCTCACCCATGGGTGACACATTCCCTTACTACTCTCTAGTCTTGTCATTATTACATATCAGCTCCTCACCCATGGGTGACACATTCTCTTTCTCCTCTCTAGTCTTATCATTATTACTTATCAGCTTCTCACACATGGGTGACACATTCCCTTACTCCTCTCTAGTCTTATCATTATTACATATCACCTCCTCACACATGGGTGACATATTCCCTTACTCCTCTCTAGTCTTATCATTATTACATATCAGCTCCTCACCCATGGGTGACATATTCCCTTACTCCTCTCTAGTTTTATCATTATTACACATCAGCTTCTCACCCATGGGTGACACATTCCTTTACTCCTCTCTAGTCTTATCATTATTACATATCAGCTCCTCACCCATGGGTGACACATTCCCTTACTACTCTCTAGTCTTATCATTATTACATATCACCTCCTCACACATGGGTGACACATTCCCTTTCTCCTCTCTAGTCTTATCATTATTACACATCAGCTCCTCACACATGGGTGACACATTCCTTTACTCCTCTCCATACTTATCATTATTACATATTAGCTCCTCACACATTGGTGACACATTCCCTTACTCCTCTCCATACTTATCATTATTACATATCAGCTCCTCACCCATGGGTGACACATTCCCTTACTCCTCTCTAGTCATATCATTATTACATATCAGCTTCTCAGCCATGGGTGACACATTCCCTTACTCCTCTCTAGTCTTATCATTATTACATATCAGCTCCTCACCCATGGGTGACACATTCCCTTACTACTCTCCAGTCTTGTCATTATTACATATCAGCTCCTCACCCATGGGTGACACATTCTCTTACTCCTCTCTAGTCTAATCATTATTACACATCAGCTCCTCACACATGGGTGACACATTCCTTTACTCCTCTCCATACTTATCATTATTACATATTAGCTCCTCACACATTGGTGACACATTCCCTTACTCCTCTCCATACTTATCATTATTACATATCAGCTCCTCACCCATGGGCGACACATTCCCTTACTCCTCTCCATACTTATCATTATTACATATCAGCTTCTCACCCATGGGTGACACATTCCCTTACTCCTCTCTAGTCTTATCATTATTACATATCAGCTCCTCATCCATTGGTGACACATTCCCTTACTCCTCTCTAGTCTTATCATTATTGCATATCACCTCCTCACACATTGGTGACACATTCCCTTACTCCTCTCTAGTCTTATCATTATTACATTTCAGCTCCTCACCCATTGGTGACACATTCCCTTACTCCTCTCTAGTCTTATCATTATTACATATCAGATCCTCACCCATTGGTGACACATTCCCTTACTCCTCTCTAGTCTTATCATTATTACATATCAGCTCCTCATCCATTGGTGACACATTCCCTTACTCCTCTCTAGTCTTATCATTATTACATATCAGCTTCTCACCCATGGGTGACACATTCCCTTACTCCTCTCTAGTCTTATCATTATTACATATCAGCTCCTCACACATGGGTGACACATTCCCTTACTCCTCTCCATACTTATCATTATTACATATCAGCTTCTCACCCATGGGTGACACATTCCCTTACTCCTCTCTAGTCTTATCATTATTACATATCAGCTCCTCATCCATTGGTGACACATTCCCTTACTCCTCTCTAGTCTTATCATTATTGCATATCACCTCCTCACACATTGGTGACACATTCCCTTACTCCTCTCTAGTCTTATCATTATTACATTTCAGCTCCTCACCCATTGGTGACACATTCCCTTACTCCTCTCTAGTCTTATCATTATTACATATCAGATCCTCACCCATTGGTGACACATTCCCTTACTCCTCTCTAGTCTTATCATTATTACATATCAGCTCCTCATCCATTGGTGACACATTCCCTTACTCCTCTCTAGTCTTATCATTATTACATATCAGCTTCTCACCCATGGGTGACACATTCCTTTACTACTCTCTAGTCTTATCATTATTACATATCAGCTCCTCATCCATTGGTGACACATTCCCTTACTCCTCTCTAGTCTTATCATTATTACATATCAGCTTCTCACCCATGGGTGACACATTCCTTTACTCCTCTCTAGTCTTATCATTATTACATATCAGCTCCTCACCCATAGGTGACACATTCCCTTACTCCTCTCTAGTCTTATCATTATTACATATCACCTCCACACACATGGGTGACACATTCCCTTACTACTCTCTAGTCTTATCATTATTACATATCAGCTCCTCACCCATAGGTGACACATTCCCTTACTCCTCTCTAGTCTTATCATTATTACATATCACCTCCACACACATGGGTGACACATTCCCTTACTCCTCTCTAGTCTTATCAATATTACACATCAGCTCCTCACACATGGGTGACACATTCCCTTACTCCTCTCTAGTCTTATCATTATTACATATCACCTCCACACACATGGGTGACACATTCCCTTAATCCTCTCTAGTCTTATCATTATTACATAACAGCTCCTCACCCATGGGTGACACATTCCCTTACTCCTCTCTAGTGTTATCATTATTACATATCAGCTCCTCACACATGGGTGACACATTCCCTTTCTCCTCTCTAGTCTTATCATTATTACATATCAGCTCCTCACCCATGGGTGACACATTCCCTTACTCCTCTCTAGTCTTATCATTATTACATATCACCTCCTCACCCATGGGTGACACATTCCCTTACTCATCTGTAGTCTTATCATTATTACATATCACCTCCTCACCCATGGGTGACATATTTCCTTACTACTCTCTAGTCTTATCATTATTACATACCAGCTCCTCACACATGGGTGACACATTCCCATTCTCCTCTCTAGTCTTATCATTATTACACATCAGCTCATCGCCCATGGGTGACACATTCCCTTACTACTCTCTAGTCTTATCATTACTACATATCAGCTCCTCACCCATGGGTGACACATTCCCTTGCTCCTCTCTAGTCTTATCATTATTATATATCACCTCCTCAAACATGGGTGACACATTCCCTTATTCCTCTCTAGTCTTATCATTATTACATATCAGCTCCTCACCCATGGGTGACACATTCCCTTACTCCTCTAGTCTTATCATTATTACATATCAGCTCCTCACCCATGGGTGACACATTCCCTTACTCCTCTAGTCTTATCATTATTACACATCAGCTCCTCACACATGGGTGACACATTCCCTTATTCCTCTCTAGTCTTATCATTACTACATATCAGCTCCTCACCCATGGGTGACACATTCCCTTGCTCCTCTCTAGTCTTATCATTATTATATATCACCTCCTCAAACATGGGTGACACATTCCCTTATTCCTCTCTAGTCTTATCATTATTACATATCAGCTCCTCACCCATGGGTGACACATTCCCTTTCTCCTCTAGTCTTATCATTATTACATATCAGCTCCTCACCCATGGGTGACACATTCCCTTACTCCTCTAGTCTTATCATTATTACACATCAGCTCCTCACCCATGGGTGACACATTCCCTTACTACTCTCTAGTCTTATCATTACTACATATCAGCTCCTCACACATGGGTGACACATTCCCTTACTCCTCTCTAGCCTTATCATTATTACATATCAGCTTCTCACACATGGGTGACACATTCCCTTATTCCTCTCTAGTCTTATCATTATTACATATCACCTCCTCACACATGGGTGACATATTCCCTTACTCCTCTCTAGTCTTATCATTATTACATATCAGCTCCTCACCCATGCGTGACATATTCCCTTACTCCTCTCTAGTTTTATCATTATTACACATCAGCTCCTCACCCATGGGTGACACATTCCTTTACTCCTCTCTAGTGTTATCATTATTACATATCAGCTCCTCACACATGGGTGACACATTCCCTTACTCCTCTCTAGTCTTATCATTATTACATATCAGCTCCTCACACATGGGTGACACATTCCCTTACTCCTCTCTAGTCTTATCATTATTACATATCAGCTCCTCACACATGGGTGACACATTCCCTTACTACTCTCTAGTCTTGTCATTATTACATATCAGCTCCTCACCCATGGGTGACACATTCTCTTTCTCCTCTCTAGTCTTATCATTATTACATATCAGCTCCTCACACATGGGTGACACATTACCTTACTACTCTCTTGTCTTGTCATTATTACATATCAGCTCCTCACCCATGGGTGACACATTCCTTTACTCCTCTCTAGTCTTATCATTATTACATATCAGCTCCTCACCCATGGGTGACACATTCCCTTACTACTCTCTAGTCTTGTCATTATTACATATCAGCTCCTCACCCATGGGTGACACATTCCTTTACTCCTCTCTAGTCTTATCATTATTACATATCAGCTCCTCACCCATGGGTGACACATTCCCTTACTCCTCTCTAGTCTTATCATTATTACACATCAGCTCCTCACCCATGGGTGACATATTCCCTTACTCCTCTCTAGTTTTATCATTATTACACATCAGCTCCTCACCCATGGGTGACACATTCCTTTACTCCTCTCTAGTCTTATCATTATTACATATCAGCTCCTCACCCATGGGTGACACATTCCTTTACTCCTCTCTAGTCTTGTCATTATTACATATCAGCTCCTCACCCATGGGTGACACATTCTCTTTCTCCTCTCTAGTCTTATCATTATTACATATCAGCTCCTCACCCATGGGTGACACATTCCCTTACTCCTCTCTAGTCTTATCATTATTACATATTAGCTCCTCACACATTGGTGACACATTCCCTTACTCCTCTCCATACTTATCATTATTACATATCAGCTCCTCACCCATGGGTGACACATTCCCTTACTCCTCTCTAGTCATATCATTATTACATATCAGCTTCTCAGCCATGGGTGACACATTCCCTTACTCCTCTCTAGTCTTATCATTATTACATATCAGCTCCTCACCCATGGGTGACACATTCTCATACTACTCTCTAGTCTTGTCATTATTACATATCAGCTCCTCACCCATGGGTGACACATTCTCTTACTCCTCTCTAGTCTAATCATTATTACACATCAGCTCCTCACACATGGGTGACACATTCCTTTACTCCTCTCCATACTTATCATTATTACATATTAGCTCCTCACACATTGGTGACACATTGCCTTACTCCTCTCCATACTTAAAATTATTACATATCAGCTCCTCACCCATGGGCGACACATTCCCTTACTCCTCTCTAGTCTTATCATTATTACATATCAGCTCCTCACACATGGGTGACACATTCCCTTACTCCTCTCCATACTTATCATTATTACATATCAGCTTCTCAGCCATGGGTGACACATTCCCTTACTCCTCTCTAGTCTTATCATTATTACATATCAGCTCCTCACACATGGGTGACACATTCCCTTACTCCTCTCTAGTCTTATCATTATTACATATCTCCTTCTCACACATTAGTGACACATTCCCTTACTCCTCTCTAGTTTTATCATTATTACATATCAGCCCCTCACACATGGGTGACACATTCCCTTACTCCTCTCCATACTTATCATTATTATATATCAGCTCCTCACACATGGGTGACACATTCCCTTACTCCTCTCTAGTCTTATCATTATTACATATCAGCTCCTCACACATGGGTGACACATTCCCTTACTCCTCTCCATACTTATCATTATTACATATCAGCTCCTCACACATGGGTGACACATTCCCTTACTCCTCTCTAGTCTTATCATTATTACATATCAGCTCCTTACCCGTGGGTGACACATTCCCTTACTCCTCTCTAGTCTTATTATTATTACATATCAGCTCCTCACACATTGGTGACACATTCCCTTACTAATCTCTAGTCTTATCATTATTACATATCACCTCCTCACACATTGGTGACACATTCCCTTACTCCTTTCTAGTCTTATCATTATTACATATCAGCTCCTCACCCATTGGTGACACATTCCCTTACTACTCTCTAGTCTTATCATTATTACATATCAGCTCCTCATCCATTGGTGACACATTCCCTTACTCCTCTCTAGTCTTATCATTATTACATATCAGCTCCTCACCCATGAGTGACACATTCCCTTACTCCTCTCTAGTCTTATCATTACTACACATCAGCTCCTCACCCATGGGTGACACATTCCCTTACTCCTCTCCATACTTATCATTATTACATATCAGCTCCTCACCCGTGGGTGACACATTCCCTTACTCCTTTCTAGTCTTATCATTATTACATATCAGCTCCTCACCCATGGGTGACACATTCCCTTACTCCTTTCTAGTCTTATCATTATTACATATCAGCTCCTCATCCATTGGTGACACATTCCCTTACTCCTCTCTAGTCTTATCATTATTACATATCACCTCCTCACACATGGGTGACACATTCCCTTACTCCTTTCTAGTCTTATCATTATTACATATCAGCTCCTCACCCATAGGTGACACATTCCATTACTACTCTCTAGTCTTATCATTATTACATATCAGCTCCTCACCCATAGGTGACACATTCCCTTACTACTATCTAGTCTTATCATTATTACATATCAGCTTCTCACACATGGGTGACACATTCCCTTACTCCTTTCTAGTCTTATCATTATAACATATCAGCTCCTCACCCATTGGTGACACATTCCCTTACTACTCACTAGTCTTATCATTATTACATATCAGCTCCTCATCCATTGGTGACACATTCCCTTACTCCTCTCTAGTCTTATCATTATTACATATCAGCTCCTCACCCATGGGTGACACATTCCCTTACTCCTCTCTAGTCTTATCATTATTACATATCAGCTTCTCACCCATGGGTGACACATTCCTTTACTCCTCTCTAGTCTTATCATTATTACATATCAGGTCCTCACATATGGGTGACACATTCCCTTACTCCTCTCTAGTCTTATCATTATTACATATCACCTCCACACACATGGGTGACACATTCCCTTACTACTCTCTAGTCTTATCATTATTACATATCAGCTCCTCACACATTGGTGACACATTCCCTTACTCCTCTCTAGTCTTATCATTATTACATTTCAGCTCCTCACCCATGGGTGACACATTCCCTTTCTCCTCTCTAGTCTTATCATTATTACATATCACCTCCACACACATGGGTGACACATTCCCTTAATCCTCTCTAGTCTTATCATTATTACATATCAGCTCCTCATCCATTGGTGACACATTCCCTTACTCCTCTCTAGTCTTATCATTATAACGTATCAGCTCCTCACCCATGGGTGACACATTCCCTTACTCCTCTCTAGTCTTATGTAATAATGATATCAGCTTCTCACCCATGGGTGACACATTCCCTTACTCCTCTCTAGTCTTATCATTATTACATATCAGCTTCTCACACATGGGTGACACATTCCCTTACTCATCTCTAGTCTTATCATTATTACATATCAGCTCCTCACCCATGGGTGACACATTCCCTTACTCCTCTCTAGTCTCATCATTATTACATATCAGCTCCTCACACATGGGTGACACATTCCCTTACTCCTCTCTAGTCTTATCATTATTACATATCAGGTCCTCACCCATGGGTGACACATTCCCTTACTCATCTCTAGTCTTATCATTATTACATATCAGCTCCTCACACATGGGTGACACATTCCCTTACTCCTCTCTAGTGTTATCATTATTACATATCAGCTTCTCACCCATGGGTGACACATTCCCTTACTCCTCTCTAGTCTTATCATTATTACATATCAGCTCCTCACCCATTGGTGACACATTCCCTTACTCCTCTCTAGTCTTATCATTATTACATATCAGCTCCTCACACATGGGTGACACATTCCCTTACTCCTCTCTAGTCTTATCATTATTACATATCAGCTTCTCACCCATGGGTGACACATTCCCTTACTCCTCTCTAGTCTTATCATTATTACATATCAGCTCCTCACCCATGGGTGACACATTCCCTTACTCCTCTCTAGTCTTATCATTATTACATATCAGCTCCTCACCCATGGGTGACACATTCCCTTACTACTCTCTAGTCTTATCATTATTATATATCACCTCCTCACACATGGGTGACACATTCCCTTACTCCTCTCTAGTCTTATCATTATTACATATCAGCTTCTCACACATGGGTGACACATTCCCTTACTCCTCTCTAGTCTTATCATTATTACATATCAGCTTCTCACCCATGGGTGACACATTCCCTTACTCCTCTCTAGTGTTATCATTATTACATATCAGCTTCTCACACATGGGTGACACATTCCCTTACTCCTCTCTAGTCTTATCATTATTACATATCAGCTCCTCATCCATTGGTGACACATTCCCTTACTCCTCTCTAGTCTTATCATTATTACATATCAGCTTCTCACCCATGGGTGACACATTCCCTTACTCATCTCTAGTCTTATCATTATTACATATCAGCTCCTCACACATGGGTGACACATTCCATTACTCCTCTCTAGTCTTATCATTATTACATATCAGCTCCTCACACATGGGTGACACATTCCCTTACTCCTCTCTAGTCTTATCATTATTACATATCAGCTCCTCACACATGGGTGACACATTCCCTTACTCCTCTCTAGTCTTATCATTATTACATATCAGCTTCTCACCCATGGGTGACACATTCCCTTACTCATCTCTAGTCTTATCATTATTACATATCAGCTCCTCACACATGGGTGACACATTCCATTACTCCTCTCTAGTCTTATTATTATTACATATCAGCTCCTCACACATGGGTGACACATTCCCTTACTCCTCTCTAGTCTTATCATTATTACATATCAGCTCCTCACCCATGGGTGACACATTCCCTTACTACTCTCTAGTCTTATCATTATTATATATCACCTCCTCACACATGGGTGACACATTCCCTTACTCCTCTCTAGTCTTATCATTATTACATATCAGCTCCTCACACATGGGTGACACATTCCCTTACTCCTCTCTAGTCTTATCATTATTACATATCAGCTTCTCACACATGGGTGACACATTCCCTTACTCCTCTCTAGTCTTATCATTATTACACATCAGCTCCTCACACATGGGTGACACATTCCCTTACTCCTCTCTAGTCTTATCATTATTACATATCAGCTCCTCACCCATGGGTGACACATTCCCTTACTCCTCTCTAGTCTTATCATTATTACATATCAGCTTCTCACCCATGGGTGACACATTCCCTTAATCCTCTCTAGTCTTATCATTATTACATATCAGCTCCTCACACATGGGTGACACATTCCCTTACTCCTCTCTAGTCTTATCATTATTACATATCACCTCCTCACCCATGGGTGACACATTCCCTTACTCATCTCTAGTCTTATCATTATTACATATCAGCTCCTCACACATGGGTGACACATTCCCTTACTCCTCTCTAGTCTTATCATTATTACATATCAGGTCCTCACCCATGGGTGACACATTCCCTTACTCCTCTCTAGTCTTATCATTATTACATATCAGCTTCTCACCCATGGGTGACACATTCCCTTACTCCTCTCTAGTCTTATCATTATTACATATCAGCTTCTCACCCATGGGTGACACATTCCCTTACTCATCTCTAGTCTTATCATTATTACATATCAGCTCCTCACACATGGGTGACACATTCCATTACTCCTCTCTAGTCTTATTATTATTACATATCAGCTCCTCACACATGGGTGACACATTCCCTTACTCCTCTCTAGTCTTATCATTATTACATATCAGCTCCTCACCCATGGGTGACACATTCCCTTACTACTCTCTAGTCTTATCATTATTATATATCACCTCCTCACACATGGGTGACACATTCCCTTACTCCTCTCTAGTCTTATCATTATTACATATCAGCTCCTCACACATGGGTGACACATTCCCTTACTCCTCTCTAGTCTTATCATTATTACATATCAGCTTCTCACACATGGGTGACACATTCCCTTACTCCTCTCTAGTCTTATCATTATTACACATCAGCTCCTCACACATGGGTGACACATTCCCTTACTCCTCTCTAGTCTTATCATTATTACATATCAGCTCCTCACCCATGGGTGACACATTCCCTTACTCCTCTCTAGTCTTATCATTATTACATATCAGCTTCTCACCCATGGGTGACACATTCCCTTAATCCTCTCTAGTCTTATCATTATTACATATCAGCTCCTCACACATGGGTGACACATTCCCTTACTCCTCTCTAGTCTTATCATTATTACATATCACCTCCTCACCCATGGGTGACACATTCCCTTACTCATCTCTAGTCTTATCATTATTACATATCAGCTCCTCACACATGGGTGACACATTCCCTTACTCCTCTCTAGTCTTATCATTATTACATATCAGGTCCTCACCCATGGGTGACACATTCCCTTACTCCTCTCTAGTCTTATCATTATTACATATCAGCTTCTCACCCATGGGTGACACATTCCCTTACTCCTCTCTAGTCTTATCATTATTACATATCACCTCCTCACCCATGGGTGACACATTCCCTTACTCATCTCTAGTCTTATCATTATTACATATCACCTCCTCACACATGGGTGACACATTCCCTTACTCCTCTCTAGTCTTTTCATTATTACATATCAGCTCCTCACACATGGGTGACACATTCCCTTACTCCTCTCTAGTCTTATCATTATTACATATCACCTCCTCACCCATGGGTGACACATTCCCTTACTCATCTCTAGTCTTATCATTATTACATATCAGCTCCTCACACATGGGTGACACATTCCCTTACTCCTCTCTAGTCTTATCATTATTACATATCAGGTCCTCACCCATGGGTGACACATTCCCTTACTCCTCTCTAGTCTTATCATTATTACATATCAGCTTCTCACCCATGGGTGACACATTCCCTTACTCCTCTCTAGTCTTATCATTATTACATATCACCTCCTCACCCATGGGTGACACATTCCCTTACTCATCTCTAGTCTTATCATTATTACATATCACCTCCTCACACATGGGTGACACATTCCCTTACTCCTCTCTAGTCTTATCATTATTACATATCAGCTTCTCACCCATGGGTGACACATTCCCTTACTCCTCTCTAGTCTTATCATTACTACATATCACCTCCTCACCCATGGGTGACACATTCCCTTACTCCTCTCTAGTCTTATCATTATTACATATCACCTCCTCACCCATGGGTGACACATTCCCTTACTCCTCTCTAGTCTTATCATTATTACATACCAGCTTCTCACCCATGGGTGACACATTCCCTTACTCCTCTCTAGTCTTATCATTATTACATATCAGCTTCTCACCCATGGGTGACACATTCCCTTACTCCTCTCTAGTCTTATCATTATTACATATCACCTCCTCACCCATGGGTGACACATTCCCTTACTCCTCTCTAGTCTTATCATTATTACATATCAGCTTCTCACACATGGGTGACACATTCCCTTACTCCTCTCTAGTCTTATCATTATTACATATCAGCTTCTCACCCATGGGTGACACATTCCCTTACTCCTCTCTAGTCTTATCATTATTACATATCAGCTCCTCACCCATGGGTGACACATTCCCTTACTCCTCTCTAGTCTTATCATTATTACATATCAGATCCTCACCCATGGGTGACACATTCCCTTACTCCTCTCTAGTCTTATCATTATTACATATCAGCTCCTCACACATGGGTGACACATTCCCTTACTCGTCTCTAGTCTTATCATTATTACATATCAGCTCCTCACCCATGGGTGACACATTCCCTTACTCCTCTCTAGTCTTATCATTATTACATATCAGCTCCTCACCCATGGGTGACACATTCCCTTACTCCTGTCTAGTCTTATCATTATTACATATCAGCTTCTCACCCATGGGTGACACATTCCCTTACTCCTCTCTAGTCTTATCATTATTACATATCACCTCCTCACCCATGGGTGACACATTCCCTTACTCCTCTCTAGTCTTATCATTATTACATATCAGCTTCTCACACATGGGTGACACATTCCCTTACTCCTCTCTAGTCTTATCATTATTACATATGAGCTTCTCACCCATGGGTGACACATTCCCTTACTCCTCTCTAGTCTTATCATTATTACATATCACCTCCTCACCCATGGGTGACACATTCCCTTACTCCTCTCTAGTCTTATCATTATTACATATCAGCTTCTCACCCATGGGTGACACATTCCCTTACTCCTCTCTAGTCTTATCATTATTACATATCACCTCCTCACCCATGGGTGACACATTCCCTTACTCCTCTCTAGTCTTATCATTATTACATATCAGCTCCTCACACATGGGTGACACATTCCCTTACTCCTCTCTAGTCTTATCATTATTACATATCAGCTCCTCACCCATGGGTGACACATTCCCTTACTCCTCTCTAGTCTTATCATTATTACATATCAGCTCCTCACCCATGGGTGACACATTCCCTTACTCCTCTCTAGTCTTATCATTATTACATATCACCTCCTCACCCATGGGTGACACATTCCCTTACTCCTCTCTAGTCTTATCATTATTACATATCAGCTCCTCACCCATGGGTGACACATTCCCTTACTCCTCTCTAGTCTTATCATTATTACATATCAGCTCCTCACCCATGGGTGACACATTCCCTTACTCCTGTCTAGTCTTATCATTATTACATATCAGCTCCTCACCCATGGGTGACACATTCCCTTACTCCTGTCTAGTCTTATCATTATTACATATCAGCTCCTCATACATGGATGACACATTCCCTTACTCCTGTCTAGTCTTATCATTATTACATATCAGCTCCTCACCCATGGGTGACACATTCCCTTACTCCTCTCTAGGCTTATTATTATTACATATCAGCTCCTCACCCATGGGTGACACATTCCCTTACTCCTCTCCATACTTATCATTATTATATATCAGCTCCTCACCCATGGGTGACACATTCCCTTACTCCTCTCTAGTCTTATCATTATTACATATCACCTCCTCACACATGGGTGACACATTCCCTTACTCCTCTCTAGTCTTATCATTATTACATATCAGCACCTCACCCATGGGTGACACATTCCCTTACTCCTCTCTAGTCTTATCATTATTACATATCAGCACCTCACCCATGGGTGACACATTCCCTTACTCCTCTCTAGTCTTATCATTATTACATATCAGCACCTCACCCATGGGTGACACATTCCCTTACTCCTCTCTAGTCTTATCATTATTACATATCACCTCCTCACACATGGGTGACACATTCCCTTACTCCTCTCTAGTCTTATCATTATTACCTATCTCCTCCTCACCCATGGGTGACACATTTCCTCTCTAATTTTCCTTATTACATATCAGTGACTTATTAATTTCCAGACATCGACTTGTGCCATCAGTTCGATCATCTTTCGGAGAGTCACATGGAGTCGAGCAGACGTCTGACTGAGATGCTTCAGAAAAAAGAGGAGGACCTGGTCATCGCAGAGAGCAGTATGGAAAAAGTCCGGATGGAGAAGGAAGCATTAGTTTTAGGTGTCCAGGACTTTAACACATCTTTACTGGAGTGTCAGCAGACAGCCAGGAATTCTGTAGACAATAAGGAAACAGCAGAGAGACGTCTGAAAGAGGTGTTGTCCCAACAAGAAGAGCAGGAGAAAGGTATAAGGTGTCCTCAGCGCACTTCATAATATCGCATCTTATAACCCAGTCACATCACTGCCAAAGACATGCAGCACTGTGGTTGCAGCTTTTTATGCGACTGGACTATAAGTACCAGTAGAAAGTAAAATTAATTGTAAATGTACAAGTATGATGAGGCTATCAGTGCATGGCAGCAGTAATATACATCTGGGTGGAGACAATGATGAAGTATCTGAAGATTTTTTTAAACGGGTGACCAAGATTGGAAAATCATGTCTGCTTTCTTCCAGAAATGGTGCAACATCAATTCTCAGGTTTTATCTGGTATTGCAGCTTAGTCGTATTCATTCCCATGGACCTGAGCTGCAGTGCCAGACAATACTCTGACATGGACTACGTGTTTCTGATGGAAAGCAGCCATCTTAGATAACCCTCCACATTTCTTACATTCTGTTCTATATAAGCACTAATATGCTGATTCACATATCTGCATTTCCCTTATAAGGAACAATGATTTATTCCTGACATTTGTCATCTTCTTAAAGATCAGAACATTTGTAATGAGTAGAACCTAGATGGAAAGCTTCTTATTTCGAGGCCTAAGGAGAATTCGTTATCAATTTTCATGAATCCTTCCATTGTCCGGAAGAAGAGCAGTTACAGGAAGAGCAAAGATGGTGGAGGAAGTCTCATATGGGCCATTGCGAAAAATACATCATTACCCAAGAACAACACTCCCAGAACAATCCTGGAAGAGATGTCTAAATGCCAGAATACCATCCTCCAGGTTGTTGTTAGCCCTACTGGAGTCACATTAAAGAGAAGGGTTCACATGACATCTACATGGGGCTGACAAGAGAAGACCACCACTGCCATGAAACAACAGTCCCAAAACACAGGATGTAAAGAGACCACCACTGACCACCACAAGCCCAAACTTCATTCCAGGGCCTAAAGCAAGCACTCACCACAGCTCAGTTCACAGTACAGGAGGCAATTATTATAGAGAGGGGAACATCTAGCACCTATGATGTGAGGCCACATCTAGAACATGGGATCCAGTTTTGGGCTCCACATTTTAAAAAGGATGTTCAGAAATTAGAGTCAGTTTAAGGGCAGGCAACTAGACTATTACAAGTGATGGGGGCCTCTCATATGATGAAGAGGTTGGAAAAGTTGGGCTTGTTTAGCTTAGAATACAGACATCTCAGAAGAGGTCTCATTTACATGTATAATATATGTGTGGTCAGTACAGAGGTTGGCAAACAACTTATCCCTTCCAAAGACCATACTATGGACTAGGGGGCACTCATTACTGGTGGAAGAAAGGCAACTCCGAACAGCTAAATAGGAAAAGGTTCTTTAGTTAGAGCAGTCAGACTGTGGAATGCTGACCACAGGAGGTAGTAATGGCCAACATTATAACTATAACAAGGGCCGGATGATTTTGTCACATAACATTGTGGGTTATAGATAATTTAGTGACAAAATGAACAATTGGTGGAGAAAGGTTGAACTTGATGACACTCCAGGTGTCAGTAGTGAAATGTACCCTGGCAGACATAGATTTTTCAAGTAATGGGTGATGTTGTCTGTGACATGCTGGTGTAGTGTGGGCATAGTTTTTTTTAGAGAAGTAATGGTAATGGCCATCAACTTTTGGAAACCGTCTGTATTCACCAGGCAGAAAGGCAGCATTTCAGTGGCCAAAAGAATGGAGATGGTGAAGTTCAAGCTCTTACCTTTGTCATGTGTAGGAGGAAACATTCTGTTATGTGACCACAACTGAAGGACTGAGGGCTGGCTGCTGTGCTGAGAAAGGGTGGAGTAGGGTGTACACTACAAACTGTTGGACTGTGAGTGACTTGCAGGCGGAGATGTTATGGTGGATTGAGAAAGATGTGGTTTGCTGGGTGTCTGAGATCGGTCAAAAACAGCAAGCATGTCCACTTCCTAAACAGCTGATGGTCTTTCATTCACTCCAACTGTAGCGAGTAAAAATATGGAGGTTCTGCGGCCGGAGACTGTGTGAGAACACTTGCTATGGTGACGGAGGAGGAAGAAACAGCAGATGTGATTGATGGGGCAGCCGATGGTTGGCGAGGACCGCTATTCTGCATTTTAGTGCAGTGAGATTCCCAGACTGATGCATGTTGATCACGTATGTGCTGGTTCATGCTTGTGGTAGTTCAATTATTGGAATTTTTGCCACTAATAAGTCATTTTTTGCAAAGTTGGCAGATAACATGAGTTGGGTCATCCTTTGCAGTCTCAAAAACGGACCTGGTTAGGCAACCTATATTGCCCTTGCGAACTGCAGACCAGCAACTGCTGCTGGCCACAGCAAGAGTTGTGGCTGAGGATGCATTGCTTTTCGTGGTTGCATCACTCCGTGCCTATGTAGCAATCCACAATGTAACCACTTTCACTTCTACTTCCTCTGCAGAGCTACTCAGCTGCATGCCTCTGGGCTCACACAAAGTTGGATCTTCATCCTCATCAGCATCCTCTATGTTCTCCCACTCCTCACTCTCAGAGTCATCCTCCTTCTCTTCTTACCCTAACTGCACAGTACAGTCCTCATGCACCTTAGGTATCTGAGTCTCAGCAGGATCACCTCCACTCCCCGGATGTTAACAAGGGTCTGGATTCAGCTCGTACCCAACTTGCCCCATATCCAACATGAAAAAATGTTGGACTTAGCGCAGATGCATTCCTCTTCTTGAGTCTGTGAATCTTTGGAGCAGACCTCTGATGCCCATGGAATAGAATGTGTGAACACCTCTGCAGACTCAGCCATCTGTGATTCCCCACAGTTAGTTGGGCGATTGAAGAGTTATGATGCAAGGGGAAACAGGGGTAATCTACAAAGGCGCGAGGGGTTATGACAAAGGTTATGACGCAAAGGTTATGACACAAGGGGAAACAAAGGTAATCTACAAAGGCGTACCGCTCTGCAGCTACCAAAGAAAGGGAGTCGAGTAGCCTATCCAACCAGTTACAGAAGCTGTCCGTTGTCTTTGGATAGAACAATTTTGTTCAACAGAGCTTTCAGTAACATTACTACCTACCCCACAAACACCTTGAATATCAAGTCTATTCACCCTTCCACCATGACCTCTCTTTTTCCCATTCATGTTGGATGAACCTTTCACCTCTTTTAGCCACCTGTTTCACAACCCTAGGCCAGACCTATCAGTCACATGTTACTAAATTAACAATCAGTATTTATTGGATGAGATAGTATGGCTGTACCATAAAATTAGCATGAAGGATTTAGATGATAAAATGTGGACTGATGGCGGGACAAAAGAATGAGCACAAAAGATTTCTATGTTGAAATGTGGACTGGTGGTGGGAAAAAAGAATTAGCACAATGAATTTAGATGCTGGAAGGTTGATTTGACACAGGATCCTATCTATCTGAGCTAGCTGAGAATAAACCACCTAGCTAACTATCTGACTACTTGCAGCAGCAGCCTCTCTGCGCTGTTACAGTCATGAAATGGCGCCAAAAGCACACGTCCGCTTTTTATATGAAGAGGGACATGTGACTTCAGCAGCCAATTGCACAAGTCCTTTTGTCTCGACATTGTGGATGGTTCCTGTTCGCTGATTGGCCGCCAACCTCTCCCCACATCCTCCCCTCATCAAATAGTCATCATACAGCACCATTATCTTAGCCAAAGTCCTAACAAAAGCATTAGTGGAAACGCGATCATTTACTGAACTTTGAACAAATTTGGCCAATTTTAAGGAAAATGCTTGTGAATCTGAACACGATTCCGACTGTGCGGCGTTCGTGCAAAATTTGAGATTGGTGAACATTTTCCGAATAAGTTTGTTCATCTCTACTCATAGTCATGGCAGGCCAAGGAGCAGAGGATGGGACAGACTTAGCACATAAAAGGAGATCTTATCCCAGTGCAATATTCCTACCTGAAATTCTACAGGCACAGAAACTAAAAGAAGGGCTTCGGATAGAGGTGCCTGCACAGAAGAAACACAAGGCCAATGCCCATAGAAGGGTGGAATATCGCAATTGCACGGTGCAGACACGGGACAACCACTAGATGTCACAGGGCCCTGTGACCCTGATTGGAGGCATCAGGCATGCAAATGAAGACCATAAGCAGAAGTTTTCCTCCAGGCACCGCACGACCCACAGCTTGGAGGAGCACATTATATAAAGGATTGAAAGATGATCCCTGAAGAACAAGACCTAGATATGAGTCATACAGGATGGACTATGGTAAGTATTCTAGAACCTGTATGCCCTTACTATTAGCTTAGGTGCGTGTGTAAGCAGGTAAGAGGATGCAGTAATTCAGGGATGCAGAGCAAGGGTTAACAAGAGTGTGGTTTATTTTATAGCAATAAACTCCTCGAAGGGAGATGACAGGGAGGTAACAGGGAGGTAACAGGGAGGGGAAAGAAGGTGAAAACATTGTAATTGCGATAAAACACAACAGTCTTGCTATCAAATTCAACTTATCATGACTCCGCTGTCCTTTAGTTGTGTGCGGTCTGATGAGTGTTGGAATGCCGGCAAAGGCCGACACTGCGGCTTCAGGCTTCCCCGCCCAACAAACGGTACTGCTTCTAACCGCAACGGGCAGTCACTGGTTTTGCCCGTTGAGCCCCTAGTCCATTAATCTGCAGAGACGGAGTGTGAAGCTCTACACAAGTCTCTACTCGGCATGTGCTCTGCTGCCGATAGCTGGATACACACCCCACAATACTGCTCCTGTGCTCGTTCCTCAGTGCACCCGTGCCGCGCTGCTTCGCTCGGTACTCGACTCTCTGTGCACTCACTGCTACTCGGGAGCCCTCACTGAACCCCTCCCGGGTCTCTGCTCCCCGCTTCACCTCACTTCGCAGAGCGCAGTCGGACCCTGCCTTCTCCTTCCTCTGGCGGGAACTCTCTGGCTTTTCTCCCTCTACACTCTCTCTCTTCCCCCTGCTTACCACGCCCCTTCTCTCCTGGTCATGGGTCCTGTCCGGCTCCCATTTCCTCCCTCCTGCAACACTGGACACAGCCTCGGTTGTTCTGGACCAGGCATTGCACAGGTTCCGGCAGCCCGGTCTTCCTCCTTACACCTTCAAACGGGTGACAGATTCCCTTTAAGTGGTGAAAGAAAGGAACATTTTGTATTCATCCCCCAGTGCTATTGGGCAGCAATAACAGTGCTGGGTGCAAGGGAGAAAAAGGACAAGAAAGGGCCCTTGCACAAAAGCATTATATGGGCCCTCAGATTCTCAGAGACCAACATGACTGAACAGGAAACCTGCCACTGATGGATGGGAATAACCTCGATCCTTCTCATGATCCAGCTGACATCGGTGCCAGCCGTGGTCTGTAGAGTCCACGGGAAGCTGCTCCGGCTTCATGTTATGTCAGCACGTGGCCAAATGCATGCACTCATATATAGGTGATGAGGAGGATAGCAGCGGCTTCCTAGAATGTGAAATATATGGGAGGAAACCGGAGAACCCCGAGGAAACCCCAGCAAACATGGGGCGAAGGTATAAACTGGCAGATGTCGTCCTTGGTGGGATTTGCCTACCACTGAGCCACCGTGTTTCCCTATATACTGTATAGAATAGTGCTAACCACTGATCCACTGTTCTGCTCATATGTTATACGGGTGTATACGTAAACTGAGGATTGTGTGGATTTATCTCTGTATGGCGTAGATAATAACTTCCATGTACTGCTGCACTTCCCTCTATTTCAGGATTCTGCCCAGAAAACTGGAAATTGTTTGGCACAAAATGTTTATACTTTTCTAATCACGAACAATCGTGGGAAGAGAGCCGACGAGAATGTGAGGACGAGAGGTCCCATATGGTGGTGGTACAAGAGGATGACACCACACTGAAGGTAACGCCCACAGGATCGCAGATCTGCTGAGAATTGTCCTTCATTCCTGATTGTGGATCATATGGAAAATAATAAACTGCACTTATAACATAAAGGACATGGAAGAAAGCAAAGTAATAACTAACACTGGTGACTGATATATAACACTGAGTGATATCAATAGATTATAACCGAACCCTGACTGTAATCTATAACACACAGAATAGAATTAGTGATGAGTGAGCATGCTCGTCACTATTCGTTGCTCGCTCGAGTGTCAGAATTTTTTTATATATTTTTTCCTCTTTTTCTCTGGGGCCGTTGGAGGATTTTTTTTTCTTTAATGGAGATTAAGCAATTGTCTGATCGTGTTCAGCAGCTCGCAGCTGAAGTGCGGGGAATTTCTGCCTTTCTCGCTCAATCATCTGCTGTTGAACGAAAAATCCCTACTCCTGATGTGTTTTTTGGGGATCGGTCTAAATTTTTGAATTTTAAGAATAATTGTAAACTATTTCTTGCCTTGAAGCCTAACTCATCGGGGAGCTCTGTGCAGCAGGTTAAAATTGTCATCTCCCTGCTACGCGGCGATCCCCAGGATTGGGCTTTTTCTCTGATACCCAAAGATCCTGTTCTGGCTAATGTGGACGCATTTTTTCAAGCCTTGGGGTTGTTGTATGATGAACCTAATGCTATTTATCAAGCTGAGAAAACCTTATTAGCATTGAACCAGGGTCAGGATTCTGCAGAGTTATATTGTCAAAAATTCAGAAAGTGGGCGGTCCTTACTAAATGGAATGATGATGCCCTAGCATCTCTCTTTCGTAAGGGTTTGGCATAAACCGTACAAAATGTTATGGTGGGATTTCCTGTTCCCTCTGGTCTAGACGATTCTATGTCATTAGTAGAGTTGAGCGAAACGGGTCGAAAAAATTCAAAAGTCGCCGACTTTTGGCAATGTCGGGTTTCATGAAACGAAACCCGACCCTAGGATGAGGTCGGCCACGAGGTCGGCGATATTACGTGCCAAAGTCGCAATTCAAAAGTTTGTTTTGCGCTCTTTTTCAGCCAATCAGGATCCACGGACACTGTGGGCAACGTGATGACATAGGCACGGGTCACCACCATCTTTCAGAAGGGCATGCAAGTGATTGGCTTGCTTTGGTGGGCGTCACAGGGGGTATAAAAGGGCGTGCACGCCGACCGCCATCTTACTTCTGCCGATCTTAGTATAGGGAGAGGTTGCTGCTGATTCTGTAGGGAGAGCGTTAGGCAGGGAAGAAGACAAACTGCTTCTGCTGCTAGCGATTTGGCCTGCACAACACACAAGTCACTGTGTGTGCAGTGAAAGGGGAGGCTATATTGTGGTGTATCAGTGGTGTTGGTTGTTGGGCTGCCTTTTAAGGCTTCCTGACACGCTGGCATTGCTGTTTACCCATTGCTCCGCAAACTGCTTTTTTAAAAGCAATCCAATCTCCCTTATCCTCTCGTCACTTTGGTCACAGGCAGCTGTGCCATCGAGCGTGTCACATAGCGCTCAGATATCAGTGGGCCGCACACAATCCACAAGTGTCCAGTGTCCAAAAGTGTGCGCAGAGATTCAAAATCTCCATTATCCTCTCGTCACTTTGGTCACAGGCAGCTGTGCCATCGAGCGTGTCACATAGCGCTCAGATATCAGTGGGCCGCACACAATCCACAAGTGTCCAGTGTCCAAAAGTGTACGCAGAGATTCAAAATCTCCATTATCCTCTCGTCACTTTGGTCACAGGCAGCTGTGCCATCGAGCATGTCACATAGCGCTCAGATATCAGTGGGCCGCACACAATCCACAAGTGTCCAGTGTCCAAAAGTGTACGCAGAGATTCAAAATCTCCATTATCCTCTCGTCACTTTGGTCACAGGCAGCTGTGCCATCGAGCGTGTCACATAGCGCTCAGATATCAGTGGGCCGCACACAATCCACAAGTGTCCAGTGTCCAAAAGTGTACGCAGAGATTCAAAATCTCCATTATCCTCTCGTCACTTTGGTCACAGGCAGCTGTGCCATCGAGCGTGTCACATAGCGCTCAGATATCAGTGGGCCGCACACAATCCACAAGTGTCCAGTGTCCAAAAGTGTACGCAGAGATTCAAAATCTCCATTATCCTCTCGTCACTTTGGTCACAGGCAGCTGTGCCATCGAGCGTGTCACATAGCGCTCAGATATCAGTGGGCCGCACACAATCCACAAGTGTCCAGTGTCCAAAAGTGTACGCAGAGATTCAAAATCTCCATTATCCTCTCGTCACTTTGGTCACAGGCAGCTGTGCCATCGAGCGTGTCACATAGCGCTCAGATATCAGTGGGCCGAACACAATCAACAAGTGTCCACTGTCCACAAGTGTACGCAGAGATACAAAATCTCCATTATCCTCTCGTCACTTTGGTCACAGGCAGCTGTGCCATCGAGCGTGTCACATAGCGCTCAGATATCAGTGGGCCTCACACAATCCACAAGTGTCCAGTGTCCAAAAGTGTACGCAGAGATTCAAAATCTCCATTATCCTCTCGTCACTTTGGTCACAGGCAGCTGTGCCATCGAGCGTGTCACATAGCGCTCAGATATCAGTGGGCCGCACACAATCCACAAGTGTCCAGTGTCCAAAAGTGTACGCAGAGATTCAAAATCTCCATTATCCTCTCGTCACTTTGGTCACAGGCAGCTGTGCCATCGAGCCTGTCACATAGCGCTCAGATATCAGTGGGCCGCACACAATCCACAAGTGTCCAGTGTCCACAAGTGTACGCAGAGATTCAAAATCTCCCTTATCCTCTCGTCACTTTGGTCACAGCTGTGCCATCGAGCGTGTCACATAGCGCTCAGATATCAGTGGGCCTCACACAATCTACAAGTGTCCAGTGTCCAAAAGTGTACGCAGAGATTCAAAATCTCCATTATCCTCTCGTCACTTTGGTCACAGGCAGCTGTGCCATCGAGCCTGTCACATAGCGCTCAGATATCAGTGGGCCGCACACAATCCACAAGTGTCCACTGTCCACAAGTGTACGCAGAGATTCAAAATCTCCATTTTCCTCTCGTCACTTTGGTCACAGGCAGCTGTGCCATCGAGCGTGTCACATAGCGCTCAGATATCAGTGGGCCTCACACAATCCACAAGTGTCCACTGTCCAAAAGTGTACGCAGAGATTCAAAATCTCCATTATCCTCTCGTCACTTTGGTCACAGGCAGCTGTGCCATCGAGCGTGTCACATAGCGCTCAGATATCAGTGGGCCGCACACAATCCACAAGTGTCCAGTGTCCAAAAGTGTACGCAGAGATTCAAAATCTCCATTATCCTCTCGTCACTTTGGTCACAGGCAGCTGTGCCATCGAGCCTGTCACATAGCGCTCAGATATCAGTGGGCCGCACACAATCCACAAGTGTCCAGTGTCCAAAAGTGTACGCAGAGATTCAAAATCTCCATTATCCTCTCGTCACTTTGGTCACAGGCAGCTGTGCCATCGAGCGTGTCACATAGCGCTCAGATATCAGTGGGCCGCACACAATCCACAAGTGTCCAGTGTCCAAAAGTGTACGCAGAGATTCAAAATCTCCATTATCCTCTCATCACTTTGGTCACAGGCAGCTGTGCCATCGAGCGTGTCACATAGCGCTCAGATATCAGTGGGCCGCACACAATCCACAAGTGTCCAGTGTCCAAAAGTGTACGCAGAGATTCAAAATCTCCATTATCCTCTCGTCACTTTGGTCACAGGCAGCTGTGCCATCGAGCGTGTCACATAGCGCTCAGATATCAGTGGGCCGCACACAATCCACAAGTGTCCAGTGTCCACAAGTGTACGCAGAGATTCAAAATCTCCATTATCCTCTCGTCACTTTGGTCACAGGCAGCTGTGCCATCGAGCCTGTCACATAGCGCTCAGATATCAGTGGGCCGCACACAATCCAAAAGTGTCCACTGTCCACAAGTGTGTGCAGAAATTCTAAATCTCCCCTGTCCTATAGACACCTTGTACCTTGTTTTACATTACTATATAGTTTGTTGGATTTTGTCTACATTTCTACCAAAAATGAGGAAGGCTGGTGGAAGAGGCCGTGGAATTGGGCGGGGGTTGGCAGCTGGTAATGATGGTGTTGGTGGTGGATCTGATGGTAGTGGCAAGAGCAAAATAGGACCGAATGCAGGAGGTGCTGACCCTGCGTCATCGTCTGGCTACATAAGGACTCGAACGCTTAGTTTTCTAGGAGTTGGCAAACCGCTTTTAAAGGCAGAGCATCAGGAAAAAGTTTTGTCTTACATTGCTGACTCAGCCTCCAGCTCTATCGCCTCCTCTTCTTCAGTTGTAAAAAGTAAAAGCACTGAGTCGTCATTGGAGGCTCATGTTCATGAACCACACCTTTCCTTGTGTCCTTCACCCCAACCAAGATTGAAGGATGACGCAGGTCATACTACTGATTACTCCATGGAGCTGTTTTCACATACCATGCCTGGATTATCAAGTCAAATGGTGAATTACCCAGGCCAAGATGAATCTGACATGGAGTGCACTGATGCACAGCCGCTGATGGATGATTCTGCTGGTACATTCACTCAGAGCACTACATTGTCCTCGCAGTGTACAGAGCCAGATTTTGACCCTGATGAGACTCAGGTGCCCCTTCCCGCACACTATACCACCATACACGGTGACACAGAGAAAGGTGCACATGACATAGAAGAGGAGGTGATGGATGACCCAGTTGTTGACCCAGATTGGCATCCATTGGGGGAAGAGGGTGCTGCTTCCAGTAGCTCAGATGAGGAGCATCCACAGCAGACATCGACATCGCAACAGTTGTTATCTGGCAGGCCCGGAGCACTCCAAAGACAGGTTCCAAACATCAAAAGAGTTGCTGGACAGCTTGTCCAGAGGGTCAAAAGATCACAGCGTGCTAGGCCGCAAAATGTCTGCCAAAGTAGGAAGAGTGCAGTGTGGCAGTTTTTTGAACAAAATCCTCATGATCAGGCCAAGGTTATCTGTAAGAAGTGCGCAAAGACCTTTAGCCGAGGGAAAAATCTGAAAAATTTGAATACCAGTTGCATGCTTAGACATTTAACCAGCATGCACTTGCAAGCGTGGACACAACACCAAACCTCAAGTGCCACATGTGCAACTGATCACAACGAAGGTAGTCAGCAACGCTACATTGTTTCCCTCACTGTAAGCCCACCGGTTAGCACAGCAGCAAATGTTGAGGTGTCGTTGCAAGGCCACAGCAGTCAGGGAATCCCACTGTTATATCAACGAAAGACTGATTCTAGGCCATCAGAAAGAACAACAACTCCATCACCATCATCAACCCTCTCTCAGTCCGCCCTGTCCACCGCTACTTCCACCATATGCAGCTCTCAAGTCCAGTTCACCCTCCCAGACACTATGAGTAGGTCAAGAAAGTACTCAGTCTCTCATCCGCGTACACTGGGTTTGAACGCCCACATTGCCAAACTAATCTCGTTTGAGATGATGCCCTTTCGGTTGGTGGAAAGCACAGCTTTCCGCGAACTCATGGCCTATGCAGTACCACGCTATGACCTACCCAGTCGCCACTTCTTCTCTCGCAAAGCCATCCCAGCCCTCCACCATCATGTGAAAGACCGCATTGTCCATGCACTCAAGCAGTCAGTGAGCGGAAAGGTGCACCTCACAACTGATGCATGGTCCAGTCGGCATGGCCAGGGCCGTTACGTGTCCATCACTGCGCACTGGGTTAATGTGGTGGATGCAGGGTCCACAGGGGACAGCGGTGGTGGGACAGTGCTGCCTAGCCCACGGTATAGGAAACAGTTGGCTGTAGGCGTTCGACCCTCCTCCTCCTCCTCCAGAAGCGACAGCTCGTCCACAGAGCGCAGTCGTACGAGCACTCCATCTGCAGCTGCCACTGTTGCACACGATGTGTCCCCCTATCGAGCAGCTAGTGGAAAGCGTCAGCAGGCTGTGTTGCAGATGATGTGTTTGGGCGACAGACACACCGCCGAGGTGCTGGCCGAGTACTTGAAGCGACAAACTGAGTCATGGCTGGGCAGTGTACATTTTGAGGCAGGCAAGGTAGTTAGTGATAACGGCCGTAATTTTGTGGCAGCCATAGCCCTTTCAAAACTCAGCCACATACCTTGCTTGGCTCACACCTTGAACCTGGTGGTGCAGTGCTTCCTCAAAAATTATCCGGAGTTAACAGCCCTGCTCCAGAAGGTGCGAAGACTGTGCGCGCACATCCGCCGGTCGCCTGTACACTCCGTTCGTATGCAGAAGCTGCAACGATTGCTCCACCTTCCCAACCACCGCCTCATTATCGACATTGCAACAAGGTGGAACTCCACCCTGCACATGGTGGAGCGGCTGTGCGAGCAGAGGTAGGCCATAATGCATTTGTGGGAGGATACACGGCCAGGCACTTTGAGAGCAGACATGGAGTTGACAGGCGTGCAGTGGTCGAAGCTGAAAGACCTTTGTAAAGTCCTTCAGTGTTTTGAGGAATGCACACGGCTGGTAAGCGCAGACAACGCCATCCTAAGCATGAGCATCCCACTTATGCATCTGCTCATGCAAACTTTGACGCACCTTAAGGAGCAGGCGTCTGCAGCCATTGTTGATGAGGAGGAAGAGGAGGAGGGAATCCTTGATGACATTCAGCCATTGTCTGCTCAGGGACCTCTCCTGGACGAGGTGGAGGAAGAAGAGGAGGAGGAGGAGGATGATGATGGGGATGATTACTTAGGGGAGGAGGATGCATCTCGTGGGGCAAGTGAAAATGTTGGCGTGGCAAGGTCTGGTACAGGGTTTGTGCGTGACTGGAGGGATGTGGATTTGCCAGAAAGTGCTCCTCCACCCAGCACTCTCAGTGCATCATTGACACCGGGAACATTGGCCCACATGTCAGATTATGCCTTGCGGATCCTAAAAAGGGACCCCCGCATTGCCAAAATGATGAACGATGACGACTACTGGTTGGCCAGCATCCTGGATCCACGCTATAAAGGCAAATTACAAAACATCATGCCACAGGAGAACCTTGACCTAATATTGGCTAATAAACAAGCAACTCTGGTAAATCGGTTGCTTGAGGCATTCCCAGCACACAGCAGCGGTGATGGTTCTCACACGAGCCGTACGGGCCGGGGGCAGCTTGGCAGAGGTGTTCGTGGTGCACACAGCAGAAGTGGCTTTGGAGACAGGGGTTTCATGACAATGTTGTGGACTGATTTTTCAAGTACCGCTCACACAACTGGTAATACTGCATCGATGGAAAGTGACAGGAGACAGCAGTTGTCAACTATGGTTACAAACTACTTTTCCTCCCATATCGATGTTCTCCCACACAGGTCATTCCCCTTTGACTATTGGGCCGCTAAACTGGACACCTGGCCTGAATTGGCACAATATGCCTTACAGGAGCTCGCTTGCCCAGCTGCAAGTGTGCTAACGGAAAGAGTCTTCAGTGCAGCTGGATCAATCCTGACAGAAAAAAGGACCCGTCTGTCAACCCAAAATGTGGATGATCTAACCTTCATTAAAATGAACCACGCATGGGTTTCCAAGGATTTTGTCCCACCTTCCCCTGATGACACATAGGGTGACAGAAAAATGGCTTGCTTTGGTCCACCTCTTCCTGGTACTTCACCTATTTCGCCTTTTGCATCAGCTGAATGTCCAACATCAACATATGCCACTTTCTAAAACTCCCTAACTGCGCTGCCTCCCCCCCCATGGCCGGGGTCACCACCTACCGCACGACACCGTGCGAGTGCCGTTGCCCTGGACAGGTGGGTAGGCCGACTCTTGGGCGCGGGCACTGGCACAGGGTCCCTCATAGTGCAATCAAGTGTCTCTGACGGTGGTGGTGCACACCCGCCGTCAGACACACCGCTGTACTATGAGGGGCCCAGTGCCAGTACCGACGCCCACGAGTGGGCCCCCCTTGCTTGGCCAGGGCCCCAGCATTTGCAATCTTTACCTCTCCCTGCTCCTCCGCTGTGTAATCTGGGCCGTCAAATCCATACTGTGCCTGACACCGTCTGAGCCTGCCTCTTGAGACATATATTTTGAATGTGTACGCTATCCATACATGTTATCCAGGGATACGGTACCCTTTCTAACCTTTGTGCAATGACGTGCAATCCATACTGGGCCTAACACCGTCTGAGCCTGCCTCATGCTGTATAGACATATATTTTGAATGTGTACGCTATCCATACATGTTATCCGGGGATACGGTACCCCTTCTAACCTTTGTGCAAGGACGTGCAATCCATACTGGGCCTAACACCGTCTGAGCCTGCCTCATGCTGTATAGACATATATTTTGAATGTGTACGCTATCCATACATGTTATCCGGGGATACGGTACCCCTTCTAACCTTTGTGCAATGACGTGCAATCCATACTGGGCCTAACACCATCTGAGCCTGCCTCATGCTGTATAGACATATATTTTGAATGTGTACGCTATCCATACATGTTATCCGGGGATACGGTACCCCTTCTAACCTTTGTGCAATGACGTGCAATCCATACTGGGCCTAACACCGTCTGAGCCTGCCTCATGCTGTATAGACATATATTTTGAATGTGTACGCTATCCATACATGTTATCCAGGGATACGGTACCCTTTCTAACCTTTGTGCAATCACGTGCAATCCATACTGGGCCTAACACCGTCTGAGCCTGCCTCATGCTGTATAGACATATATTTTGAATGTGTACGCTATCCATACATGTTATCCAGGGATACGGTACCCTTCTAACCTTTGTGCAATGACGTGCAATCCATACTGGGCCTAACACCGTCTGAGCCTGCCTCATGCTGTATAGACATATATTTTGAATGTGTACGCTATCCATACATGTTATCCGGGGATACGGTACCCCTTCTAACCTTTGTGCAATGACGTGCAATCCATACTGGGCCTAACACCGTCTGAGCCTGCCTCATGCTGTATAGACATACAGTATATTTTGAATGTGTACGCTATCCATACATGTTATCCGGGGATACGGTACCCCTTCTAACCTTTGTGCAATGACGTGCAATCCATACTGGGCCTAACACCGTCTGAGCCTGCCTCATGCTGTATAGACATATATTTTGAATGTGTACGCTATCCATACATGTTATCCGGGGATACGGTACCCCTTCTAACCTTTGTGCAATGACGTGCAATCCATACTGGGCCTAACACCGTCTGAGCCTGCCTCATGCTGTATAGACATATATTTTGAATGTGTACGCTATCCATACATGTTATCCGGGGATACGGTACCCTTTCTAACCTTTGTGCAATGACGTGCAATCCATACTGGGCCTAACACCGTCTGAGCCTGCCTCATGCTGTATAGACATATATTTTGAATGTGTACGCTATCCATACATGTTATCCGGGGATACGGTACCCCTTCTAACCTTTGTGCAATGACGTGCAATCCATACTGGGCCTAACACCGTCTGAGCCTGCCTCATGCTGTATAGACATATATTTTGAATGTGTACGCTATCCATACATGTTATCCGGGGATACGGTACCCTTTCTAACCTTTGTGCAATGACGTGCAATCCATACTGGGCCTAACACCGTCTGAGCCTGCCTCATGCTGTATAGACATATATTTTGAATGTGTACGCTATCCATACATGTTATCCGGGGATACGGTACCCCTTCTAACCTTTGTGCAATGACGTGCAATCCATACTGGGCCTAACACCGTCTGAGCCTGCCTCATGCTGTATAGACATATATTTTGAATGTGTACGCTATCCATACATGTTATCCAGGGATACGGTACCCTTTCTAACCTTTGTGCAATCACGTGCAATCCATACTGGGCGTGAGAACGGCTGGCGAGCTGTTAAGCAAGCTACAGCACCTGTCCAGACAAGTACAGGGATTCCCTAGCGAGGAGACTTATTTGATTGTTTTCTATGTTGGGACAGCAATTTTTGGGGAGCACTATACTCTGGAGAATGATAGATGGGGCCCACCATACACTGGAACATTCCAAAGGTGGACATCAGACACTGGAGCAGCATTTACAGGGCCCATTATACACTAGAGCATTAGAAATGGGGCCCATTATGTTTGGAGCATTATTTGGGCCCATAAGACAGTGGAGCTTCATCCATGGGGACCAACATATACTGTAGCATTATGTGGAGCTCATCATATACTGTTTCAAACATTATATGGGACCAATGATTTTGTATGGAGAAATAGATGGGCCTCGTCATGAGATGTAAAAAGTGAGGTATTTTTCATTATACTATACCGCTATTTCTCTGCCGTATCGGAGCATGATGAGTTGTGGTATGTGTTAAAGGGGCGCTCTTTCGCCCAGGGCACATGAAAACCTGCAGCCAGCCCTCCCCCCCCCACAAATTTAGCCAAATATCCCCCATTTTTCAGTGCGTAACTTGTATTATGAAGTTAATTAAGGTTGACAAGCTTAAGTAAGAAGAATTGATGCTTTTGGCATTCAAATGGGCACTGTAGGTGTGTTTCCTGTCCTCCTCTCACTGCCGACTTTTATTCCCCATTGACTTACATTGGGTTTCGTGTTTCGGGACGACCCCGACTTTTCCCTATAATCGGACGATCTTGCTCGACCCGACTTTTGGAAAAGTCGGGTTTCACGAAACGAAACGCGACCCTAAAAAACCAAAAGTCGCTCAACTCTAGTCATTAGCCATTCAAGTTGATCAGCGTTTACGTGAACGTAAAACTACACGAGAGGCGTCGCCGCCTTTTGAACGAACGTCTGAACCCATGCAATGTGATAGGGTTTCGTCTAGGGCACAACGTCAGGAGTTTAGAAGGCGTAATAAGCTGTGTTTTTTCTGTGGAGATGCCTCTCATGCTATTTCTGTCTGCCCTAAATGAGAAAAATGTTTTGCTCACACATTTGCCGTAGGCAGAGTACAGCCTAAGTTCCTTTTGGCAATTACTCTGATCTGCTCCTTGTCTACATTTTCCGCTAAGGCTTTTGCAGATTCAGGAGCAGCTTTGAATCTGATGGATTTAGACTTTGCTAACTGTTGTGGTTTTCCCATGATACCCCTGCGGACTCTTATCCCTTTGAGAGGTATTGATGCTACTCCTTTGGCAGAGAATAAACCCCAGTTTTGGACCCAGGTAATAATGCGGGTCGCCCCGGACCACCAAGAAAATGGTAAATTTTTGGTGTTGCACAATTTGCATGATACTATTGTTCTGGGTTTTCCCTGGTTGCAAACTCATAATCCTGTTTTAGATTGGAAATCTGTGTGGTGAGTTGGGGTTGTCAGTGTGTTCTTAGTGACACTCCTGTTTTCTCCACCTCTCCTCAGTCTCATGATATTCCTGATTATTTGGCTGATTTTTCTGATGTATTTAGTGAGAGTAAGTCGGCGTCTTTGCCTCTTCATAGGAGTTATGACTGTGCAATTAATGCCGGGTGTAAATTTCTCAAGGGTCGGCTTTTCAACTTATCGGTACCCAAACATGATGCTATGCGATCTTATATCAAGGAGTCATTGGAGAAGGGTCATATTAGACCTTCCTCTTCACCTTTAGGTGCTGTTTTTTTTGTGGCCAAGAAAGATGGTTCATTAAGGCCTTGTATTGACTATCGTTCCCTTAACAAAATCACTGTTAAATATCAGTACCCGTTACCCCTGATGTCTGATCTATTTTCCAGAGTTAAAAGTGCCTGCTGGTTTACCAAGCTTGACCTCAGGGGGGCGTATAATCTTATTCGCATCAAGCACGGGGATGAATGGAAGACGGCGTTTAACACTCCGGAGGGACATTTTGAGTACCTGGTGATGCCTTTTGGGCTCACTAATGCCCCTTCTGTCTTCCAATCTTTTGTGGATAAGTTTTTGATCATTTATCTGGATGATATTTTGATCTTTTCCAGTGATTGGGATTCTCATGTGGAACATATCCGGACTGTGTTCCGGATTCTGAGGGAAAATACTCTGTATGTTAAGGGATCGAAGTGCCTCTTTGGTGTACAGAGGATTTCAATTTTGGGATTCATTTTGTCCCCGTCGACTATTGAAATGGACCCGGCCAAGGTACAGGCCATTTATGATTGGGTTCAGCCTACTTCTTTGAAGGCTCTCCAGAAGTTTTTGGGTTTTGCTAATTTCTACCGTAAATGTATAAGTAATTTTTCTGGTATTGTCAAACCACTGACTGATCTGACCAAAAAGGGATCTGATGTGGTGAATTGGTCTCCAGAGGCAGTCTTGGCATTTCAGGAGCTTAAGCGGAGATTCACTTCTGCTCCAGTTCTACGGCAACCTGATGTCTCACTCCCATTTCAGGTGGAGGTAGATGCTTCTGAGATTGATGCAGGAGCCGTTTTGTCCCAAAAAGACACTGTGACTTCTAAGATGAATCCCTGTGACTTCTTTTCTTGAAAATTCTCCCCATCTGAACGTAACTATGACGTGGGGAATCTGGAGTTGTTGGCCATGAAATGGGCATTTGAAGAGTGGAGACATTGGTTGGAAGGAGCTAGACATGAAGTTGTGGTCCTCACTGACCACAAGAATTTGATTTATCTTGAATCAGCCAAACGCTTGAATCCTAGACAGGCTAGGTGGGCCTTGTTTTTCATGCGTTTTAATTTTGTGGTCTCTTTTTTCTTTCGGGCACTAAAAATGTTAAGGCGGACGCCTTTCTAGGAGTTTCCATGCGGATTCTCTTATTGTGACCGAGCCTACTACCATTCTAAATGAGGGTGTAGTTCTTTCCGCCATCTCACCCGATTTGAGACGTGCCCTGGAGGAATTTCAGGAGGACAAACCTGAACGTTGCCCTATGGGAAAATTGTATGTTCCTGACCAGTGGAGGAAGAGAGTAATGTCTGAAATTCATTGCTCCGCTTTGGCTGGTCATCCAGGTATTTTTGTTACCAGAGATTTGGTGAGTCAGTCTTTTTGGTGGCCTGCCTTATCTCGTGATGTCAGGAATTTTGTGCAGTCCTGTGGGACTTGTTCTCGGTCCAAACCCTGTTCTCGTTCTAGTGGGTTGTTGATGCCCCTGCCGGTGCCCAAGAGGCCATGGACCCATATGTCAATGTATTTTATTTCCGATCTTCCTGTCTCTCAGAGAATGACTGTTATCTGGGTGATTTGTGATAGATTTTCTAAGATGATCCATCTTGTACCACTCCCAAATTTGCCATCTTCTTCTGAGTTGGTGCCCTTGTTTTTACAACAGGTGGTTCGGTTGCACCGGTTTCCTGAGAACATTGTGTTGGACAGAGGAGTCCAGTTTGTTTCCAGATTTTGGAGAGCTTTTTGTTCCAAACTGGGAATTCAGTTATCTTTCTCCTCTGCATTTCATGCTCAGACCAATGGGCAGACTGAGAGAACAAACCAGACTTTGGAGTCCTATTTGAGATGTTTTATATCTGCTGATCAGGATGACTGGGTCTCATTTTTACCCTTGGCAAAACAAACAATACAGCTAGTTCTGCCACTTTGATGTCGCCCTTTTTCTGTAACTTTGGGTTTCATCCTCGATTTTCTTCAGGGCAAGTGGAATCTTCGACCTGCCCAAGTGTGAACACTGTGGTAGAGAGAATGCAGCAGATTTGGGACCAAGTGGTGGATAAGTTGTCCCTCGCTCAGGAAAAAGCCCAACGGTTTTCCAACCGGCATAGGACCATTGGTCCCCTGTTTAAAGTGGGTGATATGGTTTGGTTGTCGTCAAAGAATATTCCTATGAAGGTTGCGTCTCCAAAGTTCAAGCCAAGATTCATTGGACCTTATAAGATTTTGGAGATTCTTAATCCTGTTTCTTTTCGATTGTCTCTTCCAGTTACGTTTAAGATCCATAACGTGTTTCATAAATCTCTGTTGAAGAGGTTGGTGGAGCCAGTAGTTCCTATGGTGGTGTCTCCTCACCCTGTATTGGTTAAAGGCAATGTGGAATATGAGGTAGAGAAAATATTGGATTCTCGTTGGCTAGACGGAGACTACAGTACTTGGTCAAATGGAAGGGTTATTGCCTGGAGGATAATTCTTGGGTCTCTGCTTCTGACATTCATGCCGATAGATTGGTTCATGCTTTTCACCGGGCCCATCCTGATCGGCCTGGTGGCGTGGATGAGGGTTCGGTGACCCCTCCTCAAGGGGGGTACTGTTGTGAATTCGCTTTCTGGCCTACCTATGGTTACTACTGAAGGTAGTGGAGCTGGTCAAATTGACAGAGGGGTTGCGAGTTCTCTTTCTAGGCTCCCTCTGGTGGTGACTAGAAGTAATGGAGCTGATCTGATTAACAGAGGCTTGCCCCCTGATAATGAGGATGACGATTGGAGATCTGGGGTTTCAGACTGGATTTAAGACAGCCGACTCCCTCTATCCCTGTTGGTGATTTTTCCTGCCTCTTGAGGTCTTAGTTTCCAGCTCAGTCCCTGCATGCTCAACTAAGTGTTCTTTTGCTATTGTTCACATTTGATCTGGTTTTGTCTATTTCAGTTTTGTGTGGGTCAGCCAGCTCCGGCTGGGGCTGTGCACCATCCATATGTTACTGCTTGTGCCAGTTTGTTTTTGTCCCTTATTAGATTGGCCTCCTTTTGCTCTCCTTTCAGAATATACCAGAGTGCTGATATAGTGGGCGAAGTCGTGCGACTTCAGTATTTTTCTATCATACATGTTGGGACTTTTTTGCAGAATTTTTTGCGTGATTGCAGACAGTGTCTTTCCTTTCCTGTCTTGTCAGTGTGGGCCCCATCGTTTGCTCAGTCTATTTTTCTACCTGCGTTTGTGTTTGCATCTTGTCTTACCGACAATATATGTTTGGAGGCTATCTATTCCTTTGGGGTCTGCTCTGGGGCAGTTTAGATTTCCCCTTTCTTGCTTTAGGCTTAGTTAGCGCTCCAGCTGTGCCGAGGCATCTAGGATCATTGTAGGCACGCTCCACGGCTACTGCTAGTTGTGTGGATAGCATAATGGGTCTGCAATCCGCTTAGTTACCAACCTCTCTGGTTTTCAGTGGCTTAGTTTGGTCTTGCTCTCTTCCTCGGTTACCCAATCATAACAGCATGGTGCACCAACTATTACAGATCATTATATTCTTTCAAAAGGCAAAACAATACAATAAAGTACAGTATGCTGCTACTCTAACTATAGTCTGACTGGCCGCTGCTACTCTGGCCGCAGGGCTACCATGCTCTGTGTATTGCAGCCTATCTTAAGCCCTAAACATGTGCGCACACGGGGTTAACACTCATGGTAAAGTTGGTGTCTCAGTTCCTTCCTGGGGGCGCCCTGCAGTTCTCTGCAAGATGATGGGATGTCCTCCCTCGCAGCTCTGTGCAACATGGTCCTGCCCTTGTGTGAAGATTCCAAGCCTGTTCCTAGAAACGGTGAACTCCCTGTTCTGAATTCCTTCCTTGTAGATTTTCGTGGCTCCTCGCAGCATCACAGGAAAACCACCTTCGTTATCCCCAGAAAGGTATACACAATCCACAAGTTCAGTCAGTTACAAGCTGCACGTTTTTCTCCTTACGTCAGTCTCCTGCAGACTCCCAGCTCCAAACACTCACTGGGAAAACAGCCCCTCCTCTCTCCATAGCTGGAAGAGCAAACCAAAGCAGTCTTTTGAAGGGTAGAATAGAATGTACCATCGTATCAGGCAAGGGGGTGCTGTCTCTTAAAGGAGCTGCATGTCTCTGCTGTCCATAGCAATGTCAGCCCCTTACATGCCTCCCTACTTAAAGATGGTCGCCCTCAGTCATCACAGCATCAAGGTTGCAGTGAAATTAAGAAACTTGCAAAGCGGGAACAGCACCTATAGAGGAGGCAACAAAATCGGTAAAACAGACAGTGAACACTGTTCTACGTATCAGACTGGTGGAACCCCTGCAGTAGACCACTGGGATCTCTGGAGCTCTTGACTATCTTCCAGAGGAACACTTGCTGCAGGAGTTATAATAGGTTCTTTTCGGGATTTGTTGTCACGTGGTGGTAGTGGTACATCCAGAAGATTACCTTCTCTGTGCGCCTGAGGACCCCCCATGGTGTCAGGACCGTCCACCATTCATCATTGATTTCATTAGCAGGCAAGACAGGTTCAGGAAGTGGGGCAGCGCCTTCGGGCAGCAATGGTACAGAACGGGCCTTAGACCAGCATGGCCGCAGCTTATTTCTGTGGAGCACTCTGGGGGCAGATGCCCCATTCACAACCTGCACCTTGTAGACCGGACTGTCAGCATACACTCACTTGATGACTTTGTAAGGCTGTACTTCCCATCTCTCGCTTAGTTTATCCTTGGTGCGTTTCTCCCTGACTAATACTTGGTCCACGGGCAGAAGCGGTATCTCTTGAATCGGTTTACGGCCCGTATGTTCTTTGTCCTGTAGCTGCTGACTCACCAACAGTCGAATTGTATGCAGTCGTTTCCGATGTTCTTTCACCCATGAAGTGACGCTTCACTCCACCAGCTCCTCTGGCTGTTCCAACTTCAATTCAATGATCTCTCGTCCAGCTCTTCCAAACAGCAGCAGATAGGGGGTGTAACCCGTGGTGGAATGGACCCGATTGTTGTAGGTCCAGACAAACTCTGGCAGGAAATCTGGCCAGCATGCCTTCTTGTCATCTTCCAACGTCCTCAGCATTTGAAGTAAGGTTCGGTTGAAGCGTTCACATACTCCGTTGCCTTGAGGATGCTAAGGGGTGGTCCGGGACTGCTCGATGCCGTAAAACGATACAGTTCTTCCATCTCCTTGCCTTGGAAACATGCACCTTGGTCAGAGTGGATGCGGTTTGGGCACCCATACACTCTGATGAAGTCTTGACAGATGGCCTGTGCTGCCGACTCGGCAGTCTGATCTCTAGTCGGGGTGACTACCGCGAACTTGGAAAAATGGTCGGTCATCACCAAACAGTACTGTGGACCCCGGGCTGAGTGTCCCACGAGGAGATAGTCGATCATCAAGACTTCTAGTGGTTGCTTAGTATGTATGGTCTGGATGGATGCCCTTTGTTCAGTACTCTTAATGAGGTCGCATACCCAAAATTGCCGGCAAACCTCTTCTACCACGGACCCCAACCGGGGGCATTATACGTGCCGCTGTAACCACTGGTAGGTCTTTGTGGACCCGAAGTGGGCTCCGAATTCGTGGGCATCTTTAGCCAATTCTTGGGCCATTCCTCCTGGGATGACCACCTGCCACCTTACTTCAGTATCTTTCGGCTGTTGCCTCTTGCGATATAGCACCGATTCTCACACCTCCAGCTTATCCCACTTTTGTAAGACACTCTTCATCTCAGCGTCCAGACTATCTCTCTCTTGTTTGCCTGGCTTCCGCTTCTGCGCTACCTAGCATTTCATCTGTCTCAGCCCTCCGTCTTCATCTTGAACATTTCCCCACTCTTCATTGGTTCTCCCCAGAGATCGGGGTAGTGCGCAGTCATCCCTACTTGACTGGACCGCAACCACTGGGGTCTTGAACTTACGGAAGTCTGGGGTTTCTTCCTCTTCAAGTTGTTCATCGAGATCCCCCACTGGACTTTCCACCGTCACTCGTGACAGGCCATCGGCATTTGCATTTTCAGTAGCAGAGCGATAACGGATGGTAAAGTCAAACTTGGCCAGGCGAGCCTCCCACCGTTGTTCTAAGGCCCCCAATTTAGCATTCTCAAGGTGGGCCAGGGGATTATTGTCCGTTTGAACTTGAATCTTGGTCCCTGCCAGGAAGCCCGCAAACTTCTCTGTCATGGCCCACACGAGGGCCAGGAGCTCTAACCGGAAAGAGCTGTAATTATGGGGGTTTCTTTCACTGTCTTGCAGGGACCTACTGGCATACCCGATGATTCTCTCATGTCCATCCTGTATTTGGGAAAGTACTGCACCGAGTCCATGAAGGCTACCACCTGTGTACAACATGACCACTTGATCAAAATCTGCATAGGCCAAAATCGGGGCTGAAGTAAGAGCATTCTTTATAGCCTGGACGGCCTCACTCTGAGATTCTGGAAGGCTTTTTATAGCTTCATTGTGGACTCATTCTTCGTTGCTTATACTCTGATCTTTGGCCAAGTGTTTGTGACCCTAGTGTGCTTTGTGACTGTGATACTTTATGCTTGTTTGGTTTTGACCCGGTTCTGTCCCCGTTACGAGTTCTGCCTGTTCCTTTTGTACTGCTCTGCTATTTCCGTGTATGACTCTTTTGCCTTGGACCTGATTACTCTCTGACTGCCTCCCTTGTACCATGTTGCTATCTCTGTGTATGACTCATTGCTTACGTTCTGACTATTCTCTGCTTGCTCCTCTGGTACCACTCTGCCTTCTCTTTGCATGACCCCCCCGCTTGTCTGACCTGAGTTCCCCTAATCTTCACTCCAGGATTCCTGTAATAGAATCATAGAATCGTAGAGTTGGAAGGGACCTCCTGGGCCATCTGGTCCAACCCCCTGCTCAAAGCAGGATTCGCTAAATCATCCCAGTCAGATGTCTGTCCAGCCTCTGTTTGAAGACTTCCATTGAAGGAGAACTCACCACTTCTCGTGGCAGCTTGTTCCACTCATTGATCACTCTAACGGTCAAAAAGTTTTTTCTAATATCTAATCTGTGTCTCCTCCCATTCAGTTTCATCCCATTGCTTCTAGTCTTTCCTTGTGCAAATGAGAATAAAGTTGATCCTTCTACAATGTGACAGCCCTTTAGATATTTGTAGACAGCTATTAAGTCTCCTCTCAGTCTTCTCTTTTGCAAACTAAACATTCCCAAATCCTGCAACCTTTCCTCATAAGACAGGGTTTGCAGACCGGTCACCATTCTGGTCGCTCTTTTCTACAGTCATCTACTGCAGCAGGATGCTAAGCCACGCCCCCTGTGGTCACATGATTGTAGGTCCTGGTACTCTATACTACCTTTAGTGTCGCAGGTCCCGTGCTCAGAACTTTCCCTGCAGTTTCTGACCCTCCCATAGTCTGGGTGAGTGACCCTGCTCAGCCGCGGCAGTCCGCCGGCGCTGACAGGATCCTGATAGCAGCATACTGTACTTTATTGTATTATTTTGCCTTTTGAAAGAATACACTGATCTGTAATAGTTGGTGCACCGTGCCATTTGTATGGCCCAGCTAGAGAATATCACTTTTGTAAATTGTTTTATGTCATTGCATACCCGTTTACACTTTCCAAACACTGCATTCCTTGCCTGTACAACCCTCCACCTTGGATCTAGCAAGCGGATACTGGCAAGTGGCCGTGGCCGAGAAAGACAAGGAAAAAGCTGCCTTCATCCTCCCTATGGGATTGTTCGAGTTTAACCGGATGCCCTTCGGCCTCTCCAATGCTCTGGGCACGTTTCAACGGCTGATGGAAAAGTGTTTGGGAGACTTAAACTTTGAGGCTACCCTGATCTACCTGGATGACATCATTGTGTTCTCTGCCTCGATCGAAGACCATCTTGCCCGGCTTGGACAGGTACTTGGAAGACTGCGGGCTCATAACCTGAAGGTGAAGCCAAGGAAGTGCCACCTCTTCAAGAGAGAGATCGAGTACCTGGGCCACATAGTGTCACAAGACGGAGTTCTGCCTTCACCAGAAAAAGTGGCTGCTATCCAGAAGTGATCAGTTCCTCGAACTGAGCGGGAACTCCAGGCCTTCCATGGACTCGCCGGGTACTACCGACGGTTTGTCAAAGATTTCGCAAAGGTGACGGGTCCTCTGAATGAATGGCTGAGGGGGACCGCCGGAGTGCCGAAGACCCAGTGCATCCCCTGGGACCAGAGGCGAGAGGAGGCCTTCCAGATTAACCTCTGAACTACCTAATCCCATGAACTAAGCAGATCATGACAGCTGCTACTCAACTATAGCCTGACTGGCCGCTGCTACTTCGGCCGCACGGCTACCGTGCTCTGTCTATTGCAGCCTATCCTAAGCCCTAAACATGTGCGCACATGGGGTTAACACTCATGGTAAAGTTGGTGTCTCAGTTCCTTCCTGGGGGCCCCCTGCAGTTCTCTGCAAGATGATGCGATGTCCTCCCTCGCAGCTCTGTGCAACGTGGTCCTTGTGTGAAGATTCCAAGCCTGTTCCTAGAAACTGTGAACTCCCTCTTTTGAATTCCTTCCTTGTAGATCTTCGTGGCTCCTCGCAGTATCACAGGAAAACCATCTTTGTTTTCCCCAGAAGGGTATACACAATCCACAAGTTCAGTCAGTTACAAGCTGCACGTTTTTCTCCTCACGTCAGTCTCCTGCAGACTCCCAGCTCCAAACACTCACTGGGAAAACAGCCTCTCCCCTCTCCATAGCTGGAAGAGCAAACCAAAGCAGTCTTTTGAAGGGTAGAATAGAATGTACCATCACATCAGGGGGTGCTGTCTCTTAAAGGGGCAGCGTGTCTCTGCTGTCCATAGCAATGTCAGCCCCTTACATACTCATTTGCACCGACAGCTGCTGGTAGGATGTCTTTTCTAGTGGGACCAAGTAAATGACAATACCCCGTCTTCTGGTGACAGTGGTCGGTCTCCGGTACCTTACACTTTCCCTAGTCCATATACTATAGTGGCTAAATAACAGTAAGTGCCACAGTCCTGTACGAGCCCAGTGTGGCTCTGAAAGTATTCAAAGGCCAAGTCAAGTCACAAGTGTCTGGGGCTGAGATTTACTAGCACAGTCAGGGTGTAGGTTACAGTCATGCTACCGGTCTCTTTTAGGCGGCACACGCTCGGAACTCACGATCCTGAAGTGTCTGGCTCCTGACTTTATGTCGGCCACCAGGCACACACTGCCAGTCTCTCTCTCTCTCTCTGGTCCCCACAGAGACCAGAAGGCGGGTGACAGTGGTCGCTGGTCTGTGTGGGTCTGGTGCTCCCCGGACGGAGCACTTCTCTCTCTCGCTGCTGCAACACCCTGCTCAGCTCTGCTCTGTGTGCACGGCTCTGCTCTGCTGACATGGCTCTACATGGTTCTGCTCTGCAGGCATGAATCTGCTCTGCACAGCTCTCTCTGCAGGTGACGGGGGCTCCTTCTATATGGCCCACCGCCACACTGGTACTCTCTGATGGAGGAAGAGATCCCTTCTTCCTGCTGCAGTCTAGAGAAACATTTGGCGCGGAGGTGTCCCGCGCTAGCAGTCTCACCATAGATCTCTTCCAGGAATTTCTCTAGCTCCTTCAGGGTACTACGGGTGAGTTCCGGCTGTAGACAGAAGAGCGCTCTGCTCACCGCTCTGCGCACTGCTCCCCGACGGTGCCGTATTGCCCAGCTTCACATGCTTTTTCCTTTTATGCTTCTGCTGCTGTGCACCCTTTTCTGGCTATCCCAGCCTCACTGGGTCTGCAGGAAGGTCCCTCCCCCTCAGCCTTCCCTCAGGCTGCACGGGAAGGTCCGCCCCACTCAGGCTTCTCCCTGGGAACAAAGAATGCAGCCTTTCTAGTTCCGGACCCGGCATGCAGGTACCCACGCTCCGGTCTATCTCCTTACAACGCCAGTGCAGCTCTGTGACACTTCATAACGTCGTATTGGAGGGAGAGCGTGCTTGTCTAGGCACAGTATAATCTGAGTGCACAGTATACCGAATCAAAGGCCTGTAGTGTAGGTACTGGTGCTGAAGCTGAACCATCATACTAACAGCCCTTCAAAGGGCGAATTGTTTGTATCACTGTAAGCAGGTTGCAGGATGCAGCGACACAAGGTAGGCAGAGAAAGGGTTAACAATTTAATTAAACAGTAAAGATACTCCTTGCAAGGAGTTAAACAGTTAAATTGGTAATGGAGTAAGAAAAAATGGCAACATAGCAACAGTTCACTTAGTAAACTTATCGCATCTGTGATTTCCTCTGCCGCAGAGGATCCGTTGAGGGCTGTAGTACCAGCAACGGCCACTGAAATGTCCTCAGATGGGGCTCTACAGCTCACGGTCCAACTATTAGCTGCAACGGGCGGTCTCCGGTTTCACCCTTTGAGCCCATAGTCCATAAACTCGTACAGACAAATTTAAGGGTGCTGCAAAAACCCCGGTATCAAGTGAGTTCTGTGGTGTGCTCGTCAGCAAGGGGGACCTCAACGCCAGGGCCTGTACGCGGCCCACGCTTCTATACACGAGCGCGGCCCCAAACTTACCCGAGCCCATGGCCCTGTCTCTGCTCACAGTCCCAGTATAAAATTACAACAAAGGTAAAAAACAGCATCCTATAAATGAATATCCGTGTATATACGCAGTTTGAATAATGGACAACTCCGGACCCGTCGTTATATGACATGAAGGAGAGGTGTGGAAAACCACACAAAACACAACGTCCAGATCCAAATTATCAGCAAAAATTACTTTATTAGAAAACATGGACAGAACAGGGAAAATGGGGGAGCAAGTGCAGGGGACAATAAAGTGCAACAGTGCTGAAAGACGCGCCTAAAACTGGCAAGACTTGCACAATATCAAAATAGAAACACAGCAATGTAGAATTAGATTAACAAGTGCCGCCTCAATCAGACCTATAATGGTCTCCACATATGTATGTACAGACATATGAAGTACCCATAGTGCTCATGCATAGGGATAGAATGAATTGACTCACATAAGCTTTAAACCCTGGAACTCACTCTTTCTATGTGCCTGATATAATTGGGCGACACCTATGAAAGTATAAGGCACCCAAATGTTTTGTTAATACTGCACAGGGCGTAAAGATGAGAGGGTAATATAATTATCACCACTCACAGACCTAGCTGCCATAATGTCCATTGTCCATAGTGAAATCAAGAACATGCCAAATATGAGTGTATGGCTACATGTGACCAGTGGACATCCCCCACTTGCGAGAGTACCGTAAGCTCTCACAGAACATCCCCAAATAGAGGAGGAGGATGAAAAGGGAGAGGAGAGCAAATCTCAATAGTTACCTGTGTGGGTACTGGTGCGGTCAGGCAAGTGGGTGGCGCGTCTCCCCGACGCGCGTTTTGGAGCGAGGCTCCATCAGGGGACGTGGTAGTGAGGGAAGGGTGCAGATAAAAATAGCGCTGGACCGGAAGGCCGCTGACGCGTATCGGAAGTGACGCGCACATCACCATAACTACCCAGGACGCAAGGTGCACACCGTGTCATGCAATGGGAGGCACCGGAAAAAATACTGATGTCCACCGCATGCATAGAGATGCCGCGGTCACCATACACACCTAGGGTATGGTGCGCACGTGTACAGGGACGCGTACAGGGACACAGTCATGGCATGTAAATCATTGCCCCTGAGAGGACCGCAATGTGTAATAGATAATGAGGGTATTAACCCCATGGGTGCCTCATAATAGGGAAACATTGCAGTAATTATCAGACATGTTATTATATATACAATATCAGAAACATTATTAGATGGCATATTACAAAAAAGAGGCAGCATGTTATACTAGATGTGTATTTCCTGAAGGAAGTACAGATAGTGGTTTGAAATGGTGCCCGGGCTGCCCCTTTAAGAGAGACTTGCCTGCTGCCCCTGCAAGACTTTCAACTCAGGATCCGTTTTAACTGTGGGTGCCTCTCAGGGGCCACTTTGGCCTTAGGGTCCGATTTGGTGGGTGGGGCCCCTCAGTGCCCAATTTGGTGAGCGGGGCCTCTCAGAGTTCAATTTGGTGGGGCCCCTCAGGGTCCGATTTGTGGGCGGAGCCCCTTAGGGTCCGATTTGGTGGGTGGGGCTCCTCAGGGTCCGAATTTGTGGTTGGGGCCCCTCAGGGTCCGATTTTGTGGCCGGGGCACCTCAGGGTCCGATTTGGTGGGTGGGGCCCCTTTGGGTCCGATTTTGTGGCCGGGGTCCCTCAGGGTCCGATTTTGTGGGTGGGGCCCCTCAGGGTCCGATTTGGTGGGTGGGGCCCCTCAAGGTCTGATTTTGCGGCCGGGGCCCCTCAGGGTCCAATTTTGTGGTCGGGGCTCCCAAGGGTACGATTTGTTGGCCGGGGCCTCTCTGGGCCCGATTTTGTGGGTGGGGCCCCCTGGGTCTGATTTGGTGGGCGGAGCCACTCTAGGTCCAATTTGGTGAGGGCCTCTCAGGGTCTGATTTGGTGGGCGGGGCCCCTCAGGGTCCGATTTGGTGGGCGGGGCCCCTCAGGGTCCGATTTGGTGGGCGGGGCACCTTAGGGTCCGATTTGCTGGGCGGGGCTCCTCAGGGTCTGAATTTGTGGTTGGGGCCCTCAGGGTCTGATTTTGTGGGTGGGGCCCCTCAGGGTCCGATTTTGTGTCCGGGGCCCCTCAGGGTCCGATTTTGTGGTTGGGGTCGATCAGCCTCCGATTTGGTGGCCGGGGTGGCTCAGCCTCCAATTTGGAGGCCGGGGTCGATCAGCCTTCGATTTGGAGGCCAGGGTCGTTCAGCCTCCGATTTGGAGGCCGGGGTCGATCAGCCTCCGACTTGGAGGCCGGGGTCAATCAGCCTCCGACTTGGAGGCCGGGGTCAATCAGCCTCCGATTTGGAGGCCGGGGTCGATCAGCCTGCGATTTGGAGGCAGGGGTGGCTCAGGTTCCGATTTGAAGGCCGGGGTCGATCAGCGTCCGATTTGGAGGCCTGGGTGGCTCAGCCTCCGATTTGGAGGCCGGGGTGGCTCAGCCTCCGATTTGGAGGCCGGGGTGGCTCAGCCTCCGATTTGGAGGCCGGGGTGGCTCAGCCTCCGATTTGGAGGCCGGGGTGGCTCAGCCTCCGATTTGGAGGCCGGGGTAGCTCAGCCTCCGATTTGGAGGCCGGGGTAGCTCAGCCTCCGATTTGGAGGCCGGGGTCGACCAGCCTCCGATTTGGAGGCCGGGGTGGCTCAGCTTTCGATTTGGCGTGTCGGCCCTTTAAGACTCATTTCGGGCCCTTTAACAATCACTTTGGCGCGTCGGCCCTTTAAGAGCTTGTTTGGCTCACTGGGCTTCTTCTAAATCAACTTTGGCGCACATTCTCTCTCAGGGGCATGTGTCATATGATGAAGCTAGATTTACATTTGTGCTGTGGGTTTCGCTTTAAGAGCTGATATTATGTGGCAGAAGCTCTGTCCTGGGGGCGTCATGTGACGTTCGTAGGTGTTGGCATAGTAACTGGGTGTGCCTGCGTATATCAATGAGCTTAACTGACATTTCAATCGCCTCAGGGCACGTTTTGACATTTCCCATTGAAAAGCATTGGAGACAGTGCATTCCAATGACGGGAAAAAAAAATTTCAAATGCAAATTGCGCAAAAACTACAAATCCGATCAACACGAAAAATACTTAGCACACCTCTCATGGGCGCTGGCTTCAAAACGACACCTCAACGGAGTCTGTGCGTGTAGCGGTTCGGGCCGTATTAATTGCGGAAATCAACTGAATAATAATAACTAGATGTGTATTTCCTGAAGGAAGTACAGATAGTGGTTTGAAATGGTGCCCGGGCTGCCCCTTTAAGAGAGACTTGCCTGCTGCCTCTGCAAGACTTTCAACTCAGGATCCGTTTTAACTGTGAGTGCCTCTCAGGGGCCACTTTGGCCTCAGGGTCTGATTTGGTGGGTGGGGAGCCTCAGGATCTGATTCCTTGGCCTGGGCTCCTCAGGGCTTGAATTGTTGGCGGGGATCCCTCAGGCTCCGATTTTGTGGGTGGGGCCCCTCAGGGTCTGATTTTGTGGCCGGATCCCCTCAGGGTCCGATTTTGTGGGTGGGGCCCCTCAGGGTCCAATTTTGTGGCCAGGGCCCCTCAGGGTCCAATTTTGTGGGTGGGGCCACTCTGGATCCGATTTTGTGGGTGGGGCCACTCTGGGTCCGATTTGGTGGGTGGTGCCACTCTGGGTCCGTTTTGTTGGGCGGGGCCCCTTAGGGTATGATTTGGTGGGCGGGACCACTCTGGGTCCGATTTGGTGGGCGGGACCACTCTGGGTACAATTTGGTGGGCGGGACCTCTCAGAGTCCGATTTGGTGGGCGGGGCCACTCTGGGTACGATTTATTGGGCGGGGCCCCACGGGGTCCAATTTGGTGGGCGGGGCCCCTCAGGGTCCGGTTTGGTGGGCAGGGCCTCTCTGGGTTTGATTTGGTGGGTGGGGTCACTCTGGGTAAGATTTGGAGGCAGGGGTTGCTCAGCCTCCGATTTGGAGGCCGGGGTCGATGAGCTTCCGATTTGGAGGCCGAGGTCAAATAGCCTCCGATTTGGAGGCCGGGGTCGATGAGCTTCCGATTTGGAGGCCGGGGTCGATGAGCTTCCGATTTGGAGGCCGGGGTCGATGAGCTTCCGATTTGGAGGCCGGGGTCGTCGAGCCTCCGATTTGGAGGCCGAGGACGTTGAGCCTCCGATTTGGAGGCCGGAGTCGTTGAGCCTCCGATTTGGAGGCCGGGGTCGTTGAGCCTCCGATTAGGACCCCGGGGTCGATCAGCTTCCGATCTGGAGGACGGTTTGGTTCAGCCTCCGATTTGGAGGCCGGAGTGACTCAGCCTCCGATTTGGAGGCCGGGGTCGCTCAGCCTCCGATTTGGACCCCAGAGTCGATCAGCTTCCGATCTGGAGGACGGATTGGCTCAGCCTCCGATTTGGAGGCCGGGGTGGCTCAGCCTCCGATTTGGAGGCCGGGGTGGCTCAGCCTCCGATTTGGAGGCCGGGGTGGCTCAGCCTCCGATTTGGAGGCCGGGGTGGCTCAGCCTCCGATTTGGAGGCCGGGTGGCTCAGCCTTCGATTTGGCGTGTCGGCCCTTTAAGAGCTAGTTTGGCTCACTGGGCTTCTTCTAAATCAACTTTGGCGGACATCCTCTCTCAGGGGCATGTGTCATGTGATGAAGCTAGATTTGCATTTGTGCTGTGGGTTTCGCTTTAAGAGCTGATATTATGTGGCAGAAGCTCTGTCCTTGGGGCGTCATGTGACGTTTGTAGGTGTTGGCATAGTAACTGGGTGTGCCTGCGCATATCAATGAGCTTAACTGACATTTCAATCGCCTCAGGGCATGTTTTGTCATTTCCCATTGAAAAGCATTGGAGACAGTGCATTCCAATGACGGGAAAAAAAAATTTCAAACGCAAATTGCGCAAAAACTACAAATCCGATCGACATGAAAAATACTTAGCACACCTCTCGTGGACGCTGGCTTCGAAACGACACCTCAACGGCGTCTGTGCGTGTAGCGGTTCGGGCCGCATTAATTGCGGAAATCAACTGGAAAATAATAATAAGAAGAACTAGATGTGTATTTCCTGAAGGAAGTACAGATAGTGGTTTGAAATGGTGCCTGGGCTGCCCCTTTAAGAGAGACTTGCCTGCTGCCCCTGCAAGACTTTCAACTCAGGATCCGTTTTAAATGTGGGTGCCTCTCAGGGGCCACTTTGGCCTCAGGGTCCGATTTGGTGGGTGGGGCCCCTCAGGGTCTGATTTTGTGGGTGTGGCCCCTCAGGGTCCGATTTTGTGAGTGGGGCCCCTCAGGGTCCGATTTTGTGGGTGGGTCCCCTCAGGGTCCGATTTTATGTGTGGGGCCCATCAGGGTCCGATTTTGTGGGTGGGGCCCCTCATGGTCTGATTTTGTGGGTGGGGCCCCTCAGGGTACGATTTTGTGTCCGGGGCCCCTCAGGGTACGATTTTATGGCCGGGGCCCCTCAGGGTCTGATTTTGTGGTTGGGGCCCCTCAGGGTCCGATTTTGTGGCCAGCGCCTCTCAGGGTCCGATTTCTTGGCCGGGGCCCCTCAGGGTCTGATTTTGTGGCTGGGGCCCCTCAGGGTCCGATTTTGTGGCCGGGGCCCCTCAGGGTCGGATTTTGTGGCCGGGGCCCCTCAGGGTCTGATTTTGTGGTTGGGCCGCTCAGGGTCCGATTTTGTGGCCGGGGGCCCTCAGGGTCCGATTTTGTGGGTGGGGCCCCTCAGGGTCCGATTTTGTGGGTGGGGCCCCTCAGGGTCTGATTTTGTGGCCGGGTCCACTCAGGGTCCGATTTTGTGGGTGGGGCCCCTTAGGGTCTGATTTTGTGGGTGGAGCCCCCTGGGTCCATTTTGGTGGGCGGGGCCACTATGGGTCCGATTTGGTGGGCAGGGCCCCTCAGGGTCTGATTTGGTGGGCGGGGCCCCTCAGGGTCTGATTTGGTGGGCGGCGCTCCTCAGGGTCCGATTTGGTGGGCGTGGCCTCTCTCGGCCCGATTTAGTGGGCAGTGCCCCTGAGGGTCCGATTTGGTGGGCGGGGCCCCTCAGGGTCCGAATTGGTGGGCGGGGCCCCTCTGGGTCCGATTTGGTGGGCGGGGCCCTTCATTGTCCGATTTGGTGGGCATGGTCACTCTGGGTTCGATTTGGTGGACGGAGCTCCTCAGGGTCCGATTTGATGGGCGGGGCCCTTCAGGGTCCGATTTGGTGGGTGGGGCCACTCTGAGTCTGATTTGGTGGGCGGGGCCACTCTGGGTCCGATTTGGAGGCCGGGGTGGCTCAGCCTCCAATTTGGAGCCTGGGGTCACTCAGCTTTCGATTTGGCGCATCGGCCCTTTAAGACTCATTTCGGTGGGCCGGCCCTTTAAGAATCACTTTGGCGGTTCGTCCCTTTAAGAGCCAGTTTGGCTCACTGGGCTTCTAAATCCACTTTGGCGCACATTCTCTCTCAGGGGCATGCGTCATGTGATGAAGCTAGATTTGCATTCGTGCTGTGGGTTTTGCTTTAAGAGCTGATAGTATGTGGCAGAAGCTCTGTCCTTGGGGCGTCATGTGACGTTCGTAGGCGTTGGCATAGTAACTGGGTGTGCCTGCGCATATCAATGAGCTCAACTGCCATTTCAATCGCCTCAGGGCATGTTTTGTCTATGGCAAAATTTCCCCATTCAAATGCATTGAGACAATGCATTCCAATGACGGGAAAAAAAAATTTCTAACGCAAATTGCGCAAAAACTACAAATCCGATCGACACGAAAAATACTTAGCACACCTCTCGTTGACGTTGGCTTTGAAACGACACCTCAAAGGAGTCTGTGCGTGTAGCTGTTCGGGCCGCATTAATTGCAGAAATCAACTTAATAATAATAACTAGATGTGTATTTCCTGAAGGAAGTACAGATAGTGGTTTGAAATGGTGCCCGGGCTGCCCCTTTAAGAGAGACTTGCCTGCTGCCCCTGCTAGACTTTGAACTCAAGGTCCGTTTTAACTGTGGGTGCCTCTCAGGGGCCACTTTGGCCTCAGGGTCCGATTTTGTGGGTGGGGCCCCTCAGGGCCCGATTTTGTGGCCGGGGCCCCTCAGGGTCCGATTTTGTGGCCGGGGCACCTCAGGGTCCGATTTGGTGGGTGGGGCCCCTCAGAGTCTGATTTGGTGGCCGGGGCCCCTCAGGGGCTGATTTGGTGGGTGGGGCCTCTCAGGGTCCGATTTTGTGGCCGGGGCCCCTCAGGGTCTGATTTGGTGGTTGGGGCCCCTCAGGGTCCGATTTTGTGGCCGGGGCCCCTCAAGATCCGATTTTGTGGCCGGAACCCTTCAGGGTCCGATTTTCTGGGTGGGGCCCCTCAGGGTCCGATTTGGTGGGCGGGGCCCCTTAGGGTCCGATTTTGTGGCCAGGGCCCCTCAGGGTCCAATTTTGTGGGTGGGGCCCTTCAGGGCTCGATCTTGTGGCCGGGGCTCCTCAGGGTCTGATTTTGTGGTTGGGGCCACTCTGGGTCTGATTTGGTGGGCGGGGCCTCTCAGGGTCCGATTTTCTGGCCAGGGCCCCTCAGGGTTCGATTTTGTGGGTTGGGCCCCTCAGGGTCTGATTTTGTGGCCGGGGCCCCTCAGGGTCCGATTTTGTGGTTGGGACCCCTCAGGGTCCGATTTTGTGGTTGGGGCCCTGTAGGGTCCGATTTTGTGGCCGGTGCCCCTCAGGGTCTGATTTTGTGACCGGGGCCCATCAGGGTCCGATTTTGTGGCCGAGGCCCCTCAGGGTCTGATTTTGTTGGGGCCCCTCAGGGTCTGATTTTGTGGCCGGGGCCCCTCAGAGTCCGATTTTGTGGCCGGGGCCCCTCAGAGTCCGATTTTGTGGGTGGGGCCCTTAGGGTCTGATTTTGTGGCCGGGGCCCCTCAGAGTCCGATTTTGTGGGTGGGGCCCTTAGGGTCTGATTTTGTGGGCGGAGCCCCTCTGGGTCCAATTTGGTGGGCGGGACCACTCTGGGTCCATTTTGGTAGGCGGAACCACGCTGGGTCCAATTTGGTGGGCGGGGCCACTCGGGGGCCGATTTGGTGGGCGGGGCCACTTGGGGGTCTATTTGGTGGGTGGGGCCACTCGGGGGTCGATTTGGTGGGCGGGGCCACTCAGGGGCCGATTTGGTGGGTGGGGCCACTAGGGGCCCGATGTGGTGGGTGGGGCCACTCGGGGGCCGACATAGTGGGCGGGGCCACTCGGGGCCGATTTGGTGGGCGGGGCCACTTGGGGGCCTATTTGGTGGGCGGGGTCACTCGGGGGGGCGCTTTTGTTGGGCGGGGCTACTCTGGGTCCGATTTGCTGGGCTGGGCCACTCTGGGTCTGATTTGGTGAGCGGAGCCCCTTTGGGTCCGATTTCTTGAGCGGGGCCACGCTGGGTCCGATTTGGAGGCCCGGGTCGATCAGCCTCCAATTTGGAGGCCGGGGTGGCTAAGCCTCCGATTTGGAGCCTGGGGTCACTCAGTTTTCGATTTGGCGCGCTGGCCCTTTAAGAATCACTTTTGCGCGTCGGCCGTTTTAGAGACAGGGTGGCTCACTGGGCTTCTAAATCCACTTTGGCGCACATTCTCTCTCAGGGTCATGCTTCATGTGATGAAGCTAGATTTGCATTTGTGATGTGGGCTTTGCTTTAAGAGCTGATATTATGTGCCAGAAGCTCTGTCCTGGGGGTGTCATGTGATGTTCGTAGGCGTTGGCAAAGTAAATGGGTGTGCCTGCGCATATCAATGAGCTTTACTGCCATTTGAATTGCCTCAGGGCACGTTTTAAGTTGCCCATTGAAAAGCATTGAGACATGCATTCCAATGACGGGAAAAAAAATTTCAAACGCAAATTGCGCAAAACCTACAAATCCGATCGACACGAAAAATACTTAGCACACCTCTCGTGGACGCTGGCTTCGAAATGATGCCCCAATGGAGTCTGTGCGTGTAGCGGTTCAGGCCGCATTAATTGCGGAAATCAACTGAATAAAAAGAAAAAGATAGCAGCGTTCGGATTACAACATTAATACTAGATGTGTATTTCCTGAAGGAAGTACAGATAGTGGTTTGAAATGGTGCCTGGGCTGCCCCTTTAAGAGAGACTTGCCTGCTGCCCCTGCAAGACTTTCAACTCAGGATCTGTTTTAAATGTGGGTGCCTCTCAGGGGCCACTTTGGCCTCAGGGTCTGATTTGGTGGGTGGGGCCCCTCAGGATCCGATTCGGTGGCCTGGGCTAATAAGGATTTGAATTAGTGGCCGGGATTCCTCAGGGTCCAATTTTGTGGGTGGGTCCCCTCAGGGTCCGATGTTGTGGGTGGGGCTCCTCAGGGTCCGATTTTGTGGGTGGGGCCCCTCATGGCTGATTTTGTGGGTGGGGCCCCTCAGGGTACGATTTTGTGGGTGGGGCCCCTCAGGGTCCGATTTTATGGCCGGGGCCCCTCAGGGTCTGATTTTATGGCCGGGGCCCCTCAGGGTCTGATTTTGTGGGTGGCACCCCTCAGGGTCCGATTTTGTGGCCGGGACCCCTCAGGGTCCGATTTTGTGGTCTGGGCCCCTCAGGGTCCGATTTTGTGGCCGGGGCCCCTCAGGGTCCGATTTTGTGGCCGGGGCCCCTCAGGGCCCGATTTTGTGGCTGGGGCCGCTCAGGGTCCGATTTTGTTGGTTGGGCCCCTCAGGGTCCGATTTTGAGGGCGGTGCCCCTCAGAGTCCGATTTGGTTGGCGGGGCCCCTCAGGGTCCGATTTGGTAGGCGGGGCCCCTCAGGGTCCGATTTTGAGGGCGGGGCACCTCAGGGTCCGATTTTGAGGGTGGGGCCCCTCAGGGTCCGATTTTGTGGGTGGGGCCCCTCAGAGTCCGATTTGGTTGGCAGGGCCCCTCAGGGTCCGATTTGGTAGGCGGGGCCCCTCAGGGTCCGATTTTGAGGGCGGGGCCCCTCAGGGTCTGATTTTGAGGGCGGGGCCCCTGAGGGTCCGATTTTGTGGGCGGGGCCCCTCTGGGTTCGATTTTGTGGCCGGGGTCTCTCAGGGTCCGATTTTGTGGCCGGGGCCTCTTGGGGTCCGATTTTGTGGTTGGGGGCCCTCAGGGTCCGATTTTGTGGGTGGGGCCCCTCCAAGTCCGATTTGGTTGGCGGGGCCCCTCAGGGTCCGATTTGGTGGGCGGGGCCTCTCAGGGTCCGATTTTGAGGGCGGGGCCCCTCAGGGTCCGATTTTGTGGGCGGGGCCCCTCAGGGTCCGATTTTGTGGGTGGGGCCCCTCCAAGTCCGATTTGGTTGGCGGGGCCCCTCAGGGTCCGATTTGGTGGGCGGGGCCTCTCAGGGTCCGATTTTGAGGGCGGGGCCCCTCAGGGTCCGATTTTATGGCCGGGGCCCCTCAGGGTCTGATTTTATGGCCGGGGCCCCTCAGGGTCTGATTTTGTGGGTGGCGCCCCTCAGGGTCCGATTTTGTGGCCGGGACCCCTCAGGGTCCGATTTTGTGGTCTGGGCCCCTCAGGGTCCGATTTTGTGGCCGGGGCCCCTCAGGGTCCGATTTTGTGGCCGGGGCCCCTCAGGGCCCAATTTTGTGGCTGGGGCCGCTCAGGGTCCGATTTTGTTGGTTGGGCCCCTCAGGGTCCGATTTTGAGGGTGGGGCCCCTCAGAGTCCGATTTGGTTGGCGGGGCCCCTCAGGGTCCGATTTGGTAGGCGGGGCCCCTCAGGGTCCGATTTTGAGGGTGGGGCCCCTCAGGGTCCGATTTTGTGGGTGGGGCCCCTCAGAGTCCGATTTGGTTGGCGGGGCCCCTCAGGGTCCGATTTGGTAGGCGGGGCCCCTCAGGGTCCGATTTTGTGGGTGGGGCCCCTCAGAGTCCGATTTGGTTGGCGGGGCCCCTCAGGGTCCGATTTGGTAGGCGGGGCCCCTCAGGGTCCGATTTTGAGGGCGGGGCCCCTCAGGGTCCGATTTTGAGGGCGGGGCCCCTGAGGGTCCGATTTTGTGGGCGGGGCCCCTCTGGGTTCGATTTTGTGGCCGGGGTCTCTCAGGGTCCGATTTTGTGGCCGGGGCCTCTTAGGGTCCGATTTTGTGGTTGGGGGCCCTCAGGGTCCGATTTTGTGGGTGGGGCCCTTCCAAGTCCGATTTGGTGGGCGGGGCCTCTCAGGGTCCGATTTTGAGGGCGGGGCCCCTCAGGGTCCGATTTTGTGGGCGGGGCCCCTCAGGGTCCGATTTTGTGGGCGGGGCCCCTCAGGGTCCAATTTTGTGGGTGGGGCCCTTCTGGGTTCGATTTTGTGGCCGGGGTCTCTCAGGGTCCGATTTTGTGGTTGGGGCCCCTCAGGGTCCGATTTTGTGGTTGGGGCCCCTCAGGGTCCGATTTTTTGGCCGGGGCCCCTCAGGGTCTGATTTTGTGGCCGGGCCCCTCAGGGACCGATTTTGAGGGTGGGGCCCCTCAGGGTCTAATTTGGTGGGCGGGGCCCCTCAGGGTCCGATTTTGTGGGTGGGGCCCCTCAGGGTCCGATTTTGTGGCTGGGGCCCCTCAGGTTCTGATTTTGTGGCTGGGGCCCCTCAGGGTCTGATTTTGTGGCTGGGGTCCCTCAGGGTCTGATTTTGTGGGTGGGGCCCCTCAGGGTTCGATTTTGTGGTTGGGGCCCCTCAGGGTCCGATTTTGTGGCCGGGGTCTCTGTGTCCGATTTTGTGGCTGGGGCCCCTCAGGGTCTGGATTTGTGGGTGGGGCCCCTTAGGGTCCGATTTTGTGGGTGGGGCCCCTCAGGGTCCGATTTTGTGGCTGGGGACCCTCAGGGTCTGATTTTGTGGCTGTGGCCCCTCAGGGTCTGATTTTGAGGGTGGGGCCCCTCAGGGTCTAATTTGGTGGGCGGGGCCCCTCAGGGTCCGATTTTGTGGGTGGGGCCCCTCAGGGTCCGATGTTGTGGCCGGGGCCCCTCAGGGTCTGATTTTGTGGCCGGATCCCCTCAGGGTCCGATTTTGTGGGTGGGGCCCCTCAGGGTCCGATTTTGTGGCCGGGGCCCCTCAGGGTCCGATTTTGTGGGTGCGGCCCCTCAGGGTCCAATTTGGTGGGTGGGGCCACTCTGGGTCTGATTTGGTGGGCTGGGCCACTCTGGGTCCGATTTGGTGGGCGGGGCCACCCTGGGTCCAATTTGGATGCCAGGGTGGCTCAGCCTCCTTTTTGTAGGCCAGGGTCTATCAGCCTCCGATTTGGAGCCTTGGGTCACTCAGCTTTCGATTTGGTGCGCCGGCCCTTTAAGACTCATTTTAGTGCGCCGGCTCTTTAAGAATCACTTTGGCGCGTCGGCCTTTTAAGAGCCAGGGTGACTCACTGGGCTTCTAAATACACTTTGGCGCACATTCTCTCTCAGGGGCATACATCATGTGATGAAGCTAGATTTGCATTTGTTCTGTGGGTTTTGCTTTAAGAGCTGATATTATGTGGCAGAAGCTCTGTCTTGGAGAGGTCATGTGACGTTCGTCGGCGTTGGCATAGTAACTGGGTCTGCCTGCGCATATCAATGAGCTCAACTGCCATTTCAATCGCCTCAGGGCATGTTTTGTCTATAGCAACATTTCCCCATTCAAATGCATTGAGACAGTGCATTCCAATGACGGGAAAAAAAATTTTCAAACGCAAATTGCGCAAAAACTACAAATCCGATCGACACGAAAAATACTTAGCACACCTCTCATGGACGCTGGCTTCGAAACGACACCTCAACGGAGTCTGTGCGTGTAGCGGTTCGGGCTGTATTAATTGCGGAAATCAACTTAATAATAATAAGAAGAAGAAGAATAAGTTAGCAGCGTTCGGATTACAATATAGTGGTTTTTTCAAACCACTATAACTAGATGTGTATTTCCTGAAGGAAGTACAGATAGTGGTTTGAAATGGTGCCCGGGCTGCCCCTTTAAGAGAGACTTGCCTGCTGCCCCTGCAAGACATTCAACTCAGAATCCGTTTTAACTGTGAGTGCCTCTCAGGGGCCACTTTGGCCTCAGGGTCTGATTTGGTGGGTGGGTCCCCTCAGGATCTGATTCCTTGGCCTGGGCTCCTCAGGGCTTGAATTGTTGGCGGGGATCCCTCAGGCTCCGAATTTGTGGGTGTGGCCCCTCAGGGTCCGATTTTGTGGGTTGGGCCCCCTCAGAGTCCGATTTTGTGAGTGGTGCCCCTCAGGGTTCGATTTTGTGGCTGGGGCCCCTCAGGGTCTGATTTTGTGGCCGGATCCCCTCAGGGTCCGATTTTGTGAGTGGGGCCCCTCAGGGTTCGATTTTGTGGCTGGGGCCCCTCAGGGTCTGATTTTGTGGCCGGATCCCCTCAGGGTCCGATTTTGTGGGTGGGGCCCCTCAGGGTCCTATTTTGTGGATGGGGCCCCTCAGGGTCCGATTTTGTGGTTGGGGCTACTCTGGGTCCGATTTGGTGGGTGGGGCCACTCTGGGTCAGATTTGGTGGGCGGGGCTACTCAGGGTCCGATTTGGTGGGCGGGTCCCCTCAGGGTCCGATTTGGAGCCCGGGGTGGCTCAGCCTCCGATTTGGAGGTCGGGGTGGCTCAGCCTCCGATTTGGAGATCGGGGTGGCTCAGCCTCCGATTTGGAGGTCGGGGTGGCTCAGCCTCCGATTTGGAGGTCGGGGTGGCTCAGCCTCCGATTTGGAGGTCGGGGTGGCTCAGCCTCCGATTTGGAGGCCGGGGTGGCTCAGCCTCCGATTTGGAGGCCGGGGTGGCTCAGCCTCCAAATTGGAGGCTGGGATCGATCAGCCTCCGATTTGGAGGACGGTTTGGCTCAGCCTCCGATTTGGAGGCCGGAGTGACTCAGCCTCCGATTTGGAGGCCGGGGTCGATCAGCCTCCGATTTGGAGGCCGGGGTCGATCAGCCTCCGATTTGGAGGCCGGGGTCGATCAGCCTCTGATATGGAGGCCGGGGTGGCTCAGCCTCCAATTGGAGGTCGGGGTCAATCAGCCTCCGATTTGGAGGACGGGGTGGCTCAGCCTTCTATTTGGAGGCCGGGGTCGATCAGCCTCCGATTTGGAGGCCGGGGTGGCTCAGCCTCCGATTTGGAGGCCGGGGTGGCTCAGCCTCCGATTTGGAGGCCGGGGTGGCTCAGCCTCCGATTTGGAGGCCGGGGTGGCTCAGCCTCCGATTTGGAGGCCGGGGTGGATCAGCCTCCGATTTGGAGGCCGGGGTGGATCAGCCTCCGATTTGGAGGCCGGGGTGGATCAGCCTCCGATTTGGAGGCCGGGGTGGATCAGCCTCCGATTTGGAGGCCGGGGTGGATCAGCCTCCGATTTGGAGGCCGGGGTGGATCAGCCTCCGATTTGGAGGCCGGGGTGGATCAGCCTCCGATTTGGAGGCCGGGGTCGATCAGCCTCCGATTTGGAGGCCGGGGTCGATCAGCCTCTGATTTGGAGGCCTGGGTCGATCAGCCTCCGATTTGGAGGCCTGGGTCGATCAGCCTCCGATTTGGAGGCCGGGGTGGCTCAGCCTCCGATTTGGAGGCCGGGGTGGCTCAGCCTCCGATTTGGTGTGTCGGCCCTTTAAGACTCATTTGGGTGCGCTGGCCCTTTAACAATCACTTTGGCGCGTTGGCCCTTTAAGAGCTAGTTTGGCTCACTGGGCTTCTTCTATATCAAATTTGGCGGACATTCTCTCTTAGGGGCATGTGTCATGTGATGAAGCTAGATTTGCATTTGTGCTGTGGGTTTCGCTTTAAGAGCTGATATTATGTGGCAGAGGCTCTGTGCTGGGGTTCAAGTGAAGTTCGTAGGCGTTGGCATAGTAACTGGGTCTGCCTGCGCATATCAATGAGCTCAACTGTCATTTCAATCGCCTCAGGGCATGTTTTGCCATTTCCTATTGAAAAGCATTGGAGACAGTGCATTCCAATGACGGGAAAAAAAATTTTCAAACGCAAATTGCGCAAAAACTACAAATCCGATCGACACGAAAAATACTTAGCACACCTCTCGTGGACGCTGGCTTCGAAACGACACCTCAACAGAGTCTGTGCGTGTAGCGGTTCGGGCCGCATTAATTGCGGAAATCAACTTAATAATAATAATAATAAGAAGAAGAATAAGTTAGCAGCGTTCGGATTACAATATAGTGGTTTTTTCAAACCACTATAAATAATACTAGATGTGTATTTCCTGAAGGAAGTACAGATAGTGGTTTGAAATGGTGCCCGGGCTGCCCCTTTAAGAGAGACTTGCCTGCTGCCCCTGCAAGACTTTCAACTCAGGATCCGTTTTAACTGTGGGTGCCTCTCAGGGGCCACTTTGGCCTCAGGGTCCGATTTTGTGGGTGGGACCCCTCAGGGCCCGATTTTGTGGGTGGGGCCCCTCTGGGTCCGATTTTGTGGCCGGGGCACCTCAGGGTCCGATTTTGTGGGTGGTGCCCCTTAGGGTCCGATTTGGTGGACGGGGCCACTCAGGGTCCGATTTGGTGGGTGGGGCCACCCAGGGTCCAATTTGGTGGGTGGGGCCACTCAGGGTCCGATTTGGTGAGTGGGGCCCCTCAGAGTTCAATTTGGTCAGCGGGGCCCCTCAGGGTCCGATTTTGTGGGTGGGGCCCCTCAGGGTCCGATTTTGTGGTTGGGGCCACTCTGGGTCTGATTTGGTGGGCGGGGCCACTCTGGGTCCGATTTGGTGGGCGGGGCACTTCAGGGTCCAATTTGGTGGGTGGGGACACTGAATCTGATTTTGTGGGTTGGGCCCCTCAGGGCCCGATTTTGTGGGTGGGGCCCCTCAGGGTCCAATTTTGTGGGTGGGGCCCCTCAGGTTCCGATTTTGTGGTTGGGGCCCCTCAGGGTTCGATTTTGTGTTTGGGGCCCCTCAGGATCCAATTTTGTGACAGGGGCCCTCAGGGTCTGATTTTGTGGGTGGGGCCCCTCAGGGTCCGATATTGTGGTTGGCGCCCCTCAGGATTCGATTTTGTGGGTGGGGCCCCTCAGGATCCGATTTTGTGGTTGGGGCCCCTCAGGGTTCAATTTTGTAGGCGGGGCCCCTCAGGGTCCGATTTTGTGGCCGGGGCCCGTGAGGGTCCGATTTTTTGGCCGGGGCCCGTGAGGGTCCGATTTTGTGGCCGGGGCCCCTCAGGGTTCGATTTTGTGGTTGGGGCCCCTCAGGGTCTGATTTTGTGGGTGGGGCCCCTCAGGGTCCGATTTTGTGAGTGGGGCCCCTCAGGGTCCGATGTTGTGGCCGGGGCCCCTCAGGGTCTGATTTTGTGGCCGGATCCCCTCAGGGTCCGATTTTGTGGGTGGGGCCCCTCAGGGTCCGATTTTGTGGCCGGGGCCCCTCAGGGTCCGATTTTGCGGATGGGGCCCCTCAGGGTCCGATTTTGTGGCCGGGGCCCCTTAGGGTCTGATTTTGCGGGTGGGGCCCCTTAGGGTCCGATTTTTGGCCGGGGCCCCTCAGGGACCGATTTTGAGGGTGGGGCCCCTCCGGGTCTAATTTGGTGGGCGGGGCCCCTCAGGGTCCGATTTTGTGGGTGAGGCCCCTCAGGGTCCTATTTTGTGGCTGGGGCCCCTCAGGGTCCGATTTTGTGGCTGGGGCCCCTCAGGGTCTGATTTTGTGGCTGGGGTCCCTCAGGGTCTGATTTTGTGGGTGGGGCCCCTCAGGGTCCGATTTTGTGACCGGGGCCCCTCTGGGTCTGATTTTGTGGTTGGGGCCCCTCAGGGTCCGATTTTGTGGCCGGGGTCTCTCAGGGTTTGATTTTGTGGCTGGGGCCCCTCAGGGTCTGGATTTGTGGGTGGGGCCCATCCGGGTCAGATTTTGTGGGTGGGGCCCCTCAGGGTCCGATTTTGTGGCTGGGTCCCCTCATGGTCTGATTTTGTGGCTGTGGCCCCTCAGGGTCTGATTTTGAGGGTGGGGCCCCTCAGGGTCTAATTTGCTGGGCGGGGCCCCTCAGGGTCCGATTTTGTGGGTGGGGCCCCTCAGGGTCTGATTTTGTGGGTGGGGCCCCTCAGGGTCCGATTTTGTGGCTGGGGCCCCTCAGGGTCTGATTTTGTGGCTGGGGCCCATCAGGGTCCGATTTTGTGACTGGGGCCCCACAGGGTCTGATTTTGTGGGTGTGGCCCCTCAGGGTCCGATTTTGTGGCTGGGGTCACTCAGGGTCTGATTTTGTGGGTGAGGCCCCTCAGGGTCCAATTTTGTGGCCGGGGCCCCTTAGGGCCTGATTTTGTGACTGAGGCCCCTCTGGGTTCGATTTTGTGGCCGGGGTCTCTCAGGGTCCGATTTTGTGGGTGGGGCCCCTCAGCGACCGATTTTGAGGGTGGGGCCCCTCAGGGTCTAATTTGGTGGGCGGGGCCCCTCAGGGTCCGATTTTGTGGGTGGGGTCCCTCATGGTCTGATTTTGTGGGTGGGGCCCCTCAGGTTCTGATTTTGTGGTTGGGGCCCCTCAGGTTCTGATTTTGTGGCTGGGGTCCCTCAGGGTCTGATTTTGTGGGTGGGGCCCCTCAGGGTCCGATTTTGTGACTGGGGCCCCTCAGGGTCTGATTTTGTGGTTGGGGCCCCTCAGGGTCCGATTTTGTGGCCGGGGTCTCTCAGGGTCCGATTTTGTGGCCGGGTCCCCTCAGGGTCTGGATTTGTGGGTGGGGGCCCTCAGGGTCCGATTTTGTGGGTGGGGCCCCTCAGAGTCCGATTTTGTGGCTGGGGCCCCTCAGGGTCTGATTTTGTGGCTGGGGCCCCTCAGGGTCTGATTTTAAGGGTGGGGCCCCTCAGGGTCTAATTTGGTGGGTGTGGCCCCTCAGGGTCTGATTTTGTGGATGGGGCCCCTCAGGGTCCGATTTCGTGACCTGGGCCCCTTAGGGTCTGATTTTGTGACTGGGGCCCCTCTAGGTTCGATTTTGTGGCCGGGGTCTCTCAGGGTCCGATTTTGTGGTTGGGGCCCCTCAGGGTCTGATTTTGTGGCCGGGCCCACTCAGGGTCCGATTTTGTGGGTGGGGCCCCTTAGGGTCTGATTTTGTGGGTTGAGCCCCCTGGGTCCATTTTGGTGGGCGGTGCCCCTCATGGTCCGATTTAGTGGGCGGTGCCCCTCATGGTCTGATTTGGTGGGCGGGGCCCCTCATGGTCCGATTTGGTGGGCGGGGCCCCCTGGGACCGATTTGGTGGGCGGGGCCCTTCAGGGTCCGATTTGGTGGGCGGGGCCCTTCAGGGTCTGATTTGGTGGGTGGGGTCAATCTGGGTCCGATTTGGTGGGCGGGGCTCCTCGGGGTCCGATTTGGTGGGCGGGGTCAATCTGGGTCCGATTTGGTGGGCGGGGCTCCTCAGGTTCCGATTTGGTGGGCGGGGCCCCTCAGGTTCCGATTTGGTGGGCGGGGCCCCTCAGGGTCCGATTTGATGGGCGGGGCCCCTCTGGGTTCAATTTGGTGGGCGGGGTCACTCTGGGTCCGATTTGGTGGGCGGGGCTTCTCAGGGTCTGATTTGGTGGGCGGGGCTCCTCAGGGTCCGATTTGGTGGACGGGGCCCTTCAGGGTCCGATTTGGTGGGCGGGGCCACTCGGAGTCTGATTTGGTGGGCGGGGCCACACTGGGTCCGATTTGGAGGCCAGGGTGGCTCAACCTCCGATTTGGAGGCCGGGGTGGTTCAGCCTCCGATTTGGAGGCCGGGGTGGCTCAGCCTCCGATTTGGCGCGCCGGCCCTTTAAGACTCATTTCGGTGCGCCGGCCCTTTAAGAATCACTGTGGCACGTCGGCCCTTTAAGAGCCAGGGTGGCTCACTGGGTTTCTAAATCCACTTTGTCGCACATTCTATCTCAGGGGCATGTGTCATGTGATGAAGCTAGATTTGTATTTGTGCTGTGGGTTTCACTTTAAGAGCTGATGTGGCAGAATCTCTGTCCTTGGGATGTCATGTGACGTTCGTAGGCGTTGGCATAGTAACTGGGTCTGCCTGCGCATATCAATGAGCTCAACTGCCATTTCAATCGCCTCAGGGCACGTTTTGCCATTACCCATTGAAAAGCATTGGAGACAGTGCATTCCAATGACGGGAAAAAAAAATTTCAAACGCAAATTGCGCAAAAACTACAAATCCGATCGACACGAAAAATACTTAGCACACCTCTCGTGGACGCTGGCTTCGAAACAACACCTCAACGGCGTCTGTGCGTGTAGCGGTTCGGGCTGTATTAATTGCGGAAATCAACTTAATAATAATAATAATAAGAAGAAGAATAAGTTAGCAGCGTTCGGATTACAATATAGTGGTTTTTTCAAACCACTATAACTAGATGTGTATTTCCTGAAGGAAGTACAGATAGTGGTTTGAAATGGTGCCCGGGCTGCCTCTTTAAGAGAGACTTGCCTGCTGCCCCTGCAAGACTTTCAACTCAGGATACGATTTAACTGTGGGTGCCTCTCAGGGGCCACTTTGGCCTCATGGTCTGATTTTGTGGGTGGGGCCCCTCAGGGCCTGATTTTGTGGGTGGGGCCCCTCAGGGTCCGATTTTTTGGGTGGGGCCCCTCAGGGTCCGATTTTGTGGCCGGGGCCCCTCGGGGTCCGATTTGGTGACCGGGGCCCCTCGGGGTCCGATTTGGTGGCCGGGGCCCCTCAGGGTCTGATTTGGTGGGTGGGGCCCCTCAAGGTCCGATTTTGTGGCTGGGGCCCCTCAGGATCCGATTTTGTGGCCGGGGCCAATCAGGATCCGATTTTTGTGGCCGGAACCCCTCAGGGTCCAATTTTGTGGCCGGGGCCCGTCAGGGTCCGATTTTGTGGGTGGGACCTCTCAGGGTCCGATATGGTGGGCGGGGCCCCTCAGGGTCTAATTTGGTGGGCAGGGCCCCTCAGGGTCCGATTTTGTGGTTGGGTCCCCTCAGGGTCCGATTTTGTGGTTGGGGCCCCTCAGGGTCCGATTTTGTGGCCGCGGCCCCTCAGGGTCTGATTTTGTGGCCGCGGCCCCTCAGGGTCCGATTTTGTGGCAGGGGCCCCTCTGGGTCTGATTTTGTGGGTGAGGCCCCTCTGGGTCCAATTTGGTGGGCGGGACCACTCTGGGTCCAATTTGGTGGGCGGGACCACTCTGGGTCCGATTTTGTGGCTCAGCCTCCGATTTGGAGGCCGGGGTGGCTCAGCCTCCGATTTGGAGGCCGGGGTGGCTCAGCCTCCGATTTGGAGGCCGGGGTGGCTCAGCCTCCGATTTGGAGGCCGGGGTGGCTCAGCCTCCGATTTGGAGGCCGGGGTGGATCAGCCTCCGATTTGGAGGCCGGGGTGGATCAGCCTCCGATTTGGAGGCCGGGGTGGATCAGCCTCCGATTTGGAGGCCGGGGTGGCTCAGCCTCCGATTTGGAGGCCGGGGTGGCTCAGCCTCCGATTTGGAGGCCGGGGTGGATCAGCCTCCGATTTGGAGGCCGGGGTGGATCAGCCTCCGATTTGGAGGCCGGGGTCGCTCAGCCTCCGATTTGGAGGCCGGGGTCGCTCAGCCTCCGATTTGGAGGCCGGGGTGGCGCAAAAAGTACAAATCCGATCGACACGAAAAATACTTAGCACACCTCACATGGACGCTGACTTCGAAACGACACCTCAACGGAGTCTGTGCGTGTAGCGGTTCGGGCCGCATTAATTGCGGAAATCAACTTAATAAGAAGAAGAAGAAGAACTAGATGTGTATTTCCTGAAGGAAGTACAGATAGTGGTTTGAAATGGTGCCCGGGCTGCCCCTTTAAGAGAGACTTGCCTGCTGTCCCTGCAAGACTTTCAACTCAGGATCTGTTTTAAATGTGGGTGCCTCTCAGGGGCCACTTTGGCCCCAGGGTCTGATTTGGTGGGTGGGGCCCCTCAGGATCCGATTCGGTGGCCTGGGCTAATAAGGATTTGAATTAGTGGCCGGGATTCCTCAGGGTCCAATTTTGTGGGTGGGGCCCCTCAGGGTCCGATTTTGTGGGTGGGTCCCCTCAGGGTCCGATTTTGTGGGTGGGGCTCCTCAGGGTCCGATTTTGTGGGTGGGGCCCCTCATGGCTGATTTTGTGGGTGGGGCCCCTCAGGGTACGATTTTGTGGGTGGGGCCCCTCAGGGTCCGATTTTATGGCCGGGGCCCCTCAGGGTCTGATTTTATGGCCGGGGCCCCTTAGGGTCTGATTTTGTGGGTGGCACCCCTCAGGGTCCGATTTTGTGGCCGGGACCCCTCAGGGTCCGATTTTGTGGTCTGGGCCCCTCAGGGTCCGATTTTGTGGCTGGGGCCCCTCAGGGTCCGATTTTGTGGCCGGGGCCCCTCAGGGTCCGATTTTGTGGCTGGGGCCGCTCAGGGTCCGATTTTGTTGGTTGGGCCCCTCAGGGTCCGATTTTGAGGGTGGGGCCCCTCAGAGTCCGATTTGGTTGGCGGGGCCCCTCAGGGTCCGATTTGGTAGGCGGGGCCCCTCAGGGTCCGATTTTGAGGGCGGGGCACCTCAGGGTCCGATTTTGAGGGTGGGGCCCCTCAGGGTCCGATTTTGTGGGTGGGGTCCCTCAGAGTCCGATTTGGTTGGCGGGGCCCCTCAGGGTCCGATTTGGTAGGCGGGGCCCCTCAGGGTCCGATTTTGAGGGCGGGGCCCCTCAGGGTCCGATTTTGAGGGCGGGGCCCCTGAGGGTCCGATTTTGTGGGCGGGGCCCCTCTGGGTTCGATTTTGTGGCCGGGGTCTCTCAGGGTCCGATTTTGTGGTTGGGGGCCCTCAGGGTCCGATTTTGTGGGTGGGGCCCCTCCAAGTCCGATTTGGTTGGCGGGGCCCCTCAGGGTCCGATTTGGTGGGCGGGGCCTCTCAGGGTCCGATTTTGAGGGCGGGGCCCCTCGGTCCGATTTTGTGGGCGGAGCCCCTCAGGGTCCGATTTTGTGGGCGGGGCCCCTCAGGGTCCAATTTTGTGGGTGGGGCCCTTCTGGGTTCGATTTTGTGGCCGGGGTCTCTCAGGGTCCGATTTTGTGGTTGGGGCCCCTCAGGGTCCGATTTTGTGGTTGGGGCCCCTCAGGGTCCGATTTTTTGGCCGGGGCCCCTCAGGGTCCGATTTTGTGGCCGGGGCCCCTCAGGGACCGATTTTGAGGGTGGGGCCCCTCAGGGTCTAATTTGGTGGGCGGGGCCCCTCAGGGTCCGATTTTGTGGGTGGGGCCCCTCAGGGTCCGATTTTGTGGCTGGGGCCCCTCAGGGTCTGATTTTGTGGCTGGGGTCCCTCAGGGTCTGATTTTGTGGTTGGGGCCCCTCAGGGTTCGATTTTGTGGTTGGGGCCCCTCAGGGTCCGATTTTGTGGCCGGGGTCTCTCAGTGTCCGATTTTGTGGCTGGGGCCCCTCAGGGTCTGGATTTGTGGGTGGGGCCCCTTAGGGTCCGATTTTGTGGGTGGGGCCCCTCAGGGTCCGATTTTGTGGCTGGGGACCCTCAGGGTCTGATTTTGTGGCTGTGGCCCCTCAGGGTCTGATTTTGAGAGTGGGGCCCCTCAGGGTCTAATTTGGTGGGCGGGGCCCCTCAGGGTCCGATTTTGTGGGTGGGGCCCCTCAGGGTCCGATTTTGTGAGTGGGGCCCCTCAGGGTCCGATGTTGTGGCCGGGGCCCCTCAGGGTCTGATTTTGTGGCCGGATCCCCTCAGGGTCCGATTTTGTGGGTGGGGCCCCTCAGGGTCCGATTTTGTGGCCGGGGCCCCTCAGGGTCCGATTTTGTGGGTGCGGCCCCTCAGGGTCCGATTTGGTGGGTGGGGCCACTCTGGGTCTGAGTTGGTGGGCTGGGCCACTCTGGGTCCGATTTGGTGGGCGGGGCCACCCTGGGTCCAATTTGGATGCCAGGGTGGCTCAGCCTCCTTTTTGTAGGCCAGGGTCTATCAGCCTCCGATTTGGAGCCTTGGGTCACTCAGCTTTCGATTTGGCGCGCCGGCCCTTTAAGACTCATTTTAGTGCGCCGGCTCTTTAAGAATCACTTTGGCGCGTCGGCCTTTTAAGAGCCAGGGTGACTCACTGGGCTTCTAAATACACTTTGGCGCACATTCTCTCTCAGGGGCATACGTCATGTGATGAAGCTAGATTTGCATTTGTTCTGTGGGTTTTGCTTTAAGAGCTGATATTATATGGCAGAAGCTCTGTCTTGGAGAGGTCATGTGACGTTCGTAGGCGTTGGCATAGTAACTGGGTCTGCCTGCGCATATCAATGAGCTCAACTGCCATTTCAATCCTCAGGGCATGTTTTGTCTATAGCAACATTTCCCCATTCAAATGCATTGAGACAGTGCATTCCAATGACGGGAAAAAAAATTTTCAAACGCAAATTGCGCAAAAACTACAAATCCGATCGACACGAAAAATACTTAGCACACCTCTCATGGACGCTGGCTTCGAAACGACACCTCAACGGAGTCTGTGCGTGTAGCGGTTCGGGCTGTATTAATTGCGGAAATCAACTTAATAATAAGAAGAAGAAGAAGAAGAAGAATAAGTTAGCAGCGTTCGGATTACAATATAGTGGTTTTTTCAAACCACTATAACTAGATGTGTATTTCCTGAAGGAAGTACAGATAGTGGTTTGAAATGGTGCCCGGGCTGCCCCTTTAAGAGAGACTTGCCTGCTGCCCCTGCAAGACTTTCAACTCAGGATCCGTTTTAGAATCACTGCGTTGAGAAACACGTGATGGTGTCTCCGCAGTGTCGGATGTTGATCTCCATGAGTTCTGAATGAACTCATGGAGATCAACATCCGACACTGCGGAGACACCATCACGTGTTTCTCCTCCTCTTCATAGTCTTTTTACTAGGCATTGCTCCTACCAGCCAGTTTCCTACTCCACACTGATGAGGGGCAATACCCCGAAACAGCTGTATGTGGATGGATACCATGTTTTGGCATAGGTGGTTTCCTTCATTGGAGACTGCCCTTCCCGTGGTTGTTCCTTCCCGGACAAAGACCTGGCTGGTCATTGCTTGCGTTGAGAAACACGTGATGGTGTCTCTGCGGCTTCTGTTTTGCCCCTTTAAGAGAGACTTGCCTGCTGCCACTGCAAGACTTTCAACTCAGGATTTGTTTTAACTGTGGGTGCCTCTCAGAGGCCACTTTGGCCTCAGTGTCTGATTTGGTGGGTGGGGCCCCTAAGAATCCGATTCAGTGGCCTGGGCTCCTCATGGCTTGAATTGGTGGCCGGGATCCCTCAGGGTCTGATTTGGTGGGTGTGGCCCCTCAGGGTCTGATTTTGTAGGTGGGGCCCCTCAGGGTCCGATTTTGTGCTTGGGGCCCCTCAAAGCTGATTTTGTGGGTGGGGCCCCTCACGGTCCGATTTTGTGGCCGGGGCCCCTAAGGGTCTAACTTTGTGGGTGGGGCCCCTCAAGGTCCGATTTTGTGGCCGGGGCCCCTCAGGGTCCGATTTTGTGGCCGGGGCCCCTCAGGGTCCAATTTTGTGGCCGGGGCCCCTCAGGGTCCAATTTTGTGGCCGGGGCCCCTCAGGGTCCAATTTTGTTGGTGGAGCCCCTCAGGGTCCAATTTGGTGGGCGGGCCCCTCAGGGTCTCATTTGGTGAGCAGGGCCCCTCAGGGTCCGATTTGGTGGGCCGGGCCCCTCAGGGTCCGATTTGGTGGGGCGGGGCCTCTCAGGGTCCGATTTTGTGGGTGGGGCCCCTCAAGGTCCGATTTGGTGGGGCGGGGCCCCTCAGGGTGCGATTTGGGGGGAGGTGCCACTCAGGGTCCGATTTGGTGGGCGGGGCCCCTCAGGGTCCGATTTGGTGAGCGGGGCCCCTCAGGTCCGATTTGGTGGGCAGGGCCCTTCAGGGTCCGATTTGGTGGGCGGGGCCCCTCAGGGTCCGATTTGGTGGGCGGGATCTCTCAGAGTCCGATTTGGTGGGCGGGCCCCTCAGGGTCCGATTTGGTGGGCGGGGTCCCCCAGAGTCTGATTTGGTGGGAGGGGCCCCTCAGGGTCCGATTTGGTGGGCGAGTGCGCACTTTGGCGCCCATTCTCTCTCAGGGGCATGCGTCATGTGATGAAGCTAGATTTGCATGAGTGCTGTGGGTTTCGCTTTAAGAGCTGATATTATGTGCTGTCCTGGGGGCGTCATGTGACGTTCATAGGCGTTGGCATAGTAACTGGGTGTGCCTGTGCATATCAATGAGCTTTACTGCCATTTCAATCGCCTCAGGGCACGTTTTAAGTTTCCCATTCAAATGCATTAAGACAGTGCATTCCAATGACGGGAAAAAAAAATTTCAAACGCAAATTGCGCAAAAACTACAAATCCGATCGACACGAAAAATACTTAACACACCTCTCATGGACGCTGGCTTCGAAACGACACCTCAACGGAGTCTGTGCGTGTAGCGGTTCGGGCCGTATTAATTGCGGAAATCAACTGAATAGTAAAAATAATACTAGATGTGTATTTCCTGAAGGAAGTACAGATAGTGGTTTGAAATGGTGCCCGGGCTGCCCCTTTAAGAGAGACTTGCCTGCTGCCACTGCAAGACTTTCAACTCAGGATCTGTTTTAACTGTGGGTGCCTCTCAGAGGCCACTTTGGCCTCAGTGTCTGATTTGGTGGGTGGGGCCCCTAAGAATCCGATTCAGTGGCCTGGGCTCCTCATGGCTTGAATTGGTGGCCGGGATCCCGCAGGGTCTGATTTGGTGGGTGTGGCCCCTCAGGGTCTGATTTTGTGGGTGGGGCCCCTCAGGGTCCGATTTTGTGTTTGGGGCCCCTCAAAGCTGATTTTGTGGGTGGGGCCCCTCACGGTCCGATTTTGTGGCCGGGGCCCCTAAGGGTCTAACTTTGTGGGTGGGGCCCCTCAGGGTCCGATTTTGTGGCCGGGCCCCTCAGGGTCCAATTTTGTGGCCGGGGCCCCTCAGGGTCCAATTTTGTTGGTGGAGCCCCTCAGGGTCCAATTTGGTGGGCGGGCCCCTCAGGGTCTCATTTGGTGAGCGGGGCCCCTCAGGGTCCGATTTGGTGGGCCGGGCCCCTCGGGGTCCGATTTGGTGGGGCGGGGCCTCTCAGGGTCCGATTTTGTGGGTGGGGCCCCTCAAGGTCCGATTTGGTGGGGCGGGGCCCCTCAGGGTGCGATTTGGGGGGCGGTGCCACTCAGGGTCCGATTTGGTGGGTGGGGCCCCTCAGGGTCCGATTTGGTGAGCGGGGCCCCTCGGGTCCGATTTGGTGGGCGGGGCCCTTCAGGGTCCGATTTGGTGGGCGGGGCCCCTCAGGGTCTGATTTTGTGGCCGGGGCCCCCCTGGGTCCGATTTTGTGGGCGGGGCCACTCTGGGTCCAATTTGGTGGGTGGGGCCCCTCAGGGTCCGATTTGGTGGGCGGAGCACCTCAGGGTCCGATTTGGTGACCGGGGCCACTCAGGGTCCGATTTGGACGCCAGGGTGGCTCAGCCTCCGATTTGTAGGCCAGGGTCGATCAGCCTCCGATTTGGAGGCCGGGGTGGCTCAGCCTCCGATTTGGAGCCTGGGGTCACTCAGCTTTCGCTTTAGCACGCTGGCCCTTTAAGACTCATTTCGGTGCGCCAGCCCCTTAAGAATCACTTTGGTGCGTCGGCCCTTTAAGAGCCAGTTTGGCTCACTGGGCTTCTAAATCCACTTTGGCGCACATTCTCTCTCAGGGGCATGCGTCATGTGATGAAGTTAGATTTGCATTTGTGCTGTGGGTTTCGCTTTAAGAGCAGAAATTATCTGCCAGAAACTGTGTCCTGGAAAGGTCATGTTACGTTCGTAGGCGTTGGCATAGTAACTGGGTCTGCCTGCGCATATCAATGAGCTCAACTGCCATTTCAATCGCCTCAGGGCATGTTTTGTCTGTGGCAACATTTCCCCATTGAAATGCGTTGAGGAAAATGTTTTTTCAAATGCAAATTGCGCAAAAACTACAAATCCGATCGACACGAAAATTACTTAGCACACCTCTCGTGGACGCTGGCTCCGAAACGACACCTCAACGGAGTCTGTGCGTGTGGCGGTTTGGGCCGCATTAATTGCGGAAATTAACTGAATAATAAGAATAAGTTAGCCGCGTTCGGATTACAACATTAATACTAGATGTGTATTTCCTGAAGGAAGTACAGATAGTGGTTTGAAATGGTGCCCGGGCTGCCCCTTTAAGAGAGACTTGCCTGCTGCCCCTGCAAGACTTTCAACTCAGGATTCGTTTTAACTGTGAGTGCATCTCAGGCGCCACTTTGGCCTCAGGGTCCGATTTTGTGGGTGGGGCCCCTCAGGGTCCGATTTAGTGGCCAGGGCCCATAAGGGTCCGATTTGGTGGGTGGGGCCCCTCAGGGTCCGATTTAGTGGCCGGGGCCCCTCAGGGTCTGATTTGGTGGGTGGGGACCCTCAGGGTCCGATTTTGTTGCCGGTGCCCCTCAGGGTCCGATTTGGTGGTTGGAGCCCCTCAGGGTCTGACTTTGTGACCAGGGCCCCTAAGGGTCCGATTTTGTGATTGGGGACCCTCATGGTCCGATTTTGTGGCCGGGGCCCCACAGGGTTCGATTTTGTGGGTTTAGCCCCTCAGGGTCCGATTTGGTGGCTGGGGCCCCTCAGGGTCCGATTTGGTGGGCGGGGACACTCAAGGTCCGATTTGGTGGGCTGGGCCCCTCAGGGTCTGATTTGGTGGGCTGGGCCCCTCAGGGTCCTATTTGGTGGGCGGGGCCCCTCAGGGTCCGATTTGGTGGGCGGGGCCACTCGGGGTCCGATTTGGTGGGCAGGGTCCCTCAGGGTCCTATTTGGTGGGTGGGGCCCCTCAGGGTCCGATTTGGTGGGCGGGGACCCTCAGGGTCCGATTTGCTGGGTGGGGTCCCTCAGGGTCCTATTTGGTGGGTGGGGCCCCTCAGGGTCCTATTTGGTGGTCGGGGCCTTTCAGAATCCGATTTGGTGAGTGGGGCCCCTCAGGGTCCGATTTGGTGAGCGGGGCCCTTAGGGTCCGATTTGGTGAGCGGGGCCCCTCAGCGTCTGATTTGGTGGGCAGGGCCACTCATGGTCCGATTTGGTGGGTGGGATCTCTCAGAGTCCGATTTGGTGGGCGGGGCCCCTCAGGGTCCGATTTGGTGGGCGGGGCCCCTCAGGGTCCGATTTGGTGGGCGGGGCCCCTCAGGGTCCGATTTGGTGGGCGGGGCCCCTCAGGGTCCGATTTGGTGGGCGGGGCCCCTCAGGGTCCGATTTGGTGAGCGGGGCCCCTCAGAGTTCAATTTGGTGAGCGGGGCCCTTCATGGTCCGATTTGGTGAGCGGGGCCCCTCTGTGTCCGATTTGGTGGGCGGGGCCCCTCAGGGTCTGATTTGGTGGGTGGGGCCCCTCAGGTTCCGATTTGGTGGGCGGGGGCACACTTTGGCGCACATTCTCTCTCAGGGGCATGCGTCATGTGATGAAGCTAGATTTGCATTTGTGCTGTGGGTTTCGCTTTAAGAGCTGATATTATGTGGCAGAAGCTCTGTCCTGGGGGCGTCATGTGACGTTCGTAGGCGTTGGCATAGTAACTGGGTGTTCCTGCGCATATCAATGAGCTTAACTGCCATTTCAATTGCCTCAGGGCACGTTTTGCCATTTCCCATTCAAATGCATTGAGACAGTGCATTCCAATGACGGGAAAAAAATTTCAAACGCAAATTGCGCAAAAACTACAAATCCGATCGACACGAAAAATACTTAGCACACCACTCGTGGACGCTGGCTTCAAAACAACACCTCAACGGAGTCTGTGCGTGTAGCGGTTCGGGCCGCATTAATTGCGGAAATCAACAGAATAGTAATAATAATGCTAGATGTGTATTTCCTGAAGGAAGTACAGATAGTGGTTTGAAATCGTACCCGGCTGCCCCTTTAAGAGAGACTTGCCTGCTGCCCCTGCAAGACTTTCAACTCAGGATCCGTTTTAACTGTGAGTGCCTCTCAGGGGCCACTTTGGCCTCAGGGTCTGATTTGGTGGGTGGGGCCCCTCAGGGTCCGATTTTGTGGTTGGGGCCCCTCAGGGTTCAATTTTGTAGGCGGGGCCCCTCAGGGTCCGATTTTGTGGCCGGCGCCCCTCAGGGTCCGATTTTGTGGCCGGGGCCCGTGAGGGTCCGATTTTGTGGCCAGGGCCCCTCAGGGTCCGATTTTGTGGTTGGGGCCCCTTAGGGTCCGATTTTGTGGGTGGGGCCCCTCAGGGTCCGATTTTGTGAGTGGGGCCCCTCAGGGTCCGATGTTGTGGCCGGGGCCACTCAGGGTCTGATTTTGTGGCCGGATCTCCCTCAGGGTCCGATTTTGTGGGTGGGGCCCCTCAGGGTCCGATTTTGTGGCCGGGGCCCCTCAGGGTCCGATTTTGTGGGTGGGGCCCCTTAGGGTCCGATTTTGTGGGTGGGGCCCCTCAGGGTCCTATTTGGTGGGTGGGGCCACTCTGGGTCTGATTTGGTGGGCGGGGCCACTCTGGGTCCGATTTGGTGGGCGGGGCCACTCTGGGTCCAATTTGGATGCCAGGGTGGCTCAGCCTCCTTTTTGTAGGCCAGGGTCTATCAGCCTCCGATTTGGAGCCTTGGGTCACTCAGCTTTCGATTTGGCGCGCCGGCCGTTTAAGACTCATTTTGGTGCGCCGGCTCTTTAAGAATCACTTTGGCGTGTCGGCCCTTTAAGAGCCAGGGTGGCTCACTGGGCTTATAAATCCACTTTGGCGCACATTCTCTCTCAGGGGCATACGTCATGTGATGAAGGTAGATTTGCATTTGTGCTGTGGGTTTCGCTTTAAGAGCTGATATTATGTGGCAGAAACTCTGTCCTGGGGGCGTCATGTGACGTTCGTAGGCGTTGGCATATTAACTGGGTGTGCCTGCGCATATCAATGAGCTTTACTGCCATTTCAATCGCCTCAGGGCACGTTTTAAGTTTCCCATTGAAAAGCATTGAGACAGTGCATTCCAATGACGGGAAAAAAAAATTTCAAACGCAAATTGCACAGAAACTACAAATCCGATCGACACGAAAAATAATTAGCACACCTCTCGTGGATGCTGGCTTCGAAACGACACCTCAACAGAGTCTGTGCGTGTAGTGGTTCGGGCCGCATTAATTGCGGAAATCAACTGAATAACTTGTGATTGGCGCATTATAATTGTAATACTAGATGTGTATTTCCTGAAGGAAGTACAGATAGTGGTTTGAAATGGTGCCCGGGCTGCCCCTTTAAGAGAGACTTGCCTGCTGCCCCTGCAAGACTTTCAACTCAGGATACGATTTAACTGTGGGTGCCTCTCAGGGGCCACTTTGGCCTCAGGGTCTGATTTTGTGGGTGGGGCCCCTCAGGGCCTGATTTTGTGGGTGGGGCCCCTCAGGGTCCGATTTTGTGGGTGGGGCCCCTCAGGGTCCGATTTTGTGGCCGCTCAGGGTCCGATTTGGTGGCCGGGGCCCCTCAGGGTCCGATTTGGTGGCCGGGGCCCCTCAGGGTTTGATTTGGTGGGTGGGGCCCCTCAAGGTCCGATTTTGTGGCTGGGGCCCCTCAGGGTCCGATTTTGCGGCCGGGGCCACTCAGGATCCGATTTTTGTGGCCGAAACCCCTCAGGGTCCAATTTTGTGGGTGGGGCCCCTCAGGGTCCGATTTTGTGGGTGAGGCCCCTCAGGGTCCTATTTTGTGGCTGGGGCCCCTCAGGGTCCGATTTTGTGGCTGGGGCCCCTCAGGGTCTGATTTTGTGGCTGGGGTCCCTCAGGGTCTGATTTTGTGGGTGGGGCCCCTCAGGGTCCGATTTTGTGACCGGGGCCCCTCTGGGTCTGATTTTGTGGTTGGGGCCCCTCAGGGTCCGATTTTGTGGCCGGGGTCTCTCAGGGTTTGATTTTGTGGCTGGGGCCCCTCAGGGTCTGGATTTGTGGGTGGGGCCCATCCGGGTCAGATTTTGTGGGTGGGGCCCCTCAGGGTCCGATTTTGTGGCTGGGGCCCCTCATGGTCTGATTTTGTGGCTGTGGCCCCTCAGGGTCTGATTTTGAGGGTGGGGCCCCTCAGGGTCTAATTTGCTGGGCGGGGCCCCTCAGGGTCCGATTTTGTGGGTGGGGCCCCTCAGGGTCTGATTTTGTGGGTGGGGCCCCTCAGGGTCCGATTTTGTGGCTGGGGCCCCTCAGGGTCTGATTTTGTGGCTGGGGCCCATCAGGGTCCGATTTTGTGACTGGGGCCCCACAGGGTCTGATTTTGTGGGTGTGGCCCCTCAGGGTCCGATTTTGTGGCTGGGGTCACTCAGGGTCTGATTTTGTGGGTGAGGCCCCTCAGGGTCCAATTTTGTGGCCGGGGCCCCTTAGGGTCTGATTTTGTGACTGAGGCCCCTCTGGGTTCGATTTTGTGGCCGGGGTCTCTCAGGGTCCGATTTTGTGGGTGGGGCCCCTCAGCGACCGATTTTGAGGGTGGGGCCCCTCAGGGTCTAATTTGGTGGGCGGGGCCCCTCAGGGTCCGATTTTGTGGGTGGGGTCCCTCATGGTCTGATTTTGTGGGTGGGGCCCCTCAGGTTCTGATTTTGTGGTTGGGGCCCCTCAGGTTCTGATTTTGTGGCTGGGGTCCCTCAGGGTCTGATTTTGTGGGTGGGGCCCCTCAGGGTCCGATTTTGTGACTGGGGCCCCTCAGGGTCTGATTTTGTGGTTGGGGCCCCTCAGGGTCCGATTTTGTGGCCGGGGTCTCTCAGGGTCCGATTTTGTGGCCGGGTCCCCTCAGGGTCTGGATTTGTGGGTGGGGGCCCTCAGGGTCCGATTTTGTGGGTGGGGCCCCTCAGAGTCCGATTTTGTGGCTGGGGCCCCTCAGGGTCTGATTTTGTGGCTGGGGCCCCTCAGGGTCTGATTTTAAGGGTGGGGCCCCTCAGGGTCTAATTTGGTGGGTGTGGCCCCTCAGGGTCTGATTTTGTGGATGGGGCCCCTCAGGGTCCGATTTCGTGACCTGGGCCCCTTAGGGTCTGATTTTGTGACTGGGGCCCCTCTAGGTTCGATTTTGTGGCCGGGGTCTCTCAGGGTCCGATTTTGTGGTTGGGGCCCCTCAGGGTCTGATTTTGTGGCCGGGCCCACTCAGGGTCCGATTTTGTGGGTGGGGCCCCTTAGGGTCTGATTTTGTGGGTTGAGCCCCCTGGGTCCATTTTGGTGGGCGGTGCCCCTCATGGTCCGATTTAGTGGGCGGTGCCCCTCATGGTCTGATTTGGTGGGCGGGGCCCCTCATGGTCCGATTTGGTGGGCGGGGCCCCCTGGGACCGATTTGGTGGGCGGGGCCCTTCAGGGTCCGATTTGGTGGGCGGGGCCCTTCAGGGTCTGATTTGGTGGGTGGGGTCAATCTGGGTCCGATTTGGTGGGCGGGGCTCCTCGGGGTCCGATTTGGTGGGCGGGGTCAATCTGGGTCCGATTTGGTGGGCGGGGCTCCTCAGGTTCCGATTTGGTGGGCGGGGCCCCTCAGGTTCCGATTTGGTGGGCGGGGCCCCTCAGGGTCCGATTTGATGGGCGGGGCCCCTCTGGGTTCGATTTGGTGGGCGGGGTCACTCTGGGTCCGATTTGGTGGGCGGGGCTTCTCAGGGTCTGATTTGGTGGGCGGGGCTCCTCAGGGTCCGATTTGGTGGACGGGGCCCTTCAGGGTCCGATTTGGTGGGCGGGGCCACTCGGAGTCTGATTTGGTGGGCGGGGCCACACTGGGTCCGATTTGGAGGCCAGGGTGGCTCAACCTCCGATTTGGAGGCCGGGGTGGTTCAGCCTCCGATTTGGAGGCCGGGGTGGCTCAGCCTCCGATTTGGCGCGCCGGCCCTTTAAGACTCATTTCGGTGCGCCGGCCCTTTAAGAATCACTGTGGCACGTCGGCCCTTTAAGAGCCAGGGTGGCTCACTGGGTTTCTAAATCCACTTTGTCGCACATTCTATCTCAGGGGCATGTGTCATGTGATGAAGCTAGATTTGCATTTGTGCTGTGGGTTTCACTTTAAGAGCTGATGTGGCAGAATCTCTGTCCTTGGGATGTCATGTGACGTTCGTAGGCGTTGGCATAGTAACTGGGTCTGCCTGCGCATATCAATGAGCTCAACTGCCATTTCAATCGCCTCAGGGCACGTTTTGCCATTACCCATTGAAAAGCATTGGAGACAGTGCATTCCAATGACGGGAAAAAAAAATTTCAAACGCAAATTGCGCAAAAACTACAAATCCGATCGACACGAAAAATACTTAGCACACCTCTCGTGGACGCTGGCTTCGAAACAACACCTCAACGGCGTCTGTGCGTGTAGCGGTTCGGGCTGTATTAATTGCGGAAATCAACTTAATAATAATAATAAGAAGAAGAAGAATAAGTTAGCAGCGTTCGGATTACAATATAGTGGTTTTTTCAAACCACTATAACTAGATGTGTATTTCCTGAAGGAAGTACAGATAGTGGTTTGAAATGGTGCCCGGGCTGCCTCTTTAAGAGAGACTTGCCTGCTGCCCCTGCAAGACTTTCAACTCAGGATACGATTTAACTGTGGGTGCCTCTCAGGGGCCACTTTGGCCTCATGGTCTGATTTTGTGGGTGGGGCCCCTCAGGGCCTGATTTTGTGGGTGGGGCCCCTCAGGGTCCGATTTTTTGGGTGGGGCCCCTCAGGGTCCGATTTTGTGGCCGGGGCCCCTCGGGGTCCGATTTGGTGGCCGGGGCCCCTCGGGGTCCGATTTGGTGGCCGGGGCCCCTCAGGGTCTGATTTGGTGGGTGGGGCCCCTCAAGGTCCGATTTTGTGGCTGGGGACCCTCAGGATCCGATTTTGTGGCCGGGGCCAATCAGGATCCGATTTTTGTGGCCGGAACCCCTCAGGGTCCAATTTTGTGGCCGGGGCCCGTCAGGGTCCGATTTTGTGGGTGGGACCTCTCAGGGTCCGATATGGTGGGCGGGGCCCCTCAGGGTCTAATTTGGTGGGCAGGGCCCCTCAGGGTCCGATTTTGTGGTTGGGTCCCCTCAGGGTCCGATTTTGTGGTTGGGGCCCCTCAGGGTCCGATTTTGTGGCCGCGGCCCCTCAGGGTCTGATTTTGTGGCCGCGGCCCCTCAGGGTCCGATTTTGTGGCAGGGGCCCCTCTGGGTCTGATTTTGTGGGTGAGGCCCCTCTGGGTCCAATTTGGTGGGCGGGACCACTCTGGGTCCAATTTGGTGGGCGGGACCCCTCTGGGTCCGATTTTGTGGCTCAGCCTCCGATTTGGAGGCCGGGGTGGCTCAGCCTCCGATTTGGAGGCCGGGGTGGCTCAGCCTCCGATTTGGAGGCCGGGGTGGCTCAGCCTCCGATTTGGAGGCCGGGGTGGCTCAGCCTCCGATTTGGAGGCCGGGGTGGATCAGCCTCCGATTTGGAGGCCGGGGTGGATCAGCCTCCGATTTGGAGGCCGGGGTCGCTCAGCCTCCGATTTGGAGGCCGGGGTCGCTCAGCCTCCGATTTGGAGGCCGGGGTGGCTCAGCCTCCTATTTGGAGGCCGGGGTGGCTCAGCCTCCGATTTGGAGGCCGGGTGGATCAGCCTCCGATTTGGAGGCCGGGGTGGATCAGCCTCCGATTTGGAGGCCGGGGTGGATCAGCCTCCGATTTGGAGGCCGGGGTGGATCAGCCTCCGATTTGGAGGCCGGGGTGGATCAGCCTCCGATTTGGAGGCCGGGGTGGCTCAGCCTCCGATTTGGAGGCCGGGGTGGCTCAGCCTCCGATTTGGAGGCCGGGGTGGCTCAGCCTCCGATTTGGAGGCCGGGGTGGCTCAGCCTCCGATTTGGAGGCCGGGGTGGATCAGCCTCCGATTTGGAGGCCGGGGTGGATCAGCCTCCGATTTGGAGGCCGGGGTGGATCAGCCTCCGATTTGGAGGCCGGGGTGGATCAGCCTCCGATTTGGAGGCCGGGGTGGATCAGCCTCCGATTTGGAGGCCGGGGTGGATCAGCCTCCGATTTGAAGGCCGGTGTGGATCAGCCTCCGATTTGGTGTGTCGCCCTTTAAGACTCATTTGGGTGCGCTGGCCCTTTTACAATCACTTTGGCGCGTTGGCCCTTTAAGAGCTAGTTTGGCTGACTGGGCTTCTTTTAAATCCACTTTGGCGCACATTCTCTCTCAGGGGCATGTGTCATGTGATGAAGCTAGATTTGCATTTGTGCTGTGGGTTTCGCTTTAAGAGCTGATATTATGTGGCAGAGGCTCTGAGCTGGGGTTCAAGTGAAGTTCGTAGGCTTTGGCATAGTAACTGGGTGTGCCTGCGCATATCAATGAGCTCAACTGCCATTTCAATCGCCTCAGGGCACGTTTTGCCATTTCCTATTGAAAAGCATTGGAGACAGTGCATTCCAATGACGGGAAAAAAAATTTTCAAACGCAAATTGCGCAAAAAGTACAAATCCGATCGACACGAAAAATACTTAGCACACCTCTCATGGACGCTGACTTCGAAACGACACCTCAACGGAGTCTGTGCGTGTAGCGGTTCGGGCCGCATTAATTGCGGAAATCAACTTAATAAGAAGAAGAAGAAGAACTAGATGTGTATTTCCTGAAGGAAGTACAGATAGTGGTTTGAAATGGTGCCCGGGCTGCCCCTTTAAGAGAGACTTGCCTGCTGCCCCTGCAAGACTTTCAACTCAGGATCTGTTTTAAATGTGGGTGCCTCTCAGGGGCCACTTTGGCCCCAGGGTCTGATTTGGTGGGTGGGGCCCCTCAGGATCCGATTCGGTGGCCTGGGCTAATAAGGATTTGAATTAGTGGCCGGGATTCCTCAGGGTCCAATTTTGTGGGTGGGGCCCCTCAGGGTCCGATTTTGTGGGTGGGTCCCCTCAGGGTCCGATTTTGTGGGTGGGGCTCCTCAGGGTCCGATTTTGTGGGTGGGGCCCCTCATGGCTGATTTTGTGGGTGGGGCCCCTCAGGGTACGATTTTGTGGGTGGGGCCCCTCAGGGTCCGATTTTATGGCCGGGGCCCCTCAGGGTCTGATTTTATGGCCGGGGCCCCTTAGGGTCTGATTTTGTGGGTGGCACCCCTCAGGGTCCGATTTTGTGGCCGGGACCCCTCAGGGTCCGATTTTGTGGTCTGGGCCCCTCAGGGTCCGATTTTGTGGCTGGGGCCCCTCAGGGTCCGATTTTGTGGCCGGGGCCCCTCAGGGCCCGATTTTGTCGCCGGGGCCCCTCAGGGCCCGATTTTGTGGCTGGGGCCGCTCAGGGTCCGATTTTGTTGGTTGGGCCCCTCAGGGTCCGATTTTGAGGGTGGGGCCCCTCAGAGTCCGATTTGGTTGGCGGGGCCCCTCAGGGTCCGATTTGGTAGGCGGGGCCCCTCAGGGTCCGATTTTGAGGGCGGGGCACCTCAGGGTCCGATTTTGAGGGTGGGGCCCCTCAGGGTCCGATTTTGTGGGTGGGGTCCCTCAGAGTCCGATTTGGTTGGCGGGGCCCCTCAGGGTCCGATTTGGTAGGCGGGGCCCCTCAGGGTCCGATTTTGAGGGCGGGGCCCCTCAGGGTCCGATTTTGAGGGCGGGGCCCCTGAGGGTCCGATTTTGTGGGCGGGGCCCCTCTGGGTTCGATTTTGTGGCCGGGGTCTCTCAGGGTCCGATTTTTTGGCCGGGGCCTCTTAGGGTCCGATTTTGTGGTTGGGGGCCCTCAGGGTCCGATTTTGTGGGTGGGGCCCCTCCAAGTCCGATTTGGTTGGCGGGGCCCCTCAGGGTCCGATTTGGTGGGCGGGGCCTCTCAGGGTCCGATTTTGAGGGCGGGGCCCCTCGGTCCGATTTTGTGGGCGGAGCCCCTCAGGGTCCGATTTTGTGGGCGGGGCCCCTCAGGGTCCAATTTTGTGGGTGGGGCCCTTCTGGGTTCGATTTTGTGGCCGGGGTCTCTCAGGGTCCGATTTTGTGGTTGGGGCCCCTCAGGGTCCGATTTTGTGGTTGGGGCCCCTCAGGGTCCGATTTTTTGGCCGGGGCCCCTCAGGGTCCGATTTTGTGGCCGGGGCCCCTCAGGGACCGATTTTGAGGGTGGGGCCCCTCAGGGTCTAATTTGGTGGGCGGGGCCCCTCAGGGTCCGATTTTGTGGGTGGGGCCCCTCAGGGTCCGATTTTGTGGCTGGGGCCCCTCAGGGTCTGATTTTGTGGCTGGGGTCCCTCAGGGTCTGATTTTGTGGGTGGGGCCCCTCAGGGTTCGATTTTGTGGTTGGGGCCCCTCAGGGTCCGATTTTGTGGCCGGGGTCTCTCAGTGTCCGATTTTGTGGCTGGGGCCCCTCAGGGTCCGATTTTGTGGGTGGGGCCCCTTAGGGTCCGATTTTGTGGGTGGGGCCCCTCAGGGTCCGATTTTGTGGCTGGGGACCCTCAGGGTCTGATGTTGTGGCCGGGGCCACTCTGGGTCCGATTTGGTGGGCGGGGCCACTCTGGGTCCAATTTGGATGCCAGGGTGGCTCAGCCTCCTTTTTGTAGGCCAGGGTCTATCAGCCTCCGATTTGGAGCCTTGGGTCACTCAGCTTTCGATTTGGCGCGCCGGCCGTTTAAGACTCATTTTGGTGCGCCGGCTCTTTAAGAATCACTTTGGCGCGTCGGCCCTTTAAGAGCCAGGGTGGCTCACTGGGCTTATAAATCCACTTTGGCGCACATTCTCTCTCAGGGGCATACGTCATGTGATGAAGGTAGATTTGCATTTGTGCTGTGGGTTTCGCTTTAAGAGCTGATATTATGTGGCAGAAACTCTGTCCTGGGGGCGTCATGTGACGTTCGTAGGCGTTGGCATATTAACTGGGTGTGCCTGCGCATATCAATGAGCTTTACTGCCATTTCAATCGCCTCAGGGCACGTTTTAAGTTTCCCATTGAAAAGCATTGAGACAGTGCATTCCAATGACGGGAAAAAAAAATTTCAAACGCAAATTGCACAGAAACTACAAATCCGATCGACACGAAAAATAATTAGCACACCTCTCGTGGATGCTGGCTTCGAAACGACACCTCAACGGAGTCTGTGCGTGTAGTGGTTCGGGCCGCATTAATTGCGGAAATCAACTGAATAACTTGTGATTGGCGCATTATAATTGTAATACTAGATGTGTATTTCCTGAAGGAAGTACAGATAGTGGTTTGAAATGGTGCCCGGGCTGCCCCTTTAAGAGAGACTTGCCTGCTGCCCCTGCAAGACTTTCAACTCAGGATACGATTTAACTGTGGGTGCCTCTCAGGGGCCACTTTGGCCTCAGGGTCTGATTTTGTGGGTGGGGCCCCTCAGGGCCTGATTTTGTGGGTGGGGCCCCTCAGGGTCCGATTTTGTGGGTGGGGCCCCTCAGGGTCCGATTTTGTGGCCGCTCAGGGTCCGATTTGGTGGCCGGGGCCCCTCAGGGTCCGATTTGGTGGCCGGGGCCCCTCAGGGTTTGATTTGGTGGGTGGGGCCCCTCAAGGTCCGATTTTGTGGCTGGGGCCCCTCAGGGTCCGATTTTGCGGCCGGGGCCACTCAGGATCCGATTTTTGTGGCCGAAACCCCTCAGGGTCCAATTTTGTGGGTGGGGCCCCTCAGGGTCCGATTTTGTGGGTGGGGCCTCTCAGGGTCCGATTTTGTGGGTGGGGCCTCTCAGGGTCCGATTTGGTGGGCGGGGCCCCTCAGGGTCCAATTTGGTGGGCAGGGCCCCTCAGGGTCCGATTTTGTGGGTTGGGCCCCTCAGGGTCCGATTTTGTGGCCGGGGCCCCTCAGGGTCCGATTTTGTGTCAGGGGCCCCTCAGGGTCCGATTTTGTGGTTGGGGCCCCTCAGGGTCCGATTTTGTGGTTGGGGCCCCTCAGGGTCCGATTTTGTGGCCGCGGCCCCTCAGGGTCTGATTTTGTGGACGCGGCCCCTCAGGGTCTGATTTTGTGGCCGCGGCCCCTCTGGGTCTGATTTTGTGGCAGGGGCCCCTCTGGGTCCGATTTTGTGGGTGGGGCCCCTCTGGGTCCAATTTGGTGGGCGGGACCACTCTGGGTCCAATTTGGTGGGCGGGGCCTCTCAGGGTCCGATTTTGTGGTTGGGGCCCCTCAGGGTCCGATTTTGTGGTTGGGGCCCCTCAGGGTCCGATTTTGTGGCCGCGGCCCCTCAGGGTCTGATTTTGTGGCCGCGGCCCCTCTGGGTCCGATTTTGTGGCAGGGGCCCCTCTGGGTCCGATTTTGTGGGTGGGGCCCCTCTGGGTCCAATTTGGTGGGCGGGACCACTCTGGGTCCAATTTGGTGGGCGGGACCACTCTGGGTCCAATTTGGTGGGCGGGGCCTCTCAGGGTCCGATTTGGTGGGCGGGGCACCACAGGGTCCGATTTGGTGGGCGGGGTCCCTCAGGGTCCGATTTGGTGGGCGGGGCCTCTCTGGGTCTGATTTGGTGGGTGGGGCCACTCTGGGTAAGATTTGGAGGCCGGGGTGGATCAGCCTCCGATTTGGAAGCCGGGGTGGCTCAGCCTCCGATTTGGAGGCCGGGGTGGATCAGCCTCCGATTTGGAGGCCGGGATGGCTCAGCCTCCGATTTGGAGGCCGGGGTCGCTCAGCCTCCGATTTGGAGGCCGGGGTGGCTCAGTCTCCGATTTGGAGGCCGGGGTGGCTCAGTCTCCGATTTGGAGGCCGGGGTGGCTCAGTCTCCGATTTGGAGGCCGGGGTGGCTCAGCCTCCGATTTGGAGGCCGGGGTGGCTCAGCCTCCGATTTGGAGGCCGGGGTGGCTCAGCCTCCGATTTGGAGGCCGGGGTGGCTCAGCCTCCGATTTGGAGGCCGGGGTGGCTCAGCCTCCGATTTGGAGGCCGGGGTGGCTCAGCCTCCGATTTGGAGGCCGGGGTGGCTCAGCCTCCGATTTGGAGGCCGGGGTGGCTCAGCCTCCGATTTGGAGGCCGGGGTGGCTCAGCCTCCGATTTGGAGGCCGGGGTCGCTCAGCCTCCGATTTGGAGGCCGGGGTCGCTCAGCCTCCGATTTGGAGGCCGGGGTGGCTCAGCCTCCGATTTGGAGGCCGGGGTCGATCAGCCTCCGATATGGAGGCCGGGGTGGCTCAGCCTCCGATTTGGAGGCCGGGGTGGCTCAGTCTCCGATTTGGTGTGTCGGCCCTTTAAGACTCATTTGGGTGCGCTGGCCCTTTAACAATCACTTTGGCGCGTTGGCCCTTTAAGAGCTAGTTTGGCTCACTGGGCTTCTTCTAAATCAAATTTGGTGGACATTCTCTCTCAGGGGCATGTGTCATGTGATGAAGCTAGATTTGCATTTGTGCTGTGAGTTTCGCTTTAAGAGCTGATATTATGTGGCAGAGGCTCTGTGCTGGGGTTCAAGTGAAGTTCGTAGGCGTTGGCATAGTAACTGGGTCTGCCTGCGCATATCAATGAGCTCAACTGTCATTTCAATCGCCTCAGGGCACGTTTTGCCATTTCCTATTGAAAAGCATTGGAGACAGTGCATTCCAATGACTGGAAAAAATAATTTTCAAACGCAAATTGCGCAAAAACTACAAATCCGATCGACACGAAAAATACTTAGCACACCTCTCATGGACGCTGGCTTCGAAACGACACCTCAACGGAGTCTGTGCGTGTAGCGGTTCGGGCCGCATTAATTGCGGAAATCAACTTAATAATAATAATAAGAAGAAGAAGAAGAATAAGTTAGCAGCGTTCGGATTACAATATAGTGGTTTTTTCAAACCACTATAACTAGATGTGTATTTCCTGAAGGAAGTACAGATAGTGGTTTGAAATGGTGCCCGGGCTGCCCCTTTAAAAGAGACTTGCCTGCTGCCCTTGCAAGACTTTCAACTCAGGATCCGTTTTAACCGTGGGTGCCTCTCAGGGGCCACTTTGGCCTCAGGGTCTGATTTGATGGGTGGGGCCCCTCAGGATCTGATTTTGTGGCCGTGGCACCTCAGGGTCCAATTCGGTGGCCTGGGCTCCTCAGGGCTTGAATTGGTGGCTGGGATCCCTCAGGGTCCGATTTTGTGGGTGTGGCTTCTCAGGGTCCAATTTTGTGGGTGCGGCCCCTCAGGGTCTGATTTTGTGGCCGGGTCCACTCAGGGTCCAATTTTGTGGGTGGGGTCCCTTAGGGTCTGATTTTGTGGACGGAGACCCCTGGGTCCATATTGGTGGGCGGGCCACTCTGGGTCCAATTTGGTGGGGGGGCCATTCTGGGTCCGATTTGGTGGGCGGGTTCCCTCGGGGTCTGATTTGGTGGGAGGGGTTCCTCAGGGTCAGATTTGGTGGGCGGGGCCCCTCAGGGTCCGATTTGGTGGGCAGGGCCCCTCAGGGACCGATTTGGTGGGCGGGGCCACTCTGGGTCCGATTTGGAGGCCTGGGTGGCTCAGCCTCCGATTTGGAGTCTGGGGTCACTCTGCTTTCGATTTGGCGCGCCGGCCCTTTAAGGCTCATTTTGGTGCGCCGGCCCTTTAAGAATCACTTAGGCGCGTCGGCCGTTTAAGAGCTAGTTTAGCGCACTGGGCTTCTAAATCCACTTTGGCGTACATTCTCTCACAGGGGCATGCGTCATGTGATGAAGCTAGATTTGTATTTGTGCTGTGGGTTTCGCTTTAAGAGCTGTTATTATCTGCCAGAAACTGTGTCCTGGGGGCGTCAAGTAAAGTTTGTAGGCGTTGGCATAGTAACTGGGTCTGCCTGTGCATATCAATGAGCTTAACTGCCATTTGAAACGCCTCAGGGCATGTTTTCTGTATGGCAAAATTTCCCCATTGAAAAGCATTACAATACATTCCAATGACAGGAAAAAACATTTTCTAGTGCAAATTGCGCAAAAACTACAAATCCGATCGACACGAAAATTACTTAGCACACCTCTCGTGGACGCTGGCTTCGAAACGACACCTCAACGGAGTCTGTGCGTGTAGCGGTTCGGGCCGCATTAATTGCGGAAATCAACTGAATAATAAGAATAAGTTAGCAGCGTTCGGATTACAACATTAATACTAGATGTGTATTTCCTGAAGGAAGTACAGATAGTGGTTTGAAATGGTGCCCGGTCTGCCCCTTTAAGAGAGACTTGCCTGCTGCCCCTGCAAGACTTTCAACTCAGGATCCGTTTTAAATGTGGGTGCCTCTCAGGGACCACTTTGGCCTCAGGGTCTGATTTGGTGGGTGGGGCCCCTCAGGATCCGATTCGGTGGCCTGGGCTCCTCAGGATTTGAATTAGTTGCCGGGATTCCTCAGTGTCCAATTTTGTGGGTGTGGCCCCTCAGGGTCGGATTTTGTGGGTGTTTGCCCCTCAGGGTCCGATTTTGTGGGTGGGTCCCCTCAGGGTCCGATTTTATGGGTGGGGACCCTCAGGGTCTGATTTTGTGGGTGGGGCCCCTCATGGTCTGATTTTGTGGGTGGGGCCCCTCAGGGTATGATTTTGTGTCCGGGGCCCCTCAGGGTCCGATTTTATGGCCGGGGCCCCTCAGGGTCTGATTTTATGGCCGGGGCCCCTCAGGGTCTGATTTTGCGGGTGGGGCCTCTCAGGGTCCGATTTTGTGGGTGGGGCCCCTCAGGGTCTGATTTTGTGGCTGGGGCCCCTCAGGGTCCGATTTTGTTGATTGGGCCCCTCAGGGTCCGATTTTGAGGGTGGGGCCCCTCAGGGCTTGAATTGTTGGCCGGGATCTCTCAGGCTCCTATTTTGTGGGTGTGGCCTCTCTGGGTCTGATTTGGTGGGTGGGGCCACTCTGGGTAAGATTTGGAGGCTGGGGTCGTTGAGCTTCCGATTTGGAGGCTGAGGTCAAAGAGCCTCCGATTTGGAGGCCGGGGTCGATGAGCTTCCGATTTGGAGGCCGGGGTGGCTCAGCCTCCGATTTGGAGGCCGGGGTGGCTCAGCCTCCGATTTGGAGGCCGGGGTGGCTCAGCCTCCGATTTGGAGGCCGGGGTGGCTCAGCCTCCGATTTGGAGGCCGGGGTGGCTCAGCCTCCGATTTGGAGGCCGGGGTGGCTCAGCCTCCGATTTGGAGGCCGGGGTGGCTCAGCCTCCGATTTGGAGGCCGGGGTGGCTCAGCCTCCGATTTGGAGGCCGGGGTGGCTCAGCCTCCTATTTGGAGGCCGGGGTGGCTCAGCCTCCGATTTGGAGGCCGGGGTGGCTCAGCCTCCGATTTGGAGGCCGGGGTGGCTCAGCCTCCGATTTGGAGGCCTGGGTCGATCAGCCTCCGATTTGGAGGCCGGGGTGGATCAGCCTCCGATTTGGAGGCCGGGGTGGATCAGCCTCCGATTTGGAGGCCGGGGTGGATCAGCCTCCGATTTGGAGGCCGGGGTGGATCAGCCTCCGATTTGGAGGCCGGGGTGGATCAGCCTCCGATTTGGAGGTCGGGGTGGCTCAGCGTCCGATTTGGAGGCCGGGGTGGCTCAGCCTCCGACTTGGAGGCCGGGGTGGCTCAGCCTCCGATTTGGAGGCCGGGGTGGCTCAGCCTCCGATTTGGAGGCCGGGGTGGCTCAGTCTCCGATTTGGTGTGTCGGCCCTTTAAGACTCATTTGAGTGCGCTGGCCCTTTAACAATCACTTTGGCGCGTTGGCCCTTTAAGAGCTAGTTTGGCTCACTGGGCTTCTTTTAAATCCACTTTGGCGCACACATTCTCTCTCAGGGGCATGTGTCATGTGATGAAGCTAGATTTGCATTTGTGCTGTGGGTTTCGCTTTAAGAGCTGATATTATGTGGCAGAGGCTCTGTGCTGGGGTTCAAGTGAAGTTCGTAGGCGTTGGCATAGTAACTGGGTCTGCCTGCGCATATCAATGAGCTCAACTGTCATTTCAATCGCCTCAGGGCACGTTTTGCCATTTCCTATTGAAAAGCATTGGAGACAGTGCATTCCAATGACGGGAAAAAAAATTTTCAAACGCAAATTGCGCAAAAACTACAAATCCGATCGACACGAAAAATACTTAGCACACCTCTCATGGACGCTGGCTTCGAAACGACACCTCAACGGAGTCTGTGCGTGTAGCGGTTCGGGCCGCATTAATTGCGGAAATCAACTTAATAATAATAATAAGAAGAAGAATAAGTTAGCAGCGTTCGGATTACAATATAGTGGTTTTTTCAAACCACTATAACTAGATGTGTATTTCCTGAAGGAAGTACAGATAGTGGTTTGAAATGGTACCCGGGCTGCCCCTTTAAGAGAGACTTGCCTGCTGCCCCTGCAAGACTTTCAACTCAGGATCCTTTTTAACTGTGAGTGCCTCTTAGGGGCCACTTTGGCCTCAGGGTCTGATTTGGTGGGTGGGGCCCCTCAGGATCTGATTCCTTGGCCTGGGCTCCTCAGGGCTTGAATTGTTGGCCGGGATCCCTCAGGCTCCTAATTCGTGGGTGGGGCCCCTCGGGGTCCGATTTTGTGGTTGGGGCCCCTCAGGGTCCGATTTGTGGCCGGGGCCCCTCAGGGTCTAATTTTGTGGCCGGATCCCCTCAGGGTCTGATTTTGTGGGTGGGGCCCCTTAGGGTCCGATTTTGTGGCCGGGGCCCTTCAGGGTCCAATTTTGTGGGTGGGGCCCTTCAGGGCCCGATTTTGTAGCCGGGGCTCCTCAGGGTCCGATTTTGTGGTTGGGGCCCCTCAGGTTCCGATTTTGTGGGTGGGACCGCTCTTGGTCCGATTTGGTGGGTGGGGCCACTCTGGGTCCGTTTTGTTGAGCGGGGTCCCTCAGGGTCCGATTTGGTGGGCGGGGCCACTCTGGGTCTGATTTGGTGGGTGGGGCCCTTCAGGGTCCAATTTGGTGGGCGGTTCCCCTCAGGGTCCGATTTGGTGGGCTGTGCCACTCTGGGTCCGTTTTGGTGGGTGGGGTCACTCAGGGTCTGACTTTTTGAGCAGGGCCACGTTGGGTCCGATTTGGAGGCCAGGGTGGCTCAGCCTCCGATTTGGAGCCTGGGGTCACTCAGCTTTCGATTTGGCGCGCCGGCCCTTTTAGACTCATTTCGGTGCGCCGGCCCTTTAAGAATAACTTTGGCGCGTCGGCCCTTTAAGAGCCAGTTTGGCTCACTGGGCTTCTAAATCCACTTTGGCGCACATTCTCTCTCAGGGGCATGCGTCATGTGATGAAGCTAGATTTGCATTTATGCTGTGGGTTTCGCTTTAAGAGCAGAAATTATCTGCCAGAAACTCTGTCCTGGAGAGGTCATGTGAATTTCGTAGGCGTTGGCATAGTAACTGGGTGTGCCTGCACATATCAATGAGCTTAACTGCCACCTCACGACTGTCCCATGTTTTCCCTATGGCAACATTCTCCCATTGAAATGCATTGAGGAAAATGTTTTTTCAAACGCAAATTGCGCAAAAACTACAAATCCGATCGACACGAAAAATACTTAGCACACCACTCGTGGACACTGGCTTCGAAACGAGGCCTCAACGGAGTCTGTGCGTGTAGCGGTTCGGGCCGCATTAATTGCGGAAATCAACTGAATAGTAATAATAATACTAGATGTGTATTTCCTGAAGGAAGTACAGATAGTGGTTTGAAATGGTGCCCGGGCTGCCCCTTTAAGAGAGACTTGCCTGCTGCCCCTGCAAGACTTTCAACTCGGGATCCGTTTTAACTGTGAGTGCCTCTCAGAGGCCACTTTGGCCTCAGGGTCTGATTTGGTGGGTGGGGCCCCTCAGGATCCGATTCCTTGGCCTGGGCTCCTCAGGGCTTGAATTGTTGGCGGGGATCTCTCAGGCTTCGATTTTGTGGGTGTGGCCCCTCAGGGTCCGATTTTGTGGGTGGGGCCCCTCAGGTTCCGATTTTGTGAGTGGGGCCCCTCAGGGTCCGATTTTGTGGCCGGGGCCCCTCAGGGTCCGATTTTGTGGCCGGATCCCCTCAGGGTCCGATTTTCTGGCCGTGGCCCTTCAGGGTCCGATTATGTGGGTTGGGCCCCTCAGGATCCGATTTTGTGGCCAGGGCCCCTCAGGGTCCGATTTTGTGGCCGGGGCCCCTCAGGGTCCGATTTTGTGGCCGGGGCCCCTCAGGGTCTGATTTTGTGGTTGGGACCAATCAGGGTCCGATTTTGTGGTTGGGGCCCCTCAGGGTCAGATTTGGTGGGTTGGGCCCCTTAGGGTCTGATTTTGTGGGCGGAGACCCTCTGGGTCCGATTTGGTCGGCGGGGCCACTCTGGGTCCGATTTGGTTGGCGGGACCACTCTGGGTCCGATTTAGTGGGCGGGGCCCCACAGGGTCCGATTTGGTGGGCGGGGTGGCTCAGCCTCCCATTTGGAGGCCGGGATCGATCAGCCTCCCATTTGGAGGCTGGGGTCGATCAGCCTCCCATTTGGAGGCCGGGGTCGATCAGCCTCCCATTTGGAGGCCGGGGTGGCTCAGCCTCCGATTTGGAGGCCGGGGTGGCTCAACCTCCGATTTGGAGGCCGGGGTGGCTCAGCCTCCGATTTGGAGGCCGGGGTGGCTCAGCCTCCGATTTGGAGGCCGGGGTGGCTCAGCCTGCGATTTGGAGGCCGGGGTGGCTCAGCCTCCGATTTGGAGGCCGGGGTGGCTCAGCCTCCGATTTGGAGGCCGGGGTGGCTCAGCCTCCCATTTGAAGGCCGGGGTCAATCACCCTCCGATTTGGAGGCCGGGGTGGCTCAGCCTCCCATTTGGAGGCCGGGGTGGCTCAGCCTCCCATTTGGAGGCCGGGGTGGCTCAGCCTCCGATTTGAAGGCCGGGGTCAATCACCCTCCCATTTGGAGGCCGGGGTGGCTCAGCCTCCCATTTGGAGGCCGGGGTGGCTCAGCCTCCCATTTGGAGGCCGGGGTGGCTCAGCCTCCGATTTGGAGGCCGGGGTCGCTCAGCATCCGATTTGAAGGCCGGGGTCGCTCAGCCTCCGATTTGGAGGCCGGGGTGGCTCAGCCTCCGATTTGGAGGCCGGGGTGGCTCAGCCTCCGATTTGGAGGCCGGGGTGGCTCAGCCTCCGATTTGAAGGCCGGGGTCAATCACCCTCCGATTTGGAGGCCGGGGTGGCTCAGCCTCCGATTTGGAGGCCGGGGGGTCGATCAGCCTCCCATTTGGAGCCTGTGGTCACTCAGCTTTCGATTTGGCGTGTTGGCCCTTTAAGACTCATTTCGGTGCGCCGGCCCTTTAACAGTGACTTTTGCACTTCGGCCCTTTAAGAGCCAGTTTGGCTCACTGGGCTTCTAAATACACTTTGGCGCACATTCTCTCTCAGGGGCATGTGTCATGTGATGAAGCTAGATTTGCATTTGTGCTGTGGGTTTCGCTTTAAGAGCTGATATTATGTGGCAGAAGCTCTGTTCTGGAGATGTCATGTGATGTTCGTAGGCGTTGGCATAGTAACTGGTTCTGCCTGCGCATGTCAATGAGCTCAACTGCCATTTCAATCGCCTCAGGGCACGTTTTGCCATTTCCCCATTCAAATGCATTGGAGACAGTGCATTCCAATGACGGGAAAAAAAAATTTCGAACGCAAATTGCGCAAAAACTACAAATCTGATTGACACGAAAAATACTTAGCACACCTCTCATGGACGCTGGCTTCGAAACGACACCTCAACAGAGTCTGTGCGTGTAGCTGTTCGGGCCGCATTAATTGCGGAAATCAACTTAATAATAATAATAAGAAGAAGAATAAGTTAGCAGCGTTCGGATTACAATATAGTGGTTTTTTCAAACCACTATAACTAGATGTGTATTTCCTGAAGGAAGTACAGATAGTGGTTTGAAATGGTGCCCGGGCTGCCCCTTTAAGAGAGACTTGCCTGCTGCCCCTGCAAGACTTTCAACTCAGGATACGATTTAACTGTGGGTGCCTCTCAGGGGCCACTTTGGCCTCATGGTCTGATTTTGTGGGTGGGGCCCCTCAGGGCCTGATTTTGTGGGTGGTGCCCCTCAGGGTCCGATTTTTTTGGGTGGGGCATCTCAGGGTCCGATTTTGTGGCCGGGGCCACTCAGGGTCCGATTTGGTGGCCGGGGCCCCTCAGGGTCCGATTTGGTGGCCGGGGCCCCTCAGGGTCCGATTTGGTGGGTGGGGCCCCTCAAGGTCCGATTTTGTGGCTGGGGCCCCTCAGGGTCCGATTTTGTGGCCGGGGCCAATCAGGATCCGATTTTTGTGGCCGGAACCCCTCAGGGTATAATTTTGCAGGTGGGGCCCCTCAGGGTCCGATTTTGTGGCCGGGGCCCGTCAGGTTCCGATTTTGTGGCCGGGGCCTGTCAGGGTCCGATTTTGTGGGTGGGACCTCTCAGGGTCCGATTTGGTGGGCGGGGCCCCTCAGGGTCCAATTTGGTGGGCAGGTCCCCTCAGGGTCCGATTTGGTGGCCGGGGCCCCTCAGGGTCCAATTTGGTGGCCGGGGCCCCTCAGGGTCCGATTTTGTGTCAGGGGCCCCTCAGGGTCCGATTTTGTGTCAGGGGCCCCTCAGGGTCCGATTTTGTGTCAGGGGCCCCTCAGGGTCCGATTTTGTGGCTGGGGCCCCTCAGGGTCCGATTTTGTGGCCGCGGCCCCTCAGGGTCCGATTTTGTGGCCGCGGCCCCTCAGGGTCCGATTTTGTGGCCGGGGCCATTCAGGATCCGATTTTTGTGGCCGGAACCCCTCAGGGTCCAATTTTGCAGGTGGGGCCCCTCAGGGTCCGATTTTGTGGCCGGGGCCCGTCAGGGTCCGATTTTGTGGGTGGGACCTCTCAGGGTCCGATTTGGTGGGCGGGGCCCCTCAGGGTCCAATTTGGTGGGCAGGTCCCCTCAGGGTCCGATTTTGTGGCCGGGGCCCCTCAGGGTCCAATTTGGTGGCCGGGGCCCCTCAGGGTCCGATTTTGTGTCAGGGGCCCCTCAGGGTCCGATTTTGTGTCAGGGGCCCCTCAGGGTCCGATTTTGTGTCAGGGGCCCCTCAGGGTCCGATTTTGTGGCCGGGGCCCCTCAGGGTCCGATTTTGTGGCCGCGGCCCCTCAGGGTCCGATTTTGTGGCCGCGGCCCCTCAGGGTCCGATTTTGTGGCCGCGGCCCCTCAGGGTCCGATTTTGTGGCAGGGGCCCCTCAGGGTCCGATTTTGTGGCAGGGGCCCCTCAGGGTCCGATTTTGTGGGTGGGGCCCCTCAGGGTCCGATTTTGTGGGCGGGACCACTCTGGGTCCAATTTGGTGGGCGGGGCCTCTCAGGGTCCGATTTTGTGGTTGGGTCCCCTCAGGGTCCGATTTTGTGGTTGGGGCCCCTCAGGGTCCGATTTTGTGGCCGGGGCCCATCAGGGTCCAATTTTGTGACTGGGGCCCATCAGGGTCCGATTTTGTGGCCGCGGCCCCTCAGGGTTTGATTTTGTGGCAGGGGCCCCTCTGGGTCTGATTTTGTGGGCGGAGCCCCTCTGGGTCCAATTTGGTGGGCGGGACCACTCTGGGTCCGATTTGGTGGGCGGGGCCTCTCAGGGTCCGATTTGGTGGGCGGGGCCCCACAGGGTCCGATTTGGTGGGCGGGGCCACTCTGGGTAAGATTTGGAGGCTGGAGTCGCTCAGCCTCCAATTTGGAGGCCGGGGTCAAAAAGCCTCTGATTTGGAGGCCGGGGTCGATGAGACTCTGATTTGGAGGCCGGGGTGGCTCAGCCTCCGATTTGGAGGCCGGGGTGGCTCAGCCTCCGATTTGGAGGCCGGGGTGGATCAGCCTCCGATTTGGAGGCCGGGGTGGATCAGCCTCCGATTTGGAGGCCGGGGTGAATCAGCCTCCGATTTGAAGGCCGGGGTGATTCAGCCTCCGATTTGGAGGCCGGGGTGAATCAGCCTCCGATTTGGAGGCCGGGGTGAATCAGCCTCCGATTTGGAGGCCGGGGTGAATCAGCCTCCGATTTGGAGGCCGGGGTGAATCAGCCTCCGATTTGGAGGCCGGGGTGGCTCAGCCTCCGATTTGGAGGCCGGGGTGGCTCAGCCTCCGATTTGGAGGCCGGGGTGGATCAGCCTCCGATTTGGAGGCCGGGGTGGATCAGCCTCCGATTTGGAGGCCGGGGTGGATCAGCCTCCGATTTGGAGGCCGGGGTGGCTCAGCCTCCGATTTGGAGGCCGGGGTGGCTCAGCCTCCGATTTGGAGGCCGGGGTGGCTCAGCCTCCGATTTGGAGGCCGGGGTGGCTCAGCCTCCGATTTGGAGGCCGGGGTGGCTCAGCCTCCGATTTGGAGGCCGGGGTGGCTCAGCCTCCGATTTGGAGGCCGGGGTGGCTCAGCCTCCGATTTGGAGGCCGGGGTGGCTCAGCCTCCGATTTGGAGGCCGGGGTGGCTCAGCCTCCGATTTGGAGGCCGGGGTGGCTCAGCCTCCGATTTGGAGGCCGGGGTGGATCAGCCTCCGATTTGGAGGCCGGGGTGGATCAGCCTCCGATTTGGAGGCCGGGGTGGATCAGCCTCCGATTTGGAGGCCGGGGTCGATCAGCCTCCGATTTGGAGGCCGGGGTCGATCAGCCTCCGATTTGGAGGCTGGGGTGGCTCAGCCTCTGATTTGGAGGCCTGGGTCGATCAGGCTCCGAATTGGAGGCCGGGGTGGATCAGGCTCCGATTTGGAGGCCGGGGTGGATCAGCCTCCCATTTGGAGGCCGGGGTGGCTCATTGTCCGATTTGGAGGCCGGGGTGGCTCAGCCTCCGATTTGGAGGCCGGGGTGGCTCAGTCTCCGATTTGGTGTGTCGGCCCTTTAAGACTCATTTGGGTGCGCTGGCCCTTTAACAATCACTTTGGCGCGTTGGCCCTTTAAGAGCTAGTTTGGCTCACTGGGCTTCTTTTAAATCCACTTTGGCGCACACATTCTCTCTCAGGGGCATGTGTCATGTGATGAAGCTAGATTTGCATTTGTGCTGTGGGTTTCGCTTTAAGAGCTGATATTATGTGGTAGAGGCTCTGAGCTGGGGTTCAAGTGAAGTTCGTAGGCGTTGGCATAGTAACTGGGTGTGCCTGCGCATATCAATGAGCTCAACTGTCATTTCAATCGCCTCAGGGCACGTTTTGCCATTTCCTATTGAAAAGCATTGGAGACAGTGCATTCCAATGACGGGAAAAAAAATTTTCAAACGCAAATTGCGCAAAAACTACAAATCCGATCGACACGAAAAATACTTAGCACACCTCTCATGGACGCTGGCTTCGAAACGACACCTCAACGGAGTCTGTGCGTGTAGCGGTTCGGGCCGCATTAATTGCGGAAATCAACTTAATAATAATAATAAGAAGAAGAATGTTAGCAGCGTTCGGATTACAATATAGTGGTTTTTTTCAAACCACTATAACTAGATGTGTATTTCCTGAAGGAAGTACAGATAGTGGTTTGAAATGGTGCCCGGGCTGCCCCTTTAAGAGAGACTTGCCTGCTGCCCCTGCAAGACTTTCAACTCGGGATCCGTTTTAACTGTGAGTGCCTCTCAGAGGCCACTTTGGCCTCAGGGTCTGATTTGGTGGGTGGGGCCCCTCAGGATCCGATTCCTTGGCCTGGGCTCCTCAGGGCTTGAATTGTTGGCGGGGATCTCTCAGGCTCCGATTTTGTGGGTGTGGCCCCTCAGGGTCCGATTTTGTGGGTGGGGCCCCTCAGGTTCCGATTTTGTGAGTGGGGCCCCTCAGGGTCCGATTTTGTGGCCGGGGCCCCTCAGGGTCCGATTTTGTGGCCGGATCCCCTCAGGGTCCGATTTTCTGGCCGTGGCCCTTCAGGGTCCGATTATGTGGGTTGGGCCCCTCAGGGTCCGATTTTGTGGCCGGGGCCCCTCAGGGTCCGATTTTGTGGCCGGGGCCCCTCAGGGTCCGATTTTGTGGCCGGGGCCCCTCAGGGTCTGATTTTGTGGTTGGGACCAATCAGGGTCCGATTTTGTGGTTGGGGCCCCTCAGGGTCAGATTTGGTGGGTTGGGCCCCTTAGGGTCTGATTTTGTGGGCGGAGACCCTCTGGGTCCGATTTGGTCGGCGGGGCCACTCTGGGTCCGATTTGGTTGGCGGGACCACTCTGGGTCCGATTTAGTGGGCGGGGCCCCACAGGGTCCGATTTGGTGGGCGGGGTGGCTCAGCCTCCCATTTGGAGGCCGGGATCGATCAGCCTCCCATTTGGAGGCTGGGGTCGATCAGCCTCCCATTTGGAGGCCGGGGTCGATCAGCCTCCCATTTGGAGGCCGGGGTGGCTCAGCCTCAGATTTGGAGGCCCGGGTGGCTCAGCCTCCGATTTGGAGGCCGGGGTGGCTCAGCCTCCGATTTGGAGGCCGGGGTGGCTCAGCCTCCGATTTGGAGGCCGGGGTGGCTCAGCCTCCGATTTGGAGGCCGGGGTGGCTCAGCCTCCGATTTGGAGGCCGGGGTGGCTCAGCCTCCGATTTGGAGGCCGGGGTGGCTCAGCCTCCGATTTGGAGGCCGGGGTGGCTCAGCCTCCGATTTGGAGGCCGGGGTGGCTCAGCCTCCGATTTGAAGGCCGGGGTCAATCACCCTCCCATTTGGAGGCCGGGGTGGCTCAGCCTCCCATTTGGAGGCCGGGGTGGCTCAGCCTCCGATTTGGAGGCCGGGGTCGCTTAGCATCCGATTTGAAGGCCGGGGTCGCTCAGCCTCCGATTTGGAGGCCGGGGTGGCTCAGCCTCCGATTTGGAGGCCGGGGTGGCTCAGCCTCCGATTTGGAGGCCGGGGTGGCTCAGCCTCCGATTTGGAGGCCGGGGTGGCTCAGCCTCCGATTTGGAGGCCGGGGTGGCTCAGCCTCCGATTTGGAGGCCGGGGTGGCTCAGCCTCCGATTTGAAGGCCGGGGTCAATCACCCTCCGATTTGGAGGCCGGGGTGGCTCAGCCTCCGATTTGGAGGCCGGGGGGTCGATCAGCCTCCCATTTGGAGCCTGTGGTCACTCAGCTTTTGATTTGGCGTGTTGGCCCTTTAAGACTCATTTCGGTGCGCCGGCCCTTTAACAGTGACTTTTGCACTTCGGCCCTTTAAGAGCCAGTTTGGCTCACTGGGCTTCTAAATACACTTTGGCGCACATTCTCTCTCAGGGGCATGTGTCATGTGATGAAGCTAGATTTGCATTTGTGCTGTGGGTTTCGCTTTAAGAGCTGATATTATGTGGCAGAAGCTCTGTTCTGGAGATGTCATGTGATGTTCGTAGGCGTTGGCATAGTAACTGGTTCTGCCTGCACATATCAATGAGCTCAACTGCCATTTCAATCGCCTCAGGGCACGTTTTGCCATTTCCCCATTCAAATGCATTGGAGACAGTGCGTTCCAATGATGGGAAAAAAAAATTTTGAACGCAAATTGCGCAAAAACTACAAATCTGATTGACACGAAAAATACTTAGCACACCTCTCATGGGCGCTGGCTTCGAAACGACACCTCAACGGAGTCTGTGCGTGTAGCTGTTCGGGCCGCATTAATTGCGGAAATCAACTTAATAATAATAATAATAAGAAGAAGAATAAGTTAGCAGCGTTCGGATTACAATATAGTGGTTTTTTCAAACCACTATAACTAGATGTGTATTTCCTGAAGGAAGTACAGATAGTGGTTTGAAATGGTGCCCGGGCTGCGACTTTAAGAGAGACTTGCCTGCTGCCCCTGCACGACTTTCAACTCAGTATCCGTTTTACCTGTGGGTGCCTCTAAGGGGCCACTTTGGCCTGTGGGGCCCCTCAGGGTCTGATTTGGTGGGTGGGGCCCCTCAGGATCCGATTCAGCCCATCCTCAGGGCTTGAATTGGTGGGCCGATTTGGTGGGTGGGGCACCACAGGGTCCGATTTGATGGGCGGGGCACCACAGGGTCTGATTTGGTGGGTGGGGCCCCTCTGGGTCCAATTTGGTGGGCGGGGCCCCTCTGGGTCTATATTTGGTGGGCGGGGCCCCTCTGGGTCCGATTTTCTGGCCGAGGCCTCTCAGGGTCTGATTTTGTTGGGGCCCCTCAGGGTCTGATTTTGTGGCAGGGGCCCCTCAGAGTCCGATTTTGTGGGTGGGACTCCTTAGGGTCTGATTTGGTGGGCGGGACCACTCTGGGTCCGATTTGGTGGGTGGGGCCCCTCAGGGTCCGATTTGGTGGGTGGGGCCCCTCAGGGTCCGATTTGGTGGGCGGGGGCCCTCAGGGTCTGATTTGGTGGGCGGGGGCCCTCAGGGTCCGATTTGGTGGGCGGGGGCCCTCAGGGTCCGATTTGGTGGGCAGGGCCACTCTGGGTCGGATTTGGTGGGCGGGGCCACTCTGGGTCCGATTTGGTGGCCGGGGCCCCTCAGGGTCCGATTTTGTGGTTGGGGCCCCTCAATCCGATTTTGTGGCCGGAGCCCCTCAGGGTCCGAATTTGTGGCCGGGGCCCCTCAGGTCCAATTTTGTGGGTGGGGCCCCTCAGGGTCCAGTTTTTTGGCCGGGGCCCCTCAGGGTCCAATTTTGTGGGTGGGGCCCCTCAGGGTCCAATTTTGTGGGTGGGGCCCCTCAGGGTCCAATTTTGTGGGTGGGGCCCCTCAGGGTCCAATTTGGTGGGCAGGGCCACTCAGGGTCCAATTTGGTGGGCGTGGCCACTCAGGGACTAATTTGGTGGGCGGGGCCACTCAGGGTCTGATTTGGTGAGTGGGGCCCCTTAGAGTTCAATTTGGTCAGCGGGGCCCCTCAGGGTCCGATTTTGTGGGTGGGGCCCCTCAGGGTCCGATTTTGTGGTTGGGTCCTTTCAGAATCCGATTTAGTAGGCGGGGCCCCTCAGGTTCTGAATTGGTGGGCGGAGCCCCTCAGGGTCCGATTTGGTGGGCGGGGCCCTTCAGGGTCTGATTTGGTGGGCGGGGCCCCTCAGGGTCCGATTTGGTGGGCGGGGTCCCTCAGGGTCCAATTTGGTGGGCCGGGCCACTCTGGGTCTGATTTGGTGGGCGGGGCCACTCTGGGTCCTATTTTGGGGCGGGCACTTCAGAGTCCAATTTGGAGGGTGGGGACACTTAGTCTGATTTTGTGGGTTGGGCCCCTCAGGGTCCGATTTTGTGGCCGGGGCCCCTCAGGGTCTGATTTTGTGTCCGGGGCCCCGCAGGGTCCGATTTTGTGGCCGGTGCCTCTCAGGGTCCGATTTTGTGGTTGGGGCCCCTCAGGGTCCGATTTTGTGGGTTGGGCCCCTCAGGGTCCGATTTTGTGGCCGGGGCCCCTCAGTGTCCGATTTTGTGGTTGGGGCCCCTCAGGGTCCGAATTTGTGGTCGGGGCCCCTCAGGTCCAATTTTGTGGGTGGGGCCCCTCAGGGTCCAGTTTTTTGGCCGGGGCCCCTCAGGGTTCAATTTTGTGGGTGGGGCCCCTCAGGGTCCAATTTTGTGGGTGGGGCCCCTTAGGGTTCGATTTTGTGGTTGGGGCCCCTCAGGGTTCGATTTTGTGGTTGGGGCCCCTCAGGATCCAATTTTGTGACCGGGGCCCTCAGGGTCTGATTTTGTGGGTGGGGCCCCTCAGGGTCCGATATTGTGGTTGGGGCCCCTCAGGATCCGATTTTGTGGGTGGGGCCCCTCAGGATCCGATTTTGTAGGCGGGGCCCCTCAGGGTTCAATTTTGTGGCCGGGGCCCCTCAGGGTCCGATTTTGTGGGTGGAGCCCCTCAGGGTCCGATGTTGTGGCCGGGGCCCCTCAGGGTCTGATTTTGTGGCCGGATCCCCTCAGGGTCCGATTTTGTGGCCGGGGCCCGTGAGGGTCCGATTTTGTGGCCGGGGCCCCTCAGGGTCCAATTTTGTGGTTGGGGCCCCTCAGGGTCCAATTTTGTGGTTGGGGCCCCTCAGGGTCCGATTTTGTGGGTGGGGCCCCTCAGGGTCCGATGTTGTGGCCGGGGCCCCTCAGGGTCTGATTTTGTGGCCGGATCCCCTCAGGGTCCGATTTTGTGGCTGGGGCCCCTCAGGGTCCGATTTTGTGGCCGGGGCCCCTCAGGGTCCGATTTGGTGGGTGGGGCCACTCTGGGTCTGATTTGGTGGGCGGGGCCACTCTGGGTCTGATTTGGTGGGCGGGGCCACTCTGGGTCCAATTTGGATGCCAGGGTGGCTCAGCCTCCTTTTTGTAGGCCAGGGTCTATCAGCCTCCGATTTGGAGCCTTGGGTCACTCAGCTTTCGATTTGGCGCGCCGGCCCTTTAAGACTCATTTTGGTGCGCCGGCTCTTTAAGAATCACTTTGGCGCGTCGGCCCTTTAAGAGCCAGGGTGGCTCACTGGGCTTCTAAATCCACTTTGGCGCACATTCTCTCTCAGGGGCATACGTCATGTGATGAAGCTAGATTTGCATTTGTGCTGTGGGTTTTGCTTTAAGAGCTGATATTATGTGGCAGAAGCTCTGTCTTGGAGAGGTCATGTGACGTTCGTAGGCGTTGGCATAGTAACTGGGTCTGCCTGCGCATATCAATGAGCTTAACTGCCATTTCAATCGCCTCAGGGCACGTTTTGTCTATAGCAAAATTTCCCCATTCAAATGCATTGGAGACAGTGCATTCCAATGACGGGAAAAAAAATTTTCGAACGCAAATTGTGCAAAAACTACAAATCCGATCGACACGAAAAATACTTAGCACACCTCTCATGGACGCTGGCTTCGAAACGACACCTCAACGGAGTCTGTGCGTGTAGCGGTTCGGGCCGCATTAATTGCGGAAATCAACTGAATAATAAGAAGAAGAATAAGTTAGCAGCGTTCGGATTACAATATAGTGGTTTTTTCAAACCACTATAACTAGATGTGTATTTCCTGAAGGAAGTACAGATAGTGGTTTGAAATGGTGCCCGGGCTGCCCCTTTAAGAGAGACTTGCCTGCTGCCCCTGCAAGACTTTCAACTCAGGATCCGTTTTAACTGTGAGTGCCTCTCAGAGGCCACTTTGGCCTCAGGGTCTGATTTGGTGGGTGGGGCCCCTCAGGATCTGATTCCTTGGCCTGGGCTCCTCAGGGCTTGAATTGTTGGCGGGGATCTCTCAGGCTCCGATTTTGTGGGTGTGGCCCCTCAGGGTCCGATTTTGTGGGTGGGGCCCCTCAGGTTCTGATTTTGTGAGTGGGGCCCCTCAGGGTCTGATTTTGTGGCCGGATCCCCTCATGGTCCGATTTTCTGGCCGTGGCCCCTCAGGGTCCGATTATGTGGGTTGGGCCCCTCAGGGTCCGATTTGTGGCCAGGGCCCCTCAGGGTCCGATTTTGTGGCCGGGGCCCCTCAGGGTCCGATTTTGTGGCCGGGGCCCCTCAGGGTCTGATTTTGTGGTTGGGACCAATCAGGGTCCGATTTTGTGGTTGGGGCCCCTCAGGGTCAGATTTGGTGGGTTGGGCCCCTTAGGGTCTGATTTTGTGGGCGGAGACCCTCTGGGTCCGATTTGGTTGGCGGGGCCACTCTGGGTCAGATTTGGTTGGCGGGACCACTCTGGGTCTGATTTAGTGGGCGGGGCCCCACAGGGTCTGATTTGGTGGGTGGGGCCCCTCAGGGTCCGGTTTGGTGGGCAGGGCCTCTCTGGGTCCAATTTGGTGGGCGGGGCCACTCGGTAAGATTTGGTGGGCGGGACCACTCTGGGTAAGATTTGGAGGCCGGGGTCGATGAGCTTCCGATTTGGAGGCCGAGGTCAAAGACCCTCCGATTTGGAGGCCGGGGTGGCTCAGCCTCCGATTTGGAGGCCGGGGTGGCTCAGCCTCCGATTTGGAGGCCGGGGTGGCTCAGCCTCCGATTTGGAGGCCGGGGTGGCTCAGCCTCCGATTTGGAGGCCGGGGTGGCTCAGCCTCCGATTTGGAGGCCGGGGTGGCTCAGCCTCCGATTTGGAGGCCGGGGTGGCTCAGCCTCCGATTTGGAGGCCGGGGTGGCTCAGCCTCCGATTTGGAGGCCGGGGTGGCTCAGCCTCCGATTTGGAGGCCGGGGTCGATCAGCCTCCGATTTGGAGGCCGGGGTCGATCAGCCTCCGATTTGGAGGCCGGGGTGGCTCAGCCTCCGATTTGGAGGCCGGGGTGGCTCAGCCTCCGATTTGGAGGCCGGGGTGGCTCAGCCTCCGATTTGGAGGCCGGGGTGGCTCAGCCTTCGATTTGGAGGCCGGGGTGGCTCAACCTCTAATTTGGAGGCCGGGGTGGCTCAGCCTCCGATTTGGAGGCCGGGGGGTCGATCAGCCTCCCATTTGGAGCCTGTGGTCACTCAGCTTTCGATTTGGCGTGTTGGCCCTTTAAGACTCATTTCGGTGCGCCGGCCCTTTAACAGTCACTTTTGCACTTCGGCCCTTTAAGAGCCAGTTTGGCTCACTGGGCTTCTAAATACACTTTGGCGCACATTCTCTCTCAGGGGCATGTGTCATGTGATGAAGCTAGATTTGCATTTGTGCTGTGGGTTTCGCTTTAAGAGCTGATATTATGTGGCAGAAGCCCTGTTCTGGTGATGTCATGTGACGTTCGTAGGCGTTGGCATAGTAACTGGGTCTGCCTGCGCATATCAATGAGCTCAACTGCCATTTCAATCGCCTCAGGGCACGTTTTGCCATTTCCCCATTCAAATGCATTGGAGACAGTGCATTCCAATGACGGGAAAAAAAATTTTCAAACACAAATTGCGCAAAAACTACAAATCTGATCGACACGAAAAATACTTAGCACACCTCTCATGGGCGCTGGCTTCGAAATGACACCTCAACGGAGTCTGTGCGTGTAGCGGTTATGGCTGTATTAATTGCGGAAATCAACTTAATAATAATAATAAGAAGAACTAGATGTGTATTTCCTGAAGGAAGTACAGATAGTGGTTTGAAATGGTGCCCGGGCTGCCCCTTTAAGAGAGACTTGCCTGCTGCCCCTGCAAGACTTTCAAGTCAGGATACGATTTAACTGTGGGTGCCTCAGGGTCTGATTTTGTGGGTGGGGCCCCTCAGGGTCCAATTTGGTGGGCGGGACCACTCTGGGTCCAATTTTGTGGTTGGGTCCCCTCAGGGTCCGATTTTGTGGTTGGGGCCCCTCAGGGTCCGATTTTGTGGCCGCGGCCCCTCAGGGTCTGATTTTGTGGCAAGGGCCCCTCTGGGTCTGATTTTGTGGGCGGAGCCCCACTGGGTCCAATTTGGTGGGCGGGACCACTCTGGGTCCAATTTGGTGGGCGGGACCACTCTGGGTCCAATTTGGTGGGCGGGGCCTCTCAGGGTCCAATTTGGTGGGCGGGGCCCCACAGGGTCCGATTTGGTGGGCGGGGCCCCACAGGGTCCGATTTGGTGGGCGGGGCCATTCTGGGTCTGATTTGGTGGGTGGGGCCACTCTGGGTAAGATTTGGAGGCTGGGGTTGCTCAGCCTCCAATTTGGAGGCCGGGGTCGTTGAGCTTCCGATTTGGAGGCCGAGGTCAAAGAGCCTCAGATTTGGAGGCAGGGGTCGATGAGCCTCCGATTTGGAGGCCGGGGTGGCTCAGCCTCGATTTGGAGGCCGGGGTGGCTCAGCCTCCGATTTGGAGGCCGGGGTGGCTCAGCCTCCGATTTGGAGGCCGGGGTGGCTCAGCCTCCGATTTGGAGGCCGGGGTGGATCAGCCTCCGATTAGGAGGCCGGGGTGGCTCAGCCTCCGATTAGGAGGCCGGGGTGGCTCAGCCTCCGATTTGGAGGCCGGGGTGGCTCAGCCTCCGATTTGGAGGCCGGGGTCGATCAGCCTCCGATTTGGAGGCCGGGGTGGCTCAGCCTCCGATTTGGAGGCCGGGGTGGCTCAGCCTCCGATTTGGAGGCCGGGGTGGCTCAGCCTCCGATTTGGAGGCCGGGGTGGCTCAGCCTCCGATTTGGAGGCCGGGGTGGCTCAGCCTCCGATTTGGAGGCCGGGGTGGCTCAGCCTCCGATTTGGAGGCCGGGGTGGCTCAGCCTCCGATTTGGAGGCCGGGGTGGCTCAGTCTCCGATTTGGTGTGTCGGCCCTTTAAGACTCATTTGGGTGCGCTGGCCCTTTAACAATCACTTTGGCGCGTTGGCCCTTTAAGAGCTATTTGGCTCACTGGGCTTCTTTTAAATCCACTTTGGCGCACACATTCTCTCTCAGGGGCATGTGTCATGTGATGAAGCTAGATTTGCATTTGTGCTGTGAGTTTCGCTTTAAGAGCTGATATTATGTGGCAGAGGCTCTGTGCTGGGGTTCAAGTGAAGTTCGTAGGCGTTGGCATAGTAACTGGATCTGCCTGCGCATATCAATGAGCTCAACTGTCATTTCAATCGCCTCAGGGCACGTTTTGCCATTTCCTATTAAAAAGCATTGGAGACAGTGCATTCCAATGACGGGAAAAAAAATTTTCAAACGCAAATTGCCCAAAAACTACAAATCCGATCGACACGAAAAATACTTAGCACACCTCTCATGGACGCTGGCTTCGAAACGACACCTCAACGGAGTCTGTGCGTGTAGCGGTTCGGGCCGCATTAATTGCGGAAATCAACTTAATAATAAGAAGAAGAAGAATAAGTTAGCAGCGTTCGGATTACAATATAGTGGTTTTTTCAAACCACTATAATAATACTAGATGTGTATTTCCTGAAGGAAGTACAGATAGTGGTTTGAAATGGTGCCCAGGCTGCCCCTTCAAGAGAGACTTGCCTGCTGCCCCTGCAAGACTTTCAACTCAGGATACGATTTAACTGTGGGTGCCTCTCAGGGGCCACTTTGGCCTCATGGCCTGATTTTGTGGGTGGGGCCCCTCATGGCCTGATTTTGTGGGTGGGGCCCCTCAGGGTCCGATTTTGTGGGTGGGGCCCCTCAGGGTCTGATTTTGTGGCCGGGGCCACTCAGGGTCCGATTTTGTGGCCGGGGCCACTCAGGGTTCGATTTGGTGGCCGGGGCCCCTCAGGGTCCGATTTGGTGGCCGGGGCCCCTCAGGGTCTGATTTGGTGGGTGGGGCCACTCAAGGTCCGATTTTGTGGCTGGGGCCCCTCAGGGTCCGATTTTGCGGCCGGGGCCACTCAGGATCCGATTTTTGTGGCCGAAACCCCTCAGGGTCCAATTTTGTGGGTGGGGCCCCTCAGGGTCCGATTTTGTGGCCGGGGCCCGTCAGGGTCCGATTTTGTGGGTGGGGCCTCTCAGGGTCCGATTTGGTGGGCGGGGCCCCTCAGGGTCCAATTTGGTGGGCAGGGCCCCTCAGGGTCCAATTTTGTGGGTTGGGCCCCTCAGGGTCCGATTTTGTGGCCGGGGCCCCTCAGGGTCCGATTTTGTGTCATGGGCCCCTCAGGGTCCGATTTTGTGGTTGGGTCCCCTCAGGGTCCGATTTTGTGGTTGGGGCCCCTCAGGGTCCGATTTTGTGGCCGCGGCCCCTCTGGGTCCGATTTTGTGGCAGGGGCCCCTCTGGGTCCGATTTTGTGGGTGGGGCCCCTCTGGGTCCGATTTGGTGGGCGGGGCCCCTCAGGGTCCGATTTGGTGGGCAGGGCCTCTCTGGGTCTGATTTGGTGGGTGGGGCCACTCTGGGTAAGATTTGGAGGCCGGGGTCGTTGAGCTTCCGATTTGGAGGCCGAGGTCAAAGAGCCTCCGATTTGGAGGCAGGGGTCGTTGAGCTTCCGATTTGGAGGCCGGGGTCGATGAGCCTCCGATTTGGAGGCCGGGGTGGCTCAGCCTCCGATTTGGAGGCCGGGGTGGCTCAGCCTCCGATTTGGAGGCCGGGGTGGCTCAGCCTCCGATTTGGAGGCCGGGGTGGATCAACCTCCGATTTGGAGGCCGGGGTGGATCAACCTCCGATTTGGAGGCCGGGGTGGATCAACCTCCGATTTGGAGGCCGGGGTGGCTCAGCCTCCGATTTGGAGGCCAGGGTCGATCAGCCTCCGATTTGGAGGCCGGGGTGGCTCAGCGTCCGATTTGGAGGCCGGGGTGGCTCAGCCTCCGATTTGGAGGCCGGGGTGGCTCAGCCTCCGATTTGGAGGCCGGGGTGGCTCAGCCTCCGATTTGGAGGCCGGGGTGGCTCAGTCTCCGATTTGGTGTGTCGGCCCTTTAAGACTCATTTGGGTGCGCTGGCCCTTTAACAATCACTTTGGCGCGTTGGCCCTTTAAGAGCTAGTTTGGCTCACTGGGCTTCTTTTAAATCCACTTTGGCGCACACATTCTCTCTCAGGGGCATGTGTCATGTGATGAAGCTAGATTTGCATTTGTGCTGTGGGTTTCACTTTAAGAGCTGATATTATGTGGCAGAATCTCTGTTCTGGAGATGTCATGTGACGTTCGTAGGCGTTGGCATAGTAACTGGGTCTGCCTGCGCATATCAATGAGCTCAACTGTCATTTCAATCGCCTCAGGGCACGTTTTGCCATTTCCTATTGAAAAGCATTGGAGACAGTGCATTCCAATGACGGGAAAAAAAAATTTCAAACGCAAATTGCGCAAAAACTACAAATCCGATCGACACGAAAAATACTTAGCACACCTCTCATGGACGCTGGCTTCGAAACGACACCTCAACGGAGTCTGTGCGTGAAGCGGTTCGGGCCGCATTAATTGCGGAAATCAACTTAATAATAAGAAGAAGAATAAGTTAGCAGCGTTCGGATTACAATATAGTGGTTTTTTCAAACCACTATAACTATAGCAGCCCAGCTCCCATTGTAGTGCCCACCTGAGCCTCCTGGTGCAGGACATATCATGATCCGCTCACATGGCCGACATCCCCGATTCCAAGGCGATCCCGCTATCCGTGCTGTTGGAGGACACAGTGATGGATCTGAAGCATTCCCTGAAGTGCCTCCATGGTTCCGTCACAATCTCCTACTGAAATTACCTAATTTCTGGTCAGCTTCCAGCACGTCACTTCCGGCAGAACGTTATGTGCAAGTTTTAAATTGCTCCTTGGGGCTCTGCTGTGTACTCCTGTGTCCCGCGGGGAAAGTAAGCTCCCGGCTGGGGCAGTCTCTCTCTCAAAATCAGGACTGTCTCGCTGGATCCGGGACGGTTGGGACTCGGGAGGTATAAATGCTCCCCACCATACACCTCGTACACACACAGCTCCGCTTCGTACACCTTGTACACACGCGGCTTCACTCCGTACACCCCCGGCTCTGCTCCGCTCCATAAACACACAGCTCCGCTCTGTACACCTCGTACACACACGGCACTACTACATCCACCTTGTAAAACCCCTCCTGACCCCACACAAGTACACACGTGGCTCTGCTACATCCACCTTGTAAAACACCTCCTGACCCCACACAAGTACACACACGACTCTGCTACATCCACCTTGTAAACCCCTCCTGACCCAACACAAGTACACACACGGCTCTGCTACATCCACCATGTAAAACACCTCCTGACCCCACACAAGTACACACACGGCTCTGCTACATCCACCTTGTAAAACCCCTCCTGACCCCACACAATTACACACACGGCTCTGCTTCATCCACCTTGTAAACCCCTCCTGACCCCACACAAGTACACACACGGCCCTGCTACATCCACCTTGTAAACCCCTCCTGACCCCACACAAGTACACACATGGCTCTGCTACATCCACCTTGTAAACCCCTCCCTGACCCCACACAAGTACACACATGGCTCTGCTACATCCACCTTGTAAGCCCCTCCTGACCCCACACAAGTACACACACGGCTCTGCTACATCCACCTTGTAAAACACCTCCTGACCCACACAAGTACACACATGGCTCTGCTACATCCACCTTGTAAACCCCTCCTGACCCCACACAAGTACACACACGGCTCTGCTACATCCACCTTGTAAAACACCTCCTGACCCACACAAGTACACACATGGCTCTGCTACATCCACCTTGTAAACCCCTCCTGACCCCACACAAGTACACACATGGCTCTGCTACATCCACCTTGTAAACCCCTCCTAACCCCACACAAAGTACACACACGGCTCTGCTACATCCACCTTGTAAACCCCTCCTGACCCCACACAAGTACACACATGGCTCTGCTACATCCACCTTGTAAACCCCTCCTGACCCCACACAAGTACACACACGGCTCTGCTACATCCACCTTGTAAACCCCTCCTGACCCCACACAAGTACACACACGGCTCTGCTACATCCACCTTGTAAAACCCCTCCTGACCCCACACAATTACACACACGGCTCTGCTTCATTCACCTTGTAAACCCCTCCTGACCCCACACAAGTACACACACGGCCCTGCTACATCCACCTTGTAAACCCCTCCTGACCCCACACAAGTACACACATGGCTCTGCTACATCCACCTTGTAAACCCCTCCCTGACCCCACACAAGTACACACATGGCTCTGCTACATCCACCTTGTAAGCCCCTCCTGACCCCACACAAGTACACACACGGCTCTGCTACATCCACCTTGTAAAACACCTCCTGACCCACACAAGTACACACATGGCTCTGCTACATCCACCTTGTAAACCCCTCCTGACCCCACACAAGTACACACACGGCTCTGCTACATCCACCTTGTAAAACACCTCCTGACCCACACAAGTACACACATGGCTCTGCTACATCCACCTTGTAAACCCCTCCTGACCCCACACAAGTACACACACGGCTCTGCTACATCCACCTTGTAAAACACCTCCTGACCCACACAAGTACACACATGGCTCTGCTACATCCACCTTGTAAACCCCTCCTGACCCCACACAAGTACACACATGGCTCTGCTACATCCACCTTGTAAACCCCTCCTAACCCCACACAAAGTACACACACGGCTCTGCTACATCCACCTTGTAAACCCCTCCTGACCCCACACAAGTACACACATCTGTAAGGTACACCTGGGGTGGACCCGCTAGACCGTGGCAACGAACCTCCCGGGGGCGAGCTGACCAGGTGGACCACCCCCTATACAGGGAGCGTTTGGGGCAAGCCCGCGGGTAACTATTACCACGGCAGCTGGTACCCTGGGAGGTAACGACAGACAGACTGCTAGAGCCGAGTTGGGGATACAGGACTGACGGTACCGGCTGGGAACCACAGGACAGACAGCCACGGCTTAGAGACACGAGACAGGTGGATACGGCCTGGGAGACACAGAACTGGCGGCACGGCTAGGAGACACAGGATAGGCGGGCACAGCTGGGAGACACAGGATAGGCGGGCACGGCTGGAAGACACAGGACCTAGGAGAGAGGAAAATGGAGAGGTGAACGAGCAACGGATGGACAGGGCGCGAAGGCGTGCAAAGAGGACAGCCAGAATCACTAGGAAAGAACAGTGATACTCAGGCACCGCTGGCAGGGAGAGGCGGCCAGATATAGGGACTGGTAGGAGGACTTCCGGGTCGTGACCTAAAGGAGAGAGAGCAGGCGCGCGTCCTCAGTAGGAGGAGGAGGGGGAGGCGCGCGCGTGCCCAGGCACAGTATGTGCGCGCGCCCGCCGAGCAGGAGGGGCGGGGGCGTGCACCCGGCGCGGTCCGGAAGACCGGACGAAGGGGACCGCCGGACGGAGAAGAGGAGCCGGGGAGGACCGTGGAGAAGACCGCGGATGCCGGCGCAGAGGGAAGCAGGATGCCGGAGGAAGGGTAAGCTGCGGCCGGGAGGAGGCAGAGAGAGGAGCGCGCGGCAGCCGCCGCGTGACAGTACCCCCCTCCTTACGCGCCCCCCTCCGCAGTCCGGAAAAGAATTTGGCCAAGATTCGAGGGGCCTGGATGTTCTCTTGGGGCTCCCAGGACCTCTCCTCGGGACCAAAGCCCTTCCAATCAACCAAGAAAAAGGTTCTCCCCTTTTGCTTCCTCATGGCCAAAATATCTTTAACCTCAAATACATCGTCTGCGGAGACAGGCGGAGGTGAGTGAGGGGCCTTAGAAAGGAAACGATTGAAGACGACTGGTTTTAGCAAGGACACATGAAAGGCATTAGGGATACGGAGAGAGGCAGGAAGCCGTAGTTTATAGGAGACATCATTAATACGGGACAAGATCTCAAAAGGTCCAATATAACGGGGACCCAGTTTATGGGAAGGGATCTTGAGGCGAATAAACTTGGAGGCCAGCCAAACTTTATCACCAGGGTGATATGGCGGAGCATCCAGGCGTCTTTTGTCGGCGTGTCTCTTAACTCTGTTACGTACCAACTCGAGAGCGGCCTTGGTCTCCTGCCAGATCCTGGAGAATTCCCCGGTCAGAAGGTCAGCCGCCGGTACACCCGAGGCAGGAGGAACCGGTAGAGGTACACCAGGATGTTGCCCATAGACGATAAAGAAAGGGGACTTGCCTGAAGACTCGCTGGCGTGGTTATTATAGGCGAACTCAGCCCACGGGAGAAGTTCAGCCCAGTCGTTCTGGTGGACATTGGAAAAATGCCGGAGGTAGTTCACCAAGCACTGATTTGTCCGTTCGGCCTGACCGTTGGACTGGGGGTGGTAAGATGAGGAGAAGTCGAGAGTGACATCCATTGATCTGCATAGGGCTCTCCAGAAGCGAGAGGTAAATTGGACTCCTCTGTCAGAAACAATATGTTGGGGCAGTCCATGAAGACGGAAGATGTGCTGAACAAAGATCTTCGCCAAGGCTGGGGCCGATGGCAAGCCGGAAAGGGGAACGAAGTGTGCCATCTTAGAAAACCTATCAACCACCACTAGGACGACTGTACAGTTGGCAGAGTGGGGTAGGTCCGTAATAAAGTCCATGGCAATGTGTTGCCAGGGGGACGAGGGTATAGGAAGCGGGTGTAGAAGCCCAGAAGGCAGCTGCCTAGGCACCTTGATCTTGGCACAGGAGAGACAGGAGGCGACGAAATCCCAGACATCCTGGGGAAGAGTCGGCCACCAGTAGTAGCGGGATACCAGGTGAAGTGTCTTCTTAAGCCCGAGATGGCCAGCCAGCTTGGAAGCATGTCCCCAGTGGAGGATTCGTCCTCGGTCCTTCTCCGGCACAAAAGTCTTGCCAGGTGGAGGTGAGAGAAGAGAAAGTGGTGCCACCGTGATGAGCCGGGATGGATCCAAGATATGCGTGGGTTCTTCTTCGACATCTGCGGGAAGGAAGGACCTGGACAAGGCGTCAGCTTTGAGGTTCTTGTTGCCTGGGAGAAAATGTAGATCAAAATCGAATCGAGCGAAGAACAGAGACCACCTGGCCTGGCGTGGGTTGAGTCTCTGCGCAGACCGAAGATAAGCTAGATTCTTATGATCTGTGAAGATTGTGAAGGGATGTGCGGCGCCCTCCAATAAGTATCTCCACTCTTCTAGAGCTAACTTGATGGCCAGCAGTTCTCGGTCCCCTATGGAATAATTCCGCTCTGGGGTGGAAAAGGACTTGGAAAAGAAGCCGCACGTGACGAGTTTACCGGAAGAAGATTTTTGAGACAAAACCGCTCCGGCTCCAGTTGCTGATGCATCCACTTCGAGGACGAACGGTTTGTTGACCTCAGGACGATGGAGTACGGGAGCCGTGGTAAAAGCTCGTTTTAGAGATAGGAAGGCCTCCTCTGCTTCAGGGGTCCAGACGTGCGGGTTGGCTCCTTTACGAATCAAAGATGAGATAGAGCCGGCCAATGAGGAAAAATGAGGGATGAACTGCCGATAATAATTTGCGAAGCCGAGAAATCGCTGAACGGCTTTCACCCCTTGGGGACGTGGCCAGTTGAGCATGGCAGACACCTTCACCGGATCCATACGCAGGCCGAAGTCGGAGATGATATATCCCAAAAATGGAAGGGAGGACTGTTCAAAGACGCACTTCTCCAATTTGGCGTACAGGCGATTCTCCCTCAATCGGAACAGCACTCGGCGGACATCTCTTCTGTGGGTGGACAGATCGGGAGAGAAGATCAGGATATCGTCAAGGTATACAACCACACTGGAGTACAGAAGGTCTCGGAAGATGTCGTTCACGAATTCTTGAAAAACTGCGGGAGCGTTGCACAACCCGAAGGGCATGACGAGGTACTCGTAGTGTCCATCCCTGGTGTTGAAGGCGGTCTTCCATTCATCTCCGGAGCGAATACGGACAAGATTATAGGCTCCACGGAGATCCAATTTAGAGAAGATTCGCGCACCTCGCAGCCGGTCGAACAGCTCGGGGATGAGAGGCAGAGGATATCTGTTCTTGATGGTAATCAGGTTAAGACCTCGATAGTCAATACAGGGGCGGAGAGACCCGTCCTTTTTCTTAACAAAAAAGAAGCCAGCCCCAGCGGGAGAAGAAGACTTTCGGATGAAGCCTTTGGCCAAATTCTCTTGTACATATTCAGACATGGCCTGGGACTCGAGTGGACTCAACGGATAGATTCGCCCCCGGGGCGGAGTCGAGCCGGGTACAAACTCGATGGGGCAATCATATTGCCGGTGAGGTGGAAGAGCCTCTGCCTCTTTCTTATCAAAGACATCTGAAAAAGCCCAATAGGCCGAGGGCAAATCCGCAGGACCCGAGACAGGAGACGAGCATTTGAGGGGTTGTACTGGACGAAGACATCTAGTCTGGCAAACGCAGCCCCAGCGAAGGATGTCTCCGGTCCGCCAATCCAGGACAGGTTCATGCATCCTCAACCACGGAAGGCCCAGGAGCAAGGTGTGGGATAGAGACGGCAGCACGAAGAAGGTTATTCTCTCACGGTGCAGGACCCCGATCTGTAATTCCAGCTCTTCAGTGACCAACGTTACGGTCTCGCGCAAGGGAATCCCGTCGACTGAGGCTAACTGCCGGGGAACCTCCAAGGACCTAACAGGTATCCCCAATCTCTTCACCGCCTCGAGTTGGATGAAATTACCAGCAGCCCCTGAGTCAATATAGGCTAGCTCCGAGAAACGTTTGGATCCCTGGACAAACAAAACAGGAAGGGTCAAAGGTAGAGAGGTGTCGAAGGCACCTAGGGAGGCCTCTCTTACCTGTCCTAGGCGGAGGAGTTTCCCGGCCTCACAGGGCAGGAACGTAGAAGGTGGGAGGCACTGCCACAATAGAGACAGAGACCATGAGTGAGTCTCTCCTGGCGGCGTAGCTCTGCGGGCCTGAGTCGGTCAACCTGCATGGGTTCAGGGGCTGACGCCGAGGTGGAAGGCCGAGCGCGGGGAGGACTGCGCATCGGAGGAGAGAACCGAGTGGGTCTTCTCTCCCTGACGGCCTCGCGGGAACGCTCCCGGAAACGCAAGTCAATTCGCGTTGCCAGCGAGATGAGATCTTCCAAAGACGTAGGTGTATCCCTGCCTGCCAACTCATCTTTGATTCGGGGCGACAAGCCACGCCAAAAAGCCCCTACTAAAGCCTCATTGTTCCATCCTAGTTCAGAAGACAACGTACGGAACTGGATGGCGTACTGTCCCACAGAGAGAGCACCCTGGCGAAGGCAAAATAAGGACTCGGTAGCGGAGACCAGACGCCCGGGCTCATCAAAGACCTTGCGGAATGTCTCCAAGAAGGTTGCGAGCTGGGAGACTATCGGGTCATCTCGCTCCCACAAAGGATTCACCCAAGCCAATGCCTCACCCTCTAAGTGGGAAATCATAAAGGCCACCTTGGCCCGGTCGGAGGGATACTGCAGGGATGCCAGCTCGAAGTGCAACTGACACTGGTTAATGAACCCCCGACAGAGCTTGGGATCCCCACTATAGCGTGGGGGTTTAGCCAAGCGGGGCGAGGACTGGGAAGCTGCCGCAGGCGCAGGGACAGCGGCCGCCGTCTGTAGAGCTAGAAGGCGGTTATCTACAGAGGCTATGTAGTTTAAAATATGGGCCTGGGTGTCGCGCTGCTGAGCAAGCTCCTGCTGTAAGCCGGAGATTTGGGAGGCAATCCCCGGATCGGAGGTTTGTAGAGATGAAAGTCTGGACTCCATTGACTTGAGGAACGACATGATCCTCGCCTGATTCTCACGAAGGAACAAAAGTTCCTTTTGGGTCGGGGTCGGGGTACCAGCGGAATCCATGGCCTGAGTATTCTGTAAGGTACACCTGGGGTGGACCCGCTAGACCGTGGCAACGAACCTCCCGGGGGCGAGCTGACCAGGTGGACCACCCCCTATACAGGGAGCGTTTGGGGCAAGCCCGCTGGTAACTATTACCACGGCAGCTGGTACCCTGGGAGGTAACGACAGACAGACTGCTAGAGCCGAGTTGGGGATACAGGACTGACGGTACCGGCTGGGAACCACAGGACAGACAGCCACGGCTTAGAGACACGAGACAGGTGGATACGGCCTGGGAGACACAGAACTGGCGGCACGGCTAGGAGACACAGGATAGGCGGGCACGGCTGGGAGACACAGGATAGGCGGGCACAGCTGGGAGACACAGGATAGGCGGGCACGGCTGGAAGACACAGGACCTAGGAGAGAGGAAAATGGAGAGGTGAACGAGCAACGGATGGACAGGGCGCGAAGGCGTGCAAAGAGGACGGCCAGAATCACTAGGAAAGAACAGTGATACTCAGGCACCGCTGGCAGGGAGAGGCGGCCAGATATAGGGACTGGTAGGAGGACTTCCGGGTCGTGACCTAAAGGAGAGAGAGCAGGCGCGCGTCCTCAGTAGGAGGAGGAGGGGGAGGCGCGCGCGTGCCCAGGCACAGTATGTGCGCGCGCCCGCCGAGCAGGAGGGGCGGGGGCGTGCACCCGGCGCGGTCCGGAAGACCGGACGAAGGGGACCGCCGGACGGAGAAGAGGAGCCGGGGAGGACCGTGGAGAAGACCGCGGACGCCGGCGCAGAGGGAAGCAGGATGCCGGAGGAAGGGTAAGCTGCGGCCGGGAGGAGGCAGAGAGAGGAGCGCGCGGCAGCCGCCGCGTGACAACATGGCTCTGCTACATCCACCTTGTAAACCCCTCCTGACCCCACACAAGTACACACATGGCTCTGCTACATCCACCTTGTAAAACACCTCCTGACCCCACACAATTACACACACGGCTCTGCTACATCCACCTTGTAAACCCCTCCTGACCCCACACAATTACACACACGGCTCTGCTACATCCACCTTGTAAAACACCTCCCTGACCCCACACAAGTACACACACGGCTCTGCTACATCCACCTTGTAAACCCCTCCTAACCCCACACAAAGTACACACACGGCTCTGCTACATCCACCTTGTAAACCCCTCCTGACCCCACACAAGTACACACATGGCTCTGCTACATCCACCTTGTAAACCCCTCCTAACCCCACACAAAGTACACACACGGCTCTGCTACATCCACCTTGTAAACCCCTCCTGACCCCACACAAGTACACACATGGCTCTGCTACATCCACCTTGTAAAACACCTCCCTGACCCCACTGTCCCACACATAAACGTTACCTCATCCATCCAGAATAGCACCATAATGAGTATGACAAGCGACCAGCACAGCAGAGTCCTGCATCCGCCCTGATCATGTGACCCCTGACTCCTCCCCTCCTGTGACCTCATCACAGGTCCTGTGCCTGCACCGCACACAAGACACAAGATTACAGCCGAAGGAAGCGATGATCATTGCTGGCCCTAAGGCTGTGTGCACACGATGCAGATTTGCAGCGGATCCGCAGCGGATTTTACCGCGCAGAAACGTTGCATATCCGCATTGTGATGTACAGTAGCCTTAAAATCAATGGAAAAAAAAAAACAGCTGTGCAGACGCTGCAGATTTTTCTGCGCGGTTTTCCTGCGGTACAAAATCCGCAGCATGTTACTACTTTTGTGCAGTTTTCCATCTCCCCTGTCTCCAAATCCGCAGGGGGAAAACCACACAATAAAACCGCAGGAAAAATGGAAGAAATCCGCAGGGCTAAAAAGTCGTCTGCACTCAGCCTAAGGGGCTGCGTCACTGCGTGGGTCCCTCCGCGGAGGGCGCAGGATGGGGTCAGTACATGGGGGGCGTGGCAGCGGCCGGCGGGTATCCCAGACAGCGTGAGTGGGCCCGCCCATCTCGCCAGGGCCCCGGCATTTGCCCGGGTGCGCCGGGTGCTGACGCATATCAATGAGCATAACTGCCACCTCACGACTGCCCCATGTTTTCCCTATGGCAACATTTTCAGGTAAAAATGCATTGAGTCAATGCATTCCAATGACAGGAAAATGTTTTCTCAAATGCAAATTGCGCAAAAACTACAAGAAAAATACTTAGCACACCTCTCGTGGACGCTGGCTTCGAAACGACACCTCAACGGAGTCTGTGCGTGTAGCGGTTCGGGCCGCATTAATTGCGGAAATCAACTGGAAAATAATAATAATAAGAAGAAGAACTAGATGTGTATTTCCTGAAGGAAGTACAGATAGTGGTTTGAAATGGTGCCCGGGCTGCCCCTTTAAGAGAGACTTGCCTGCTGCCCCTGCAAGACTTTCAACTCAGGATCCGTTTTAACTGTGGGTGCCTCTCAGGGGCCACTTTGGCCTCAGGGTCCGATTTTGTGGGTGGGACCCCTCAGGGCCCGATTTTGTGGGTGGGGCCCCTCTGGGTCCGATTTAGTGGGTGGGGCCCCTTGGGGTCCGATTTGGTGGACAGGGCCACTCAGGGTCAGATTTGGTGAGTGGGCCCCCTCAGAGTTCAATTTGGTCAGCGGGGCCCCTCAGGGTCCGATACCCTCGCCTACTGTATTATCACCCATCCCTTGAAGATTGTGAGCCCTCGCGGGCAGGGTCCTCTCTCCTCCTGTACCAGTTATGACTTGTATTGTTTAAGATTATTGTACTTGTTTTTATGTATACCCCTCCTCACATGTAAAGCGCCATGGAATAAATGGCGCTATAACAATAAATAATAATAATAATAATAATAATTTAGTGGGTGGGGCCCCTTGGGGTCCGATTTGGTGGACAGGGCCACTCAGGGTCCGATTTGGTGGGCGGGGCCACTCAGGGTCAGATTTGGTGAGTGGGCCCCCTCAGAGTTCAATTTGGTCAGCGGGGCCCCTCAGGGTCCGATTTTGTGGGTGGGGCCCCTCAGGGTCCGATTTTGTGGTTGGGGCCTTTCAGAATCCGATTTAGTGGGCGGGGCCCCTCTGGGTCTGAATTGGTGGGCGGGGCCCCTCAGGGTCCGATTTGGTGGGCGGGGCCCCTCAGGGTCCGATTTGGTGGGTTGGGCCCCTCAGGGTCCGATTTTGTGGGTTAGGCCCCTCAGGGTCCGATTTTGTGTCCGGGGCCCCTCAGGGTCCGATTTTGTGTCCGGGGCCCCTCAGGGTCCGATTTGGTGGGCGGGGCCCCTCAGGGTCCGATTTGGTGGGTTGAGCCCCTCAGGGTCCGATTTTGTTGGTTAGGCCCCTCAGGGTCCGATTTTGTGTCCGGGGCCCCTCAGGGTCCGATTTTGTGGCCGGTGCCTCTCAGGGTCCAATTTTGTGGTTGGGGCCCCTCAGGGTCCGATTTTGTGTCCGGAGCCTCTCAGGGTCCGATTTTGTGGTTGGGGCCCCTCAGGATCCGATTTTGTGGCCGGGGTCCCTCAGGGTCCGATTTTGTGGCCGGGGCCCCTCAGGGTCCAATTTTGTGGGTGGGGCCCCTCAGGGTCCAATTTTTTGGCCGGGGCCCCTCAGGGTCCAATTTTGTGGGTGGGGCCCCTCAGGGTCCAATTTTGTGAGTGGGGCCCCTCAGGGTCCGATTTTGTGGTTGGGCCCCTCAGGGATCGATTTTGTGGTTGGGGCCCCTCAGGATCCAATTTTGTGACCGGGGCCCTCAGGGTCTGATTTTGTGGGTGGGGCCCCTCAGGGTCCGATATTGTGGGTGGGGCCCCTCAGGGTCCGATATTGTGGGTGGGGCCCCTCAGGATCTGATTTTGTGGTTGGGGCCCCTCAGGGTTCAATTTTGTAGGCGGGGCCCCTCAGGGTCCGATTTTGTGGGTGGGGCCCCTCAGGGTCCGATTTTGTGGCCGGGGCCCGTGAGGGTCCGATTTTGTGGCCGGGGTCCCTCAGGGTCCGATTTTGTGGTTGGGGCCCCTCAGGGTCCGATTTTGTGGTTGGGGCCCCTCAGGGTCCGATTTTGTGGTTGGGGCCCCTCAGGGTCCGATTTTGTGAGTGGGGCCCCTCAGGGTCTGATTTTGTGGCCGGATCCCCTCAGGGTCCGATTTTGTGGGTGGGGACCCTTAGGGTCCGATTTTGTGGGTGGGGCCCCTCAGGGTCCAATTTGGTGGGTGGGGCCACTCTGGGTCTGATTTGGTGGGCGGGGCCACTCTGGGTCCGATTTGGTGGGCGGGGCCACTCTGGGTCCAATTTGGATGCCAGGGTGGCTCAGCCTCCTTTTTGTAGTCCAGGGTCTATCAGCCTCCGATTTGGAGCCTTGGGTCACTCAGCTTTCGATTTGGCGCGCCGGCCCTTTAAGAATCACTTTGGCGCGTCGGCCCTTTAAGAGCCAGGGTGGCTCACTGGGCTTCTAAATCCACTTTGGCGCACATTCTCTCTCAGGGGCATGCGTCATGTGATGAAGCTAGATTTGCATTTGTGCTGTGGGTTTTGCTTTAAGAGCTGATATTATGTGGCAGAAGCTCTGTCCTTGGGGTGTCATGTAACGTTCGTAGGCGTTGGCATAGTAACTGGGTCTGCCTGCGCATATCAATGAGCTTAACTGCCATTTCAATCGCCTCAGGGCATGTTTTGCCATTTCCCATTCAAATGCATTGAGACAATGCATTCCAATGACGGGAAAAAAAATTTTCAAATGCAAATTGCGCAAAAACTACAAATCCGATCGACACGAAAAATACTTAGCACACCTCTCAAGGACGCTGGCTTCGAAACGACACCTCAACGGAGTCTGTGCGTGTAGCGGTTCGGGCCGCATTAATTGCGGAAATCAACTTAATAACTAGATGTGTATTTCCTGAAGGAAGTACAGATAGTGGTTTGAAATGGTACCCGGCTGCCCCTTTAAGAGAGACTTGCCTGCTGCCCCTGCAAGACTTTCACCTCAGGATCCGTTTTAACTGTGGGGGCCACTCGGGGGCCGATTTGGTGGGCGGGGCCAGAGAGAGAGAAAGAAAGAAAGAGAACAGAGAGAGAGAAACAGAGAAAGAAAAATTCTATAAAGATACTATAGCAGCCCAGCTCCCATTGTAGTGCCCACCTGAGCCTCCTGGTGCAGGACATATCATGATCCGCTCACATGGCCGACATCCCCGATTCCAAGGCGATCCACTGTCCGCGCTATCAGAGGAGGACATGGTAATGGATCTGAAGCATTCCCTGAGGTGCCTCCATGGTTCCGTCACAATCTCCTCCCGAAATTACCTCATTTCTGGTCAGCTTCCAGCACGTCACTTCCGGTAGAAAGTTACGTGTAAGTTTTAAATTGCTCCTTGGGGCTCCGCTGTGTACTCCTGTGTCTCGCGGGGAAAGTATGCTCCCGGCTGGGGCAGTCTCTCTCTCAAAATCGGGACTGTCTCGCTGGATCCGGGACAGTTGGGACACGGGAGGTATAAATGCTCCCCACCATACACCTCGTACACCCCCGGCTCTGCTCCGCTCCATAAACACACGGCTCTGCTTCATAAACACTCAGCTCCCCTCCGTACCCCTCGTACACACACGGCTCCGCTCCGTACACCTCGTACACACACGGCTCTGCTCCGTACACCTCGTAGACACACGGCTCTGCTCCATATACCTTGTAAAACCCCTCCTGACCCCACACAAGTACACACACGGCTCTACTACATCCACCTTGTAAACCCCTCCTGACCCCACACAAGTACACACACGGCTCTGCTACATCCACCTTGTAAACCCCTCCTGACCCACACAAGTACACACACGGCTCTGCTACATCCACCTTGTAAAACCCCTCCTGACCCACACAAGTACACACACGGCTCTGCTACATCCACCTTGTAAAATCCCTCCTGACCCCACACAAGTACACACACAGCTCTGCTACATCCACCTTGTAAACCCCTCCTGACCCACACAAGTACACAAACGGCTCTGCTACATCCACCTTGTAAAACCCCTCCTGACCCACACAAGTACACACACGGCTCTGCTACATCCACCTTGTAAAATCCCTCCTGACCCCACACAAGTACACACACGGCTCTGCTACATCCACCTTGTAAAACACCTCCTGACCCACACAAGTACACACACAGCTCTGCTACATCCACCTTGTAAAACACCTCCTGACCCACACAAGTACACACATGGCTCTGCTACATCCACCATGTAAAACCCCTCCAGACCCCACACAAGTACACACACGGCTCTGCTACATCCACCTTGAAAAACCCCTCCTGACCCCACACAAGTACACACACAGCTCTGCTACATCCACCTTGTAAAACACCTCCTGACCCCACACAAGTACACACACAGCTCTGATACATCCACCTTGTAAAACCCCTCCTGACCCCACACAAGTACACACACGGCTCTGCTACATCCACCTTGTAAACCCCTCCTAACCCCACACAAAGTACACACATGGCTCTGCTACATCCACCTTGTAAACCCCTCCTCCTGACCCCACACAAGTACACACATGGCTCTGCTACATTCACCTTGTAAACCCCTCCTGACCCCACACAAGAACACACACGACCCTGCTACATCCACCTTGAAAAACCCCTCCCTGACCCCACACAAGTACACACACGGCTCTGCTACATCCACATTGTAAAACCCCTCCCTGACCCCACACAAGTACACACACGGCTCTGCTACATTCACCTTGTAAACCCCTCCTGACCCCACACAAGTACACACACGGCACTGCTACATCCACCATGTAAAACCCACCTGACCCCACACAAGTACACACATGGCTCTGCTACATCCACCTTGAAAAACCTCTCCTGACCCCACACAAGAACACACACGGCCCTGCTACATCCACCTTGTAACACCCCTCCCTGACCCCACACAAGTACACACACGGCTCTGCTACATCCACATTGTAAAACCCCTCCCTGACCCCACACAAGTACACACAAGGCTCTGCTACATCCACCTTGTAAACCCCTCCCTGACCCCACACAAGTACACACACGGCACTGCTACATCCACCTTGTAAAACCCCTCCCTTACCCCACACAAGTACACACACGGCTCTGCTACATCCACCTTGTAAACCCCTTCTGACCCCACACAAGTACACACACGGCCCTGCTACATCCACCATGTAAAACTCCTCCTGACCCCACACAAGTACACACAAGGCTCTGCTACATCCACCTTGTAAACCCCTCCTGACCCCACACAAGTACACACGCGGCTCTGCTACATCCACCTTGTAAAACCCCTCCTGACCCCACACAAGTACACGCACGGCTCTGCTACATCCACCTTGTAAACCCCTCCTAACCCCACATAAAGTACACACACGGCTCTGCTACATCCACCTTGTAAAACCCCTCCTGACTCCACACAAGTACACACATGGCTCTGCTACATCCACCTTGTAAAACCCCTCCTGACCCCACACAAGTACACACGCGGCCCTGCTACATCCACCTTGTAAAACCCCTCCTGACCCCACACAAGTACACACGCGGCTCTGCTACATCCACCTTGTAAAACCCCTCCTGACCCCACACAAGTACACACACGGCACTGCTACATCCACCTTGTAAAACCCCTCCTGACCCCACACAAGTACACACACGGCTCTGCTACATCCACCTTGTAAAACCCCTCCTGACCCCACACAAGTACACACACGGCTCTGCTACATCCACCTTGTAAAACCCTCCTGACCCCACACAAGTACACACGCGGCTCTGCTACATCCACCTTGTAAAACCCCTCCTGACCCCACACAAGTACACACGCGGCTCTGCTACATCCACCTTGTAAAACCCCTCCTGACCCCACACAAGTACACACACGGCTCTGCTACATCCACCTTGTAAACCCCTCCTGACCCCACACAAGTACACACACGGCTCTGCTACATCCACCTTGTAAAACCCTCCTGACCCCACACAAGTACACACGCGGCTCTGCTACATACACCTTGTAAACCCCTCCCTGACCCCACACAAGTACACACGCGGCTCTGCTACATCCACCTTGTAAAACCCTCCTGACCCCACACAAGTACACACGCGGCTCTGCTACATCCACCTTGTAAAACCCTCCTGACCCCACACAAGTACACACACGGCTCTGCTACATCCACCTTGTAAACCCCTCCTGACCCCACACAAGTACACACGCGGCTCTGCTACATCCACCTTGTAAAACCCCTCCTGACCCCACACAAGTACACACACGGCTCTGCTACATCCACCTTGTAAACCCCTCCTGACCCCACACAAGTACACACACGGCTCTGCTACATCCACCTTGTAAAACCCTCCTGACCCCACACAAGTACACACGCGGCTCTGCTACATACACCTTGTAAACCCCTCCCTGACCCCACACAAGTACACACGCGGCTCTGCTACATCCACCTTGTAAACCCCTCCTGACCCCACACAAGTACACACGCGGCTCTGCTACATCCACCTTGTAAAACCCCTCCTGACCCCACACAAGTACACACACGGCTCTGCTACATCCACCTTGTAAACCCCTCCTGACCCCACACAAGTACACACACGGCTCTGCTACATCCACCTTGTAAAACCCTCCTGACCCCACACAAGTACACACGCGGCTCTGCTACATCCACCTTGTAAACCCCTCCCTGACCCCACACAAGTACACACGCGGCACTGCTACATCCACCTTGTAAAACCCCTCCCTGACCCCACACAAGTACACACGCGGCTCTGCTACATCCACCTTGTAAAACCCCTCCCTGACCCCACACAAGTACACACATGGCTCTGCTACATACACCTTGTAAAACCCCTCCCTGACTCCACACAATTACACACGCGGCTCTGCTACATCCACCTTGTAAAACACCTCCTGACCCCACACAAGTACACACGCGGCACTGCTACATCCACCTTGTAAAACCCCTCCCTGACCCCACACAAGTACACACACGGCTCTGCTACATCCACCTTGTAAAACACCTCCCTGACCCACACAAGTACACACACGGCTCTGCTACATCCACCTTGTAAAACCCTCCTGACCCCACACAAGTACACACACGGCTCTGCTACATCCACCTTGTAAAACCCCTCCTCCTGACCCACACAAGTACACACACGGCTCTGCTACATCCACCTTGTAAAACCCCTCCCTGACCCCACACAAGTACACACGCGGCTCTGCTACATCCACCTTGTAAAACCCCTCCCTGACCCCACACAAGTACACACATGGCTCTGCTACATACACCTTGTAAAACCCCTCCCTGACCCCACACAATTACACACGCGGCTCTGCTACATCCACCTTGTAAAACACCTCCTGACCCCACACAAGTACACACACGGCTCTGCTACATCCACCTTGTAAAACCCCTCCTGACCCCACACAAGTACACACGCGGCTCTGCTACATCCACCTTGTAAAACCCTCCTGACCCCACACAAGTACACACGCGGCACTGCTACATCCACCTTGTAAAACCCCTCCCTGACCCCACACAAGTACACACACGGCTCTGCTACATCCACCTTGTAAAACCCCTCCCTGACCCCACACAAGTACACACACGGCTCTGCTACATCCACCTTGTAAAACCCCTCCCTGACCCCACACAAGTACACACGCGGCACTGCTACATCCACCTTGTAAAACCCTCCTGACCCCACACAAGTACACACGCGGCTCTGCTACATCCACCTTGTAAAACCCTCCTGACCCCACACAAGTACACACGCGGCACTGCTACATCCACCTTGTAAAACCCTCCTGACCCCACACAAGTACACACGCGGCACTGCTACATCCACCTTGTAAAACCCTCCTGACCCCACACAAGTACACACACGGCTCTGCTACATCCACCTTGTAAAACACCTCCCTGACCCCACTGTCCCACACATAAATGTTACCTCATCCATCCAGACCAGCACCGTAATGATAAGCGACCAGCACAGCAGAGTCCTGCAGCCGCCCTGATCATGTGACCCCTGACTCCTCCCCTCCTGTGACCTCATCACAGGTCCTGTGTCAACACCGCACACAAGATTACAGCCGAAGGAAGCGATGACAATTGCTGGCCCTAAGGCTGTGTGCACACGATGCAGATTTGCAGCGGATCCGCAGCGGATTTTACCGCGCAGAAACGTTGCATATCCGCATTGTGATGTACAGTAGCCTTAACATCAATGAAAAAAAAAAAACGTACAGCAGACGCTGCAGATTTTTCTGTGCAGTTTTCCTGCGGTACAAAATCCGCAGCATGTTACTTCTTTTGTGCGGTTTTCCATCTCCCCTGTCACCAAATCCGCAGGAGGAAAACCACAGAAAACCGCAGGAAAAATGGAAGAAATCCGCAGGGCTAAAAAGTCGTCTGCACTCAGCCTAAGGGGCTGCGTCACTGCGTGGGTCCCTCGCGGAGGGCGCAGGTTGGGGTCAGTACATGGGGGCGTGGCAGCGGCCGGCGGGTATCCCAGACAGCGCGAGTGGGTCCTCCCATCTCGCCAGGGCCCCGGCACTTGCCCGGGTGCTGACGCCGGCCCTGGCCTACGCATATCAATGAGCATAACTGCCACCTCACGACTGCACCGTGTTTTCCCTATGGCAACATTTTCCCATTAAAATACAATGAGACAGTGCATTCCAATGACAAGAAAATGTTTTTTCAAACGCAAATTGCGCAAAAACTTCAAATCCGATCGACACGAAAAATACTTAGCACACCACTCGTGGACGCTGGCTTCGAAACGACACCTCAACGGAGTCTGTGCGTGTAGCGGATCGGGCCGCATTAATTGCGGAAATCAACTGGAAAATAATAATAAGAAGAAGAACTAGATGTGTATTTCCTGAAGGAAGTACAGATAGTGGTTTGAAATGGTGCCCGGGCTGCCCCTTTAAGAGAGACTTGCCTGCTGCCCCTGCAAGACTTTCAACTCAGGATCTGTTTTAACTGTGGGTGCCTCTCAGGGGCCACTTTGGCCTCAGGGTCTGATTTGGTGGGTGGGGCCCCTCAGGATCTGATTCGGTGGCCTGGGCTCCTCAGGCCTTGAATTGCTGGCCGGGATTCCTCAGGGTCCGATTTTGTGGGTGTGGCCTCTCTGGGTCCGATTTTGTGGGTGGGGCCCCTCAGGGTTCGATTTTGTTACCGGGGACCCTCAGGGTGCAATTTTGTGGCCGGGGACCCTCAGGGTCCGATTTTGCGGCTGGGGCCCCTCAGGGTCCAATTTTGTGGCTGGGTCCCCTCAGGGTCCGATTTTGTGGTTGGGGCCCCTCAGGGTCTGATTTTGTGGATGGGGCCCCTCAGGGTCCGATTTTGTGGCCGAGGCCCTTCAGGGTCTGATTTTGTGGCCGGGGCCCCTCAGGGTCTGATTTTGTGGCTGGGGCCCCTCAGGGTCCGATTTTGTGGGTGGGGCCCCTCAGGGTCTGATTTTGTGGCCGGGGCCCCTCAGGGTCCGATTTTGTGGCCGGGTCCACTCAGGGTCCGATTTTGTGGATGGGGCCCCCTAGGGTCTGATTTTGTGGGCGGAGCACCCTGGGTCCATTTTGGTGGGCGGGGCCACTCTGGGTCCAATTTGGTGGGGGGCCACTCTGGGTCCGATTTGGTGGGCGGGGCCCCTTGGGGTCTGATTTGGTGGGCGGGGCTCCTCAGGGTCCGATTTGGTGGGCGGGGCCACTCTCGGTCCGATTTAGTGTGCGGTGCCCCTTGGGGTCCGATTTAGTGGGCGGGGCCACTCTCGGTCCGATTTAGTGGGCGGTGCCCCTCAGGGTCCGATTTTGTGGGTGGGGCCCCTTATGGTCCGATTTTGTGGCCGGGGCCCCTCAGGGTCCGATTTTGCGGCCGGGGCCCCTCAGGGTCCGATTTGGTGGGTGGGGCCCCTCAGGGTCCGATTTTGTGGCCGGAGCCCCTCAGGGTCCGATTTTGTGGCCGGAGCCCCTCAGGGTCCGATTTTGTGGCCGGAGCCCCTCAGGGTCCGATTTTGTGGCCGGGGCCCCTCAGGGACCAATTTTGAGGGTGGGGCCCCTCAGGGACCGATTTTGAGGGTGGGGCCCCTCAGGGTCTAATTTGGTGGGTGGGGCCCCTCAGGGTCTGATTTTGTGGGTGGGGCCCCTCAGGGTCCGATTTTGTGAGTGGGGCCCCTCAGGGTCCGATTTTGTGGCTGGGGCCCCTCAGGGTCTGATTTTGTGGGTGGGGCCCCTCAGGGTCCGATTTGGTGGGCGGGGCCCCTCAGGGTCCGATTTGGTGGGTGGGGGCGCAATTTGGCGCACATTCTCTCTCAGGGGCATGCGTCATGTGATGAAGCTAGATTTGCATTTGTGCTGTGGGTTTCGCTTTAAGAGCTGATATTATGTGGCAGAATCTGTGTCCTGGGGGCGTCATGTGACGTTAGTAGGCGTTGGCATAGTAACTGGGTGTGCCTGCGCATATCAATGAGCTTTACTGCCATTTCAATCACCTCAGGGCACGGTTTAAGTTTCCCATTGAAAAGCATTGAGACAGTGCATTCCAATGACAGGAAAAAAAATTTTCAAACGCAAATTGCACAAAAACTACAAATCCGATCGACACGAAAAATACTTAGCACACCTCTCGTGGACGCTGGCTTTGAAACGACACCTCAACGGAGTCTATGCATGTAGCGGTTCGGGCCGCATTAATGATGGGTCACTCAGCTTTCGATTTGGCGCGCCCGCCCTTTAAGGCTCATTTTGGTGCCCCGGCCCTTTAAGAATCACTTAGGCTCGTCGGCTGTTTAAGAGTTAGTTTGGCGCACTGGGCTTCTAAATCCACTTTGGCGTACATTCTCTCTCAGGGACATGCGTCATGTGATGAAGCTAGATTTGCATTTGTGCTGTGGGTTTCGCTTTAAGAGCTGATATTATCTGCCAGAAACTGTGTCCTGGGGGCGTCATGTAAAGTTCGTAGGCGTTGGCATAGTAACTGGGTCTGCCTGTGCATATCAATGAGCTTAACTGCCATTTGAATCACCTCAGGGCATGTTTTCTCTATGGCAAAATTTCCCCATTGAAAAGCATTGAGACAATACTTTCCAATGACGGGGAAAAAAATTTTTCTAGCGCAAATTGCACAAACTACAAATCCGATCGACACGAAAATTACTTAGCACACCTCTCATGGATGCTGGCTTCGAAACGACACCTCAACGGAGTCTGTGCGTTTAGCGGTTCGGGTCGCATTAATTGCGGAAATCAACTGAATAATACGAATAAGTTAGCAGCGTTCGGATTACAACATTAATACTAGATGTGTATTTCCTGAAGGAAGTACAGATAGTGGTTTGAAATGGTGCCTGGGCTGCCCCTTTAAGAGAGACTTGGCTGCTGCCCCTGCAAGACTTTCAACTCAGTATCCGTTTTAAATGTGGGTGCCTCTCAGGGGCCACTTTGGCCTCAGGGTCTGATTTGGTGGGTGGGGCCCCTCAGGATCCGATTCAGTGGCCTGGGCTCCTCAGGATTTGAATTAGTGGCCGGGATTCCTCAGGGTCCAATTTTGTGGGTGGGGCCCCTCAGGGTCTGATTTTGTGGGTGTGGCCTCTCAGGGTCCGATTTTGTGGGTGTGGACCCTCAGGGTCCGATTTTGTGGGTGGGTCCCCTCAGGGTCCGATTTTATGGGTGGGGCCCCTCAGGGTCCGATTTTGTGGGTGGGGCCCCTCATGGTCTGATTTTGTGGGTGGGGCCCCTCAGGGTACGATTTTGTGGCCGGGGCCCCTCAGGGTACGATTTTATGGCCGGGGCCCCTCAGGGTACGATTTTATGGCCGGGGCCCCTCAGGGTACGATTTTGTGGGTGGGGCCCCTCAGGGCCTGATTTTGTGGCCAGGACCCCTCAGGGTCCGATTTTGTGGCCGGGGCCCCTCAGGCTCCGATTTTGTGGCCGGGGCCCCTCATGGTCCGATTTTGTGGCGATTTTCTTGGTTGGACCCCTCAGGGTCCGATTTTGAGGGTGGGGCCCCTCAGGGTCCGATTTTGTGGCCGGGGTCTCTCAGGGTCCGATTTTGTGGTTGGGGCCCCTCAGGGTCCGATTTTGTGGTTGGGGGCCCTCACGGTCCGATTTTGAGTCCGGGGCCCCTCAGGGTCTGATTTCGTGGTTGGGACCCCTCAGGGTCCGATTTTGTGGCCGGGGCCCCTCAGGTTCCAATTTTGTGGCCGGGGCCCCTCAGGGTCCGATTTTGTTGGTTGGGCTCCTCAGGGTCCGATTTTGAGGGTGGGGCCCCTCAGGATTTGATTTTGTGGTTGGGACCCCTCAGGGTCCGATTTTGTGGGTGGGGCCCCTCAGTGTCCGATTTTGTGGCCGGGTCTACTCAGGGTCCGATTTTGAGGGTGGGGCCCCTTAGGGTCCTATTTTGTAGTTGGGGGCCCTCAGGGTCTGATTTTGTGGGTGGGGCCCTTTAGAGTCCGATTTGGTTGGCGGAGCCCCTCAGGGTCTGATTTGGTGGGCGGGGCCTCTCAGGGTCCGATTTTTGAGGGAGGGGCAGCTCAGGGTCCGATTTTGAGGGCGGGGCCCCTGAGGGTCCGATTTTGTGGCCGGGGCCCCTCAGGGTCCGATTTTGGGGTTGGGGCCCCTCAGGGTCCGATTTTGTGGTTGGGGGCGCTCAGGGTCCAATTTTGTGGGTGGGGCCCCTCTGGGTTCGATTTTGTGGCCGGGGTCTCTCAGGGTCCGATTTTGTGGCCGGGGCCCCTCAGGGTCCGATTTTGTGGGTGGGGCCCCTCAGGGTCCGATTTTGTGGGTGGGGCCTTCACGGTCCGATTTTGTGGGTGGGGCTCCTCAGGGTCCAATTTGGTGGGCGGGGCCACTCTGGGTCTGATTTGGTGGGCGGGGCCACTCTGGGTCCGATTTCGTGGGCGGGGCCACTCTGGGTCCGATTTGGATGCCAGGGTTGCTCAGCCTCCTTTTTGTAGGCCAGGGTCTATCAGCCTCCGATTTGGAGCCTTGGGTCACTCAGCTTTCGATTTGGCACGCCGGCCCTTTAAGACTCATTTTGGTGCGCCGGCTCTTTAAGAATCACTTTGGCGCGTCGGCCCTTTAAGAGCCAGGGTGGCTCACTGGGCTTCTAAATCCACTTTGGCGCACACATTCTCTCTCAGGGGCATACATCATGTGATGAAGCTAGATTTGCATTTGTGCCGTGGGTTTAGCTTTAAGAGCTGATATTATGTGGCAAAAGCTCTGTTCTGGAGATGTCATGTGACGTTCGTAGGCGTTGGCATAGTAACTGGGTCTGCCTGCGCATATCAATGAGCTCAACTGCCATTTCAATCGCCTCAGGGCACGTTTTGCCATTTCCCCATTGAAAAGCATTGAGACAATGCATTCCAATGACGGGAAAAAAAATTTTCAAACGCAAATTGCGCAAAAACTACAAATCCGATCGACACGAAAAATACTTAGCACACCTCTCGTGGACGCTGGCTTCGAAACGACACCTCAACGGAGTCTGTGCGTGTAGCGGTTCGGGCCGCATTAATTGCGGAAATCAACTTAATAATAATAAGAAGAAGAAGAATAAGTTAGCAGCGTTCGGATTACAATATAGTGGTTTTTTCAAACCACTATAAATATATACATAGTAGACAATATATCGAAAACATTGTTAGATGGCATATTACAAAAAAGAGAAACACATTATTATTGAGCTACAACTATATCACCTACAAGGCATCCATTTCTCACCTGTTAGCAAACAAATAAGACATGCATGCTTCAACAAAATGATAGAAACCGCTCATAATGTGAAAAACTAATGGGGATAAACAAGAATTCAGCCCCATAGGTTCCTGATGGAAAAGGACCATTACAGAATAACAAGGCCTTCACCTGAGCTGAAAGGTGGAATCAATGGTCTCCAAAAAATAAATATAAATGTCTTCTGTATAGTCCATATTCCAAGAGCATCTTTAGAAAAATTCAAAGGTCTTCCACCCCGAGGGGAAACAGAGGCTAAAGAATCACAATCACCAGGTCCAGTACAAGTGCAAGACATCAATCTAAAAATAATTGAGAAAACAATGAAAGTTAAATGATTAAAACCAATGACAGCTCTGCAGCACATATGTCCACCGCAACATTGCCCCACAGAGGAAAAGATGTCACAAGAATGGAACATAAGACAAGTTTTCATTCAGCCCATGTGGATGAACCGTATTGAGGGCCCAAATCCACCATGTCTCTTTCTGGGCATGGCGTTGGGAAATTTTCCCACCCCGTATCCCCAAATCCACCATCTCGATTCCCCTGACTTTAAGGTCTTTACTGTTACAGTCATGAAAGATTTTAAAATGTCTCGGAAGGGTTTTTAACAAATGTGTGTCTGTTTCATTAACCACGGCCTCTATGCCTAAAACATGTTCCCTGACCCTAATCTTGAGTTGTCAGGTGGTCAACCCAACATAGATTAGGGAACAGGGACATGTGGCATAATAGACCACGTTGCAAGACGTACACGTAATAGATTTCAATATTTTGTATACCTTATTACCCGAGGAATCTACAAATGTGTCCTCTCTCACCATGTTAACACATGCCACACAATGACCACAGGGGGCACTGCCACCGCCCCTGTTATGAGCAAAATTTTCTAAAAAAGTCCCAGGAGGGACCCCGACATAGTGACTGAGTACCAAGTGGTCACCCAGATTTCTAGCCCTCCTGAACGTAATTTGAGGTGTATCAGGTATAATTTTAGCAATAACTGGGTCTGTTAGAGGGCCCTGGCAGTGATTCCAAGGTAATTAATCTCAGCAGTCACCTGCTCACACGAGCGGATTGTACCCTGTTACACAAGGGTTTATCTTTTTCCCTTGTGGCGGGCTTTGATAGGTTTACAGCTATCAAAGATTTGAATATCTTTGCCAGATCTCTCCTTTTTAAGCGATTCTTCTTTGATGATAATTTAAATAAATTGTTTCCTACAGAGGAAGAACAATCGGCACTGAGAATACTTGAGGATCTATCTGAGGAACATTCAACTCCTGAGGGAGGTAAGATACCTCCCTCTTTGAGGACACGCTCTAAGAAATTTCCCCCTCTCTCCAACTGCAGTGCAGTAGACCTTTTTGTGAAGGTAGTGACCCGTGGTATTTGGCAAGTGAGGTGTTAGCCAACGCTGCGTACAGATCCTCTGGGACTGATGGTGTGGTGCAGCAGAGATGGTATAGCTCCCCACAGGTGGAGCTGTAGTCCCAGGGCAGTGTAGGTGCAATGGATGAGGAGAGGCACAGGATGGTGTAGATGTTGTTACCCAGGTATAGCGATGCGGGAATAACTGGAGGACACCAGAGTATGCGGTTCCAAATCTTTACTCACTGTTTGCAGTTCACACCACTGCCTGCCTCCATAGTGTGCTCTCCAGGTCAGGGCTCCAGCCAACCTCCAGGCAGGATAGGATTCTCCCTTCCACACTCCGCCAATATGTACCTTCCCTGAACGACTCCTCAAATGCGCCTTTAGGTGCGAAGCACTCCAGTACTTAGTTACCCTGGAATGCCTCTCTCTAGATGTTCCTAGTCTTTACTTGTATGACAGACAGCTGTAGCCTGCTTCGGGGACTCCTCTCCTGAGTCCCGGCTCTCTATCCGTTTCGCTGTTGTGTCCCAAGTCTATGGTGGGAGTAAGGCGTCAGTGGCTCACTACTCCTCCGGTGTCTGTTGCCGGATATAAAGATCCAATCAACATCGGGGACCGGGCCCCGGCCATTGCGCTGAGAACCTATAGGCAGGGTTCCTATCCAACCCACACCTCCTCTCTGTTCTCCTTCTCCTTCGTTCCAATCTGTTCTATCTCTCTCTTATGGAATCTGTAGTCTTCAGTCTACGTCTCTTTCTCCTTCTCTTCCTTCCCTGAGAAGCTCGTTCCACTAAGACCAGTCCTCAGCCTCTAATGTCAGACTGCCTTCCTCCGCCTTGAGCTCCTCTCAAGGTTGACCTGCTGTCAGCCTGCTCTCTTCTCTGGGTCTCTCCTCAGACTGACCCCTTCTGGGTCTCTCCCAGACTCCTCTCTGAGTCTCTCCCAGACTGAACTGAAATCCTACACTCTCCCTCTCTTTTATATCATCTAACTCCACCCACCTCCCAGCACATCTCGTGTTACGAAGCAGGGTTCCACGAGGGGTGCTCTGCTAACCCCCTTCCTGAAGCTGTTAGGTGGCCCCACTGAACTATCCTGTGTGTGGAATGCAGGTGTGGAGCGTGGTCAGGAGTTCCCACCTTACCTGGATGGTGGGGCACTACACTTTAGGAGAAGGTGCAGTACCTCTGTGGCGACTGAAGCCTCAGGGGCGCCACACATGCCCAAATGAATTTCTTCACGTCCCGAGCCCTGTGCGGCCACCAATACGAACCGGCCAGGGACTTCGTGGTCTGCATATATCCACGATGGCCGTCCGCATTGGACGCGTGTGCCCACGCAAGAATTTTAGGTCGCTGGCGAGGAGGGACAAAAATGTCACTGACCGACTCACAGTCAGACCATGGCGGGGCGCTGTCTTCCGGGGAAGCAGCAAGGAGATGATGACAACCGCACATGGACTCTGGAGCCGGGCGTGTCTCAGATATGGCGCGAGACACCTCCATGGGCTCGGGAGGTAGAACCTCTGGCTCGGGCAGCTAAAGAGGCTCAAAAAATTTGGGAGCCGGAGTATTTCTACATTTGGAGTGCGCACGCTCCATACCGTGCTCCGAAAAACGGAGATCGATACGGGAAGAGATGGAGATTAGCTCCTCCAGAGTGGTAGCGATCTCTCTAGTGGAGAGAGCATCCTTAACGTGCTCCGCTAGTCCTCTCCAAAAGACTGGAATAAGTGCCTTGTCAGACCACTCCAACTCAGACGCCAATGTCCGAAAATGGACGGCGTACTGGCTAACTGGGAGTGATCCCTGAGACAAGGCAAGCAATTGGAGGGAGCTATCATGGGTGACCCGCGGACTAAGGAAAACTTGCTTGATAGCCGTGAGCAAGTGGGCAGCGGTCCGAATCTCGGGGTCACCGCGCTCCCACAGAGGCGTAGCCCACTCCAGCGCCTTGCCTGACAGTAGGGATATAATAAAGGCCACCTTGGCCCGCGCTATAGGGAATTGGGCAGCCAGCAGCTCCAGGTGGATCGAGCACTGGCTAATAAAACCCCTGCAGGAGGCGCCATCCCCAGAATATTTTTCGGGCAACGGGAGGTGGGTAACTGTCGGCACAAGGGCGGACATGGACATACGCCCTACCGCATCTGTGAGTGCCTGTACCGCAGCATCAGTGGCCTGCGCAGCTGTGAGAGCCCTCTCAAGCGTAGCCAGGCGAGCCTCGAGCTGTCGCACGCACTGCACTAGTTGCTGCTGGTCTGTCATCTCTAGCCAGACCCTGGCGCTAGTATTATGTTAGGGACGGCGGAACACGCTAAATAAAAATAGCCGACCGGGGTCCACCGTGCGGCAGGTGTAAAAGTCGCTGCTAGAGAGGCAGAGCACAAGGGCGGTAATGTGCACAGGGTTTTAACTGCACCCAGTGCACTAAAGCAAGCTCTGTTAGAGACACAGAGCTGCAAGCTTTAAAGCATGCAAAACCGCTGAGTCTGTTCTAGGTCACAGACTTTAGCGGAGCAGACACGGTATTTAAAAGTCACAGGAGTAGCCTTAGACGTCAGGACTACTCCATCTAGACCTACCGTAAACTGAAAAGTGGAACGTCGCAACTGCGAACGTCCAACAAACTGAAACCGCAGCGCGGCGATAACTGGGCCGCAGGAAAAGCACCGCTATGCTGCAAGCATGATGCAGGACGCTAGCTGCTGGCAAAGATGAAGCTTGAGCGCGCTGGCGCTAATACTGGCTGATGCCCAATCACTCACACAAACGTATTATCAGAGGGAAGGGGTTTCATAATAAGTCAGTCACCAGTCCAAGCATCCATCACCATACATACAACAGCAGTATGAAAATACTAGCGCATGGCGGAATGGCCATGCGCACTTTTTATAGCGTACGGGACCTGCCGGAAATCCCCAGAGCCCTGAGCATAACCAATGGAATCAGGAGCAGGACCTGAGCACCTGACTCCCTAACTCCAATGGGAGCTCATCCCATGAGCATGCACAGAAGAAGGGATGAAGGACTTAGCCTCTGGAGGCAAATGTGAGAATCTGGATTCCTGCATAGGCATTGTAGAACCCAGATTCCTAACAACTTCATATGTCTGTACATATGTGGCGCCCCCAGGAGTATGGTCGCCACAATGGCATTACCTTCCTCCTAAGGAATGTGATGTCATGCCTGGAAGCAATGAAGGGTCTCTCTGACAGTTAATCTCTACATACAACACAGTTCCCACTCCAGGCCAGCAGAGGGAGCTCTGAACCAATCCTAAGGGGAAGAGCTTCTCTCTGGGGGCCAGGAGGGGAAATTAGTCAGTTCTATGAGGAGGGTGATGTGGACGTGGAGAGAGGAGCTGGGGGATTAAGCGGAGAGTTGAAGCTCATTCCCAGCTGGAGCGCATGATCTGGAGCCTGGTCTCCATGGTTGTATGGATACGGATGGTCCTGCAACAGAATCCAGAGGAATAGGAAGCTGTAAATGCTCTATTCCCATCTAAGACTCAGAGGCACAACAGCGACGTGTGAGCCAAAGGAGATAGAAGGCTACAGCTGTCTGCCATACGAGGTAGATCCAAAAGGGAAGAAGGAGGAACGTCAGTGTAACACTGTACTACATGTACCTCAAGTAAGCGCTAGAGAGGAGACTACACAACCCATCTGACAGATTCCTAAGTTGCTTCCAGGCTAATCAGCTCCTGTGCCATCTGTAATCTGGACCCTGGACTGCACTTACAAAGTAAAGGTAAAGAAACTACACTTTGTTGTGTCCTTGCCTTCTTTCTGCAACTTCTTCAGCACTGCTACATCTCTGTGCCATACACTGCACCCTCTTCCTCAACACCTATTCTCTTCATCTACTCTGCCCTGGGACTACAGCCCTGCCTGTGGAGGGCTATAAACATCACTTTTGCACCCCACCATCTGTCCCAGAGGATCTGTCTGCAGCGACGGCTTAACACCTCCCTTGCCAAACACCACAGGTGGCGTCACAAATCACTCATAAACTTTATTCCACCACTCAACCCCTTTAACATGGGCATCCAGGGCCATGGACTGGGTCACCGCTGCTGTGACATTCCCCTTTGAGAGACCGGCCCGATACCGAGTACCCCACAGCCCTGGGAGGGCGACCCATTTTGGCGTCACAAACAGGATTTACAGAACCCGGTGTCCCCGGGTTCTGTGTGCCAGAGACTGTGTTGCGTGCATTAGACTGTTTGTACCATTGCCGCCATTATCCCGCTGCTTGGCGCGCACGGGAACCCAAAGAGGCAGGCCTTCGTGGGTGGAGCCTGCCAAGGAGTGCGAAACAGTGAAGTTCCGCGCGGGAAGAGACCAGCGTGCGAGAAGTGAGGAGCTGAGGCCTGCAGCCGGTAAGCCTGCTCAACCACGGGGCCTGGCTAACGTTAACTGGGGGGGGAGAATGTCGGAGGCACGCGCTGATGCAGCGGCGGACGCCCCCGCCAACCCCTCAGCGCCGCAAGATGCAGGGCCCAATGCGGCTGCGGCTCCAATAGCTCCCACCGCAGAGGTCCCCATAATGCCGCTGTCTATGCCTTACATACTGGGAGCAGCATGGCTACCGCAGTATTCAGGGGAGTCACATACCCTGAGTGACTTCAAAGACAGACTGTGCAGTTTGTTTGAAGTGTATCCTCTGTCTGAAATCCAGAAAGTGAACATCCTTATTGGGCAGCTAACAGATGTAGCACAGAGGGAAGTAAAAGCCTGACAGGACACTGATAAAGAGACTGTTACAAAGATTCTGGCCAAGCTAAGAAGCACCTTTGACACCCACCCTGCAGCTGAGATCAAGATGAGATTCTTTGGGTGTAAGCAGAGAGCACAGGACAGTATACGGGACTATGCTCTTAACCTGCAAGAGGCGCTGCGAGCCATCAAGCAGATTGATCCAGACAGTGTGAAAGATGGAGACGGACTGTTAAAGGAGCAATTCATTGAGGGACTCCAATCCAGTACCCACAGAGCACAGCTGCGCATCATAGCCCTACAGAACCCTGATCTAGACTTTGCTGATTTCAAAGACAGGGCTATCCGGGTGCTGCATGAACCAAATGTCAGCCGTCCAGCGCCCCCTAGGCGCTCAGCGATTACATACCACCAGGAAGCAACATCTTTCCCTTCCATCCCTGTGGAGGCTGATGCACAGACTCTGGACAAAGATCCATCGGCAGAACTGCGTCTTCAGGTCCAGGAGGTGACCAAGGCTATGGCTGCACTTGCTAAAACTGTGCAGTCCCTGCAGGTATCCTCCAAGGAGAAGATCCAGCTCGCCTCCAGTCCAGAGGATGTCCCGTGGCTAAAGAAGAAGAGGATCCCGCCACTCCGAGGAAGGAACAACGATCGCTATGACCTGGATGGATGTCCCATCTGTCGTCACTGCCACAAGGCAGGCCACATTGCAAGGTTCTGTTATTTAAACGAGCAACCCCTGGGGCAGAGGTCCAACCCCCAGGAGTAGGACCACAAGGCCCAAAGAACTGGTGAGCCAAGTTTGTTGGAGGGAGACCGATCCTCCCAGTGGTGATTGACGGTATCCCCATGAGCTCTTTGCTGGACACTGGCTCCCAAGTGACAGCTATGCCCTATATCCTTTACAAGCGGTATTGGGCTGATTCTGAACTTACTCGCGGCCCAAGTGATGAACTCACAGTAGTTGCCAGTAGAGTTGAGCGAAACGGGTCGAAAAAATTCAAAAGTCGACGACTTTCGCCAAAGTCGGGTTTCATTAAACAAAACCCGCCCTCAGCGTGAGGTCGGCCACGAGGTCGGCGACTTTAGCGCCAAAGTCGCGTTTCAAAACATGCTTCAGCTCCCTTTTTCAGCCAATGAGGAAGAACGGACACTGTGGGCAACGTGATGATATAGGCAGCAGTCCCCACCATCTTTGAGAAGGGCATGCAAGTGATTGGCTTGCTTTGGGGGGCGTCACAGGGGGTATAAAAGGGCGTGCACGCCGGCCGCCATCTTACTTCTGATCTCAGTATAGGGAGAGATGCTGCTGCTGCTGCAGATTCTGTAGGGAGAGCGTTAGGCAGGGAAGAAGAAAAAAAATCAGCTGCTGCTGCTAGCGATTTTGCCTGTACAACACACCAGTCACTGTGCAGTGCAAGGGGAGGCTATATTTTGGTGGATCAGCTCTGTTGGTTGTTAGGCTGCCTTATAAGGCTACCTGATAGCTGCATTGCTGGTTTCACACTGCTTTGCAAACTGCTTTTTTAAAAGCAATCCTTTTTTTTTTTTTTGTCCTGGTGAGATACTGAGCGTGCATTTTTTCACACCGTACAGCAGTGTACGCTGCTCTCTCAGTACCGTGTAACGGCTGTTATCACAGCCACAGTGAAGCTAAGGGTGTGACTCTGTAAGGATAAGTTGAGGAGTTGTTCCGTTCTTACAGACCTACACCTTATAGTTTTGTCTGTTTTTCAAACAGTCTAGTCTATTTGCTGTTTGATTACATTCAAAACTATAGAGAGACAGCGTGTGTCAGTCCGTATACTAAAAAAACACGGAGCTTGACAATTTAACATACACCGGACAGCAGTGTATGTGCACGCTGCTCTCTCGGTATCGTGTAACGGCTGTTATCACGGCCACAGTGAAGCTAAGGGTGTGACTCTGTAAGGATAAGTCGAGGAGTTGTTCCGTTCTTACAGACCTACACTCTAGGGAGATTCCAATTCTGCCCTGTCCTATATAACATTTTTCACACCTGCCAAATTCATCCTGTCATACAGCGGTGTGATATACACTGGGCCTGACACAATACATCAGTGTCCAGAAGTGTGTAAGGACATTCCATTTCTCCCGTCCTATATAACATTTTTCACACCTGCCAAATTCATCCTGTCATACAGCGGTGTGATATACACTGGCCTGACACAATACATCAGTGTCCAGAAGTGTGTAAGGACAATCCATTTCTGCCGTCCTATATCACATTTTTCACACCAGCCAAATTCAGCCTGTCATACAGCGGTGTGATATACATTGGGCCTCACACAATACATCAGTGTCCAGAAGTGTGTAAGGACAATCCATTTCTGCCGTCCTATGTCACATTTTTCACACCAGCCAAATTCAGCCTGTCATACAGCGGTGAGATATACATTGGGCCTCACACAATACATCAGTGTCCAGAAGTGTGTAAGGACAATCCATTTCTGCCGTTCAATGTCACATTTTTCACACCAGCCTAATTCAGTCTGTCATACAGCGGTGTGATATACATTGGGCATCACACAATAAATCAGTGTCCAGAAGTGTGTAAGGACATTCCATTTCTCCCGTCATATATAACATTTTTCACACCAGCCTAATTCAGCCTGTCATACAGCGGTGTGATATACACTGGCCTGACACAATACATCAGTGTCCAGAAGTGTGTAAGGACAATCCATTTCTGCCGTCCTATGTCACATTTTTCACACCAGCCAAATTCAGCCTGTCATACAGCGGTGTGATATACATTGGGCCTCACACAATACATCAGTGTCCAGAAGTGTGTAAGGACATTCCATTTCTCCCATCCTATATAACATTTTTCACACCTGCCAAATTCATCCTGTCATACAGCGGTGTGATATACACTGGCCTGACACAATACATCAGTGTCCAGAAGTGTGTAAGGACATTCCATTTCTGCCGTCCTATGTCACGTTTTTCACACCTGCCAAATTCATCCTGTCATACAGCGGTGTGATATACACTGGCCTGACACAATACATCAGTGTCCAGAAGTGTGTAAGGACAATCCATTTCTGCCGTCCTATATAACATTTTTCACACCTGCCAAATTCATCCTGTCATACAGTGGTGTGATATATACTGGCCTGACACAATACATCAGTGTCCAGAAGTGTGTAAGGACAATCCATTTCTGCCGTCCTATGTCACATTTTTCACACCAGCCAAATTCAGCCTGTCATACAGCGGTGTGATATACATTGGGCCTCACACAATACATCAGTGTCCAGAAGTGTGTAAGGACAATCAATTTCTGCCATCCTATGTCACATTTTTCACACCAGCCTAATTCAGTCTGTCATACAGCGGTGTGATATACATTGGGCCTCACACAATACATCAGTGTCCAGAAGTGTGTAAGGACATTCCATTTCTCCCATCCTATATAACATTTTTCACACCTGCCAAATTCATCCTGTCATACAGCGGTGTGATATACACTGGCCTGACACAATACATCAGTGTCCAGAAGTGTGTAAGGACAATCCATTTCTGCCGTCCTATATAACATTTTTCACACCTGCCAAATTCATCCTGTCATACAGTGGTGTGATATATACTGGCCTGACACAATACATCAGTGTCCAGAAGTGTGTAAGGACAATCCATTTCTGCCGTCCTATGTCACATTTTTCACACCAGCCAAATTCAGCCTGTCATACAGCGGTGTGATATACATTGGGCCTCACACAATACATCAGTGTCCAGAAGTGTGTAAGGACAATCAATTTCTGCCATCCTATGTCACATTTTTCACACCAGCCTAATTCAGTCTGTCATACAGCGGTGTGATATACATTGGGCCTCACACAATACATCAGTGTCCAGAAGTGTGTAAGGACATTCCATTTCTCCCATCCTATATAACATTTTTCACACCTGCCAAATTCATCCTGTCATACAGCGGTGTGATATACACTGGCCTGACACAATACATCAGTGTCCAGAAGTGTGTAAGGACATTCCATTTCTGCCGTCCTATGTCACGTTTTTCACACCTGCCAAATTCATCCTGTCATACAGCGGTGTGATATACACTGGCCTGACACAATACATCAGTGTCCAGAAGTGTGTAAGGACAATCCATTTCTGCCGTCCTATATAACATTTTTCACACCTGCCAAATTCATCCTGTCATACAGTGGTGTGATATATACTGGCCTGACACAATACATCAGTGTCCAGAAGTGTGTAAGGACAATCCATTTCTGCCGTCCTATGTCACATTTTTCACACCAGCCAAATTCAGCCTGTCATACAGCGGTGTGATATACATTGGGCCTCACACAATACATCAGTGTCCAGAAGTGTGTAAGGACAATCAATTTCTGCCATCCTATGTCACATTTTTCACACCAGCCTAATTCAGTCTGTCATACAGCGGTGTGATATACATGGGGCCTCACAAAATACATCAGTGTCCAGAAGTGTGTAAGGACAATCCATTTCTGCCGTCCTATGTCACATTTTTCACACCAGCCTAATTCAGTCTGTAATACAGCGGTGTGATATACATTGGGCCTCACACAATACATCAGTGTCCAGAAGTGTGTAAGGACAATCCATTTCTGCAGTCCTATGTCACATTTTTCACACCAGCCTAATTCAGTCTGTCATACAGCGGTGTGATATACATTGGGCCTCACACAATACATCAGTGTCCAGAAGTGTGTAAGGACATTCCATTTCTCCCGTCATATATCACATTTTACACACCAGCCAAATTCAGCCTGTCATACAGCGGTGTGATATACACTGGCCTGACACAATACATCAGTGTCCAGAAGTGTGTAAGGACATTCCATTTCTCCCATCATATATCACATTTTTCACACCAGCCTAATTCAGCCTGTCATACAGCGGTGTGATATACACTGGCCTGACACAATACATCAGTGTCCAGAAGTGTGTAAGGACATTCCATTTCTCCCATCATATATCACATTTTACACACCAGCCAAATTCAGCCTGTCATACAGCGGTGTGATATACATTGGGCCTCACACAATACATCAGTGTCCAGAAGTGTGTAAGGACAATCCATTTCTGCTGTCCTATGTCACATTTTTTGCACACCAGCCAAATTCAGCCTGTCATTCAGCGGTGTGATATACACTGGCCTGACACAATACATCAGTGTCCAGAAGTGTGTATGGACATTCCATTTCTCCTGTCATATATCACATTTTACACACCAGCCAAATTCAGCCTGTCATACAGCGGTGTGATATACATTGGGCCTCACACAATACATCAGTGTCCAGAAGTGTGTAAGGACAATCCATTTCTGCTGTTTTATGTCACATTTTTAACACCAGCCAAATTCAGCCTGTCATACAGCGCTGTGATATACATTGGGCCTCACACAATACATCAGTGTCCAGAAGTGTGTAAGGACATTCCATTTCTCCCGTCATATATCACATTTTACACACCAGCCAAATTCAGCCTGTCATACAGCGGTGTGATATACACTGGCCTGACACAATACATCAGTGTCCAGAAGTGTGTAAGGACATTCCATTTCTCCCGTCATATATCACATTTTTCACACCAGCCTAATTCAGCCTGTCATACAGCGGTGTGATATACACTGGCCTGACACAATACATCAGTGTCCAGAAGTGTGTAAGGACATTCCATTTCTCCCATCATATATCACATTTTACACACCAGCCAAATTCAGCCTGTCATACAGCGGTGTGATATACATTGGGCCTCACACAATACATCAGTGTCCAGAAGTGTGTAAGGACATTCCTTTTCTCCCGTCATATATCACATTTTACACACCAGCCAAATTCAGCCTGTCATACAGCGGTGTGATATACATTGGGCCTCACACAATACATCAGTGTCCAGAAGTGTGTAAGGACAATCCATTTCTGCCGTCCTATGTCACATTTTTCACACCAGCCTAATTCAGTCTGTCATACAGCGGTGTGATATACATTGGGCCTCACACAATACATCAGTGTCCAGAAGTGTGTAAGGACAATCCATTTCTGCTGTCCTATGTCACATTTTTTACACCAGCCTAATTCAGTCTGTCATACAGCGGTGTGATATACACTGGCCTGACACAATACATCAGTGTCCAGAAGTGTGTAAGGACATTCCTTTTCTCCTGTCATATATCACATTTTACACACCAGCCAAATTCAGCCTGTCATACAGCGGTGTGATATACATTGGGCCTCACACAATACATCAGTGTCCAGAAGTGTGTAAGGACAATCCATTTCTGCCGTCCTATGTCACATTTTTCACACCAGCCTAATTCAGTCTGTCATACAGCGGTGTGATATACATTGGGCCTCACACAATACATCAGCGTCCAGAAGTGTGTAAGGACAATCCATTTCTGCTGTCCTATGTCACATTTTTTACACCAGCCTAATTCAGTCTGTCATACAGCGGTGTGATATACACTGGCCTGACACAATACATCAGTGTCCAGAAGTGTGTAAGGACATTCCATTTCTCCCGTCATATATCACATTTTACACACCAGTCAAATTCAGCCTGTCATACAGCGGTGTGATATACATTGGGCCTCACACAATACATCAGTGTCCAGAAGTGTGTAAGGACATTCCATTTCTCCCATCCTATATCACATTTTTTGCACACCAGCCAAATTCAGCCTGTCATACAGCGGTGTGATATACATTGGGCCTCACACAATACATCAGTGTCCAGAAGTGTGTATGGACATTCCATTTCTCCTGTCATATATCACATTTTACACACCAGCCAAATTCAGCCTGTCATACAGCGGTGTGATATACATTGGGCCTCACACAATACATCAGTGTCCAGAAGTGTGTAAGGACAATCCATTTCTGCTGTTTTATGTCACATTTTTAACACCAGCCAAATTCAGCCTGTCATACAGTGGTGTGATATACATTGGGCCTCACACAATACATCAGTGTCCAGAAGTTTGTAAGGACAATCCATTTCTGCTGTCCTATGTCACATTTTTCACACCAGCCAAATTCAGCCTGTCATACAGTGGTGTGATATACACTGGCCTGACACAATACATCAGTGTCCAGAAGTGTGTAAGGACAATCCATTTCTGCCGTCCTATGTCACATTTTTCACACCAGCCAAATTCAGCCTGTCATACAGCGGTGTGATATACATTGGGCCTCACACAATACATCAGTGTCCAGAAGTGTGTAAGGACAATCCATTTCTCCTGTCATATATCACATTTTACACACCAGCCAAATTCAGCCTGTCATACAGCGGTGTGATATACATTGGGCCTCACACAATACATCAGTGTCCAGAAGTGTGTAAGGACATTCCATTTCTCCCATCCTATATCACATTTTTTGCACACCAGCCAAATTCAGCCTGTCATACAGCGGTGTGATATACACTGGCCTGACACAATACATCAGTGTCCAGAAGTGTGTAAGGACATTCCATTTCTCCCGTCATATATCACATTTTACCCACCAGCCAAATTCAGCCTGTCATACAGCGGTGTGATATACACTGGCCTGACACAATACATCAGTGTCCAGCAGTGTGTAAGGACATTCCATTTCTCCTGTCATATATCACATTTTACACACCAGCCAAATTCAGCCTGTCATACAGCGGTGTGATATACATTGGGCCTCACACAATACATCAGTGTCCAGAAGTGTGTAAGGACAATCCATTTCTGCTGTTTTATGTCACATTTTTCACACCAGCCAAATTCATCCTGTCATACAGCGGTGTGATATACATTGGGCCTAACACAATACATCAGTGTCCAGAAGTGTGTAAGGACAATACATTTCTGCTGTCCTATGTCACATTTTTCACACCAGCCAAATTCAGCCTGTCATACAGCGGTGTGATATACATTGGGCCTGACACAATACATCAGTGTCCAGAAGTGTGTAAGGACAATCCATTTCTGCCATCCTATGTCACATTTTTCACACCAGCCAAATTCAGCCTGTCATACAGCGGTGTGATATACATTGGGCCTCACACAATACATCAGTGTCCAGAAGTGTGTAAGGACAATCCATTTCTGCCGTCCTATGTCACATTTTTCACACCAGCCTAATTCAGCCTGTCATACAGCGGTGTGATATACATTGGGCCTCACACAATACATCAGTGTTGTGAGTTCATTTTCCCCTTCACCACTGAGGCCCGCTGAACTCCCTCTTCTGGTAAAGAAAGGTAGTGAGCCTCATTATCAAGCATCTGAGCCTAATGATGACTGGCTGAGTGGAGTTACTGACTGGATATAAGGCTGCCGATGCCCTTCTGCCCTGCGGGTGATTTCTCTGTGGGATCCTTGGAGACCAGTCTGAATTCCTGCTCTTCTAAAGCTAAGTTTTCTGCTCTGCCTTTTGCATTTGTGCTTTGACTTTGTTTTGCTGGATTTCTGCCATTCCCTGCTGGGGTGAGCTGAATTCCTTTAGCTCTGTCTTCAGAAGTTACCTGAGTGCTGATTTAGTTTTTGAAGCCTAGCTGCTTCAGGGCCTTTTTCCATATCAGCCTGTTGGCTTATGTCTTTGATAGGGTTTTGGCAGATTGCAGACAGCAACCGTCCTTTCCTGTCCTGTATAGTTAGCTTGGGCTCCATTGTTTGCTCAGCCTATCTTTCTACCTGTGTGAGTGTTTTTTCATCTTGCTTCACCGTCATTATATGTTGGGGGCTGCCTTTTACTTTGGGGTCTGCTCTGGGGCAGTTTAGATTTCCTTTTCTGTCTTTGGGTTATTTAGCTCTCCGTCTGTGATCGAGGGGTCTAGGGCACCGTAGGAACCCCCCACGGCTACTGCTAGTTTTGTTGATAGGTTCAGGGGTCTGTAATCTGATAGTCGCCAACTTCTCCGGTTTTCTGGACGTAGCTTCTATTTTTGTGTCTGCCTCCTACGGTGACTCGTTCATAACACATCAGTGTCCAGAAGTGTGTAAGGACAATCCATTTCTCCAGTCATATATCACATTTTACACACCAGCCAAATTCAGCCTGTCATACAGCGGTGTGAAATACACTGGCCTGACACAATACATCAGTGTCCAGAAGTGTGTAAGTCCCTGTGTTTTCCATAAAGAATTTGCAGGCATTTAATCCATCTTGGTGGGGGATATTGGAGTACAAAGATTCCACATCCATGGTGGCCAGGATGGTTCCTTCTGGTAGAGGACCTATTGCTGCTAGTTTATTCAACAGGTCAGTTGTGTCCTGAATGTAGCTGGATGTATCCTTCACCAGTGGTTTAAGAATACCCTCTACCCATCCAGATACCTGCTCAGTGAGGGTGCCCATACACGAAATAATTGGTCTTCCTGGATTTCCAGACTTGTGGATTTTGGGAAGCATGTAGAATGTCCCTATTCTTGGAGTCTCTGGTATCAGGTCATCACCGGCTCTTATGGACAGGTCAGGCAGACAAGATACCAACTTGTTTAGTTCCTTGTAATAGTCCTGTGTAGGATCCGACTCCAATTTTCTATAGTAGCATGTGTCCATAAGTTGCCTGTCTGCTTCCTTCATGTAGTTTGACGTGTTCATCATGACTATTGCACCTCCCTTGTCAGCAGGTTTAATGATGATTTCTTTGTTGGTTTTTAAAGACTGTATGGCCTTTCTCTCCTGGGCACTCATGTTGGATGCTTGTCTCCTGTTAGTGTCTATGATTGTGGATTTTATCAAATGTCTGAAGGAGTCTATATATTTATCCAAATGAGGGTTGCGTCCAGGTGGAGGTGCCCAGTCTGACCTTTCCTAGTTGTGAGGATCCCTTTTCCTTCGGTCTGAGTGTTTTCTGAATCTTCTGTATCATTGAAATATTCCCTCAGGTATAGGAGTAACCCCGGCACACTAATAACATGAAAGTAAAGTCTTCTCAACGACAGTCTTTAATTGTTGTGATTTTATTGATTGTGAAAAAAAAGGGTGGTGTTACAATCCAAAAAAGGGTGGTGTTACAATCCAAAAAAGGGTGGTGTTACAATCCAACGTTTCAGCTCTACATCTCGAGCTTTCATCAGGGATATGACTACAATATATACAATAAAAGAACAAAAATCAATAAATAAACTTTATAAAGTATTATAAAACCAAAAATCTAGTGATAGGTGATACATAAGGTGGGGACAGTGTCAAACATCCTTTGTGAAGGTGTGTATGGATCTATAATGATGTGAGGCCAGTGAGTATGTATTGTGGTGTGATACGGTGAACATGTGAGAGGTTGAACAGAGGAATAGAGTGAAGGTGTAAGGAGTTGAAAAGCATGAATGTGTAGGTAGTGTTGAGAAAGGGCATTAGGGGACAGTGAAGTGGAGTGGGAATAAAGGTGAGGTCATCTAAGGAGGCAGTGTGTAAGGGGTGCTCTTGGAAATGTTAAGGCATAAGGTATAAATACCTAGATCCTTGGATTTGAGCTGTGTGTATAAGTGGTATAGGTTTGCCTTTGTAATCCAGCTGCTGGAACGGTACCTATAGTAACCACTGAGAAAGGGTATAGGTTAAGGAATAGCAAGGTATATAGAAAGAAAAGATATAAAAGACAGTTTTAGGGATCACATACCGATGTGTAGGGTCAGCACGTGACTCCCGTCCTAAGGACAAAAAAGCAGGTCAATAAGCTGAGATGGAGAAAGGAAACCCAGTCTATGAAGACTGTAGGGCACCATTACCTTGTGTCCTAAATCTAGTCAGGTGTGGAGGAGGCCGGAAGTGCATGTGGCTTAGTGCAGTGATGTTAAATACTGTCAAGCACTTCCTGATTGGGTGGGGAAGGGGCGGGAATGGGGGGAAGGGCCATCGCCATCTTAGTGAGGTCAAAAATGTCTGAATGAATGTACTGAGCATGTGCAGGGCGGGGATAGAGAATGAACATGTTTTGACTTGACAGGAAGTGATGGTGGCAGTCGCCATCTTGGTAAGGTCAAAAAATGTCAGAATGAATGTACTGAGCATGTGCAGGGCGGGGATAGAGAATGAGCATGTTTTGACTTGACAGGAAGAGATGGTGGCAGTCGCCATCTTGGTGAGGTCAAAATTGTCAGAATGAATGTACTGAGCAGGTGCGAGCCATCCAGGAAGTGAAGTAAAAAAGGGAGGGTTGTGAGGAAATGTCACATGCATACAGGCGGCCATTTTAACGGTGGGACTGTGCTGAATTCATGCACGGTGATAATTTCAGTGCTGGTTGTGCCTATCAGGTTTCAGAGAAACTTCCTTTTCCTGCCTAAAAACAAAGAAAGGTAATTAGAGCAAGGTTTACATACAAAGAGTAAAATGGCGTTCATATTAACACACTTATGTCAGAAATATCTCCTATAAACCAAAAAACCTTGTGTAGGAAAAGAACTTATTTGGTAGTGATTTTAAACTCCTGATGAAAAACAAAACTAATTCACTATGAAGTGGAATTTAGAAGGGATTAATAATACATTTCAGATTCTCTGTTGAGACCGTGTGGATGGAGGGTATTTAGGTGATACATCCAATACGCTTCACGCTCTTTGAGCGTTTGGATTCTATTACCCCCTCGTCTGGGTACAGGGATTTGTTCGATAACCTGAAATTTCAGTTGGCTTACAGAGTGTCTATTCTCCACAAAATGGGCAGGAATTGGTAAAAGTGTGTTCTCACACCGGATGGTTGATTTATGTTTGGAGATGCGGTCTTTCACATGCTGGGTGGTTTCCCCAACGTATCCTAGGCCGCATGGGCATTTGATTAAATAGACGACAAAATTTGAGTTGCAGGTAAAATAGCCATTGATCTTGTACCGTTTGCCGGACCTCGGATGGGTGAATGTATCGCCTTTACTAACATTCGTGCATTGTGCGCAACCCAAACAAGGGAAGGTTCCGTTGCGCACCGTGCTAAATGTCTTCTGCCTGAATGTCTTGAAGTGGGAGCCCACGTCGGCTCTAACCAAAGTGTTTTTTAGGTTCTGAGCCCGCTTATGGCAGATGAGAGGAGGATTTTGGAAATTTTCAATCCCCGGGTAAGCCTTTTCTAGTAGGGGCCAGTGTTCAAGGACTGCTTTTTTGATCAGAGGAGAGAACGGGTGATAGGTGTTGATGAACTTAACCCTATTCTCTACACCACAGTCACGTTGGGTAATTCTGGTTTGTTGTTCAGCGTTAATTTTGGGGTATCCTCTTGTTTGAAACTTTTCAGTCATCTCGTCATGTCTCATTTGCCTGATATCAGGTTTTGAGACTATGCGGTCAATTCTGTCATGTTGGGATTTAGGTAGAGCTATCTTCACGTGTCTTGGGTGACAACTGGACCAGTGTAGTAGACTATTACGGTCTGTAGGTTTGACGTAAAGGTCACTTGTAAGGGTGCCAGAGTCAGTTTTAGAGATCATGGTGTCAAGGAAACTGACAGACTGTGTGTTGGAATGTGAGGTAAAGGTTAGGTTCGGTATACTCTGGTTGAGGTCATGTACAAAATCTGTGAGGCTATTGGTGTCACCTGTCCATACACAAAAGATGTCGTCTATGTATCTGAGCCAGGTAAGAGCATGTTTTCTATATAGATGATGTGTGTAGACAAAGTCAGCCTCAAATTTACACATGAAGATGTTAGCGTACGGGGGGGCTACATTCGCCCCCATCGCGGTACCCCGTGTCTGAAGGTAGAATTGGTCCTCAAAGAGGAAATAGTTGTTGTTGAGGACCAATTTGAGTGTATCGGTACAGAACAATTTCTGGGGTTCGCTAAGAGAGGATTGTAAATCTAGGAACCATCTGACAGCCTCGATGCCAAGATCGTGATCTATACTAGTATATAGGCTGTTGACGTCTAGGCTGGCTAATAAACAAAAGGAAGGAATGTCATGGAGGGTTCTAACGTGGTTCAGAAAATCACCGGTGTCTTTGAGATAAGATGGAATTTTTGGTACTAGTGGAGTGAGGATCTTTTCCAAGGTTATTGACAGGGGTGAGAGGATAGAGTCGGTAGATGCCACTATGGGTCTACCGGGGGGCTTTTCCAAATTTTTATGTATTTTGGGGAGTATATAAATGACTGGAGTTATGGGACTTTGTTTGTGCAAATACTCTGCCAGTTTAGAATCAATTGTACCCAAATTTAAGTGGAAGTTGATCAAATTGTCTATCTTTCTGTCTATGGAGTAGATAGGATTCGTGGGGATGGGTCTGTATGTCGTGACGTCAGAGAGTTGTCTCTGGATTTCAGACAGATAGTATTTCTTATCCAGTACTACAATGGAGCCACCTTTATCAGCAGGCTTTATGACAATGTCCTTGTTGTTTTTAAGACTTTTCAGTGCTAATGATTCTTCTCTATTAAGGTTATGCTTAAGGTGGTATTTACCATGTTTGATTTCATCTATATACTTATCCACAGAAGCATTAACAAGTGAAATATACGTCTCGACAGGATGATAGAGGCGAGGTGGTTGAAACGTGCTCGGGATCTTGAGTCCGAGATCTTTGAGAATAAACGTCTCTTGGGTGCTGGTTCCCGAGGAGAAAGGTACCTGGTTGGTGTTTATGTCTCCGCCATCTTTGTCAAAATGTACCTTAAGTCTCAAAGAGCGGTAAAAACGATTTAACTCTTGGTGTACGAGGAACGGATCTTATTATGAACCAGAAAGGTCCATAGTTTGTTGTAGTATTGTTGTAATTTTTGCTCTGTGCTTTCTGTAAGTGTTTTCCTCAGAGTTTCAAATTGCCCCTGGACTTTACTCCTTATGCTGTAGCAGACATGTAAAAGGTGGTTCCTTAGTCTCTCAGAAGTCCTGTGACAAAGGTTTTGTGCATAATGGGTATTGTAGGTATGAAGAATTGGGTTTGTAATCCAGAGTCCTTTGGGAATTAGATTCTCCTTTTTGCATTTAGATAAGAAAAAAATGTTGCTGTCCATTTGTGCACGTTTCTTCAGAAGTGGTTTTAGTTCCATAAAGATGCGGTACATTCTGGTCTCCTCCATTTTGATACAGGAAAGATGTATATCTTTGTACCGTGTTTGCCAGTAGATAGAAAAATATTCAGAATTGAGAGTCCTCAGTAGTTGATACCTTTTAATGGCTAACAGAAAAGATGGTAACACATTGCAGCTTTCCAGACTCCTCAGGTCTCTTCATCAGGTCTTCATCAGGTCACATATTTATGCACAATACAGCATAGAAAAAATGCAATGGATAAGACAAGTGACGTGAAGCAGAACTATCAATATGGGAGAGGGAGAAACATAAATATTGCTTTCAAGACCTGGTGGGGGCATCACAACACATTAGGAGACCCCAATCAGAGGACTATAAAACATCCGGATTCCTTATCTATGTACTGGTCCAATATTTATGTTTCTCCCTCTCCCATATTGATAGTTCTGCTTCACGTCACTTTTCTCATCTATTGCATTTTTTCTAGGCTGTATTGTGCATAAATATGTGACTCTTCAGATTTTGTATTAGTCAAGCCTGAAGAAGAGACCTGAGCAGTTTCGAAAGCTTGCAATGTGTCACCATCTTTTCAGTTAGCCATTAAAAGGTATCAACCACTGAGGACTCTCAATTCTGAATATTTTTCAAATTTTTTATGCATTCAATTAGTCATCCATACAGTTGAATGTGGTTATTATTACATTACACTGGTATGTAAAACTACAAAAAAGCGTTGACAAACATTTATGAATGCAATTACTCATCCATAGAGTATTATGTGTTCTGGGGTAAATTTCATTAGTATATAACACTTCAACAGGGTCTGTGTTAGGGGTAGGCAAACTAGGCATTTGCCTAGGCCCCCTGCTCCCTCCAGGGACCCCCCAACCAGTGGCGTGCCACTCCCTCTTTCATGTGCCTCCTACACAGCAGGTGAGAAGATATCAGTTCATCACATACTACACTGTCATGGGCAGTGAAGCTGCTGACGTTTGAAGACATGCTTCAGCTATCTGAGCAGCGGGGGAACAAGGTGGAGAGGTGAGTATTTTTTTTTTTTAAATCAGTGAGTACATGGTGGACATAATACTGGAGGACTATGGGGCTGCATTATACTATATAAGGGCTGCATTATACTCTATGGGGGCTGCATTATACTCTTTGGGGGTTGCTTTATACTATATGGGGGCTGCATTATACGCTATGGGAAGAGCATTATACTCCTGTGGGGCTGCATTAAACTTTATTGGGCTGCATTATACTCCTGTGGTGCTGCATTATACACTGGTGGAGTTGCATTCTACTCCTCTGGGGCTGCATTATATTATATGGAGCTTCATTACTCCTATGGGGGGGCTGTATTATACTCCTGTAGGACTTTATTATACTATATGAGGCTGAATTATACGCTATGTGGCTGCATAATACTTTGAGTGGCTGCATTATACTCTATGGGGGTGCATTATACTCCAGTGGGGCTGCATTATACTCTGTGGGGGTTGGGTTCTAATATATACTTTATGGCTGCTGCATTATACTCTATTGGGGCAAGGTTGTAGTCTATGGGGGGCTGCGTTATACTCCTCTGGAGCCACATTATACTATATGGAGCTGCATTATAATCCTGTGGTCTGTATTATACTCCTGTGGGGTTGCATTATACTATATGGGGCTGCATTATACTCCTGTGAGGGCTGCATTATACTCCTGTGGGGGATGCATTACACTCTATGGTGACTGCATTGTACTCATGTGGGGTTGCATTATACACTATGGTCCTGCATTATACTCCTTGGGGTACTCTATGGGGCTGCATTATACTCCATAGGGCTGTATTATACTCTTTGAGGCTGTATTATACTCATGTGGGGCTGTATTATACTCCTATGGAGGACAATGGGGTATGCATTGTACTATATGGAGGACTATGGGGAGTGCATTGTACAATATGGAGGACTATTGAGAGTGCATTATACTATTTGGAAGGCTATGGGATACATTACACTATATTGATGATTATGGGGAGTGCAATATACTATGTGGAGAACTATGGGGAATGCATTATACTATATGGAGGACTATGGGGCACATTATGCTATGTGGAGAACTATGGAGTGCATTATACTATATTGAGGAATATGGAGTGTTATACTAAATGAGCAAAATGCTGTTCATTTATCGAGTGATTAGAATGTTTATGCCGGAACAATATTCATAGTACTCAGCAGCACATTGCCTAGTGAAAACTGCACATATGCTGCTGATAGCATGGTACTGTATGGGGACAGATTGATATATTACTGATCGTTCTGTGACCATCATTCTTCCTCAGCTGGTGTAAAGAAGCCAGGAAACAAGTGTCAAACGACTTAAATATTGTCGATCATGCTAGTTTAACAGCCTGAACTCAACACATGCAAATACAACCAAAATATCTCTGTTTAATGGTGCAATATGTTAGCATTTGGGGCACTACTTTAAACTTTGACCCAGGGCCCCACTTTGTCTCAAACCAACCAAGCCCTTCAACAAGGCATTGAAAAGAGTTATCTGGAATCAATTACTCATCCACAGAGTATTATGTCCTGTGGAGTACATTTCAGTGGTGTATAAGGCCAGGTTCACATTGCGTTATGGCAGTCCATTTAACGGATGCGATAAACGGACTGCGCTAACGCTAGTCTTCTTTTGATCGCATTTGAGCAATCATGTCAGCGCAACTGTTCCTTCTGCACTAGCCGTGATGGACCCTCGAACGCGGTAGACCGCGTCCGAGGGTCCATCACAGCATAACGGGACATCGCTAACGCATGCTTTAGCGATGCACTAGGTTATGGCAGTCTATGGGTGCGTTAACGGTTGCGTTACATCGCGTTAATGCTGCTTTGTAACGCATGCGTTAAACGGACTGCCATAACGCAATGTGAACCTGGCCTTACCCTGCACAAAATTGTTAAAAAATGTATTGGTATTATATTGCTCATCCGTAGAGTATTACATCTTCTTGGGTAAGTTTCGGTGGTATCTAACCTTCAAAAATATTGTTCAGAAATGTTTCAGTATTAAATTGCTCATCCATAGAGTATTACATGTTTTGGGGTATATTTCCTTGGTTATATATTACAAAGAGCATTTTAAAAATTATTCCTATTCGAATTACTCATCCATACAGTATTACGTGCACTGTGGTACATTTTGGTTGTGTATAAAATGGAAAAAAGCATTTGAAAATTTGTCTGGATTCAATTACTGATCCATATTGCATTCTGTGCTGTGGTACATAACACTACAAAAAAGCAGTAAGAAATTGGTCTGGATTCAGTTACTCATCCATACAGTATTATGTGCTGTTACATTTCGTTGTTATTTAAAACTAAACAAAATCTTGAAAAAATGTTTATGGATCAATGATTCATCTGTAGACAGTACCATGGTTCTTGTTACATTTCACTGATGTATTACACTCCAAAAAAAAAACCTTTCAAAACATTTTATGCATTCAATGATTCATCCATACAGTTTAACGTGCTTAGTGTAAAATTACCGTTGGTTAAAATTTTTAAAAGTCGCTTGGCCTGGTGCAGTTCACAAAATATTTTTGGTCAAAAAATGTACTATTGTCATATATAATGTAGAACTTGGTTTGTGTGAAATGTCATTGGTTTGAAATAAGAAAACAAAATTGGCATGCTATAGGTGTACACTTTCTTAATATTTTAATGAGGCCATCCAGGGTGTATTGATGACCCTGCTTGTAATTTTTGGCAGACTTTGCATTGTGCAGAACTTTTGTGAGTCTATGAGTAACACAACTATACTTTTCTGACAATATTTGTATGATACTACAGTTGGTGCCTTCAGGGTTGTATGGATGACCCTGCTTGTAATTTTTGGAAGTCTTTGCACAGTGCAGAACTATTATGAGTGTAGAAATACCACAACTATAATTTTCTCACAATATTTGTATGATGCACTACAGTTGGTCCCTTCAAGGGTGTATGGATGACCCTGCTTGTAATTTTTGGAAGGCTTTGCACTTAGTGTATAGCTGTTATAAGCCTAGGAAAACCACTACATGACAATTTTAACAGAATGTGTATAAGGCCCTCCTTCTTTCGGTCTCATACAGAGGGTATCTGATTCCCTTTTACATCACATTTTTGGAAGTTCTTACTTCCTTTATAAATTACAGTGCAATTTCCTATTTTTTACTAAAAAATTAAATTTTGGTTTACTTAAATTATTGAAAAAAAGCTTTTTAAATTTTGCCTTATATACAAGTCACTATACAGGAAAGAATGTTTCTTAACATGTTTTTTCATGTAAACTCCAATTTCTCATTGATTTGGAATGTTTTATTATCAGTCCCTAAAGTGGAGTAAAAGTGTGACACCATTGTCAACAGCAGCGCTCAGCAGCGATCTAGGGGGCAGAGAAACTTCCAGTAGTCTTCCCCATGCTTTTCTCCTTCCATTTAGAGAGAGGGGCTGGAGATTATACACCATGGGACGAGGGGCAGGATGTTATACCCCGGGGGGGTGAGGGGCTGGATGTTATACATCAGGAAGTGAAGGTCCAGGGGGCAGGTGTTATACATTAGAGGCGAGAGGCTGGAGTTTATACACCAGGGGTGCAAGTCGCCGGAAGCTATACACCACGGGTGAGGGGCTAGAGTTTATACACCGAGGAGTGAGGGCCTGGAAGTTATTCACCAAGTGCCACAGGTTATACATCAGGGAGCAAGGATCTTATACTCTGTGGGGCTTGAAGTTATACACCAGAGGCGAGAGAACAGAGGTAATACATGGGGAGGCAAAGGGCTGGAGGTTATGCACCATGGGGAGGGGTAGGAGGTTATACATCAGGGGCGAGGAGATGGATATTATCCATGGGAGGTGAGGAGGTCAGAGATTATACACTGGGTCGGTCTGATATTATACACCGTTGGCGAGAGGGTCATATGTTATACACCTGGGGGGTGAGGTTTCGGAGGTTATACACCATGGGTAAGGAGTCAAAGGTTATACACTTGGGGGCCAGATGTTATACACCGGGAATGAGGGGGCCGGAAGTTATACACCGAGTGGCTAGGGGCCTTATGTTACATGTGAGTAATGGAGCTGGATGAGGAAATGTAACTTAATCATTAAAACGTGGGGTCTAACAGTTTTCCTAAACAGAATGTGTGACTCACACTCTAAAGGAATGGGAGCTGGATTACTGGAGACCTCTGTGGGGAATAGCAATGTAAACTATGCTGTGTCAATGTAAACTGGGCTGGTGTCCGGTCAGTGGGGGGCCGGAGATACTTTCCATAGTCTGGAGATGTCTGCTACATACAATCTCCCCACAGGAGCCTCTGAGCCTTACCGGACAGGTGAGGATCCCTCTCTTTACAGTGACGTCCCTCCATCCTCCGCACTGATCACCATCAGTCACTCTCCAGAAGCTGCAGTCGATGTCTCTCCTCCTCTGATTCTCTTTTCGATCATCTTTACATTCGTATATCTTTCAGAGTTTTATTGCTGAGGAAAAAGAAGATTTCTGGGTCGGCAAAGAATTAAAAGGATACTACTGGAATCACGAGTGGAAATGGCCAAAAAGCTACGACACGTGAGTTTTATGCTGGCCTTTGTTACTTCTGTAGATACCACAGTCTACTTAGGAGGTACACCGCTACACCTGTCTCTCATAGACTCTTCCTCGAGTCATCACAGATACGGCCGCAGTTGATTATAATGTGGTCGTCCATTATTATATTGTGACATTATATCAGTATACAGTTGAGTATGTGACAAGTAGAAGCATGACCCCGGTGGTGACTGACCGGCCGCACAGGAACAAGGTGATAGTCAGACTTACCTCTACTGGCGTGGGCCACCTCCTGGATTGTTCAGTCTTGGCTTACCCATAGCACCAGCACCACAGCCCAGGTGTTACAAACAAAACAAAAAAACTGACCAGCACCTTCAAACAGAACAAAGCAAGTGTGAATGGGTGCAAGCTGACATGACTACATAATATACAATCAAGAGAACACGCCCGCCTCTGTCAGCGCTAAGATGTCTGCAAAAGTGGAACTTATGAAATGTGAACAGCATTCCTGCTATATGGAATATCCTTATCAAAATGAAGGTACTTAGAGGACAAATTTGCAAATTCATGTGTGCCCATTTCTTACATTTAATGTTTGCAGACATCTTAGGACTTACAGAGGCAGACATGTTCTATTGTTTGTATATTATGCAGTCATATAATCTTGCACCTGTTCACACTTGCTTTGTTCAGTTTGGAGGTGCTAGTCAGTTCTTTGCTTTCGCAGTATACTATTGGAGGTGTTGACTGCTTCCTCTCTGACTGATCTCACATCAGCCTAAGGGTTCTTTCACACATCCTGATGTATCCGGTACTGGAAAAAACAGTCCTGCAGATATCCATGTCCGTGTGTATATGTGTTTCATACATGTGTCATATGTGTGACAACTGTGTTCCATCCATGTGTCGCATCAGTATCACACGTACCGGAACCTGGGAATCAGCGGGACTGTTCTCGCTGTTCCTCAACGCTGGGTGCTGAAGACGGCTCTCATCATTGTCCCCTGCTTGCGAAGCGATCAGCACAAGCAGAAGACAAATGTTGAGAGTTATATTCAACTGATAACAGAGAGCAGGCACCGGCTGATGGGAGTATTCATCAGCCGGCACCTGCGCTTTAAATAAATAAGAAAAAAAACAGCATGGGTTCCCCTGTATTTTTGTTAACCAGCCAGGCAAATCCAACAGCTGCGGGCTTCAACCTTCAACTGTCAGTGTTAGCAAGGCTGATTATTAAGAATAGAGGGGTCCCCATACTTTAAATAAATAATTTAAAAAAAATGATGTGGGGTCCCCCCATTTTTGACAACCAGCTAAGCTCGGGCAGACAGCTGTGGGCTGCTATTCTCAGGCTGGTAAGTGGCCATGGATATTGGCCCCTAGCCTAAAAATAGTAGTCTGCAGCCACCCCACACATACAGATGCTTCTCACAAAATTAGAATTGCAGTCATTGCTAAAGGTCGCTGCTTAGCTGGCTGTTCACAGAGTGCTGTATCCAAGCATATAGTTGAGTGTAAGGAAAAAGTGTGGTAGAGAAAGGTGCACAAGCAACCGGGATAACTGCAGCCTTGAAAAGATTGGTAAGAAAAGGCCAGTCAAAAATTTGGGGGAGATTCACAAGGAGTGGACTGCTGCTGGAGCCAATGCTTCACACCACACTCAGACGTCTCCAGGACATGGGCTACAATTGTCACATTCCTTGTGTCACCCACTCATGACCAATACACAACGCCAGAAGCGTCTTACCTGGGCCAAGGAGAAGAAGAACCGGACTGTTGTCAGTGGTCCCAGAGTCTGGAGGAAGAGTGGAGGCCACAATCCAAGCTGCTGGAGGTCCAGTGTGAAGTCTCCACCATCAGTGATGGTTTGGGGAGCCATGTCATCTGCTGGTGTAGGTCCACTGTGTTTTATCAAGACCAAAGTCAGTGCAGCCGTCTACCAGGAGATGTTAGAGCTCTTCATGCTTCCCTCTGCCGACAAGCTTTATGGAGATGGAAATGTCATTCTCCAGAAAACTTGCCTGACCTTAACCCCATAGAGAATCTATGGAGTATTGTCAAGAGGAAGATGAGACACACCAGACCCAACAATGCAGACGAGCTGAAGGCTGCTATCAAAGCAACCTGGGCTTCCATAACCCCTCAGCAGTGCCACAGGCTGATCGCCTCCATGCCATGCCGCATTGATGCAGTAATTGATGCAGAAGGAGCCCCGAGTAAGTATTGAGTGCATTTACTGGACATACATTTCAGGAGGACAACATTTCAGATTTTGCAATCATTTTTCAAGCTGGTGTTCTAAAGCAAGGGTCCCCAACCACCGGGCCATTGGGGTTCTTTTGCCGGTCCGCGGAGCTGCCACAGACCAGCAGTAAACACTGACAGTGTGCTCTGCGGCGGCTCAGAGCACACTGCAGATGCCTGCCCTAGCTGTTCATTATCACCGGGGCGAGTCGCGCGTAGAGGCACGCAGCGCTCACCACATGTGAACACTGCAACGCATGTGTGGCTGCAGGCGGGAACACGCTGACATTGTTATGTGTCAGCGCTGTATGTGGGCAGGGAGCAAGCCCTCTGCTTTCCTGCCCGTGGCCATAGTAACTCTGCAGTCGTGGCCCAAGTGAAGTAGCGGTGAATTAATAGAGGAAGAGAGGTATTTTTTTTGTATATGTTTATGTGTGTGTGTTTCTATCTGTGCATGTGTGTATCTATGTGTGTGTATCTGTGTGTGTATGTATGTGTATATACAGTTGTGGCCAAAAGTATTGACACCCCTGCAATTCTGTCAGATAATATTCAGTTACTTCCTGAAAATTATTGCAAACACAAATTCTTTGGTATTATTATCTTCATTTAATTTGTCTTAAATGAAAAAACACAAAAGAGAATGAAGCAAAAAGCAAAACATTGATCATTTCACACAAAACTCCAAAAATAGGCCAGACAAAAGTATTGGCCCCCTCAGCCTAATACTTGGTTGCACAACCTTTAGCCAAAATAACTGCGACCAACCGCTTCCGGTAACCATCAGTGATTTTCTTACAATGCTCTGCTGGAATTTTAGACCATTCTTCTTTGGCAAACTGCTCCAGGTCCCTGATTTTTGAAGGGGGCCTTCTCCAAACTGCCATTTTTAGATCTCTCCACAGGTGTTCTATGGGATTCAGGTCTGGACTCATTGCTGGCCACCTTAGAAGTCTCCAGTGCTTTCTCTCAAACCATTTTCTAGTGCTTTTTGAAGTGTGTTTTGGGTCATTGTCCTGCTGGAAGACCCATGACCTCTGAGGGAGACCCAGCTTTCTCACACTGGGCCCTACATTATGCTGAAAAATTTGTTGGTAGTCTTCAGACTTCATAATGCCATGCACACGGTCAAGCAGTCTAGTGCCACAGGCAGCAAAGCAACCCCAAAACATCAGGGAACCTCCGTCATGTTTGACTGTAGGGACTGTGTTCTTTTCTTTGAATGCCTCTTTTTTTCTCCTGTAAACTCTATGTTGATGCCTTTGCCCAAAAAGCTCTACTTTTGTCTCATCTGACCAGAGAACATTCTTCCAAAACGTTTTAGGCTTTTTCAGGTAAGTTTTGGCAAACTCCAGCCTGGCTTTTTTATGCCTCGGGGTAAGAAGTGGGGTCTTCCTGGGTCTCCTACCATACAGTCCTTTTCATTCAGATGCCGACGGATAGTTCGGGTTGACACTGTTGTACCCTCGGACTGCAGGGCAGCTTGAACTTGTTTGGATGTTAGTCGAGGTTCTTTATCCAACATCCGCACAATCTCGCGTTGAAATCTCTTTACAATTTTTCTTTTCCGTCCACATCTAGGGAGGTTAGCCACAGTGCCATGGGCTTTACACTTCTTGATGACACTGCGCACGGTAGACACAGGAACATTCAGGTCTTTGGAGATGGACTTGTAGCCTTGAGATTGCTCATGCTTCCTCACAATTTGGTTTCTCATGTCCTCAGACAGTTCTTTGGTCTTCTTTCTTTTCTCCATGCTCAATGTGGTGCACACAAGGACACAGGACAGAGGTTGAGTCAACTTTAATCCATGTCAACTGGCTGCAAGTGTGATTTAGTTATTGCCAACACCTGTTAGGTGCCACAGGTAAGTTACAGGTGCTGTTAATTACACAAATTAGAGAAGCATCACATGATTTTTCGAACAGTGCCAATACTTTTTTCCACCCTCTTTTATGTTTGGTGTGGAATTATATCCAATTTGGCTTTAGGACAATTCTTTTTCTGATTTTTCATTTAAGAAAAATTAAATGAAGATAATAATAATAAAGAATTTGTGATTGCAATAATTTTCAGGAAGAAACTGAGTATTATCTAACAGAATTGCAGGGGTGTCAATACTTTTGGCCACAGCTGTATATATATATATATATATATATATATATATATATGCCCACCCCCCCCCGCCCCACCTCCACCCCGCTGGGCCATGGATGAATGGTCTTGCTGGAAGCCGGTCCCTGATGCAAAAAAGGTTGGGGACCACTGTTATAAAGTATTGTAATTTCCTGAGATAATGACTTTTGGGTTCTCATTGGCTGTAAGCCATAATCATCAACATTACCAGGAATAAACACATGACATAGATCACTCTGTGTGTAATGACTCTAGAGAATAGAGGAGAGTCACTGTCTGTAGTGAAGAACGGAAATAAACTCACTTTTTGTTGATATTCTCATTTTGTGAGAATATCTGTTACTAAATCCAATTTGGTCTCTTCCCCCATACGTTCTGTGAAGATCTGAGGTTGAGGGTTGTATTAATCACCTAGACAGGCTAACGACTCAATTAGCTTTATTCATTCTGTTCACTGTCTTAAAGCAACTCCAGGTAGGTGGCCACAATGAGATGCCGCTAGTCCACAAGATCCCAACCAGGGACTGGAAATTCTACTGCCCCCAAACCCGGCGATGCCCACTGTCTCCCAACTTCTGCTTGTCCCACAGCTTTTGAATCTCCCTCTAGTATATAAACTAATACAGATAACGAAGGAACAATATGATCCAACAAAATAATACAAATGTATTAATGATATCAAATATAAAACACCTGCAACGTGCCAATGCAGCTATAAGGACTTGTCCTACATGGAAGTACAGAGCCCAGACAGGATAATACCACCTGAATTAAGGAATATGGAACAGCTGCTGATCATGGAAAAAGATAGAACCATACATTATAAATATAATGCTCTAATAGCACACCGTATAGAAAATGGGGGCATTAAATATTAATATCAAACACAATTTTCCATGTAACATGCCACCCATTTCATACAACATTAACCAGTGGTTGCACTGACAATAAGAGAATGCAGGTACAGATCCATAATGTTAGACCGCAATGCAAATACACGCCCGCTAAAGGAAGATCACTGCTAATGACAAAAGCAAAGCCCAAAAAACAATGAGGGAAGTGCAGAGTTTTTCTCATTTCAGGGCACTTGGAATCTCTTTTCCCAATTTTTCAGTCCATTGTATGGTAAAATGCAAGGTGGTAACACAAGCCCTCATGACAAGCCTATGACGAGAGAAGGATAGGCAGGTTACGGCGGTGGGAGGAAGCCCCCCATGTGCCTGCTGCGAGTCCCACTGCAGACAACATGCATGGTTCCTTTATGGATCCTGTAGAGATTATTGGGATGAGCAGAGCAATGTGTCACAACCTGAGGACTGTACAGGAACGTTCACTGACGTTTTCCATTTTGTCACTTGTGTTTTCCAGATCGAAGAAAGATTATTGCTGGAAACTGAGCAATGGACAATTATACTCAGAAAGGTGTTGGTCCTCGAATAAATGGATATGTGAAAAGAATCTCTTACTGACCTCCATGAAGACTGAATCCTCATATCATAATTCTAAAAAATATTACTCTTTCATCTTTTCTTTGTGGGACGTGGAGTATCAATGTAAACATGAGAAATCATACTAACCCCAGCAGACCATCGCTGTGTCGGACACCGGCGCCTTGAGAACATCACAAACATTTCTCTTCTATTAATGAAATAAAGAAAATCCAAAAGAAACTACATAATAAAGCCACAATCAGGAGAGAACGCTGCCCTAAACCAGAATGAGGGGAGTAAACTGTAATAATAATCGTCAGGTGACAGTGGCATCACCCGATCCTGAGGAACAGGAGAGATGTGTGGCACCACAAAGCTTCACGTCTGCACTCTATAGCCGTATAACAGCAGTACAGCGTATGCCGCTCACCTGCACATCCATATAAGACAGTGGGGGGTCCTATAAGCCAAACCCCATAACCCACAAGGGGGCAGACAGATTTAATTTTTCTGCTTTGTTTGTTTCTGCTTTTTATATTTTTCTCCTCACACAGGGCTTGATGTGTTGTTTTTTTCTCTCTTTGTGTTTTTTTATTATGGTACATAATGTTTTGAAAAATAAGAAAAAAAAAATATTTTCAGGGTGATAAAAAACCAGGAAGCAGTAAGTCCTCACGTAACCTAAATGTCGCATTATTTCCTCTGTACTTTTAGTGCAGAAAATCAGCTGCGTTCAGCAATTCATGCAAAGCGGAGGTGATTTGTCGGGCGCCGCGGCCCACTCTGCGGAGACAGACGCTGCTCATCGGGGGGGGGCTTTTAAGGAGTTTTTCCACCAGACTTTTATGGGGAGTCTGAAAATACACAGATACGATTTTATATGCAGAATTCCCCAAAAACACATGAAAAACAGTAGATGCAATAATCAGGGCAGACGGTTATTTTCTATTTAGGTGCCAACTCCTGTAAAAAATATCATAGTGTAAAAAGCAGCACGTTTGCATGTGTGAACAAGGCCGCAAAGTCTTTGCAACGTCCACCGTGTGGAGAGAATGATCTGGATGAGAATATTACAGATGAGAACGTTTAGGTGGAACTGAAGTCTCATCTTTACATAAATCCATATTTATCTCCAGATTGTGGATTTTTGCGCTTCACTCTGGGTGCATCGTGCTGAATCGCAGAGGACAAGGAAAATAATGAAGAATAAGATCTCGAGGATACTCACCGGTCCCGCTATCCCCGCCGTCTGCTGCTTGGGCCTCGGTGTTGATCCTTTCTTCTTGCCCTGTCGCACACATATTCTTTGGCTCCTTTACTGTAAGCCTTGGACCTGGTGCAGTGATCCCCGCCATCACTGTGCACCGAGCCGTTGCAGCACACGGTGTGACATCACAGTATGACATCATATATCACCTCAGTGACAATGGCCGCACCAGGAGCTGAAAAGAAGAGGCGCCAAGGACCAGGCAGCGGGCTGCAGGGGCCACAGATCAGCTGAGCCGTGAAGATGGGCTTTGAGAGTTAGTTTTTTTACATCCTACATTTATATCACTGTGTGGTCTGGCGAGACCTCTGACATAAGTCACACTCAATTCACAGAGAATACGAATCTTGTCTCCATATAAAATCTGCACGATTAGGAAAATTTGAATCTTGTCAGATCCGCTCATCTCTAGCCGGAGAATTTCCTCTGTGGCTCAGAAAGAAGACTTTCAACAGTCACCAATGGTTCGGTGCGGCCACGTTCTGCGCCTCATAGCGTCCGATCATCCGGCACATGGCGCTGTTTTTGCTGGAGAAGCCGCGGTTGTCATAGTAGGCGCATACAGTTTTTTGATCATTTTTGGGGATGTGTGGAGGCAATATGACAAAAATTGGGCCATTCTTGTCTTTTTCCTTAGTCTTCTGACCCGATTCATTGCGTGGCATAAATATCACAATACTTTCATAACTTGCACGATTAAAGATGCAGCAAGACAAATTATGCGCAGTGCAAATATTTTTTGAATTCATTTTAAGATTTTTTTTTTAACCAATGGAAAATGTTTATGTTTTATTTTTATATGTTTATAAATAGTTTCTAACATTTTGTTAGTCCCAGTAGGAGAATTCTAAACTGTGTTCCAAACTATTATGCAAAAAGAGTTTCGGAGTGATAAGGTTAGAATTTTTTTGTTTGTCATTTAAACTCATTGATGGTGATGTGTGTCAGGGCTCTTTATATCACTGAAAGCAATTGCAGATACCTGTGCAGATTAGTTTGGCAGGTGTGTCCAAATAAAGGCAAGACTACTTAAGAAGTCTGTGCCACATTATTAAAGGGAATCTGTCACCCTTTTTAGCCCCTATTAGCTGCCGGCATAGACATCGAAGGCTTATCTGCAGCATTCTGTAATGCATTCTGTAATGCTGTAGCTAAGCCCCCGATATAACCTGAAAGAAAAGAAAAACACATTATATTATACTCACCGAGGTGGGCGGTCCGGTCCGATGCGTGTCGCCATCCCGTCCAGCGCCTCCCTTCTTCATGCGATCCCGTCCTCTTCTCCCGTCCTGTAATGGCTCTGGCGCAGGTGCATTGCTCTGCCCTGTTGAGGGCAGAGCAGAGTCCTGCAGTGCGCAGGCGTCGGGAGAGGTCTGGCGCCTGCGCAGTGCAGAATTCTGCTCTGCCCTCAACAGGGCAGAGCAATGCGCCTGCGCCAGAGCCATTACAGGATGGGAGAAGAGGACATCATTGCATGAAGAAGGGAGGCGCTGGACGGGATGGCGACACGCATCGGACCGGACCGCCCACCTCGGTGAGTATAATATAATGTGTTTTTCTTTTCTTTCAGGTTATATCGGGGGCTTATCTACAGCATTACAGAATGCTGTAGATAAGTCCCCGATGTCTATGCCGGCAGCTAATAGGGGCTAAAAAGGGTGACAGATTCCCTTTAAGCAGTCTACATTTTTTGCCAAAATGGGAAAGAAAAAGGATGTGTCGGCTGCTGAGAAGCAACAAATTGTGGAGTATTTAGATCAAGGCATGACTACAATCAACATTGCCGAGACACTTCATCGTGATCATCGCACAATCAAGAAGTATGTCGCGGATTCCCAGCACACACGTGTGCGTGGTGATAAGGAAAAATTGAGGACTCTTTCCAACAGGCAATTGCGTCAGGTTAAAAGAGCAGCTGCAAAAATGCCTTGTCATAGCAGCAGACAAGTTTTTGAAGCTGCTGGTGCCTCCACTGTCCCCCAAACAACAAGATGCAGGGTCCTTCAGGGGTTTGCAGCTGTGCGTAAGCCATCCTGTCGCCCGCCTCTATCCACTGCACACAAGCAGAAACGGCTCCAGTGGGCCAAACGATACATGAAGACTGACTTCCAAACTGTTTTGTTCACCGATGAGTGCCGTGCAATGCTCGATGGTCATAGAATCATAGAATCATAGAGTTGGAAGGGACCTCCTGGGCCATCTGGTCCAACCCCCTGCTCAAAGCAGGATTCGCTAAATCATCCCAGTCAGATGTCTGTCCAGCCTCTGTTTGAAGACTTCCATTGATGGAGAACTCACCACTTCTCGTGGCAGCTTGTTCCACTCATTGATCACTCTAACTCCCATTCAGTTTCATCCCATTGCTTCTAGTCTTTCCTTGTGCAAATGAGAATAAAGTTGATCCTTCTACAATGTGACAGCCCTTTAGATATTTGTAGACAGCTATTAAGTCTCCTCTCAGTCTTCTCTTTTGTAAACTAAACATTCCCAAATCCTGCAACCTTTCCTCATAAGACAGGGTTTGCAGACTGGTCACCATTCTGGTCGCTCTTTTCTGAACTTGCTCCAGTTTGTTGATGTCTTTTTTAAAATGTGGCGCCCAAAACTGGACACAATATTCCAGATGAGGTCTGACCAAAGAGGATGGATGGAGTGGAGGATGGCTGGTTGATGGACACCCCATGAAAACATGGCTAAGGCGCCAACAAGGAGGAGGTGGAGTAATGTTTTGGGCTGGAATCATGGGGAGAGAGATTGTCGGCCCCTTTAGGATCCCGGAAGGGGTAAAGATGAACTCCATAATCTATGTGGAGTTTCTAAAACAGCCCTTCCTGCCATGGTTCAAGAGGAAGAACCGTGCTTTCCGCAGCAAGACCATTGTCATGCCTGATAATGCACCGTCTCCTGCTGCAAATAACACATCTGCATCTCTGGCTGCTATGGGCATAAAAGAGGACAAACTTATGGTGTGGCCACCATCTTCCCCTGACCTCAACCCCATTGAGAACCTCTGGAGCATCATCAAAAGGAGCGTCTATGATGGCGGGAGGCAGCTCACATCTAAGCAACAGCTCTGGGAGGGGATTCTGTCCACAGGCAAAACAACTGAAGCACAAACCATCCAAAAACTGACAAATTCAATGGATGAGAGAGTTCAGAAGCTTCTTTCCAACAAGGGCTCCTATGTCCAATTGGAACATCACCGAGAAGAAAGTTTTGACTTGAAAACTGTTTGATGTCATTGTGTAATAAGCTGATAATGCTTCTAATGTCACAAGTGACCATTTTTTTGTTCAAAATAAAAATAATAAGGTTGAAAACTCTGCTGTGCATAATAACTTGGAACATGCATTGTGAGTGTTTATTATTTGTAAAAATATACTGTTTTCATAGGCAGTTTGTTCAAAAACATTGCAATTATACTAGAATAGTAGATGACTGGAAAGTAACAATGACTGCAATTCATAGAGGTAATTTAGAGAAAATATGAGGAAATATTTTTTGCATAATAATTTGGAACACAGTGTAATCATCCCCCAGCGGCCCTCACAATTCCTCTGCATCTCGTAGGTATCTAACCGCTTAGATGCCAAGGTAGCTGCTTCTAAGGGGTTAAACTGCTAGCGTCATCTACAGGAGGGTGTCAGCGCCATGATCTCCTCCCTTTCCCACGTAGGACCTTATTTTATGACCCCTGCACATAGACAATGAGCATATTTGCTTCTGACTGCAATCAATCACAAGGAATAAACCTGAGCGGTGATCATACATGTGTGAGTGTGCTCAGCTGCCTCCATAACCCCTATCATAGTGGACTTGGATGCAGCCGGTGGCCCTTGTGAGGTCAGAAGGGGATTGGGAACCCAGGTCTACATAAGGGGAGCTCCCTGAGAAGGGACAGAAGTGGCATCTGCTACTTTTAGGGGTGGAATGGAAGTCGTGTAGCATCTGCTCGGTCTTCTTCTAGCCTTCATGGTACAGTATGAGGAACACGCTGTTACATTATTGTACAATTGTTACCTTGGGCATTAATATTCTATGTCTGTGAGATTTTATCTTTTATGACTATTCTCTAATAAAACCAGCCTTTTTTTACTTCTCATAATTTATTCTCTTTTCTTGTCCCATTAGTGAAGTTTTTCATTTTGCACGTATATCCGTCGTTCTCCGTCTACAGCTCTTGGCGCCTTTGTTACACCCCGGTCCATGAAAAACATAAAATACAGGTGGTTTAATAATATTATTTTCATTGACTTTTATTATTTTTGTCACTTTCGTAGTTCCCCATTGGGAAATTACACCTGGGTTGTAGGAATCACGAAAACCACAGTCTCTGTTGGTGAGTCTGATACGGTGCCCATCACTTTATCACTGACCTCTAAAAGTTTTTCCCTCTTTCTGTGTGTGGTTTTTTGGGACATTTGTGTGTGTTATGGATCCTCTGCGTGCTCTACCTGAACAGGTTAGCAATCTCACTCAGGTGATGCAAAAGCTGTCTGTTGAGCAGAGAACCCTGGCTCAGTCTCAGCAACAAGTGCAGAGGGAGGTTGCTGCTGCCGTGCAGAGTGCTTTCTCCTCTGGGGCTCGGGGTGACGGTGATGTCTCTCTTATCACTCCTGAACCACTGGTTAAATTACCTGACACCTTCTCTCGGGACACACATTTTTGGGGGTGGGGGCTTTCAGGGAAGGGTGTAAGTTGTTTTTTTTCACTGCGACCCCGTTCTTTGGAGGATGAGAGTCAGAGGGTGGGAGTCATTATTTCGTTATTAAGGGAGGCTCCGCAGGCTTGGGCTTTCTCTCTCCTATGGCCCCCGAAAGAGTGTCTGTAGATCGATTTTTTTTGAGGCCCTCAGGTACATTTATGATGAGCCTGATCGTGTGCATTTGACTGAGGACATGGTTATGAGTATGGCACAGGGAAAGCACTGAGCAGAATGGTTCTGTTCAGAGTTCAGACGTTGGGCTGCAGAAGTATCATGGGATGATGCAGCCCTCAGGGGTTTGTTCCCCCGGGGCCTATCTGAACGCCTGAAGGACGTCCTTCTCCTGACTCCCTTGAGGACGCCATGACACAGGCTGACCGTAGGCTTTGTGCCAGGGGATGATGCAAACCCCTATATATTCCAGCAAGATGATAGATACATCGTCGGTTACAGAACCCATGGACGTGGGAGCCCTTTCATTCAAGGAGGAGAGGAGGCGCTGCAGGGGAAAAACAGCTATGTTTCTACTGTGAAGCTCCAGGTCACTGGAAAACGGACTGTCCTTCTTGCCCTTCATCTGTCAAGCCATCGGGAAATGTCTAGGTCTGGGTAGTGGTCGAGGAAGTTACCCAGACCCTCAGGTACAATTTTCCTCATTCTCAAGGATTCTACTCAAAGTGGAGCTGGGGGTAGGCGGTGATCTGTTTATCACCACGGCCTTGGTTGATTGTCGCTCTACCATCAACCTGATTTACTCTCACTTGATGACTCAATGTAAGATAGGGACAGTTAGGCTTGAGACTACAGACAAAATTATGGCCAGTGACTTCTCTCCTCTCACCATGAAGGGGATTCTCTTTGTCTCAGAGGTCTTCTCACTCAAGGTGGGCCCAGTTCATGTCAAAAATATAAGTTGCTTTGTGCTGGACAATTTACCTGTGGGGTTGGTTTTGGGAATGCCTTGGTTACAACGTCATAACCCTGTTATTAATTGGGAAACCAGGGAAATTGTTCGATGGGGGTCAAACTGTACCAACAAATGTTGTAAATCTGTGTCCTTAGCTAAACCCTTGACATCTGTATCTGTGTCGTATGTTGGTCTGGAAGGTATTCCCGAGTACCTGAAAGACTTTGAAGATGTGTTCTCCAAAAGCGAGGCTGAGGTTCTACCGCCACATCAATCTTTTGATTTTATCTCTGGGGCTAAGTTGCCCAAGGCCCGGTTGTATAATCTGTCTGGTCCTGAATGGCTGGCCATGAAGGAGTATATTGCTGAGAGTCTCCATAAGGGGCCTATCCATCCTTCTCTTTCTCCTGTGGCGGCTGACTTTTTCTTTGTGAAAAAAAAGATTGTGGTTTGCGTCCTTGCCTTGACTTTCTGGAACTTAACAAAATCACTGTGAGAAACTTACCCACTCCCTCTCATCCCTGATCTTTGTAACCAATTATCGGGGGCGAAGTGGTTTTCTAAATTGGATTTACGGGAAGCCTATAACTTGATAAGGGTTCGAGAGGGGGACGAGTGGAAAACAGCATTTCTCACATCAGAAGGTCTTTTTGAAAATCTGGTTATGCCTTTCGGCCTGACAAATGCCCAGGCCATTTTCCAAAATTTTATTAATGTGGTGTTGGCGGACCTTATCCGTCGCTTTGTGGTTATTTACCTTGACAACATCTTAGTTTACTCCTCTGATAAGCTCAGAGAAAATCACTGCACACGTACTAGAAAAATAATGCTTCAGGTGAGTATTTATTTGATGCTGATAGGTGAAGCAACAATTTAAACGACGTTTCGGCCAATCATTGGCCTTTATCATATAGTCGCCCTTTGAAAAAAGCATCATGGGAAAACCAGGTAAGTAGTGTCACCGCAAAGAAATATGACATTGAGCCTATTGGGTCCAGTTTTGAGTTAATGCCAATTGTGTAAGCAATGAGTTCAGGAGGAGCCGGTCTCCAGGGAGTATGGGCTTGATTCATTGGTGGCGCAGTGGAGGATGCAGACACTCCTGTGTCCCTGCGTTGACACTACTTGAGCCTATTGGGTCCAGTTTTGAGTTAATGCCAATTGTGTAAGCAATGAGTTCAGGAGGAGCCGGTCTCCAGGGAGTATGGGCTTGATTCATTGGTGGCGCAGTGGAGGATGCAGACACTCCTGTGTCCCTGCGGTGACACTACTTACCTGGTTTTCCCATGATGCTTTTTTCAAAGGGCAACTATATGATAAAGGCCAATGATTGGCCGAAACGTCGTTTAAATTGTTGCTTCACCTATCAGCATCAAATAAATACTCACCTGAAGCATTATTTTTCTTGTACGAGTGCAGTGATTTTCTCTGAACTTATGCTTATGGAACCTCAGGTTCCTTTCACTAGCACCGTTTCACAAAAAGTCGAGTGCTATCCATTTTTTTCTTCCTACTCCTCTGATGGTCAGACCCATTTTGTAACAGTTACGTATTGTTCTTCAGAGACTCAGGGAGAACTGACTCTTTGCAATATTGGAAAAATGTAAATTTTTTGTACAAGAACTGTCATTTTTGGGTTCAATTGTTTCTAATGAGGGGTTTCGCATGGATCCCAAGAAGGTGCAGGCTATTAGGGATTGGGTTCAGCCCCAGGATTTGAAGCGTTTGCAATGCTTCTTGGGGTTTGCAAACTACTACGGGAAGCTCATCAGGGGTTTTTCTTGTGGTTAAGCCGCTTATTGATCTCACGGTGAAGGGGACAGATGTAAAAAATTGGTCCACGTCTGCTGTAGAATCTTTTTTGAAGTTGAAAGAGTGTTTTATGACAGCCTTGGTGTTGGTTCAGCTGAATCCATCTGAACCTTTTATTGTGGAGATTGACGCTTCTGAGGTGGGGGTGGGGGCAGTTTTGTCCCAGAGACTCGCCACTTTGACTAATCTCAAACCATGTGCTTTCTTTTCCAAGAAGTTCTCTTTAGCAGAGCAAAATCATGATGTGGGCAATAGAGAACTTCTTGCTTTCAAGTTGGCTTTTGAGGAGTGGAGGCATTTTTTGGAGGGGGCGGCTCATCCTATTACTGTCATCACGGATCATAAAAATTTAGCCCACATTGAGTCTGCAAAAAGATTAACTCCAAGGCAGGCTCGGTGGTCGCTTTTTTTTTCCCAGCTTCAATTCTCTATTACATTTCGCCCGAAGATTTGATCCAGTGTCTCCTCCCGAGCCTCCATCCTCCATTCTTCAACCTGGGGTGGTTGTGGCTGAGATTTCATCAGAGATTTTTCAGGCCAAGCCTCTTGCTCCTAGTTCTAAGCTGGTTGGGAAATTGTCCCAGAAGAATTTCATCTTAGGCACCTTCGGGAGTTCCATGAATAAGTGTAGAGTGCCCATCCGGGAATTTCAGCAACTCAGGAGGCTGTGTTAAGGGATTTTTGGTGGCCCTCATTAGTTGCTGATGATGTCAGAAATTTTGTGTCTGCATGTGAGGTTTGTGCCCCTTCTAAAAGTTCTAAAAGCTCTCATTGCTGGCCAGCCGGGGAATTGGTGCCTTTGCCAATTCCTGATAGACCATGGACTCATGTGTCCATGGATTTTATCACCAATCTCCCTTCATCCAGGGGTAATACCATTTGTGTGGGTCCTGGTGGACAGATTTTCTAAACAAGCTCATCTCATACCCTTATCCGCTTTGCCCTCGGCTGAAACCTTGTCCAGGCTGTTTGTGCAACACGTGGTCCGTCTGCATGCTGTGCCGATGAATGTGGTATCTGACAGAGGTGTGCAGTTTGTGGCCAAGTTTTGGAGGGCATTTCGTAAAAAATTTGGGATTGCTTTGTCTTTTTCCTCGGCTTATCACCCTGAGTCTAATGGGCAAACTGAACATACTAAGCAGTCCCTGGAGCAAATTCTGAGGTGTTTGGCCTCTACCAGGCAGAATGATTGGTGCCTTTGGCTGAGTTTGTTTTCAACAGTCGTGTGAGTCAGTCCACTGGTATGTCTCCCTTCCTTGTTAACTATGGGTTTAATCTGCATTTTGGGGAGTTCTCTCGCTTGGACTCTGGTTGTCCTGCGGCTGAAGGGTCTGTGCAGCTTTTGAAAGGTCTCTGGGCTGAGGTCCGTCGAAACATCTCCAAGGCTAAGGGAAGATATAAGTTTTTGCAGACAAAAAAAGGGTCTCAGGTCCTATGTTTCAGGTTGGGGAGAAGGTCTGGTTATCCACACACAACATAAGGCTCAAGGTTCCCTCTGCCAAGTTGGCTCCGAAGTTCATTGGTCCGTATGAAATTGCGGAGATTATTAATCCAATAGCCTGTAGCTTACGTCTTCCAGCTTCATTCAAAATTTCCAACATGTTCCACAAGTCCATGTTAAAACCCTTGGGAACTGTTGAAGAGGATTCTTTGTCTACTTTTCACCCGGTGTTGGTGGAGGGTCACATGGAGTTTGAGGTGGCACGCATTGTAGATTCCCAACGGGTGCGCCGTAACTTGCAGTATCTGGTACACTGGAGGGGATATGGTGCAGGGGATCGGTTGTGGGTCCCGGTTCATTTGGTACACGCTGATTGTCTGGTCTGGGCGTTTCATGCCAGGCACCCTGAGAAGCCTGGGGGTACTGTCATGGTCTGCCTGGAATTTCTGTTATGGTCCTTCTAGGGTTAATCCTACATGGCCTCTCTTTGGTTTGCAGAGGGCTATAAGTAACCGCACTGGTGCTATGCTCGTTGTCAGTGATACGTCCGTTCCTGGCTGAGTAGTTGACCTTTGTATACCTGTGTATATTGCCTGCATCTGTATGATTGCTCTGTATATGACCCGTTCTGTTTCCCATTTGATATTCGCCTGCTGATTCTGTACTTTCTGTGTTACTCTTGGTTCTACCCCGGCTATGTCCCTGACTTCCCGTCTGCCTGTTCCCCTGGTTCTGCGTCGCTCTCTCTGGCTTCTGACTCCCGTCTTGCATCTTACCACTCTATTCGTGCTACCCGCTTGTTACTGCGCTGCCTTCTGGTCTGACCTCGGCTTTACTGATTATTCTCCCAGCTCTGCTGGGTTCCACTTTCCCTGCTAGGAGTTCAGGACCTAGCTCCTCCCCCAGTCACTCCCCCAGTGGTCACGTGTTGCAGTTCCTATTCCTCCTGCAGCACACTTTCAGCTGTGTTCACATGCCACTGCAAGAGTCCTCAGGTTTCCCCAGCATGTCTTTGGACATGCATAGTCTCTGGTGGTGAGTCTGATACGGTGTCCATCACACTAAGGATGTGTGTAGTGTGACAGTAGGGATAGTGAGATATAATGTTTGGGACTAGCCCACAGTGGATGAGACTAAGCTGAAGGGGCAAGTGACAGTCTCCTGTGAAGACATCAGATAGGGTCCAGGGGGTATAGAGAAAGGACCTAAGGTGGTATCTCTAAAGTGAGAGGAGATCAAGAGGTCGGATAGCATGAGCCAATGGAGTAAGAGGAAAAGTGAGTGAGACCTAGAGTGCTTCTCCAAAGACAGGTCCTGGGAGAGGACAACTAGCAGTAAGGACCAAAGTTTATAACTCTCGAAGTTAACAGCCTAGACAGGACTGAGTATGGGAGGCAGGTAAAGTGTCCCTGGCAGAACTAGAGAAAATAAGTAGTGACCGTACTGGCACCACAGCTCCCAGAAGGGGAAAGACGTCGCGGGTTGATGAGAGGACTCTTGCTAATCTGACCTGCAGTGTTGAGGTGGGTTGTGGTAAAGTAGTGAGGAACTGTGGATACAGAGGACAAGGAAGTAAAGAGGAAGGGATTGAAACTGGGTGAAAAGTTATGAAGGAAATGTTTATCAAGGTGTGTACCCGCTATCCCTCGTAGGTAACCCTTGCCAAATTAAAACTGTAAAACATCGGGTCCTGGTAAACCAGTGTCATCGGGCGCATGGGCACAGCACAAGTCCTCACGCCCAGCCAGGACCCCATCAGGTGTGTAAGAGACGAGGACCTCACACTCGGTTACCGGCCCGCGCCACGTTACATTTCTATTAGACTTTTCCTCTGATTGTTCCTCTCCTGGTTTTGGCTACAAATACTGATGTGAGATACTGACCAAATGTAAGGAGGTCAGGGCATAGCCCCATAGTAGTGTATATTTGTTGTATTCCTTACATATCTATTTGCAGTATGTATGTCATGTGTATGTGTGTGTTTGTGGCGACATGACATTAGTTAGATAGATATTTAGTGCTAAGTGTAGTATTAGAAAAGGGACACTAGATGGGGGCACTGAGCTCAACTATATGAGAGCCATTAGAAGGGTTAATGAGAGGAGTGGCTATCCGAGATTGATTTCCTGCTTGGGTCAGTTAAGGCCTGTTTCACGCATCAGCTTTTTCTGTCAGTTGTAATCCGCCAAAATGGCAGAAAACGGATCCGCCTACGTACAGAGATCAACGCGTGCCACCGGACGGTTTTTTTTTAACGGATCTGGCGAAGGAAGAAATTTAAAGGAACCGCTGTCAGGGGGGAGAGAGAGAGAGAATTTTCCTCAGCCACCAGATCGGGATTTAGGGTTAAATTTACTGCAAAGGCAATTCTGCTCGGCATGCGCAGTCTAAAGTGCGGATCCGGCCAGCCAGAAAAACGTTGCATTGTCCGTCCAGTCTTGTCATCGGACGCCAAAATCTTGGTGGATCCGCAAAAAAATGGATCCAACGGATGGCCATCCGTCAAGATCGGCCGGTAAAGCAAGTCTATGGGGAAAAAAACGGATCCGCCAAGAAAAATGGCAGATCTGTTTTTTTTGCAAAGCGGCGGATCTTGACTGATGGAGACAAACGGAAGTGTGAAACAGGCCTAAGCAGCCATTCTGAGCAGAAGAGTGAAGATAAGACCTACAGCAGCAGCCAGTGAGCAGGGTCACTGGAGGTCCTTTAGCTAGAGACCGGTAGCTGAAGGACTAGGGAGACTAACAGGAGAGCCTCTGGAGTCAAGTCAGCCTGAGCCGAGGAGCTGAAGTGACAGTGAAGCCAGTCTGTGGAAACCAGCCCGTGTCTGGAATTGGTCAAGCCAGAGAAGTCAGTGAGTGAGCCCCCTGTGGACGTGGCAGCTGGAGTACAGGAGCTGTGTGAAGAGTCTAGTGAGCTGCAAGCCTAGTACAGGAGCAACAGTGCCGTAAAGGGGTGAGCTGTAATGGAGTAGACAGGAACCTTCGTGGGCTGAAGTGTCGAGTTCACCGTGTTCCGTGTGTTGTGCTCACTTGTTTGTGTGGTCCACCTGTGTGTAACAGAAGAAGAAGTGACGTGCTGCTGTAGATGAAGATGTACTGCTGGTACCAAGTAGAGAGTCCTGTAGCCGTTGTGGACGTGCTGTGCTCTGAAGAGAATAAAGTTGAGCTGTTTAAGATGGTTCCAGCCTCCGTCTGCAGTCATTTGAGTCTCAAAAGTGAACAGCATTCCGGAGAAGGAACAGCCTCCAGCACAGTGAGTACTGGAGCGTCCGAGGAGGCTACGCCCCAGTGGCCATGGTGTTACACAAATACTGAAAGTGTGAATGTGGCCTAACAATCCTCTCTGATAGTTGTGGTGTTCGTTTTACAATTGTGCACTCTCTTCACTAATTTTGGGCTTGACGATATGTTTGTATTTTTTGTCTTTAACTTTTTTTTTGTGACATTTTAGCACAAAAAAGTTTCACATTTTGCAAAATGTTGTAAAAATTGCACAACTAAAATTTCTCTACATAATATCTCTCCAGTGGGGGGAGTGGGAGATGGAGCTGGAGTAAATTTGTACCGAAACTATGTGACTTTTTGAAAAGTCACAAATCCAAATTCAGGCAAACATATTTGGAAACCTTGCCTACAATGGCAAACTGAAAAAAAGAGGCCAACGCATTAAAAAGTGACTTAAAAAAATGCAAATGAAAAAATAAATATGGTTCAAACAAAAAATGTCTGAAAGCATTGATGGATCAGCCTTAGGCCGGGATCACACACAGCGAGATACGGCCGAGTCTCGCAGGTTAAAACCAAGCTCTGGCGCCGGCACTCCGGAGCGGAGCGTGCAGCCGCACAGCAATACAGGGAGCTGCACGCGCCACTCCAGAGTGCCGGTGAGACTGCTAAAAAGAGACATAGAGACAACCAGGGCTGAGCCGTGAGAAGAAAAGCGCGGTCAATACACAGGGAAAAGTGAGACATGCAATTGGATAGATTTGTACTGTAAATAGAAAAAACTTTTTTGCACATTTACCAACTATTTGCCACCAGGTAGGAATTGATATAATATCCTTCAGGGAATGTTGGGAAAAAAAAGCAAATCAGGTTCTTATAGTATTGGAATTGCTCAGCCTCCATTCCTCTCCACGCAGGCAGACTGCCCACTGTGTGACATACCGACACTGTCACATGCCAGCTTGATCAGCTTCGTCTTGGCTTAGAATTTACTCTCTAGATGGTTGTATTTAAAGATACAGACATAAGTATTATAATCAAAAAAAGATCCACACACAATATTATTAAACCCCTCTGTTCTTCCATAGATAGGAAACAGTGAACAGAAAAGAGCACAAATAGTTTTATTGCTCCACATTGAAAGATTATAAAACAAAAAATAACAAAAATAATAACAAGCAAAGGAACAAGCAAAGGTAACCTCTGTAGTGGGGCTCAAAAAGGCTATAGGCTCCTTTAAACACACCAATATCAGAAGTCACAAAGCACTGGGTACTTGCCCTTTAAATCCTAATAACTAAGGGTTAATTATACATCAACCTCCATTATATTGCACAAAGCCCGACCAATGCCATAGGTCATATATAGCAAAATGAAATGGAGCGGAGAGAATATCATCCCCAAAGATAGGAGCAAGTAACCATGATGAACAATTCAATAAAAAGGACTTTTCTCTGCTGCTGGTCTCAATGGCGTGCCGGTGTGTAGCCAACCGCGGTACGTTGCAGTGCTGCTGCACACTAAACGGAGCACGCTGCACACACACCTGCTCTGTCAGTGCCCGCAGGGAACTGGCCGTCGCTGCATGCACTTTTCTATTTGCTGCGCCCCCTGCTTCTGGGTGATGAGGTCTGTCCGGTTCCCTATTCTTTCCTCCGGACAACATGGGACGCAGCCTCGACAGTTCCAGTCCCGGAGCAGTACAGGTTGGGTTGAACGTGATCTTTTTTTCTCACCGCTCAGCCCTGATTGTCTCTATGCAGTGGGAAAATAAGTATTTAGTCAGCCATCAATTATGCAATTTCTCCCACTTAAAAAGATAAGAGAGGCCTGTAATTGACATCATAGGTAGACCACAACTATGAGAGTCAAAATGAGAAAACATATCCAGAAAATCACCTTTCATCTTCAATGCCCTTGCTTATGGAAGAAGGTTTGCACTCAAAATCTCCTGTTACATTGCCACTTTCATTCTTTCATGTCGTCCTGGTCCCTTTGCAGAGAAACAGCCCCAAAGCATGATGTTGGCACCCCCATGCTTCACAGTAGGTATGGTGTTCTTTGGATGCAACTCAACATTCAGTCTCCTCCAAGTACCATGAGTTTGGTTTCTACCAAACAGTTCTACTTTGGTTTCATCAGACCATATGACATTCTCCCAATACTCTTCTGGATAATCCAGATGCTCTCTAGCAAACTTCAGATGGGCACGGACATGTACTGGCTCAAGCAGGGGTACATGTCTGGCACAGCAGGATCTAAGTCCCTGGTGGCATACCATGTTACTGATGGTAGACTTTGTTACGGTGGTCCCAGCCCTATGCAGGTCAGTCACTAGGTCCCTCCGTGTGGTTCTGGGATTTTTGCTCACCGTTCCTGTGATCATTTTGACCCCACGGGGTGAGATCTTGTGTGGAGCCCCAGATTGAGGGAGATTATCAGTGGTCTTGTAAGTCGTCCATTTTCTTATTATTGCTCCCACAGATGATTTCACCACACCAAGCTGCTTGCCTATTGCAGATTCAGTCTTCCCAGCCTGGTGCAGGGATACAATTTTGTTTCTGGTGTCCTTCCACAGCTCTTTGGTCTTCACCATAGTGGAGTTTGGAGTGTGACTGTTTGAGGTTGTGGACAGGTGTCTTTTATACTGATAACAAGGTCAAACAGGTGCCATTACTACAGGTAATGAGTGGAGGACAGAGGAGCCTCTTACAGAAGAAGTTACAGGTCTGTGAGAGCCAGAAATCTTGCATGTTTTTAGCTGCCCAAATACTTATTTTCCACCATAATTTGCAAAATAAATCTTCCCAAATCAGACAAGGTGATTTTCTGGATTTGTTTTCTCATTTTGTCTCTCATAGCTGTGGTCTACCTATGATGTCAATTACAGGCCTCTCTCATCTTTTTAAGTGCGAGAACTTGCACAATTGGTGGCTGACTAAATACTTTTTTCCCCACTCTATGTCTCTTTTTACCAGTCTCACACATTTTTGTCACTTTTTCTATATATTTTTGTATGATTATTGCTTATTAATACAGTATACTATTAATGACTACCCATTTGTTTCTATCTTTCAATAGCCTCCATGCTCTGTATTATAGGGGAGCATATATACACTCTTTAGTTGAACATTTAAGGAGATTAGTCCTATGGGTTTTTAATGCTGATAAGAAGTTTCCCTCTTGAGAAAGCCTAATAAGGCGAAACCTGTCAGGCGCTACTTATAAAATTACCAAGAGGAGTGAGGGTCCTGCTCACAAGCTACAATCTATAAGGAGTAAGGGGGACTAAAAGAAGTAAAAGGTACTTGTCGTTTATGGTTCCCCCATCAATAGAATGCTCACATCACATTTTTGCCATATGTCAGTGCCTCTGACACGGCTTCTATTTGAAGCCCAGAAAAATAAAAATCAGGTATATCCGCTGATGGGGCCTCTGACTGTAATAAAGCAGACTGAGTTAGTTTCTGCTGTGTCCGACCTCCTTTTTGGCAGGATCTGCCTTTTTTCAAGCAGGCGAAAAACACTTGTTTTTTTGCTTTTGGCCCTGTTGGCAGATGTGCCACTGATGTGTGGCAAAAACATGATGTAAACCCGACCTAATTAATATAGATGAGCGAACCTTCCAACGTTGTGTTCAGTTCACCAAACATCCCGATGTTTGTCGAAAACATCAAATTACAGCTTGGAATTGAAGTTTCAATGAATACCTGATGGTTAAGGGAGTGGTGTAAGCCTTCTTAGTTGGGAGACCCGATACCTCATGCAACACGTCCAATTTTTTATTTTTGTTCCAGCCACACTCAGATGGCTTAAATATTAGTTTTATACAGTATTATTAGTAGAAAATGTAAGGAAAGTAACACAGGTAGTTGACTAAAAGTAAGTGCAGGTCTGCATGTCTGGGAAACCTACTTACACAGACAACACACCAGATGGTGACCCAACTGGGAGTCTCCACATTTCAAAAAATTATTGTCACAGACCACTAAAGTGACATCAGCTTCCACAGAGTAGAAACAGTATAATAGGCCTCTGACATACCTTCTACTACAGACAACTCACTCGATGGAGACACCACCTGGAGTCTCCACATTTCAAAAAATTGTTTGTAACAGCAGCAGTAGCAACAGCAGTCACAGAAGACACCACAACGATGTCACAGACGGCAATAACACAAGATCATTACATGACATTAAAAACGACATCATCACCCAGTACTGGGGTGCAAAAGTCACTGGAGAGCCATGACTTGTTCATTGTGATGAAAGTTAGGCGGTCTACACTTTTAGAGGGACAGACAGTTGTGCTTATCCGTCAGGACACCTCCAGCAATGTTGAAGACATGGTCGGAGAGAACTCTGGCTGCTGGGCATAATAAACCCTCCAAGGTGTGACAGGCGGGCTCAGACCACTCTTCCATTTTTAAAGACCAAAATGCAAAAGGGTCCAAATTCCCCCTGATGGCATTGATATTGAGCTCCAGAAACTCCTGCACCATCCTCTCAAGTCATTCACAACATGTCATATAGTCTATATCATAGCACAACCGTGTAGTGGTGCACAAGTAGGTTCCCAGGCCAGTATATAAAGAAATAAAGCTTGCCACTCAACTTGCCACTCAACTTACTATGAAAACAAGCGGTGGACGCCGCGTTGGTGCAGGCAGGGCTCTCCCTACTTCACATATCCATTGTCACTCTGTAGGGCTCCTCTGACCCACACCTACCTGTCAATGCTACAGGCATGCTGTAACGAGATAATGTATACTCACCTCCGATATCTTCTCCTTTAAGCAGTCGGACTGACGAAGGCCACGTGAGACCGGAACGTTTCTGTCTTATTGAATGGACTGCATTAAAAATACTTCTTGATTTTCATATTAAGTGCCAAGTTTTATTTCTTTTTATTCACAATATGTCAGACTTGTACTCTGTTCTGCTGGTGCATGGGTTGGTCTAAAAGAGGGGGAAATTTCTCAGAAATTGCTTATGCCACTTACACTGCAGCTGCTGCTAATGTTTTTTGCAGTGATGCCTTGACGTTACGGGGTTGGACGTCTAGAACTGCACTGCACACTGTGTGCCTCACTGGTGTCCCAGGGAAAACCACTCCGAAGATTGTCTACAAGTGTGTTTTGTTACTCCAGGGGGGGGAAGCATCTGGTAAATTTTGTACCGTGAATCTAACAGAGTGGCAACCTAGTTGTCAGAACTATTTCTAACTCAAATATGGGCATCATGTTGAAGATAACGCAGCAAAAAGGCTCTCATGTGTCGGGCGTTTCCATGAGGTCCAAGTCCATGGTGTGTTGGTGGTGGGGTAACACTGAGGCTGTGTGCCCACGTAAGCGTTTTTCTGCATTTTTTAAGTCTTTCTTCCCTGCAAAACTGCTTAAAAAACGCATACATTAAGGATCCCATTCTTCTAATGCATTCTGCAATTTTTGCGCACATGATGCGTTTTTTTCCGTAAAAAAATGCAGCATGTTCATTAATTTTGCGGAAAAAAATGCATTTCCAACTATATTCAATGAGAATGTGGATGCTCCGGAAAAAAGCGTGTAAAAACGCGATAAAAAATGCGTTTTTCCTGGGAAGGAGTCCGGTTTTTACTCAGGAAAATTCTGCATACGTGGACACATAGCCTCAAGGTTGCTTCCTCCGTCCCCTCCTGACAGCCACGGATAACAGGGAGGGGATCATTATCCTCCTCATCTCTTCACTGTTGTGCATCCATCACCTTCTCCTACTCTTCCTCTTGAATTTGTTTCTCAGCTCCTGCACCTTCACTAACCGTTTGTCCGGTACCATAAGCCCCCCAGTTATGGCATGGAACTTAGAAATATTATCACTTCGACATCCTCCTCTTCCTCTGGGACCACCACCTCCTCCAGCAGACTATTCAATGTGTGCTCCAGCATGTAGGTGACCGGAATAGTGATGCTGATGATGGCTTCATCAGCACTAACCATCTTAGTAGCCATTTCAAAACTGTGTAGAGGGTTGCAGAGGTCCTTCATCTGTGGCCACTCAGCAAGTGTGATATGTTACACGTCCGTACTGCGTTGGCCCAGGCTATGCAAAAGGACATACTGCACCTGGGCTTAAAGGGAACCTGTCACCCCCCCAGGGCGTTTTTCAGTTAAAGAGCCACCTTCAGCAGCACTAAGGCTGCATTCTGTCAAGGTGGCTCTTCTTTTTCTGACCCCTAGTAACGCTGAAATATCGACTTTTATAACTAGCTCCTCATACCTGTAATGTGTCCCATGGGTATGGTGTGTCCCCCTGTATCAGCCGCCTACCATCCGTCCATCATGCCTGTCATGTGGTCTCGGCGCCGCCCACCATCCGTCCATCATGATGCCCTTGTGCATCACGGCCTCCTCCTGATTTGAATGCCGGCGCCTGCGCTGTGACAAGAGTTCTCGGGCATGCGCAGTGCGCCCTGCCCGAGAACTGACATCAGGCTATTGCGCCTGTGTGTTGCAACATATGCAGAATGGAATTCCACTGTGTCAGAACATCGCAAATCAAATGGTTAAGATTCCAATCTGCTGATGGATTTACTATATTAACGAGTTTGTGGTGAATCTGTCACTAGAATTCACAATAAAAGCTGCTTACATACATAGATTTTAGACCTGGTAAGACTGCTGTACTTACTTTGAGTTTACATGTCACAATGGCTGAACAGTCCTGATATTAAGATGATAATTTTAAGAGAACTTATGATTCTGAGCATATTGCGTCTCCACTCATTCAGCTTTACAGACAGATATTAAATCTTTGCCCACCCAATCTGACTGACAGCACTTTAGTCTCCGCCCACCTAATCTGACTGACAGCACTTCAGTCTCCGCCCACCTAATCTGACTGACAGCACTTCAGTCTCCGCTCACAAAATCTGACTGACAGCACTTCAGTCTCTCCACCCACCCAATCTGACTGACAGCACTTTAGTCTCCGCCCACCTAATCTGACTGACAGCACTTCAGTCTCCGCTCACAAAATCTGACTGACAGC